>NC_069383.1:28192500-29540000 GCF_027475565.1 Acinonyx jubatus
TTCTGCACATTGATTTTGTATCCTATGACTTTACTGAATTCACTTTCAGTTCTCATAGTTTTTGGTGGAGTCTTTTGGGTTTTTTATATATAGTATCATGTCATCTGCAGAGAGTGAAAGTTTTATTTCTTCCTTACCAATTTGGATGCCATTTATTTATTTATTTATTTATTTATTTATTTATTTATTTTCTGATTGCTGTGGCTAGGACTTGTTGAATAAAAGTGGTAAGAGTGGACATCCTTGTCTTTTGCCTGACCTTTGGGGAAAGCTCTCACTTTTTCCCCATTGAGTATGTTGTTCACTATGATTTTTCATATATGGCCTTTATTATGTTGAGTTGTAGTTGTGTTACCGCTAAACCTACTTTGCTGAGGGCTTTTATCATGAATGGTTATTTTATTTTGTCAAATACTTTTTGTGTGTCTGTTGAAATGATCATATGGTTTTTATCCTTTCTTATTGATGTGATTTATTATGTTGATTGACTTGTGAATATTGAGCCACTCTTGCATCCTGGAAATAAATCTCACTTGATCATGGTGAATTATTTTTTTAAATGTATTATTGGATTCAGTGTGCTAATATTTTGTTGAGGATTTCTACATCCATGTTCATCAGAGATATTGGCCTATAGTTTTGCTTTTTTGTAGTGTCTTAATCTGGTTTTGGTATCAGGGTGATACTGACCTCTTAGAATAAATGGGGAAGTTTTCCTTCTATTTTTTTTTTTTTGGAATCGTTTGAGAAAAATAGATATTAACTCTTCTTTAAGAAGAATTTAAGAGTTAAGTTTTGTAGAATTCACCTGTGTAGTCATCTGATCCTGGACTTTTGTTTCTTGGAAGTTTTTGATTACTCTTCAGTCTTCTTGCTGGTAATTGGTCTGTTCCAATTTTCTGTTTCTTCCTGCTTCGGTTTGGGAGGTTATATGTTTTTAGGAATGTATCCATTTATTCTAGTTTGTCCAATTTGTTGGCATATAGTTTTTGAAAACATTCTCTCAATTGTTGGTATTTCTGTGGTGTTGAATTTTGTTTCTCCTCTTTCATTAGTGATTTTGTTGATTTGAGTCCTCTCTCTCTCTGTGTCTCTCTCTTTTGATGAGTCTGGCTAGAGGATTATCAATTTTGTTGACTTTTTTCAAAGAACTAGCTCCTCATTTCATTGATCTATTTTTTAAAGTTCTCATATTATTTATATCTGCTCTAATCTTTATTATTTCCTTTCTTCTGCTGGTTTGGGGTTTCGTTTGTTGTTCTTTTTCTAGCTTTTGTAGGTGCAAAGTTATGTTGCTTATTTGAGAATTTTCTTGCTTCTTGAGATAGGCCTGTATTGCTATAAATTTCTTCTATGAACCACTTTGCTGCATCCCAAAGATTTTGGACCATTGTGTTTTCATTTTTGTTTGTTTCCATGTACTTTTCGATTTCTTGGTTGCCCTGTTGATTGTTTAGTAGAATGTTAATTAACCTCCATGTATTTGTGGTTTTTCCAGATTTTTTTTCTTGTGGTTGATTTCTAGTTCCATAGCATTGTGGTCAGAGAAGATGCATGGTATGAGTTCAGTCTTTTTGAATTTGTTGAGGCTTGTTCTGTGGCCTTATATGTGATCTCTTCTAGAGAATGTTCTATGTGCACTTGAAATGAATGTGTATTCTGCTCTTTTAGGGCAGAATGTTCTGAATATATCTGTTAAATTCATCTGGTCCAGTGTGTCAGTCAAAGCCATTGTTTCCTTGTTGATTTTATGTTTGAATGATCTGCCCATCAATGTAAGTGGGGTGTTAAAGTCTCCTACAATTATTCTATTACCATCAATTAGTTCCTTTATGTTTATTATTAACTGTTTTATGTTTTTGGATGATCATATGTTGGGTGCATAAATATTTACAATTGTTATGTCTTCTTGGTGGATTGCCCCCTTTATTATAATATAGTGTCCTTCTTTGTTTTAAAGTCTATGTTGTCTGACACAGGTGTTGCTACTCTGGCTTTCTTTTGGCATCCATTTGCATGATAAGTGTTTCTTCATCCACTCGCTTTCAATCTGCAGGTGTCTTTAGGTCTGAAATGAATCTTTTGTAGGCAACATATGGATGGATCTTATTTTTTTTATCCATTCTGTAACCCTGTCTTTTGATTGGAACATTTAGACCATTTATATTAAAAGTAATTATTGATAGATATGTATTGCCATTTTATTATTTGTTTTGTTGTTGTTTTTTGTAGTTTTTCTCCGATCCTTTCTTCTCTTTCTTTCATGGTTTGTTGGTTTTCTTAGTGACATACTAAGATTCCTTTTTTTAAATTCTTTGCATGTCTATCAGTGGTATTTGATTTGTATGTATTTATATATCATTGGGTCTGTACGTAACATTTTTTGTATATAGCAGTCTGTATTAATTAAGTTGATGATTGCTTAAGTTCAAACCCATTCTTTACTTTTCGCCCCCACCATGTTTTAGGTATATGGTACCACATTTTACATCCTTTTAGTTTGTGAATTTCTTGACTGATTTTTTTTTTCCACAAATACTTATTTTTACTGCTTTTGTGCTTCCTACTTTTCATAGTCTCACTTATGGACTTTGTTTTTCACCCCAGGAGTCCCCTTTAATATTTCTTGTAAGGCTGCTTTAGTGGTTGGTCATGAACTCTTTTAGTTTTTGCTTATCTGAGCAACTCAGTTTATCTCTCCTTCAGTTCTGAATAGTAGCCTTACTGGATAAAGTATTCTTGGCTTTAGGTTTTTCCCTTTCAGCACTTTAAATATATCACACCACTCCTTTCTGGCCTGCAATGTTTCTGCTGAAAAATCCTGATAGCTTTATGGGCTTTCCTTTGTATGTAACTCTCTTCTTTTCTATTTAATTTTTTTTCTTTATCACTACTTTTTGCCATTTTACTTCACTGTGTGTCTTGGTGTAGCCCTCCGTTGGTTGATTTTGTTGGAAGATCTCTGTGCTTCTTGGATCTGGATATCTGTTTCCTTCCTCAGATTAGGGAAGTTTTCAACTATTATTTCACCAGATAAATTTTCTGCTTCTTCTTCTCTCTCTTCTCCTTCTGGGATCCCTATAATGCAAATGTTATTATGTTTAATGGAGTCACTTAATTCCCTAAGTTTGTTCTTGTTCTGCATAATTATTTTTTCTTTCATTTGTTCAGCTTGATTACTTTCCACGACTGTCTTCTAGTTCATTAATTCATTCCTTTGCTTCTTCCAGTCTGCTATTTATTCCATCAAGCGTATTTTTTAAAGTTTATTTATTTATATTTGAGAGAGAGAAAAAGCATGAGCAGGAGAGGGGCAGAGAGAGAGAGGGAAAGAGGGAATCCCAAGCAGGCTCTACACTGTCGGCACAGAGCTTGACACGAGGCTTGATTCCATGAACCGTGATATCATGACCTGAGCTAAAATCAAGAGTCAGATGCTTAACTGACTGAGCCACCCAGATGCCCCTCTATCAAGTGTATTTTAAATTTCATTTATTGTGTTCTGCTTCTCTGGTTAGTTCTTTGTTTTCTCTCTCTTTCTTGACATCTCACTGATGTCCTCCACTCTTTTCTCAAGTCCAGTGAGTATCTTTATGATTAATCCTTTAAATTCTCTATCAGGCATGTTAATAATATCCATTTCGCTTAGATCTCATGGTGTGGTTTTGTCCTCTTCTTTCATTTGTGACATATTCCTTTGCCTCCTCATTTTGCCTACTTCTCTGTGTCTGTTTCTCTGGGTTAGGAAAGTCAGCTAAATCTCTTGCTTTTGAAAGTAGTAGGGTGGGAGGTGCACTTTTACCTAGGTGGCACTGGTTCTTCTCCACAGGAGATGAGCAGCCTTTATGGAGACCTGGACTGGCCTGACTGTCCACAAAGCACACATGGGCTGGGATGCAGTTGTAACAAGGTACAGGTAGTGTTGGCAAGGTTTGTGCAGGTCTTCTGGGGGAGAGGTTCTGCAGCACCAGGACTGAAGCAGGCCTGGCTGGAGGGGGTGGGGCACAGGGTAGGTAAGTTAGATAGTGAATGCTAGTGCTGCTAGTGCGCTGGTTCTACAGGTGATTTTGTGTTTATGATGAGGGACAGCGGAGGAAGATGGCACCCATCAGCTCCCCTGTTCCTGGAGAAGTCCCTCAGCAAACTGAGATCAGCAACTAAGTCTCCCTGTTGCAAGCCCCTGGCACCCTAAGCCACTATTCCCAAGCTGCATCTCCACAGCCATCTGTTGCATGTCCCTTCGAGGGCAGGAGCTCAGCCCCCTTTTGCCCTCCCCTCAGTCTACCAGAGCTGAGCCTACTCACCTTCAGAGTTCTAGGCTCCAAGTCAGGTGATTGCAAGGACCCATGGAATTTGGCCCCTCTGATTCTCAAACCCAGATGCCACAGGGATTTCTACTTCCCCATAGGCTCCCTGGTATGCTAGTCTGTTTCTTGCCCCTCTCCATGCCTGTAGCTCCCTCCCTCTGGCTGTCAGACACATGGGGTTTGGGACTCCCACTGAGTCCTTGCCCTTTCTACCCTTTTCCATGTGGCCTCTTCTCTACATTTAGTTGTGGAGTTTGTTCAGCTAGTCTTTGGGTCCTTTTCTGGCTTATTTGCTCTGATGAGAGCAAATATCTAGTATCCATGGGATGAGATGAGTTTAGGGTGCTCCTACTGTACCATCTTCCCCAGAAGTTGGAAAATAATTCTTAAAACAATTTAGAGAAACTCACTGAAGCTCTTTATGTGTAATATTACTTTTGGACCTGATTGTTGTGCACTCTGGGTTAATTTGCTAATTAGCTAATTTAACTACATTCTCGTTTAGTTTTTTCATCTAGTAGCCTTAGTGTTTGTTTACGTTTTCTGATTAGGTTGGATGAAGATAATTGTTAATAATATCTCCCTTGTGATCACTTGAAATGAATGTAAACCACTTGGAAAATGCCTTTTCAGAACTTGTTGAACCCAAAGTTCTTTGTCCTGTAGCAGACAATCTCTGTTAAATTTCCCAAAGTCTTATCTTGTGCATCTTCAGCCAAGCCTGATGACTCGCGTTCAGTCTCTATGCAGACTTCCACTTGTCCTCCATCATTATAACTCCTTTCCCTCTAAATTCTAAACTCTTTTTTAAAATATAATTTACTGTCAAATTGGTTTCCGTAGTAAATTCTAAACTCTTTAGCAACTTGGAAATCCAATTTTTGCTGCCTTTTCCTCTGTTACTCCTAGTCTAAGCTTCCACTCCTTGAGTCAGAGTAGAAAAATACCTCTAGGCAGAATCCCAGGGCTATCATGAAACTCACATTACAAGTTTTTCTTCTCTGGAGAATCATAGTTTTGTACTGCCTGTTGTTCAATACCTGAAAACAGTTACCACATCTATTTGGCAAGTTTGAAGTTTTTTACAGCACGAATGACAAACCTGCTTATACTACTTGCTCTGTCAAGTCCAGAAACAGACATCTTATTTACTTTTTGTTATGCTTTTTTCATCGTGTTCTTCTTTTTTTCTTTCCTGACTGAATACACTTCTTTATTTTGGTTGAATACATTTATTTCATTTTTTTTTTGGTGTAATTTTAAATCAACACTCTATTTCCATTAAAGAGTGGAAAATTTAAAAAAATATATATTTGCCTAATATAATTAGGCAAATATATATTTGCCTAATATTTGAACCTTTATTTTTGTAACAACATCAATAACTAATGAATATATTTAAGATTGCTCCCTCTAAGAATGTGATTGTGAAAACTGAGGCATAAATATTGGAAAAGAAACTTGAGTCACAATTTAGAATGTTATTATTTATACCTAGAAAATCTAACAGAATAAAGTAATGTATTATATCTAATAAGATAACTTAATAATCTGGCTACAAAATTAAGAGTCTTTCTGTATACTAAGACATGTATTGGCCCCTGGCAGAGGAACAGCATCAGCCCTAGGTAGACTTCCTTGGTTCCCCTCAACTTTGACAAAGGCAGTCGGGATAATTGAAGTTCTCCAGAGGGAGGTGAAACCCCACCAGGATGAATAGCCTGAGGTTAGGATTGTAATCCACATAGCTCAAAGCGGTGAACAAAAGGGAACTGCTGCTGCTGTGCATGAAACCCAGTAGGCTGGCATCTATGTGGAAAATGCTTTCTTCAATATCATACTGCTTCTGATTCCCCCTGCCCCCCTTTGGAGGTGTGTATATGTGTTTAAAAAAAGTTTCCTGTTGATTTTCCTGGAAGGATAAGAAAGATTATCTTAACACTGGTAGAGAAATCTTGGAACATGCTAAGGCCTGGAGAGATAAAGGTTAACCAAGATTCTTCTACTGTCTTGAGGGCTACTCGCTAGCCTTCAAGATGTAATTCCAAGTTGAATAACTAAATCTTTGGGGAAAGTGTCATCGTCATTATGTCCTATGAATCATATCGGTAAGAGAAGGGAGATGGTTCCTTAGAAGAAACATCTGCGAACAGGAAAGGGTGATGTTTTTCTAAAGGGTGGTAGACACGGGCTCTGTGAAAGTATAAAGAAGAGATACTTTTTAAGGAGAGGGGAAAAAGGCAGCTGTCAACTCAGAGAAGCAAGGATAACAAATGAGTTGTCGCTACAGAGAGGTGATCTCTGGGGGAAAAAATGACTTTTTTTTTCCTAGGACTGTGGGCAGCCTTTTATGTACCATGTAATTTAAATTTTTTCTCCAGTGTTCCAATTTCTTTATTTTACCCTTCTCGTTTCTGGCATACTTCTGTAGCCTGTGCATTAGCACTGCGAGCAGTTAACCTAATGAGGAGTTAAGGAAAGTGCAGTCTTACCCAGCTTGTGGCATTAAAATTGCATCAAGAAGGACAGTAGGTCTCAGTGAAGCAAAGGAAGCCCAGAACAGCAGCACTCTAGCCCAGAGTGCTAAGAGGATGATTTAGGGGAGGGCATTGAGACAACTCCCTACCCATTTGTCGAATGCACCAGAGAAAGGCAACACTTGATCCAGGGAAGGCTAACAATTGGGTTATATAACAATTTAAATAAGTTCATGAATATCTTCTTCTTTAATGTAATTTTAACTTCCAAATGCTGTAATATGCATATTAACATCATTAACGACAGCAATAATAGATAATATTTACTGAGTGCTTGCTATTTCTATACTTTGTGTTGTACTTGAGTTATCTCATTTAATCCTCGAAAATGATTTATGAGGAAGATACTACCATTTTCTCAGATGAAGAAATAGAGTTTTGATGAGATTAAGTGAGATTAAGTAACTTTGGTCATGCTTACACATCTAGTTAATGAAGTAGCCAGCATTCAAATTCAAGTACCTGATTTTAGACCCTACCTTTTTATATACTCTGAATAAGCCAAATATAGTGAGTACCGATATATAGAATAAATATACAGCCTACAGCACAGTCCCATGGATAGACATCAGTACTTCCAGAAGTGATCTCGCATACTGGAATTTTATATCCTCATGAAGTAAGTAGAGGGAGTGTTTTCGGGAGGTAAGGTGAGCTGGGCATTCTATTTTCTGTCTGCTAAAACAATAGGAATTCCTTTCTTCCAGTCAAAAATATTAAGTAAGTCAAGGCCATCTATGAGCATAACATACTGGGCATATAAGGTCTGGAAAATAAATACCTGCTGTACCAGGACTAAGGCCATCTAATGGTTTTTACGCAAACAACTCAAGGGAGGATATCTCCTCAAATGTGTTTTTGAAGTACATAGTGTTTTATGAAAAAAATGAAGATAATAAATGCTGCATATTAAAATGTTTCTGACAGGTGCGTTTAAAGTCTTCTCTGACCTCCTGCCCCTAAGTGTGTTCACATGACAACTTCCTTGAATAAATACTTAGTCTGGAGGCTATTCTGGAAAGCAGAGGTCTCTGATACACTTGGTAACTATAGTTACAGTTGTCTCTTCTTTTCCTGGAATGTAAAATAATATATCATCATCTCAGAAGTCATTTTGAAAGCCTTAATGAGATAAACACTCATTTTTCCTTGCAATATTCTTATTGTTGAGTGCTAGTCATAATTTCCTTCTCTTAATGATAAAAATGATGTCTAGCCATAAAGCAGAAGCAAGATGTGAATGCTAATGTCTTACAACTTGAAGAACAAATCTATTAATTAAAAAAGTATTCCAAGGAAAGTGTTTTTCTTGTCATTATTAAAACAAAATAACTAATTTATTTAATTAATGATTATTCTGGATAATGATTATATTGGGTTTTAATTGGCTAATCCATACAAACTTGGCAAAACGTTAATACAAAACTGATTTTTTAAAATGTTCACCAAAAATTGAAATGTTCCTCTCAGCTTGGAAAAGCAATTGTAACACGTGGAAGAAATGGGAAATTAATCCAGTGGCTTGGTAATGTGAATCATTCCCCTACTCCCTGATGTCTCTTGTGTCTTGTGGGAAGGGACTCTTCTCCAGGGGCTCCGAAGGAAAAAGGTTAACAAAACTTGTCTCTTCAGTTCTTATTCATGAGAAGGCATTTAGGAGGAGATTTTAAATTTTACTTCCTCAGTTATACTAAAAGGCATATCTATAGTAAAATAGAAACACTTTAATAAATATCCTTCAGGATAGATTTGCCAATCTTTCCTGTTATGTCCAAGGTATGGTGTTTCCCCTACAAAGAAATAGAGTACTTGATATGCCAAGTAGAATTCTTTTCCAACTTAGTTTCTACACCCATTGCTGAGGTCTGTGACTTGAGCTCAACTTGGGCTGGGAAACTGATTTGTGTGGGTCCTGGATGCTGTCCCTACCTTTTTATCCTGTTGTGAACACAATGGATAACAAGAAAACACACTGGCAAAGGCGTAGGGAATGATTTTGGCTGCAAATTTTTATTTCTTAAGTAAAATTTTGTTACTCTGTTCGCTTGTACCTTACCTTCAGAATTTATTTCCTTATGAATTCTGAGCCTTCTTACCACTGTAGGAGAGCCCCAAGTGCAAACATTAAAGAGACTATGACTGTCATCACTACTCCTTATTCTTCCCTTTAACCCAGGTCCAAAGTGGCAAGAGCAAGTTTTTTAAAGTGACACCAAAGCCAATAATCAAGAGAAAAAGATGAAGTAGATTGAAGCAGGAGCTCAAGAACAAGTGACAAGGACTGCAAACAGCTTTTGGTGTCTGTAGCTTGTCACCATGTGCCAGCAGATAGGTAGCTCACACAATGGGCCAGATTGTATCGAAGAAAAATAGTTGAAATGGCCATTTTTCAACTAGTGGTGTCTTTTAGAGGTGTAACATATAAGAGCAGGTCTACTGACTATATATTTCAACAAATTGCTACATAATTACTTATACAGGTGACTTTTCAGTATTTTATTTGAAAATAAACATATTGACTTATCAGAGAGTGAGCTGCTTGAAGGCAGTGCTGATTCATATTTATTATTCTGTCTAAATCTATCTAAATATCTAGATATATTTAGATATCTATCTAAATCTAAAATAGTGTAAGCATCCTTGCAAGGCTGGAGAGCTCTCTCTTTCTGCCCCCCCACACATATATACATATATATATATACATGTATATATACATGTACGTATATACATATATATGTATGCATGTATATGTAATTTATATGTGTATGTTCTATATCATCTATATATCTATATCTATATCTATATCTATATCTATATCTATATGTCTTTATCTATCTATATATCTGTTAATCTCACCAGGGCTGGTGAAAGAGAGAGGGAAGGAGGGAGACATAGAGGAAGGGAGGGAGAAAGAAGGAAGGGGAGAGAGAGAGAGACAGACAGAGAGAAAGAGAGAGAGAAATATACAAACCTTCCATATTTTCCTCCCTATAGTGATGGAGTGAGAAAGAGATTTGCAAGACAGCTGTGTTCTTGGTTGCATTGAGAAGTTATTGTTCATTCTTTGGTGGCTGTGACTCCTGCTCCAACTTTTGGACACAGGCTCCTTGTGGACATGCAGTAAATCCAACATTGCCTCCACCCTGCTAAAGGATGCTTAAGTTCTATCAGCTCTCCTAGACATTAAGATTCTTAGAAGGCTCTTCCCACATCTTTTTGAGGTGGTGGTGAACTACAGTATTTTGGGTTCTGTACTGAGTTTTAATGTTGAAGGAGTGGTTTACCTCTATACCACCAACCAATGTTTTGGACACCACCTGAGTGTCATATAATCCAACACAGTTTTGATGCTGTTCACTCAGAGGTAGCATTAGATCCTACAGGCTCAGTCCCGGAAGACTGCTCTCTACTTCACATGCCAGTTGCAAGTCCAGGTTGTTGGATGTGCTTCTGACTGAATGGCTATAAATTAGAAGTTTCCATGACCCCTTCCCTGGTTTTGATTAATTTGCTAGAGTAGCTTTCAGAATTCAGGGAACTCATTAATTCATTATATTACTAGCTTATTACATAGGATATTAAAGGATGCGAGTCAACAGCCAAATGGCTAGCCAACAGCTAGCCAATGGACTAGCTTATTACATAGGATATGAAAGGATGCGAGTCAACAGCCAAATGGAAAGATACATACAGCAAGGTGTGGGGAAGGTGCAGCAGACACACCACTCTCCCTGGATCTCCTCATGATCCAGGAACCCATAAGCTCTCTGAACCCTCTCCTTTTGGCTTTTCATGGAGGCTTCATTACACAGGCGTTATTTATTAAATCATTGGAAACTGGTGATTGATTCAGCCTCTAGTTCCCTTCCTTCTCCCTGGAAATCAGGGGGTGAGTCTGAAAGTTCTAACCCTCTAACCACATGGTTGGGTTCCCTAGCAACCAAGCCCCTAGGTGTTTCCCTAGGTGTTTCCAAAGCCACCTCATAAACATAAACCCCATTGCAGTGGAATGAGGCTTATTATGAATAATAAGATGCCCATTTCACCTTTGTGGCTCTGAATCAATTTCAGGAACTGATGACAAGAGACCAAATGTTATAACAAAAGATGCTTCCATTGTTGTTATCACTCAATTCCAGAGGTTTTAGAAGCAGTGAGCCAGGAACCATGGATGAAGACCAGATATATATGAGAAATATATTTTGGTCATCTGAATGAACAAATATATATGTCGAAAACCAAACTTTACACAGAATAAAACAAAGTAGAAAGACGAGTTTATTGCGAGGTTTTTGACCTGCAAGCTGGGAAACTCAAGGCTACAGGAGCTGTGAGTTCTGGATTGCTCATGGAATAAAGGGTTTTTATGGGGTGAATGTGGAAGTTATTTGGCTTTTTCAGCTGACTGGTTGCCTAGTAGTCTTCTTCTTTATTTGCATTAGGGTGACTGAGCCAGGGGAATAAGGAAGTCCAAAGATGACGTGAGCAGACTTGGTGTTTGAAGATTGGCTGGCATCCGGGGGTTGACTGGCATCCTCTGCTGATTTCTGAGAAAAGCTGCAAATTCCTGAGAATTATGTTAGGTAAGGTTAAGTTTTATTGTTCTTTAATGCACCTGTGTTGGCCAACTCTGTTTTTGTCCCCAACATAAATGACTCTGTCATAGTTTTGGTTCTGCATACAATTCTTATAAATATCACACTCTGCAAGGTGGTAGGTCCTAATAACAACACCTTCTGCAGCCTTCAGATCTGATCACTTGCAGAATTCATATTCTCCATATCTTGGGAATGGGAAAATTGAAATTTGGTGGCTAGCGGTAGAGGTGTGGTGGTGGTTATGTGGAGTTTTGCCATAATGTCGTCTCTGAACAAACCTTTCAGAAAAGTTTCTGATTCTGGTATTTGTAAGTTCTCTATTCCTAAAATATGGACCATGTGTGCCCAGCATAAGCTTTTGTTGTCAAGTCCTGGAAAATAAGATCCTACAAGGCATCTGACACTATCCTGTTCATATTATATGTACACTTGAAGTAACATGTCTTCGTATTATTTAATTCTTATTAGTAGCTTGGTTGTTTGTTTAAATCTCATTAGTAGCTAATTCATGTAATTAACTGTAATTTTCCAGGATGGTCTTTTGGTAGCTTACGAGTATAGAAATGTGAAATTTCCCCTAAAGAATGATAAATAAATTCATCACTTTCATCACTGACATATGATCTTTAATGTCAATAATCTAATAAAGGTCTTAGGTTAGACTCATAAAAATAAGTAAAGATTAGAAAATGAGACCTGTAGGAAAAGATTAAAGGATCATTCAGAAAAACTGAGAGCCCTTTCATTGATAATCTTCATTTTTCTGATAATAAAATAAGGAGAATGTTCATCACCTTCATAAAGGAGAATTATTGTTCTTCATAAATAATAGAAGGAAGAGTAAATAAAGTGTTAATTTTAACACTTGAATGGGTCAGAAATTTCACCCAGTTGGAAAATATTAAGGATTACTTTAGAAATGAAAAATTTAGAATTATTCTTTCTGGATTAAGACAGGCCAGCTTTCTGATTTGTTGGTTGTGATCTGGGACAGGTTAACTAAAGCACGTGGACAAATCTGATCGCTTTAATAAAGTTCAGTCAACTGTTTAATCTTAGAAACTCTCTGTCATTCTTAGAATGGCCTCTGGAGGTCAGGGTTGAGGCATGGTGTGTTGCTGAGTTCCCTAGTTCACTGTCTTTGCGGTCAGAGTACCACAAACACTGCTACTTTTGGTTCTCCATCTGGTATCACTCATAAACTCTAAGTTTGTTTACGCATAAAAGATAATTCAACTAACAAGCTAATGTGCAATATTCTGTGTTATTGGATATTTGCATATCTTTCTAAACATTTATAATTTATACATTTAAGTAAGAGTCTGTATTAATTTCTGTTAAAATAAAGTAGTTAGGGCTCAAAGAACATTAAAAAAATCTGTTAAGGTCTTGAAATATGTAAAGACTTGTAAAATAATACATATTGAGAATGAAGGCACCTCAAGTTTAAAATAATAGGATTATTTTAATTTTTCTCACGTTCCTAAAATTTAGGATTGCAATCATTCTTTTAATTCAAAAGCATTTGAAAGCTCTCCAAAAAATTTTAAAAAACCATTTGGAATGAGGTAGAATAATTTACCATTATTACTGTACGTTAGTGTTTTTATTAGCCCCGACTCAGAGAATGGCAGGCAGCCAAAAGACATCCATCCTCCCCCGAGTCCCTCCTGTGCATCCTTACTCCACAGTCCAATGAATAGTGAAGGCCAGCACCTAGGAAGGGGGGATTAGAGGAAGGTTCTATATTTGAGAAGCTCTTTACCAATTTTTGGAACTACATGTTTTCCTATTCTTTTGCTATTTTCTGCTTTCTTCCCATTTATACTTATTTGTGTTTAAACAATGCTCCCGGATATCCTTGAATATTTTGGAAAAATATGAATGGTAGTCTTATATTTTCAACGTCTAAATGTTTAAAACATTTAAACATCTAAACGTCTAAATGAGTTGCTGTATTTAATTATATATTGTGTGGTAATAAATATGAGTATGATTGAGCTGTTTCCAGATATTATTCACTTAGAAAGAGTATGCCCTGGTAATTCTGGTAATGCCCAGGCTTTTCCTAGGCTTTTGAGTCCCTTCCCTCATTCCTGCCCTCATTCCCAAACCTTATTCTTTAAGGCTCCAATGTCTTCTCTGTGAAGGTTTCTCAAATTCCATCATGTGAATTTCACACCCCTTTCTGGGTTTTCTCACCGGATCTTGTACATACCTCTGTTAAAACTCATGCAGTGGCATGTTTTTAAGTTCTTCCATGTTCCTAAAATTCACAGTTACAAACAGCAAGGTAATAGAGGATATCAAAACATTTAAAAAACAGCAGAGTACCAGCATGGATCAATTGGAATGGAGACCAGCTTGAAATAACATTGGTATGGTGGGGCTTAAAAAGATCTCTTCAGGCTACCTTCTGAGCTCATCGAGGGCAGGACTTCTGCATAACTTGGTATTCTTAGGACCTAGCACAGTACTTGGCATTTGGTTGATCAATAAATGTTTTATGAATAAGTGAATGAGATATCAAGAAAAGTTATTCGTTAATTCCAGGACAAACCCTGTGTGAGTAGTGACTTCAGGATTGCCTGACACCATTTAACGTTAGACATTGGGTTAGCTTGCGTTGTTCCTCATATGAGGTGATCCTAACGACACATTCCACAAGATCTATGCGTTGAATTATTGTGACAGGCCATCTGTTCTCACACTTTCCTGGTATATTTTTGAGGGACAGAATGGGTTGATTAAATTGGATTTGTGAAAGAACAGATAGTAGATAAACCTGTTTCTCAAAGAAATCAGTCTATGATGCCATTTAAAAAATAACCTGTAATTAATTATTTAAAAGATATTGAACATTTTGAAAGCTGTTATTCCTCATAAGTTACTTTCACGTATGGTAGGATACATACTAGATGAGAGTCATTCTTCATTTAATGTTTATTTATTGTGGAAAAAGATTCTTTGGATACAATTTAGAACTATTTAAATTGAGGAAATAAGTGTTCAGTTTGCCTCGGGGTAGCAATTCTTCAGAGACTTTTTTTTTATAACCTTAAAGTAGAGACAGTACATGTCAACCTGGTTTCCAACTATCTTTCCTGTGATGATTCCTTTATCTTATTCATTGGGATGGCTTTAGTTTCTTTCCACTTTCTTCTAGCAGTTGAAACTTTCTTCTTAGCAGAGTGGTGGTTCCTTCTCTCCTACCCTAAGCGATGCACATACCCCCACAGCACACGTTGAACTGAATAGACTCAATTTGCTCCTCTTAGACTGACTCAGGGGAATAAAGTTTGGGGCCAGTGCTGGTCAATTTGAGGTTAATTAGACCTACATAAAATAATTATTTACCTCTGCTTAATATAGTGCTTCTAAGTGATGAAACCACAGCAAGGATTAAAGGGCATGAGTTTTGTCCCTCCGGTTAAGTTAAAATGGAAATCAGGGTGGAGCTATATAGGAAGCTTTAATCTTACAGTCCAAAGGTTCCAGCTTTTTCCTGGGAGACTGTGTGATAGCAGGCAAATCTTGGAACTTCTGGCAAACCTTTTTCTCATCGGGATTATTAAGCATTTGGCTTAGCTCACCTCTAAAGTGTTACATGGCTCCAAAATTCTACAATTTTTAAAACATTTTTTAAGTTTATTTATTTATTTTGTGAGGGTGGGAGGGGCAGAGAGAGATTGGAAGGGAGAGAATCTCAAGCAAGCTCTCCCTTGTTGATGAGGGAGCATAAGGCAAACTGATGCCCTGCAAGCCCCCCTCCCCCAGCTGGGATACGTGTGACATTCCTTAGGTGCTCCTGGCTGCCCTGAAGCTAAGAGAAGGAGAAAACAAATGGCTAACTGAGGAGATCACAGTCATGCAGGACATGAGTCTCCATCAGTTTGCATATGTCTTAGTAAATGACAAGAAAAAGGCAATCTTATCAATAGCCTAACCTCCAGAAACCTATAGACTCAGTTTCCTGGAGCCTTAACATCACCCTCCCCGCCATAGTGATGTGGGCAACAAAGACAAGAATGGAATGGTAAATAAGATTAAATTTCCTCATAACCTGCAGCCCATTGACGAATACTTGAGATAGGCAGAGTAAAATGTTCCTCCAAGAACGCTCTATGGTCTTAATGCTTTGCTAGAGAAAAAACAACTTTAGCTTGACAATAACTATGTCTCAGGTATCTTATTGGTCCTCTTTAACATAGAAACTCCTTTTGGAAACTTCCGCTTTTGCCTTTACCTCCGTAGTACATAACCAGCCACTCTTCGCAACCCCAGTGCAACTCTTATTTTCCCATGGGGTCTGTCCTCGTGCTTTAATAGACTCACCTTTTTTTAAATTTTTAAAAAGTTTTTTAAATGTTTATTTTATTTTTGAGAGAGAGAGAGAGAGAGAGAGAGAGAGAGAGAGAGAACGGGGGAGGGGCAGAGAGAGGGGGAGACACAGAATCCAAACAGGCTCCAGGCTCTGAGCTGTCAGCACAGAGCCCGACATGGGGCTCGAACCCAGGAACCGTGAGATCATAACTTGAGCTGAAGTTGGCACTTAACTGACTGAGCCACCCAGGTGCCCCAAAATTCTACAGTTTTTTAAAAGGTAACTTTTCAAAGGTTTGGGAGTTGTGATTAAGCAGGTGTTGAGGAGGAATGTTATTCTGCTCTTTAAGATCCTTTTAGCTGGACTAAGAATCAAATTGATGTGAGACAGATTAACAAGAGAAAGTCAAATTTAGAATCCACACAAACATGAAATTCTAAAGATAGACAACACGACACTCATATGAGGTGAGGAGAGGAGTAGGGTCTGAGGATACAAAGGGGAGAAAGACCATTAGCATCAAAGGTAAAAGGAGATGTTTAAAAAACAAAGGTTGTCCAATTATGCAGATAAATTTCTTAGGTAAAGAGGAATCTCTGTTTATAGATCTCTGCCTGATATAGGCTGGCAGCTGATGGGGAGGTAAAGAGCTTTTCCTGAATGTGCCGGGTTTTGACTGCTTTTAATGCAAAATAATGTTCATGCAAAATGAACCATCTTGGGGTGGCCTGCCCTTGGCCCCTACACAGGTTATGAACTTAGCATGTTCTGTCTGCCCAAAAGCCCCCCCCTGGGCTCTGACTCTCTAAATGTTTGCATTGTAATAACAGCTGGCATCTCCTCATCGCACAAACTGTCCTTTTCATTCCAGAAACGGGAGCTCCATAATGGTTTTTGGAGTTACTCCTTTCAGTTACTGATTGATTTCAGGGCACTATCCCCTTCTAAAATTATGCCTGGCACATATTCAAAGTAAGAGAATTACAAATTTGCTTTCTTAAGACGTCAATGTGAGTAAGTGTGCGATTTATTCTTCCAAAAGTGAGACCAAGACAATAGAAATTAGCCTGAAACACGAATGCAAAAAAGATGAAAATGATGATGCTTCATCTTAAAAATTAACATCTGCTGTGGTATTGAGGAAAGTGTAAGTGGAAGACTGAGCTGCTTTTCAGAGCCTGAGTCTCGGTGCTTTTAAGAGTGCTCTTGGGGGGACCTCACATGTCCTCCAGTTTGCAGATACTAAAGCCCAATTGTCTTTCTTCCTAAGTAAATTCTAGAAGATTGAGTCATCCTGAAGGAATTTTTTTGTATACAATAATGCCAATTTGTTAATTTATAACCAAAAACAACTAAGAAATAGACTAGAATCCCGTGGAGCTGGTCAGCAAATTGTGTTTCTTATAGGAAAGTTTAGTTACAAAATTAAATCAATATTAGAAGATTACTTGGTAACTATACTGTTATAGAGTGGGGAGTGACATGATCTCCTGGGACAATTAAAATAATAGTTAACGCCGAGGAATATGATCACCAATCTCTATAGTAAGCTTTTATTTCTAAACAAGAATTAACCAGTCCCTTAGGCAGTAATGGAAATACACTGGTGAATTTTTACTATTAAATCTTTATATTTAGCATGCTATAGTCACCATAAACTCTAGTCCTTATGATAACTGTACTTTCTCGTTAAAGATTTTCCAAGATTATAGTACTCCCAACTTAATTATATTTCAAAATGCTTTTATTTTATAAGGCACAGGGAGCTGCTTATTGGGATCTAGGAAATGTAGTTGTCTGAGCAACCTATTTGTAAATCTTTTCCTTGGAGGGGTATTTCTTAAGAAAATGTCAAAGCCAATCATGTTTATGTTGGGTATAGTTAGCACTTGTTTCTTACCACTGTTCATAAATGCACCTTACTTGGAATCTAAAACCCTTATGCAAATTTATAGATTGGACTGAGATTGGTTACACCAGGCAAATCGCTTAACTACATTGTGGTTCTCAAGGATTTGCTGAGATTTTGGTAGATGTAATTTAAATGGCAACTGTAGTTTCATCTTCTATGTTTTTAGTTTTCTTCAAGACACAATTTACCTATAAGGCTCTATTTGTTTTATATGTGTGTAGGTATAGTAGGACCTCAAATACCTGTAACTCTCAGCTTTCAGTATTTATTAAGGGTCAGTAATTGTAAAATACAGTAAAAATTTGAAGATGTGGCCAAAGTAAATTTCTTTTTAACTAGGCAGATTGAATCATAGGCAAAATATTGAAACATTTATAGTGTCTAAAATGATTTTTTTTTTGGACTAATTTAAGCAAGGTTGTTCAGGTCTCCTTTTTCCTTAAAAAAAAGAAAGGAAATTTGAACAAAGTTCTAGTTAGTTACTTTGTTAAAAAATTGATTGTATTCATAGCTTTTGAAGTTAAAATTAATTTAAAAACTTCCTATGATAGTTTGGTTTAGGAACCATTGTCTTAGGATATGGTCTGAGCAAGAATATGTAATAAGCAGCCCTTTGGAAGTGATTTTTGTGATCTCTTAAAAAATATCCACATAACTTAACTCACTAGCTAATATTGCCAGCAACACAGATGCCATTTTCCTATTAAAGCATTTTTATCTGGAACAGTTGACAGTTAAGTTTGAAGTTTTCAGGAGAGAGCAAAGTACTAAGAATGAGGAATAAGGCAAAAGATATTGAGTATAAATTGTCCTGGACAGTCTAGGTAGGGCATAGGCAGTTGGAGACCCTAGACGGGCAGTAGGGCATGGGTTGCGAAAGTACTAAAAATCAAAAAGGGAGTACAGAAAAAGGAATGGAGTAATGTTTTCATACCTACATGGATCTGTGTATTCTCACGCATTCATGAGTTTGACCTCTGAAGGTCATCCCCTTGACCAAAAATATCCTTTCTGACATTTCTCCATAGTTGCCTGAAATTCTCATTGTATTTGTTTTGGGGGGATAAAAGCAAGGATGACCTAGCCCTTTTCTTCTAATCAGCCTATAAGCATCTTATTAACAAGGATTGTATCCTGTTTCTCTGAACACCCACACAGTGCATAACAGTGATGTGTATATATACATGTGACCTTTTCTTGTGAAGGAAAATGGGGCATCTTGATTTCTACCTGTTGAGACTTCAGCTCATGTTGGTGTCCAAGGGGCACCACAGAGGGAAGTGCAGCCTCAGTAGAGGAGCACTAGTAAGGGTTAGAGTAGGAAACCTTGGGCCACCCTGGCCTGCTCTCAGTTTTCTTGTTGGAGGAGGATTTCTGAGAAAGGTGTTTCGTTGATTAGGTACGCTTGCATTGATTAGACCCTTGCATTGTCTTTCTGAATGGGAAAAGTGTGGGGTTTGCGGGCAGAAAACTTAGAACTGATTCCTAGCTGTGGGATTTGGCCCAAGCACTCTCTCATCTTCACTCACCATTATCCTGATCTGTAAAATGGGATGAAACAGTAACTACCCTGGCCTTGTGGAACCCAATTCCTTCTCTGGCTACCTAGTGATTATGTCTGGTTGACACGAGTGTCCACCTCTTACTGCTTGCTCCTCACTTTCCTATCATCCCCACCCTACCTGTTCATGTGGTTAGGGATTAGCACGGTGATGGTTATTGCTTAAAGCTTGAAAATTAAATATTTAAGTAAAAGAAAAATCCTTGCTGCAGTCTGATTTCAAATAACATGAAGGTAAACATCAACTCAGCCCATGGGCAAATTCCAAATTAGTGTAGCCTGATTTTAAAATTTTATTCTTGGTGGCTCAGAGGCTAGGTGGCAGACTTTGGCTCAGGTCATGATCTCATGGTTCCTGGGTTCCAACCCCACCTCAGTCTCTGTGCTGACAGTTCAGAGCCTGGAGCCTGCTTTGGATTCTGTGTCTCCCTCTCTCTCTGCCCCTCCCCCATTCTGTCTCTCTCTCACACACTTTGTCTCTCAAAATAAATAAACGCTAAAAAAAATTCTTAAAAATGTAAAAAATAAAAATGAATAAAAATCTTATTCTGGGGGCACCTGGGTGGCTCAGTCGGTTAAGTGTCGGACTCTTGATTTCAACTTGGATCATGATCCCAGGGTCATGGAATCAAGCCCTCCTCAGGCTCTGCATTGAGGGTGGACCTGCTTGGACCTCTCTCTCTCTCTCTTTCTCTTTCTCTCTCTTTCTCTCTCTCTCTCCCTCTCCCCCTTCCTCCTCCCTGCTCCCTCTTCCCCAATTGTGTTCTCTCTCTCTCTTTAAGAAAATAAATAAAATAAAATAAAATAAAATAAAATAAAACAAAATAAAACAAAATAAAACAAAATCTTATTCTGGGTCTTTAGACTACATGTATGAACTAGTTCCCTGTGTATTTTCACATTTGAAATGCATTGGTACACATCTGAGTGTGATTTTCAAGGTTACAATTTGCAGAATTATAATAGGGCAGAAAGTTTCATTGCTGTTACTCCTTAGATTTTATGATTAAACAGGAGCTGGATTTTCTTGGTTGAAGAATGAGGAGTGGAGCAAAGTGGTGGGTTATTTATTTATTCTGTTCCTAATATATTCTCTTCATGTTGCGTATTATTACTTTTTGTAGTGTTCTTGCTTCTGGTATTTTAAACTATCTTTTAATATTTCAGTTGATGTTGTATATTGAACAGATGTCTTAAATTATTTCAGCATGGTGTACAGAGAAACCTAAAAAGAATTCGTTTTAAAAATCATTATTTGTTGCTTTTCCAAAACTTGGTATAGTGCTTTCTCCATTTTTTCCCCCACAGTAATATTCTTGATTTCATCTTTTGAGGTCAATATGTTGCCTCATATCTATATTAATTCACTGGAGCACGGTCTTGAGTACATTTGTCAAATGTCCAATTTGGTTATAACCAAGTTAACGAGTAACATTTGTTATTAATTACATCAATAAAAACATCATAATCTTACGACTCTGGTTTGAGCCTAATAGAGTAGGAGGTTTGAGGGATGAATATTCACAGGCAATTAATGGACTGTTCTTTAGAAAAAACATGCTAAGAATCATTTTAATAGCCTCTTTGCATCCTAACCAGACTTCAATCAAATCAAACTGTTTCTGGCTATAAAAAAAAAATGTAATCGGTTCCTCAAAATTAAATCCAATGAACTTGTCTTTGTAGAAGGTCAAGTAATATACTCTCATGAAAGAAAATGGTTCCTCATTTAATGCATCAGTTATTAAAGAGGTGTTCTAGTTTCCTGTTTGGGTTCTGTCTATTTTTTTATTACTGCATATTAAAGTAACCATCTTGCCAACATGCAAATGATACGCTAACTGAACATGGTTTGCATGAAAGGGCCAGAGAGACCTATCAGAGGCATTATTATGCCTAAGCAGTAGAAAATCACAGAGCCATGAGCATCTTGCTCTATTGCATGCTTATATGACTCATAGAAACAAGTAAAAATTAAAATATAGTAGATGATTTTCTACTTTTTTTTTAAAAGAAGACTTTCAGAGAATCTTATAAAATCTTAGATTTTGGTACCTCTTTACTGGTGAAAGAGCCAGACACCTCAGGTTTAGCTAAGGAATATAAAAGAGAAAACAAGAAGGGAGATGAGAGGGAGGGAAGAGGAGAATGTTAGACAGAAAGGTGCATAGAAAGGGAAAAAGAGAGAGAGAATAGGCAAAAATACCAGAGAACTATAGCTGTGTCATAACAGAGAATGGAGTAATGTTCATTGAAAATATCTTACCAAGTGCTGCTGGATACTTGGCATATTTTATAGCATTTTATCTTTTGAAGTAGGTTCTATCTTCCATTTAAAGTTAGAGAAACAAAGGCTTACAGTGTTTCCAAAAACCTTGTCCAAGGCCACAAGCTACCATGTGAACCACCTTTTTGACTTTGAGGCCCATGATTTTTTCATTGTGCCATGCTAGCCAAAGGCATGCGGTATCTAATTTTTGGTAAGGAAAATCCATTCCAGTCTTACTAAAATGAAATTTCAATATACCATCATTACTTTCTATCCTAAGTGAAAAGTTGATTAGGTTTTTCAGACATAATGAAGATAAAGGAAACGGAGATTGCTATTTCTTGGTAGATATATGTTTGGTATGTGTTTGTGTGTGCACTTATTTCTTTGATGAACAAATCTCAGTGTCCTACAGAAAAAGGCCACTCATCAGCTAGAAGCTGCAGATATGTTTTATCTGGGCTGGTTGGAAAGATTCTCTCCCTGTCCTTCCTATTTTTGTTCTTGGATAATAATCTCTCATACAAGGACAAGAGAAGCTGTAGATGACCAGCAGTGTTATAAAGGTCACTGCCTTAAACGAAGCTTCTACTGGCCAAGACAGAAAGTTTCCAGTAAAAGGAACTGGGCCTCGCTCAGGGAACAGTGCTGTAATTCAAAAGTCCTAGGACCAGACGATGCTTCAGGTAGTCTGGTTGGTGGCATGTAGACCCTGAGACTTGGCTCTCTTTTTACTTTTTTAAAAAATTGAGATATAACTCATCTACCATAAAATGTACCCTTTTAAAGTATACAATTGAGTGTTTTTTAGTATATTCACAGGTTGCACAATCATCATTGCTGTTGAATGCTAGAATATTTTCATAACCTTAAGAAGAGATCCCATTACTCATTAGCAATCACTCTTTATTTCCTCCTCCCCCAGTTCTCTGCAACCACAATTCTACTTTCTGCCTCTCAAGATTTGCCTATCCAGCTACATTTTATATGTAATTACAAGGCCACACATTTGGTGACATTTCCTGTTACCATTACTATTGCTCCCATATGGGCATTGGGCAATCCAGTAGGTTATTTTCCCAGGATGTTAAAGTGAGGGACCAAGTGTAATTTCCCCACACCCCTTCAAGTGTATCCAGCCTCAGTTCCAGCGCAGGGATTACATTTTCCCCTAGAGTTTACAAGCTTCCTCTAGACTCCCTGAATTGTGGATATTGGAAAAAGCATTAGGAACTCAATTAAATTTGAGTCTTTACTAGAAATATTTATCCCCTAATCTTCTCACATAAGCAAATATTCATTAGACCCATGACTTCAGTCTGATTTTTCCCTTTGTTCTCGAATCTCACTGCTCTAAACATCATTTGTGTGCATTTAATATCTCTAAAAGACCTTTGAATCCCGTGAAATCAGTTACCAAAGCCAGAAACCCAAGAATCATCTTAGATCTTTCTTCATGGTTTTATTTTGCTTCCTCTTTCACTTCAAGAACCCATTACTAGATTCTAGAGATTTTAACCACCTATTGCAATATCTTCTCTACTCTCTCCTTCATCTAGACCCCCTACCATTGTGAAAGCCCCTTCAACATGAAGTAGTTATGATGACCAGACTGCAACTACTTCTCTCCTGGTCCCCCTGCCTCCCATCTTGCCCCACTTCATTATCTCCAGTAATGCCCCCAAGTAGTCTTCTCATAATCGCAATCTGTTTATTTCTTTCCCCTCATCTTAAAATTCTTGAAAATTTCTCCACAGTTTTCAGAATGAAGTTCAAAATGTACTAGTTCCTCCAGAGTCTTCCCTTAGGTCCGCCTTGCACAATTCCTCACTTGTACCCTTTCCCTGCACCCACACTGACTGGCTTGTCTGCCCTGAATAGGTTACTCAGCTTCAGGTTCACTGCCCCTGCACAGAACTTTGCATTATCTAGAATGTTCTTTTCTACTTTATTCTTTTATTACTCTTTGAGTCCTACCATCTCTTTTCTGGAATGTAGGCCCTCAGTGGACAGAGACGGCATAATTTGTTCATCTCTATGCCAAGTGCTCTGCTCATTACTCTTCCGCCACACTTCTGATACTTTACTCACTTTTCCATAATGTCAGTGCAATTCTCAGTATCTACAACTGTACTGTAAATGTATTGAAAACATGTAGCAGCTAGTATAATACCTAAGTAAATGTCTAGTATTTATTGGATGGAAGAGAAGAAGGAAAGAGAAATAAAGAAAGGAAAATAAAGAGCAACAGGACCCAAATGTTGCCTATCTCCATATGCATCATGAACTCATGGTGGGATTCAGCACTTTGCCCTTAAAGCTGACCCATGCTGGAAAGCATAAGTGAGTAAAACCAGCTTTATACTGCTGTTTGAAAAATTTGTGGAGGGCATGAAGGAAAGACTTTAGAAAGTAAAGCCATAAAACATAAAACATTTGGTAAACTTCATAAAAGTCAAATTTGGTTTTTTGACCTATTTGGTTTGCCCCCGTGTTCCAAGAAGACATAGTAATCCTAAATGCACATGCATGTAAAACATCAAAATCTATGGTATATATAAAACATATGATCAAAATATATAAGGCAAAAACTGATAGAACTACAAGGAGAAATAGGTTAATCCATTATTACAGTGAAGACTTTAACACTGCTCTGTCACACATGGACAGATCCAGCAGGCAGAAAATCAGTAACGACATAGTTGAATTCAGAATACTATCAATCAACTGACTATAATGAACATCTATAGCCTACTTCAACAACAGCAGAATATACATTCTTCTCAAACTCACATGGAACATTCACCAAGGTAGACCACATCTTAGGCTATAAAATGCACCTTAGCAAATTTAGAAGAATAGGAATTATATAATGTCTATGTATATAATGTATATAATATATATACATTATATGTATATAATGCTACTGCATTAAATGTATTCTCAGATCATCGTAGAATTAAATTAGAAATCAATAACAGAAAAATAGAAAACACCCAAATATTTGGTGATTAAACAACGTACTTCTAAATAATATATGAACCAAAGGAAAAAAAACTCGGAAGAAATTTTAAAATATTTGGAATAAATGAAAATGAGCACACAACTTATCAAAATTTGGGGATCCTGAGAAAGCAGTGCTTGTAGGGAAATTAATAGCATTGAATGCATATACCAGTAAGAAGCAGATGAATTCACACCATGGAACTTGGGAAAGATTTGGGACTGAGAGGCACCTATGGCTGCACCAGACAGGGATGACACATGGGGCTGAAAACAAAAAGAATTGGTTAAAAGCCTCACTGAGAGTCAATTAGACCTAATGATCCTTTCTTCCATTTCCTGTAGCTTAACCTTAACAAGAAACTGGAAATTTACTCTGTAGAGAGTAAATCTCAAAATCACCAGGGATAATGGCAAAAAGGGAAGAGCTACTGCAATAAAATGGTAAATTATAAACTAACAATAAAGACTATATATGGAGACTTGTACTTTCACCCCAATGCTCCTCGCTGTATGAACATTCAAAGTCAAGTATGTGCTTCCCCTTTTCCCTGGATAAGTTTTATAGAACTCTTCTCTGGAGAAACTGAAGTGTTCCTAAGAAAAGACCTGTGGGTACCATCCTAGCAGGAAAACAGATTCATACTAGATGATTCAAATGAAGGGACATTAATGAAGGAACTACTTACAGTCTGTACATGAACAAATGAGGGATGGTGAGTCACCTAGCAGCTAGCAACAGTAAGAAGTCATTATATCCCCAGGTTGAAGGCAAAATGGAGGGAAGTAAAAGCCAGTGAGAAGTGAAACAGCGCAACAGAGCCCTCTCGGCAGGAACCAAAGTGTGGAGAGTTGCAGGTACTGCTAGAGACTCTGTGCTAAAGCAAGGAGAGAAGCGGGGAAAATACCCTTAGTCTGGTTGTTTAGGGGGAACTAGTGTATAGTTCTCAGGGTCAGCCTCCTGGGACACAGTAGGATAGAGAAAAATAGAGAAAAGACATGATGGAGGAGGCAGTGCACAAACAATATCTAGCAAAGATACTGACACTTGGAAGTCTTCTAATGAAACCTCTGTACTCCAATTTGAACACTCTAGAAGTCTACTAGTGTGAACTTCCAAGTTGTTCTGTAGTGCCACATTCTTAAGTGTAATTGGTCAGCCATACTAACCTTTGAAAAGGTCTCCAAATTAAAAGGCAGTTGAGGGGCGCCTGGGTGGCTCAGTCGGTTAAGCGTCCGACTTGATTTCAGCGCAGGTCATGATCTCACATTTCTTGAATTCAAGCTTCACATCATGCTCTGCACTGATAGCATGGAGCCTGTCTGGGCTCTCTCTCCCTCTCTCTCTCTGCTCTCTCCCTCTCCCCCCCCCCCCAATAAATAAATAAACATTAAAAAAAAAGTTGAAAGAGAAACCACCCAAATAATCATTCAAAAATTAAAAACTCTAGAGGACAAAAGAAAAATAGGGGACTTTAAAACAATATATTTAAGTCTATATTCTCAGACAATTGATTGTATTTCATAAAGCAAAAATCAGATTGAATTTTTTTATGTTTTATAATTTTATTTATTTATTCTGAAATAGAGTGCAAGTTGGGGAGGGGCAGGGAGAGAGGGAGAGAGAGAATCCCAAGCAGGCTTCCCACTGCCCGTTTAGAGCCTGATACAGGGCTGGAACCCATGAATCATGAGATCATGACCTGAGCCACAGTCGGATGCTCAAACAACTGAACCACCCAGACACCCTCAGAATGTTTTAAAAGCAGCAGTAGAAACACTGAACTTTCAGAAGTGAAAAATATAATAAAATAAATCAATAAAAGAATTATAAAGTTAGGAAATAGTTGAGAAAGTAGGACAAAATTGCAAAGATATTTAAAGGAGAAGGGAAATTAGATAATAAATCCATGAGCTCTAACATCTGACTCATAAGAGTTTCTAAAAGAGGCAACAGAGAAAAATGGAAGGGAGAAAATCTCCAAAGAATTTATCCAATAACATTTGCGTCACTGAAGAATGTGTGACTTTAGAGATATCATTGAGCGTCCAATGCAATGAACATAATTTCAGACCACCAGGAATAACAGGAATTGCTGAAAACATTTAGAGGTCAAACAAATTGACATTCAAGGAATCGAGGACAAAGTGACATTACACTTCTCAACAGCAACATTGGAAGTTAGAAGACAGTGGAAAAGTATCTTCAAACTTATGAGGGAAAGATGATTTTTTAAAAATGTTTATTTTTGACAGAGAGAGACATAGTGTGAGTAGGAGAGGGGCAGAGAGAGAGGGAGACACAGAATCTGAAGCAGGCTCCAGGCTCTGAGCTGTCAGCACAGAACCCGACACAGGACTTGAACACACGAACTGTGAGAGCATGACCTGAACTGAAGTCAGATGCTTAACTGACTGAGCCGCACAGATGCCCTGGGAAAGGTTATTTTTAACTTAGAATTCTATATCCATCCAAATGATTTGTCAAGAATGACACTAGATAACCACATTTTCAAACATTTGAAGTCTTAAAAACCTATTTTTTGTGTGCCATGTCTTAGTTGTTAATGAAGGACATATGTGTATGCTACTAAATTAATATATTCTACTAAATTAGTGTCTCCAGGTAAGGAGAGAGAGGAAAGGTAAAGTCCCAGGTTGACAGCTGTGCCATTAGGCTTAGAGAGCAACCAGTCTGGATTGAAGGAGGAAGAGAGAGTTTCCCAGGATGGGTGTCTAAAAAAAAGGGACCTAATTATCTTGTGTGCCTAGTCATAGTGACTAAGATGGCCTTAACATTCCCCTCAGCTTGGCTAAATTTTAGGCAGTCTTCTTCCTGATTATGGGCCCCTGACCATAATCATTTCTTAAAGCATTTACTTTAGAAAACTTGGGATTATAAATTCTTTCTCTGCCCCCTTGAGATTTAAATCTCTCAGACTTGCCAGTTGTACAACTCAAGTGACTTAGGACCTTGGAAATGTAATCATAAAGTAAGTAGGGCCCCTATCTTCTAGTGTCTGTGGAGGAGTAGGAGCCTAACTTTGTTAAGGGGAAATTAACAGATGTCCTACTCATACTGATCAACCTCTCAGCTAATGTCCACCAATATTTTTCCCACTAGTTCACCCCAGTACTTAAAAACCACCACTTTATGATCTAGAGGATTTGAGTTCAACCTATCTCTCCTACTACAATAGTCTTAAGTCTTTCTTTCATTCTTTCCTGTTTAACCCATCCAGTGTAATTTTTCTTTGATAGTTCAAAAGTAGTATTAGGAAGCATTTATTCATTATATTGTATAGTCTGGGAAGAACTCATGATAGTGACATAGAAAACTAAGGAAAGAAGAAATAATTGCTTAGTCAATTCAACGTTTTCCAACTGTACCTTTTTCTATTCCTGAGTTTCCTGCCCAGAGAGGCTTCTCACTTATTTGAGCCACACAGTGCATTTTGCTTATGCGTTTCTTTTACAACATATTGTTCCTCCTGGAATGCTGAATCCTTATTCTCCATAATAAGAAGTCTATAGATTTAATTTCTTTCCTTTAATTTTGTTCCTCCCCAATTCGACACAGTATCTAAACTTTCCAGATTTTTTAATTTAAAGTCCTTGGTTGGACGGTGCATTAAATTTGGTACTTTGGACGGTGCATTATATGGTACTTCATAACCCACAGAGGACCCTTATATCCCCTCTTAATTGATCCTTATAACAACCCTGTAATACAGGTGAGTTTTGGCACTGGATTCAGAAAAACATAGGTCAATACCCTAAATCTGGTCAAGTTTTTTAATCTCACTAAGCCTCAATCTTACGTTACTGTGAGGTGTGGGCAGTACGTAGCCCATAGGGCAGTTGTGAGGATTAAATGAGACCATGCATATAATTGCTTTGCACAATATCTGGCATAGTCAACACTCAGTAAGTCTATTAATGATTATTACTATTTTATAAGGGAAGACTAAAGTTTAGACTCAATGGAAGAAAAGTTGCTATATTATGAAACAGGGTTTTAAATGTATATCTTTTGATTCCAAAAGCAGTTCATATCTACTATCTCACACTGTCTCTCTAACTCTGTGTTTTTAAAGCAGCATCTTCATTAGGATTTACTGGCTCATTATTTTAGATTAGATATTTAGTACATAAGTTTGTTTTGAAAGAGAATGTGGCCTACAGTGTGATAGGGAAGGAGACATTGGACTCTCAGTAGTGATGGGGAGGGGGACAGAACAAAAAGAGACCTAACCAGGGAGCTGTGAACGGTTGGGAGGCAGGGAGAGGGAAGAGGGGCTAAGATGGGGGAAGGGCAGAGGCATCACGATGTGCAATAGGAGGCACCAGAAGACAAACTGCTCGTGCCTGTCATTCATATCTGGTGTGCCCTCACCATCCGTGGTTCTCAACAGTGATGGAATAGCCAGACAAAATAATATGTTTCAAAAGAAGAGCCACTGGAAAGGAGAGGGCCCTCTAATTTTTAACCTGGTGTGCAAAGTGTAAATTTAATTCATCCACAGGGGTAAAGGGAAGGGAAGAGTAGCTGAGATGAGCAGACTGCGAGGGGTGCTTCTCTGAGAATAGCCCAGACCTGGGGACTAAGTGGTCTGTGTGGCGGCTGTGCCTGAGACCAGCTGTTGCTTTCACTTTTCGATGTCTTTGTTCAAACCATATGGTGTAGAAATGGTACATATTTATAAATAAATTGACGGTGATTCTAGATTCCATCTGTGTATGTGACTTGTTTTGTCTCAGATTTATCACTCTCTTGGAAGAGAAGATGGACTTGAATCGGACAAATTTGGCCCTCAGAGAACCCATAAGATAATTTTCCACTGTGTTTGTTTTCCTATCTGACACAGTGGTAAACCTCAACAACAGAGAGCTGGTTTTTTTATTTTGTCATGTTTGGTTTTTAGTAATTGAAAGGATATCTAAAATGGGTATAACCATTCATATCCTTTTTAAATTCCTCCTTTGAGAAGGTTGTCACTGATTTTGAATTTAATTTTATGATTTTGAATACTTAAAGTACCTCGGCTCTGGGTAGCTTTTGCAGATAAAACAGGCACCTTTAGGGTTCTTAAAGGGCAAAGGGTTTACTCGACCGGGAGAGAGGGAGGGCTGGGTTAGGCCTTCAAACTTCTGATTCTGCAAGCTCTTGGCAAAGGTTTTTCATTTATTTGTTTGTTTGTTTTTGACTGCTGCGTGATTCAAGTGATTTTGGCCCTGATGACCTTGTGGGTAGATTCTACATGTTAGAGCTGGAAGGAGCCATGGGAATCATCCAGTGTAATCCTTTCCTGTTTTACAGTTGAGAAAACCAAGAAGACCCAAGGAAGCATAGCTACTTGTTCTATACCTAGGAAAATATTTTATTCACTATATACATTACCAAAAAATATCTCATAACCCACACTCACGAGCACAAATAATGATTCAGGTTTGCCATCACCAGAAGCACGCTCAGCCCTGCAGGCTACCTCCTACCATCAGGCTCACCGATATCTGAAAGCTATTATTCTTGTGCTATTTACATTCCCTCTTCCATTCACTCTACAGCCTTCCCAATCTGTATGTTATTCCACAGGTGCTAACTGACTAATCGGATAAATTAATCATCAGTCTGCTGATGGGGAACAAGAAAGGCCCAAATAGGAAAAGATACCTCAGAAATTTCTGAGCAGGCTACTGTTGTCATTCCTCCAAACATTGTTTGGAGTGTTGCCACACAGGAATCCTGACCCTGAGAAAACCATGCTTCCCTTTCCTGTGTTTCAGGGTCTACCCAAAGAGTTGAGGGTTCCTTGCTGGGGTCGAGGTTCTAGTTCAGGTACTGCTCCTACTTTTCCTTTCTTAGGGGACTTTAGTCATAAAATAATTGAGTGAATGAATGCCTTTGTCTCTGAAACTCCAGAACTCAAGCATAATCTCTATCCATACCTTTGTGCTACGTCTGAAGATTCCCACCGTGGTTATCTTTTCCCCTGAGGTGAGGATTTTCTTTTGATATATTTGTTTAACTATACTCAGATCAGTATGTTCAAGGGTTTGCTGGATCAGACTCAAAGTGAGTAGTCACCACATGGTTCCTGAAAGAGTTCAAGAAGTTCACGGAATAATTAGGGAAATGACACAGTGCCTTAGGGAAGTATTTTCTTATGAGACTTTATGAAGGGGATGTATTGCTTAATGGTTAAGAACATGGATTCTGGGGCAAGAGAATCCTGGGTTCAGATCCTGGCTGAGTCCATTACTAGCTATATGACTTTGGGAAAATTACTTAAACTCAGCATGCCTCAGTTTCCCCATCTATAAAGTGGGGGATAAAAGGAATACACATTCGAGGGTCATAGAAATTATATAACTAAATGCATATAAAGGTACAATAAGAATTGTGTATTCTAAATCATAACACCCCAGACCATATCATAATACCACATATTATAAAATCGTATATAATCTCATGGTTAAAGAAGGATTTTCTATGGTTAACTCATTAGTTCTCACTTTGTTTCAGCTCAACAAACAAAAGTTCTGTGCTTGACTAATAAGACAAGGTCTGTGATGTTAAGGGGTTCAGGGTTCTACTGAGGAAAACAACTCTTCGTACCTCTCTTGATTGACTTTCACCCTCTGAATCATCACTGACTCCTGAGCCTTGTAGACCATGAATACAAAGAATCAAACTGAGGGGTGCCTGGATGGCTGAGTCAGTTAAGTATCCGACTTAAGCTCAGGTCATGATCTCACAGTTCCTGGGTTTGAGCCCCTGCTTCAGATCCTCTGTCTCTTTCCCTCTGCCTCTCTCCCTCTGTCGCTCTCTCTCTCTCTCTCAAAAATAAATGAACATTAAAAAAGTAAGAGTCAGATTGGTAGTGGAACCTTCCCCCAAGTGATCCACACATCCAATATGAGCACAAGGGCCCTGTTTCTGTTTATACAACCTCACCTCTGAATAACTTCCGTATACTTTCCTCCTTCTGCTACAATTCTCTGAGGAAGGCAGTTTAGAAAATTGATTTCTGTAAGGCCTAATGTTTAACTAGTATGACCAGGAGCACATTTTCATAGAGATAATTAACTTGGTTTCATTTTCACATGACTATCCCGTGATAAGTTGAATTCTTAGAATAAAAACATGTGTCACTTTCCTTCCAAAGGGCAATTATGAGGTGCTCAGCTAGACTTTCCCTTTAATATTATTTCCTCACCCTCAGAATCGCCACCCTGATGGCTAAGGAAAAGTCCCTTGGATGAAACAGAACGTGAGTTAGCAGAGAGTTTTTAGCATAATCTACTACTAAGGTGGCAGTTTGGCCTTTCCTGCTACATGTAACTTTGCAGACAGAGGTGTAAGCAGCCCAGAGGAAAAAGAAGTGTGATTTCAGTTAGATGATTTAAGAATCTGAAACCCACAGCCAGTTACTAGTAAGAGTTATAGGAATGAAATAAAAATTTAGTAAAAGTCTGTTATAAAATATTTGCCTATGTAATGGATTATGTTCTATCAAAATAAAATCATGTGCCTCAAATTAGGGTGATACATCATTAAGTTGTAGGGAGCAAATCGAATGGATTTGCTGCCTGAGGCTGTGAGAGGCTGAGGACAGTAGAACAAGGACAATTGATGTATCTTCTTGGAGACGAGTATGCTCATTGCTGTCCCAGAGATGGCACTAACTGTCCTGGGGCTCTGCGTGTGTTAAATAACAAATGCAAAGTCTCTGGCACATCGTAAGCACTCAAAAAATAATATTATTACATTTTGGTTTTACATCATAATGGTGTTTACTCTAATTGACTGAGGGTTTTTTAAATTATTAGAATGTGGACTCATAATTTATTAACCAGAAATCTCTATTTGCAATCAATGGTGAAATATTTATTAGAAGCCAGGAAATGACAAAGATAATCCTTCATCTCAAAGTTTTTAAATTATGTAATTGTTAGATAATTTTCAGTTCATTTGGATAAAAATCTCAGTATTCATTCAAGCAAAAAGGGTATTTGTAGGAAGAATCGAAACATACTCATAGAAAGAATGTCAGTCATTGTTCTCAATCTAAGTGAATAATACCATTTAATAATGCTATCAATAGTATGGAAAGGTAGAGGACAAGTTGTGATCCTTGTTATTATCATTGAGAGGGGCTTCCAGGGAAGCAACATTAATACCAGTGGCAGAGGGAAAGTGAGGAGGAGTGACAGCTGAGGGCAGGAGGGTAACCAGCCAACCTTCCAATGTCAGCAGAAGGAAAATATTTTTAGAGAAGTAGCAATGGAGAAAGGATGAGAAAAAGGGAAGGTACGACAAGACTGAGCACAAAGGAAAGAGAAAGAGTGCTAGCTGTCAGTGATTCTAGGATGTTGTTTTACAGAATGCAGCGAACTCATTAACGAGTTGTCGTACAGTTGCTTTATGTGGGTAAAGAGTTAAACAGTATTTCGCATTAACTGCATTGTAGTGCCAGCCAGATTTCTTTGATGATTTATTCTCAACTTTGCCAACATTAGCCTGACATGTGAGAAACTGCGCTCTCAGCAGCCATAAATTTTCTAAAAGTTTCATTTCGTTTTAGGGAGAAAATTAAGTGTCCATTCCAATAGCAATAAGAAAGAATAAATCCCATTTTAAGCACATATTTCTTTCTGTGAGCTTAAAAATACAATTTTTACTAGCCTGTTTCTCTTTTTCTTATGAATTAATTTTGAGTGGCTGCTTTAAGATATTCAGAGTAGGCACAGATCCATATAAAGAAAAAGGATTATGTATCAGAGACAGTTTCTTTCTTAAAATCATCCATATTTGCATGTCATGGCTAATATCCACCGATGCTTAGTAAATCGGTAGACTGTGGCTGTATTGACAATCTTGTGCTTAAACTACTACTGTTTTATCAGGACTGTTAGCTTTTTCCTCAGGCTCCTGGCAGCCCAGGGCAGACTTTTATTTCCAAGCATCTGCTCACTACTTAATTCATAATTATCATTCTGGATACAGCCAGTGCCCGTAGCAGTAGTTCTAAATTACCACTTTGGACAAGCATATAAATGATGAAACCTCATTTATGAGTGACGTCTCTGCGGAAAGCATGATTTCTGATGTTGTTTACATCCTTCATCGGTGATTGATTAAGTCACAAACCAGAATAATTTTGCTGTAATAACTAAGATAATGATTTTTCCTATTGTATTTGCTTTTTCTTTGTTTCCTTCTCAATTTGGGGGACCGTTCAGTCTGGACCCCTGGAGGCTCTTTTTCTCTTTTTATCCATATCATGGATAGTCATACCAATTATGCTGTAATATTGTTTTATTCCTCATGTTATTAGGGATTAAACTATTGCATAAAATGGGCTTAAATGCTGAGAATTTAAGTACATGTTTAAATCCTGAGAATTGTGTTACACTGGCAATAAAGTTTCTATCACATTTCAAAGTTTAAAACCTCAGTTCTAACAATGACAGCATTTTAAAATCTCTTTGGATGGCACTAAAGGTTCAGTGTTCATGGATATTTTGTTTGAATCTGTGGATTAGGCATTGAACCTGTGGATTACTCAGCTATTCTTGATGAGTTTGAAGAGTTTGGAAAATGAACACCAAATATAATGATGCTGACTGATGGCCCAAAGTGAGGCGTGGTGACCCACTCCATGGACATGCAGGGGGGCCGCTTTTAGGAAGTGGTCCCCGTGGTGATCAGAGTCATGGTCTCCAGTGATGCTACCACATCCAGAACATCTGCTGGACATGGGATCTGGTCCAGGGCCAGCCTCTGCAGGCATCACTGGGCAGCCACATGGGCCCCAGGAAGATGGAGGCACAGATGACCGTGGTGCTTCGACAGGCCAAGGGAACGTCACGCTACATCCCTGCATGTGTGCGGGTGAACATGCGACGTGTTTATTCAGAGTTACACAGTCTGGGAATTAATGGAATTCAGAGTAACGCAGTCTGAATTAATAGAATTGTTAAAATCAAAAACAAATGAAGACCAACCTTGAAAACCACCCCCACACAAGATAAAATCAGTTTAGTCATACAAACAATGTTTAATTTAGCTTGTTTTACGAGACTAACTTGACCTGAGTCAGTTTTACTTATGCCTCTGGAAATCATAAGCAAAACTCAAACTGTTGCCCAAGGTTGATCAATTTCTTATCATTTAAGAAAATTCTAATATTATAAATTCTAACTGAGTTCTCCCCTCTTTACATTCCCTGCCCATAAATACACCTACATCAAATCCTTAAAGGACCCGCCTGGAGCTCACTACAGTTTGTGTGTTTCGAATTCCAGTTCCTCTTCTACTCCTGAAGAAACTCATCTTTTTGATAATTTTGAGTTTGCCTCAGTTTATTCCACTGTTTAGGTTGACAGACAGGATGAAAAGGAGAATAGATACTAACTTTTTCTTATGAGACAGGAAGAGAAACATCCAGCTGTGGGGTCACTTTGGCTCCCTCTTTTATATAATATGTCTTTCTGGTTATGAATTTGGTTTTTCTCTCCATTCTGTGTAAGAAATACAGGTATTATTGAAATGTCTGTAACCTGGACTCAGGACTGTCAGGTCCCAACAGCACTGTCCTGTTGCTAGACCTTGGGAGTTGGGAGTGGATAGGAATGGATATTTAGCTCCAGAACAAAGTCTTATTTTACCCTCTAGGTCTTTTGGCACATAAGGTATATTTATACACTTCCACTAAGACCAAAGTTTAAACTCTCTCCATCCAGTAATTTGTTGTGTTCCTTCTATTGAGCAGAAAGAATTTCAGATACATCTTTCTTACTCTAAACTCATTCCCCCCCATGTTCCCACTGGGTTTTAAGGTAAAAAGCCAACCACTTTTCTATTTTGGTAGGTTTGTATTTGGAGCAAGTACACAGTGCTTCTATTTCAACTCTATTTTGAGATTTTTTTTTTCCAAAAGAAGCATTTTTAAAAGAAAAATTTTCCCGCTGGAGTAAATGATTTACCAGCCAGGCAAAAGAACAAGGAAATTGTTCATATTAAATCTCAGAACATTCAAAGTTCTAATGTGCCTCTGAAGTTTAGCTCTTAGAACTTTACATAGTACTCAAATACCTGGACCCTAAAAAGAAGCAATACTATATAAGCAAAAGGCATTCCATTTTTAGGATTTAAACAGTAATAGAGTTTGAAAAACCATGTTAGAAATTCATGTTTAGATACGATCTATAGATGAGTGTTCAATTTCTTGAGGTCTGCTCATTAAAAATTCTTATTTTACAATATTTACATGAACAGGTGCCCCTTCCATACATATACCAACTTACACACACACACACACACACACACACAGCATTTTTCCAGAATTTTATTTCCTTCACCATACATGATACACATGGAATATTTTAAATAGAATGTATTAAGGAGTCAGAATCAATTGAGATTAGCTTCTGTGTAACCAGCTAACAAACTACCAACCCTCACATAAAAGAAGGCTACAACTATGGAAGAGACCCACTATATCTCAAATGAAATGTATGTTATGGATTTCATTGAAAAATACTCTTATAAAGGCCTTGATTACATTAAAATCTGTCTTTGAGTTTTAGACTGGTTAATTGCAAACTATTTTCCCACTTCCTCACCCAAAATAATGAAAGCTTTGACACAGTGTTTATCAAATATTTAGAACCAGAGAATCTTAATATGAAAAGAGCAATTATTGGAATCATCAGATAGATTTTCAACAGAATATTACACTACAAAAATGGCAATAGTTACAAGGTGTAATCGTGTCAGTTTATCTCAAATCATCCGTGTTCAGAATGAATGAGGAAAGGATACATACTTCGCTTGGAATAGAAGAAAATATTTCCTTTGCTTTTGATGTTGTTTCTTATTTCTTTGATAGTAAAACATAAATAACTAAAACTTTGCTCATAGGTGGCAAAATCTTAACTTTTTACTTCCTAGTGGGTCCCTGGTTGAGCTTGGAAGTAAATAAAAGTCTTCAGAACTAAGAAGAGAAAGGAACTGGAAGCTGTTAACATTCTCAAATATAAAAGTATGACAAGGTGCAAGCAACAGTTTAAGTCAGAGGAAGTTATTACTTGAGAGAACATTACAAAACAGGAGACCAGTTAGCAGAGTTGCCACCAGGGAAAACTAGGAAGTGCATGAAGGAGGTCTTTCTGTTCTGTACATCTCCTGACCATGTATATTCAAGCTTCCTCCCTCAAATTCTCCTCCCTGCCAACCTTTTAATAGTCATGTCTAAGTGGAAAGTATTTACTTTCTTCCATCATCTTGGAGCTCTGCAATATGTAACTTGCCAAATTGCTCTGTGTTAACAACAAAAATACCTAAGCATCAAATATGTATAGTGCATGGAAATTACTCATTTCAGGTACCATGTTTAATGGCGGTAGCACTCCCATTTGGTTCTCCAGTAGAAGGGATTTGTGGACAGATTAAAAAGGCAGAACTTTGGGAGCTTTCTAGGGGAAAGATATCTAAAATCAGGTATAGCCTTGTGACTTCCCTTGACTCACAGTGTTCAAATATATCTGCTGATTTTATGTAGCTTTGTCCATGACTTAGACTTGGAGAACACAAGAAAATCAGATTGCTTTATGGTCTTCTAATCACCAATGTTTGTTTTTTGATTATACGGGATGAAAAATCCAGATTCTCAGCGGGTTAAAGGAGTCATGGATTAATAAGATAAATTGTCATCCTGAAAATTGATTCTTAACTTATTTCTCACATAGAAATATATTTTCTCCATTCTAAGGACATACTGATTTCAAACACATAGCCTGTTCAACTTGACTTCTAAGAATCACTGCACACACACCCACACCTAACTGAAGGCAATTTAAGAACTAATAGGAGATGTGCCTAAGAACTTGAAGATGGCACTTTCATTTTCAGTTTGGCTGGAACTGAGAAAATTGAAAATGTATATTAAAAAGCCATTATAAAAAATTTACTGTATTTATCATTTAAATCATGTCTTCAAAAATTTGGAATTGACAGTTTTAGAGATCATGTGCTTGATTCATGCTCTTAAAGTAATTCAACAAGTATATTAACATGATAGCTCTTCTTCTACTGAAGAACATTAATTTCTTTCATTCAATATGCTAATGGATACTTGAAGTCATTGCTAAGGTCAACTACAAATATTCCCTTTTGACTATACAGTGACTGTTCTTATTAAATGAACATTTATTCAGCTCTAAACATGATGAAATGCATGACTGGAGGATGATGTCTGCTCTTTAGTTCTTATGACTTCAGTATCATTATTCTAGTAAGCCTCTCAGTAAAACTTGCACAGGGGACATGAAAGCAATGAAGGTACTCTTTAGGAAGCAGTTGCCTGAACTCTGCTAACCTTCATTCAGACAGAGAAATGTGAAATTAGCATGCCTCTTTAATGCCTTGTATTTGATAAAAAGTGCAAAACATTTACGAATAAAACCATTAGGTTATTTCATTTCTAGACTTCTGCAATCTGCTGTTTAAGGACAACCTAACAGGGAGAAAAATACAGACACATTTTAGTCTGTTTGGATTCCATTTTTAATTACTTCCTTTTAATTTTTACTTGTTACAGACTTGAGTTTAATTAACAACCTGTAGTGGATGCTGTAGTGTGATGCCAAGGTTCCTCTTTCGGGAATGAGATTTGAGAGATTTATCTTTTTTTTTTTTAAGTTGATTTATTTATTTTGAGAGAAAGAGAGAGAGAGAGCATGAGCAGGGGAGGGACGGAGAGAGAATCAGAGAATCCTAAGCAGGCTGTGCACTGACAGAACAGAGCCCGAAGCAGGACTCAATATCAGGAATCACGAAATCATGACCTGAGCCGAAATCAAGAGTCAGAAGCTTGACTGACTGAGCCACCCAGGTGCCCTGAGAATTTGTCTTTTGATGGTTCTCAATTGAAATATCCTTAGCCAAACAGAGCCATCTGCTCAAGGCCATGCCCTTTCCCTGAGGTCAGCTGCATCAAATGTCTAGTTTCTCCAGGCTTGGGTCTATGTATCCCACTCCCTTGCCAAAAGACAGCACAACTCTGAGGGCTCCATCCCTGCTCCAGAGTACCCACGTAATTGGGTGAGCCTTTGTTGTGACTTCATCCATTTTAAACCTTCTTATGCTGTCCTACAAACCTTCCTAGTCAACTTCCTGCATACAAATGTCTATTTCATGGAGAACTGACTTAAATGACGGTACTCTTATATACAATACCATGCAAGTTTGAAAATCACAGTCACTTTCTGATAACCTAAACCAGTATTTCAAAGAGAAAGTTTAGGGTATGGGATGGAGTGAGATTAAGTGGCAACAATCATAAAGTTTTTTTCTCTAGAGGCCTACAATAGAGCTGTAGAATCCAAGAGTTACCAGTCAACAGAAATCTTCCCATGAAATAACTGATCTACTGCAACTGACAGAGCACTGTTGAAAGAGCACTGGACAGGAAGAAGACACTTATTGTTCATTCCTGCAAACAGTGTGGGACCCTGGTCAAGTTGGCTTATTCATTAAAGACTAGACTGTGTATCTTCTAAGGTCCCTTCAATTCATGGGTCTGTGATTTTTTTTCCAGGCTTATGAAAGAAGTACTATTTATACTTAGTTGTTAAAAATTATTAGGACAATACTTATTTCTTTATAGGTATCTTCAGTGAGAGTGCCATAGACCATATAACAGGGCTGAATGGCAGATTTGAAAAAGGACAATAATTCACTAGAGCTGAGGAGATATCAAAGTAGCCATGATGTTTATGAAGGGTTGGTCCTAAGAGGGAGGACAACATGGTAAAACCATGAGGGGGAGTCTGAGAAAATGTTATGTCAACAGGTAGAAAAATAACTGCCACAGGTGAAAAAAAAAACCACAAAAAATGAAAGCTTATTCTGTCTTTCCTTTTTCATGCTTCTTAGTATGCTGTGTTAATTCCAAATACCACAACTTCTGTTTCTGGCTATGACAGACTAGCTTATAGACCAATCATTCTTCCAAGAAAACCTAGAAAAGTGAAAAGCTGGATTAAAATACACACACACACACACACGCACACACACACGTAATCTGAAGACATTAGAGAGATTCCAAGGCAACAAAGACTTGGGGGCCAGATTGCTGAAGAGAAGGAAAAGTGAGTGACTACAACATGCAGTATTACTGATTTTCCCCCCAAAGCATTTGCCAATTTGTAAGTGATGGTTGAGAGGCTGGAAGTCTGCCCAGAGCTTTGAGACAAAAATGGAATTCAGAGATCATTATGGAGGACAGACCTAGTTAACAATCCAGGATTTCCGTTGTGACTCCTGAAGAGTTACTCTTTAATAGTAATGACAAACCAGAAATAGACTGGCTCACACACAGGCTGAACTCTGCTTCAAACTAGCTCAATTTCAACTTCAGGCTGGATTAAGGGAAATTTCCCTTATCCCTATCCTTATCCTAAATGTCTACTAGAAGACAGATGTCTCTAGAATTTTTCATACCCTGTGTGCAACATTCATTTATACATTTACCAGGCTATAGGAAACAAGAACAAATGTTAATAGAGAAAAAAAAAAAGATACTAGTAAAGGTATTGCTAGAATACCTTTAAGAATTGCTAAAGCAATTTCAGCTATTGGAGTTATTAAATACTGACCTTTTGTTAACCTGTGAGGACCCTAGTTCCCTCATTCTCCCTAGACCTCTGATGTATTCAAGGTGATAAGAGGTAATTTCACATAATAGTTCATGCTAATATATGAGGAGAACTTTTCTTCCATCTCATTCAACTCTTTGATGGACTTTAATGGTGCTTCTAGGGAAATAACTAGTTATTTGTGTAGCCCCAAAGAGATAGTGGGAATCTCAGGCTATGGAGAAAAGAAGAATATTGGTAAAATGGCAGTATATGAGAGCGATATTTTGGGGGCAGGAAAGGCACCATGAGAATCCAATAATGGCTTTATACAGGCGGCTATTCAGCCTGTCTACATGAAGGTAAATTCTTAGCAAGCATAATTAATCACTGGCCCCTATGATTTTGTTTGTTTTATCTTCATACTATAGCTACTTTATTCCTCAAGATCCTTCGCTATATTTCATGCAGTTCTGTTGTTTTAAAACACTGATGAGGTTTGATGCGCTTTCAGTAAAGCAGCTGTAAATCTATCAAATCTGCCACAGTCAATATCAAATCCACCAAGGCATGATTGCTGGCATAAGAAATGCAGATTACTTTCTGTTGACTGTACTTGGATAAAGATAGAACTTGCTTAAGGAATCTGAAAAGATGAAGGGCATAGGGCTCTTGGTTTTGCTTTTTAGAAAAAGGAGATATGACATAAAATAATATTTCTAGGTCCAGTAGAGGAAGACAAGACAGACTTTATTTATTTATTTTGTAGGTGATGGTGTTGAAAGGTATAACAAAATAAGAGGGAAAATAAAAAATCCAGTTGGAAGATTGAATAGTTGGGTCTAATATAGCTATTATTCTGTCAGTGTTGACATTATAAATTCCCATCTTTGGGTGTTTATAAAATCCAGTTAGACCTAAAACAAAATACACTAGACTCTAGCCAGCAAGCAATTAAAAAAAATTGAATAATGTACTTTAAATCATTTTTAGCTCTAGGCCTTGCAAATTGCACTACCACCAAATGACCCTGAATATTTCCAACTTCATTTACCTGGGACTGAACTTGATTTCTTTCAGGTACAGTTTTGGAATATAGAAGTATGACAAAATGCCCTTCAAAGATATTTTAATATGGATAAATGTAGGCGTTAAGCTTCATCACTACTGTCAGGGGGTCACCAGTGGTTATCATTTGAATCAAACAGGTTTACTGAATACTTTATAAGTACTGAACTTCATTCGAATAATGTTCAGTATTTTAAAGAGCTGAAATTAAGCTTGTAAATTAAGATTTCAAGGCAATATTAACTAAGTATAATAGACCCAGTGCTAACATAGTGACCAGCACAACATTGGTGCTCAAGTACTATACTGGATCAATCAGCCCTGCCTTTTCCCAGCACTGCTACATAAATGTTGCAGAGTTTTATTGATTTTGTCTGAGAGACAGAGAATAGAAAAAGATGGGAGAAGACAACAGAATGGTTATTGAAGACCAGTAAAAGAAAAAAACAGAAAAATAAAGTGGGGAAACAGAAGAGATGAGCAGACACAGGCGACCCAGAAGCAGACTCATATCAAGATTTATAGCTTATTCAGTGGACATCATGCTGCTTGCAATAAGTATAATCAAGATGACACATTTAATTGTTAATCATTAATTTAACAAATAAATAAGAATAACAACAATAGTAGTATATTGTGGGATAAAAGGAAAACCACAAAAAAACCCCTGAAATACTCAATGACAGTATCACACAGATCAGACATGTTTGGAGTTCGAAGATCTTTGCATTGTTTGAGAGAATGGTAAAGATACTTATTGATTTCAGACTTGGAAGAATATAATAGCTCATGATAGAAAGTTTAAAGGAACAACTAACAGAATTGGATCGTGGTATATATTCTCCAAATTTGTAGTTAAGAGAGATGGGATTTAAAAAAACATAATCAAAAGTGTGTGTGGGGGGGGGGGCGGGACAAGAAAGGAGAAAAAAAGCATTGTTAAAGGCAAAAATAAGGCCACAGAAATAAATTCAAATTTATCAATACTGTGATGGATATAAATGGATAAATGCTTTGGTTGAAAAATTGGCAGATGGGGCCAGGTTTTTTTTTTTTTTTCTCTCAGACTGGATTTAAAAACATACACATAGGCAACTCACTATATTTTGTTGATGAGAAGTACATCTAAAACATAATGATCCAGAAATTCTGAAAACCAAAAAGTAGAAAAAGATACTTCTTACAAAGAAAATTTAGAATTCAAAGGTAAGGGGTGCCTGGGTGGCTCAGTCGGTTGAGCATCTGAGTCTTCATTTCCACTCAGGTCATGTTCCCAACATCATGAGATCAAGCCACACATCTGCCTCTGCACTGAGCTTGGAGTCTGCTTAAGATGTCCCCCACTCCTCCCCCCCCCCCCCCCCAGCACCTGGATGGCTCAGTTGGTTAAGCATCCCACTTCAGCTCAGGTCATGATCTCATGGTCAGTGAGTTTGGCCTAACATCAGGGTCCCTGCTGTTAGCACAGAGCTTGCTTCAGATCCTCTGTCTCTCTCTCTCTTCCCCTCCCCAACTTGTGCATGCGTGCGCTCTCTCTCTCTCTGTCTCAAAAATAAATAAGCATTAAAAAATGATTCTCTCAAAAAAACCCCACAAAAGTCAAAGGGCAGAAAAAATATTCCTAACAAAATGAAAATTGGTATACTTACATTAGTATACAGAGAAAGCTAAAAGGCAAAAAAGCATTATTAAAGATAAATAAGATCAGAGTATAATTTTTAAAAGTATTAATACACCATATTTTAAACCTGGATATATCAAATAATGAAACTTCAAAATACATTAGGCAAAAATTGATAGATCTGCAAAAGAAATATGCAAATCCGAACCATAATGGGACCTTTAATCGTATTTGTTGGTAATTGATGAATCAAGTGTACAAAAGATGTGGGCTAATGGTCCTGTGCTTAAGTGCCATTGTAGTTGTGTGCTTTCACAAAGCATAACTAATTGTAAGAGACTTTCACAAATACACTCTGGACAGAAGTAAACAAATAAGCAAATTACTTACAAGGCAGTGCCATTTCAGACATAATTCTTTTATAATTAGTAGTTTTTGGAAAATGGAGTTTGGCATAATTTACAATTCAGTCAACATTCATGGAGGCTGACTATCACAGAAATAAGGTGCACTATGACCACAAGAAGTTTTTTCATACTTTGCAAGTGGTTTTGTATTTTAGCTATGAAGATTAGTTATCAGAGCCAAACTTGGTCTTAACAAGTAGAATTTTTATGTATGTACATTCAAAGTCTCTTACATCTTTCTGAGCCTATTCATTTGCAGATAGAAGTAACAGCTGTAACAAGGTTCTTCATATCATGCATTCACATATGATATGCACAAGTTTTTAAAGAAATCTCCAATTTCTTTAAGACAAAAGGAGGACTTGCAACAGGGCCCTATAGATGAGGAAGTTCCAAGTGTAGGCGATCCACCCTCAGGTGTCTTCCATTTTTTTTTTAAGTTTTATTTATTTGTTTTGAGAGAGAGAAAGAAAGAGCATGAGCAGGGGAGGGGAGGAGAGAGAGAGAGAGAGAGGGAGAGAATCCCAAGCACGCTCCATGCTGAGAGAGAGAGAGAGAGAGAGAGAGAGAGAGAGAGAGAGAGGGAGAGCCCAAGCAGGCTCCATGCTGTAAGTGTGGAGCCTGATGTGAGGCTCAGATTCATGAACCAGGAGATCATGACCTGAGCCAAAATCAAGAGTTGGATGCTTAACCGACTGAGCTACCCAGGAGCCCCAGGTGTCTTCCATTTCATTTTGTTTAGCTTCATCTCGAGCCCTTTGTCTGAAATGTCATGGCTCTGCCTCATAGGGCGTGTGGTTGGCATTCCGCTTTCTTCACTGCCTGGCACTTGGACAATTTTAACTTTTCCAAACTCAATTACTTTCTATGTAGAATGGAAGTCATAGTATCTAACTGATTGCATTGCTGTGAATTTTAAGTAAGATATATTCAAAAAACTTTACCAAGAGGTATTAATATTCTTCTCGCTTCCCCCCACCCCACCTTGCTCCTCTTACTCCCAATGCCCCCATCAGAGGACTAAGACCAATGTTCTGCATCTATGATGTCATGTTATATGCTCACCCTAACTCAGGCATCTACTCTTCATTCTTTCAGTGTCCCTGCTATGGGTCATAGTCTGGGTAACTGAGATGCCAAGCTTACCAGCCAGGGAAGCTACATTATGCTTTTCTTTCTATATCCAGTGCTGTTGCTATTGCATTGTTTTGTGTTCACCGAACACCTGATCCCTATTATTATCATCATTCCAACTGATGACAATAATAAAACAATCACTTAGGATTTTGCAGATGATGTCAACTCTCCTAAGGTTGTTTGGCTGTTTCTGCTGTATTTTCTCAGTTTGATCCAAAACAGATCCCTGAGTTATCTCTTAGTTGATAATATCTTTCCTAACTCATTTGATTTCACTCATTTTTCCCCTCCAGATTTTAAATGATGAGCAAGTTCTGTACAGACTCTTCTCAGAACTGATTTAGTTTAGATTCAGTAGCAGTCTTGCAGGATCATGGAGAGACTGCTAAGTTTAATGCCACAATCATCTCAGCTCCTACAGAGTATTCATTTCATTGTCAGCTGGTGGGAACAGGCAATTGCTGTGCTCTAAGGCTGGTTCCCTTCAGTAATGAAGCAAGGCACTGGGACATTTTCATTTCTGAATTCCAAGTGAGTACATATTGTCATTTCAGATGCTATTCTAAGATCTATCATTTGCTGGAGTGCATCTGGTACCACATTTATTTACAGCATTCTAATTTTTCTTTAAAACTTAGAGAATGTGGGAAGAAACTGAGGTATTGATTTTGGATATGTAGAGCTCAGCTAGTAATATAGGGTCAAGTTGTATTCTCCAAGGGAAAAATGCTCAATTTCTCATCATTTCTGCTACTGAAGACAGCATTAGAAATAATAATTGAAAATAGGTAATAGACCATCAGCCAGAGGGTTTATTTGATAGCAAAGAGATGTCTGAGTCCCAGGGAGAGAAAATCAAGTTGTAAGAGAGGCAAAGTGCTACCAGGCAGTAATAATGGGAAATTGTGCAACTTTTTACTTTGATACTGAAACATTTCTTATCCTGCTCTAAATGAGACGGTGAACACTAGTATCCTGCTTAAAAAATAAAGGAAAAGAAAATGGAAGAATATTGTAAGATAATAATTGCCTTGCTCTGAGAAAAATCCATGAAGCAAAGGAAAATTATAGCACAATATTGAAAGGTGAATTTCATATAATTAAACAAGTAACTGAAGATGTAAAAGACAACCACAAATCAGAAATTCAAAATCTCTGAAATTGTCAACAACTGTATATGATGTTAGATAAAAGTAGAGTAACATTTTTAAGAATTTCAAGGAAGAATATGTGATCCAGGAGTTTTATATGCGCTGCTTCAATTTTCACAGCTATAGAAAACTCATTTTAACCATGTAAGAACTCAGGGACTATTGCACTCACAAGTTCTTTCTTCCTGAGGAAACTGCTAGAGAACAGCCTTCATCCAATCAAGAGACAATTTTAGCCAAAATGCTTGTAGTGTGTACTGTTTGCATATATTTAATTGCAGAGCTAAGAGTAAATTAAAGATAAGATTAGAATGTAAATGTTAAATCCTCTGAATAAATATAAATACCACAACTAAAAACTGGAAGAGGAAGGTATAAAGCTAACAACTGTACGAAAGGTATAAGGAAAACATTAAATGCTTACGATATACACATTATATTCAAACAAATGGAAAGATGTTCCATAATCTTAAAAAGGAAGGATAAAAAACTATCAGGATGTTAACTCTATCCAAGGTAATAATAAGACCGACCCCAATGAAAATACCAGGTTTTTAAAAAATTTTCTAAAAATTGAATCCGAAGTTTATATGAAAAAAATTAATCAAGCTTTGATAACTAAGTTGTGGGGGAAGGAAGGCAACAGAAGTGAGGAGGCTAGCACTCATAGATGCTAAAGAATACTGTGTAGCCTCTAATTAAAACAGTGTTGGATAGGCAAGTAAGTGGACTGACTGACAATCCAAAGGAACAAACACATAGAAAACCCCCAAATAGACCCCAAATGTAGGTTCATTTATTCATCTTAATCACTGGAGAAAGGTAACTCAGCAAATTGTATTGGGTTAATTGGAGAAACATTGGGAAAAAAAAGTTGGATCCTTACCTCAAGCTATGTATAAGAATAAACTCCTCTGATTGATCAGAGATATGAATATTTAAAAAAATGAAAATGAAAAAGAAACTATACGTGTACTAATAAAAGGGAATTCCTCTATAAAATGGAAATGGAAAAGCTTTCCTAATTATGACTAAAACTCTCCTTGAATTATTAGGGGAAAAACTGATAAATTTGCTCTAAAAAATGTATAAGGCAAAGGAAAAAAAAACTAAATTTAAAAGAAATATATAAGATTTAGAAAGGAAAGGAAAAGAAGATTTGCCTTGCCCCTGAAGTCTTTCTTCATCTCAGTTTGATCTTAAATGGTTTTGAGTAAGTAGGTTGGATAAAACAATGTCTAAAGTTACTTCAATCTCAATATTTTAGAATTCTGGTATGCGTGGACTACCTAAATAAGAGAGAGAGGAAGGTATATTCTTGGAATGGATTTTGGTCTCTGTTTTTTTTCTTTCTAGTAATCTGACCACTTCTCTTTAATCTCTGCCCAATCATAAAATACAGGATATATTCTCACTATTGCTTCTTTATGTGTGACACTGATAGACTTTACTCTTCATTCCTCTCGAAATGAAGACCATACCGTCAGTTCATGAGCAGAGACTCAAGCCTCATGGATTAGAATTTCTGTTTCTTGGGGAGCCTGGGTGACTCAGTCGGTTAAGCATCCCACTCTTGATCTCTGCTCAGGTCATCATCTCTTGGTTTGTGGGATTGAGCCCCTCATCGGGCTCAGGGCTGACAGCACAGAGCATGCTTGGGATTCTTTCTCTCCCTCTCTCTCTCTCTCTCTGCTCCTAACCTATTCATGTGAGTTCTCTCTCTCCCTCTCTCCTCTCTCTCTCTCAATAAAATAATAAACTTAAAAAAAATAATTTCTGTTTCCTCAAGCCTTCTAGTATCCAGGAACTTTGGAAATTCCCAGTGAATAGGCAACAGCTGATTAAGGTCCCTGGGTTTGTGGAGTGCTGGGTAACACAATGAATTCAGAGAACTTTAGCCTTGGGAAAGGTGGTAGGAAAAGAAAACATCCTGTAACAGGAAGTAAGTTCCATGACCTTTGACCATGTGTATAAATGGTAGTTTGGGATAAGGAAGTGTAAAAGGGTAAAGAGCAGAGGTAGAAAAGAAACCATATTGCTATCAGAGATTATTTTTGTCCATGATGATGACTTGTAGTTACAAGAGTTTTCATGAAGGAAAAAGGAAGCTAACTATGATTTTTTTCTAAGTAAATACACAGCTTCTAGCTATTTGTAATTATTCCAAAAATGGTTTGAGTTTGCTTAAAAATAAAAGTTGCATTTACAAAGAAGAAAATCATATGGTGTCTGAGACTGAGGATAATTATATATAATACCTTGGATATAAACAATTTAAAGGTTATTTACTCATATTAGGCATGGTATTGTACAAGCAAAAGCCAAAAAAAGGAGAAAAAATATATTGAGTTATATAATTTTCATCGTCATTTAAAAGTAAGCACATCTTTTTTTTTTTTGAAGTAACAGTTTTTATTTATTTATTTATTTTGGGACAACATCTTTTTAAGAGAGAGAGGTTTTTTGTTTTGTTTTGTTTTGTTTTCTGTTGTTAAATTCTTTGAGAAGTTTATCTGCAAGATCCTTACATAGGAACAGGGAAGGAAACAGTCAGCAGTGGGTCTGTAACTGGTTTCTTCTTTCCTCAGGGCTGCCTGAGGAAAGATTGACCTGAACTCTTGCAAACATTGACTTATGGAACATACAACTAAAAGGCAAATGAGAGTTTAGCCAGAATGCTTTTAGAAGGGTCTACGTGGTTTATCTAGTTTGATTCTTATTAATAAATCTGAAATTTATGGACTTATGTGCCATAGCCATGATAAAGAACAGGATTTAATTATGTAGCTAGAACAGGTTGTGTGATTAATGAGGCATATAAGAGACCCCAAACTCAGTGGTTTTCCTGTGTTTGACTGGCACCCAAAAGATGGCATAAGTCTGAAACCAAATGAACTCAGGTACAGAAAAGCGTACTCTAAGACCTGCATCGGATATTTGGTGCTTCATAGATATTGATGCTGCTTGTATTATTGCTTTCATTTCTTTGCTAATCATTAATCATTAATAAAGCTTGAGCCTGATGAAGATTCTTATTTCATTGATTGATAATTGAGGCCTTTGCGATTGTACCGGAATAGTGAACAGTATAAGCAACAGCATCTCCACTTTGTTTTAAATTTTTTAAAATGTTTATTTATTTTTGAGAGAGACAGAGACAGAATGCCGATGGGTTAGGGGCAGAGAGAGAGGGAGACACAGAATCTGAAGCAGGCTCCAGGCTCTGAGCTGTCAGCACAGAGCCCGACACGGGGCTGGAATTCACAAGCTGTGAGATCATGACCTGAGCTGAAGTTGGACGCTCAACCGACTGAGCCACCCGGGCGCCCCTCCACTTTGTTTTAGAAAGGACACTGCCACCTTCTTCACATGACTATTCCTTATATATAAGTGTTTTAAAGATTTTTCTTCTTTTTTTTCTTCTTTGGACTGGATGCAAGACAATTATTTATATCATCAGTCTGATTAGACCTTTATATACCTAACTTATACATCTTATACCTTGTCACTGAACAGCAGGTACCAATTCTGGATACATTCAAATAAAAGTCAGAATCATTCTTTTATGAGTATTACCTGCTTGTAAGAGTTTCCTTTACATATGTTTTGTATTTATAAGTTGTTAGGTACAGAGTACGTGTTTCTTCTTCACTTTTTTAAAACTTAAAAGCACTTTTACCTAGTAAATTTTCCTGATGGGTAAAGAAGGTGTGAAAAAAAAATTTTTTTTTTTTTGCTCCTGGTATAGTTCTTACTGTAAAGTAATGAATGATCTTTTGGTTGATTTACCTGAATCTGTCTTCTAGAATTTATCACATTAAATTTATATTTTTTACCTGTAAATATGAGTACCAGACCCTGGATTTATGGGGAGCCTATCAAGGTGAGGATAACCTTCTATCTGTCTCAGGTACACCTAACAGGAAGATACCTTCTTGTTAGGAAAGCAAAGGTAGGGCTGGAGGTTGGGGGCGGGGGAAGGGAGACAAAATGATTTAGAAAATGGGAGTTGAAAAGAGAAGACTATGAAATCTCTTGAGTCATGACTCTTTAAATCCCTGGATTATAGTGGTGCAATGAATTCATTTTTACCTTCTGAATGTATTGGTATTTTATTGGGCAGTATTTTCTACATCACACCCAAGGGGCTACTTTTAATCAAATCCATTCATTTGGCAAATATTTTTAAAGGCATGTTTTTGCTTAACACTGGGCTTTATCTAGGGATATAAGTAATTAACAAAATAGTTAGGATTTCTTCCCTTGGGGAGACCATTATCTTAGGGGAGAAACAGACATTTAATTGAGTACTCAATTGATTGTTTAATTATAATTGTGATAAATACCTCAAAGGACAGGAGCTATATATGATGGAAGACTATTAGCAGATGATCTGACATAAATTAAGATTCAGTAAGGTTCTTTTAATTGCCTGAAATCATACAGTTTAGAAGTAGCAGAATAGAAATTTGAATCCGGGCGTAATCTTACTCTGACTCTGCAACTAAATAGTGGCACAAAGTACCATGTGAGCAAAAAGAAGTTTTCTTTGACTACTATAACAAGTTACTACACATTTAGTAGCTTAAGACAACACAATGTGTTATTTTACAGTTCTCTAGGTTAGAAGTCCAATACAGGTCTCATGGGCTAACATCAGGTGTCAGCAGATTTATGTTCCTTTCTGGAGGCTTTCTGGGAAAATCTGTTTCCTTACTAAGTTTTCCATCTTTAAGAGGCTGTCCTCATTCCTTGGCCCATGGCCTTCTTTCTCCATCTTCAAAACCAGCAAAGATGAGTCCTGTTTTTCTCACATCACATCACTCTGATTACTCTTGTGCTTTCCTCTTTTACTTTTAAGGACTCTGGTGATTACATTGAGCCCATGTGGATAATCCAGGATAATCTTTCTATTTTAAAGTCAGTTGATTAGCAAACTTAATTCCCTTTTCACATGTATGGCAACACATTCACTGGTCTCAGGGATTAAGATGTGAAGGTGTGGATGTCCTTGGGTGGGGGGGGGTCATTATTTCAGCTTCCACAAAGGGGATATTAATTGTGGCTCAAGGGTGGAAGAATCAGAGATAGCATTGGGTGGAAAAGAGTATGATAAACAGGTATGATAAACAGGTTACCACAGCATGAGCAAGACATGGAAAGGAGTTCTTTAAGAAATATGGAGCTCAGACGAACCTGAGTCCAAAATGCAATTGGGCTCTACTTCAGAGAAGCAACTGTAAAATATATATTTTTTATATTTATAAACAACTGGAAATGTGAAACTTCCAAGACATTTGGTATTGAGTGATCGTTACTTCATTTTTTAGATGTTATAATGGTATTATGGCTATGTGTATAAAATATTCCTTACCTCTTAGTCATACATATAAAATGTTGGTGGATGAAATCATAAGACACCTGCGATTTACTTTCAGTACAGAAAAGGAGAGATGAAACAGAATTATGTCCATGGATTGATGATTATTGAATAAGAGAGTTGGGAGGAGGGGATTCATCCTGCTCTGTGGTTTGAAATTTTCCATAATAAAAAATTAAAGTTAAAAATAAAAATAGGCTTTTTTTTAGGACGAATAATATTCTGTTGTATGTAGGTACTACATTTTCTCTATCCATTTGTCTATCAATGGACATTTAAGTTGCTTTCATATCTTGAGTAGTATGAATAATGCTGCAGTGAACACCAGAGTACAAATAGTCAAACTCATACAAGCAGAAAGTGGAATGGTGGTTGCCAGGGGGTGAGGGGGCAGTGGAAATGGGGAGTTGCTGTTCAGCAGGTAAAGTTTCCACTATTCAAGTTGTAAAATTCTAGACACCTTCGGTATAACATTATGCTTATAGTTAACAATAAAGTGTTAAGTATAAACAGTGAACTTAAAAACTTAAGAGGATAGATCTTATGTGAATTTAATTTAGAAAACAAAGGCATGTCACCACTTTGCAAATTTTGATAACAAATGAATAAGTTAAGTGATGACTCTATCAAATATTTTTTTTTTACATTTGTTATAATGTCTTCAGATATCTTATGTAATTGGTCAGCCAGTGTATTGTCCAAACAATTTTCATTAAAACATTTACCTTTTTACTTTGTAGGTAATGAATTTACTCCATGATGACACTATATGTCATAAATTGAATTCATTGGCAGAGACCTAGAGTTTAATTATCAACACACAGTTAATTCTGTCTTCGTTCCATCTGATAAAATTATGCCAAAGGGAATATATAGATATCATAAAGATATATGACCTTTAATCTTACAGCCTATAAAGATATTGACTAGATAAAACAGCACTGTGGTCTATGAATCATTACACTTGCATTGTAGCCTTGGTTCTACCTATCAAAATGCATTCTTTAAGGACATTAAGCTCACTCTTTTTTTGGCACAGGGCTAATAATACTCACTTAAAGGAGAATTATGCAGATTAGCGTATTTAAAAATGTTTTAATCCTGGAAAGTAAGCTTTGACTGAAGATTTTAACTAGTGAAAATAGTTTCAACCTTAAACATATTTGCTAAAATATTTGTGATACGTGTTCTTGACATGCTACACAGTTAAAATACAGACTTTGAAGTAAAAGTTTGCTGCGTTGTAAGTCGAGTGTTTCTTTAATATGTCTCATTGCTAAGGTTTCCAACTTAAAATAATTTTTCCCATCTTTTCTTTTGTAACAACTCATGGAAATAAGTGAGAACAACAAAGTCTAACATGGATAACAAATAGGAATGAGCACACGGACATTAAATGAAGATTGCCACTTCAGTTACTTACAGAGGACCTTATTATTTTTTTTTTTCTCCGACTTTTCAAATTTTGTATACTGCCCTAATATTCTAGGACATTGAAGCTGGGATGGACATCAGAGCATCAAGTTCACAAGTTATTTTACACCTTTGATACCAGATGGTATAGGCTGCTGGACCATATGTGCTTCCCCATAGCTTTCAGCAGGAAGGTTTAGATGGTTTACTTAAAAGCCATATGTAGCATGATTTGTCTATATTCTAGTTGCACCTTAGAAATCCTACTATTTGTATTTAAAGCTATTATCACAGGAGCACTTTAAGTAGCGGTTACAGATTTGTGATGCTTTAGTCACATGCTTTCTTCCAGGCTCCTCCGTTTGTGAACCTTGGGTTTGCAGAAGGCCTGGTTAAATGTCCTGGCATGATCTGGGGCTGAAAACTGTTGTGCCTTATGTAAAACTACCTAATAAAAGGAATATTCTTGGGACGATGACCTCATTACTATGGTACTCTCATTGAACAAATGAAGCTTTTATTTATTTTTTTTTTAAATTTTTTTTTTCAACGTTTTTTATTTATTTTGGGACAGAGAGAGACAGAGCATGAACAGGGGAGGGGCAGAGAGAGAGGGAGACACAGAATCGGAAACAGGCTCCAGGCTCCGAGCCATCAGCCCAGAGCCCGACGCGGGGCTCGAACTCACGGACCGCGAGATCATGACCTGGCTGAAGTCGGAGGCTTAACCGACTGCGCCACCAAGGCGCCCCCAAATGAAGCTTTTAAATACAACCATCATACCCAGTTGCCTGCTAAGGTGAACCCCGAGGAGCTGAGGGCTGAGAAATTGTTTGAACTGACACCTTGGCAGTGGCTAGTGAACTATTTTGATTATTTTTACTACCGCAATTCTCTCCTGTTGGTTCACCTCTTGTGGCCCGAAGTATATAGGGCTGCTTTACTGTGCTATGACCAAGAACCATCTTTATGTATAGTCTCCATCATAATGGTAAGTTTTGTTGTCTTCAATATTATCCATATGCCAGGGATTTTAATAACTAGGGCCTGAAAATCCTGAATTAATAGGGGCAAACATAGTGATCTATAAATCTATAAGAAAACGAGCATTTAAAAAAATTTTTTTTCAACGTTTTTTATTTATTTTTGGGACAGAGAGAGACAGAGCATGAATGGGGGAGGGGCAGAGAGAGAGGGAGACACAGAATCAGAAACAGGCTCCAGGCTCCCAGCCATCAGCCCAGAGCCTGACGCGGGGCTCGAACTCACGGACTGCAAGATCGTGACCTGGCTGAAGTCGGAGGCTTAACCGACTGCGCCACCCAGGTGCCCCAAAACGAGCATTTTAAATTTGATCTAAGTTCTGTAATATTCAATAATGCTTTCATAAAAAATTCTCTAAGATGTAGGAATGTTTGTTTTGCCAAATAGAAATTACTTCATTCATTCTATTATAAAGGAATGCATGTATATTCATTACAAGTAATTCAAAAAATACAAAACATATAGAAAAAGAAAATTAAAATCATCACAATCTCATCACTAAAAGATAATTTCTGTTAACAATTGGCTATGTATTTTTCCAGACTCTAACTATATCTACTATCTGTTCTTACAAAAATATGATCACATTATATATACTGTTTTGTGACCTGATTTACCACCCCCAAATCCCTGCTGCCCCCTACCCCCCCCCCCCCACACACACACAAACACACACACACCCCACTGGTACTTTTCTATTTCAAAATTTTGCTTATATACAACCAAGACCTAAAAAGGTTGAATAATGTCTAATCAGGGGATTTTATGTTTAGAAGTATGAAGGATGAAGAAGGATTACTACTTAACTGTTAGAAATATCAGACGTGTCTGTGTTTCACCAAGGATCACAAACCTGGGTTAACATGGCAGAAGCACCGAAGCAGAGTTTTAAGAAATATGTATGTCATTCCAGGCATGGTACAGAATACAAGAGCACTGCCCTATATGGTTGAGAACAGTTCTGAATTCCATCTTACAATTTTAAGTCTACCTTTGTGCTTTGACTTAAGACACTTTACTGCTGGGCTAGTTACTGGTAGCTATGCATAAACTTATTAGTTACCAGTTTTATGGTGGGCTCTCCATATCCTTATCACTATATGAAAGCTGAATGAGAGGAAGGTAAAATATAATTGCTGTTTATTCATGTCAGCAATCAGGGGAAATGAGATAGTGCTGCTGAAGGAGGCCTAGACCTGGCAGTGCTTACAAACCCTGGCAGTCAAGTTCAGTGCGGTCAGAGGAAGCCTTGAGTCATAAGCAGGTACTCTAGCTTTTAAGTTGCAGGTTTTTTTAGACTGCATGTTGCAGTAACAACTTGTCTACTTTGAGACTGGCTAAAAAAAACCAGGTGTACTCAAACCTAATTTTCCTTTATCAGACTAGATTTTTCAGGGTTTGGTAGTCTAAATTCTTGTCCTGAGCAAGAGTTTTATCTTATTGAATGTGTAAGTATCTCCTTTTGACATGTGATCATAAATTAAAGAATGTTAAGTATGTACCTAAATATATTAAAGATTTACGTAGTTACATAATTTACCAGTGGAAGAATTAAAGGTTAGAGAAGTGACCTTTTAAGATCGCATAAATAGGGGCACCTAGGTGGCTCAGTCCATGAAGCGTACGACTCTTGATTTCGGTTCAGGTCATGATCTCAGTGTCATGAGATCAAGCCCTGTATCCATCTCCATGCTGAGTGTGGAGCCTGCTTTAGATTCTCTCTCTCCCTCTCTCTCTGTCTTTCTCTCTCTCTGCTCCTTCCATTCTCTCTCTCTCAAAAAAAAAAAAAGGTTTGCATAAATAATTACTGACAGATCTGTGATAGGAACCCATGACTCTTGTCACCTAGGGAGTCTACTGGACAATATAATGTATTAACTGTATCTTTTATTTTCTGTATTCTGATGCTTTGACATCTGGGGCCTTTCTGACCCTGGAGGGGCTGCACCATACAGAGTTAGCCTAGCCAACTTCTAGAGATGCTAAATAACTTGCTTATCAGCACATTTTTCAATTGAAAACCAATCAACCCAGAGCCCACATCCCTAACCACCTCCTTTATTAGGTTGTTACACTCTCAGTCACTATCCACCTGCCCTAATCACCCCAGGATCAGGTATCAGGCAATAAGGGAGAGTCCCTATGCCCCAAAGCCCACTGAAATTATCCAAACTGGTCAATTTCTAACGTCCCTACCCTATTTTATCTGTTCCTGCTCATGAAAATCACAATAAAATCTTGTCTTTATATACCCCCTCCCCACTTCCTGACTGATCTTGGTGCTCCTCTGTGCCCCCCACCCCATCCCCATGACATGGTGATGCTCTGTCTCTTGGGACCTGTAAATAAAACAAACTATCTTTTCATTGGCAGTGATCTCCTAATTTGCTGGCCTTGTCATGCCTGAATAATAATTAAAAATCCATATATTAAAACATGTAGAACCTTTTTAAAAATTTTTTTTAATGTTGATTTATTTTTGAGAGACAGAGAACAAGGGAGTGGGGGAGAGAGAGAGGGAGACAGAATCCGAAGCAAGCTCCAGGCTCTAAAATGTCACCACAGAGCCCCACACAGGGCTCGAACCCACAAACCATAAGATCATGACCTGAGCTGAAGTCAGATGCTTAACCGACTGAGCCACCCATGTGCCCCAACACATAGACCCTTCTTAATCATGATAGACTTCAGTTATACTACTACTACCAGATTAACATTATGTGTGCAGAAATTACAGTCACTGCCTCTGATTCTGCTCTATGCCAATACTATATTGTCTTTATAATCATTCAAGTAGATCAAAGAGAGGCCAGTACTACACCTCTGTTAGGATATTATAGATACATTTAAATATATATCTTACAAAATATGTACGAATGATGCACATATTTCAGACTTCCTTTCCATTCAATTTAACCTCTTCCAGATTCATATACAATTGTACAGTTAGCAAAGGAGGTGAACCTCATGAGAGCCTCTGATGAACTGCAGTATTCAATTCAATGCTTATAAGTCATATGGCCTTTTGGCTTTGTTTTGGTAGTCCTGGGCTTCTTATGACAAAGTTCTTGTAACATTCTAGGAAAAAAAAAAGATGAGCTTAAAATCCACGTTATTCACTAATTACATTCCCATAACCACAAAGAGGTCCTATTTCCTATTTGGGGAAAACAGGAAGACTTTGGAGCAAGTCAGGAGGATCTGGGAAAGCATTCAGAAATTCTCAGAGTTAGAGAAAGTTTTCATATCATAATTTAGAAAAGTCTCATTTTAAACCAAAGATTTATAGAAAAATTGCTTTCACCTATTAGAATGAACTGTAGGAAATTTCCATTCTTCCAGGTGAAAAAGGGTCAAATATTGACAGTTCACTATGGTTTAGCCTATTAGCAGAGCAAGTAGGATTTTTCTCTGCCCAGCAGTTTTTGTCTTTTTTTTTTTATCACTGTGACAACTAGAAAAATGGGGCTTTAATGATCAAAGATAAACTGTTACTCATGTTTTAATTATCCTCCTAAACTGTAGATGGAAGCTCATCCCAGAGGCACAGTGCCTGTTGTCTCTATGAATCAAAAAGTGAAGGAGACAGATCAACATTTTAGGACTAAGAAGACAGAAGCTAACACTTCTGTTTTTCAGATTGGAATTTATTTTCTGCTGTGGTATTATTATTTAGCCTTGTCATCTCCAATCTGACAATTACCAAGTTTTCTAGTAGCTTCAATTGACAATCCAATATCTTAATTTTTAATCTTCCTCTAACATTTACAGATGGTGAATTTCGTACTGGTTTGAAGAAAACATGGACTATTGACTGATTGTAGAAGTTTCCTCAATATTTTTATCCCTGGTATTATATTTCAACAGGGTAGAATTTGCAAAATGGGTAGTGTGGCTGGTAAATATAGATTACATTAATAAAGATCTATGCCTCCTCAGAGGAAAAGGAATGGATTGAAATGAAAAAGAATTTCTGTGGTGTTTATCTTAAAACTAACATCAGCAGAGCAAACCTCCTGGGAACTTTTCTGTGCCTCCACGAAATCTTCTCTTTGTAGATTCCAGGCTTTGGTGTCAGAAACACCTTGCATTTATATGCATTGACTCTCTGTGCTCTCCTGATGTTTGGATAGCCGGAAAACATCAATAAACTTACTTTGGAGCCTGATGTATACAATCCATGTGATTTTACATCTTACAGTGAACAATAGAGTAGATGACCTAGGAGACTCACCTTGGTCAGTTCTTCGGAAAATATAGTCTTGTCTGATTTACCTTTGTATAGTTTCTTAGTATTGTGTTGTGAATGAAGGCATGCTTTTTGGTTTGATATGTTGGAAAGCAAAGACATGTTCTCTAATTGCGTATGAGCTTGAAATCCTCAGAAACCAGACATGGAAATGGTATGGTCCACAATGATAATAGCAGCTCCACAATGATAACCTCTTGGTCATGACAGTGACAGTCTGGCCAGAGTCTAAGAGTTAATCGCAACCTGAAATAAAGGCCTAAAATGAAGTCAGTGGCTTTTCTTAATTCTATTAAAATAACCAGTGGTATCAGCCTAAAGATTTATTTCTGTTATCAGAGGTAGTTGCTTGAAGATTCTTATTTCATAAGAAATTAGGTATTTATTAACAAATGATATGCTGGAACATGTTCAAACTTCTGGCTAATTAAAAAGATTTTAAACTCAAAGCAACTATGATGGGAATTTGTAAAGATTTGTCATATCAAAAACTGGAAGCATCAGAATGCAGCAAACAAAATACAAAAAGTGAGGAGAAAACACTCATGTCTGAAGTATAGAAAAGGAAAACCTTGGACAGGAGGTCTAAGGAAGGGCTGAGCTTTGGCAAAGGTGGAGACTACAGTGCCCAGGAGATGGGTCCCCTAGCAGATGAGGCACCGGCCTTGTGAATCACCAGGACATGTAATAAACCAATAGTCTCTGGCATTACTTCACTATCTGAGTTTATTTATAGAATTCTCTTGGTTTGTGTAGTCCTTTTTATGCTATTATTTCAACCAAGTGATCATTTAAGATCCTTTGCTGTGGCACACAGAATTAAGGTCTTCTTTTCCACAAAGTGGTATCCCAGGATCTGATATTTAGGAATAAATCAGCATCTGTTGTAACTACACATATTCTGTAATCTTTTAAAGACTTCTCATTTTAATTCAAGTTGTATGTCTGCTTAAGAAGCCTGTAACATTCGCCCCTATTTTTGTTTTTTAAAAATTATATCTTACTGTCTGACTTAATAGAAATTAAATTAAGTTAGTAAATTAAAAAAACAATTTTTTTAACGTTTATTTTTATTTTTGAGACAGACAGAGCATGAATGGGGGAGGGTCAGAGAGAGAGGGAGACACAGAATCTGAAACAGGCTCCAGGCTCTGAGCTGTCAGCACAGAGCCCGATGCGGGGCTCGAACTCACAGACCGCGAGATCATAACCTAAGCTGAAGTCGGCCGCTTAACCGACTGAGCCACCCAGGCGCCCCCAAAAAACAATTTTTAATGTTTGTTTATTTTTGAGAGAGAGAGAGAGAGAGCGAGCATGAGTAAGGGAGGGGCAGAGAGAGAGGGAGACACAGAATCTGAAGCAGGCTCCAGGCTCTGAGCTGTCAGCACAGAGCCCAATGTGAGGCTTGAACTCACAAACTGCAAGATCATGACCTGAGCTGAAGTTGGATGCTTAACCAACTGAGCCACCCAGGCGCCCCAAGTTAGTAAATTTTTACCTGGTTGTAAAGGTGTTAAAATGTGGAGTGTGACTATATTCTCATCTGTGTTAACCATTAATTATTTGAAAAATAGTTGAAGATATGTTAAAGACTCACTGTAATCTGGCAATACTGTTATATCCATGAACCATCTCATGACTACAAAAGATGTTCTATGGAAACCATGTTCTGGAGGTCTGATGTTCAGGTGCCTCAGAAAGAAGGCAGAATCAGAGGTTCAGATATAAGCAACTAGAAAAAGTTACAGCAGAAGAAGAAGGTAGGATTGTGCTTCAGATTCTTCTAAACTAAGAAGACTTTAATATACCAAAAGGAGCTAACCCTGGATGATATTTGGGATATCCAGGACATAAAGAACTGTTCAATTTACTTTAATTAAAATTAGGCAGATGCTCTGAAATTCATCTAAGTGCTTCAGAATCCCAGTCCTGGTGGTCTGAGGTTAATACTGGTATGTGGAAGGATTTCAGGTGCATTCATTTTCTCAAACTTAGACACTACTTAAAGTTTAGCTTATAAATCTCTCTCTTTTGCTGAATGGGCTCAGGTAGCAGCCCAAGAATATTTTTTGATTGTTGTTTTCAGTGAACTTTTAATTTTTAAAAATTGATAGTCTATTTTTAGACCAGTTTTAAATTTATAGAAAATTGAGCAGATAGCACAGGGGGTTCCCATATTCCTCTTTTTCCCATGCCCATAATTTCTGCTGTTATTAATATCTTAAAATAATTGTGGTACATTTGTTACCATCAATGAACCAGTATCAATACTTTGTTACTAATTAAACTCCATAGTTTACATCATGGTTAACTCTTCCTGTTGTACAGAAATTTCTGCAGTTTTGGTAAGTCTATAATGATGTGTATCTCCCATTAAACTAAGGTAATTGTTTAGGCTGAGTGACTGAATCAAAGATGATTTTAAAGTGGCTATTATGGTATGACCATAAAGATGTTTAAATCTCAAGTATCAGTGACACATCCCCGAAGGCAAGGGAATTAAAAGCAAAAATGAACTATTGGGACCTCATGAAGATAAAAAGCTTCTGCACAGCAAAGGAAACAACCAACAAAACTAAAAGGCAACCAACGGAATGGGAAAAGATATTTGCAAATGACATATCGGACAAAGGGCTAGTATCCAAAATCTATAAAGAGCTCACCAAACTCCACACCCATAAAACAAATAATCCAGTGAAGAAATGGGCAGAAAACATGAATAGACACTTCTCTAAAGAAGACATCCAGATGGCCAACAGGCACATGAAAAGATGCTCAACATCGCTCCTCATCAGGGAAATAGAAATCAAAACCACACCCAGATATTACCTCACGCCAGTCAGAGTGGCCAAAATGAACAAATTAGGAGACTATAGATGCTGGCGAGGATGTGAAGAAACGGGAACCCTCTTGCACTGTTGGTGGGAATGCAAACTGGTGCAGCTGCTCTGGAAAACTGTGTGGAGGCTCCTCAAAAAATTAAAAATAGACCTATCTATGGCCCAGCAGTAGCACTGCTAGGAATTTACCCAAGGGAAACAGGAGTGCTGATGCATAGGGGCACTTGTATCCCAATGTTTATAGCAGCACTCTCAACAATAGCCCAATTGTGGAAAGAGCCTAAATGTCCATCAACTGATGAATGGATAAAGAAATTGTGGTTTATATACATAATGGAGTACTATGTGGCAATGAGAAAGAATGAAATATGGCCTTTTGTAGCAACGTGGATGGAACTGGAGAGTGTGATGCTAAGTGAAATAAGCCATACAGAGAAAGACAGATACCATATGTGTTCACTCTTATGTGGATCCTGAGAAACTTAACAGGAACCCACGGGGGAGGGGAAGGAAAAAAAAAAGAGAGTGGGAGAGAGCCAAAGCATAAGAGACTCTTAAAAACTGAGAACAAACTGAGGGTTGATGGGGGGTGGGAGGAAGGGGAGGGTAGGTGATGGGTATTAAAGAGGGCATCTTTTGGGATGAGAACTGGGTGTTGTATGGAAACCAATTTGACAATAAATTTCATATATTAAAAAAAATAAAATAAACCAATAAAAAAACATAAATCTCAAGTATCAGTTTAACTTTTTCTTCCTAAATAGCTTATGGAAGTTAAACTGATACTAATTTGTAATAAAAAAGTATAATCTAGAGGAGAGGAGTAGATGGCAGAGCAAACAAGAAAAAAATCTTCCAATAAGGAAGAGGGATTGCTTGCTTCTCCTACTTTGCTTCGCTAAAGAGATGAAGTTACTCCTAATCAACACCTTTGTAAGAAAGTTCACCAGAGCTAGAAGCTTGTAGCCATGCAAGTGGGGCATAAAGAAATGAGTATTGAGGTGCTCTCAAAAAAAAAAAAAGCTACTTACTAGCCAAGAACTATTCCAGATACTCTTAGACACCATGATTAAAGACAGCTTACTCCATGCTTTGTTTTAGGTAGCTTCTTCCTGACTTAGAATAAAAACTTTCCTTAATTTAATACTATTAAATGCATGTTTTAAAAAAAAAAAACAGTTCAATCAGCAAGAGTACAGTAGATTTGGTTTATTCTGTCTTTAATTTGATTGACTGAATGACAGTCCAATTTCATCAATAATTAATAAAGCCACAGTTCCTAAATTAACCATGTTGTGGTACATAGTTTTGTTAATGACTTAGGTGGTAGTCATAATACCTTTGGTTGGTTTCTTTTCTTCCTCATATAGTTCTGGCTTTTTGAACTTCTTCTTTCCACTATATTTACACTTTATTTTTATTTATGTGATACCATTATCTTAAGTGGTTAATATCTTTTTCTAAGGTAATGTAATGTTTTTTCTAGTTGTGATTTCACTACAGTAAATCGTTTCATGTTTTGTCCTGGAGGCCTCTTGACCTTCACCTACCAAATACCCTGACTTTAGTTCTTTGGGCTATAACATTGAGTTGCAATAGTGTGTGATCCATTAAGCTGTTTTCTAGGATTCTGCCTACTGGAAACAATGCTGTTGAGTGATTACTTTTTAGACATGTAGGTGTCTTCTCCACACCCCGCCCCCCCCTTTTTTCCAAATTGAATGTTATTTTGTTAATTTCTGTTCCCATTTCCAGATTCTTGGGAAATTTATATCATTTTTCTTACAACATTAAGTGTAGCAACTTCCAATTTGGAATCATTGACCATTGTTTTTGAGAAGTTCATTTCCTATTTCAGGTGAATAATGAAGACAAAGTTTGTTCTCTTCTAACTCCTATAGAACATTGCTTACACTACTCTTATCACCTCCCAGACAGCTTTGTACGTGATAAGTTGTGTTTATTTTCCTTGTGAGATTACATGTGTCTCTAGGGCAGAGGATATTCAGCTTTGCATTTTCCACAGATATTAGCATAATGCTTTCACACAGTAGGAATTTAGTAAATATGTGGGATTTACATTATTACGCCTATTTATAGGAAACTTCACAAATGTGTCTAGAAATATTGCCATTCAGCCTAACACATAGTCTGTGTTTTTTTCTTCTGTGTTTCAGCTGATGTTTACCACATGTACTTATGCAAATTAATTTGATTAACATTGTTTTTATGGTTTGGGATGGGGCATTATGTCTTTTAAAATCCAGGCGCACAATAAGTGTTACATTTGTTCTAATCACAACATGAAATTCAACGGGGAAGGTTTTGTTGGTTTTTTGTTTTTTTTAAGTTAATTGGGCCTTTCCATCCTGGCATTTAAGATTCTGATTGCTTTTGTTTCATGTATTTAAATGTTTTCCCTTGGCATTTTCTAATTATTACATAAATAACACAGACATACAGGAGCAGTGTTTCAGCCTTCACTCTTATTTTGCCAGGAGTCCAAAGTGATTATGTTAGCATTGAGGGCTTTCTTCATAATTTCTCCTTAGTTTTCTCCTGCTTTCAAATGTAAAACAATTACCCTGTAAAAACACAAAACATTAAAAAGCATTAATAAGTAGATAAAAATTAATTATGATTTATAATTTGGAGACTACCATCATCAATGTTTTAGGAATATATTCTTGCATTTTTAAAGAAAAAATTTTGTTTTATAATTTTCTTTTTTCACTTAAATGCATATATAAAAACATTTTCCACCCCTTAAATATTCTATAGTAGCATTTTCAGTATTTTCTTATTGTGATATTTTGATAAATCATGATTTTGACAGTCTTTGCTTTGGATATAAGAGACTTTTCCTTAGTCATACCCTTATAAATTCCAGTGTATGACCATCAAACATACTTTATGATAAATTAATTTTCAATGAGTAGTCAGCCTTATGTGTATAGAAAGGGACCATGGCTAATACTTGGACTACTATGATGTTTAAATTCCTAAAGTCTGATTGTTTGTTCCTTTACTACTCAGTCATTGCCATTGTTGAGCCTACAATCTGACCCTGCAGTTTCTAGGCACTGAAATTATGGTTCTTTTATGGACCATAACCAGTTAGAGCTGGTTAAAGGACTCCTCTGTGCTGAGGCATTAGTATGGCCAGAAAGGAAGTGAGCAAATCCTTCAATTTATGCTGTGCCATGGAAAATGAAGAGAGTTTTCTTTTAATATTTCATTAGTAATGATAACATGAATACTGGTACTGAGATGATAAAAAATTGAGATGTAACTAAATTGGGAAAATGGGGAAAGGAGAAATAGGTATCATGGTATAAGAGTGCCATTACAGTTGTGTCTGTTATGATTAGTTTTGGTTGTATATAAAATGAAAATACAAAAGAAGATAGACTTAAACAGATAGTAGGCTTATTTCCTCTTCAGTAAATGAATTTGGGAGATGGGCTGCCTAGATTGATGTGGAAGTTCTATCAAGCACATGGGGCCCTATACCTTTTGAATCACTGCTTTGTCATGCTAGTGTGTTGCCTTCTTCCTCAAGGACCAAAGTGGCTACTGGAGATTTATTCGTGATAACTGCATTCCAGGAAGCAGGAAAGAGGAAGGAGAGAAACAAAAATAATCATACAGAAAAATACTGAATTATGAGTACAGTTCAATACATTATCACAAAGGGAACTCACCCAAGTAGCTACAACCCAGGGTCAAGGAACAGCATATTTCCAGCATCATAGGAATGCTTCCTGCACCCCTTCCCAATCCCCAAATCTTCCTTCTCCTCTCCAAAGATAACCATTATTCTCACTTCTACCATGATTGATTGACTTTTCCTATTTTTTCATTTCTACAAATGAAAATATACAGTATGTATTCTTTTGTGTTTGGATTTTTCTATACAACATTATTTTCTGTGAACTAATCCATGTTTTTGTAAGTAGCTACATTTCATTCAAGAACTTGGAAGATGCCATTTTGTGTTCTTCTAGCTTCCATTGTTCCTATTGAGAAGTAACCTGTAATTCTTATTGTTGCAATTTTGAAGGTAACCTGCCTTACTTGTTTTTCTTTAAATTTCCAGTATAATTAACATATAATGTTATGTTAGTTTCAGGTGTACATTACAGTGATCCAACAACTTTATACATTACTCACTGCTCATCACAATAAGTGTACTCTTAATCCTGTTAATTTATTTCACTCATTCCCCCACACACCTCTCCTCTGGTAACCACCAGTTCTCTATACTTAAGAGTCTGGTTTTTTTGGTTGTCTCTTTGTTTGTTTGTTTTGTTTATTAAATTCTATAGATTAGTGAAATCATATGGTGTTTGCCTTTCTCTGACTGACTTCTTTTATTTAGCATTGTATTCTCTAGATCCATCCATTTTGTTGCAAATGGCAAGATTTAATTCTTTTTTTTATGGCTGATAATATTCCATTGTATGTGTATACCACATCTTCTTTATCCAGTATCATTTATCAGTGGACACTTGGGTTGCTTCCATAATTTGGCTATTGTAAATAATGCTGCAGTAAATGCAGGGCTGCATATATCTTTTTGAATTAGTGTTTCCGTATTCTCTGGGTAAACACTCAGTAGTGGAATTACTGGATCATATGGTAATTCTATTTTTAGTTTTTTTGAGGACCATCCATACTGTTTTCCACAGTGGCTGCATCATTTTGCATTCCCACCAATAGTGAGCAAGAGTTTCTTTTTCTCCACATCCTCAGCAACACTCGTTGTTTCTTGTGTTTCTGATTTTAGCCATTCTGGCGGGTGTGAAGTGGTATCTCATTATGGTTTTGATTTGCATTTCCCTGATGGTGAGTAATGATGAGCATCTTTTCATGTATTCTGGCCATCTGTATGTCTTCTTTGGAGAGATGTTTGTTCATATCTTCTGCCCATTCTTTAATTGGATTGTTTTTGTTGTTGTTGTTTGTTTTCCCGTTTTTGGTTTTGTGTGTGTGTGTGTGTGTGTGTGTGTGTGTGTGTGTTTGGTGTTGAGTTGTATAAGTTCTTTATATATTTTGGATGCTAACCCCTTACCAGATACGTAATTTGCAAATATCTTCTCTCATTCAATAGGTTGTCTTTTAGTGTTGTTGATAGTTTCATTTGCTGTACAGAAGCTTTTTATTTTAATGTAGTCCCAATAGTCTATTTTTGCTTTTGTTTCCCCTGCCTCAGGAGACATATCTAGAAAAATATTGCTATGGCCAATGTCAGAGAAATTACTGTTTGTGTTCTCTTCTAGGATTTTTGTGGTTTCAGGTCTCACATTTAATCCATTTTGAGTTTATTGTTGTGTATGGTGTAAAAAAGTGGTCCATTTTCATTCTTTTGCATGTAGCTGACCAATTTTCCCAACACCATTTGTTGAAGAGACTGTCTTTATTCCCATTGCATATTCTTGTCTCCTTTGTGAAAGATTAATTGATCATATAACTGTGGGTTTATTTCTGGGCTCTCTATTTTTTTCTATTGATCTGTGTGTCTATTTTTGTGATAGGACCATACTGTTTAGATTATTACAACTTTGTAGTATATCTTGAAATCTAGGATTGTATACTTCCAGTTGCGTTCTTTGTTTTCAAGATTGCTTTGGCTGTTTGGGGCCTTTTGTAATTCTAGTTCTATAAAAAACACTGTTGGTATTTTGATAGGTATTGCATTAAATCTGTAGATTACTTTGGGTACTATGACCATTTTAACAATTTTGTTCCCTCAATTCATGAGTATGGAATATCTTTACATGTGTTTCTGTTATCTTCAATTTCTTTCATCAGTGTTTTAATAGTTTTCAGAGTTCAGGTCTTTGACCTCTCTGGTTAAGTTTATACTCAAGTATTTTATTATTTTTGTATCAAATGGGATCGTTTTCTTGATTTCTCTCTCTGCTTCTTCCTTGTTACTAGATAGAAATGTAGCAGGTTTCTATATATTGATTGTATATCCTGCAATCTTACTGAATTCATTGATCAGTTCTACTAGACTTTTGGTGGTGTCTTTAGGGCTTTTCTACGAGTAGTATCATGTCATCTGCAAATAGTGAAAGTTTTACCTCTTTCCCTACCAATTTGGATGCCTTTTATTTTTTCTTATCTGACTGCTATGGCTAGGATTTCCTGTACTATATTGAATAAAAAGTAGTGAGAATGGACATTCTTGTCTTATTTCTGATCTTAGGGGAAATTCAAAAATTTCTCAGTTTTTCACCATTGAGTATGATGTTAGCTGTGGGTTTTTCATTTAAGGCTTTTATTATGTTGAAGTGTGTTTCCTCTAAACCTAGTTTGTTGAGGATTTTTTATCATGAATGGTTGTTGTACTTTGTCAAATGCTTTTTCTGAAGCTATTAAAATGATACATGTATTTTATCCTTTCTTATTGATGTGATATATCACATTGATTGATTTGTGATGTTTTGAACCACTCTTGCCTCCCAGGAAGGAATCCCACTTGATTGTGGTGAATTATTTTTTAATATACTGTTGGATTCAGTTTGCTAATATTTTGTTGAGGATCTTTGCATGTATGTTCATCAGACATATTGGTGTGTAGTTCCTTTCTTTTTTTTTTTTTCCCCTGTAGTGTCTTAATCTGGTTTTGGTATCAGGACAATGCTGGCCTCAGAATGAATTTGGTAGTTTTCCTTCCTCTTCTATTTTTTGTAATCATTTGAGAAGAATAGGTATTAGCTCTTCCTTCAGTGTTTGGTAGAATTCACTTATAAAGCTGTATGGTTCTGGACTTTTGTTTGTTGGACATTAAAAAAATTTTTTTAATGTTTATTTATTTTTGAGAGAGACAGAGACAGAGTGTGAATCAGGGAGGGGCAAGAAAGAGGAGGACACATAGAATCCTAAGCAGGCTCCAGGCTCCAAGCTGTCAGCACAGAGCTCCATGTGGGGCTTGACCTCACCAACAGTGAGATCATGACCTGAACCAATGTTCAACCGACTGAACCACCCAGATGCCTCTGGACATTTTTTGATTACCGATTCAGTTTCATTGCTGGTAATTATCTCTCTTTCTAATCTGAATGATAGCCTTGCTGGATGGAATATTCTTGGTTGCAGGGTTTTTTTTGTTTTTGTTTTTGTTTTTTTCTTTCAGCACTTTGAATGTAGTGTTTCTTTCCCTTCTAGCCTCCAAAGTGAAAAATCAGCTGATAACCTTATGGGGCTTTCCTTCTATGTAACTGTTTTCTATTCTGTTGCTTCTTTTTAAATTCTTTCTCACTACTTTTTGTTATTTTAATTACTATGTGTTTTGGTATGGACCTCCTTGGTTTGATATTCGTGGGGACTCTCTAGGCATTCTGGATTTGGATTTCTGTTTCCTTTCCCAAATTTGGGATGCTTTCAGCTATTATTTTCTGTAGCCTTTTCTCTTCTTCTGAGATCCCTATAAGGCGAATATTATTTCACTTGATAGTTTTGCTGAAAAACCTTTACCTATTTTCATTTGTTATTACTTTTTCTATCTCTCCTGTTCTGCTTGATTGCTTTCCATTACTCTGTTCTCCAGATCACTGATCTGTTCTGCTTCATCTAGTCTACTATTTATTCTATTTAGTGTGTTTTTTTAAGTGTTTTTATTTATTTTGAGAGAGAGAGGACATGTGAGCAGGGCAGGTGCAGAGAGAGAGAGGGAGAAAGAAAGAATCCCAAGCAGACTGGGCACGCATGGAGCCTGACACAGGACTCATAATCACGAGCCATGAGATCATGACCTGTGCTGAAATCAAGAGTAAGATGCTTAACCAACTGAGCTACCCAGGTACCCCCTATGTAGTGTATTTTTAATTTGTTATTGAGTTCTTTATCTGATGGGTTCTTTTTTATGTTTACTCTTTGTTGAGGGTCTCACTGAGGTCCTCCACTCTTTTCTCAAGGCTGTGAGTTTCTTTTTTTTTTTTTTTTTTAATTTTTTTTTCAACGTTTTTATTTATTTTTGGGACAGAGAGAGACAGAGCATGAACAGGGGAGGGGCAGAGAGAGAGGGAGACACAGAATCGGAAACAGGCTCCAGGCTCTGAGCCATCAGCCCAGAGCCTGACGCGGGGCTCGAACTCACGGACTGCAAGATCGTGACCTGGCTGAAGTTGGACGCTTAACTGACTGCGCCACCCAGGCACCCCAAAGGCTGTGAGTTTCTTAATGACTATTACTTTAAATTCTCTATCAGGTGTATTATTTATTTCTGCTTCATTTAGCTCTTTTGCTGCAATTTTGTCCTGTTTTTTCATTTGAGACAGACATATTTCTCTATCTCCTCATTCTGTCTAACTCTCTGTGTCTGTTTCTATGTGTTAGGAAAGTCAGCTACACCTCCTGCTTTTGAAAATAGTGGCCTTATGGAGACACCTGGGTGGTTCAGTCAGTTAAGTGTCCAACTTCAGTTCAGGTCATGATCTCACAGTTTGTGAGTTCAAGCCCCACATCAGGCTCTGTGCTGACGGCTCGGATCCTGGAGCCTGCTTTGAATTCTGTGTCTCCCTCTCTCTCCACCCCTCCCTCACTCGTACTCTGTCTCTCTCTCTCTCTTTCTCTCAAAAATAAATAAACATTAAAACAAGTTAAGAAAGTAGTGGCCTTATGAGGAAGAGGTCCTGTAGTGCCCTGTAGTGCAATGTCTCCTGTGCATCAGAACCTGACATTTCAGGGATGTTTTCTGTGTGCATCACATGCACGCTACTATTATGACTGAGCTGTGTTTTCCTTCTGTCCAGGGGTCTGCGTTGCCTCTCTTTGCCTGTTGTGGTCAGGGTTTGGTCCCTGTGTTGTCAGTGGGTCAGTCTGGGGCTACCTTGCACTTGAATTGGGTCAGGTCACCAGGCATTTGCCAGAGCTTGGTAGCACCAAACTGCAGGGTAGTCTCCCTATGTTTTCTCCTGAGAAGCTTTTTTTGGTGGACCAGGTCTTCAGTCAGACCAGATGTTTGCCCTAAGCCCACTACTGGGATTGCAGTCAAACTGGTGTGTGTGGTTATATCCCCCTCTCCCAGGGACAGAAGACGATTTTGTGTGGTCCTGACCCCTGTTGAGGCTGTTTGTATACTGCCATGCTTGTGGCGCAGCTTTGGAATGACTCCTACTGAGGGCATGAGTCTGCAGGAGAATGTGGGAGTGGAGCACGCTGTTAGCAAGCTAGGTGAAGATTGTTCAGGCTGTGCTGATTCCTGTCAGGGTCTGTGTGTCTGGGCTGGGTGTCAGGGGAGGGAAAGGGCACCCGCCAGCCTCTTTGTTCTTAGCGATGTCTTCCAAAGATCCCTGCACCTCCAGCACAGGCCTTACCAAACATATCTTCCTCCCATACACCCCAGGCATTTTTCAAACTGTTGCTTCTATGCTGTATCTCCTGAGGCTGTTTGTTGTGTTGTCTCTTCAAGAGCAGGGCATGTTTCCCATTTCCCCCCAGCTCTCACAGAGCCAAGCCATTGATTTTTAACATTCCAAGTGTTAAGCTCCACTAATTGTAGGAACCCGAGAAGTTCCTCTGGTTTTTAAAGCCAATGTTATGGAGTTTTGTCTTCCTGGTGGAGGTCTCTGTGTCTGGGGTGCCCGGTGTGGGGTCTGCTCCTCTCTTTTCCATGCCCACAGTGTCCCTCTCTCTTACAGACGGTCCTAAGGGTCATTTTGTCTTCCAACCACTTCTCTGCTCTTCCTATCCTCTTTGATGTGGTCTCTTCTCTACATTTAACTGTGGCGAGTCTGTTCTACCAGTCTTGTGTGGTTTTCTGGGTTATTTACACTGATGTGAATGTTATCTAGGTGTATCTGTGGGATGGGGTGAGCCTAGGATCCTCCTACTCCACCATCTTCCCTGTTTATTTCTTTATCTTTGCTGTTGAGCAGTTTCGCTATGATATGCCTAGGTCTGGTTTTCTTTGAATTTTTCTTGCTTGGGATTTGTAGTGATTTTTGATTCTATAAATTATCCTTCATCAGTTTTAGAAACTTTGAGCCATTATCTCTTCAAATGTTGCTTCCGCTTCATTCTGTCTCTTCTTTTTCTCCTTCTTCTCCTTCTCCTCCTCCCTGTTTTTCTTCTTCTTCATTCCAGTTATACATAAGTTAGTGTATATGCTCTGTGTTTCAATATTTCTATGTTTCTATTATTTTTCTCTTATTTGTATTGTCTTCTGACCTACCTTCTACTTCACTCATTTGTTCTTAAGTTATGAATTATCTGCTATGAATCCATCAGGCAAGATCTCAATATCAGTTACTTTATTTTTCAATGTTAGAATTTTTGTTTGGATCTTTTTAATAGTCTTTAGTTTTTGCTGAGATTTTAAATCTTGTCGTTTATTTAACATATTAGACCTAATTTTTCAATATAAATTGAGCACTAGGAAGATGCTATCTTCCTGAAGAGAGAATTTGTCTTTGCTTCTGGCAGGCTGCTAGGGTCACTAGGAATCCGGGATCATTTTAATCCAGTGAAGAATGGGAATGATTTGAAGCTCATTTTCCCATAATTTTCTGTACGGGCTGGTCTACTTCTAGTTCATCTTTTTGCCTAAAGTATAATTCTCTACAGCCCCAATTTAAAGTCTTAGTGGTTTATCAGGTCCTCCCTCTTTGGGGGTTCTTGAGCTCCATTGTTCCTCTAGCACAAGAAATATGTCAAAAACTGCTCAGTTTCTCAGAGATCTTTTCTGGAACCTGGATAAGCCTTGTGCTGTATAGCGCATTCATCTCCCTAGCTTCAGTTCTGCACTATTACGTCTTTCTACAGCTAGTGTTACTTTACCAAGCTCAAATATTTGCTCCCCATTCTGTTCCTTCTATCCTCATGGCACTAGGGGCTTCCTCTTCTAACCCTAGGGATGTCACCATCCCTTTATTATGTGTTTTTTTTCTTTACCATCCCCACAACTGTGTATATAGTTCCATAGTTAAGCACACTTCAACTACATTTTTGACGGTGCCATCTGCTCCTTGCTACACTCTGATGCAAGCATGCCTGTGGGGGGAAATAAAACTGCAGGTACTGTACTCTCTTCTCTAGGTTTCCTTCTTGTCCTGAATCTTGGCCTGTAATTTTTATTAAATCTCTAATACGTCAACTTGTTTTATTTTTAAAAATATATTGTTCGTCTTTTCTAATTATTTTTAGTGGTGGAGTTGTGAATTACCTAGTCCATATTCCTGAGTGTGGAATTTTCCCCCATGCTCATATTTTAAAGGAAATTTTTTTAAAATTTTTTTAACATTTATTTATTTTGAGACAGAGAGAGAGACAGAGCATGAACGGGGGAGGGGCAGAGAGAGAGGGAGACACAGAATCGGAAGCAGGCTCCAGGCTCTGAGCCATCAGCCCAGAGCCCGACGCGGGGCTCGAACTCACGGACCGCGAGATCGTGACCTGAGCTGAAGTCGGACGCTCAACCGACTGAGCCACCCAGGCAACCCTTAAAGGAAATGTTTAAAAAAATGCACAAAATACCCTTTAGTTGGTCATATGATTGGTCATATGGGTATACATAACTGCAAAGAAATCTGGAAAATCTTTAACCTAGATGGCAATATGCACATCTAAAATGGGAAGTCTGTTCTATAGAAGAAAGTGAAGCTGGATATAGTGAGGTAACTAGCAGTGCATGCCCCAGAAACAAGTAGATAATATCAACAATTTAGAAATATATTGTGTAAATAAATAATATCACTTAGAAATGCAAAGAGGAATATTATAAAAATTAAGAGTTAAAAAGGATTTCTTTTCTGGCAGGTGGGACTCAGAGGTAGAGAAGAGCAAGGCAAGGAACTGCCATTTTGTTGTTGTTGTTGCTGCTGCTGCTGCTGCTAGTTTTTATAAGTCTTATGGTTCTAATGGACATACAAATCCATCTCCATGTATTGCTTTGATACAAATAAAGTTCATATTAAAAGGAAGAAAAATGATAGTGTCTTTCTGTCCTAAATGTATGTGATCTTTATTCTTATACTTCTCTGGGTTTCAGTTGCCTTCTCTAAAAATTCTTTCAGTTTATAATGTGCTTTACCATGAAATGGAATTAGACTAAACGCTCTTTAATGTCCCTTTGATTCTTGATATTTAATTAATCTGATTCAATCTATGAAAAACATATAGTGCTGATTTAAAATGTATCTGTCACCACACTTAGATACAGACCTGTTTGTATCTTGGTGTTCGTTTCGAACCAGACTAGGTACCTATTACCCAGAGAAAGCAAAAAAATCTCCACATGTAAATTTACGTAATAATGAAAATGTTAAAAGCAGAGAATTTTCCCCAGGAGCCAAGATAAAGTTTCAGCTTTAAAAATATGAAAGTAGCAATTGGGGAATCTCAAAATATGTACAACATGCTTATTTGATAGTTTCTGATATTGAATGATATTAAAATCTGAACTTGCTGGTTTGTGAACCCGTACCCTTGAATAAGATTTTTGAGGGCCATGTTGAAGATTACTGAGATAATATCTATTAAGGCATTTGAGTCCTTTATAGAAGACTTGCATTACAAAGAGTAGAATTACCTATATAAACTGTTCTTGGTTTTCTCACTGTTTTAATGAGATTAAGTGGGGAAATGGCTACACTGTGGGGTTTTCTACAAGTTCTCTTTCCAGTTGCTGTTAGGACTGTATGGAAATTGCAATAGAAATGAAGGAAATGAGTAATTGCACCAAACATCTGTGTGAGAGAAGTAAGAGTAAGTGTTATACTGGTATGACACCTACATCTTCCTGGTTATTCTAATGTGATGAACAATATCTCTAAAAAGATTTTCACACTTATAGGCCTGTTTTTACTATTTGAATTTATCTCGTTTTCACGGAAGAGTATATCACTCTGCACGTATTTTTATTTTGGCCTCTGTTATACTTGCCTGAGTCCCTCTACTTTAATTTTAAATTTAAAATCTTTCTTTGTATCAGATAGTCTCCATGGTACTCATGAGAAGAGTCTTCATACTACAGGGCTCACTTGCTATCGATCACCTGGCTTATAGATTGGCCAAACTTGGGGCTAATACTTACCTGCAATTTGATCATTCATGACTGACATAGCGCATCCCTGTGGTACCTATATGCAAATTATGTTCGAGGAATTCCTTATGAGGACACAGTAGATGAGGAAAGATATTCTAATATCTTACTTAAAAAAAAATAAAATACTGAATCCAGGTCTGTCTAGGAGTGTTTGGAAGATTGTTGAGGAGGATCTAATATTGGTCTTTTTCTTTGATCAGAGGCTGAGTCTTGTATTAAAATTTAAAATTATCGTATGGGAAAAGAGAACTGAATTTGGCTTCGAGACAGTGAGGTAGGCCAGAGCTGCATGATTTAGCTGTAACCTTGGTCAAGTGACCTAAGTACTCAAATCTTCCTTTTTCATCTTTTAAATAGGAATAGTGGTAGTATATATTTTGTAAAGCTGTTGTGAAAATTAAAATAATTCATATAAATACTCGGCTTATAGCAAATGCTATATGTTATTTTTATTGCCTAATAAAGCATTGTTTTGGTAATAATAAAGATGTTCACAATAGTCACTAAATCTTCATCTCCATTTTCTTTGATAGATTATGCTCTATTTGCTTCTTTGGTTGTTTGGTTTCAAACAGACATCTTTTGGTTGTTTTTCAGTCAGTGTTACCAGAATTAACTATGCTTTCTCTAAATGTGCACAACCTTTCAGCAATTTAATGTAAAGACTTCTGGGTATCTTTGTAATTTTCAAGGTAATTTTATATTTTGCAAAAAAGACAGTAAGAAAATTCTAAATGTCAATGAAATATACTGCCTATCATATACAAAATTCACATGACATATATATCACTAGATGTATACTAAACTTTTGTTTCCCTTTCTTTTTCTCCCCCCAGTGGGTATAGATTGGCACAAGCCTGACCAGTCCCACCAACTCTTATTCAGTCCCCTTTATGCCCAGCAGAATGTGTTAAATAACTGAAAGTGCATATGTCCAGTCACTGACAAAGAGACAAATAAGACAAGAAAAAATTACACTAATGTTTTTGCCCCTTTATGACCCTTCTCAACAACTCTAATTATTGGCTCTTTATCTGATTGAAAGATAAAATGTGGCATATCATTCTCTAATAGGTAAATATATTATTTTTAAGGTCTTGAGTTCTAAGGTCTAGAAGAACCAATCCTTGTATTACAATATAAACAGTTGCTCATGGGGCGCCTGGTTGGCTCAGTCAGTTGAGCGTCCGACCTCGGTTCAGGTCATGATCTCACGGTCTATGAGTTCGAGCCCCGCGCCGGGCTCTGTGCTGACAGCTCAGAGCCTGGAGCCTGCTTCGGATTCTGTGTCTCCCTCTCTCTCTGCCCCTCCCCCACTCATGCTCTGTCTCTCTCTGTCTCAGAAATAAATAAACATTAAAACAAATTTTAAAAAATAAATAAAAATAAAATACAAATAAACAGTTGCTCGTGTCTGGAGCCTCCTGCCTCTAGAGGTTAGCATAACATGAGTTAGTAGCATACACCTTCAAGGTCAAATCAAAAAAGTATTTACTTTTTGTTTTGTTTTGTTTTATTTTAAAAGAAAAAAGAATTCAAGAACCAGCAAAAATCTATTCAAGAAAATAGAAGATCTCTTTGAACTTGGAATCTGTGTCTCATAATATTTCTGATAAGGTCACCAGGCAAAAGGTGGCCTCAAGTCCTCAATCTTCCAGAGCCTCCAAAACAGTTTTGGCCTCCTACATTTCAATCTAATTCTGAAACATGTATATAATCTTCTTGGTGGGAGTCATGTCCTCTCATAGCTCCCTGTATACGTAATATAGTGGTCTGTGTGGTTCAAGTAGAAGAAAGGTATTGACTGAATGAATGAAAAAACAATTAGTGTAACTTTGGGCAGCACATTAATTTCTTTATGATTTATCCTGTCATATTCCAAACAGTCTCTTAACAGTTTGTTAAACAGGTCTGGCTACTGCTCTGCTCACCTCCATTTCCCCTGGAGAATGTAGGCAATGACACTTTGGTCTTACCTGACTCTGACACTTAATGGCGATTTGAACACATTATGTCACCTTTGAGGTCCTCAGTTTATTCATCTATAAAGAGAAGATAATGGTTCCTGCTCTGTTGGCCTTGCATATTTTCAAAAGGATCTATCTAATAAGAACTGAAAATGAAAAGCTCAAAGTCTGCCAGTGTACAAAAGGAATGTGTTCATATTAACCAAGCACTGAGCATGGGTCCATGGACTGAGAAAGCCTTCAGGCACAGGGTGCCTGTTAGGGGGTCCTGTGTTAGCTTTGTTCCTTCCAGGCTCTTCCCGCCCCCTCCCCCCCTTAAATAGCCTGTAATCACCCTGCGATAGCTAATCAACACACTTTTCTGATTAGAGGGAAACATGAAGCATATGGACAAAAATAAGGGAAAATAGAAAGTTGGACACTGAATTTGATACAAATTGATTTTAGTTGGGCTTAAAAATTGTATATTCTTAACATTTAGCAGAACCATTCAAAATATGCCTCACAAGTCACTTACTAGCTTTGCTTAAATATAAGAACTATATTCTACTATATTCTTTCCCCTTGATTTCTCACATTTCTTCTTCTCTTCTATTCTTAAATGTTTTCTCTACAACCTTTTTGTTCTGGGCTTGAGTCTCCACCCACCTCTCCCTTCCCCTAAATGGACCAGGACAAACCTGACCTTTTTTAGTTTCCCTCCTTAAAACCAACTGAAGAGCTGATCTTGTTTTTTATTATGCCTCGTATTGCAATAAGCAGCTTTTTTCCAGTAGCTCTTCAGTTTACTAAGGGTTCATGAGGGAGAAATTCCTAGAGCAGAGATGAGAAGTACAGAAAGGGAAAAGACACGGAAAGAGAAGTGGAAGGCTGCAACAAGCAAATATTCTGCACTATAAAAGTCTCTCAAGAAGTGATGTTTCTCTACTGATTTTCCACACAAACAGGCTAGCTGAACCCTGGCCAAAGAACTTGTCTCCGGGACCTACATGCATTTCTTGGAACTTTACTTTCAAACATGTAGAATCACTACATTCTTTGGGACTTGGAGCTATAGAAATGCACATGTAACGTATAGTGGGGATATTGTATAAATTTTTGTGTGTGTGTCAGAAGCATTAATTGTGACAAACTCAACAGATATTTATTGGGCATTTGTTACAAACCCGGCGTTATGTCAGGTGTTGGAGATACAGCTATGGATAAGACAAAAACAGTTTTGAGTGTAGTTTGCTTACACTTTCATTACAGAGGTTTTGTTTTTTAACTAAGCTTTTCTGCTTTCCTGCAAGCAGATAAAGAATATAAACTACAAATATATTTGAATTTAATGCATACCTTTTCCCAGCAGTTATTACTTCCTCAGTTGCCTGCATGGGATAATATGATACATAAATAGTACTTGAAACACTATCTGAACATACGACCAGTCAATAAAAGTTAGAAGGAGGAGGAAGAAGAAGATGATGGAGTCCGAGAACTGTAGTTACCTACTAGATTTGACAATAACATTGTACCCTGAGTATGGGGTGGTGCAATGAGTTGAAGAGGAACCATCAGAATGCTTGGGTGCGAGTTCCAATATTTGCCATTTTCTTTTGGACACATTAGTCTCTCAGGGCCGCCATGTGCTCAGGTATAAGATGGGAGGAAAATTTAAATCTTCCTACATCACTGGAGGCTGCTGGATCAAATAATATAGGGTATGCGATAATAATTTTGTGACTTACAGAAGTACTATTAAGTAAGGTGGTTAGTAAAAGTTTATGCTGAATATGAATCAAAATATCAGTAGATCCACCTTATCTAAATGTAACTAATGTTTTATTAGGAAATCCACACTACTGAATGCCCCAATTCATTGGAAAATGTGAGCTCTATTTTTATTTCTCAGAATGCAAACACAAGGGATTTCTGAGATAGGCACGTATTTCTATTATGGGAGGGAAAGAGGCTTAGTTGTTTGGAAAATGGTACCTGCTGGTTAATCTGTGCCATCTCTGTCATCTCCATAGCAACAAGCTCTGATGTAACAAACAGAGGAACTTGATGGAGAAATCAAAAATAGCTCAGAGATATGGTAATGGGAATTCATAAAGCTACCAATGAAGTAAGAAGATTGTTCCCATGTAAATATTCTCTCTTCCACTTCTGTTCTTAATGAGAAATTCCTCTTTGGAAGTTATTCATTACTGTGGTTATTAAAACTTAATTACCATCTATTCTTTTTTTTTTCTATTAAAAAGTTGGTTGTTGCAGAGTAATGCATTTTTAGTAAAACAAAACGTGGCAGACTTATAATTCCTGACTCACTTAAGGGGACACGTTGTATCTGGTACAAGATAGCATTCTTTGGTTCCAGCAGTTGGTTCTAAGAGTAAAAGAGTCAGGAATGGATCTCACTGCCCCTGACTCTTTGGCTCCCAAGGTTAGAGTATTAAGGAATAAATGGACTGCTATCCAGATTATATTGTCTGTTTCGGTACTTTCAGCATTTTTTTTAATTAAGAGTGAATAATAATAATAGTAAACATATATGTAGAGGTCACAACATGCAAGCAATATTCTAGGAGGTATATGTGTGTGTTTTCATTCAATTTATGAAATAGGTACTATTATCCCCAATTTACAAGGAACAGAGAACTAACTTGCCTCGAATTACACAGCTGGTAATGTAAATGGTGCTGTTTGTTTTCTGTAGACAATGGTAATTTATTTGCTTTGGTATCCAGAGGATCACTGTCTAAGAATTATGATAGACCATATTGTAAGTAGTATGATATCCCATTTCAATCAGGGATGATGAAACCTTTAATACTTAAGTAGGCACAGAGAAAAGGGAATGAGCAATGTTTTTCCTAAATAGGAACAAGGAGGAAGGGAGATGCTGTATCTTTTGGTTCAGGCCAAGTCTCTCTACTGCACTTTGCAATCATATTGATAGCTACTATTTATATAAGGCACATTCTATGGGCTAAGCAATATAATGCATGTTTTATAGGTACTTCTCATTTAATTCTCACAATAGTCTATTTGGTAGGTGTTATTTTCATTTTACAGGTGAGGAAATGGGGATGAAAGGATTTTGAGTGAATGATGGAATGATAGAATTTTCTAATAATTTTTTATTCTTTCAGTCGGGGCTTAGAAATTTTACAAAGTTCATAATGGTGGGTGGTCTAAGGTTTAAATCATAGACTGATTCCAAACTCTAGAAAGTGATCAAAAGTAATTGATGATGGGGCACCTGAGTGGCTCAGTGGGTTAGGGGACCAACTTCGGCTCAGGTCATGATCTCACGGTCTGTGAGTTTGAGCCCCGCGTCAGGCTCTGTGCTGACAGCTCAGAGCCTGGAGCCTCCTTCGGATTCTGTGTCTCCCTCTCTCTCTGTCCCTCCCCTGTTCACGCTCTGTTTCTCTCTGTCTCTCAATAACAAATAAACATTAAAAAAAATTTTTTTTAAAGTAATTGATGAAATTTATTTACACAAGTGTGCGGGTCCTTCTGAAAACTATTTTATCAAAGTAAATAGGATGGGTGGGTGTAGTTGAAAATTTATCCTGTATGAAGCTTGCCTTGTAAATACTCTGGAATGATAACTTATTTCATTCCTTGTATATTTTGATGTATCAAAGTCTCAGATGGCAAATCTGCCCTTGTTTTATTTTGCTTTTATTTATTCATTCAAAAAAAAATCTTTATTGAACACCAACTCTGACCACACACCATGCCAAATTACGGAGATACAGAGATGACTAAAACATCTTTCTTGGCATGAAGTTGCTCATAGCTGAGTGGATGAGATGATAAATAGATGACGAGTGAGCATGTAGGACAAAACTCTCATCTGGGAGCTTTGGGAGTAGTAAAGGACCAAATGTCAGACAGGAAGTAGTGTCTGTGCAGAGATTTGAAGGATGAATTGAACAATTGTTCCAGATAGTGTGGGTATGGAAGCTGATTTCAACCACAGGGGAAAGAATGTGATTTTTAAGATATCAATATGTGGAGAGAAAATAGAAGAACAAAGCTGCCTTGCCTGAAACTGATCACTCCTCTAAAACAAGTGACTTTTTACTTTCATGTCAGCATCACTAATTTAAAAGCATGTTTCTGATTTCTTGAGAGGATATGACCTTGCAAGACCTTTTGCAGTAGTATAGATACAGGAGGGAATTGTGGATGGTTTCTCATTGTTTTCTACTTGTTATACTTAAGGACATCGATCTGTGTCACAAAACGTATTTCAGGATGACTTATCATATACGTTGCAAATGTATTTGAACTGGAAAGGTAGAAAGCTCAGGGTATATTGAAGTGTAGTGGTTGAGTTGCAAATTGGCTGTTTACAGTAATAAACGTCCCCACCCAGACTTCCTGGCAAATTGCAATTTATCCTTTCAAGACTTTGCTTAGACACTACTTCCTTTTTGATCTTCTTTTCCTAATAACTGAAGGGTTTTTAGAAATGTTATCATTTATTCCCCAGTGAAAATATGTGAAGTACAGTTATTTCTTTCAGCTTGAGGAACAGCATCTTCTAAGTGGAGAATGTAAAAAGAAACTCAAGTCATTGATGTTCTCTTGACTCTTTTCACTTGCCCGTGTACAATCCTGATTTGCCTCATTTTCTGCCCATTCCAACCTCTCCCTTTGTCCCCAAAACACTTTCAGTTTTCCCTTCTTTCCTCATTTTCTGTCTCTTTTTTTAATGTTTATTTATTTAGTTGTTTTTTTTTTTTTTTTTTTTTTTTTTTGAGAGAGAGAGGGACAGAGAGTAAGCAGGGGAGGGGCAGAGAGAGAGAGGGAGACACAGAATGTGAAGCAGGCTCTAGGCTCCAAGCTGTCAGTATAGAGCCCAGCGCGGGCTGGAACTCACAAACCGGGAGATCATGACCTGAGCTGAAGTCAGATGCTTACCAACTGAGCCACCCAGGCACCCCTTTCCTCATTCTTAATCACCTGTTTCATTGACAATCCTCTGTCTATTCATAAATATGATTTTTCTCTATTCCCTAGTGTTTATGAGTAATAGGTTAATGGGTAAATCATTTTCTTTTCATAGAGCTTTCCCAAATTGTTCTTTTCACTGCTGGTAAATTTCCTAATCAATTATTTCATACAACCCAGTGCAACTAGGGTGTTTATTTGTTTGGAATCGTAGACAATTCTAATCAACGACACCATATAAAAGCCAGATCCCTTATATTCATGTGTGCTTGTGTGTGAGAGTGGGTGGACTGGAGGGAAACAAGTCTTAAGTGTTCTAGAATCTTCAAATTTTTGAGCCAAAAAAATAATTTAGGTATCATTTAGTTCAGCCCCTTCATTTTAATAAAGAGCAAACAAGTCCAGAATCCCACAGTAGTACCTGGAGGCAGATTGGAAGGCAGGACCAAGGCTCTGAGCTGTGCCACCAAGCCCAGGTCTCCCAAAGCAAATCTGTTAAAATCAAGTGGGCTTGGCTTTTGTAAAAATGTAGATTTTTTTTTTTTTTTTGAGTCCTTTAAAAAAGACCTGGCCTGAAAAACTATCCAGTCTGACTAGGTCTGATTCTTTTCACTGGAGTGTGAGGAAGCAGAAGAAGATTACATTTCAATTTATTTGGTGATATCCTCAGCTCTGAAGTACTTTGCAGGTCTGAGAAAAGAGACATACATAGAAATTAGGTTCTTAAAAGTAATTCCAAAGCTACTTAAATTGCATGATTTAATGCTATGTAGGGAAAGGGTGGGGAGTCTCTAAAGAAACTGACCTCTACCCCTTTGAATAGGAAAGCACTTTTTGGCCTCTTGGCCTCGAAATTGACATCAGAGTTTGGAGAATGAAATTCTGTATGATAGAATTTACCTAACCACATCACCCTGTCATTTATTTAAATTATGTATTTCTTTTTCTCTCTCAAGTCCTGGCATTCATACCAGAAATTTGAGGTCATTTTTATTATGTTCTATGGTAATTAAAGAAATTTCTTCCCTGTCCTAGAAAGACCAAATTAACCCCTCATGTTCTCCCTTTGGGACTCAAAGTTAATTAATGGCCACATAATGGGTAACTTTGCTCTTCACTCATTCCCAGAGCACTTTCCTTCCCCTCACTGTCTTTGAGATCTGAAAATTGCATTTTTTTCTTCCTCTTTCACGTCTCCTGAAACTTCGGACCTTCTGAGTGGCTATAGAACATGGAAATACACTTGCTCTCCTCCATGGTAATTTCCCTGAGGTATAGAATTTCATTCCTGCTATCTGAACAGTGTTAAGGGATTTGGATCATTCTTTCAGAATCCATAGTACAATATTTCACAGGAGGATGCAGAAAAAAATGAGTCTCATACCTAATTCTATGTAACAGTTGCAGTGGGAACAGAAATGTAGAAGTTAGAGTCTAGGGGAGAAACTCAATTTTAAGTTTGGTAGGTTGCCTGCTGCTATGGTAAAGGGAGCATGAGTCTGAATGTAACCCTACCTTTTTGGATGTGTCCCAGAAATATATCTGAGGATATTAAAACATGCCTGGAACTCATGAAGCAAGCTGCAATGCATTCATTTAGCCACCTTGAAGGAGGTGGGGCTGATTATGTCGTGTCTGTTAAATGTGTTTTCCTATTTTCCCAGTGTTCACTAGGTGTATAATACATATGTATGAACATAAATACATACATACATCTGCCCCCAAGTAATCATCATGGGTGGTTTGTAATTTGCTGCTTTTATACAGAAGGAAGCTTTTAGAGCGCAAGTGTTAGCTGTTTTACATTTTAAGGCAAGTCCCCAGGTGAGAGCTGATCCTGGATTCCTTTCAAGGAAACTACTCAGCAGGAGTTTGGAGGAAGAAACTAATACAGAAATTATACATCCACAACATGCACTTGACTCTCCTTTGAAGTTGTTCTAACACGGTGATTATGAAATCTGACCCGTGAAGGCAAGATTTTCAAAATAACTTCTCCTCAGAAACAATAATTAAAACTGGCCTAATTAGTTGTTGGATAAGTAACATGACTTCTTTATGTTCTGTTCTTTATGTCAGTAAAAGTCTAAAACTGTGGACAAAAATGGAACTCAAGTACAGGATGGACTTCAAGTGGAGAAAACCATCACAGACATGCTAGGGCTTATTCAAAGGTAGTTCATCTCTGGTTTGCTCATGTGACTGTGAATTACCAGCCTCACTAACTGCTTCAAGAGAGTGCCTGCAAGGCTTCTTTGGGAGTGATGCAAATCCACTGAATCGTTATCAAAGGGAGTTCCTTGTATGAGATATCTTTTATGTTTCCCAGCAGTACATATGATAGAATTGAAAAAAAAAAAAAAAAGAGGAGCAAAGTTTCCATCTGAAACTACTGGAGAGCTGCTGGATCTGACCATCACTAAGGTTGTTGGAATGCAGGGGAGTGAGGGCACCAACCTCTTTATCTGACTTTGCAGTATTAGCCCACCCCACCCTATCGGCTGCTCTGTCTTCCTCCCAAGGGAGTGATAACAGTAGGGGTACAGTCAGAGCAGGCGCTAACATGACAGTTATGTAAATGCAGAACCTTGTACCCATGGAACCCCACCACAAGAACCGGCATTTTGGCAAGTCTAAAATCTTACCCGGTGTGGATTCCAGGACTTCCTTCACGTTGTGTAGACTCATGACATGCACTTAACTTTAAAGGTTATTTATAGTTTCCAAAAACCTTTTCATAAATGTTCCCTCATTTGATTTTCATTATAACCCTGTGGTGTGAATATTGTTATTTTGAAGACTATCTTGTTATTTTGCTGATGATGCCTCAAATGTATTTTTTTTCTTATGTGTTGTTTCAACAAACAAACATAACTTAACACCTATGGTCTGCAGCATAATGCCCCAAAGACATACTTCCCCAAAGACATCATCAATCATCCTAATCCCTGGAGATGGTGAGCTTGTTAAAATTATATGACAAAAGGGAATTAAGATTGCAGATGGAATTAAGGTTCTAAATCAGCTACTAATCCCTTATAATAGGGGGTTTGTCCTGAATTATTCAGGTGGGCCTGTTGTAAACACAGGGAATTTAGAAGTAGAAGAACAGGCACAAGAGGTCAGAGTGGTATTGTACAAGAACGACCAGACCCACTGTTGCTGGCTTTGAAGACGAAGGAATGGGCCGAATAGCCAGAGAATGTGGGTGGCTTCTAGAAGCTGGAAAAGGCAAGGGAACAGATTCTCCTCTAGAGCTTACAGAAGGGAAGTAGTCTTACTGACACTTTGATTTTAGTGCAATTAAACTTGTGTTTTTTGTAAAATTGTAAGACAATAAATTTGTACTGTTTTAAGCCACTAAATTTGAGATGATTTGTTACAGCAGCCATAGAAAACTAACAGATTTTTTCACACAAGTGAATGGTCTAGATAATTAAAGTATAATATTTTGATTGACAGTTTAAATCCTTTAGATGGAAATATCTGTTAAATATATTTTGCATTTCTTTACTACATTAAACAGGATACACTGATCACAATTTAGCTTTCCTAATAATTATGAAACATAGTTATGAACACAAAAATTCGGGGCTGCAATAGTACTGATGAACTCCTGAGGATATTAATGTAGGAAGAGCTGTTGGGCATTAAACTAAATAAGCCTAGCTCAGTTTTTTTGGTTTGTTTGTTTGTTTTTTAAAGTTCTTGGGTCTCAATTCTCCTTATCAGTTCTTCCTGCTGGCTGTTTATAAGTTTCTACCAGCCACCTCCAATGATGCTTATAATCTGTTTATAACCAAACTTGTTAAAAAGTAACTTAAAATTATATTTAATGGAATTTAAAAAATATATGCAAGTGATACACACACACACACACACGCACGCATACACACCTATGTATTTTTTCCTAATGTGCTTAGTTGTCTGAGGATTGAACATAATATGAATGTACCATCTGTAGGTACTTCATTGTATATTTAACATTCACTAGGATCCCATGAGGTCGGTGGGAGACTAATAAGTGCATAATTTCTGTGAGTTTATGTCTGTGTTTGACCTAAAGGAGATAACATTATATTAAAAATCAATAGGCTGGAGGTTGGGACTGGAGGCTCTGAGATGCTTGCAAGTTTGAGACACTGAAAAGCTTGCATGGTTGAGAGGTGACAGAGAAGAAGAAAGAAAGGTCAGGCCAGAGAGGAAGGCATGGCTGTGATAATGACTTTGGGTTGTATTCCAAGAGGAAAGAATTAAGGAGAGAAGAAGCATGATCAGAACAAAAGATCACTTGACTGCTGTGTAAAAAATCAGTTGAGTGCGGGTGAGGGGTGAAACAGGAGTGGATAAGAGGAGAATTTTCGTAAGGAAGCTATGTCAGCAATCCAGGCAACGGAGTGGTGGCTTCAGCTAGCAGTGAACAGGGAAAAGGGATGGATGGAGTCAAGATAGATGTTGGAGGCAGAGCATTTTATCCAGATCTTAAAGGAAAGGCTTACGATCTTATGTGGGGCAAATATTCAGCATATTCAGTGTAATAGGGGAGCTCTAACTTGACATAAATCACATTAACACAAGGCAGAAGGCCTTGACTATCACAGTAAAGGTATATATAGTATGGAAATCTTGACAACATTTGTATCAAGATTGACTATCTGCCCTTAGTGTCGGAAGCTTAAAACTGGGCCTCTCACCAAAGCTGGGGAAGCCATCCCTTCACGGCCCCATCCCTTCAGAATGTCCTTTCTTCTGCTGTTTCCAGTGCTGGAGCTCGGACTCTTGAGTGACCTCTCAGGCAGTCCAGGTAGAATCCTGCCTACTTTCGGCTCTGCCGTATAGACCTATAACACGTGAGCCCTAATAGAAAAATTTGGAAACCTGACAGGGATGTTTACATGAATCTTGACTTAGAGAAAATCCAGTTCTGGACTAAATTTATCTTGAGTTCTGAGATTTAAATGATGCTGTCTCAAGCTTAAGAAAATCTGGAAAATCGGTATATCATTCAGTTAAGCAAAATATACTTCACATGTTGAATTTGTTTATTTGAAAGTTTCCAATTATCTGAATCAGGAAAGGATCCAGATATTGAGATAATGATACAAGATTCTTTGACCTGGCTCTGAATATGACATGCCAAGGTTTCCTAATAAAAGTAACATTTTCTAGCAAATACTAACATTTATCATTCAAATATATTTTTCATTTTTTATAGGGATATCTCAGAGATTACCAAGTTTTTAAAAAAGGCATAAACTCTGCAATCTAGCAGCAATTTCTTGACTTCTATATAACATCAGGATGCCCTGTTTTTCTTTATATTCCCTTCAATGTTAGGGTTTAAGGCCAGGTCTCCAGAATAATAACTGAAGCAAATAAATCACTCCTTACCCATTGTATTGGAAGTAATAAGAGCACAAACTAAAGCAATTGGTAGAATTCATAATTTTGCACATTGGAAGTATTCTAAGTGGGCCTGGGTGGCTCAGTCGGTTACGCGTCTGACTTCGACACAGGTCATGATCTCACGGTTCGTGAGTTTGAGCCCTGTGTCAGGCTCTGTGCCAACAGCTCAGAGCCTGGAGCCTGCTTTGGATTCCGTGTCTCCCTTTCTGTCTGCACCTCCCCCCTCCATGTGTTTTCTCTCTCTCTCTCTTTCAAAAATAAATAAAACATTTAAAAAATTTTTTAACTTATTGCCATAATTTAGCTATTGTTGAAAGTGCATCTATAAACATTGGGGTAAAGCATTCCACCTGAAAGCCAAGAAGTAAAGAATTGCTACTTTTTTTAAATGCCTAAAAATGATAATAGAAAGTAGTCATAGGAAAGAAAACTTGAATGTCCTTTCTAAATCTCTTTCAAATAGTTAGATTGATTTTTTTTAACGTAAACAAAAATCAAATGTTTTCTCCTATAACAGTACTCTTCAACCAATTAACATTCACAAAGAGTGCTTTGCTGTGTTCTGAAAATTTTAAATAAGTAATTGAGTCAGTGAAATAAACATGTACACATGTGGAAAATAATAACCAAGGGCCAGAAGGTGATTCAGTGAGTGCCTGTCAACTGAATGGCCTCTAAGCTTCTTGACTGGGAGAGTTCAGTCTTGGCTACACATTAGAATCCCTTGAGCAATTTTGAAAAATGCTGAGTCTTGGGCCATACTCCAGACCAATAAGCAGAATCTCTAGAGGAGTTACTGGGGCATGGTTGTTATTTTTGAGCCTTTCCAAATGCTCCCAAAACGCAGCCAAGATGGAACCACTGCAGCGTGATCAATGTTATACCTTCAGACATATCAGGATTGGTTAGGTGTTTTCTCCGAACTTACATGAATCTTAAAGAACTGGGACTGAGAACTCTGTGGATGAGAAGTTCATTCCAACAAGGGTACAAGGAAGTTGGCACTATTTGCTGCTGACTGCTAATGAGAAGGTGTGTACCTTATGATTGCTCTGAAGAACTGGCTAAAAACAATTCACCACCATCTGAACAAAGCCGCTTTCTCAGTAGGTCAGACCTGCTCAGTTATTACATTCGGTTTCTTAACTACTAAGAAGAGGGCAAGACTTTAGAAGTACAATGAAAGAGGAAGCTCAGTAATTACTTACCTGTTCCACCAAGTGCCAAGACACCTATAAGTGAGTGAACAAACATTAGCATTCAGGAACTTGGCTTCCATACAGAACCCAGTGCTTCTATAAACCAAATCAGAGGCCCAGTTTTATATAAGGAGGAGGCTGGGATTGTTTCTAATTGGGGAGAAAAATCCACTCCCATTAGAAAGATACTCCCAGCAAGTGCGCGCGCGCACACACACACACACACACACACACAGTACTGTTTACGTTTGAAGAAATTGATATGCATAGGAGACAAAAAATATCTTTATGAAGGAATACTTAAAAACTGTTTGAAGGTGAAGGTCACAACTGAATTCCATTTTCTCAGTCTTTCCGAAGTATAGAAATCCACATTACAATAAGCTCCTCGAGCAAATACAAACTGATTTTAACAAGTGAACGAAGGAATATTATTGTCCATCACCAGCAGTAATTATGTGTCCTTTTCTAGAACTACCCAATTTCTTTTAAAGTTATTATTCTGGGGCCACCTGGGTGTCTCCATCAGTTAAACATCTGAATCTTGATTTCAGCTCAGATCCTGATCTCACTTTGTGAGTTTGTGAGTTCGAGCCCCACATTGGGCTCTCTGCTGCCAGCACAGAGCCTGCCTCAGATCCTCTGTTCCCCCCCCTCTCTGCCCCTATCCTGCACTCTTTCTATCTAAAAATATATATAAAAAATAAATTTTAAAAATAAAAAAACCTTAAAGTTATTATTCTGAGAGTACAGGTTAGCAGAGGGTTTTGTGTGGCTGAATCTGGTAAACATCTGGGAATCCAGGTGCTTGACATTTAAATTCTCTGTGGCAGAAGTGTTCCTTCATCATATGAAACTGTCACATTATTATTTTGCCTAATGATACCATCATTATCATATTCACTTGAGTGACAAAATGCCAGAATCTCGCTCATCAGTTTTCTGCTGTGTCCTTCCAAAATCAAAGAGCTTTTTCTTTTTAAATCTATTGAATTAGCATGGTGGGCTCAAGCAACAGAGTGGAGCTTCAGTAGTGGTATTCAAAAATTATATGCCATCTTAGGCCACCCCTGTAATTCATGCATTAAATTTAGTTCTGCCAAGATTTAGCCATTTAAACTTGAGTTGTTTTAAATTTAATTATGTGTGTCAAGACAAATATTTAAGTGTGAAAATTTCAATCACAAGAAATAAGGAAAAAGTAAACATAATTTAGAGGGAGAGGGTAAAACAAAATATTCTTATTATACCAATCTGCTAACCTATATGATTCTAATTCCTTTGATTGAATTAAAAGAATAAATTTGTTTTTCATGTATTTTAAAACGATGTTTTGTCTGCACACGTATTACAGCAAGTATAGTTAGTAGGAATTACATAAAAACAGTGATGTGTTGAAAGTTTCTAATAATTTAATAAATGATGTGGGGAGACTGAGTAAAGAAGGTAAAAAGAAACACAAGATGCCTTAGTTGTTAGGGGATTGGACTCTGGAATCAAATAACATGAATTTAATCTTGGCTCAGCCACTTGTATGTGAACTTAGCAATTATTTAACTGTTCAAAGCCTTGTTTCAATGCGACCCCGCTTGTGTATCTGTTGTGAGGACAGAAGTAGACAACATGTATGGTACATAAATGCTCAGTAGTGGTTAACTATTATCAATAATAGCAAGGATTATATTATGTTGCATTTATTATATATCATACCACATTATATGATATTAAATGATATTATATTATAAGGTAGCTTTATTTCCAATTATAAGAGATACATAACAGAGATGAATAGACAAAGGGTATCTAGATTTCAGCTACCATTTGGAAGCTACTTTAATAATCATAATATTATTAATGTAGATAAAACCAAAACCTGCTGATGGTAGTTCAGCATGATGAGATGATGAAGCCTCAGATAACTAGTTACCGTTCGTGAAACTGAACTCACTAAATAGGATCTGCTTCAGCTCAATTAGTGGCACCACCCTAATACCCACCCAGTCATGCAAGTCTCCTGGGCCTGTGAGATGCTCCTCACTCCTTCACTGCTCTTCACCCCAACTGTTAGTTAACTCAGAAGATTTCATTGTTTACAACTCCTGAAAGCCTCCAGACTCTTCATTCCTCCCCATTCCTCTCTCCCGCGCTCTCCTGGCCTCTCCTGGCCTCTCCTGCCTGGATGCTCTGTTTTTCTCCCATTCTCTTACACACGCTGTCTCTGGAGTGTCTGCTTTCCTTCTTTCCTAACACAGTTGCTTTCTGTCTTCTCTTCGGTCCATAGAAAGCCCTTTTCTTTCTTCCCATTATGGGATGACTGACAAACAAAATCCTAATATGAGAATTATTTAGTGAAAGCCATTTTTTGAGCCCAGTCTTACTGAATTGCCAAATTACTGATTTTATGTTTCCTGATTAAACTTAGTATGTGTAGTTAACCCTCTGGCTTCATAGAAATCTAGAAGATCAGATGACCTATGCAGAAGCCCTAGTCGCTAATGATTCTTTAATTCCATTTAAGTCAATACAGTGACATGTGTTTTACTGGCATAAAAACAAATGCAATGGGCTTTTGCCATGTTTCCAAGAAGAGATCTCAAGCATGAGGAAAGTAAGGTAGGCAGTATGGCACTTAATAGCATGGGTTGTGGGGTCAGACTGCCTCAATCACAGACTGCCTCAGGTTCTCTGCAGCCTGGGGGAAGTTATTCACTCTTTTTACTAGACATGCCCTGAGAATAACCACATAAAATACTCAACACAGTACCTATTATATTTTCAGCATCTCGTGACTGGTAGATCAAAGTGATGACCCTGTTCTGTGTCTCCTGAGAGTGTTTGTGTCTGTGAATGTGTGTGTCTGTGCTTTAATTTTCCCTTCAAGAGTGATCTCTAGCACAATTCCAAAGAGAGAATGAAACAGGAGGGGACAGATACTTTTAAAGGAGTAGGAGGAATACATATAAAGGCTTATAAAATCGAATTGCTGTTATGTTGGCTTTCTGAAAATTTCCACTCATCAATAATATTTATTCATTTATTTAAAAATATTGTCATAAATGTTTATTGAGGGTCTACTATGTCCACTGTTTGAGCTGCTGGGGATACAGCAGTGAAAAAAAACACAAAGTTCTTTTCCTGGTTTATACCCTAGGGGAGGGAGATGGGCAATAAATAAATCAGTAAATATGCAGTGTATCAGATGGTGACAGGGTAATAGAGAAAAATAAAGCAGGCTGGAAAGCATGAGATATGTGTAATTGGTTATTAACATGATGATGATGATGATGATGATGATGATGATGATGATGATTTTATGAAGACTGCTGCTCTCCTGCCTGACTGACCTTCATTAGTTTTATAAGAAGAGTAGGTCAGCCCGCAAATAGCCACATGTCTCAATATAGTCTGTGGGGATGGGTCTAGGATGGGCTGGGGCTATCAGGTGGGGCACACAGCAGAAACAACATTCTTTTGCATGAGGAAGTTCTGAGAATACAGCATTGTACTACTGTAATATGGAAGAGACATTAAAGACCAAAGGTAGTACCAAAAGAATAGAGCTAGAAAGAAACTTAAAGATGTGAATTGAATGGTGCACTCCTGTGCTTCCTAACACAAGTCATTTTTCCAGACATGAAGATCTGAAGAGACAGACTGAAAGAAAGTAACTTTAAGTTAACATTATACTGGACACTTAAGAATAGATTGCATTGATTCATTATGTTAAAAAAATCCTGATGAAGATTTTTCCTGATGATTCATTATGTTAAAAAAAACCCTGAGAGACATCTGATGAAGCCTCACTGTTAAGGTGTCCAGTGAGGAGGGGAGAGGAGGAGAGTGCAAGGAAGGCATCTGAGGGATGCGAATTCCAGGCAGAGGGAACAGCAAGTGCCAAGTCCCAGAGGCAGGAATACAGTCGTACGGTTTCACGAATAGCAGGAATACCTGTCAGCACAGGGGAGAGTGAGAGGCAGGCAGAACACACTGATCGTTAGACCAATTTAAAGACTTTGGCTTTTATTCTGAGTGCAAATGGGAAACCAGTGGAAGGCTTTTGAGTGGAGGAGTAAACATGACCCGACTGACGCATTACGAGGTTCTCTGCAGCCTTTCTGTAGAGAATAGACGGAAGGGAACTGGCAGTGGGATGAGGGTGGAAGCAGGGAGCCCTATTAGGAAGTAATTGCAGTAATCCAGTCAGAGTTGAAGGGGACTTGGACCAGTGTGAAGGCTGTGGAAGTGGTGAAAGTGGGCAGGTTCTGCGTGTAGTAATATGAAAGTAGAGCTGACAGGACTGAGTGCTGGATCGGCTTGTCACAGATGATAAAACATTCTGTCCGTTAGTTCATTGTCTCCCTTCACACTCCTGACAAGGGTGAGAAGCAGGTGTTGCACTTACTTCATAAGAGAGAATTGATGCTCTGAGGAGTTAATACAGATATGAGGTCTAACAGTGTCAGCGGGGCAGGGGTGTGGTCTTGAACCCCCTGTTGTCATTCCTAGCTGCCTCCTCCTGGAGGACCCTCTCTCCCCAAGAGTTCTCTTAGGACCCTTTTATCCCCATACAGCATCTATGTGACAGCAGAACCAACATTTCTTTGTTCAATTCAGTAGTGCCTTCCTATTACAAATCCATTCCCTTGTGCCATTGGATTTCCCAGATTTCTCACACAATGACTTCATAGTGTCCTGAGTAGAAAATTACAAAACCCTTTTTAGATGTCTCACCAGCTTTCTCTTCATTTGGTGGCAAGTAATTTCTGGCTTCATTTCTGGCTGAACCTCTCCACTGCTGTCCCATATGCCTGTACTAAACTAAACACACACACACACACACACACACACACACACACACACACTAATTGATTACAGTTATAAGATTACCCTAACTTGATTAGATGTGAATATAACAACCCAAGCATATATTTTCTGATCTGAAAGGATAAACACAGCAAAATATAGCAATAGACCAAAACAGAAAGTATCAATTAGTCCTCTTGCAAAATAGTTATTAAACTTCAGATATCACAGAGATGTTCTTTTTGGCTTTGGCTTTGTCTTCTCAGTGTAGAAGAACTTATTTTATACTTCTAAAACATTTCTGGAATAGAACTGGTAGGGGAAGAGGATGTGGAGGATAAGGAGTCACGGAGATTTTTAAGTGGGCAAGTTATTTCCTTGAACATAGTTAGAATTTAAACAGCATGATGCTGATTTCTCTCCTCACTCTCATGGTTGAGGAATAAATGAAAATTAACAGCGTCTTTGCTGAGATGAAACATAAAGTGATTCCAGCTTAGTACCTTATAAAATCAAGTAATTTCTATCCCAGTGATAAACAGTCCCTCAAAGGCCTGTGAATGAAAACTCAGTTATGTCTTTGGCAGTTTTGTTCACTTTACGTCCTATATGCTTTTTTTATAAATGCATGTACAGTATGGGAGGGGTAATTGTTTAGTCTCCAGACAACCTTTCCACTTACCCTGTGATTCTGAGACTCTGGTGCCTCTGTGAAGACAGCCATAGAAAGCTGCTCACATACTGGATTTTGGCATGCAGGATGCCTTTCTTCCTGAGCCATCACGGCACCAATATGAGGCAATTTGGCTGGACTGACTTCATCAGGAATTAGGCTATAATGTATGCTAGTATTTTTACCTCCATGGAGAGTGGGAGAGTGTCCCAGCTCCTAATAGTTATTACTTATGTGTACAACTTTCCATTCTTTCATTCTCTCTTTGTAAAATGAGGCTGAAGGATTGGCTTGAAGTTATAGAGAGGAAAGATTATGCACAGTCTTCCAAATCATTCAGCTCTCTAATTGGTTCCTAAAGACAATTAAATTGATTCTGTTACTTCAGTACTCTGTTTCTGTTGGCCTTGGCACAATAAGTCACTTCTGAGAAATGGCAAAGTCCTACATTAGGATCGATCAGTGAAATGAGTTTTCAATCTCATTCCCATAATTACTATAAGGACAATAAAAGCGTGGCCTTCTGGTAGACATGCAAGAAAGTACTAATTTCCAAATGTATGAAATAAATAGACTAAGGGTGTGGTCAGTCAGTTATTGAATAAGAAGAAACTATTCCTTATTCTGTAGCAATTATTTGTATAGATTCCATTCATTCATTTCTCTGTAGGAATAATAGTCTTATGAAAACGTAAACATTCCTAAGAAGGTAACATGTTAGGTTATTATTGACCACAGTAATTTTGGTAGCTTAAATTACTGTTCACAGTATTTACATGCTGCACTTAGCATGTGACTTCCTTGGGGCTTGAGGTGGGCAAATTGTAATTCTCTGCCCTTTGGGAATCAGAGTGTTCTTTGATTGCTGTTTCCATGTTGGGCTCAGTGTGCCACCTTCCTTTGGCCAGAGGAATATTAGCAGACTGGATTGCATCATTGGCCTTGATCTCTTACATTTCTATCATTGCCATACTTCCTCTATGAAGCTGCTGTCCCTTCAACCTGGGCCCCAGGATGGCATACATGGAGAAGAATGGACCTCAACCATCAGTGAAGTCTAGTGTAAGGCAGCCAATGTTTAGCTGACCTGTATACAGGTATACATGTATCTCTTAAGTTTATATGTTTCTGGGTGGTTTATGCAGTAATAGTTGAATAATACAATAACAATCATTAATTAGATACTTAGGAGTTAAAGGTGCTAAACATACATTATCTCTGAAAGAGTTGGTTTCATGCTGGAGTAGGACATTAAGTTTAGGATAGACTTCTAAATCTGATTGTGCAATTATGTAAAAATAAATACGTTGGAGTATCTATGAGAGAACGTGTCCTTCTTGCCTTCCTAAAAGAAAGGGGTGATCTAGAATATTCTTTATCTTTCCCTGAGAGTGACTTAACAGTGGTAATATGATGCAATATAAGAATGGAGTATGACAGTTTAAAAAGAAATAAAGAAGAATGAGGGGTGCCTAGATGGCTCAGTCAATTGGGTGTCTGACTCTTGATTTCAGCTCAGGTCATGATCTTATCATTCCTGCGATCGAGCCCCGTGTCTGGCCCTGCGTTGACAGCATGGAGCCTACTTGTGATTGTCTCTCTCTCCCTCTCTCTTCTGCCCCTCCCCAACTCACACTCTTTCTGTCTCTCAAAATAAGTAAATAAACTTAACAGAAAATAAAGAAGAATGAAAAAAATGTATTAGGATCTTCTTGTTACTTTTTAAGTATAGAAGGTGCAGAGTATGGTATACTCGTGTGCCAGGTTTTTATTTTGATTTGCTCATTTCATCCTCACAGCAATGAATTTAGGAAGTTGGCACTTTTATTGTAGACATTTTACAGTTGAAGAAACTGAGACATAAGAGTTCAAGGAAACTAACATCCTCACCCAACTGAGAAATAGAATACTATGACTAAAACCAAGGCAGACTGGCTCCAAAGTCCCTGCTATACCAAATTGTGAATTAACCAAACTCTAAGGAACAGTACTACTGAAAGTTGTAAGAAATATCCAGCATTTTCTAAATGAACAAGGAACTCTCATCCCTTGATCCTTCATACATGTGAATTCCACTGAATGGGGTGTCTTGCCCTTTTTGCCCAGCACATTCCTTAAGACCCATCCCAGATGCACTACCTCCAGAAAGCCTCCTTGGTCTCCCCAGTCTGGGTTAGGTGTCTTTTCTTCTTTGTTTCACTTCTCCTTGTGCTGTGTCATTTACCTTCAACACAATGTTGTTATAGTTTATGTGCTGTGTCTCTTCCTCAGAATGTGAACATCTTAAGAGCAGGAATTATGTCTTTGTGCTAGTTACATAGAAGGTTCTTAACAATGGCCAGTGGTGAGTTATATGATACACTTAAGGGTAGAACAAGTGATTGGTATTTGGAAAGAGTCCCCATTATTTTATTTCCAACTTAATTTTACAACACCCTGCATCACCTGATAAGCTTCTTTCAAGCTGGTGTTTCAGTCTGGGAGCCCTCAGAGCTCTGGTTCCCCTCTAGGTCTTTTAGCTGGTAGCCTTCCTGCCAGGAGTGCTCTTCAGCCCTCCTTTTTCTGTAGCTGGCTTCTTCACCTCTGTCAGCCTCAGATAGCCTTGTCTGACTTCTTATGTTGTGGACTTCACCTTGTTATCACCTTTCAGGGCAGCCCCATTTGTTTCTTGCGTATTGTATCAGGAGATTCCATCAAGATACTCATTTGTGTTTTCTTTTTGTTGGTATTGAAGAATCAAACTACTGAGAGCTATTGTGTTTTGTTTTCTTTATTTATTACTCCCAGATTTTTAGAAGGCCTAATTTTATTTTTTTATTTTTTAAATTTAAATCCAAGTTAATGTATAGTGTAATAATGACTTCAGGAGTAGAATTTAGTGATTCATCACTTACATGCAACACCCAGTGCTCATCCCAACAAGTGCCCTCCTTAATGTGGAAGGCCTGATTTTAAAGAGGAGATTATTCTGGGTACTCCAGAGCGGGAGAAGAAAGGCTCATGCCTGTGAAGGTGGGGGTCAGAGGGTGGAAGAGAACATTTTCAAACCCTGGGAAAGGGACAGCAGAGTGTCAGTCTACAGGCAATGGTTCTGTTCCAGTTTCCTGGAAGTATTTCATGGGAGGTTCAGAGTCCTACTAAGTAGGGTTCTGTGTGTCTCTAGGAATGCTGGTCCCTTAGAACTAGACTCATTGGCTCAGCTAAGAGTTCTGAATTCAAGCGTGGGGGCAGCAGGCTGCCTGCCCTTTCAGGACCATGTGGGCTCAGTGACTTCAACAATCCGATCCCAGCCATGCTGGCCTGAAGACTGAAGGAGGATGAGGTGGCCCCTAAAATGACTGAGATCAAATTTCCCACCAGCCTGATATGCTGGGGATTCAGAGGTAGGTTTAATTTTGTTTGAAGAAAACAAATTAATCTGACAGTTCAAGCTTACTTGACTATAATTCATACCTGCTACAAAAGCACTTATTACGGTTTACAATTATATATTATATTTCTTTTGTTCATTGTTTGTCTTACAGATTCTAAGTTCAATGAGGGCAAGAAGGTGCTGAAGTAATTTTTCTCAAATCAATGTTGAATTAATGAATTTTGCACATAATAGGGTAAAGACTAATTGTTCACTTAACTCATTAGTGAGGTATACTTACCAGAGTGCAAGGTGGTAAACAGCATTACAAAAAAATATTCACAGGAAGGTCAATAAGCTTTCTCCACTTTTTATTCCTATTTATTAGTGGCAGAAATTTAATTGAGAAAAATGCTACCAATTAACCTTCCAAAACATCCCTTAAACATGTAATAGTCAGTGTGCTAGGTGGTCCACTGACAATGAACAAAGGAATGGGGCAGAGGGGCGGGGGCTGTTATAAGGACAAAGAGAACAAGGACATGTGACAGGAATGAAAGAGAAAAGGGAAAAGGGGGGGGGGAGGGCAAACTGTGGGAAGGATACTCAATAAAGACCTGAAGATGATTCCTGAGAAGTTGTTCAAGAACATTCTAAAAGAACTGAGTGGACTAAGGAAAAAATCACCATGAAAAGCATAGGAGTAGGATAGGAATGTGGATGGAATTCAGTTTAAGAGCTGTCCTGGGGCTGTGACATCTCATTACTTGTCCTTATGCACCTGCCTAGACCTTACTGTATACTGTAATCTATATGTAGGGTTGATTATACAAAGGTAAAGAATGAGGGTTTCTACTCGTCAAAAATTGTGCATGAACAGAACAAGTTCATAAAGTTCAACAGAACATAAAGTGCTCAGAACAGAACAAGTTAGGTGATCTAGGTGACTATTTGGGTTGTTTATTTGTGTTTACTTCTCCTGAATTTGTCATTTGGTCTTATTATCACCTGCCTGGATGTTCTATTTTTTATAAATCATTACAGCATTGAAGCGTTCAAGTGCTAAGATTCTAACATGAGTATAGCGTGTTATGAGCTATATCTCTAATAGTGAAGATGGGTTTGTGAAGAGTGGCCTTAAAACCAGCCTTTATCCTTGGATGCTCTGCATTTGGCCACAATGGAACCCTGAAGAGAGGCTGTTGATGGAGCATGATAATAAAGTGTAAGTCATTCATCTCTGAGTTCCCTATAATGGGGCTGCAAAACCATCTCCTGCCCCAAAGAAAGATTTAACTAGTGACAAGGGAGTGCTGGTTATGGGGAGGAAAATTACCTTCCCCCCATACTTTAGCAATAAAAATAAGGATAAGAATCAGGGTTTGAGACAAATGCTGCTATTCACTGACTTTCTTTTTATGTTGTTTTGATGGTGGTGAGCTTTGGAGTCAGGACAGAATGGAGATGTTGGGATAGGAAGGGCATCTTTCAAAATTTACAAATTACTAATTAACTAAAATGAAATGGCCTTTTGGTACTCTCTGAAGTGGGTCATTGTAAGAGAAAAAAAGTCATTTGTTTTCCTTTCACTTTGGGCATTGTAAATGAATATTCCTTTAGGAAAATTGTGTATGGAGACTCAGAGAAATCATTGCTCTATTCATTCAATGTGACAGAAATGAAAATGATTCTATGAAAACAAAGCAGTATGAGTTGAATTATATTTTTTATTGCTGATAATCTAAATTTTTTCCAATGCCATCACAGTAGTATCTGTTAACAAATATTTATTAAGCCCTCAGTGTGTTTTCTGCTTAAAGCAACTGGATGGGGATGAGAGGGAACGAGGCTAGGTTAGAATAAAGACAGAACAAGACTATTTGCTATCAACCCATCCTGTGTTTTTACTGTGACTGGACATCACATGTCAGTGCCTTTTTTGGGGGTCTGGCCTTTACCATAAAGGAGACATTTCATCTAAAAAAGGTCAAAACGACCAAAAAATATATAGAAGGAATGTAAAAATAAGATATATAGATATTTCCAGGCAATAGATACTGTGATCATGTATGAATAATGACAGAAATCTGGACCTCCCAGTACTAGTTAGCAAATTTACTTTTTGACTCTCTAGATATTTTGAAAAGGTTTTTACTTGTAAATAAACACGTATAAACAACTACCCATGACCAAAAAACAAAAACAAACAAAAAACAAAGAATAAAACAAGGAATAAATGACGGTTAACAGTTACTAATGTCAGAGTTAATAATTTGGCATTGTAATTCATAGTGGGTAATAAAATTACAGGCAATTTTAAGTTGTGGTCAGCTGCTAAGTGGTTAGATCTTTAAACCAATTTTGAAAAGGAGATATAGAGTATTAAATAGAGTCCTGGAAAACCATTCCCTAAGGATATTATTTCCCATGATCATACATCCTGGTTTCCAGAGTGCAAATTCAGTTTATGGCTACTGTCCCAGAATAAATATTAATGGATCCTTTTTAACTCTAAAAAGTGTACCAGTTAGATTAAAAAATTGTATCTACCTATGGGACATCATGACTATCATGATGTGCTCTCCATTTGAGGAATATGAATCATTTTGAATTCCAGCTGAGTTGTATTTATTAAGCAACCACTATAGACTCAACAATGATAATAATAATAATAAATAATAATAATAATAGCAATTTTAGCAGATAATATTTATTTTGTGATTACCATGTTCTGGGTAATTATACTGGGCACTTTATGTGCATTAGCTCATTTAAATTTTAAAACAATCTTGTGGAGTAAATGTTCTTATCACCATTATATAGATTTTTTTAAAGTAATGGAAGCACAAAATAATAAGTAACTTGCCCAAGAACACACAGGTAGTATGTATTGAATCCAATAGTCAGCATTTTTATTCCAAGCCCTATTTTGTTAACCATTTTTTTTTTTTATCAAGAAGCTTACCAATCAGCTAAGTAATTAGGTTAGGAAGTATGACATAAGCAGATGAAATAAATAAAATGGGATAGTAAATGAGATAAAATGTATGTATTGCCCATTTCCCAGAGGCTCTTTCATCTGTGGAACATAGAATTATTGTGGAGAGTTTTTAAAAAGTTATAGAAAACATGAAACATTTATAAGTTGAATAAATAATAGGCTTCATATTTTTGCTATACTTTTATGATTGATAAATTATACTTAAATTAAAAGCAATACAGAATTCAAAGTAGTTTCTTTTGTTACTTCAAATATATTTTTCTTAAAACCCTACTGCTTTCAAGTTTCATGTCACCAGGGGCAAAGAGGGTACCAGCAAATCAACAAAAGCTGGATGAACGAATTGCCCAACAACAGCAAGCACCCTGTACAGAGAAAGTGAGAGTGATTACTTGATAGTTGTATTAGGAGATTAAGTGTGGTGATGTATGCAAGTGTTTAGAATGGTATCAGACACATGGTAAATGCTTATGAAATGATTATTCAATAAATGCTACTGAGGAATGTGACACTCAGTAGGGTGTTACTAGGGTGTTAGATTAGCATGGAATTTGGAGATGCCAGGATAAGGATGGAAAGATAAAAAGGAAAGACATAAATGAGTTGTTGAAGACAAAAGTGGGTCTAGCAGGACAGGACAGAAGAGCAAGCAGGAGATAGTAGCTGGTGGTGGTCAGTTGTAGTGATTGGAAAAGGAGAGTTTAAATAAGTGGTTACTTGAAAAGGAGAGTAAAATGCTCCAGAGCACTCACAAAATCGTTCGGGATGTTTCCTTCTTTTCTACTCTTGCTATAACTTACTTTCCCAGAACTGCTTTGGGTAACCCATTCATCCCTTTAAAACCAAATTTTATGCATGTTGAATTATACATACTAAAAGATAAACAGTGGAAGCATTTATAATAAGTTCAAAGAACAAATAAATGAAGTGATTTTTTCTTTTTGCATCTGTATTCCTCCTTGTTTTCTGAATGTTTTGTGATCGTTCTCCACTCTGCAGTTGGCTGTGGTGAATGTTCTTAATTATGGTCATCAGAATGATGAAAGAGTTTTCATATCACAGGTGTTGACAGCAGACAAATCTGTGGTTTCAGAAAAGGCAGTTTCAGTCTGAAGACAAATGAATGTTGACAAAAGCACAATAGATATTGCAAGGGTACTAATCCCAAATTTATAGGGAGAACAGCACATGTCATGCTGTGCAGCCCAAGTTTGGGACATTTAATATAAGGAATGGCTTCCATACTGATTGCAACGAGAATGTTAATTGTTCTCCTCTTGCACTGTGTCTAGTGCTACAGCACAAATCTGCTTCCCTTAATTAGATTTCAGAGGATTCAGAAAGGTTCCACTCTTGATCTGAATTGTTTCATTTAGTGGCATTATTGGGTTTTTATTTCAGCAGCCTGGAGGTGAAACCCATCAACCAATCAGCAAGTTTATACAGCATCCCTACTATGCAGTTGGCTTTGTGTTAGGTGCCTATAATGGAATTGTGGAGGCAGAACCTGCACATATGAAATAATAAGAGAACAATGAAGGTCGAACTGTGTGGAACTGACTTTCAATGCAACAGAAACTGAGAACAGAGGGATCAGTGTGGGCTAAAGAGGTTTAAATTTTTTTCTTATGATTTTAAATTATTGTTATCAGTTCCTACCATTATAACAACATTTACTGAGCATTAAGTGCTCACCATACACCAGGTACTATGCAGAGCACTTTGTGTGCCTTCTCTGATTTAATCCTCACAACAACCCTTTTGATTATTCCCACTTACAAAGAGAAAACAACATACTCTCTTTTTCCCTAATTTATATATGATGATATTGACTCTTAACATGGTTATATAATTCACCCATAGTCAGAGTTAGAAATGCCCGAGTCTATACTTGAATGCAAGTTTGTCTAACCCACCCCCCCGACCACTATGCACATTAAAACAATATATGCTGATATAGCTCCATAGCAGGATGAAGCACATAAAGTAAGTCTTAAAAACTACATGTAGATTCCAAAAGGCAACAAAGAGGGAGGGTATTTTAACAGGAGGAGTAGAATATACATACACACTGAGACAAGAATGAGCACGACATCTTTAAGGTGCAGGGGAAAGGTGCATGTCCAGAGCAGAAAGTTAGTGCCATGGAGGAGTATAAAGGCTGAGTGGATCTTGTTTGCATAGTCCTGTGCTTGAATCTACACAAACCAAGGTGTGGCTTGAAGCTGGATCAGGCAGAAAACAGGCAGTACTACTCAAGAAATTAGAATATCTGATAGCAAAAATAGTTACATCAATTTTAAAAATTTTTTGTGTTTATTTTTGAGAGAGAGAAAGAGAGAAAGCATGAGAAGGAAAGGTGCAGAGAGAGAGGGAGACACAGAATCTGAAGCAGGCTTCAGGCTCTGAGCTGTCAGCACAGAGCCCTACACGTGGCTCGAACCCACATGCTGTGAAATCTTGACCTGAGCCAAAGTCGGTCGCTCCACCGACCGAGCCACCCAGGTGTCCTTACTTCAAACTTGATGGCCGAGAGACTCAGGTACACGAGAGTCAGAGTAACAGAACAAGACTAGATAGGGTAGGTCATACATTTGTTCATACCCTCCCTTCATTCATCCACACTGTTGTAAATGAGTATGTGTTACATTTAAGACATTACACTGGGTGTTGTAAAAATTTTAGCGATTAAAAAAAAAGGCAGGATTTCTTCCCTCAAACAGTTTGTAGTCTAGACTGGGTTGACTTGAGCTGTGGTTGTTAAAGTGTACCAATTGGGAGAAAGTGGAGCAGGAGAAGATCTTTGAAGGAAGACTAATACATTCTGAGTGAACTGAAAGCCCAATCAGAGGAATAATTTACTGATTGATTGATTTAAAGACTATTTTTGAGCACATATCTTATGCTAGGTGTTGGGGGAAAAGTGGAGTCCTCATAAAACTTAGATGTGGGTAAAGGATAAACAATAAGATGAACTCACGGGTGAATGTAAAATTACAAGGTCAGGGAAGACTTCTCTGCAAGAAATTAATTGAGATTGAGGGATATATATGAAACAACCAGACACGGAAGGGAGGGAATATTATTCTGGGCAAAGGAAAGAGCATACGTGAATGTTGAGTGTGGGGTGGAAATACGGTAACTGTAAAGAACTGAAGGCCAGAGCCCCTGAAGCACGGCAAGTGACAGAGACCATATTGTGTGAGGAGTTGAAGAAACACAAAACAAAGATCTGTAGGCCATTACACAGCATCGTCTTTATCTTAAGAACAATGGAAAGCCGGTGAAGAGGGAAGTGATACATCAGATCTGCAGCAATGTGGAGAAAAGATTGGAAGGAAGGAAGATTGAATGCAGTGGGGTAATGATAGCTTCAATTAGGGTGGTGTTGATAGTGCTCGTAGGGTGGAGATGAAAACAAAAAAATCAAAAGCTATTTATGAGATAAAACCAGAAAGACTTTGGTAGAGGATTGGATGTAGAGGTGAAGAGGAAAATATCAAGGAAAACTAGATTATGCTTGTACAACTGGATGAATGATGGTGCTGTTTTCTGGAAGACCATGTTCTTGGTGGCGGGAGACTGTTAGTTTAGATGAGGTTTTTGGGGAAATCTAAGAAAAATCTCAAGTAGGCAGCTATATATATGTGTGTCTAAATCTGAAAGAGAGTTCTGGACTGAGAATATATATTTGTGAGTTTGTTGTTTCAGAACTACAGGATGGCAGCTGAATCCTAGAAGGAGAAATTTAAGTTTTCTTCATGAAAGCCCTTGTTTTCATGTGGTCTAGCACAGTCAGTCTGAGGCCAGTGTTCTGCTGGTTCTGCCCTTACACATCCTCACAGAACAAGAAGTATCCATCCTACTAGTATTTAGGAGCTGAATGTAGCAAAGGCATATTGGAAGGATTTATACCATAATTTGGTCTAAGAAAATCCATAATTTGATTTAATGAATACCACTTATAGGTGAGGTCTTCTACTAAATAACCAAGGAGTTGAAATTTGAGTGAGATGTGGTCCCCGATGATGCTCAGAATCTCCTATTGCTAAATCATGGGAAATCAACATAGTTGGTTCTCAATAAGTAGTAAACCATAATAAAAGCATGTTTATTATGCTCTTATAACCTATCTCCTTCCTAAGTAGAGCAGAGGTCTATTAGAGCAATGAAAACTTAGGTTGAAAAGATGACCAATGTGCCAAGACTGAGAGAAAATGCCTAACAAAAGGCAAGATATAGGATAAAAAAAATAGATGGACACTTTTACAGGTTCTGCCCATGCACCAGATAAGCAGCTAAGGACTATATTTAAAAATGCAGTGCTCACATGCACATAGATTACATTATCACCCTGTCTTCTTTACTTAAAGTTTTCATCAGAACATTACTGATTTTAATTGGAGAGACTCCACCCATGTCACTTTAAACTGCATTTCCCTGTAAGGTAGAATTCCTGGAAGGAATTTGAAATATCAGAAAGAGTACCTTTAATGTAAGTAAAAACAGCATATATAGTGTGACTTGAAAGAAAACATGTATCTGATAAAGAACTTATATTGAGACTATATAAAGAACACTTACAACTCAATAATAATAATAATAATAATAATAATAATAGGAATAGTAGGAAGACCAAACTTTCTGATCTTTTTGAAAAATAGGCCAAATGGGGTACCTGGGTGGCTCAGTCGGTTAAGTGGCCGACTTCGGCTCAGGTCATGATCTCTCAGTCTGTGAGTTTGAGCCCCGCGTCGGGCTCTGTGCTGACAGCTCAGAGCCTGGAGCCTGTTTCAGATTCTGTGTCTCCCTCTCTCTGACCCTCCCCTGTTCATGCTCTGTCTCTCACTGTCTCAAAAATAAATAAAACGTTAAAAACAAAATTTAAAAAAATAGGCCAAAGATTTAAACAAAAAGAATGTATACTAGAATAGCCAATAAGCACATGAAAGATAATCAACATCATTACTCAATGAAGAAATGCAAATTTAAGCCATATTGAGATATTACACACCAACCAGAATGATTAAAATTTAAAAAACTTATAGTACCAATTGTTGACCAAGATGTGGAAAAACTGGAACTCACATTCTACCGGTAGGAATGCAAAATGTTTCAGTCACATTGGAAAATAATATGGTAGGTTTTTATTATACACTTTCCAGATGACTCAGCAATCACGCTTCTAAGTATTTACTCAAAAGAAATGAAAATGTATGTTCACAAAAGTCATGCATGCAGATGTTCATAGTAATTTATTTAGAATGGTCAAAAACTGGAAACAATCCACATGTCCACCACCTGATCGCTAGATACACAAATTGTGGTATATCCATAAATCAAATATTATTCAGAGATTTAAAAAGGAAAAACTATGGGGCACCTGGGTGGCTCAGTCAGTTAAGCGTCTGACTTTGGCTTAGGTCATGATCTCATGATTTGTGAGTTTGAGCCCCACATCAAGCTCTGCGCTGACAGTGCAGAAAAAAGAAAAAGGACTACTGATGTATGGAAAATTATGGATAAAGCCTCACTGACAAAACCAGTGTAGTTCTAAAACATTGAGTTTTGGAAAAACTGAACTTTATTTCTTTTTTCCCCCTCCAAACATTATCCTGTTCAGCTTCTCTACATTCAGTGCCAAAAAGAAAATACAATCATTGTCCTACAGGCATATGGTTATCTTTTAGTGTGAAACTTGTACATGTATCTGTTTCAATTCACAATAGTCCTCAATCCAATTTCTCTCTCTCAATGAAATACTTTTGGAAATATCTCTATATGACTGAAATACTGTTGTATTATCCAAGAGGGGAAAAAAAGTCTTGAATTTTGTCAACAATAGGTTACTGTAGATTTTTCTTACTCAGTAGAGAATGCCTTAGTGTAATTCTTAGAAGTCATTGCCTTTATTACAGCATTCCCTTACCACCCACATCTGACATAAAAGTGGTCTGATGTTGACATGTACTTGCTTATACCCCAATGATATACATTCATCTAACCATTCATTTGAAAACATTTTTTGAGTACTCACTGAAATACTCACTCCTATGCTAGATCCAGAGACTAGGACAACGAATAAGACTTATTTCAAAGGCCTGAGCCTCCTGGAAGAGATAAGACATGCTAATAGTTGATAAGGATATAGTATTATAGTCTGTGGTTCTCAGCTCTGGCTTCATAATAGAATGACCGGGGAGACCTTTCAGGAAGTGCTGATACTGGGTTCCAACCAAGAGATTCTAGTTTAATTGGTCTGAAGCAATGCATGGACATCAGTATTGTTTTTAACAACACGCAATTAAATCTAGTAGCATCTGTGACGGAGGAAAATAAAAGGTACTGTGGGAGCATTTAGGAGTTACCTAGGATCCAAAATAAATATCTGATGGAACTGATTAACTCAGTGAGTTGATTCGCTCAGTGAAGAAAGAATATCTAATCGAATCAGGAAGAAGTTTCTCCCAACCAGATTAATCAGAAAAGGGCAAAACATGAAAATCCTTCCCTCAACAAGTACTTACTGAGTGTCGTCTATATTCCAGGCACTGTCCAAAGACCTAAGAACTAGGTCTCAGTAACCAAAGAGAACTCTCTCCTGTTCTTACAGAAATTATACTATGATGGTAGATACTGACATTATACTATTAATTGTGGAAATAATACTTAAATTACAATTCTGAAAAATGCCATAAAACACAGGAACTATGAGGGTCTAGTTGAGATATACCCAACTCACTGTGTGTGGCCGGTAAGGTTTTTGAGAAGGACTGAATTTAGGTTGAAACTTGAAGGATGGACAAATCAACATAAGTGGGAATTCAGAGAATGGCTGGCAGAGAAGAGAACTGTGAAAAGCCCTGATGTGGACTGCGTGGTCAGTAGGTGGCTGAAGAACAATGAGCTGAAGGAGGATTATGGAGGAGAATGTTTCTCCACTGAGGCAAATTACCCGGGACTTTGTAGGCCATGCTAAGTCCTTAGAATATCACATCCCTTCTGTTCCCATGTGGTATCAGTGACACATCAGTTTGTGTGGCTCTTGGCAGCTAACAAAATATTTCCACAAATATCTCATGTCCTCAAAAACAGTCCTGTCTCGTAGATAATGTCCAAAGATGCTAATTGACTTGCTCAAGTTCACATAGCTTAAAATCAGTCTATAGAAACCAAGACTCCAAACCTGAGCCTTTTTCTATCACACAACAGCTAATATTTTGTTACTAGATTGTATCTATTGTGTGCAGCTAAGTAAAGATTGTTCTGATAAATTTAGAATCACTTGTCTAGATTTTATGACAGTACAAAGATGTTAGGAGCACTTTGTGATTTGTTGTTTGTTTTTATAAGAACAATGGATTCAAAAGACAAAGGGCAGATTTAACAGCAGCTAGGCAGACCTGTCTAGATGAAAGGAATTTATCAAGATAGATCTCCGCTCAGAGCTAGAGGAGCCTTATTTACTCAGTAACTGCTTCCAAGAGGAAATGAATGCCTGTAAAGAAAAGAGAGACTTCTCACTGCCCAAATTCTACTGATGAAAGAGAAAGCTTTGCCTTGTTAAAGATTCCAAGCAACCTATAGGAGCTCTGAGGAAGCAGCCAATAAATACAGTGTTTGCACTGCTCTAGGACCTCACTCTTTGCGTGTCTGGCGAGGAGGGAAGCTGTGCCTGCCTAGGTTCCTCCACATGGCTCAGGAGCATGTTCATTGGATGCCATTTTGTTGATGGGGCCCTATCAGAGCCACCACCTCCCCCCCAAAGGGATTCTTCAAGGAATTTACCTAGTGTCTGCCTGAGTGGAAAAGATTCGTGGTAGACATGGGATAAAGCAATTCGTCTTTCTTGGCACTTTTTCTTGTAGTCTAGACTGGCTAGATTGTAGTAGCTAGTACGACAAAAAGATTCAGAGAGAAATGTTCTCTATAGATGTTAAATTGGGACATACACTATGTGTTTAAAAAAGTAAATCACGAACTAGGCACAACTAAATGCCAGAAAAAGTAACATCTAATAACTTGCTGAAAATGTCAACTCTTTAATATTTGTCTCTGTGTCCTAAATTTGCAAAACTATAATACGTATATATTACAGAGAGTGGAAGTCAGGTACTTTTGAGTTTGGGTGAGCATCTCAATTCCTTGAATATAACCAAGGGTTTTATAAGTACATGAGTATTTCATTTGGTCAGTATTATTAGGAAGCAAAATATTTAAGAAGCATATTTCTAGATCACTAAAAGCAAACCCTCCAAATGTCAAAATATGTATTTTCTTATTTTCACTTTTTACTACCCTTTAGTATAACTGCCCTTTGTTTTTACCAGATCTAGTTAAGATTATCATTCTTCCTGTCCCTCAAGGCAGGCTCCCCATGGCCCTTTATTTATCCAGATTCCTTCCTTATCCAATCTGTCTTCTGGTTTAATAGATTCCACCCCCTAAGAACTCACATATTTAGTCTTGATTCCTCTTTTCCATTTCCACTTTTGGTGGAAATACAATACAGTTCATGTATCGCCTGGACTACTGCAAAATGTTTTGAATTCTTCTCATGGTTGCTTGCTTCCAACTCTATTGTCATTAATTCTGTTGTCAGGTGAGATGGCCATCTGCCATGACAAACCAGCACTTTGGGGCTAGGCTTGCTATGCTTGGAGAATTTCCAACAATGTGGAATCTGCCTTCCCAAGGTACATCCAAGAAATCTTCGTTCTCTGGCTGCTGGGTAACAAGGGCACAGGCATAGAACTGGGCTTTGTTATTTAGGCTCACCCATGCAACACTTGGATTCTGAAGCGTGTAAATGGAAGAAAGAAGTTCTACATACATTCCTTTTTGCTGGCAAGAAGTCTGGTTCTGAAAATAGAGTCACTTTAGCATCCAGTGGCAGCAGCATCTCAGATGGCCATCTCTGATGGAGCCAGTTCTGAGCATGATTTGGGGTATCATTCTTCAAAGTAGCCTGGAGCATAGTTCTTCAACTCTCCCAGGGGTTCCATGAATCACCCAGTATTATTTCAGTCAAGTCAGCTCTTTTTTTTTGCCCCTTATAAGCACAGAGTAATCTTTCTGAAAAGTAAACCCAACCATTTCACTCCTGCTTAAACTTCAGGACTCCCTACTGCCTACAGAATGAAGTTCAGACTCTTTAACTTGACATTCCAGGTTCATTACCATTTTGGTTCCATCAGCATCTCTAGCCTCTTGTCCTCCCATTCTCCCCACACAGACACTAATCCAAACATACCAAACAACATGCAAGACCCTCTTTGTGCCATTGTTTTTAGTGCTCTACCCTTTGCTTGGAATGCTCCTAATTCCACTCTGTCCAGTAAACACCATTCTTCCTTCATGTCTTAACTTACTGCAACATTTATTCCCTACAACCTCCTTGGCAAACTTATGCATTTTCCCTCTTTCTTTCAAGTTGTGTCCTATATGTCTCTATTTTAATACTCACCACATTGCAGAAATTGTTTAGACATTGGCCTTACCTACCCTGGTTGTATGCCTCTCAAAGGCAAGAACTATGTGGTATTTATAGTTCTTCAACTATAGTTCTTCAACTAACACAATCCCTAATGCTTGATATTAACTTTATACATCGTGGATGAATAGATAATGAACTTACCTCGTCCTTTTAATTCATCCAGCTTCACCTCTTTCAGTACCCCACTCATACCCCACCTACTCCAGCCAAGGGCTTCCCCCATCATCACCCCCACCTCTGCTACTGAGGGCACCTGACATCTTTGTTCCTTTCTGCAAAGTCCTTCCTCTGGATGTTCTCTGGGAAGCATTTATGCAGTTAACAAGACTGTTCAGTTATCTCTTTCATACTAAGCACTTCTGTCCCCTTTTCCTATCCCCCAATATATTGAACCACTCCCTATTTTGTGTTTAAACTGTCCCCTAAAGAGGCTTTTTTTTTTCAGAGTCTTTAAAATACTTTCTTGCCTTTATTCACACAGTCTGTAACTCTTTTCTATGCTGTAATCTTCTGGGGAACAGTGACCATGTCTTCTTAATCTTCATATCCCCGGCACTGACCAAAAACACCTGGTAAATGAAAGAAGCTTCATAAAGTTTTGACAAATTATTTGAATGTTGCTACTACACATTTTCTAGTGAGAAATGCATTGTTGGCCTTTCTTTTTCTTGGTCTTCTATCTCTTTCTTTGCTCTTGTCTTCCCCCTACCGACTTTTTCACTAAAAGCTAATGTTTCCACAGAAAGAGGGATTTAATATTTAGTTTTAGGGGATGGTTGGATGGATATATGGATGGATGGGTGGATGGATGGTTGGATAGATGGATGATGTATGAAAACATAGATACATATATAAATTGACAGATAGATTGACAGATATGATAACATATTAGAGAAAAAAATGTTATCTTAAAAATTACAAGGCACTGAAAGTTAATAACTAGAGAACTTAAATCAAGCAGCTGTTAGAAGACATAATGAGAGAATCCAACTAATTACAATTTTAAAAATACAAGGCCATGTTCTAATTCATCCTGAAACCTGGGGCCAGAATTGGCAATCTTAAATGCTTATCTACTTGAGTTACTTTTATGCTTTAAATCTTCCAATGACCCAAATATTAGCAAAACCCATAGAGTTTAAGTATAACCTGATCCTAGCTCTCTCCCAACCTGCAGAGCTAATAAGGGGACGATTCTTTTAAATCAAGAGTAGAGCACATAAAGTTTTTATTGCTAAGTATGCCCTATAAGCAAGATGTGTGGGATCTGACTGAAGGACCTCAGGTGTTGGAATGATGCAAAGGGCAGGGGCGCTGTTGGTGGAGATAGAGACAGTCAACCCTAGTAGCCACACACGAAGAGTGAGAGAAGGTTTGGGTGAAATGCAGCTACCAAAAAGCTGGATGAGAAGGAACCAGAACTGAAGTAGGAATTCAGCGTTTTGCAGAACGTTGTGGTGAAGGGGATTGACTTGGTCACTGGAAAATTCAAGATTGGTGAAAGGGAAAGAAGTAAAGGCTCACTGTCACTTGCAGACTTCCAGTGGCCCTCAGAGGCATTGCAGTCACCCTAACAGCAAGTGCAGAGAGAACTAAGAGAGCATGCAGTAGTCATCCATTGTTAGAAGGCAGTTCATGTCTTACCAACAAATAAAATGAACTAAGGAATGCCACCAGAGGAAAGGAGAAAGCTAAAAAATGCATTAGAAATGACAAAGGAAATAATGCAAATTAGATGAAATAAAAGCAACAGAAATTCAAATAATAGACACAGATTTTTTAAAAAACACATTTTAAAAAGTTTTCAATTGAGCTGACCATTTATTTGTCTTTGAGCCCTCTCTCTTTCCATTAGAATGCCATTGCCTATGCCAAAGCAGTTGGTCCCGTTAGCACCTATTTCCTTGAGCTGATGAGTTGTCTGCCATGGGTCCTTCTAGCAGAAGCAGTGCTAACAAGTGCCAGGGCCCACTGCCAGGTGCCCTCGCTGGGCTGCTGATGGGGTGCAGTTCAGAGGGGCTTGCGGCAAACCACCGTTGCAAGGCTTGTTCGGTTCCCAGTTTCTATGGTGGTGTTTTTGCAGAGTTCTAAAGAGAGCTCCCAAAGAGTTCATTTGGGCCTCTGCAAAGATTTCAGTGTAACATCAGTCAAGTTAAATGATTCTACACCTGGGATTTCGACTTGTTTTCTCCTTTTTCTCCCTCCCCTCCCCCCCTTTTTCTTTTTGTTAGGCTGAGTGACATAGGCACTGATGTTTCCTCTCTCTAAAGCTGCTGGTGGTGGTGATTTCATAGATCACCTCATTCAGATCCTCCCACAGGGGCTAGTTTCAAAACACTGGCCCTGATCTATAATCAAATTTGCTGGCTGTCTGTTTCCTTGAAGTAGCAGAATCCTGCTGATGCCATAGTAAATACTGCCCCTCAGGAAGGGAACATTATGTTTTAGGTCCTGGCTCATTGCATAGAAATAGAATGGCAAATGTTGAGCAAAGTCAGCACTGCAAATTTTTCCCTACAAAAAGTAGATTATTTTGTTTAATGGAATCTTAATGTATATTATTTATCAGTAAAGAATGGACATTTGATATACTATCAGACCACTTGTGTCTTATATTACGATGAAATGTTAAATTACAGTGGAATGGAGAGGTGAGAAAAGCATTATCTTAGTGTGACCGTGGCTTGAGTCAGCTTTTATCCATAAAACTCCATTGCTCATCTCAGATAAAGGGATTTGAAGTAGAACACTCAAATGTCCAATTTCAGTTTGGCTTCTATATGTTTAACCCATATTACTGCTGCATTAATAAATGCATCTGTTAGTGCATTCCTAAGCATAACTCATGGTAGATTCATTTTAAGTTCCAGAAATTGCTTAGCAACGATATACAATAAACTGTGCTTCTCTTGGGATACAAGGATGACATTGACCCCTCAATTAGACATGACTTTGATGTTTTTTCTTAATTGATGGTGATGATTTGTGCTCTGAGTCATCCACACTCTAGGATATGTGGCTGGCTAAGTATAGATCTATCCTATGGGTCACAGGACAGAGTTTTAGCTGGAAGAACTACAAGAGGATTATATTCATACCTTCAATTCTATTAGTATCAAACTGAATTGGTTGCTGACATTTAAATCTCAAGAAATTTCATGTAAAAGATTATAATACTGAGGGTTGTTTTTTTGGTTTTGTTTTGTTTTGTTTGTTTTGTTTTATTTTTTTCCTAATTCAGAAAAAGCTGATGGCCTGGGACCTGTAGCATCTCATGCCAACTGAGTGGGTCTGAGGATGGCTGGCTCCTCTAGGGAGCCACCTACTTTTGATTTTACCAGGGTTCCCTGCTTGCTCCTCCCTCTCATATTTGATGGACTCGTACCCAAAGACGTTTGAGTTTGCAATCCCTGCTTAAGGGCTATTTTATTTGTTACGCAGGGAAGGACACTCACCTTAATTAAAGTGCTTCCACCCAATGTCCTCTGTGTTGGAGAAGGCATGCATTTCGCAGTTACTTTCACCACAAATGCATTTTATGTTCTTAATGGAATTAAGCTCTGTGACCTGTGAATCAGCAAGTCTATCAGGATCATAGGAAAATCTCTGTCTAGTGGAGACAACCTGTCACTCAAACTAGTTTTTGACACTCAAAAATAGATTACTTCAGGTGTTTAAAATTCTTAATAAGGTTTTTAGTTAATCTTAAGATTCTGTGAGCTCTCGGGACTTTTTAAATCCTCTGTACCGCGAACTAATTTACTCAGGTCAATCTCCATTCCTTTTGCCACATCATTCATTCCCTTTGATCAGAACGCTCTCCCCAGACTCTCCAAAGATCCCAAATCTTTATTTTTAGATGCCTTTTAACTCTCAGTTTCTGCATGGCTAAGGGGACCACATGATGCAATTTGCCTTGAACAGCCTTAGAGCAATTATTAATAGCATCCCTTTTATTCTCAAAAGTGTCCAGATCTGAGCAATAAAATATAGGGTTACCCTACCCTGGCTACCCCAGTCCTTACGATACCTGTGTTTGTGATTATTGTAACACAGAGCAGTCCATGTTCTAGGATTTAAAAATTCGAATTCACTTATTTACTCTGAGTCTGAAGATTTCTTCTCAGCAACATCAAAGTGAATAGACACCTCTAACTACCCACCTCCCATAGAAGGCAAACTTCTAATAACAATAGTTTACCTCATTGATATTTGTTTAGTTCAGCACTTCTCAAAATGGGGCTTAGGTACTCTGTGGGATTATTTTCATAATCAGACAAAGACATTATTTGCTTTTGTGTTCTCTCACTCTCTCATCAGTATTTGGTGGCGTTTCCCAGAGGCAACATGACATGATATGGCAATAGATTGAATGCAGAGTCCAACTGTTTCCAGTCTCTAAAGAGATTTGCAAAAATGTAAAACAATACCATTATTCTCACAGTTTTTTTGAGGAGTATATTTAAGTTTCTTAAAATATATTATTTGTGTTAGCCTATAATGGGGTTATTATTTTTAGTATTAAGCAAATTGCTAAATATGTAAAGTTTTTCTCAGCTTTATTTTCTAATGGCATATGAAAAAATGTTTAAGTAAGAGCATAGAGCATCTGAGACAGAATGTTTGAGGACTGCTCACAAAGTGCTTTGTACTTTTCAAATAATTTCACATTTATTATGCAATTTTGAGTAGTTTTATCTTTTCTTAAATGGAGATGTGACTCACATGCTGCAATGTTCACTCTTAAAGTGTATAATTCAGTGTTTTTTTCATATATTCACAAAATTGTACAGTTATCACCACTGTCTAGTTTCAGCATAATTTCATAACCAAAAAAGAAACCACATGCCCATTAGTAATTACTCCCCACTTTCCCCTTTCCCCAACCCTTGGCAACCACTAATCTACTCTCTGTTTCTATGGATTTGCCTATCCTGGGCATTTCATGTATATGTTATTGTAGAATAGCAGCCATTTATATCTGGCTTCTTTTACTGAGCATAATGTTATCAAGGTTTATAATTGTAACAAGTAGCAGATATCAGGTGTAGCAGGTATCAGAATCTCATTCTATTTTATGGCTTAATAATATTCCATTGTATGCTTATACCAAATTTTGTTTACCCATTCATCTTTTAGCGGACATTTGGATCATTCCCACTTTTCAAAAATCCTGTAAAAAATGCTCTTGTGAACATTCATATACAGGTTTTTGTGTCCAGACATGTTTTCATTTCTCTTGGGTATATACCTAAATGTGGAATTGCTAGGTCGTATGGCAATTTAATATTTAACATTTGGGAAAATTCCAAACTGTTTTTCAAAGCTGCTGCAGTTTTACATTCCCAACAATTGTGTATGGGATTCAGTTCTTCTATATTCTTGGCAACAGTTGTTATTATCTGCTTTTTTTTTTTTTTTTTTTTAATCGTAGCCACCCCAGTGAGTTCGAAGTAGTATTCTGTTATGGTATGATTTGCGTTTCTTTGGTGACCAGTAATCACGAGCACCTTTTTTGTATGCATATTGGCCATTTGTGTATCTTCTTTACAGAAATGTCTGTTGAAATCTGACTCAGAAAAATCTGCCAAATCTGTTAAAAAAATTATATTGTCAGGGCACCTGGATGGCTCAGTCGGTTGAGCTTCGGACTTCTGCTCAGGTCGTGATCTCATGGTGCGTGAATTTGAGCCTCACGTCAGGCTCTGTGCTGACAGCTCAGAGCCTGTAGCCTGCTTCAGATTCTGTGTCTCCCTCTCTCTGCCTCTCTCCCACTCACGTGCTGTCTCTCTCTCTCTCAAAAATAAATAAACATTAAAAAAATTTTTTTAATTGTATTGTCTTTTTACTGTTGAATTGTAATTTTTAAAAATATATTCTAGGGGTGCCTGGGTGGCTCAGTCGATTAAGGGTCCAGCTCTTGGTTTCAGCTCAGGTCATGATCTCATGGTTCGTGAGTTTGAGCCTCATGCTTGGGATTCTCTCTCTCCCTCTCTCTCTGTCCCTCCCCTGTTTGTGCTCTCTCTTTCCATCTCTGTCTCCCAAAATAAATAAATAAACTTAAAAAAATAAAAAATATATATATTCTAGATATGACACCCTTATCAGATATATGATTTATAAATATATTCTCTCATTTTATGGGTTGTGTTTTCACTTTCTTGGTAGTGTCTTCGGAGCCCAGACATCTTTAATTTTGATGAATCCAACTTGTCTAGTTTTTCTTTCGTTACTTGTAGTTTTGGTATCATATCTAAAGAAAACAATGCCAGGGTTGGAGAAATGGGTGAAGGTGGTCAAAGGATACAAATTTCCAATTACAAAATAAATAAGTCATGGGCATGTAATGTACAGCATTATGACTATAGTTAATAGTACTGTAGTGTTACATTTAAAAGTTGCTAAGAGAGTAGATCTTAAAATTTCTCATTACAAGGAAGAGAATTTGTTACTGTGTGATGATAGATTTTAACTAGACTCCTGGTGATCATTTCTCAATAAATACAAATATGCCAAACCATTATGCTGTGCACCTGAAACTAATATAATAAGTCAGTTATATCTCAATTAAGAAAATACACTAGATAAACCCAAACAACAGCATGACTGAATGAATGAGTAAATGTAAATAAAGAAGGAAAGAAACAGGGGCTCCTGGGTGGCTCAGTTGGTTAAGCATCTGACTCTTGATTTCAGCTCGGGTCATGATTTCAGTGTGTGGGATTGAGCCTGCGTCAGGCTTCATGCTGACAGCAAGGAGCCTGCTTGGGATTCTCTCTCTCCCTCTCTCTCTTTGCTCCTCCCCTGCTCACGCGCACTCTCTCTCCCTCTCTTTCAAAATAAATCAATGAACTAAAAAGGATTAAATAAATAAACCAGTGCCAAATCTAAGGTCACAAATATTCAAACCAGTGTTTCTTCTAAGAGTTTTATAGTTTCAGCTCTTACATTTAGCTCTTTCATCCATTTTGAATTAATTTTTGGATATAGTGTGAGTCAGGGATACAACTTAATTTTTGTACATATGGATATCCAGTTGTCCCAGCACTATTTAAAAAAAAAAACTCTCCTTTCCCCATTGAATTATCTTCCTCACCCTCATCAGAGTAGTTTCACTTTTACCTCAATTTTCATTGCTTCCAAATTAGTCACTACTTAATTGCACCTTTTGCTCAATTTCAAAGTGCACATTCCCAGATGCTCAATTTCAAAGTGCACTGGCTGCCAAATAATTAGTGAAAACAAGTGACAATGAAGTTACTCAGAAGTTAATCCTGAGAAACAGTTTACCAAATGTCTATGAAAACATCTTCCAGGATGAGTGATCACAGCAAGCTGCTGGGTCTATGAAAAGATGAATGATTCTGTGTAAAATCATCTGAACGTTTCCTTTATACTATGTAGATTGGATTTCTTGACAAATGACAGTAGACTGTGCCAAAGGTTGTTTTAGGTAGCAAATCTCTTGGCTATTTGTTTGGATGGACTTTGGATAGTTTCTTTTACGTTGTTAATAGTTCTTTTTTTTTCATTTTTAGGAGAAACATAGCATCAAAGGTTAGAAATCTGTACATTTTCCTAGAAAGTTTTGAGAATTCTACATTTTTTGAAAGAAAAATTTTAATGTATATATTGAGAAGAAATTTTTTGAATATAAATCAGCTCTAGAAATACAGAATGTAAGAGCTGTGAGATCATGTAAATCCTTGATTTTTAACATTTTTTTAAACATTTATTTATTTTTGAGAGAGACGGAGTGTGAGCCAGGAAGGGTCCAAGAGAGAAGGAGACACAGAATCCAAAGCAGGCTCCAGACTCTGAGCTGTCAGCACAGAGCCTGATGCGGGGCTCCAACCCACAAACGGAGAGATCATGACCTGAGCTGAAGTCGGTTGCTCAACCAACTGAGCCACCCAGGCGCCCCTAAATCCTTGATTTTTTTTTTTTTTAAGGGAGAATAATGAAGGCTACAAAGGTAAATTTATTTATCTGGGGAATGCCCACAGAGAAGCAATGAGGAAAATTGGTAGGAGACTATAGGCAAGGTCCTGAAAGAGTTGAAAAATGGAAGGCACTTTAAAACCTGCAGTAACTGTCCAGATACAACACATATTTAGAGAACCTATCTGCTTAGTAAACAACTGGAGTGCTTCTCCCAATATAAGAGTTGACCTGTCAGTTATCATAATGATATGTTAACTAAGGCAACAGAAAGTAGGCAGCAAGGTTAAGATGAAAAGAGTTGCCATGAGGCTATCAGACCAAGGGAATATCACAATAAAAAAATGAAAATCAAATACTTGTTTTCTATGAAAGTATGGGATGGGGGAATAGCAGGCAGCTGCCTTAAATATATTTTAGATATAGAGAGAGAGTCTTGAAGTTGAGAATGATTAAAGTGACCATTGAAAGATGAATTTTATACATGGCCAAATATTAGAATAATGCTCCTAGTAGTATAAAAATCAGATGTTAGAGAATATTAGTTTTGGGGAGGGATACTCCCATCCTTCTCCTTTATGAGTCTATTTCGGTTTTTTTGTTTGTTCATTTGTTTTGTTTTTTAGACTCCACATATAAGTGAAATCATACGGTATCTGTCTTTCTGTGTCTGACTTATTTCACTTAGCATAATACCCTCCAGGTTCATCCATGTTGTTGCAAATAGTAAGATCTCATTCTTTTTTATGGCTGAGTAATATTCTATGTATGTATAAATATATAAATATAGATATATACCACATCTTCTTTATTCACTCATTTATCAATGGAAATTGAGGTTGCTTCCATATGTTGGCTGTTGTAAATAATGTTGCAGTAAACGTGGGGTACATATTATCTTCTCATATGAGTGTTTTTATTTTCTTTGGGTGAATAGTAGTGGAATTACTTGATTGTATAGTATTTCTTTTTTTAATTTTTTGAGGTACCTACTTGGGTCTTTATACTTTCGGGTGATGCCTCTTTTCCCTAAGGGGAAGGTCTGAGATCCATTCACTCTCTCAGCCTTGGTACTTCCCAGTCCAGGCTCTCTCCTGCTCCAGGAAGCTCTGCCAAGATCCCTGAGTGGCTGATGCTGAGTTTGCGCAGTAGATAACATCCCTACAGAACAAAAGAGAGGAAAGAGTGGCCAAGAGGAAAAATACTAGTGGTTTCCAATTATACTCGGTTCATATTAACTCCACATGTGATCTCTTGGGTGTCTGTTTATAGAGTCACATATATGCATTCACACATATTTAATACTGATGGCATTTCCTTTCTAGAAAATAGGAACATTCCTAATTTTTGAGTAATTACGAATGGATAGTCCTCCTTTCTTCGGAGAAATCCATAGTACAATAAATATAGTTACTAACACTTCTTATCCAGACAAAAACATATTTCAAAGTATAAAGGAATAATTGTTTAGTGAAGTTGAAAGTAACTTATGCCTTAGAAAAAACTGTTTATATCCTTTTTTGGCGTTTATGCTAGCTAAAGAGTAGAGGGTAGACATAATCAGATGTGTAGCAGAGGCTTGTGGGAAAGTAGATTTCAAAAATTTTATGAGAAATGTGGATTTGTGCTTGAAGACAGGAGACAGGAAAATGCTAACAAGGCAAAAGTCATTGCTATTAACTGTACATCAGTGAGTGAAAGGTCAAATCTTGGGCTAGATTCTAGAATGGACTACATTCTACTAAAAGCGCATGTCTACTCAAAGAAGACAATTCAGTAGACCTGACTTAATGATATTGTCCAAGAGCTGCTTTCTAATGCAAGAGTGTCAACTTGAAGGAAAGTATCTGGAGAAAGGAACCTGTTGAATACATTATCGATGAATCTAGATAAAAATATGCAGGGTGCTAATATTAAATATGTGTTTAGCATGCATGTGATGAATGACAGAAGTCATGGCAATTTAAAACCTGTAAAAATCTAAGAAGAGAGAAATTAATAGGGAAAATTTTCTGTGTCTATCAGTATGACAAAATAGAGATTACTAAGCTACAGCATATAGAAAAATATTTTGAATGTTTATTGGATGGTAAACTCAAAATGTTTCAGCAATGTAATACGGCAATGCAAGCCAAACTCTGCAGTGCAGCCTGCATTACTATAAGAACCACGTAAGAACTGTTCCTGTCTGCTGAACAGCATCTACAATAGAGCTGTGAACTCAGGCCAGAGGTATAGAAAAAACTAGTTCCTGCTTTTAATCTGAGAAGAGTGCTCAGGCTACTGATAAGACTTGAAACTTGAGACACGAGGAACAATTGAAGCAAATGGGTAAGAGGAGACTTCAAATAATAAAGACTGTCATGTGGAAGTGGAGCTTGATTTCCACCTCCCAACTCTAGCCCCATGATCCCAAAAAGCAAAATTTAAAAAGCAGGTGGAAGTTACAGGAAGACAAATTTTGGCTCAGTCTCAGGGAAAATAAATCTAACAGAGATTAGATTAGGGGATATTTAAATATGGAACGAGGGATGATTCGTCGTCTATCATTAAAGGCATTCAAGAATGGGCTAGGGTTGCCTGGCTGGCTAAGTCAGAAGAGCATACGACTCTTGATCTCAGGGTTGTGAGTTTGAGCCCCACATAGGGTATAGAGATTACTTACATACATATATACATACATATACATACATATATACACAAACAAACTTGGGGAGGGGAAAGAATGGGCTAAAACAAACAAACAAACAAAAACGGGTTTTTCGCACCAATATTTCACAGAGGCCAAACAATTTTCCAAACCAGAGATACTGTGATTCCCCAAATGTAGAGGAAGCCACATTAGGTCAAGACTCTTGCTGTGAGAATTTCTAATCAGTTACTTTAGGGGCTAGGAAAATAGACATTGTTATGAAAGCTAGCAGAACAGTCAAAATTAGTTGTCTTCCCATAGGACATGTCTTAATGCTGTACTAAGCCATAAGGAGTCCTTTTCTGTGTACGTGGCGTCTTCCTCATTCAATGGTAAGCTCTCTTGTGGCACCATACTTTATTCATATCAGTTCACTCACGAGAAGGGGTCCATTTTATTAGCTTCATTTCTTTTAAAATCTCCCAGAGTTTAGGGGCACCTGGGTGGCTCAGTCAGTTGAGCATCCCACTTCGGCTGAGGTCATGATCTCCTAGTTCATGAGTTTGAGCCCTGTGTCAGACTCTTTGCTGACAGTTTGGAGCCTGGAGCCTGCTTCAGATTCTGTGCCTCCTTCTCTCTCTGCCCCTCCCCCGTTCATTCTCTCCTCTCTCTCTCTCTCTCTCTCAAATAAACATTAAAAAATATAAACAAACAAACAAAATCTCCCAAAGTTTAAACTACTGACCACTGTCATTTTTTATCATGTTTATCCAGACCAAAAGTATAATTTATGCTGTGTCCTCATGGTCTGTAAATTAATGTGGTTTAACTGTACAATCATAGAAATTGAGAAGAAAATATTGTTCTGAAAATGCACCTCTGTGAATCTTTGGTGAAAGAAAATGGACAAGAATGTAAGCATAAATAACTTGTCAGAATAAATGTTGGTATGTTTCTTCATAAGGTCTTGAGTTGTCACAAGGCACACATTTCCTTCCTTTAAACAATGAATTTCCTCTATAAGCAACCATTTTGAACCGAAAGCTGCCAAACCCAAATAATAAAGCCCATGTGGTGAAGAAGAGTGAATGCTGTAGCTTATGCCAACAGAAAATTGCTCCAAGAGGGCAGCCTGGCTAACTTCCTGTATTCATGTTAATGACATATTATAAAATATTCTACACTTAGGTCAAAAATAACTTCCAAGGAAGATGGGTCAGCCTGACAGTAAGCTGGATGGTGTCAGTGCCACCTACTAAACTTAAAATGAAATCACCATTAGGAACTATGTTAACACTTTATCTGTTCACTGTCATCAAGGACAGGAGATGTCCCAAGCTCAAATGGACTTTTGGTAGTAAAAATGATGGGAGAAATACCAATGTTTTTTTTCCTGAGATAGGAAAAGCAGACCTAATGGCTGTGAACAACAGTGAATTCATAGCAGAATTGAGATTACTAGGGGAAAATTTTTACCTCACTAGTTTCTTTAAACTGGTGTCTCTAGCTATACCCAAAAGCAGATTCTAACTGCTTACTTTGAACTATATGAAATCCTTCTGACTTTATAAGAGGACTGAACACTTGGATCAGCTGGGATCATGTGGGCTATTTCTGTGGCTCCTTAGCTTCCATTGCTGGGGCGTTCTGGAATCATAAGTAATCCTCTCAGAGCACCTGAAACTCTGGTCTGCTTTCTCATCCAGGTGCTGATAACAATGCTACATCCAGGAGTCCTGGGCTCTCCTTTGAATATCACGAGGCTGACGATATGTCTTACGTGTGAAGACGGTTGAAACATAACTGTCACACAAGATGATTGGGCAGGGGAGGGAGAGGTGGGCAAGGAACGGAAGTAAACAGTGTTCCAGGCAATTTACTTTTGTAATGATCTGCTCAATACTCCAGAATGTCCTTTGTCCTCTTCCCTTCTCAACATTTCTCTCTTCCTCCCTCTATCCTTAGATTTTTCCTTTCATCTCCCAGAGAACCCAGGATAAAGATATGGCCAGTGTTGGTCAAGGGAAAACATTCCTCCCACCCTGGTAGAGGGTGTGACCAGTTGTTTCTGGCTGCAGTACTAAACTGCTCTGGCAACTGCTCTTTTTTGCTGGAAATAGGTCCTCTTTTGGAATTTGCTTTGCTTCTCAGTTCATGGGAGTTCAGGTCCTCACTCACAGGTCACGGTTCAGTCTTCACTGTTCAGTCAGCCATTTACCTCATGACATCAGAAGAATGATTACTGAAGTTGTGGTTAATAATCAGCGTACCAATTTAGGAATTAGGCAGGAATCTGGAGTCTCCAGGGCAGACTGTCTTTCTCTAAATAATGACTTTATCCTTTACATTAGGAAATAAAAATAAAAACTGATGCAGTTCATTGATGTGGGCCTGGAAATGTTCCTGTATATATTATCTATATGTTTCACTTTCATCAAGAGAATTCATCATCTTTTAATTTTTTTTTAATGTTTATTTATTTCTGAGACAGAGAGAGACAGAGCCTGAGAGGGGGAGGGGCAGAGAGAGAGGGAGACATAGAATCTGAAGCAGACTCCAGGCTCTGAGCTGTCAGCACAGAGCCTGACGCGGGGCTCGAACTCACAAACCATGAGATCATGACCTGAACCGAAGTTGGTCGCTCAACCAACTGAACCACCCAGGTGCCCCGAGAATTCATCATCTTAAAGAATAGAAAAGTGGGCAAGAAGAAATTGAAAATACTAAAAAGTACTAAGGAAAATGACCACTAAATGCCAGTTAGGAGGGGGAAAAAGCATCTTAGTTTTCATAATATCAAAAAGGGGTTTGGGGCACAGCTCACATACATCATTCAGAGAGTGAAACCCTTCACAGTGCAGGGTCCGGAAGTTGTGGAATTTATAAATGTAACCAGAATATATAAATGGAAATGCGCCATGAATGAGTGTCAAAATTAGGAACTAGTCGAGGCTTAGAAACAAATGAACTGTGAGGAGAAAATCTGACCTACATTCCTTGACTTAATTGTCTAACAATAGCAATCAACTAAGACTGGCATGCACCTTGAAGTCTAAAAATTCAAGGAATGGAAATAGGAGCACATAATTGAAGCAAACACAGTGTTTTTTTTTTTTTTAATGTTTTATTTATTTTTGAGACAGAGAGAGACAGAGCATGAGCAGGGGAGGGGCAGAGAGAGAGGGAGACACAGAATCCGAAGCAGGCTCCAGGCTCCAGGCTCCGAGCCGTCAGCACAGAGCCCGACACGGGGCTCGAACCCACAAACTGTGAGATCGTGACCTGAGCCGAAGTTGGACGCTTAACCAACTGAGCCACCCAGGCGCCCCTGTTTGTTTGTTTGTTTGTTTGTTTGTTTGTTTTAAATACAAATGTGCCTATCTGCTTTCACCAATAGTAAAAGCATTCTGACCTTTTTTTTTCTAGTCAAAGTATATACTGAGTATGCACACTTTGGGGTATATTTGCAATGCAGCAGATATTCCCCCATGGGACAAGCCATGTCTCTTTGCAGACCTAATACACTATTGAAGAATTCCTCTTAGAAACCATACTCTCTCAGCAATGAGGCTAATCAGTTCCCACTTGTCTATATCTGTAGGTAAGTTTAGAGAAACTTTTCACAGAATATTCACTTGTCTCTAGCAGCTTGCTAGAGACATAAGGGGAGTAAATTAATGTCCCCTGGACTCAAAATGTTTGCAATCTTACTGAGGATTTAAGATTTACATGTATTAATAAAATAGTAATTCAGGTAAGCCAGTTTACTTACAGGCAAGAATGTACCTTACAGATACTAAGTCAGTGATTCTCAAATATTAGTGTGCATGAAAGCTATGTTGGGAGCCATCTAAACATGCAGCCACATTTTGACCCAACAGGGCAGGGATCTTTACCTTTGTCAAGCACTCCAGATTGTTTGGATGTTGTTTGGCCAGTGAGGCTCTTGGGTGGGTGCATGGGAAGTCAGGAACTGTCAGGATGGGTTTATAGAAGGCAGCAGACTGGAGATGAAGCTACAAGTCACACTTCAAGGATTGGTGGGATTTAAATTTAGAGAAGGGAAGCATATTCTTGGAAGAGGGAAAAGCCTGAAGAAAAGCACAAGTTTGGGAGCAAATGTAGGATAAGAAATATATACCCAGAAAACAAGCCTGAGAGAAGCATGTAGGATAGTCACATTTCCACTCCACTCGTATAGACTGTCTATGCAGCTTTCATATCCTAGTCAACCTAACTTCTTTATGCAGGTAATCAGAATATATAAAGAAAGAATCTTTCTTTTCTTCATGCTGGAACCTGAGTTTCACATGTTATGTTCAATAATAAGTCTCAAGGAACATAAAAAAGAAAGCAAGCCTTATAGTTACAATTTCTAAGCCAACCAAATCATGTCTATATACAAATTCTAGTTCTGATAGTTAGTCTCGGATTAATAGTCATTATGGTGACGTATGACATAGTTAAGAAAACATCATTGCCTTAGGAACCAGAAAGAACTGGATTTAAATCATTATTATATCACTTAGTACCTGGGACATTTTGCATCTCTTTGGATTTTAATTTCCAAATCAATAAAAGAGAAATAATTATAACAATACCTACAATATCAATACCTTGTATTGAGTTTTGAAGATTAAACAAGGTGGTTATGTAAACTCCCTGGCACATAGTAAATAACTTTAAATAAATGAATAATGTTTCTAATATTTTTGCATTTGTAAAGAACATGTTTTAAGTGAATTAATCCATGATTATACATTGGAATAATTCATTTTAGATCAGATAGGTAAAACATAGCACAGTTGTGATATATTAGGAGAGTTATGTTTTTCTGCACAAAGAAGGGGTGCACTTTGGCAGTGGTAGAACTGGTTAACAATGTGATGTGATTTGAAGGACACCCTAAGATATGTTGCCAAGGGGCCCAAAGTCTCCCATTAAGAGTGTCATTCTCTGGTGACTCTTAGAGATGTATGCAGCTCATATCAGTCATTCATGCCTAGTGTTAATTATCCTGTCAGATCTTTTCTCTCTGTGAGAGTGAGGAACAAGAGATTGGCTGGACATAAAGAAAAGGTGTAACCATTTTGTAATAAGGGGCACACACAGAGGACTGAGCTGGCTAGAGCCTCGGGCCACAGTAGGAGGGTCTTACAAGCCTTAGTCTGGTGAGAAGAGCACCAGAATAGAGAAAATAAGGCATAGAAAGGAGGCACAAATGTCAAGAGTTTTTCCTTCAGTCTCCATCTGGTTTGAGAGCCACTGTTCCCCCATTTCTGTTAAATGTCACACAAATGCCTTTTCATTTTTGGTATCATTTCATAAAGTAAAATTCTCTGAGATAAGAAAGTGAGGCTCAAATGGTCTCACCAGGTGGCCTAAGGAAATTTAAGAACAGAAATGGTTTCCTAAAAACATTCAATGAACTGTACAGAGTGTTACATAGGGGAAAAAAAGAAAAGAAGTATTGAAACTGTTTTGGGTAATTGTGTTCCTTTAATGTGTTTCTTTAAAACACTTATTATTATTCCTCGTTATTTATTACTATTATTTGTAATTGCCCTCTCTTTTTTTCACCTGAGAAATTTAAGAAGTAATGTACCTTTCTGGTTTGGAGACTTTTTTTCTGTATACTCTGCTGATTTTCCTGAATCGCTATCTGTGATATATCTTTAGAAATTTAGACATTTAGAGGGAAAAGTGCTTTCTCATCTACGTTAATAATAAGGTGAACGTTGGTGAAAGAATTATCTTCTTTGATAGGAAAAGAAAGCAGTTACATTAGTGTGGAATTAGAAATAAGGTCTAAATGCTAACCGTAGACTACATAAAAGTAAGGTTATTTATACCAAGAGAAATTGACTATAAATTATAAAAAAAATGTGTTCTGTTTATACCTAGGGCTAGGTGCATAGTAGTTATTTAGTTGAAGTGTATCACATTATTAATTTACAACACAATTAGAAACAAACCAGAGTCCCTAGCCCTGAGCGGTTTTGAAATACATCCTCCACATCACTGTGGGAACAGTCACCATCTTCACACATGTGCTTACACACACACACACACACACACACACACACACACACACACACACACTCACCCCTTGAATGGCCCCAATGACTTATCTCTGGGAAGATTTCCTGTTAATTATCTAGTCAGAATCAGCCCAGTAGTGTCAACTTAGTCATGAAAAAGTGGAACAGGGGAGGGCTTATATAAGGCTTTATGATAACTTTTAGTTTTCTATCAAAAGAGACAATGGGGTACAAGAAATACACAGAATTTTGCTTTCAAATAGTGAATAAATCATTGTGCAACTGAGTGTGATATTGGGAGAAAAATGCTGCTCAACATCAGAAGCAGTGTTATTTATCTTTTGAATGAGAGCAGAGAATTCCTAAATGAGAGAGGTCAGGAGCTCTTCTCTGAGCCATACTTCATATAGGCAGTGCAGAGGGCTGCCTCAACACATTACCTGAGAAGCCCTAGAAAAATCTGTACCAAAACCTTTACCTTTCACACTGCCATACACTGAAATTCCTACTGCTGGAAATCGCCATTTCAATTCACACACTGAAAATGCACTTTCTTAGAAAGGGCACTGGGGGCATCCGATAGAGATTGCTCAAGGCACCACCCAAATATGGAGCCCGGAAGTTAGGGGACATCGAAAGGGGCAGAGGGGCCTCACTGTGGGCAACATCAACAAACCTCACTATTTTGCCTTCCCCTAGATATGGCCAATAAATGTTCTAGTTAATGTGAACAAATTAAATAGGGAAAAATCAGTTGTATCTTTCAAAATCCATACCAGCAAGTGGCATGTGATTTCTTACGAACACTCGGACTTCTCTCTCCATGTTAATTGTGACAGTAAAACAATAAAAAATCAAGATTTAATTTTAACTCATGTTGAACCATCTAGTGCAGTAAATGATGATGATGGGCTGGAGAAATATTAATCCGTGTTGGTTATTTAACACCTGCCTTATTTTGAGAAGAGCACTATCAAACGTGTCTGCTCAGGACAATGAACGTCCTCAGCTATGTTCTAGTTTATCGTAAGTTTTTCCTGGTAGTTTTCACTCTGTTGGTTTTACTGCCATTGCCAATCATCCTTCGCACCAAGGTAAGTGAACCTGGAGAATAGGCTGGTGGATTTCCTGATTTATTTAGCTGTCCTTTAATAGTTTCTGTGTAATTGCCTGGTTCAGAACTGTATGGGTGGTGCCACTCTGAGTTTGAAGTCAGGATGGTCGTACATTGTGTTTTGTCCACTTTTCCCCTTTTTAATGGTTAAAGTTGGTTGATCCTCAGTATGACTAACTAGAATAATTAAATAACATATTCAATCAGAATTGTTCTCTTTCTGGTTAACCAGATGAGACAAAGAACAAAAGAAGCACAACCCTTGAGATCTTGTCATTGTAGTTATCAATCTCCAGGGATGATCCTGGGTTAGCACGATCCCATCTCCCAAGGCCAGGCAGCTTTGGGATACTGGGGAAAGAGCTAGAAGAATAACCGGGAGCCCCAGGGTCTAGCACAGACTAATTTACTTGTCAGCTCCATGGCTCAGTGTGGGCCACTAAACCTCCTGGAAATTTAGTTTCCTTATGGAATGAGAAAACGTTGAAAGCATGATGTAATTTTACTCAGTTAGAAAACTTAATAAATGATTGTACCATGTTCCAATCATTTGAGATCTTATTTCAGTTCGGTGTACTTACAAGCATTTTTCTGTTTGCTTTTAAGTGTAGTCAAAGTCCAGAACAATAAACCCAAGACATTTTTAATCCCATGGTAAAATGATTTGAATCAGCAAGCATTTAGTGAGCGTAATGAGTGTTATTTGGTAAGAGGACAATCACTGGAGCTAAACTCTCTGCTTCAGGTTACAGATATACCACTTACAAGCTGTGTGACTTGGGCAAATTAGTTAACTTCTCTGGGCTTCTGTTTTCTTGTATGTAAGCCTGGGAGAGTAACAGGCTTGTTGTGAAGATTAAATGCATAAGCATTCATCAGTAGTGGCTGGCACACAGTAAGTAGGGCAGCAAGAGTCTCCCTAAATGTGTTCACCCACAGCCGGTGCAGTTCCCACCACCCCATGATGGCTTTCTGATGTTCTCTAACAAATATTAATCAAGGTTTTACCAGTCTACGTTGAAGTAGAATCACAGTAATTATAATATGGTGGATCTTTCAGTCTCCCTCAAAAGCCTACCACTGATCTAGGAATCTCTGAAGGAAATTCATGTGAGCTAATGAAAAATCCTTTTTGATTCTACCAAGGTCTCCTCTGCCTGTAAAGCTGGGGAAGGGACTGGCCTCTACTGCCCCTGGCTACTTGTTGCCTCGTGCAGGGGACAGCCATCCAGCTGTAGCAGCCTCCCAGGCTGGGCCTCTCTCTCCTCACAATGATGACTCACAATTCCCTGTTGAGGAAGGGAAGGACTCCCACCCTTTTTGGTCAAACATTGTCTGAACCCTCAAAGCCTTAAAGAATTTCTAGTGAAAACAATAGGCCCTGTCCATTGCTTTGGTTTAGTTGGTTTTGTTTTTCAAATTTTGTGTGATTAATCTTTCTCTCACCCCCCTTCTGCTTCCTGTATCAGCTACTTCTGAGGACTCCTATACGAGTCTCTGGCAGTTACAGACATGGGACTCTAATGTGAATGCTGCTCTATCTGAACCCCCTTCAAAGACTTGTTACTCTGTCTAGTGTGCATGATGGCCTCCTCTTTCAAACTCCCCTGGTCCTGTGGGCCCCCCAGACCTGGCTGAATTCTACCATTCTATCATGAATACATCCTGGTTCATACCTGGACCCCTGCTATATTTTAATATTTCTGGATTAGTTTCAGCCTAAATCCTTACTTATGGCAGAGAAAATAAGAAATCAAGCTAGTCAGTACAAACTTCCGCTATGACTATATATCATCTGTGCTGCTCCTTTGACATACATGTGCATGACACTTTGATTATCTTCCATAATTTTCAGAGGAAGTGAATATAAATTCGTTGAAAGGGAGAACAACTAACTAAATAAAAAGCAGAGGTTTCAGGGCATGATTCATTAATCAGAAAGTATATTCTTGTTAAGAAATGCAGTCATTAATTTTTTTTTTCAAGGCACTATGACAGGAGTACATTAGGTCTGTGGAGAAACCAGGGACCTGGCATCATGTTGCATTTGATGAACTGTGTTCCTCCTTCCTTTTCCACTAATCAACTCATTTGTTAAAATTCAATCAGTGTTAATGTGAGTTTTTTTCCTAGTACAATAGCATGATTTCATTTTTGGCTACTTCAAATGCATATTTAATCATTCAATCAACTGCTAAATAAACTCAATAGTATTTTAACTGTTGCTTACAATGAAAGCAGAACTTTTTTTTCAAACAATATGGGGCATTGGAGGGTATGAACTTAAAGTAGAGGCTATTTTGACATGAATGCAAATCACTTTATTGTAACTTTCGGATGACCAAACTGAAGAACCCTATGCTTCTAAACAGCCAGTAACAGAACAACTAAAGAATTCAAGCAAAACAAAAAATCAATTTTGCTTTATAAAAATACAATAATTCTGCGTGAATGTCAGAACAATGAATTATTGACTGATTTTTTTTTTTCATTTTCCTACTGCTTATTGAGTTGTTTCTATAGATTGGCCTTAACCCTTACCTTAATTCCATCGCAGTTTAGAAATGTACAGGGGTGGCTCAGTAGGTTAAGCAGCAAACTTCAGCTCAGGTCATGATCTCATGATTCATGGGTTCAAGCCCCACTGAGAGCTCAGAGCCCACTTCGAATCCTCTGTCTCCCTCTCTGCCCCTCCCACGCTCTTGTATGCGCGCTCTCTCGCTCTCTCTCTCTCTCTCTCTCTCAAAAATAAACATTAAAAAAAAAGAAATGTGGCATTAACAATTAGAGACCCTTAGTAGTTTTGCAATACAATATTCAAAGGGAAGGAGAAGGAATTCCCTTTGCAGAACATGCCTCTGTTATAGGCATTCTGCCAGCTGCTTTATCTGAATTATCTCATTTAACCTTCATTACAAACCTGTAAGACAGTCACATATGTTCTATCATTCTCATTTTCCACTTGGGGAAGCTGATGCACAAAGTATGTGACCCAACAGAAGTCACATAGATGCTATGGAAACTGGATTTAAACACAGATTCTGTCGGAACTCAGACTTCATGCTTTCCCATTGATTATGTTTTAGTCTTTTCTGTATTTTGTATTTTTTGAAGATTTACCCTCTATTTCGAGTAGTTATATAAAGTGTGGCTTGATGATCATTATCAACAACTCGGGCATTTCTCCTTGTGATAATGCTTTAGAAGGTCAAAATACAGAAGGGGTGTATCTTAGCCATTTCCTCACTTGACCTCTTGCTATTCAACGTCTTCAAGTTAGAAAATTGCAGTGATTCTAACTACTGCAGATGGGCATATGAGAACCAAAGTAGCAGTCTTACATGTGTGTCATTTGCTGAATGTCCCAGAGTTTCAGCTGTACAAGCTGGTCATGTCAGCTTGTCAGCATATGCTGTACCTTCCCTTCACACCTGTACCCAAATGTTCATTATGAGTCATGGCATTCAATTGGCATCTTAAGATCTTCTAGTTGGAAGAAATTTTAAGACTGTGTTTTTCAATGTTTTCATGGAAATATTTCATAGCAAAGGAGACTATGCTCATGGGCATAAGTCAAACAGAAGCTCAAATTTAATCCTTATGAGTTAGGTATTATTATTAGTCCAGTTCTGCAGATTAGAAACAGAGACAGAAACAAGTAAACAGATTACCAAAATGTGGCTATATAGATGTTTCCAGTCAACATCTGTCTGACTCCAGAGCTGTGATCTCAACCGCAACTGAATATCTGTATTCTTACAGCTTCCACAATGGTAATAATTATACTCCTAATACATTGGGATAAATGTCACTTTACTAAAGGAATCACAATTTCCTATTGCTTTACAATGAAACATCAGTTTTTAATTATGATATAAACATAAAGGTAGTCTTAGTCCTTCTCCAGTGAGTAGCTAGTGATCAATAAAATAAGCCTGGAATATAATTCATATTTATGTAAATATTTGAATGAAATTAATAATTGCACTGAATTTTTCTCAATTTGGAAAGGAACTTTCTTAAATATTGCCTGATAAAAAGTTAAAATTGGCATAGGCCATATGCCATAGTTTCAGTGATATCCTCTGTGCAGTTGTGTTCTTTTATTACTGTTTTTAGCATCTTGTTAATTTTTACTTTTCTCAGTACCCTCTACTATTCCCTTACTCATTTTTCCAATTCTTGGTTTTTCTTTGATTTTCTATTAATAATACAAAAAGATAAGAAGAAGGCCAGGGTTTTTTGAGGAGCAGTAAGAGGAGAAAATTGAGCAGTAATATTTTCTGTGTATAGAGTGCATTTCTTCCAGTCGTATCTCACTCGGTCTGGCTTATCCCTGGTTTATCCCTAATTAGAACCCCTTTTTGAGATAAAGAGAGGGGAAACAGCCACACAGAAACTGAGCAGCATGTCCTAGTTAATTGGTTATAAAACCGAAACCAGATTTTAATTATCTCTCAGATACTCCAGGATCTCTCTGCAAAATATTTTACACCAAGAGAGACTTGGAGAGAAAAGAGAATGGCAGAGTCAACACGGCAGAGCATTAGTGTGCAGTCACAACATGGGTTAGGGAGGGAGGGACTATGGCATTAAGGGCAGCTCTATATCTGCACTGTCATGTGCTACCTGCATTTCCCTCACAATATATTCATCTGATATGTCATGAGTTTCAAAGTTATAATAGAAATTATAATAAATAGAAGAAATGATACAAATGACAGACTTATGGTGCCAAATCTAAAACAAAAACAAAACAGGAAAATATCATGCTTGTAGAGAAATGTAACCTTGTAAGTGATAAAGGATGTACCAGAAGGAGGAAATTCTGACAGAGAAAATGAAAATGAAGGGGAGAGAATTTAAAATGATTACAAGTGAAAGAAGAGCAAAGGGGAAAAACTCCAAGAAAACATACTGAACTTTGAAAGGGACAAGTCAAACAAGCATTTCAATAGAAATAATTGATATTGTTCTAAATGTTGGTTTAAAGCATAGTAGGGACTTAAGATATGGGGGGAAATGCTGTAAACTCCAAGAAAGTAAGCACTTCAGTCACAAAAGAGCATCAACATGATGTAGGGCAAGAAAAAAAAAAAAGGCAGAAGTCATGCTAATAGTAATGTGGTAGATGAACAAAATGAGGAAATCTAAATTTGATACATATTTTTTCATGAATATTTTATGAGACCTTGCTAAGCCCAATGTGTTGTGCTAAGTGAACTGTGGTATGTAAACATAAGTTTAAATTAATGTTTCTGCTTTCAAGAAGCCTGCACAGTTTTTGAAAAGTCAGTATACACTGTGGCAAACATTAACCACAAATTTAAGGTTGTATATAAATACACACCAAATGATTTAAGCAAATAATTTGTGTCTAGACATGTAATTAAAAGGCAGATGGATCTCTGGGGATTCATCCTCCTCCAGCCCCACCTCCACCCCCATGTCCTCAATCACACACAGTCCTGCTTGTCCACCACCTGCTGCTCCTTCTGTATTCTTTATCTCCCAGAACCTGCTAGCCTTCACCCCATTCCCAGGTCTGAAACCTGTGTGTCATCTCAGGTGCTTCAAATCATCAGTCTATGTTGTGTCACTTCCTTTTTTTTTTTTAATAATTTTTTAAATGTTTATTTATTTTTGAGAGACAGAGAAAGACAGAGAACGAGCAGAGGAGGGGCAGAGAGAGAGGGAGACACAGAATCTGAAGCAGGCTCCAGGCTCTGAGCTGTCAGCACAGAGCCCGATGCGGGGCTCGAACTCACGGACCGCGAGATCGTGACCTGAGCCGAAGTCGGACGCTTAACCGACTGAGCCACCCAGGCCCCCCTGTTGCCTCACTTCCTAAATCCCCCCTCCCGTCTGCTTCTTCATCTCCCTGCTGGCACTGCTTTCTTTAGGCTGTCCCATATCTCTTTCCCATGGACCATTTTTAGTCTTTTTCCCAATGTCTCCTACCAGAGCACTATTTTTTAAATGCCAACCAGGTCCTGTTGTATCCCTGGTCAAAGTTGTTCAGTGATTCCCTTTTGCTTACGGGGGAAACAGATATCTAAACAAAACATGTATACACTGATGGATGTTTAAGATTTTGCCATTGATTTGTCCTAACAACCCTCTCCCAGAACCCAAGTACCTGTCTCCCACATTCATGTTTTACATGTTAGCAGTATTTCACTATTTGCAGTCCCTAGATTACTATTGACTATTCGTGGCTATTCTTGCCTCTCTGTCTTTGCACATGCGGTACCCTTGTCCTGAAATGCTCTCTCCTCTTGCTCTGTCGTTTTTGAGGAAGCAGATCAGGCAGTGATACAAACTGGGAATTATCCTCAATGCTCTCGATGCATCTTGGATACTTCAGCCTGTGTTATAGTACGTGTTCCACTTTGCTTTTATCATTGCCTCCTCCTGTACACTCTAAATACCTCAAAAGCATGGAGCATACTGTTTAATTTCTGTTTTCTCTGGCATCAAACATAGTGCCAGTCACAGTAGATAGTTGATAACTATGCTGAATGAGAGTGGCGATGTCTAGTAGTAGAAGGATGTGGAGACTTAATCCAGATCTTGGAGGAAAGATAGGATGCAGGAGAAAGAAGATGATCAAAGGAAGGGACTTCAAATAGAGTGACAAGTATGGCAAAGGGACAGAACAAGAACGCTGGAGTAAGTTTTTTTCCTTCCGTGGTACATTTTATACCTAGTTTGGTAATGATAATCAGTATCAATGTCCGCTATAAACCTCATAGCAGCCATTAGAAATAGTATTACACCCAGTTTATAGACGAACAAACAGAGACTAAAAGAGGTGAAGCAATTTGTCCAAAGTCACACAGGCTATAAAGGGAGTAAGAGGATGTAAATACAAGTCTCTCTGACTCCCAAGTCCATCAAGGATATTGCTTCTTTAATAGTATTTATATCAGATCTTTAAAAGCTTGTGCACAGTTGGCCTTACTCCATCGTTTTCTGGGTTTTCGAGTATAAAAGCATAAGTTGATATGAGGCCTTCCTCTGCCCGGATTGCAGGGTAATCATGACCCATGATGGACAAATAGTGTGAGCAAGCCTTAGACTCTGATTGTTTTACGCTGCTGAGATTTAAGGACTTTGCCACAGCATAGCCTCAGCTGCCCTGACTTATCTTGCACATTCTGAAAAACTTCCCAAGTGACTCTGTCGTGCTGCCCCTGGCCCATTTCCTCATCTGTAAAATGAACAAGACTCTTAAAAGAGTTTTAAATGTGATCTGTGGATCAGCCGCCTCAGATTCACCTGAGCTACTTTTTCAAATCACAGCCTCTGTACGTGAAGTACAAGACACTGCACGCTTAACAGACTCCTCATGATTCTGAAGCTGTCAATTCACAGACTGCATTCTGATCGCCCTCTAATGCATTCTCAGGTCGGAAAACGAGGTGGACCCTGTGGTCATTTCCAGTTCCCCCGTGTGGGTGGCGTGTGAGGACTGTATATCTCCATTGCTAATTAGTTGCAGAGGTGAAATGAAAAGTAGGAGTTAATCATTCCCCAGTAATTGGCATAGTGGTGCCACCAGTTGCCTTTCCCCGCTGTCCATTTGGGCTAAAAACAAGAAATGCTAGTTTTTTCCCTTGACTGTGTAGTTGAGCTCCTCCTTACTCTTTATCTTCCAACATGAGAATATTTCTAGTCATGGTAAGCCTTGCAATTAGTATGGATTGAGTCTTGAGAAATCACTGCGTCAGAAAAGGTAGGTGTATCACAAGCCACGCAAAGCCCTTTACAGGCTCTGTGAAATAATAATAGTGTTTTTCTTGTAGCAGACAGATTTAAAATGCATGATTTTTCTCCTTTCTTAATTGCTTTGTGTCCTCTTTAGAAAATCAATTGCAGTGAGTGAGGCCTGTGATTGGTCCTGCTTTTCTCCAGCTGTGCCGAGAGATCATACCCACATACGTACTAATTCATCAGCCGAATTGCTCCCTAATACCAGTCAGAGTGTCATTAAAAAAGGAGAGAAGGGGCAAAAGAAACTATATTTTAAAGCCTAATTTTTATTCCAATTCCATCTGGAGATATAATTTAAAAGAGAACCGAGGTGATTTTTAAGTATAATCAGCCACATTTCCCAAGACAATTTGACAGTCGGAATTTGTGGAGGAAAACCGTTATCCAAATTGCCTAGTCATAGCTTCATTTGCCTTCCTACCTCTGCAGCAAGTACCCTGGCTGCACTTGGTTGAGGTGCTTAAGACAAGATACGACTGTGTTATTGTTAAATGGGGCCTGGGGAAGCATGAAAGTGTCGGCTGTGAGGAAGTAACCTATGCAGGAAAAGTTTTAGCTCCAATGCTCGTTTACTGGCAAGAGAGATGAGAGCTCCGGGAAAAATGTAGAGACATTCCCCCACTGGGGTGAGGGTTAAGATAGCCGGTGCCAGACAAGTGGGAGAGAAAACAAAAAAGAAAACAAGGCAAAGTAAAGAAGTTCCTAATGCTGAAGAATTCTATGTTTAGATAGCGATTGAGAGTTTTCTAGAAGGATGAAGCCCTATAAATAGAAACAACTGTAGGGAGAACACAGAAAAACTGTGAGAAGAAAACATCTATTCAAGGAATATTCCTGAGTGCTTCGTATGTTCCAGGCACTGCTTTCAGTGCAGGAATAGAGCAATAAATAAAAAATATATGCTCTCGTAGCATTTTTGCTTGGATTGAATCCCAGCTCTACCACGTACTAGCAATGTGATCACTAATCTCTAGTTGAACTTGGAATTACAATATGTACCTCAAAGAATTTGGGTGCACATTAAGTCAGTGGAACACCAAATATTGTATCTGGCACGTAGAGGACATTCATAAGTGTTATTTTCCCATCCTTTTACTTATTCATAGGTCAGAAAAACACATTTGTCCATTTACCTGGCAGGTGTCTTCACCTTTTTTTTTTTAAATTTTTTTTTTAACGTTTATTTATTTTTGAGACAGAGACAGAACATGAATGGGGGAGGGGCAGAGAGAGAGGGAGACACAGAATCGGAAGCAGTCTCCAGGTTCTGAGCCATCAGCCCAGAGCCCGACGCGGGGCTCGAACTCAGCGACTGTGAGATCGTGACCTGAGCTGAAGTCGGACGCTTAACCGACTGAGCCACCCAGGCGCCCCTGTCTTCACCTTTTAAATAAGTTCTCCTGTCTATAAAGTTCATGATCCGCAGTGTAGATGAAGTTTGTACAGTTAGGATCCCTCTACATCAACCCCTTCTCCACGCTACACCCAAAGCAAACACATGCTTCCATTGACCAGAATGGGTAAGACAAACAAACGGGGGGGGGGAGTAAAGGTGAGAACTTAATGGTTCAGAATACTCCCGCATCATCCTGAGGTCAGGTTCAAAGAGCCAAACTAAGTGCCAGAGAGTAGTTTTCTTGCAGCTGTGGGGAGAGGGGGGAAAAGACAGACGACTGTCTGTGGCAGCATTCGTAGGAGGCAGACACGCAGCCTCCCACCCAGCACCTGACTCAAGCTACTGGATCCAGCTAGATGATTGGATTTGCATTGTCCTGGTAGGGCAGGACCCCAGGCTGCCAAGATAAGACATTCTAGATTGGAAGCTAAGGACTTGCTGGAGGCAACTGTAAAGCTTCTGGATGAGCAACAATGAATATAGAAAAAATAAACACAAAGATAAGAGAACTACCCCTCAGGATAAATATGAAAATAAATTTCAGCATGCAAAAAGATAATTAAGAAAGACTAAAAATGAAATCAACACAGCAATGAAACACTCCAAATCTAAGGAAAACAATAGGGGAATTAAGACAAGTTTGAGAAAAATATAAGATGAAGGACTTGAGATGCAGATTGTAAAACTTGTTAAAAAGCTGTAATAATTCAAAGAGTTTAACAGTTTTGCAGAAAGTGATTTTTAAAAGGTGGCTGTGATTGAGGCCAGAAACGAATGTGCCTGCACTTACAGAAATTTGGCATAAGAAATGGGTAACAACAGGAATTGGTGGGAAAAAGACAGACCATCCCATTTAAAAAGCCAGGACATTTTGGCTACCCATTTAGGAAAAATAAGGTATCAGTTTCCTATATAAGTAATTCAAGGCCCTACTCTTGAAAAGTTTTAACTTCAGAAAAAACCGTGGGAGTATATAATACAGGAAGAATTTCTTATACAAGGTAGTAAAAATTTTTAAAAATAAGAACATTTTAAAATAACTGCATTAAAATTAAAAACTTGTCAACCAAAAATACAATAGAGCAAATTGCATAGGCGAGCCAGACATTAAGAAAAATATTTGAAAATATTTAACTTCTAAATAAATATTAAGAATCTAAAAGGTAACTCCACAGATTCATGAAAAAAAGAAGCAAAGAAACAACAGAAGAATAAGAGGTTATAAATAAGGTAATTTGCAGGAGAGAAACAATTATGTTCAATTACCATGAAAAAAATACTTCAATGGTATTCAAGCAAATGCAAATTAAATTAAGAGGAGCTTTTCATACCATCAGATTGTCAAGTAAATCAATTAGCCCAATATACCGATGGTTGGTGAAATGGAACTCTCTCACATTGTTGGTACTGATATAAACAGATACAACTATCTTAGATATCACTTGAGCAATACTCACTACAGTTAGAATCCACGCCTTCCATCTAGAAATTTCACTACTAGTTTTAGATATATACTCGAGCTTTGAAAATCTCTTTCCTGTTATCCACATGGAGGCACGGTACAAAGATGTTGGGGAAAGAGCCCTAAACCTTCAGTAGAAATATGGACAGATGAATTGTAATAAATGCAGAAAAAGAAATGCCATATCCATTTAAAATGAATTAATAATAGGTCTACATGTATCAATATGAACACATTTGAAATACATGAGTAAGATGGGAAATTAAGGTAAAAAGGCATTTTTTGCATGAGTAAAAAAACAAGTTAAAAATGATATAGACAGTAAGCCTTGTTTAATTTTAAAACCATGCGGTGTTTATTGTCTATAATGTATTAATGTCTACATGTAGTAAAATCGCAAAAACATGGGTAGAAAGGGTACAAACCACATTTTAGACAGTGGTTGACTTTAAGGATTGACCAAGAAGAAAGAAATGGAGTAGTTTATATGTCCCGAACTATACGTGGAATGTTTTATTTACTTAAAAAATTCAAGCAAATGTAGCAAGTTGTCAACATTTTTAAATTTTTATTTTTTTTCAACGTTTATTTATTTTGGGGACAGAGAGAGACAGAGCATGAACGGGGGAGGGGCAGAGAGAGAGGGAGACACAGAATCGGAAACAGGCTCCAGGCTCCGAGCCATCAGCCCAGAGCCTGACGCGGGGCTGGAACTCACGGACCGCGAGATCGTGACCTGGCTGAAGTCGGACGCTTAACTGACTGTGCCACCCAGGTGCCCCTGTCAACATTTTTAAAATATGATGAAGTGTACAAGTGTTATATTATTTTTTCATATGTTCTCAATATTTTATTTAATAATTGGAATACTACTCGACAATGAAAAAGAATGAAATCTTGCCATTTGCAACAACGTGATGGATCTAGAGGGTATTATGCTAAGTGAAATAAGTCAGTCAGAGAAAGACAGATATCATATGATTTCAGTCATAGGTGGAATTTGAGAAACTCAATAGATGAACAGAGGGGAAGGGAAGGATAAATAAGATAAAAACAGAGAGGGAAGTTGGGGTGCCTGGATGACTCATTTGATTAAGCGTCCGACTCTTGGTTTCAGCTCAGATCATGATCTCACAGCTTCGTGGGTTCGAGCCCTGCATCGAATTCTGTGCTGGCAGTGTGGAGCCTGCTTGGAATTCTCTCTTTCCTTCTGTCTCTGCCCTTCACCCACTTGTGCTGCCTCTGTCTCAACATAAACAAATAAACTAAAAAAAACAAAAAAAAAAAAAACAAAAACAGAGAGGGAGACAAACCATAAGAGACAGTTCAATACAGAGAACAGGAGCACCTGGGTGGCTCAGTCGGTTAAGCTCTGACTTCAGCTCAGGTCATGATCTAACAGTTCATGAGTTCAAGCCCCGCATCGGGCTCTGTGCTGACAGCTCAGATCCTGGAGCCTCCTTCACATTCTGTCTCACTCGCTCTCTCCGCCCCTGCCCTGCTCACGCTCTGTCTCTGTCTCCCTGTCTCTCTTTCTCTCTCAAAAATAAGTAAACATGAAAAAAATTAAATACAGAGAACAAGCTGAGGGCTGCTGGGGGGGAGGTGGGTGGCGGGATGGGCTAAATGGGTGATGGGCATTAAGGAGGGCACTTGCTGGGATGAGCGCTGGGTGTCATATGTAAGAGATGAATCACTGGGTTCTACTCCTGAAGCCAAGACTACACTGTATCTTTATTAACTTGAATTTAAATTAAAAAATAGAAAAAAAAATTAAAGATATATTGCTAGAAAGATTCTAATACTTTTTTTAATGTCAGAAAACAGGAATCTCCTGTTCATATTGGTAATTAGTCTGCACTTAATAGCTTCATCTCTCTCTGGTATTTGAGAGAATCTTCATGCAACAGAAAAAGTGGAGATGGCCCTAAATGAGCCAGGGAGGCACAGCAGACACACACAGAGTGGGAGACCATGGTTAAGTGACATTAAACCTCATACTGTGTAACAGAATTTACAATATCTGTCTTCTGCACAACTGCCTTTTGTCTGGCTGGATGTGGTTTGTTTGCTGAATTTGCCCATGTAATTTTTGGAAATCGTAGAGAGCAGATAAATTTTTGAACAGAATTTTTTTTCTTTTATTTTGAGGTATTTTTATTTGGAAAAACTGTCTCAACTCCCCCACCCTCGTTTCATGTAGCATCTTGAGAATGAATCATGATTTTAAATATCCTTTTTGTAAGATCAGTCTTAGAATTTGGAATCTTTTTTTTTTTCTTACTCTATTTTCCTTCACAATAAACACAGAAGAAGTGGACATGATTGTGTTGCTCTGACTCAGTTCAAGAACTCATACTAAAGTGCTTTCCTATTTCTAGAACAAAATTTTATTTAAATTATTACTTTTTTTGAATTAAATTATTTAAATTATAGTTGCAGAGTTCATTTGAATAAGATATCAGTGATTTCTACTAGACTTGAGAGGCATTGGAAGAGAGGGGAAAACAATTCGCCCACAATCTAACTGAGCGGACATCGGTCTCCTTTCACTGTGGCTTTATCATTATTTGCCTGTGGTGGCCGTAGCGGTGGTTGTGATGTGTGGTGGTGGTAATGGTGGGGCAGCTCTATTTTAGGGATGGGGGGCTTGCCAAGAAGGTGGAAAAAGAGATGGAAGAGAAAAACTAAAGCGATCACCAGGAGATAAATATGGGAGAGCTAGACACGATGGGCCAGTCTACAGCTTTCTACCGACAAAATGAAGGAGTTTTTCCTCTACCTCAGAACTGGTTCTGTGAACCAGATATCCAGGATACCCCTTCAGTGGCAGCACAGACAACTTACGCGTTGTCTGTTTCTTTTCCTTCGTTAGAAGAACCTAGTCACCAAAAATTCCTTACCCTAATATTAGTGTTTTTTAAATACATACGAATAACAGAAAACAATGAAATGTTTTTGTCCCTCTTTTGTTACTTCTTAACAAGAATATTCACAGATATTTGATTTTTAAAAATAATTCGACATATTTTAATATTAGGTTCTTTAAAAAAATGCTTAACATTGTGTCTGGATTAACCTTCTGTTGTTAAATGCCTGAAAGAACACTTTCCTTCCCATGATTTCAAGCCTGACCAAGGAAGATCACATAATAGAAAACAGGAACTGGAGGGAGATATCAATAGGATGTGACTATAATTTATCAGCCAAAAGAGGGACACTTTTGAGAATGAAAAGGGTTGCTAATCAGAAAAATGCCTGTATGTCAGGTGTAACCCAGCACTATCCCAAGAAAACTGAGATTGCCATCTTGCCCACCCAGAGAGAAAATTCTCTATTCCTCCTTTTCTAGACTTTAAGTTTTCCTCAAGATATGAAAAATGGGGCACTTGCCACAAATTCTGGGAAGGCAGCTCTTAGGGACAATGCAGATATGGTGCCTTAGCCAGCTGCAATTAAAATCTCCTGGGACTCAAATGCAAAAGTATGAAATGTGTTTGAGAGTTTGGGGGAAGCTCCATAGACAAGACATAAATTTGAACCTTACATTGAAGGATGGACAACTTTTCAAAATATGTTCTAAATCTAGGGATCAAATTTGAGCAGTTTATTTTTACCTGGGAGCAGTGTCTGGAAACCTGTATCTGGTTTCCAAATTGGAGGCCAGAGTTAAAGAGAAAAGGGAAAAAGGAAGTAACCCACTGCCTCTCAAACTTTAACTTGTATACGAATCACCCAGGGAACCTGAAAATACTGATTCTGATTCAGTGTGTCTGGGGAAAGGCCTGATTTCTGCATTTCTCACAAGCTCTAGGCTCATGCTGATGCTACTGGTCCATGGGCCACACAGAAATTCAAACAAACAGTTCAAATGTTGGTTCTGAAATGGTAAAGAAAGATGTACTTGCAAGGCAGAGTATGTAGGTAGCATTTTTACTACCAGAGATTTTATTCAAATGCCAACAAAGGCCAAGCAGATAAGAGAATAAAGTGAAACGGTGCAGAGGTGCTGTGCAGAACTGAAAAGCACAAGTCTGTCTTGAAGGATAAGCTCTGCTTGAGTCTGGAGAATTGTTGACATGGAAGAATATTATCCTAATATTACCAAATTCATTAGTTTTTTTTTTTTCAAGGAAAGCCAGGAATTCAGATTTTATTTTTAATATGAAATTTGGTTTGTAAATCATGATTCAAATTAAACACTCACATGTGCGCGCATGCACACACACACACACACACACACCATAGTGAGTCAAATAAATCATATTTTGTTAGGGTCATCAGCTTCCAACTGCTTCATCCAAATTGAACTGGATGAACTTCATCCAGTCAAACTGGATCAAATGGTCCAAGGGTCTAGAGTATGGTTACAGGCAGGTAGAAGTTTCCACTTAAGGGCATCTGGGGGCTTACTGGTATGACTGCGTGGCTGAACATTATGTATTAAAGTTCAGAAAAAGGCTGCATAATGAAGAGCAGGGATAAGAACCCAAGTATCAGGAAGGTGCATAAATAAACTCCTTAGAAACAGAGAGCTGAGGGGCACCTGGGTAGCTCATTTGGTTAAGCTAAGCATCTGACTTTGGCTCAGGTCATGATCTTGTGTTTGTGAGTTGGAGCCCCGCTTCGGGCTCTGTGCTGACAGCTCAGAGCCTGGAGCCTGCTTTGGATACTGTATCTCCTTCTCTTTCTCTGCCACTCCGCTACTTGTGTGCCCTCTCCTCTCTGTCTCTGTCTCTCTCTCTCTCTCTCAGAAATAATAAATGAATAAACTTAAAAAAATACGTTTAAAGAAATAGCTGATGTCAGAAAGTATTTGGGGTAAGTCTTATTATAATTAGAGTTCAAGTGGCCTCGAATGCAAGATGAGGATTTTGGATTATTTTCAATAAACAACTGAAAATCACTGACTTGATTTTAAGTCCGGGCTGGGCCAGTTAAAATATGAAAGTTATTAGGGAAGCTAATAATTTGATACTTGAAATTTTGCTTTTTATTGTGTTTTAAAAAGTCGGCCACTGAGCAGAGTATGAAGTTTAGCTGAAGTAGACCCACATGGAGATGAAACGGGGGTTATGTTAGCTAGCGCCATCTTTTCCGTTTATTTTTGTTTTAGCAGTCCGTTATAGATTGGTACTACAAATAGATTTCAGGGTGGCTAGTCCCTTAATCTGGCTTTATACAAGGGAATGACAAAATCAAAGTGGAAGATGATCTGGTCAGGAAGAACAGTCTTGCCTGCAGTGGAGGAAGTGGGGTGGAGGTTGATGGGCAGATCTGAGAGAAAAATGACAGGGGATGGATAGGTGATCTGGCTGTGGCTGAAGAGCAAGACAATAAAAGGGTTCGTTTTTCTTTGAAATCTGGGTTCTTGCAAATATGGTAGAAAACAAAGTCGTAAGGAGAAACTTTGGAGGAACATCATGTGTCCTCAACAAGAGAAAACACAGGCCTGGTCGTTCACACTCACTGGCATTTTAAATTAAGCTAGTATTCACAAAGTCTCTTCAGAGCAAATCAGAAGTTTCAGTCAAGGCTCAGGTTTGTCTCGTTGTTTTGTTGTCAAGATTATAGAGGCAGACTTTCTATAAACCTGTCAACATCCAAACACCTTTATTCTTTCTCCTTTAAAAAGATAACACAATGAAGACATAACATAATCTAGTTTATTATGGATTTCTTAGACCCCCGGCTGAAAGTGCAGGGATGCCAGATGACTAAACACCAGGCTCAGAGGATTCAGCCTGACATGGGTGAATCAGAGGGCAGCAGAGCTAGGAATTTTGTTGCCCTGGGAAAATCATAAGTAAAACACCTCATTAAACTCAGACAGTTTTTGTAAACTTCTCAAATGCAACTCAGGATTTGCAGAGATTAAGCACTGTGGGAGCCAAACAAAGCCATATGATAGATGCTAACTTTTGTTGACCAGTTAGTACTCTCCAGGTGATTTCATTTCAAAATATTTATATAAGCCAAATATAATAATATACTTTAACCATTTTTTTATTGACATGTACTTGATATCCAACATTAGATTCGTTTCAGGTATAGAACACAGTGATTCCACATTTCTATACACTGTGAAATGATCACCACGGTAAATCTAGTTACCATCTGTCACCATACAAATTTACATTTTTTTCTTTTTTCTTTCTTATGATAGGAACTTTTAAGATTTACTTTCTTTGCATCTTGCAAATTGGAGATACAATGTCATTGACTGTAGTCACCATGCTCTATGCATTATGTCCTCATGACTTTTTATTTTATAACTGGAATTTTGTACCTTTTGATCCGCTTCAACCCATTTTGTCTGCCTTCCCAACCCCTCCCCTCTAGCAACCACCTATCTGTTCTCTGTATCTGTAAGTTTGGCTTGGTTTGATTTTGTGTGATCATTTCTTTATTAGATGCCACATATAAGTGAGATCATGCGGTATTTGTCTTTCTTTGTGTGACTTATTTCACTTAGCACAATACCCTGGAGGGCCTTCTATGTTGCCACAAATGGCAAGATTCCATTCTTTTTTATGGCTCAGAGGTATTCATACATACACCATATTTTTATCCATTCATCCATCAATGAGCACATAGGTACTTTCCATACCTTGGCTATTGTAAATAATGCTGCAGTGAACATAAGAGTACATATCTCTTTTTGAATTAGTGTTTTCGTACTCTTCAGGTAAATACCCAGTAATGGAATTACTGGATCATCATATGGTAGTTCTATTTTTAATTTTTTGAAGGACCCCCACACTGTTTTCCAGTGGGGCTGGAAATTGACTGCACCAATTTACATTGCTACTAACAGTGCACAAGTGTTCCTCTTTCCTCCACATCCTTGCCAGCACTTACTATCTCTTCTCCTTTTCCTAATAGCCATTCTGACAAGTGTGAGGTGATCTCAGTATGGTTTTGATTTGCATATCCCTGAAGATTAGTGATGCTGAGCACCTTTCATATGCCTGTTGGCCATCTGTGTGTCTTTAGAAAAACGTCTATTCAGATCCTCTGCCTATTTTTAATTGTTTTTTGTTGTTGTTACTGAGTTTATGAATCCTTTATATATTTTGGATATTGGCTCCTTACCAGGTGTATAAATTACAAATATCTTCTTTCATTCATTAGGTTAACTTTTATTCTGTTGATAGTCTCCTTCTCTATGCAGAAGCTTTATAGTTTGTTGTCGTCACATTTGTTTATTTTTTCTTTTGTTGCTGTTGCCTTTTGAGTCAGATCAAAAAAAAAAAAAAAAAAGGTATCACCAAGACCATTGTCAGGGAGCTTACTGCCTATGTTTTCTTCTGGTAATTTTGTGATTTCTGTTCTTACATTCAAGTCTTTAATCCATTTTGAGTTAATTTTTGTGTGGTCTAGTTTCATACTTTTGCGTGTGGCTGTCCAGTTTTCCAAATACTATTATTTGAAGACACTGTCCTTTCTCCATTGTATACTCTTGGTTTCTTTGTCATAAATTAATTGGTCATATATATGTGGGTTTATTTATGAACTCTCTATACTGTCCTATTGATCTATGAGTCTGTTTTTATACCAATACCATACTGTTTTGATTATTATAGCTTTGTAATATCATTTGAAATCAGGGAGCATGATGCCTCTAGCTTTGTCCTTTTTTCTCAAGATTGCTTGGCTGTTCATATTTTTGTGTTCCATACAAATTTTAGGATTGTTTGTTCAAATTCTGTGAAAAATTTCATTGAAATTTTGACAGGAATTTCATTGAATCTCTTGAGTGCTTTGGGTAATATGGACATTTTAACAGCATTAATTCTTTAAACTCGTGAGCACAGAATATTTTTCCATTTATTTGTGTCTTCAATTTCTTTCATCAGTGTCATAGTTTTTAACATACAGATCTTTCACCTCCTGGTTAAATTTATTCCCAGGTATTTTATTCTTTTTGATATAGTTGTAAATGGGATGGTTTTCTTAATTTATTTTCTTATAGTGCATTGTTACTATATAAAAACACAAAAAATTATAGTTGTTTTGTGTCCTGCAATTTTAAATAATTTATTAGCCTCAGTAGTGTTTTTGGTGGAGTCTTTAAGATTTTCTGTATATAATATTATGTCATGTGCAAATAGTGCCAGTTTTGCTTCTTCCTTCCAATTTGGATTCCTTTTATTTGCTTTTCTTGCCTAATTGTTGTGGCTGGAACTTCCAGTACTATGCTGCGTAGAAGTGGTGAGAGTGGACATCTGTGTCTTGTTCCTGATCTTAGAGGAAAGGCTTTCAGCTTTTTACCATTGAGTATATGATAGCTGTGGGCTTGTCATATATGGCTTTTATTATACTGAGTTTTATTCCATCTATACCCACCTTGTCGAGTTTTTATCATAAAAGGATGTTGAATTTTGTCAGGTGCTTTTTCTGTATCTATTGAGATGATCATATAAATTTTATCATTCATTATATCAATGTGGTATATCACCTTGATAGATTTGTGGATATTGAACCATCCTTGAATCCCTGGAATAATTCTCACTTGATTATGATGCATGATCCTTTTAATGTACCACTGAATTCAGTTAGCTAATATTTTGTTGAGGATTTGGCATCTATGTTCATTAGGGAGATTGACCTGTAATTTTTTTCTTATGTGTCCTTTTCTGGTTTTGGTATCAAGGTGATAATTGGTCTCATAAAATGAGTTTGGGAGCATTTCCTCCTCTCCAGTTTTTGGACAAGCTCTAGAATGAGAAGTGTTAGATCTTTTAACGTTTGGTAGAATTCACTGGTGAAGCTCTTCAGTCTTGGACTTTTCTTTGTTGGGAGTTTTTGATTACTGACTCAATCTCCTTACTAGTAATTGGTCTTTTCAGATTTTCTATTTCTTCATGATTCCGTCTTAGAAGATTGTATAGTTCTAGGAATTTATCCATTTCTTCTAGTTTGTCCAGTTTATTGGTATATAATTTTTCATAGTAGTCTTTTATGATTATTTGTAATTCTTTGATGTCAGGTATAACTTATCTGATACTCTAACTTTATTTATTTGAGCCCTCTCTCTTTTTTTCTTTTGTAGGTCTAGCTAAAAGTTTTTGAGTTTTGTTTATCTTTTCAAAGAACCAGATCTTAGTTCCATTGATCTTTTCTCTTGTCTTTTTAGTGTCTATTTTATTTATTTCCACTCTGAAATGGAAATAATTTCCATAAAATTAATTTGGAATTAATTTGAAAAATAATTATTTTTTTCCTTCTACAAATGTTGGGCTTTATTGTTATTTTCCTGGTTCCTTTAGGTACAAAGTTAGACTATTTGTATTTTTTCTTGTTTCTTTAGGTGGTAGCATGCCAACGACTATCTCTCTGATTGTTGTAGACTCGTAGTGCCCAGAAATGCTGTCCTCCCTGGCCAGCAGAGCCAGGCACTCGAGGGGCATATTCTGTGGTGGGTACACTTTCCTGCTAGCTTTGGCAGGGCTGTGAGTGTAGGACACTCAGCCTCCCAGCTCTGGCAGGGCAGAGGGGGCCGTAGGGGTGGACACCACAAGGCAAGGGAAGAATGCAAAAATAGCACCAACCAGCACCTCTTTCCCTGGACAGAATCCTAACAGGCTCTGCCCCTCTGGGAGACACTTTTAAGATTAGCAAACGACTCTCCTTTGTGTATGGTCTCAGCACTTTTCAAACTGCTGATTTTGTGCTGAGTTCCAGGGTGGGTGAATTTGTACATGAACCCTTGAAGAGTAGAATCTCCATTCCCTACAGCCTCATGGTTCACCTGAACCTAAGCCCCACTGGTTTTCAAAGCCAGAGATTTGGGGGCCTCCTCTCTCTGGTACAGATCCCAAGAGTTGAGGTGTCCAATCTGGGGCACAAACCCCTCACTCCTCAGGGAGTAACTTCATATTTGTGAGATATCTCCTAATGGTGGGTCACCATACCATACACAGGGTTTTTGGTGAGACCACATCTCTGCCTCTCTTACCTGTCCAGATGTGGCTTTTTTATCCTTTGTTGTGAAGGAAACTATTAAGGTAGTTCCTAAGTTTATTTTTCTGAACAAATTATCTCATGTGTAGCTATAGATTTGTTGTGTCTATGGGAGTAGGCAAGTTCAGTTCTGCCATCTTGAGCCCCAAATCTCAACCATTTTTTAACAACATCCTAAAACATAAACACACAATTTTATACCTAGCAAAGCAACAGATTCTGTTAAGAATCTCATTTCTGTTGAGTCTCTCTGTATTTCCCCAGGAGCTCAGCTGTCTTTCTAAAAAGCAAAGCAGGAGGCTCTTAAACTCCAGGTCCATGTTACTTAGGAGCTCATTTAGTCCCGTCCATCTCATGTAGCTTGGCACTGCCCTTCTTTATCTGAAGCAAAATACAGCAAAAAGTTTTTTCTAGGTTGATTTACGCCCTTTAGTAGGAGAGGAAGGCAGGTGTACATGTGCCACCAACAGGCACCAGGGAACACATTTAAAAGTCATATATGTCTTGCCCCAGGGGAAAGGCAGTAACTTGGCTATTTACACACTCCAGAAGAACCAGGAGGGCATTTTATAGGCAAATAAAAGTGAACACAAGCATTCATACACACCGATATGAGCACAGAAAATTGACTATATGCTGTTATCTGTTTCGAAGGAAGGTGAATGAAAATTAAAAACTGAGGACTTTTTTGTCTTCGTTTTTTCATTTTATTAAATTTTGGCTCTTAGAATCCCTGAGAAATAATTATTTGCTGCCCAACTTAAAGGTTCAGAAACCTCCAGAGTTTCCTCTTACTTTCTCGGTGACACAGCTCCATTCAGCAAATGGGGATGTGATTTGATTAATGATTTCCCAGCCTCATTATTTCACCTTGCATTTTTCTTTTGTTCTTTCCAGGAAGCAGAATGTGCCTACACACTCTTTGTCATTGCCACATTTTGGCTTACAGAAGCTTTGCCTCTGTCAGTAACAGCTTTGCTGCCTGGTTTAATGTTTCCATTGTTTGGGATCATGCCTTCTAAGAACGTAAGTCCTCTTGCAAATGTATGTGATAATTAGATTCCTTACTTTGTGTTGATACTCCCATTGAGAAAGTTGTATTGAAAGGGAGCAATAATCCTATTGATAAAGCTTCCACATTAGTCCTGCAAGTTTCCAGTTGTTTCTCCCTAGAATTCTGCATGTATGTCTGCATTCAGGTGGACAGAAACAAAACACAGGCTGTAGCCTCTTGAGTCATGTGTGTCAGTAGGAGAAATGCGTGTCCAGCCTTCCTGGGCTGACATCTATGGCTGGTGTCTCTCTCCCAACAAAAGGGCCAACCTTTTCACATCCTGCATAAGCTTTTTCTTTTCAACAGAATTTGGTCTCACACGGTGTTAGAAAAGCAATTTTTGTTTTTAATGAAGAAAAAGCTACCCTGTTTTCTTTTCCAGAAACCTGCCATTTCAAAAGATAAAGCCAAATTAACTTTCATGTGTATTTCTATTTTGTTCTTGCTGAGAGGAGTTTATTCATGCTGAGAGGTGTTTCTTACCTTTATACAATCTGAGGGTACCCGTCTGAAGAAAATGGATTCAGTTTCCCAGTAAAAGCATGAAATGCATTGAAATCAGAAAATCTGTCTTCATGCAGTCTCCAGCCACCCAGCACACAACTGCCCAAACCACAGCTGAAAGAATCTCAGGAAAGATGTCAAGTTCAAGATGCCAGCCCCTGCAATTTGTCACCTTTGGACTTCTATCTTCTGCCAGAGTTCAATATTGCTAACTTGAGGTTCATCTGTCTTGTAACGTGGGTAGAGATTTTTCTTTTTAAATAACCCATGTTATATAGAGATGGGGTTTTTTGTTGTTGTTATTTTGTTTTGTTTTTTGTCCTATGGGAGAAGCAATTCCTTTCCTTCTCTTCATGTCATTCTTCCTCATTTCGTGGTTCAAGATCTTCTTTTCTTCTTTTTGCGTTGCAGATCCATTTTACTCCTCTTTTCTTACTGCATTTTCCCTTCGCTCAGAATCTTGACTCTTTTCTTTCTAAGCACAATTGCTTGGGAAGAGAGTGTAGCTTCTCGTCCCCTTCTGCTGCCCACAGAATCTGGGATCTATAATTTAAGAAGTTTCTCAAATGCTCCAACATGCTACATGGCTCCCAGTAAAGGAAAATTTAAAAGAAGGGGCAGGCAAGTTCTTAAACGTAGTGTGTTAAGTTATTAACCCCTGTCCTGCTGGCCTAGGTGGTTGTACCTCTAAAGGTAACTAGTTCAACAGTGACGTATTTGTCTTTTACGGTTTAATAAGAATGAAACTGACTAAATTGACTTTTTAAAAGAAGCTGAGATCAAAGCAAGATTAACTGCAACTGGGGCATTTCTGTAGCAAAGAGGCTAAAGGAAGACAGGAGAAGAAGGATGCCTAGGAAAGCCTGGTTTTGTGGGAACTGCCAAAGAAATATCTTTGCCTCTTTACAGAATGTGGAGGCCTGGCTAGAGGCAGCAAAATTCTAGGTACTGTCAGCAGTTGCGTTAGTCAGGCTGCCAATACCTGTCCAAGAGTCCTTTGTCTCCAGAAGTGTCAACCTCATACTAATTTAACAGTCATAGAACCTTAGCCTTGGAAGCTCGTACTTCTGGATCATTTCATCTTGGGCAGGGATTTCCCCTCTCAATAGCTCTTACAGATGAGATCACTCAGGAAGTGTTTGGGTCTTCCTGTGTGTGAGTTTAGAATACCCTTCAAAGAAAATACATATGTTTTTTAACACTTTGAATACTTGATTCACTCAGCTTTACTGAGCCCAGTTTCAAACTCAGTCACTTTGTCCCTAGACTTTCCTCTAAATGTCTAAGATTACGCATACACACACACACACACACACACACACACACACACACACACACACGGACAGCAACAATAGCAACAATAAAAACTTCATCTTTCTTCCACACGACATTGCTGTTTTTGATGTGAAAATAAATACCATTTCCTCTTTCAGTCTCCCCCGCTCCAGTCTTTATGGTTTCTGCATCTCAACTCCCTTCCTTAACCCCACCACCTCCACCTGTGCCATCACCACCATCTTCACTCCTGTTCCCAGAACTACCTCCAGTTTGTCAGTGGTACTTATGAATTAGATAGTGAATGTAATGTCTATCACGTGGTAAGCACTCATTATATATTAGTTAATATTATCATTATTTGTACATTGACAAGAGTGAAGACCTCACTAGAAACATTCTGACTGTTGCAAAGCTAAGTGAATCTGTTTCATTTCAGCCTAAATTCGTTGCAAATTTTATGTGACTTTTTTTTATCCTAAGCTTCGTAGGAACTTGAAACAAACCAAAGTCCTTAGGACTTTCAGTGTAGCAAACTGCTCTTCAGTCTTATGATCCTCTTTCCAGAAAGGGCAACTGGAATTTTACTAGGAAATATCTGACCAAAGTTATGGGGAAAGGGCTAGAGATTTATTCAGAGGACCTGAGCTTAAAACCTGATATTCACCACTAATTACTTGTATGGTCCTGATCATGTCCCTTAGCAACTCTTTTTTTCTCATAATCCAGAGGTTATAATAATCAAATCAAATAAAAATGTGAAACAGTGATAGATACTAGGCATCAATTATTCTTATGAGTTTTAATATCCACAGTTAAAGGTGTTAAATATCATACCAGCCCTTCTGAAGGATATGGAATCTCAACTTTGCCATGGAGACTAATGTGTCTTTAATACCCTTGTCTAAGTTCAGAGCCTTACACATCCTTCTCTTTGGCCACAATAGTTTTAATCTTATGTTATGCATTTATTAAGTCAATGCTAAATATCTGTATCTTACTGAGCACCTTATTGTATTAAATAATGTCAACAAATTTTGAATTTCTCTCATATCTATTGAATAAAATCTGAAATGCTAAATATTTAGTGTGCCGAATTAGATATTCCAAAACAAATATCATTATTATTATTATTATCATCATGGAAAAAGTGTTTATATATAAGTTTTATAGATATAAATATGAAGGTACTCATATGTATATGCAGATGTTATATATTTAGGTCAGTCGTGCAATAAATATTTATGTGCTAGGACTCTGCCAGGATCTTGGGAATACATTAATGAGTAAATACAGACAAAAGTCCCTGTCTTCATAGGAGAAAAGAGACAATAAACAATATACCTTAACGCATAGGTAAATTACAGGGAGTTAGAAGGTAATTGGTGCTATGGAAAAAAGCAACAGGATAATAAAGATCTAGAGAGGGTTGCAGTTTTAAACAGGATCATCAGAGTAGACTCAATGAGGTGTCAATACCTGAACAAAGACTTACAGGAGATGAGGGAGTTAGTCATGTGGATATCTGTGGAACAGCCGTCACTGAAGGCCAAACGGCCCCCACAAACACCTCAAGGCAGGAATAGGTCCGAAGGGTGATTAGAGCAAAGTGAGTGAAGGAGAAAATGATAGAAGATGATGTCAGGGAGATAATGTGTAGAGGGACTAGACCATCTAGGGCCAAAGTAGGCCAACATAAGTAACATTTTAATGAAATGAGAATGAGACTCTCTAGAGAATTTTGAGTAGAGGAGTGGCATGATCAATTTGACTTTTATTTAAAAGGATAATTTAGACCTGCTATGCTGAGAAACAAGGCAGAAAGAAGGAAACAGGTAGCAGGTTATTGCAATAATGCAGTTGAGAGGCCATGGTTAATTCAGACAAGGGATAGTAATAGAGATATTGAATATATTGTTGATGTATTTTTAAGATAAAACCAACAAAATTTCCTGTATGATTTGATAGAGCATATGATAGAAAGAAAGAATTCAAGGATGCCTCAGAACTTTTTGACCTGGCAGCTGGAAAATTGGAGTTGCCATCAACTGAAATGGGGAAAACCATGGGCAGAGTAGGCTTGTTGCACAAGAGAGGCTGACACCAGGAATACAAAGTTGGACACTAAGTATGAAATAACTGTTTGATATATAAGTGAGGGTGTTAAATAGGCAGTTAAATACAAATGGGCCCAGAGTTCATGAGAGAGAGCTGAGCTGGAGATACACGTTTGAGAATTATCAGCATATACATGATACTGAAAGCTCTAAAAGTTGATGAGATCGTTTAGAGAATGAGTGAAGATAAAAAACAAACAAAGATAACAAAGAACTGACTAATTGGAGAACTACAACATTAAGGGATTGATAAGAAGAAAAGGAATTTGCAAAGAAGAATGAGGATAGGTTATTGAGGTAGGAGGAAGACCAGGAGAGTGTGGGATCCTGGAAATGTTTTAAGGATGAGGCAGTGATCAGATGTGTCAAATCTAATAGGTCAGTTAATGTGAAAACTGGAAATTGACCATTGGATTTAGCAACAAAGCATAAATAAACTTGAACGTTTATGGGTAAGTATACTGACTTGTAGGAAGCTTGTGAACTGGTAAATTTTATAGCTAAGAGAGAACCCACATGCTCTGATAGCAAAAGTGCATGTGTTTTGGTGAAATCCCACTTTGAGACAGAAATATGACTACCTTGATCTTAAAAACAGATTTCGAATTTCATTAGAATTTTATTTGACATGCTTATTTTGCCTCAAAAATAGTTATATTTACCAGTGTCATTTACAGACCAGTAGCATTTTCTCCTATTACCTCCTATACACATGGGCTATAAACAAACACATATACTCGTGACTAATGTGCTACAAATATACTGTGATGAAACCCAAAGAATGGGTAATACAATGGAAAACAAAAGAATGTGAGAATTCCTCCTTAGGTTTATAATTATTTGCATTTAGACAATTGGGCTGCAGGCCATTTTTTTGTTTACAGAGTCTACTAAGAGACTGGAAAACTATAGTCTGAGGGCCAAATTCAGCCTGCTACCCAATTTTTAAATTAAAGTTTTACTGGAGGAGCACCTGGGTGGCTCAGTCGGTTGAGCCTTCGACTTCAGCTCAGGTCATGATCTTGTGGTTCGTGAGTTTGGGCCCCACATCTGTGCTGACAGCTCAGAGCCTGGAGCCTGCCTCAGATTCTGTGTCTTCCTCTCTCTCTCTGCCCCTTCCCTGCTCACACTCTGTCAATCTCTCTCTCAAAAAATAAACATTAAAAAAAATGTTTTTTAAGTTTTATTGGAAACACGCAAAGCCATGGTTATTCATTTACAGTCTCTGGCTACTTTTGTGCTACACACAAGTTGAGTAGTTGCAGTACAAACAGTGAGGCTCACAAATTCACATTTATTATCTGACCTTTTACAGACAAAGTCTGCCAACTGCTGACATAATCTAAAGAGAAATACAAGAGTATCTTATGGTCTTGGACTTTCTTCTGTGTTCAATAATTTACTAATAATGGCTCACTTCTATGTATTTCTTTAAATACATGGTAATTTTTTAAATAATTCTGCATTTATTTTTTCATAGAATTCTCAGACTGATGGAATAGTGTAAGTAGGGTTTATTTTCATGAGCGAAACTGCAAAAGAGATAAGAGCAGAGGAAAACTCAAATGTCTATTTATCTTCCAATAATCAATTTGAATATCAGGTACTGTAAGAAGAGTTTCCCAATTCCCCTAGAAAAAGGTGGTTATTTACTCTTTGAGCCTCAGCTATAGCTTGAAGAAATATTTTCCATGCACCTGTGATACTTTACTGCTGTCTTTGTTACCTTGTTTTTCTCACCTAGTAACCTGTAAGCTTCTTGAGTCTAGGGACTTATTAATTCAGTATCTATTGAGTGCCAATACGTGCCATGAATGTCCTAAATCCATAAATGCAATGATCAATAAGACACATCTCTGCCTTCAAAATATATCTAGTCTAATAAAGGGGATAATAAAGTAAAAAACAAAATTATCACCACGTGCATTAAGATGTGCTCTCACAAAAGGAAGCAGCATCCAACCACGTTTAGGGTAGTCAGAAAAGGCATCTTAGAATTGACTTCTGATTTCATCCATGAAGGAAAATTATGGGTAACCAAAATAAGAGAATAGAGTCATTCCAGGTTAAATGACAGCCGAGTGTTAAAGCATTTCTGTGATTGGAGAGTTTCACACATAAGGAGAAGTTGGCAGAGAGCACTGAAAGACTAAGCTGGAAAGGTGAAATGGGACTAAATGATGAAGAGTCTTACAAGACGTGTTGAGAAAGTTGGATTTTGGTCTTAAAACACATGGGGTCCACTGAAGGAGTATAGGAGGCACAATGATGTGATTAGATTTATACTTTAGAAAAGTAATTGTGACAATGGTGAGGGGTGGATTAGAAAAAGACAGATCAAACGGTAACCATGTGAGAAGCGGTAAGGAGCTCAATTAAAGGTTTGAGTGGTAATAAGGTTTGAATAGAACAAAGTGGACAATTTAAAGTAGACGGGGGAACTGGAAATAATAGGACTTAGTGACTAAGATGCACTTATTGGAAATGAAAAAGGAATCAGAGCTGACCCTTAGGTTTCTAACTTGAAGAACTAAGTAGATGGAAGTTTCATTTGCCACAAAAAAAGGCATATGCTGAGTTTTTAGATATTTATAGGAAATTCAAATGGAGATGTCCAGCTGGATACACCAGTCTGGAACACAGAAGACTTATCTGTTTGGGCACAAACACCTTAGTGTCATCAGCATTAATTCATCAAATATGTATTGAATGCCTACTATGTGCCAAACATGATTTTAGTCACATAGAGTTAGAAATTGAATCTGTAAGATTCAATAATCAGGGGTACAAAACAAGAAGACTGGAGACAAACCTTATAGAGTACCAACATTTAAAAAAAGGTAGAGGAAAAGTAATTTTGAAAGTAGGCCAAGAAGAAAAATTCAGAGAGGCAGAGATAGACCCAGGAAGGGAAAAAAATGGTTTGTCAGGTTGTAAACACTAGTAAATGAATAAATTGAAAGAATACTTATACTGAATGTAAGGACTGAGAGAGTTAAGAGGTTAGAAGTTTGGGAAGAGAGGGTAGACAATTGGGATTTAGGAGCTCAGAGAGTGTAGCTTGTACGTGGATTCCCTTCCTCCCTCTCTCACTCATCCAGTATTATTTACTGAGCTCCTACTCTGTACCAGAACTGTACTAGGTGCCAAATATGCAATGACTAGCAAAACAGATTCCTGGTCCTCTTAGAATGTATAGTGTAATACAGAAGACATGTAACAAGCAGGCAAACAAACTACATAATGTGATGTGCTATAAAGGAAATAAACAGGGCTCCACAATACAGAAAAATAGTAAAATCTGTTTAGAAAAGCTGGATATTTGAGAATTGAAGAGGTGTGAAGAGGGAAAAACATGTCAGACATTTATTCTTGCCTTCCCTGTTCATATAACAGTTTTGGTGCATAGTAAACTCTTGTCCAATGTTAGAGTAATTAATAAATGAAATAATAAGGAAATTGATATAATTATTTTCTATTATGCAATTACTACAAAACGCAAAGAGGTACATATAAACTTTGAAAACATAATAAACTAACTTTTCACAAAACATAAAGAAGAGATCCACTTGTCCACTTTTAATTCCAAGGCTAATTTTTATTTTGTTTTGAAACCAAGCCAGACTTGGTGGGTTATACTAAAAGTGCAGGTACAACTCAAAATATCAAAATAAGGGCGGCTGTGTGGCTCAGTCCGTTGAGTGTCCAACTTCAGCTCAGGTCATGATCTCCTGGTTCGTGGGTTCGAGCCCCACATCGGGCTCTGTGCTGACAGCTCAAAGCCTGGACCCTGCTTTGGATTCTGTGTCTCCCTCTCTCTCTGCCCCACTAATGTTCTGTCTCTCTCTCTCTCTGTCTCCCTCTCTCTCTGTGTCAAGAATAAATAAACATTAAAAAAATTTTAATAGCAAAATCATCATGAAGACTGATTTTTCTGTTCCTTTGTGGTTTCATATTAGAATAGTTATTTTCCAACTCTTCCATTCCTTCTCACAGATATTTTTAAGGGATATGTCTTCTTTCTTTTTAAATGTTTATTTATTTATTTATTTTGAGAGAGAGTGTGCAAGTGGAAGAGGGGCAGAGAGAGGGAGAGAGAGAAATCCCAAACAAGCTCCACGCTGTCTGCGCAGAGCCTGCTGTGGGGATTGATCTCACGTATGGTGAGATCATGACCTGAACTGAAATCAAGAGTCAGACACTTAACTGACTGAGCCGCTCAGGTGCCTTAGGGATATTTCCTCTTATAATCGTCTCTTTTCTGCACAGCCTTGTGATTCAGTTTAACCAAGCGGGTCCTAAAGTCAGGTCTGTTGAATATCAGTCTCATGAGGTACAGCACCTAAGAATTTAAAAGTAAGTTTTCTGTGGTTAGATAAGTTGAGAAATATGTTGTATATGGAACTCTGGGAGTGGCAACATATATTAAAGGTATACTTAATATAAATATATAATATAATGTTTATATTATATATAAAATTTAATGTTTAACTATTATAAGTATAGTATTTAAAGGTTTTGAGGAGATCTACGGGAAAGAAAATGCTAGTATTTCAAAACTCTCTGGTTTCTAAACTTACTTGACCACAACATCTTTGTGTTGTTGCTGCTGTTTGAGAAAAAGATTATGTACCTAACATACCTCAGAGCATTCTTTGGTAAATAGGTGGACCCAAAGTGTCTGTACACTCTACTAATCTCTCAATGGTGTTAGCTAAAAATGGTTTAAAATGTTGGCTCCTATTGAAGAGTATTTATTTTCTAGCAAATGATTTTGAAGGTAAACCATTCAAAGTATTAAGAAGTGACACTGAAGTTATGGCATAATGGATAGTATCAATGACACTGGCAAGTTGGAGACTTAACTTGGACTTTCCCAAATCACAGTCATTGTCATTCTACCATAGCAGCATAACTCGATTAACCCCAGCTGAGAGGAGGAAAAATTAAGACATTGAAGGCAGTTTCCTGATGTTACACAGTTATTAAAAAACCCAGTATGGAGCCTCTGTGTGGCTCAGTCAGCTAAGCATCCAACTCTTGATATTGGTTCAGGTCATGATCTTGTGGTCGTGAGATAGAGCCATGCCTGGAGCTCCACATCGGGCTCCACACTAAGTGTGGAGCCTGATTGGGATTCTCTCCCTCCCCCTCTCTCTACCCTTCCCCTACTCGTTCTCCCTCCCCCCTCAAAATAAATAAATAAACATTAAAAATAAAAAAATAAAAGTAAATAAAAACCCAGTATCTTGGGTTCCCTTTCTTTTTTTTTTTTTTTTTTTTTTTGTATACATTCTTCCTTAACACTACTATTTCTGGGTAAGAATATAGAACTTACTTCAAATTTGTATTCTAATGCATCTACATTTTTCTTAACCAAATAGAAAGATTAAGTAGTTTGAAGGTCACAGCTAAGAGCAGCAAAGTTAAGAGAAAGCAAAATTGCTTTCTCGGGCAATCTCATTTTCCCCCCACCAACATAAATGATCATGGGCTTAACTATAATTTCAGGTGGCATCTGCTTATTTCAAAGATTTTCATCTACTGCTAATTGGAGTCATCTGCTTAGCAACATCAATAGAAAAATGGAATTTGCACAAAAGGATCGCTCTGAGAATGGTGATGACAGTGGGTGTGAACCCAGCATGGTAAGTACCGCATTTATTGTTCCAGGTTTACATTCCAAACAGATCATTTTTGTGCAGAGCAAATAACTAAATAAGTAATACGCATCTAGGCAGTCATTCATATCACAGTATAATTCATGCCTTTTTTTCTCCTCTGCAAATATGAAAGGGATGTAAAGTGTACTTGAGTTGGAGGAGGAAACAACAACTTTCCCTTCACAGCAGGTCTAACTACAGGGAGATTGGAGTAAGTGCACACAACTCTCTCACCTTTCATGCACATTAAGAGGCAAAGCTGAGAGGAGCCTTGAACCTCAACAGACAAGACTGATAGGCTTCAGAGTAGATTTCAGTCCTATCTCGTTTTTTGGCTAATTACCCATTCAAGACTTGTTCAAGAGCATCCTTGATCATCAGGGAAGATGTTAAGAACCAAAGACAAAGACATTACTGACAAAATACAAATGTGTGCAGAAAAATTCCAAGGTGAACATTTTTCTTTTTAAATGAACTTTTGCAAAGTGAAACAATCAATTAAGAAGTTTCATCTACAGAATGTGAAATCGCTCAGTTGACTGATTTTCCCCCACTGAATGCTTTCCCCCACTGAAATGAATGCTTTTTTCCATTAAATTAATTGGCTATTGTAGTTTTAATTCTAGCTCTTGTTAAGAACATAGATGTGAGCTAAAAAATATATTTTCAGTGTCATAATCACTTGCATATGAGAAATTATATGTTTCTCTCTAAAGGCAATACATATATACCAGTCCTTATAAAGTTTAGTGTGTAGTAAGCAGAAAGTTCCCAGTAAAATTGCCACCAAAAAGTTCTAAATTAGAAATTATAATAATACTGATTTTAAAATACGCATTTAACATTTGCCAAAGCATTAAGCTTTAAAGCCTTAGGTGGTTCTTCCCTTCTCATTTTTCTTTGAAAATGAGAAAATTTTATTGAATTATGTTGCATAATTCATTCTAGAGTGTATCCATATCTGTGTTTACCATTTATGAGTAAAATAGTATTGTTGAATACAGAAAATAACTCAGATGAGTCAAATTTTTTAAATGTTTGTTACTTAAAATTTTTATAACATGTATGTATTAAGGTAATTTCACTCTTAAAATGAAATGGTGTTCCACAGCTCTTGGGACGCTACAGATACTGTCTCTTTTCCTTGATTGCCTTCTCACTGACCACAGGGAATAGGGGAGTGAACCGCACAGTGAAGCAAGAGTCCTGTCCATTATATCATTAAGTGGCTTTGCAATTTAAGGCATTTTCACCACACTAAAGATTTATCTGATCACCATCTTCTTTTATAGGAATATTTCATGTCTTGTCAGAGCCTTAAGTTAAAGGTATTTCTAGTTTACTTTTATTAAGAATCATGTCTTATTTAAACAGATATCTGAAGAGTTCTATTTTGTTCTACATGTAAAAATTGTTCACCTGATCTGAAGTGGAAACTTACAGTGTGGAATTTTTCTTGTGGATCTACTTTTTTTTTTTTTAATCTTTATTTATTTTTGAGAGAGAGACAGCATGTGAGCAGGGAAGGAGCAGAGACAGAGAGAGACACAGAATGCGAAGCAGGCTCCAGGCTCCGAGCTGTCAGCACAGAGCCCAACGTGGGGCTCAAACTCATGAACTGTGAGATCATGACCTGAGCTGAAGTGGGATGCTCAACCCACTGGGCCACCCAGGCGCCCCACTTGTGGATCTACTTTTAAAGGGAGTCACAGAATTTTATGAATGGCTTTATATGGAAAGATGTGCTGCTGAATGATTTTCTGGGATCTCCTACTCAAAGGAGATCATATTTTTCCCCCAGGTGTGACTTTGAAAGCTTATAGATACAGTTTCAAATCCTAGAAGTCTTAGGTGTGTTATTTTTAAGGGAGAAGAACTGCTCTAAATATAAGAGAAGACAAAATAATATATCCAGTTCTTGACCACAGGTAGGAATGTTAAATTCAAGAAAGCGTAAATAATAGAATCTATAGAAAATTCTGAAACCTCATTTTAGCTAGTAATTTTAACCATTTCCTTTATCTACCATATATTGAACCAAGTAGTCAATAACAAAAAGCAGATTTAAAAATAGTAATTTTTCTCCTTGCCCTTGTGCTTCCCTGGCACACAGACTAATAAACAGAGATGAAACCAAAAGGTAAGAGAAGGAATAAGGGATCCTAAACTCAAAAATTGATTACATTTCCTCTTACTAGTATTTGAAGGTAAGCGTCATCTGCAAAGGGCATTCAAATATTGGTATAATATTATAAGCTGTTATACCATCTACTGACTTGCAGTTCGGTTATACATTTAATCATTTTTTTCTGTTTCAAGAGAAGATTCTTATGGTTTCCAGGGAGACAAATCTCATAAAAACTCCACTCTTCTATGTGCCACTTTGGTTCCTGTCTGGCTATGGCCATCCTCAGGGGTCGTCATCTGAGGGGAACCTTAAGTTAAGTGTGTTTTGAAAAAAATTCCCAAGTCAAAAACAGCAACCTTGACAGTTAAATAATACAGAGCTAGTTAAGCTGAAGAGCACAGTTCATACTAAAAGCCCTCTCATTTCAGGCTGACATTGGGGTTCATGAGCAGTACCGCCTTTTTATCTATGTGGCTTAGCAACACCTCAACTGCTGCCATGGTGATGCCCATCGTGGAGGCTGTGGCACAGCAAATCATCAGTGCTGAAGCAGAGGTCGAGGCCACTCAGATGACTTATTTCAGTGGATCAACCAACCATGGACTGGAAATTGATGGTATCACATGTTGTTACAGCTGCAGTGGGGTCTAATCATTTGGGCAATAGGCATAAACTCAAGAATTCTGGCTTATATTTTATTGACTGTCCATACATGCATGATGTGAATTTAGCCTTCCCCTTTCTGTATTTATACAAAGGAATGACATTACCCGAATATTTTACCTTCAGTTAATGGTCAAATCTACATTCTCTGGAAAAAAAGAGGAAGAATGCCCTTTCTCTCCTCCAGCCAGTCTGATGGAAATCTTTCTCTGCCTCTCTCTCTCAGGAGACCCCAGGTCTACTTTCATACTGAATTGACATTCCTGCATAAAACTGGGAATCTGTCATTCCTACATTTTATTTGGAAAGAGCATTGCATTTGGCTGTGGTTATTTCTGGCTCTGATAAATTTCCCTGATAGAGTGAAAACTGTTGGGGCAATATTTGTATTTATAAAATACTTTATTAAGATGAATGTTATGTCAGTAGGTGAATTTATTTTCAGTTTCTAGTAATGCTTCCTTCTTTACACACACACACACACACACACACACACACACACACACACACCTGCACACACAGAAAACCCTTTAAAGTATTTTTCTTCTATTTAATGTTTTGCAGAAAGTGTTAATGAACACGAAACAAACGAGAGGAAAGAGAAGACAATACCGGTTCCAGGGTAAAGAATATTGACATTTTGATTAGGATTTTCTAAATTACATTTTAATAAAATTATAAAAGGGGTCGATTTATTTTGCAGATACAGTAATGATGCAGGGAAAAATTCAAGCAATATGGAGCTGGAAAAGGTACATTAAATGTGATTCTTTCTAAATAATTATATGTGAAATTATATTAGATGTGCAGTTAGAGACGTATGCATTTTAAAATCTGCTACTTGCTTCCTTGTTTATAAATTACTTTTCTTGCTTAAGTCAAAATGGTTTGATAAGCCCTCATGGAGAGACTAAAATCAATATTCTGATAGAAAGTATTTTAGGCTTTGAAAATTAGCATCATTATTTTCTCCTTTTACTAAGTTTGTGGTGATAGGAGGTAGCATATGTAGTTCAAGGAAATATAATTCCAGTCTCAGAATATTGTTTCATTTTCTTATTAAAATCTTACTGGCTTGGTAGCCTGATTTTCATTAGGACTCTCCCCATTTCTTTCAGGTTATAAACTTAGAGCAACTATTCGTGTAATTGCAATCCAGTTATCTTTAGTATTCCCACTAAAAAATTCAATGCAGAATTTATGAATTGCTACTGTCAAACACAGATGGAGGAGTCGGAGTCATTCTAGCTATTCAAGGAAGGAAGGAGACTTTTGTAAATTATCCCACAGAATTCATTTCCCAGAATAAATCAATATAAAAATTCTATACCGAGTCGTATTGGGAGCAATAGATCTTGAGTCTACTGAAAAGTAATCCTGCATAGCAATAGTTTTATAGTAACCATGGTATTAGGAATAGGAGAGTGGGGCATATGTTCCTTCCTCAGGCTGTAATGCATTCACATGCAGCTCAGTAGGAAAAAGAAGACTCTCTTGTTATTTACAGAAATCTTTAAGGAAGGAGTGATTTCTGTGTAAAGTGGAGACAAATAACAAAGCTAAGTTTTAAGCCTTTAGCTACAGTGTACAGTAAGGGTTTTAAAGATGAGAACTGAATATACATTTATGAAAACAATATCATTTTTAGTGATAGAGTAATTCTTGTAAAACATAGAAAATCAATAGCAGGCAAAGTATGTCACAGAAGAATACATTAAAAATGAGCTTTAAAAATTATGAAAACCGGCAATCCTAAACAGAAAAATATGCTTGCACTCAGTAACTTTCTCGTAGTCATCTTTAGAAACCCAGTTTTCTGGCATGATGCTGAAATTTAGTGTCAAGCCCCTTCGAATCGATTTGACATCCAACACGGTCCTAGGCATTATAGAAAGGTCCAACGATGAAAAGACCTGCTCCCCACTGTGTGCAGCTCAGAGTCTAGTGGGGAAGGTGGATGTAAAAAAGACATGTGACATAACTCCTACAACAGAAGCATGCACAGAGGGGCTAAGTGTTCAGAAGTGGAGAGCAACCAGCTCAGTCAGGGCATGTTGCAGGAGTGGAGTGCAAGGGAACGAGATTTGAGTCAGGAAGGAGACATCATGTTCAATCAGCAGAATGCAGACTCCATGCATGCAGGGACTATGTCTCCTTTGTTCACCATTTAATTCCATGACACGCTTCATTGCCTCATTTTCAGTAGATATTTATCTTCATCAATTAATGAATGAGTGAAAAGAGAAGAGGTATTCTAATTAGAGAATGCAGTGAATTCAAAGACCCAAATATGTGGAGAACCGGGCTTTTTTCAGGAAACCTCTCCACTGCAGGTTCTAGGGATGAGTTGTGGTAAGTGAAATGTGAAGATAGATCAAGCCATGTTCAGAATAGCTGTTTGTGGGACGCCTGGGTGACTAGTCTGGTTAAGCATCCGACTCTTGATTCCTGCTCAGGTCATGATCTCACAGTTTCGTGAGTTGGAGCCACACGTCAGGCTCTGCGCTGAACCTGCAGAGCCTGCTTGGGATTGTCTCTCTCTCTCTCTGTCTCTGCCCCTCCCTGCCCATGCTCTCTCTGCCTCTCTCAAAATAAATAAATAAACTTTTAAAAAAATATTTTAAAAAATAGCTGTTCTTGGGGCGTGTGGGTGGCCCAGTCCCTTAAGCGTCAGACTTCGGCTCAGGTCATGATCTCATTGTTTGTGAGTCGGAGCCTCCGTGTTGGGATCTGTGCTGACAGCTCAGAGCCCAGATCTTGCTTCAGATTATGTGTCTCCCTCTCTTTCTGAGCCTCCCCTGCTCATGCTCTGTCTCTGTCTCTCTCTCTCTCAAAAGTAAATAAACATTAAAAAAATAATAATTAAAAATTTTTTTTAAATGCAGAAGAGTTTAGAGTTTATCTTAGGGGAAATGGGAACCTTTGAAACTGGAGAGCAGCATGGTAAATTCTGCCCATTGAGAAACTTACTATGGCAACAATTTGAAGAGTGGAGAGTACAAACCTAACTGGACTTTTTTGATTAATCAGACTTTGAGGACAAGAGAGAGAAAAGCATAGAAGATGTCTCTGCTAGAGTAAACTAGGTAAATGTAGGCCTTGATGTCACCAATTGAGATGCAGACACAGGAGGAACAAGTGTTCAATGGAGAAAAGTAAAGATAATGTGGGTACATTTAGGGCAATAAAGACTGAGTTCTGAGTTTGGGAGAAGAGAGCAAGCAAGGCCTTTGAACAATGCTTCTGTGGTCTTTGTAGAACTCAACGTATAAAATTCAACTTTATGCAAAAGAAAAATTAAAGGATAGCTTTTTACTTTACAAAAGTATTCTTTGTTAGAGATAACACGAAAGTGTTATTTTATATACACACTTAAGATATGTTTTGATTTTTAACAATTACAGATAGATATATTGTATATTTTGTGTTCAATTTGTACTAAATTGCACCTGTTCTTTGCCAGGTTTAAACTAGCTACTTTAACATTAATTGATTATGTGGAAGAATCTGTATCTACTTCATCTAGTTATGAAAAGGAAAGAATATTTATATTTATAATGTTTTTTTCTTCTATTTTCTTCTTGAAGCAGGTAGGGCATTCTACTGAATTAAAATAGCTGTATGGTTTGGCTTTGAATTTGAACTATAAGTCATCAAAGATCCAAATATTACTCCTTTAAAGAAGGAATGGTTTAAAATAAATTTCAGAGAAGAGGGAAAAATGAAGGGCTTAGGTTTTTTTAAATTTGCACTATTTTGCCATGTTCGTATTTAAAAAAAAATATTTAATTTCTACTGAAAATTACTACAATTTTGTACATTTGAATCATTTGTTCAGTAAAAAATTAAGTATTTTCCTTAAATTTAATTAAAATCTGTTTACTAGTATAATTAAATCAATCCAAGATGATCAATAACCTTACTTAATTTTAGAATTATATATTTACTTCATTTTTTAGAATTATGTTTCTCTTTAAAGGCAATAACACACACCAATCCATATAAAGTTTAGTGTGTAGTAAGCAGAAAGTTCCCAGTAAGTAGAAGAAAATTAAGAACTACCACCAAATAAGTTCTACATTAATAATTATAATAATATTGATTAAAAATATGCATTTAACATTTGCCCAAGTATTATCTTCTTAATGAGGCCTACCCTGATCACCCATTTTCATTATGGCCAATACATCCCTCCTAATACCCTTGAACCTGCCCTACTTTTCCCAAAGCATGCATTACCTTCATACCAATGAAATTATTTATTTAATTTTTTTCCATATGCTTATTTGTATTTCAAATATCTAGAACAGGTGACTGCCATAGAGTAAGCATGTAGTAAATATTTGCTGAGTGAAGGAATAAATTCAGTAATATTTTTCTCAATAATACTTAGATTAAAGGAACTCATTCTGTATAGAAACTATAACAAGAAAAAAGCAAACCGATAAAGGTTGAAAGATAAAACCGTGAGTCAGATTAATTTCATTTTTTCCAGCTTAATTGAGATATAATTGACACATAAGTATACTTCACTCAGCCAACACATTGGGTAAATTTAAGGCGCACCTGTTGATTTGATATATTTATATATTGCAGAATGATTATCACCATTGCAATAGTTAATACCTCCATCACATTACATAATTACCATTTCTTTTTTGTGGTAAGAACATTTAAGATCTACTCTCTTAGCAACTTCCAGTATATAGCAAGTATTATTAATTTTAACCATCATGCTGGACATTAGGTCCTGAGAAATTATTCATCTTATAACTGTAAGTTTGTACCCTTTGACCAAAATCTCATTTCCCCAACCCCAGCCCCCAGGACCACACTCTACACTCTGTTTCTATGAATTAGACTTTTTTCAATTCCACATGTAAATGATAACATGCAATAATTGTCTTTGTCTGACTTATTTCACTTAGCATAATGTTATTATAATAACAGCCATTCTGTTGGGTATGAGGTCATAACTCACTGTGATTTTGATTTGCATTTCCCTGATGGTAGTGATATTGAGTATCTTCTCATCTACCTGTTGGACCACTTGTATGTCTTCTTTGAAAAAAATGTCCATTCAGTTCCTCTCATTTTTAAATTGGATTATCTGGGATTTGTTGCTGTTGAGTTAATTTTTATGAGTAGTACAAGAAAGGGGTCCAATTTTATATGCCTATGGTAATCCAGTTTTCCCAACACCATTTATTGAAGAGGCTATCCTTTCCTCACTAAGTATCTTGGCTCCTTGTCAAATGCTGGCTCCTTGTATATATTAAGGTTTATTTCTGGGCTTTCAATTCTGTTCTGTTGGTGTGTGTGTCTCTTTTTATACCAATTCCAGACTGTTTTGATTACTATAGCTTAGTAATATAGTTTGCAACCAGCAAGTGTGATACCTTCAGTTTTGTTCTTTCTCAGGAAAGAGAAAATTGCTTTGGCTCTTCATGGGGATTAATTTCATTTTTTGGTGGAAAGAATATAAGGGTTTGGAACTAAAACTTATCAACCCTAAAATTCTTGTTGATAGAACTGCAAACTTCTGACATAGATGATAATAATGATAATTTTGCCATTGCTGCTGCTACTGCTAGTAATGATTACATGTTAGTTTTGAAGGTGATAGATATTCAGTAGCCCCTCTGATTCCAGGAACTGATTAAAGAATAGACATATACCAATGCTGCATACCTAAAAGGGAGATGTTTTCCATGACTTGCCAAGTTCTCTTCTTATTATAGACCATGACCCAGACATTAGCAGAGCTCCGTACTTGTGCCCAAATAAAAGTGGTGGGTAAGTGATTAGCCTATATAAATCCTGCATGACTCTAAAAGTAGTTACAATATTTTTTTTGAGGCAAAAAGGAACAAAAAACAATGGAATATCCTAAAGGGACACTGACAGTACATGGTCAAATTTATTTGTCAGGTTCCAGGGGAGCAACTGAGAAACCAATCATCATCACTCATATTATTTCTATCAGAAATGAGTTATAGGTATCCGAAAACCAATTTTTACATACCAAAAGAAGAATCAAGTTGCTAGATTTTTCCCTTCTTCACAAGCACTAGTATTATTCAAAGAGATACCCACATTTTTATACTAGCTCAATTTCTAAACGTCCAGCCATCTTTGAATGAAAGGAATTGGAAAATCGGTTTGCTTTTAATGAAAGGTCTAAGATAATTGTTTTCCTTTCATTTTATATAATTCGTCATCCTCTACAGGGAAGAGTTCAAAGGGAAAATTTCCTTGAACAAATTAAATCTTGTTTTTTAATTAGGTGTTTAGTTTGGGGGTGAAAATCCTTATTATTGAAAACCAAATTCTAAAAGAAAACACTGTTTAATGTTCTCCAAGAATTCAAAGAACCATATTAACTGTAATAAGCATGGTTCATAATATCATGGTCTAGGGGCATTAGTTCTGCCAAGTTGGTAGATAACAATTCTAGAATATCTGCTGTCTACATCAAATAGAAACAAAACTGTGTTCTCCTTGATTACTCTTCCATGCAAGCCTAGGTGTAACTGAGTGGCAAAGCCACTCATGAGAGCTCTTCAGTCCTCACCTGACACCTGACAATGTAGGTGTCTTCTTTCACTCATCCAGACAAATCCTGTAGTTTACAGAGAGATGATGATAGAGAAGGAGAGAAACCACCACATACCCTTTAGGAATAACAGCCCCATCAAAATGACAGGAGACAGCAAGTGTCTGCAAGGATGTGGAGAAAAGGGAACCCTTGTGCACTATTGGTGGGAATGTAAATTGGTTCGGTCACTATAGAAAACAGTATATAAAGGTTCATCAAAAAATTAAAAAGGGAGTTACCATATGATCTAGAAATCCCAATTCTGGATATATATCCAAAGGAAATGAAAACAAGATCTCAGAGAGATATCTGCACTCCTATGTTCATTGTAGCATTATTCACAATAGCCACAATATGGAAACAACCTAAGTGTCCACCAATGGATGAATGGATAAAGAAGTGGTATGTATATACAATGGAATATTATTCAGCCACAAGAGAGAAGGAAATCCTGCCATTTGCAACAATATGGATGAAATTTGAGGACATTGTGCTAAGTGAAATAAGGCAGACAGAAAAATACAAATACTGCATGGTATCATTTATATGTGGAATCTAAAAAACAAAGTAAAATTCATACAAACAGAGTAGAAAAGTGGTTGTCAAGGGCTGAGTGGTGGGGTGCAAACTTTTGGCTATAAGATGAGTTAGGTCCAAGGATGTAATGTAAACATGGTGACTATGGTTAACACTATTGTATGATTGAGATTGGTTAGGGTAGTAGTGTTTGAATGTCTCAAACAACAACAACAACAACAACAACAGAAAAATAGATGTGTGAGGTGGTGGAAATATTGATTGGCTGGGTTGGGGTTACTTTTCATAATGTATGTATGTGTCAGATTACCACAACTATACACTTTAACTATTTTATAATTTTGTCAATTATATCTCAATAAAGTTGAAAAAAAATGTGGGATTTTTTAAAGTTTATTTATTATGTGAGAGAGAGAGTATGAGCCGGTGGGGGTGGGGGTTGGGGCAGAGAGAGGAGAGAGAATCCCAAGGAGGCTGGGTACCGTCAGCACAAAGCCCAGCGTGGGCTTGGTCCCACGAAGAGACAGTCAACCAACTGAGCCACCCAGGTACCCCAGTTGTGGGATCAAGTGACCTTGATGTACACACTAACAGTGAAAGGATTCCTCCCATCCAGTTGATTGGCATCTAGATATTTATCTAGTTTAGGCACTTCACATGTTTTTTTAAAATTTTTTTTAAAGTTTCATTTATTTATTTTTGAGGTGGGGGCAGCGGCATAGAGAGAGGGAGACAGAGAAACCCAAGCAGACTGTTCACTGTCAGCACAAAGCCCAACACGAGGCTCAAGCTCATGAACTGTGAGATCATGACCTGAGCCAAAGGTGCTACCAGGTATATTTTCTGATAAAAGAAGGTAGTAGGTGGCGACAGTTAGTGAGGTAAATTCACTTATCTTAAAAAAAAAAAAAAAAGATAAAGGAATCACAGAAGCAATCTGTGAACATGACCTCACTCCATATTTCAATTTTTATTGCCGCCAAAGTCCTAGCTCCACTGATATCTAGACTTAGCTGTGTTTCCATAAAACACTTTGTTGTTAAAGGAATGATTGTTGATAATATCTTTTCTCCCATATGTCTTTCATTTTTGAATCACCAAAATGCAGTTCTTCACATTTGAAGTTATTGAAATATCATCTGGCAAATAACATAAGTTCAGCCATGTTGGAAGCATCTGTACTTTCCTCTAACTGTACAGTAAGCCTCCCACACTATAAAATTTATTCTAATACTGTAGTTTGTTTTTTTAAAATCCTCAGAAATGTTTTTCTATGCATCTTCCCATAGTATTTCCTAACAAAAGAGTGCATTTATTTTATTTTGTCCTCAAATCGTTTTTATGTATTTGATCATGAAATACTTTACACACACATGTATTTATAAAATGTAACAGAAAAAATTTAAAGAAAATGCATAAAATGGTATCTTTCACACCTCAGCTTAATTAATTTTGAGAAATCTCTGTGAGCCCTTCTCTGATTCCATCTCCTTTCCTCACACAATCACATCCTTCCCCTTATTGAGACAGCCACAGTCAAGAATGTTGTGTTAATCATTCTCTTGTTTTCTTTTCAGTATTTCTACTTCTTACTTCTTCATCACGACAAAGACCCAAAATAGCAATAGTTTTAACAAGATAGGAATAAGCTGAAATGGTGGCTCCACAATCATGATGGCCCTGATTCTTTCTGTCCCAGTTGTGCCATCCTCTCAGCACTTGACTGCTACCTCATGGTGTAAGATTAGCTGCCTCATCTCCCTCTATGCATTCTCTACTCTAGCTAGCAGCAAAAAAAGAAAACAGAAGGTGTATGTACTTAGAAATTGCTCTATTACTTTCCTGGCTTTAGGATTGTTTATATTTTCTATTTCTACCTGAGTTAGTTGCATTTTTCTAGGAATTTATGCATTCCATCTCAAATATACTGGCATATAGTTGTTTACAATATCCACTAAGACCTATTTAATTTCTTTTTTTTTTAATTTCTTTTTAATGTTTGTTGTTTTTGAGAGAGAGAGAGAGAGAGAGAGACAGAGAGCAAGCAGGGGAGGGGCAGAGAGAGAGGGAGACACAGAATCAGAAGCAGGCTCCAGGCTCTGAGCTGTCAGCACAGAGCCCAACGCGGGGCTCGAACTCACAGACAGCGAGATCATGACCTGAGCTGTAGTCGGCCGCCCAACCGACTGAGCCACCCAGGTGCCCCAGACCTATTTAATTTCTAAAGTACTTTTAGTTACAGCTTTTGTCATTCCTAATATTTTTACTTATGCTTTTAAACTTGCTAAAATAATCTTTTAAAAGCCTATGTCTATTTTATTTGTCTTACAAGTCTTGTCAAAGCACTGACCTTTGGCTCTTTAATCGTATTTATGTATGTTCTAATTTATTTATTAGTTTCCTCTATTATTTTGTTCTGTCTGCTTAATTTCTGCATTCATTCTGTTCTTTTACTTTTTAAAGTAGATATTTACATTATGAAATTCGAGCTATTATTTTCTTTCAAAGTAACAATTTAAGGAGATGAATTTTCTTCTATTAATTTATCTATACCACATAGTTTTCAGTTCTTTGAGTTTTCTGATTTCTATTATGCTAGATTCTTTCATTCATGAGTTGCTTAGACGTGTATTTTAAAATTTGAAATAAATGAGGCTTTTGTAACTACTTTTTAGAAATTTCTAACTTAATTTTACTGTAGTCTGACATCAGTTCTTCTAAACTTGTTGAGGCAGATTTGTGAACTAGCACATGGTCAATTGTGATAAATATTTCATTGCACTTAAAAGAATGGTATATTCTCAACTTACTGCGTGCAATATTTTCCAAAAGTCTGTTAGATCAAGTTTGCTAGTTGTTTTTCAAATTTTCTGTGACCTAACCAATTTTTTGTCTATTTAACCCAGCAATTAATGGAACAGTTGTATTAAAATCCCCCTCTAGGATATGGATATGTCTATTTCTTCTGATAGTGTTGTCAATTTTAGTTTATATATATTTTTAGATTATTTAGATTATGTTATTGTGTCCCTACCAGTTTAGAATGTTTGTATATTCCTGGTTAATTAATGCTTTTACCACTTTGCAGTGCCCCTCTCAGTGTATAGTAATGTTTTGGGGTCTTAGAGTTTATTTGTATGCTAATGTAGCAATGCCAGCTTTCTTTTTTTTTAACCTTCATGTTTATTTTTCATATTTATTTTAATTCCAGTATAATTAACATACAGTGTTATATTAGTGTCAAGTGTACATATAGTGATTCAACAACTCTATATATTACTCGGTGCTCATCATGAGAAGTGTACTCTTAATCCCCTTCCCCTGTTCTACCCAACCCCCACCCACCTACCCTATGATCACTGTTAATTTGTTCTCTATAGTCAAGACTCTGATTTTTGGTTTGTCTCTTTTTTCTTTGCTTGTTTTGTTTAAGTTCCACATGTTAGTGAAATTGTATATTTGTCTTCCTCTGACTGACTTATTTCACTTAGCATTATACCCTTTAGATCCATCCACATTGTTGCAAATGGCAAGATTTCATTCTTTTTTATGGCTGAGTAATATTCTATTTATACTGCATATTTTATTTATCCATTCATCTATTGATGGACACTCTGGTTGCTTCCATAATTTGGCTATTATAAATAATGCTGCAATAAACATAGGTGTTCATATCTTTTTTCAAATTACTGCTTTTGTATTTTGAGGGTAAATACCCACTAGTGGAATTATTGGATCATTTCGTAATTCTATTTTTTATTTTTTAAATTAAAAAATCTAACGTTCCTTTTTAAGAGATAGAGGCAGAACATGAGCAGGGGAGGGGCAGAGATAGAGGGAGACACAGATTCCCAAGCAGGCTCCAGGCTCTAAGCTGTCAGCACAGAGCCTGATGCAGGGCTTGAACCCATGAACTGTGAGATCATGACCTGAACTGAAGTTGTACGCTTAACTGACTGAGCCACCCAGGAACCTTTGGTAAATCTATTTTTAACTTTTTGAGGAACCTCTATATTAAGGACATTTTAACAGTATTTGTTCTATCCATGAGCGGAGAGTATCTTTCTATTTGTTTCTGTTGTCTTTAATTCTTTCATCAATGTTTTATAGTTTCAGAGCACAGGTCTTTCACCTCTTTGGCTAAGTTTATTCCTAAGTATTGTATTATGTTTGGTGCAGTTGTAAATGGAACTGCCTTCTTAATTTCTCCTTCTACTGTTTTATTATTAGTGTACAGAAATACAATGGATTTTTGTATATTGATTTTGTATCCTGAAACCTGACTTAATTCATTTACCAATTCTATTTACCAAAGATTTTTGGTCAAGTCTTTGGGGTCTTCTATATATAATATCATGTCATTGCAAACAGTGAAAGCTTTACTTTTGTCTTACCTTTTGGATGCCTTTTATTTCTTTTTGTTGTCAGATTGCTGCAGCTAGGACTTCCAGTACTATGTTGAATAAAAGTGGTAAGAGTGGACATCCTGGCATTGTTCCTGACCTTAAGGAAAAGTTCTCAGTTTTTCACCATTGAGTATGATGTTAGCTGTGGGTTTTTCATGTGGCCTTTATTATGTTGAGGTATGTTCCCTCTAAACCTACTTTGTTGAGAGTTTTTGTCATGAATGTTCTACTTTGTTGAATGCTTTTTTTTTTTTGCATCTATTGAAATGATCATGTGGTTCTTATTCTTTCTCTTATTGATGTGATGTATCACATTGATTTATTTGCAAATGTTGAACCACACTTGCATCTCAGGATGAATCCCACATGATCATGGTGAATGATTTTTTTAATGCATTGTTGAATTCAGTTTGCTAGTGTTTCATTGAGGATTTTTGCATCTATGTTCATTGGACATATTGGCCTGTAATTCTCTTTTTTTGCAGTGTCTTAATCTGGTTTCGATTTCAGGGTAATGGTGGCCTCATAAAATGAATTTGGAAGCTTTTCTTCCTTTTCTATTTTTTTTTGGATTAGTTTATGAAGGATGAGTATTAACTCTAATTTAGATGTTTGGTAGAATTCACCTGTGAAGCCATCGGGTCCTGAACTTTGTTGGGAGTTTTTTTGATAACTACTTCAATTTCATCAGTGATAATTGGACTGTTCAAATTTTCTATTTCCTTCTGATTCAATTTTGGGAGGTTACATGTTTCTAGGAATTTATTCATTTCTTCTAGGTTGTCCAATTTGTTGGCATATAATTTTTCATAATATTCTCTTATAATTGTATTTCTGTGATGTCAGTTATTTCTCCTGTTTCATTTCTGAATTTGTTTGTGTCCTCTCCTTTGTTGTTTGTTGTTGATGAAGATGATGATGATGAGTTTGACTAAAGCTATATGAATTTTGTTAATCTTTGCAAAGAAACAGCTCCTGGTTTCATTGATCTGTTCTATTGGTTTTTTAGTTTCTATTTTATTTCTGCTCTAATCTTAGTTATTTCCTTCCTTTCACTGGTTCTGGGTTTTATTTGTTGTTCTATTTCTAGCTCTTTTAGGTATAAGATTAGGTTGTTTATTTGAGAATTTTCTTGCTTCTTGAGGTAGACCTGTATTGCTATAAACTTTATTGTTAGTACACATTTTGCTACATCCCAAAGGTTTTGGACTATTGTTTTCATTTTAATTTGTCTCTATGTATTTTTTATCTTTGATTTGATTTCTTGGTTGGCCCATAGCATGTTATTTAACCTCCATATATTTGTGCTTTTTCCAGATTTGTGTATATGTAGTTGATTTCCAGTTTCATAGTAAGTGTTATGGTCAAAATAGTGTTATGGTCAAAAAAGATGCATGTTATGACTTTAATCTTTTTGAATTTGTTGATACTTGTTTTGTGGTCTAATATATGATCTATTCTGGAGAATGTTCTCATGTGCACTTGAAAAGAATATGTATTTGCTGTTGTAGGATGGAATGTTCTGAATATATCTGTTAGATCCATCTGGTCCAATATATCATTCAAAGCCACTGTTTCATTGTTGGTTTTCTGCATGAAAGATCTATCCATTGATGTAAGTGGGGTGTTAAAGACCCATACTATTATTGTATTACCATCAGTTACTTTATATTTGTTATTAGCTGCTTTATGTATTTGAAAGCATATTTATAATTGTTATACTTTCTTGTTTGATTGTTCTCTTTATGATTATATAGTGTCCTTCTTTGACTCTTGTTACAGTATTTGTTTTAAAGTCCATTTTCCTAATATAAATATTGCTACTGTGGCTTTCTTTTCACTTCCATTTGCAAGATAAATGCTTTTTTATCCCTTCACCTTCAATCTGCATGTTGCTTTAGGTCTGAAGTGAGTATCTTGCAGGCAGGATATAGATGGACTTGCTTTTTTATCGCTTCCGTCATGCTTTTTTTTGATTTGGGCATTAGTCCGTTTACATTTAAAGTAGGTATGTACTTATTAGTTACTATTAATTAATAATTATTAATTATGTACTTATGTAATTATTAATAGGTATGTACTTATTTCATTTTGTTGTTTGTTTTATGATTTTTTTGTAGTTCTTTGTTTCTTTTTTCTCTTGCTCTTTTCTCTCATAGTTTGCTGGCTTTCTTTAGTGGTGTACTTGGATTGGGTTCTCTTTATTTTTTGCATATTCATTAACAGTTTTTTATTTGTGGTTCCCATTAGTCTTATATACAAAATTTATGTATATAGCAATCTATATTAAGTTGATAGTCTCTTACATTTGAGCTCATTCTTTATTCCTCTGCCCCCCTCACCATGTTTTAGGTATATAGTGTCATACTTTACATCCTTTTATTTTGTGAATTCCTTGACTTATTTTTATAGGTATACATTATTTTACTGCTTTTGTGCTTTCTACTTTTCTTGCTTCTGTTTATGGTCTCTCCTTTCCATTCAAAGGGCCCTTTAACATTTCTCACACGGCTGGTTTAGTGGTGATGAATTCCTTTAACTTGTTTGTCTGGGAAACTCCTTTATCTCTCTGTTCTGAATGACAGCCTTGTTTGATGAGTATTCTTGGTTGCAGGGTTTTTTCCTTTCAGCTCTTTGAATATATCATGCCACTCCCTTCTGGCCTGCAAAGTTTGTGCTAAAAAATCAGCTGATAGCCTTCTGGGGATTCCCTTGTAGGTTACAGTTTTCTTTTCTCTTGCTTCTTTTAAGATATTTTTAAAAAAAATTTTTAATGTTTATTTTTATTTCTTTTTGAGAGAGAGACAGAATGCAGAGAGAGAGGGAGACACAGAATCTGAAGCAGGCTCCAGGCTCTGAGCTGTCAGCACAGAGCCTGGGGGCTCAAACTCACAAATCATGAGATCATGACCTGAGCTGAAGTCAGATGCTTAACGGTCTGAGCCACCCAGGTACCCCTTACTGTGTGTGTTGTGGACCACCTTGGGTTGATTTTGTTGGGGACTCACGTGCTTCCTGGATCTGGATTTCTGTTTCTTTCCCCAGATTTGGGAAGTTTTCAGCTATTATTTCTTCAAAGAATTTTTTTTGCCACTTCTTCTCTTCTCTTTCTGGGATCCCTATAATGCAAATGTTATTACACTTGATGGTGTCACTGAGTTCCCCTTACATAATTTCATTTATTATTCTTTTTCTTTCTCTCCTGTTCAGCTTGATGGTTTTCCATTAATCTGTGCTCCATATCACTGACCCATTCTTCTGCTTTCTCTAGTCTATTATTTATCCCATCAAGTGTATTTGTAATTTCAGTTATTGAGTTATTCATGTCTGATTGGTTCTTTTTTGTGTGGTCTGTCTCTTTGTTGAGGGTCTCCCTGAGGTTCTCCACTCTTTTCTCAAGTCCAGTGAGTATCTTTATGATCCTTACTTTAAATTCTCTATCAGACATATTGCTTGTCTCCATTTCATTTAGTTCTGTTGCTGTGATTTTCTCCTCTTCTTTCATTTGGCACATTTCCATCTGCCTCATCATTTTGTCTAATTCTCTGTGTTTGTTTTTATGTGCTAAGAAATTCATCCCTGTCTTCTGCTCTTGAAAGTAGTGGCCTTATGAAAAAGAGGTCCTCTAGTGCCCTGTAGTGCAATGTCCCTGGTCCACCAGAACCTGGCACTTCAGGAGTGTCTCCAGTGTGTGTTGTGTGCACCCTACTGTTGTGGCTAAAGCATGTTTGTCTTCGGTCCAGTCATCTGCAATGGCTTCTTTGTTGTGAGCAGGTTTTAGTCTTTGCATTGCTACCGGGCCAGTCTAGGGCATTTGCCAGAGATGCAATACCACTGAACTGCAGGGTACTTTCTCTGTGTTGTCCCCTCAAAGACTTTTGTTGATGGGCAGGGCCTGTAATCAGACCCTGATGTCTGCTGTAGCCCACTGCTGGGGCCACAGTTGGACTGGTGTATGTGGTTATCTTCCCCCTTCCCTTGGGTAGGAGTCATTTTGGAGTGGTGCTGGCCCCTATTAGTACTCCTTCTACACTGCCAGGTTTGTGGCACCATTTTGGAAAGGCTCTAGTCAAGGGCATATTGGAGGCATAAGGTCCATAGGAGAAGGTGGGGGTGGGGTGCATGGTGCCAGCAAAGTCCAGCTGGTCAGATGTGGGAGAGGACCTGCCACCTCCTAGGAAAACTCCTGCCCAGGCCAACCAGGTTGGAGGGGACGGATCCATAGAAGCACAAGGGCTGGGGAGAGGGAGCTAGGTAGAAAGTGTTGGTGCTGTGCTGGTTCCTACAGGTATCCATGGGTATCTAGGCTGGAGGGTGAGGGAAGGAAATGGCACCTGCCAGCTCTTTTGTTCTTAAAGTCTCCCAAAGATCCCTGTACCTCAAGCATTTGGTCTGAGATTAGTAAATAAATCTCCTTCTGTATACCCCAGGTGTTTCATACTGCTGCTTCTATGCTGTATCTCAATATTGTGCTGTCTCTTTGGGGTTGGGGACTCCACCCTCCTGGCTCTCCCAGAGCTGACCCTGCTGATTTTTAAAGTTGCAGGTATTAAGCCCCACTGACTGTTGAGTCTCTTGGTTTTCAAAGCCAAATGTTATGGGGATTCATCTTTCCTGTACAAGTCCCCCATGCCTAGGGTGTTTGGTATGAGGGTCTGGTCCTTTCCTTTTTTGAGACCCACAATATCCCTTCTTTGCACAGAGTCCTGTGGGTATGTTTGGTTCCAGACCTCATCTTTGCATTTCCTACTCTCTTTGATGTGGCCTCTTCTGTACATTTAGCTGTGGAGAGTCTGTTCTGCCAGTCTTCAGGTCTTTTTCTGGGTTATTTACACTGATGTGAGTGTTATCTAGTTGTATCTGTGGGAGGAGGTGAGCTTAGAATCCTCTGACTCTACCGTCTTCCCCAGAAGTCTCCTTAAGTGCCAGCTTTCTTTCGGTTAGACTTTACCTAGCATTTCTTCTCACCTTTCACGTTCAATATTTCTATGTCCTTATGCTTTGGATGTATTTCTTATAAAAAAAACATATTGCTGGCTTTTACATTTTTATCCAGGTTGAAGATTTTTGCCTGACAAGTTTTATCCATTTGAATTTTTTGTGACTTTATAAATTTAGAATAATTTTGAATATCAGATTTCTATTTTTTTCCAAATATTTTTTATATCTCTTCCCTGCATTCTTTTGCAGTTATTTTCTTTTTGTTCTTTATTTAGTTCATCACACACACATACACACACACATACACACACATACCTGCATGCATATATACACATATGCACATATACACGCACACACACATACACACACTTATCCACTATGCTCTGTGTCTGTTATTATTATAGATTTACTGAAAATTTTTATCATGTGTATTGGTCAACTAAGTCTAACAAAACATGACAGACTTGGTGGTTTAAACAACAGAAATTTATTTTCTTACATTTCTGTAGGATAAAAGTCCAAGATCAAGGAGCCACCAGGGTTAGTTCTGGTAAGGCCTTTCTTCCTGGCTTGTAGACAGCTTGCCTGCTCACTGTGTCTTCACACAGCCTTCTCTCTTTGCAGAAGCAGAGAGAAAAAGAGAGATGTCTGGTCTTTCTTCCTCTTATTATAAGGACAACAATTTTATCACATTAGGGCCCTACCTTTGTGGTCTCATTTAACTCTAATTACTACGTTAAATTCCCTATCTCCAAAAGAGTCACATTGGGTGTTAAGGCTTCAATATATGAATGTGAGGTGGACACAGTTCAAACTATAATGTCATGTATGCTTGATTTATAAAAATGTAAAAAGAATCCATTATTCCCTTCCTCTTGAACAGGACAAAGATCTTAGGACATTTCAACTATACCATCTCTTCCTGTTTATGTGTGGCCATTTTCTAATATTTGCTAGTTCTACTCTGTCATTCTCCTATAAACTATATAATTTTATTTTTTAAATCAATGCTTTGTACAATTATATGCATATTTACTAATATCTTTGTTCACCATTGTTTCTTGCTTCTTGAACATTCTTTCTGGGTTCATACTCTTTCTGCCTGAATATATCTTTTGAATGTACTTCAGAGAGTACCTTTTGAGGGTAAACTCTCAGTTTTGTTTTATATAAAGCTCTTTACAATTCATGGAATATATTTTTGTGATTATAGATTTCTAGATTGACTATTTTTTTTCATTGCATATTGACACGTATTCCTACTGTCTTTTGACTGTTTTGCTGTTAGAAATAAGCTAGCTGTCATTCAAATTGCCATTCTTTTAACAGACAATCCTGTCTCTTTGGTTACTTTAAAGATGTGCATGTCTATGTGCATGTGTGTAAGTTGAATCTTTTCTAATAATTCTTTTTTTTAATGTTTATTTATTATTGAGAGACAGAGCATGAGCATGGGAGGGGCACAGCAAGGGGGAGACACAGAATCCAAAACAGGCTCCAGACTCTGAGCTGTCAACACAGAGCCCAATGAGGGGCTCGAACTCACAAACTGAGAGATCATTACCTGAGCCAAAGTCCGACACTTAACTGACTGAACCACCCAGGCGCCCCTTTTCCAATAATTCTTGAGAATTCTCAGCCATTATTTTCTCTGAGTCTCCAGTTAAACATATGTTAAACTTTATTATTCTGTCTTCCATGCTTTTTAACACCTTTATTTTCCTTCTGTGTCTTGCTAGACTACATTATGAGTAACTTCAGATCTATCTCCCAGTTCATTAATTCTCCCTTCAGCTATGTCTATCTTTTTTGTTTAACTATTTACTGAGTATTTAAATCCAGTTATTTATTTAATTTTATTTATTTTATGGAGAGAGAGAAAGAGAAAGAGTATGCATGAGCAAGGGAGAAGAATAGAGGGAGAGAGAGAGAGAATCTTAAGCAGGTTCCATGCTTAGTGTGGAGCCCAACATGAGGCTTGGTCCCACAACCCTGGGACCATGACCTGAGCTGAAATCAAGAATTAGATACTCAGCCAACTGAGCCATCCAGGTGTTCCTAAATTCAGTTACTTAAATTTTAATTTCTATAAATTCTATTTGTCTCCTTTTAAGATTTGCTGGGTGATTTTTTTATAGTCTCTTTATCTTTGCTCATATTTTCCATTTCTTCTCTAATTTTGTTAATCATAAATTAATTTACTTATATGTCTAATGTCTCGAGTGTCTGAGGTCCTGTAGATCGCTCCTTGGCCTGTTTTTGTTTTCCGCTGTTTCCTCACTTTTCTTGCCTTTTGTGTGTGTGTGTGTGTGTGTGTGTGTGTGTATGTTTTGTGTTTTTAAATATTGAAATGATAGGGGCACCTGGGTTGCTTATTCAGTTGAGCATCCAACTCTTGATTTCAGCTCAGGTCATGGTCCTAGGGTCATGGGACCGAGCCCCGCATCAGGCTCCACGCTGAGCATGGAGCCTGCTTAAGATTCTCTTTCTTTCTCTCTCTGCCCCTCTCCTCCACTTGCATACTCTCTCTCTCTCAAATTAAAAAAATAAAAATAAAAATAAATAAATAAATAAATAAATATTGAAATACTAGTTTTTCTTGAAACTTCTGTGGGAATTCCTTAAGTCCTGGGTTGCAGCTGCATAGAACTTCTATATTATTGTTTTTCTTTTAACACACAGGTAACACCAATTCAGACTAAAAGTGGTCATGGTTAGGAGTTTTTAGGCTACATTATGTTTTCCCCTTAAGTCAGGATGAGATTTCCTTGCTGTCTATTTTTACAAAGAATACCCGTTTTATGAGTGTTCTCCTCCATGATTCCCCATGGAGGGTGGGCCTTAGGTGTTATCTGCCGTCCCAGCTCTCTCTGCAAAAGAATAAACTGATATCCTCAGATCAAAAAGCTGCTTAGTCACTCACTTAAGATTCCCATTTTCACTTTATTTAGGGTCAAGGCAAATCCCTTACTTTTGTATAGTTTTGTAATATATCTTAAGGTGCTTTTTGAATATTTAAACCACATTTTATTTAACAGGAGATCTGACTTGTCATATAGCTGAAGAGAAATCCACTGTTATTTATATATTATGTCAGTCATTTTTACTCCTATAGAAAGAAAAAGATTTTTCCCAGTACACATATATTTTCATTTTCAACTACTCATGAATGCATTACAAAGGAAATTTCTAAATATTTAACATTTAGGATAATAGCATTTTATTAAATAAACCTTGGATTTAAGTATGATTTTTGACATTGCTAGAAAAGTAGAATTTTTATAAAGAGTCTTCATGTCTTAAGTGCTTAATTTTAAATATCTTTCTATTCATCATACTATTACTATATAATCTAATATTCCAATTCACAATATGCAAATACTTCTTTATTAACTACAGTGGATATAAATCACATTTCCAGGAGTCTTATTGATAACTTCAATTTTGTTACCAACTTCTCTGAATTGTTCAAGTTATTACAGACTTGATCCTTACCAGATCTTCATGAAGAGTTTGTATTAGGAGTAGAAGGATCTCCTCTCATATTTTCTTTCTGGTCACTTATGTATTATCTTTATTCTGGGCTTTCTTTACGTACATAATTTCCTATAGAAATCATTTAAATCCGTATGTGTATTATGAGAGGGCTGTTTTAATTAAAACCACAAAGCATAATCTGTTATCCACTTAACCAAGTACATGTAAACTCAATATGCTGAGAGCTAACAGAGGAGACAGGACCCCACTGTCAATCCCTCTTCACACTATGGAGCTTTTACTCTCCCCCCACCTTTTACCTATATTATCCACCAATGCATAGACCATCAAGGCACCAAGGTCAATCTGTGCAATAATTATTAGTTAAGATTCATTCATTTATTTTTAATGTGAAACAGAAAATATTGCATCTTCCAATAAGATGCCAGATTGAATAAGCCCATTTACCTTCACCCTATCCTAAATCTCCATTACAACAAGAACAAATAGACCTTTTAAGTCATAAGTTACAATTCTATAAATGTCAAGAGAAGAGATGACAGCAAAATCATTTTGGAAGCTGGAAATAAAAGGATGACTCAGTTATGTCACGAAAGTGGAATCTTAAATCAATGGTGAGGAAAGACAATAAACAATCCAATTTACATAGCAGCAGCCTTCAAAGTTTTTAAAATGTTGAAAATCAAGGATAAGTAAAAAATGGCTTATGAAACATTAAATTCCCAAATTTCTTCCTCAACTCTACATAAATGCAACTGCTTCTCCTCCACCAGACAGAAGTGGAATATTTAGATCTGGTAAAGCAGAGGGTAAAGAGAGCTGGAACCTGTTCGGGTCACAGGAGGGTTTCACAGTGATAACTGGGGCAGGAGGAGGCATTTTATATGTCAAATGGTGAGAAACTTGCCTTCTACTCAACTGTTCCTGGGAGCCAGACATATACCCTCCAGGTGTCAACGGACAGGAGACCAGGGGTCCATCCCTGGGGAATGTAATCAACACTAAGAAAAGGTAAAAATATATACAATTGGGTTTTCTCAGGAAAAAAAAAAAGACCCAGTCAGATGATACTGCAGTGAAACCCACAATCAATAACAAATCCCAAAGCACATGTATAGAGCTTCCAAACAGTTTTCCACTGTCTTAAATATGAGCCAACATATCTGAAGAATATCTTGGGCATGAAAGAGAGAGTTCCAAAGAAACAAAAAGAAAGCAGAAAGCTGCAGGAAACGGAAACCGTGTAAGAAGATGAAAACACAAGAAAAGAGACTATCATTAATATAGTAACAGAGAGGTAAACAAAGGAATTGCATTCATGGAATATATGAAGGGTGTTCTTTTTTTTCAGCATAGGTATGTTTAATACAATATGTGCTGTCTTGCACCATCCTTTTTTTAGTTTTTATTTTTAAATAAATTTACACTTTCACCTATTTCTAACCCCCTCACCCCTTGCCTCTTGCAACCACCAATCTGTTCTCTGCATCTATGAGTGTGGTTTTTTTGTGGCTTTGTGCTTTTACTTTTTTAAAAGATTCCACATATAGTAGAGATTGTATAATATTTGTCTTTCACTGTCTGACTTCTTTCATTTAGCATAATTCCTTTGATTTCCATCTGTGTTGTCACAAACGGCAAGATTTCATTCATTTTTTTATGGCTGAATGATATTGCACTGTGTACATATACCACAATTTCTTTATTCATTCATCCATCAATGGACACTTAGGTTGTTTCCATATCATTGCTATTGCAGATAATGTAGCAATGAACATGGGTATGGGTATTTCTTTTCGAGTTAGGTTTTCCATTTTCTTTTCATAAATACCCCAAAGTAGAATTGCTACATCATATTGTAGTTCTTTTTTAGTTTTTTGAGGAACTTCCATACTGTTGTCCATTGTGGCCGCACCAGTTTACATTCCAACCAACAGTGCATAAGGGTTCCCTTTGCTCCACATCCTCACCAACACTTATTATTTCTTGTCTTTTTGGTAATAGTCATGCTGAAAGGTATGAGGTGATCACTCATTGTGGTTTTGATTTATATTTCCCTGATCATTAAGGATGTTGAGCATCTTTTCATGTGCCTGTTGACCATTTGTATGTCATCTTTGGGAAAATGTCTATTCAGACCTTCTGCGCATTTTTTGATTAAATTGTTTGGGGTTTTTGCTATTGAGCTGTATGAGTTCTTTATATATTTTGTATAGTAGCCCCTTATCAGGAATATGATTTGAAAATATTTTCTCTCATTTAGTAGGTGGTCTTTTCATTTTTGTTGATGGTTTCCTTTGCTGTGCAGCAGCTTTTTAGTATGAGTCCCACTTATTTATTTTTGCTTTTGTTGCTTTTGCTTTTGGTGTCAGATTCAAAAAGCCCTCACCAGGACCTATGTCGAAGAGGTTGCCATCTAAGTGTTCTTTTGGGAGTTTTATGGTTTCAGACTATGTTCAAGTCTTTAACCCATTTTGAGCTAATTTTTGTGTGTACTTTAAGATTGTGGCAAAATTTCATTGTTTTGCATGTGGCTGTCCACTTTTTCTAATACCACTTATTGAAGAGGCCCTCCTTTACCCCATTAGCTCCTTTGTCAAAAATTAATTAACTATATCTATGTGGGTTTTATTTGGGGGCTTTTTATTCTGTTCCATTGATCTATGAGTCTGTTTTTATGCCAATTAGCACACTATTTTAATTACTATAGATTTTTAATATAGTTTGAAATCAGGTAGCATGATGCCTCCAGCTTTGTTCTTTTTTCTCAAGATTGCTTTGGCTACTCAGGGTGTTTTGTGGTTCCATACAAATTTTAGGATCGTTTGCTCTGTTTTTGCGAAAAATGTCATCAGAATTTTGATATCAAATTTGCATCAAATCTGTAGATTGCTTTGGGTAGTTTGGATACTACAGATTGCTTTTGAGTAGTATCAATTTTAACAATATTGATTCTTCTAATCTGTAAGCATGGAATGTCTTTCCATTTGTGTCTTTTTCAATTTCTCCATTAATGTCTTCTAGTTTTCAATATACAGGTCTTTTTCATCCTTGGTTAAATTTATTTCTAGATATTTTATTATTTTGTGTAATTATAAATGGAATAGTTTTCTGCTTCTCCTGACAGTTCATTTTAGTGTATAGAAATGCAACAGATTTTGCATATGGATTTTGTTTGCTGCAATGTTACTGAATTTTTTTATTAGTTCTAACAGTTTTTTTCATGAAGTGTTAAGAGTTTTCCATATATAATATCATCTCATTACAAATAGTGACAGTTTTACTTCTTTCTTTCCAATTTGGATTCTCTTTCTTTCTTTATTTCTTTCTTTCTTTTCTGTTTTGTTGCTGTTGTTGTTTTATTTTGTTTTTTGTTTTTTGTTCTAGCTAGGACTTCCAATACTCTGTAGAATAGATGTGGTGAGTGGGCATCCTTGTTTTGTTCTGATCATAAAAGAAAGACTTTCAGCTTTTCACCATTGAGTATGTTATTAGCAGTGGGCTTGTCATATACGGCCTTTCTTATGTTGAGGTACATTTCCTCTGTACTCACTTTATTGAGAGTTTTTATCATAAATGATGGCTGAATTTTGTTAAACACTTTTACTGCATCTATCAATATGATACTTTTATCCTTCATTTTGTTAATGAGGTGTATCACATTGACAAGCTGCAGATGTTGAATCAGCCTTGTATCGCTAGAATAAATTTCATTTAATAATGGTATATGATCCTTTTAATGTATTCAATGTATTGAATTTGGCTTGCTATGATTTTGTTGAGGATTTTTGCATATATGTTCATCAGGGATAGTGGCATGTAATTATCTTTTTTTGTAGTGTCCTTGAATGGTCTTGGTATCATGGTAATTAATGCTGGCCTCATAAAATGAGTTTGGAAGAGTCCCTCCTCTTCTATTTTTTGGAAGTTTGAGTAAGATTGGTATTAATTATTCTTTGAATGTTTGGTAGACTTCACCAATGAAGCCATCTAGTCCTGGACTTTTTTTGTTGAGAGATTTTGGATTACTGACTCAATCACCTTGCTAGTAATCAGTGTGTTGACATTTTCTATTTCATCATGATTCAGTATTGGTGCAATGTATGTTTCTAGGAATTTATCCATGAATGGAATTCTTTAAAAGAGGAACAAGAAGACAAAAAATAAAATGTGAACATAAATAAAATATAAAATATATAAAATGTAATTTAAAAATATGAAATTACATCATAAATAGAAAATTTAGTAGAAAAAAATAGAATGAAACAAGAGAAGAGAATAATAGGAAATTTCAGAAAAAGAATAGAGAAGACTGAGTGAAGACTAATCAAAAATTGAAGAAAATTTCCATAGTGGAAGAATATAATTTTTATGATTAATAGTCCCACTGGGTGCCAACGTAAGAGATGAAACACACTCACATTGAGAAGGTTATTGATATTTCAGGATATTATGAAAAAAAGGGAAGATCCTAAAAGTTATCAGGAAAAGGGAAAAACTGATTCATTAAAAAGGATGAAAAACGTGAATGGCTAAAAACTTCTCTATAGCAACATTGGAAATTCAAACAGTAGGGAAAAATGCCTTCAACATTCTGCATAACATTTATTTTCAATCTTGAAATCAATATCCAGTCAAATTATGGATAGAAGCAAGAGGATAGACTAAAGTCTAGGTAGATCTTTGCAGATGTAGAGAAGAAAATGACTGGACTTAGAAAAGGTTAGGAAGGCCTCTGAAAGAAGTGCTCTAAGACAGTGAACTTGGTAGAATACTTGGTGTAGGCTAAGTATGTTGTTTGATTGTTCTGAGAGAAGATTTAAACAACCACAGAATGGTTGGGGCCATTTAGTGGTGGTTATTTAGAAAACTAAGCAAAACTTAGAAAATTAAGCAAACAAGGAGGGGTAGAAAAAGTACAAAACAGGAAAAGTAATATAGGTCGTATTGCTCAGATGGTCATACATCTCTACTCTAGGCAGCATTCTGAACATTGAATTCAGCTCTAAATTATCATGTAGTCATAATGGGAGGATAATGGGGACGTGAAAAGTGTCAGTGTGTTCAGTGGTCAAGTCTATGAAAGAAAGCGAAATTCCCATCGTCTAACATAGTAGAAATTTAATTGTAATGCCAACAACTGCGAAATAAATATATTATATCCTACGGATATTTTTAAGATAAGTGCAAATAAATACCCAAAAAGAGCTAGAAGATTTTAAACTGGCTGTCTTCAGCAAGCAGAAAATGATTAGCTAGAACTAAGATTTTGTACAATTAGCCATCAATAATTATTTAAATGTAAATGGACACCCCTAACGTTTTCTTACCACTCTCACCCCAGTGAATTATTATGCACATGATTGAAGACCACTGGTTTAGCCTATGCTGGTTCATGTATGCATTTTTAGGAAGGAAGATTGGAAGGAAATGTTTAACATGCCCCTGGAATCTCCAGTCATAGCCACCAGGTGGCAATAGTGAGTTATATCTGGACCTGCAAGATTTCTGTTCTGAAATGTCCCTTGAGCACCTCCCATGTGATGATGTCATGGGATTGACATTTGGTCATGTCTTAGACAAAATTTGTCTGTCGCTTGGAAGAATTTGTAGAAGGTACATTCACAAGGTCTTAGATGTCATATTTGTGTGAAATAACAAACAATTGGGATTGAATAAAAACAGATTACAATTGCTATGATAAAAGCAATATGAAATGTAATTAAGTATAAAGTCTTAGGTGTAGATTTAAAAACACATAAATCAAAAGTGTTCTGGAAGGTCAAATGGTACAAAAGAAATAATTGACTGGAAACTCAGATACGTGGATTCTGGTTTCAGTCCTACAGTGACCAGCTATGTCACATTTAAGATGAATTTTGGTCTTCTGAAAAATGTACCACGTAATCTCTAAATACTTGTCTGCACTAATAGTCTACAATTCTTTTATATATTGGGAAAACTCTTTTATGATTGTAGAAGATAGAAAAAGTATCAAGAAGACAGAAGATACCCCCAATTCTATTGTTAATATTTTGACATTTTTCATTTTGAGCTATTCCTAGACATTATGTGTGTGTGGATATGTTTTTATTATAAAAATTACTTTATTCTGAATATTTAAATTCACGTAAGTCCCCCATCATGAAACATTATAAAGCAAGCACTTTCCCATTCACAGTATGTCCATGGCAATGTCCTTTGGTCTTCTTAGCACAGGAAGTCTTCTCCGGACATGTTATCCCTGACTGTCTCCAGCTTCAGCCCTCTAGATGTTTTGCGTCTCTTCTTTTCTTTGCATAGGAATCATTTTTCTCTCCCAAACTCTTAGGAGAAAGTACACCAAACACACACATGCACGCACACACACACACACACACCACCAAATTCCTCATCTACTTATGGAAGAATGTAGTGCTTATTTTATTGTCCTCATATCTGTGAACACATGCTCTTGACTTTCTAGTCCAAATGACTTATTACAAATCTCTTTTGGGCCCTTTGGTCAACCCTTGGTCTCAGGTTGAAACCACTGTCTTCAGCAAAAGACTAACCTGCTGAGGACTCTCCTTTCCATTGTTTTTGTAGTTTCTGTACCAGTAGTTGGATCAATTAATGGCTTGTCTCAGGCTTTCTTAAGGGATGTATCCGTAAGAGACTCTTAAATATGGAGAACAAACTGAGGGTTGCTGGAGGGGACGTGGGTGGGAGGATGGGTTAATGGGTGATGGGCATTAGGAGGGCACTTTTCACGATGAGCACTAGGCGTCATATGGAAGAGATGAATCACTGGGTTCTACTTCTGAAGCCAAGACTATACTGTATGTTAACTACCTTGAATTTAAATTTAAAAGAATTTTTTTAAGAACAGCTCTAGTTTTCTGCCCACTGACCTCCACTACTGTCTCTCTGGACCTCAGTCTTTACCTCTTACTATAACATCATCTCCTCAATAAATTAGACCCAGTAATCACATGACCTAAGCCAAAAACAACAACAAAAAAAACAAACAAAAAACAAAAACAAACTCAAACAATAGAGCTGACTGCATGGGGTTCACATTTACTGGATGATAACAGAATTGTTGCACCCCATCCCACCTCCCAACACCTGCACTTAACCCTTAACATGTATTATGATATATTAGTGTTACAATTTATTGCAGAATTTAAATTTAACTTGAATTTTTAATGTTTCTAAATTGTCCATGATATTTGCATAAATATCACCTTATGTGCAGTAGCATTAATGTATGTTTTAAAGGTCTATACAGAGGGAAAAGTATGGGAAGTCCATAAAGGATAAAACATGGTGAATATATTAGTATTTTCCTATTTTGATTTTTAAAATTTTATATCAGCCAATGCATTTTAGTCATTGTGCTTTATATACATATATAAACACCTATATATGCATATATTTGCAGTTCAGCTTTTATATGAAATCCAGTTTTTTCTTTGTAGTTTTGAAAGTGTTTTTTGTAATTTTGAAAGTTTTAATGTGTCAGTGAGAATTATTATACACATTACATCTTTAAGTTCCCATTCTTATTATCAGTTTAATTGTATCCAAATTATATATCACTTTCTAGTTTCTCTTTGGTCTTTTCTGTAGCAAAATAGATCATTTTTAAGCCCTAAATTTCATTTGTACCACTATAATAATTTTTAAAGATATTTTGCTATTTAATTTACATACCATTTATTTTTCAAATTTTCAATGGCAGCTTTTATCGTGGAAAATACACATCATTTCCATGTAGGAAATGTAGGAAATATTAGACAAAAGGAGACACTTACAAATTATTTTAGGTGAAGAGTAGATACCCAGAGGGCTAACTTTTAAGTTAATTAGAAGGTAAGAGGCAAATTACAATTAATGCACCAGACCCTACAATGCTAAGTCATTCCCACATCCATGATGGTTCTCAGTGAATAGAAAATATTTCCTTTCTGTGATTTCTCCCAAAGATCTTTCAGTGCGTATATCACAGATAGCATACCTATCTGTATGGAATAGGGAGATTCCTCTATTTGTATATTTTAAAAATACATCTATATTTTTTTAAGGCTGAAATGTGTGGGACAGGTCTCAAATAGGCAAGACTTGATAGATAAATACCCATAAGGAGGCTATTACAGTAGCCCAAATCAGATTTGATTTATACCAAAGTGATAGTAGTGGAGATGAACACGAAAGAGTCCAGACATATTTAAGTAGATAAAATTGACATGATTTGGGAGGGTGAGGAAGAGAATGTTTTCAAGGAGGACAAGCAATATAGTGTAGTGGCTGAGGTTATGAATTGTAAAACAAGACTACACGGCTTTAAAATCCAAGTGTGCCATTTTCAGACTATGTGACCTTGGGCAAGCCACTTAACTTTATCTCATGTCTTCATGTGTAAAATGGGATAACAGCGCTAACCTCATTGTGTTGTAAGAATAAAGTGGATTAAGTTGTTTATTTAATTTTAACTTAGAACGGTGTTTATTGTACACTAAGCACACTATAAGTATTTGTAATTATAATGATGATGATACTACCAGATTAATTAGGTGATCCTGAAGAAGAACTACATTTGAGGAAGGAAATGGTGAGTTTGGTTTTGAACATTTTGGGATTGAGGTTTTATTTAAGACATTCAAATTACGTTAAACAGTTAATTGGGTATGTAGGTCTAAAAGGAGAAGTCTGGGCTGAAGAACAGAATTGATGGTCTGGTGTATCTATATTCATTAAACCAGTGAAAATATATGAGATTTCCTAAGGATAAACATTGCAGTGAAAAGAGACAGGTGGCCATGACACAGTTTTCAAGAAATTCCAGTTTTAAGGAAAGATGAGGGAAAATGAACTGACAAGGGAGACAGAGAAACAAGCAGAGATGTAGGAGAAAACCCAGAAGAGTGAGATACCATAGAAGCCCTAAGAAGAGTTTTCAAGCGGGAAGAAGCGATTAACTCTTTCAGGTCCTGTTGAGAGGTCTACAAAACTGAGACTGAAAAGTATTTGTTGAGTTTAGTAATGTGGAGGCTATTGATAATCACAGCAAGCACACTTGGGGTGGACTGAAGAGATGGAAGCCAGATTGGCGTGAGTAAGAATGCAGTCAGTGGATGTAGACAGCTCTTTTGAGTAGTTCGGCTGTGAAAATGAAAGTGAGGTAGGGCAGTGGTTTGATCGAGAAGAAGGTTAAGAAGGCCGCCTTTTTTTCTTTTGTAAAGATGACTTGAAAATGATTAAATGTTGGTGGCGCAGAAGACAAATAGAAGAGGACCACGTGATGTGTAAACTATTTTCTGTTGAACAGAATTCAGGCACAGGAGCCAAGTATCGAACAAAGAAGGACCACATGATGTGTAAACTTATGTGCTTGTGTATTGCTTACTCTTCCACCATCGGTGGACTGACAACGATCACTGGTACTTCCACCAACCTGATCTTCGCTGAGCATTTCAATATGTAAGTAAAAGTTTTAAACTGTCGATTTGATAAAGAGACAGCACGCAACTTATGATGGTGAATCTTAACTGATTCAGAGAATTTGGGAACAGTGATTGCTATCCTGAGTTAACTCTCCTTCGTTTTTGTTTTTGTTTTTGTTTTTTTTTTAATGTTTATTTATTTGTTTGACAAAGAGAGAGCACGCACACAGCAGGGGAGGACCAGAGAGAGAAAGGAAAAAAGAGAATCCCAAGTGGACTCTGTGCTGTTAGCACTGAGCCTGATGTGGAGCTTGACCCCACGAACTGTGAGATCATTCCCTGAGCCAAAATCAAGAGTCAGACACTTAACTGACTGAGCCACCCAGGTGCCCCCACTCTCCTTTGTTTTTTATCAGGACATCAGGACATCTGCCCTTCTACTAAGAGTTAAATATGTAGGGCATAGTGAATCAGTCGGTGCCCACAGATTCCCCAAGCAAGCTCAGAAGAGATAACTCCTGGCTAACCATTCTAGCCAAATGGGGGAAACATTTATCATTACAAATAATACTGCAAATGATAGTTAACAAAAGCGAATAGGGATTATTTGCAGAGGAAAATTTTTGTAGGGCTTGGGAACTAGCATTTGAACTTGAAAGATGAGTGGTGAGCAAAGGTGCTAATTACAGAAGTCTTACCTAGAATTCAAAAATAGTTGAAGGATTGGGCAATTGCAAGAAATGGCAGTAATAAAGTATTCTAAGGACAGATACATGACTCTAAATATAAGTCTGCAACTGTGATGTTAATCCATTGCAGAACATGGGGAATATGTGAGTAGAGTCAGATAACTTGGATGCAAAATTCCACAATTTTCAGGGGTGCCGAGGTGGCTCAGTCAGTTACGTGTCAGACTCTTGATTTCGGCTCAGGTCATGATCTTATGTGAGATCAAGCTCCACGTTGGGCTCTGCGCTGACAGCATGGGATGTGCTTAGTATTCTCTCTCTCTGCCTCTACCCATGCTGGTGCATGCTCTCTTGTCTCTCTTTCTCAAAATAAATAAACTTTTTTTTAAATTCCACAATCTGGGGCACTTGGGTGGCTCAATCGGTTAAGCGTCCAACTTCAGCTCAGGTCATGATCTAGTGGCTTGTGAGTTTGAGCCCTGCATCGGGCTCTGTGCTGACACCTCAGAGTATGGAGCCTGCTTCAGATTCTCTGTCTCCCTCTCTCTCTGCTCCTCCTCCACTCACACTCTGTCTCTCTCTCTCTCTCTCTCTCTCTCAAAAATAAATAAACGATAAAAAAAAATTTTAATTCCACAATTTTCAGTCACTTACTTTATGAATTTGAAGAATAAAAAGTGCATTACTCTCCCCAAGACTTAATTTTACCTATCGAAAATAGTCACAGTTCAGATGATTATTGTGAGAATTAAATGAATTAAACTATGTAAAAATACTTGACAATATTTGTAAGAGCTATTGTAAGAACTATTGAAAAATAGTTTGAAAGTCCATGCTTTTATGTGAGGCCTCAAACTGATTCTACACCCAAGGTATATTTTCAAGTACTAATAGGACAGATAATTGTCAGAGTTCCAGCAAGTTGGGCAGCATTAAGGATGCTCTGGAAAAGGATTTAGCTCTTTTCACAGAAAAATTCAGGTTCAGAATTCAGGAAAATTACATACTTCAAAGCAGATTCACAGATTTTATAAACTTTCTGAAATTATTTGCAAAATGTTGTACATGCATAGCTTTTCCAAGAAATCCAAGATTCAAGAAAATGTCACACTCCATTCTAAAAAGAACAAGAACTTGTGTGCAAAGAACAGTGGCAGGGCGGTTTAGGACAGGCTACCACAGACCTCCATGTGTATTTACTGTTTCTCTGATTACACATGCATCATGTATACTCCCAAAGGCCAACTTAGAAACAAACTTCTAAAAGGCATTTGGTTTATAAGTGGGAGACTTCTGAAATTCGCCATCTCAGAAAGGACTTACCCAGTGTATCCCCTAATTTAAGACAGGAAATGTACTTGATCTCTTTCTGAAAATTAGACTACTGTCCTTTCTCATTAATTCCCCAAGAAGGTTCCACATTACAGTCTTCTCTGTAAATCTCTTTTTCTAAAAATTTAGACCAGAATTTTATATTTTATTCTTGGTGTTAGAGAACTGCTAGCCTCCACCATTCCCATGAAATTGATGGTGTTAAAGTAAAGTAAAGTAATCTATGCTGAATTTTCCATTGGTCTGTAGTCTTGCACAGTGTATCAACCAAATTTTCTTTTACTTAACTGTTCCCTTGTCATTTGCAATGACAGATTGAGAGCATTGTAGCACTTTGAGCAAAATGTTTCAGTAACTATTTTCCCTAATTATCTAATCTTCTAATTCTCCTAGTCATGGGAATTTGGCCAAAGATTCTTTAAATTTAGAAAATGCTTAACATGTACTTTGAAATTTGGCGACATTTTGTCTTCAAAAGTTTACTTTAACATTAGGAATTATACACAAAAAGAAAGAAACTCAGAGTACCCCTTCTTGATAGAAAATACTAGAATAGAGGGGAAAAACAACCTTATGTGAAAAAATATAATTGATATTATTAAACTAGATATTTAACTTTTTCTTAAATATTGGCCCTAAAAGACAACAGCATCTCAAAGCAACAATGGAATGAAATGCATTCACTTTCTTTAGGAAAAGTTCCAGAAACTTAAAACTACAGGGAAAAAAAAAAGGATTTATATTCTTTGCCCAGATGTTTGGAAACAGACAGAAATTGCCCTTTATTTTCAAATCCACTACAATAATGCCACCTTTATCCTCTTGACACCGCTTGCCATCTTTTTTAAAGCAATACCAACAGTGATTTTGTGCAATTTAATTTTGGATCTCGCCCAGCTCCAAAGGTGCATGAATCCTAAGAATCCATGATTTCCTACCATTTACTTCTAGAGAAAGGTGCCATCTTACAAACAATAGGAAGAGGAGAATGGATAACACATTTCAAAGCCTTTATCCATCTCTCCATCTATCACTTATAGATACAAAATATATTTATATGTATTTTATATATTCATATAAATATATTTATATTTATATATACATATATAAGTGTCTTTTATTCTCTTCTTTGCACAAAGAATGGAAGAACAATGAATTCTGAGAAAGCTAAATTTCATTCAGTGCAAATAAAACAAACCTTTATTCCTTCACTCTTCAGTCAACAAACATTAGTTGAGGACTGACAATGTGCAAGGCACTGTTTTGAATTCTTCTGGAGAATGCAAAAAATAAAACTTGTCAGGAAACTTCGAAATTCCATCTGGTTTTCTAGACAAAACATGCATATGTGAAAACCTTTAAAATTTTTAAAACATAATAACATTTGGTTTTGACATATAGGAGAGAAGTTAGGTGACATGTATTGAATTCGTGTCAGAAATTTTACATACATTTTAGTGCACACATACTCTATATATCCTTGCTGTGAAGGTGGCCTATACTGGGGAGTAAAGCATAGGCTCTAGACTTAAAATGTCTGTATTGAAATCCCAGTTCTTCCATTTACAAACAAGGTGATCTTGGACAGATTACTCTCTTTAAGCTTGTTACCTTCCCAGAGAAATGGGGATGATAATAAGGTCTCTCTCTTAGAGAGTTGTTTAGAGTTTTACAATAAATAAATAAATAAATAACACTTTAAAAAGTGCCTAGCACAGAGCATATGCTCTGTAAATGTTTGTTATTATTACTAGAGTCAAGAAAGTGGATGTTTGTATAGCAGACTGAGGTCCAAACCAAGATCATTCAAACCCCCGTCTGTCTCCCTAAACAATTACCTCCCTAGAAACATAATTGAACGTTCACTCTAACAGAGGAGTGTAGCTGTGTGCACGGCCAGGATCACTAGAGAAAACTTGTCTATACAGCATGGCCCAATCTTAAAAGAGGTAAATAGCATGTTTATGAAGAAAATGAATGCAAATAATTCATAAAACCAAAACACAAAAAGTTTGTAATCATGTTTTTAGGGAGGCAGTGAAATAATCTGTGTATTTTTTGGCACTGTGTAGAACAGCAATGTGCAGATTGATTGGCATTCTAAGAGTCTGAGGATAGAAGACCAATTAGGAGTCTATTACCAAAGTGCTAACAGACGATAAGGGCAAAACTAAGCTAGTTATGAAGTGATAGGATTTAGACTCAGGACACTGTATGTACAGACAGGAAGAGTGAGTAATTAGGTGTGAGGATTTAAGGGCAAGGAGGGGTTAGGGCAACTCTGGGAATTTTTGCCAATATAGGTAGTGATGCCATGAATTTCTCGGTTCATTGGAGAAATTAATAAATTTGATTTTAGATGTATTAACATGGCCTGCTAAGACCCTATCCACAAGATTTTCAGTCGTCATTTACAAATGCATCGTTGAAGTTAGTTTAAAATCTGACGGCTGGCGCATCTGGGTGGTTCAGTCGGTTGAGTGTCCGATTTTGGCTCAGGTCAGGATCTCCTGGTTCGTGGGTTCGAGCCTCGCTTCGGGCCTGCTTCAGATTCTGTGTCTCCCTGTCTCTCTTCCTCTCCCCTGCTTGCACTCTGTCTCTCTCTCTTACTCAAAAATAAATATTAAAAAAAATTTTAATTTGAGGGATATATATACATACATATATATATATGTATATATACACACACACACACATACACACACACACACACACACACACACACACACACACACACACAGAAACCAAAATCTTGGATGTAGAAATGGTTACCAAGGGAGAAAAAAGTTAAAAGAATCAAGACATGGATAGACTCTTGGGTAGTGTTGACAAAAAAGATGAGAAAAGTTTATCAGAGTAGGTGGAGAACCAGGAGCATGTGGTGTTTTGAAAGCCAAATAAGACCATTTTCAAAGTGGAGGATGACTCAGGAACAAGCAGTGTGGTAGAAGGGTCAAGGAGGAGGATGGCTAAGAAAAGGCTTGGTTCTTATCAGTGTCCCCCAAGAAGACACATGGGAGAGAGGACTAAATTTAGACTGCAGAGAGTTAAGATGTGAGTAAATAGTGGGGAGGGGAAAGCAGCTAACTTAAATGGTTCTTTCAAGTTTGACAAAGCAAAGAAAAAAAGAACAAGCATGGTGTGACCAGAGGCAGAGAGTTCTCTTGGAACAAGGGAGATGTCAGTTTTGTTTTACACTCAGGAGAAGGAAACTATAAAAGAGATGTGTGACATTTTGAAAAAGAGAGAGGAGAAGATTGATGGGCCAGGAGTCAGGTAGAAGCAGAATGGAATTAGAAACAAGAGTCGAAATGTTAGTCTTGGAAAAGAAGTACACATCCTCTTGAGTAAGAATGAGGGCTAAGAAGAGAAAAAGTGAAGACAGAGGAATTTCAGAGCATGTGTCCAGTTCCCTCCTTTCACAGATGAGGAAACTGAGGCTCAGAGACTTTAAGCAATTGATGATCACTAGTCAGTGGAGGAACAGCCAGATGAAGACAGATGGCCCAAGGCCCAGTGCTCTTTCTACTCTGCAGTCTCACTGCCTCACAGACCATATTATGTGAGGGTGCCAAGATGGCAAAGTTCTAAAAACACAAGTTTGCTGCCAGTAGCAAGAAAAACTACATCAGTCTTCAAATTCATGGGTGGCGTTTTCTTTTTTTTTTTAATGTAAGCATGCAAACATAGCAAGTGTCATTTGAAATAGTTGCAAAGCTAAGTGTGTGGCTAGTTAGACTGAACCATTCCCTTGTTGTCATGAGCTGATGTATAGCTTGGGAGGTGATTTTCAGAATAATACTAACCAGATGAAGCTAATTCCCTAACTCAACTATAAAGTGTGCCGTTTTTTGGCATTCTTAATCTGAATCTAGCACCAGTGGTACCTAAATTCTGGCTCCTCTGTGATTAATTCACCATTATCCTTAACTAATCCTTGGAATAGAGCATTCTGGAAATATTCTTTGGTCTTCCTACTTCCTGTTACTACCTTACAGGTTTGTGAGATTTTTATTAGCTCCTCTGTTAGGTAAATCCTGGTTGATCAGCATTCTCTGCCTGACCCTCATTCCATTCTGCTCCACTGACAATACTTCCAGTCATCACCCAATCTCCTCCTTCCCTGACAATTATTGTTAATAACTACCACCTTGTAATTAACCCATTTCCTCCTACTCCGGTTCTTGAAAGGCCTGCCAACTGTGTCAATTTCTTTCTCTACTTGTGTGGATGCTCTTTCATCTGAAACTCCGTTCAGTTACTCCTATACCACCATTCCCATCTCCTCTGATCATAAACTGTATTCACATCTCTATAAACGTGTCTCATCTACATTTATGCATAACCATCACCCCTGATGATTTTCAGACTTATAGAGTCTGAATGAATCATTGTCTTATTCTTTTAGCACACAAGGGGCGCAGGTAGATGATCGATAATCATCAGCTGAAATGAACTCTACCAAGACATAAATGAAGTGCTTATTGTTCTCGGGAATCATCTCAATAACTAAATAATTTTTTGATATTAAAATTATGCTACTGAGGGAAATATTATTAGAGGCAATTACTGCTGTCATAGCAAACTAGTTTTGGTGCATCAATATTATTTAACAAATAGAACAGCTATTAGTTAAACCCAAAACGCAAATCTACCAGATTAAAATGGAAGTAAAATTTCATAACTTATTGATTATCAAAGAATATTATTCAGCTTGTGGGTGTCAGCTGTGTAATATGTGGGTGTACAAAGAACATGGAAGGAACTTTTATTGTGAACAATTAGCACAGTCGTTGTTACTAATTACATATTAAATTATAACTACTGTGGTTCACAAACTAAGAAATTGTAAAATAAACGTGTTTATAGGTGCCCTAAATTCAAATGTGTTTATTGGTACCCACCTTCCTAACCTTTCTTGTTGGCTAATTATAGAGGGAGAAGGTAAACCAGTTACCTAAAAATAGCTACCTTCAAAAGTTACCATGATTTTTTCCTGGAGAATTGAGCAATTATATTTCTCAGAAATAAGTTCTCTGGCAAGTACCATAGAAGAAATTTGGGTATTGCAGAGTTTGCACTCAGACCTTGGCTCAGATTTCAGTCTTGCCATATATTAGCTTAACTTCTGTGAACATCATCAGTTTCTTCCTCTGTATAATGGGGGTGATACTAGAACTTATTACTGTGAGGATTAAGTGGGATAATGCATGCTTGGCTCTTAGCAAGAGGGCCTGGCACATAGGAAATTGCCAATAATGCTAGCAGTTGATGCTGTTTATTTTATTTTTGCTATTCCTATTAGAAATATAAGCTTGGTTCATGAATAACAAGTAGTTAATATTTGAAAAGAAATGTCTGCAAATATACCAATACAGAACTGAAAAGTGGCTTTGACTCAAATAATCAAAGCAGTCATTAATCAAAAGGACTATAATCAGCATGGACACAGCGTATAGTGCTCTAAAGGCCAGAATTTGTTTCAAGGCTGTAAATTTCCACAAGTACATCCATTCTTTTGAGACAATTTCTGTGTATTTCATTAGAATTAATGCTATTCATCATTCTGTAGTTGGGCATGAGAACTGCAACAACACTATCTTCCTGAGTTTCAACAATGATGGGCACACAGGCTTCAGGTCAAAGCACATCTCTGCTATGGTGAAATCATTTCTATGGTGTTCTAAAATGTCCTTAGACATAAAGTTTGTGCCTTGGCTTACGGATATCTTGCAGTATATATGGAGCTTTCTATTTTCACCTGGGGACTGGAGTTGAGGACACTATGCCTTAATGAAAAGACATTGTATTTTAAACTCCCCTTCTGGGTTGAAAATTCTGCTTGACTGTACAATCTGTGACCTTGAACAATCCATTTAACCTTATGAGACGTAGTGTCTTCCTGTGTAAAATGGATATATAATGCTTTCCTCACAGGATTTGTGTTAGAATGAAATGTGCTTAGCTCATCTGCTCATTCCTAAACCTCTGCCTGACCTCTAGATGTCCCAGGGTGTGTTCCCTCTTCCTTTTATCTCCATTTACTCCTGAAATTATCTCACCCATTTCTGTGGTTTACAATATCACCTGTATGTTGGCAACGACCTCTTTTCTATCTCTAACTGCCCGCTGCTCTCATTTTCAGACTCATCTATCTAACTGCCCATCCAACATGACCACTTGGAAAACTAAGGGACGTCTTCGATTAACATGCCCACAGCAGCATTTTTGACCCTCCATTCCCTTACCCATCTGCCAACCTGTTCTCTCCTCAGACTTCATTTCAATAAACGGCACCTTTTCCTCATTCCTCCACATTTTCTCCCAAATATGTTTAAAATCAATTGTCTTCTCATCTTCACTGCTACCAATCTGACTTCAGCTAAAATCTACTCCATTTCCCATTCTACCCTACTCCTCTGCCAAACTTCTTTTGTCTTCTAATAAATTTCCCTGTGTATTTGGTTTATATTGCTACTTTACACATTACCATTAACTTAACCGGCCTAAAACTGCATGAATTTGTGACCTCATAATTTCTGTGGGTCAGGAGTCTAGGCACAGGTTAGCTGAGAACCTTGCTTAGGATCTCACCAGGCTAAAAATCAAGGTGACAGCTGGAACTCTAATCTCCACAGAAGGTTAGAGCCCTATTCCAAGATCATTCAGGTTACTGGCCTGAACTGAGTTCCCTGTGGTTGAATTACTGACGTGCCCATTTTATTGCTAACTTTTGGCGTGGAGTCACTCTCAACTTCTAGAAGCTACCTCTAGGTCCTTGACACATGGCTCCTTCCTCTGGCAATAGGAAAGCTTACTTCTTTAGGCCAGCAGGAAAGGTTCTCTTTTAAGGGTTCACCTGATTAAGTCAGATCCACCCAAGATAATCTCCCTTTTGATTAACTCAAAAATTAATGGGGACCTTGATTACCACTGCAAAATCCCTTCACTTTTTCCATAAAAGAACCTAATCACAGGAATGAAATCCCACCTTATATGCAAGTTCTTCCCACACAGAAGAGAGAAGATTATACAAAACATGTATACCAGGCACAGAAATCTTGTGGGTCATTTTGGAGTTCTGCCTACTACAACTTGGCTTCCACTCTTGTTGCCTTCAACCTTGAGGATCCATCTAACCAACATGCTTTATGTAAATAACAAATTTACATAGACTTTAAGTTAGATCATGTCACTAACTTATTTATTATGTTCCAATTACTCCTGATTACGTTTGTGCTAAAATTCAAATTCCTTCTGATGGCCTACAAGGTGTTACATGATCTGATTGCTGTTGGCTACTTCTTGGGCTTAATTTCATGCCACTAACTTTAGCTCACTACCCACAGCCACACTAGCCTTCTGATCCTCAAACATTCTGCATTCATTCCTACCTCGGGGCCTTTGTACTTGCTATTTCCTCTGTCTGGGGGTGGGGGGCAGGTAACTATTTCCCAGCTATTTACAGGACTGGCTGCTTCTTGCCATTTAGATCTCATTTCAAATATCACCCTCTTTAACCACACTATGTAAAACTTTTTCCTCTCCCTAGTAATTTTCTATTACATTATTTTGTTATATTTTCTGATTGTTTTCATGCTTACCTATTTACTGTCTGTGCTCCTCATGTCAATGTAAGCTTTATGGGGGCACCTGGGTGGCTCAGTCTGGTAAGCCTCCAATTCGGTTTCGTCTCAGGTCAGGATCTCACAATTGGTGAGATCTAGCCCCGAGTCAGACGGTGCTGACAGTGCAAAGCCTGCTTGGGATTTCCCCTCTCTCACTGCTCCTTCCCCACTTTCCCTCTCTCTCTCTCTCTCTCTCTCTCTCTCTCTCTCTCTCTCTCTTTCTCAAAATGAATACATAAACTTAAAAAATGTTTAAAAAATGTAAACTTTATGAAAGGCTATCTTACATCCATCTAATTCACTACTATATCCCCAATATTTAGAAGAGTGCCTGGTACATGGTAGATACTCAAAGTGTTGGGTAAAAGTAAAGGTAAAAGTAATTCATTCTATCAGAATGAATTGTACTTAACATAGTTCATGATATTTATTTAGGCAGATACTTGCAGTCACTTCACTTTACAGGGCATGAGGAAGTGGGAAAAGAAAAAGTGAAAAACTAATCCTTCACAGTATGCCATTCATTCCATTATCACTTAAAGTATTCACTGGAAATATAAGTATAAAGGTTATGATCATGGAGGCCACTGTCCTGTGTGGTGTTCACTTCCTTAATACTAAAGAAAAAAAGCAAAAAGAAAACAGAATTTTGCTTTTTCAGGCTTTCATTTACTAAATGAATTACCTCCCTCCAGGCAAAAATTCTAAAAAGGCCCTCGTCAATTAAACAAATTTTATTTAAAAAAAAATTTTTATACATTTATTTACCTTTTTTTTAATATATGAAATTTATTGTCAAATTGGTTTCCATACAACACCCAGTGCTCATCCCAACAGGTGCCCTCCTCAATACCCATCACCCACCCTTCCCTCCCTCCCACCCCCCATCAACCCTCAGTTTGTTCTCAGTTTTTAAAAGTCTCTTATGCTTTGGCTCTCTCCCACTCTAACCTCTTTTTTTTTCCTTCCCCTCCCCCATGGGTTCCTGTTAAGTTTCTCAGGATCCACATAAGAGTGAACACATATGGTATCTGTCTTTCTCTGTATGGCTTATTTCACTTAGCATCACACTCTCCAGTTCCATCCACGTTGCTACAAAGGGCCATATTTCATTATTTCTCATTGCCATGTAGTACTCCATTGTGTATATATAAACCACAGTTTCTTTATCCATTCATCAGTTGATGGACATTTAGGCTCTTTCCACAATTTGGCTATTGTTGAGAGTGCTGCTATAAACATTGGGGTACAAGTGCCCCTATGCATCAGTACTCCTGTTTCCCTTGGGTAAATTCCTAGCAGTACTATTGCTGGGTCATAGGGTAGGTCTATTTTTAATTTTTTGAGGAACCTCCACACTGTTTTCCAGAGGAGCTGCACCAGTCTGCATTCCCACTAACAGTGCAAGAGGGTTCCCGTTTCTCCACATCCTCGCCAGCATCTATAGTCTCCTGATTTGTTCATTTTGGCCACTCTGACTGGCGTGAGGTGATATCTGAGTGTGGTTTTGATTTGTAGTTCCCTGATGAGGAGCGATGTTGAGCATCTTTTCATGTGCCTGTTGGCCATCCAGATGTCTTCTTTAGAGAAGTGTCTATTCATGTTTTCTGCCCATTTCTTCACTGGATTATTTGTTTTTTGGGTGTGGAGTTTGGTGAGCTCTTTATAGATTTTGGATACTAGCTCTTTGTCCGATATGTCATTTGCAAATATCTTTTACCATTCCGTTGGTTGCCTTTTAGTTTTGTTGATTGTTTCCTTTGCTGTGCAGAAGCTTTTTATCTTCATGAGGTCCCAATAGTTCATTTTTGCTTTTGATAGGGAGAGACAGAGCACAAGTGGGGGAGGGGCAGAGAGAGATGGAGACACAGAATCCAAAGCAGGCTCCAGGCTCTGAGCTGTCAGCACAGAGCCCGACAAGGGCTCAAACTCACAAACCGTGAGATCATGACCTGAGCCGAAGTCAGATGCTTACCCTACTGAACCACCCAGGCGCCCCCAGTTAAATTTTAGAAGACTGAGTAAGGAGAACAATATAGCCTGATTTCAAAGTATGAGCTATAGACGGTGAGAGATGAAATGGGGTTTGGGGTGCTGGTTTGAACCTAATTCTGGCAGCATTTCTAAACGCCTTTAGGCTGAACAAAATAGCATAAGCCATCAACCTGTAACCCAAGTCTAATAAACTGATGAGAAATAAGAATAAGCCTTTTCGTCCTTATTGAATTTTCCAACTGAAGACAGCAAACATTTTTAGCAATTCTTAGTAGAAGCTCATGGACATGATATAGCATTTTTCCATTCATCAATTCTCTGTATTCTGTAGCATTTCTTACTTACCCTTGGTCATTTCTAATTGCATAAATGTGTAAGCTAAGCTTTGGATCTCTTCATGATAGATAATGATCATCCCAACTTGCTCCTGATAAATCTAGGATGTAGAGCAATTTTTTTATAACCTCAAAGTAATGGTAGAAAACACTGGAAATCTAGAGTTTTAAAAACCCATTCTTTTTTTTTTTTAAGTCTTTGCATTACTTAGCAACCATCTTAAAATAGAGGAGACACTTTATAAAATAGAAAAATGTGGCTTATGTTGATGGCTATAGTGTGAAACATTTCATTTATTTACATGACCTTTTTTAAATGGAAAAATACAAAGGTGATTTAAATAGAACAAGAATATAAAAGTCTATCGTTTCTATAAAGTTCTCTATATTTTATCATTTCAAAAATAATAAAAATAGGTTAACAGTGTCTTTATTGCTTCTGTGTGTTTTCTGTGCTTTCCAAAGTTCCAAAGTCACTGTGTCAAGAAAAAAAGCAAAGAAACTATTTCTCAAATTTCCTGTTTTTCCCTCCTCTGTCATAAAATAGATAACTATGTGAGAATTAACTTGGAATTTATACTACATTTTTGAAGAATAAATGTGAGGTTACCAAAGAAACTGTGCTTGTCTCTGACTCCTCCCCTCCCCCAACTTTTTTTATTATTGTTTTGTGTTTATGTGGATTGAAAAGCTGAAAATAACTAGGAGAAATAAGGGAAGAGCTCATGTTTTCCACAGAACTCTTAGTCATTTTTATCTGGTCCAGATTTATTCTGTTTGGCTGAGCCCTAAAGCACTGTCTAATTCTAAGAAGGGCCTGGCAAGATGGTTGTAGTTTCTTCAGGGCAGACAGAAGAGAGGGGAAACGGCTATAGAAGACAATATGGATGGATCAGAGTCCCTTCCTAAGTGCCTGGGATGCCAGCTACCAATTTAGGTTCCATGAAGTTAATTTTCATCTGTTCCCAAGTCTGTTTGTCTTTCCTCGCTCACATACCGATGATTCGAGTGCTAAGAACCAGGCACATATACCCATGCATACCCATTTCTTGTGCATTTAGTGAGTGTGGACACTGTGCCAGCTTTCCCAAGCACTTCCTTACACATTGAACAAAGGGAACAAAAATCATAACATACCCACCCTTGCTTGTGAGGGAAGCAGCAATAATCACAGAGTTACAGATTCAGGACAAGAGGTAAGAGGTAAAACCAACTGCCGTACTTAAGGATGAGAAGGTTCCACACCTTCCCTCTTGACTGGGAGCATGGCAAAGACATTGCTTCCCAGAGGACCATCAGAAAGGATTCCCTTTACACTCCCGTGAACACTTTTCTGTCTTTTCACACAGGCGTTACCCTGAATGTCGTTGCATTAACTTTGGATCCTGGTTTATGCTTTCCTTCCCGGCAGCTATTATTATTCTATTCTTGTCCTGGATCTGGCTTCAGTGGCTTTTCCTAGGATTCAAGTAAGTAAAAATTCCATGTTGATCGGATAACTAAAGGTGTCTCGGTTCCCAGTTCTCAGCTGCTCACCCAGTGCCCTTTCACCCGTTTCGTGCACACGGAGTCTCTGCATTTCTCTTCCTTACAAAACTGATGCACATGAGCACATATTTTAAGGATAAGCTAAAACATTATCTAAACAGTGTTGGCTGTGGAGGAGAGTTTGTAAAAAGCAAATCTATCTTGGTCTTCTTTGAATCCTAAGCTAATAATTTATTAATCAGCTGGAAGGGCATAAGTAACTTGTGGTAAGGACCCAGTCCAGCTTGTCAAAGTGGAATTTCAAGAAGTTTTGTCCCTCCTTTTTGTTTAATGTGGGGATTTCCTCTGGTTACCTAGTCACTTTAAACTATAGCATGCAATATTCCTGCTTCATCTTGGCACCAAAATTAGTACATCCTTGAAAAAATCACATAAAGACGTGAGAGTGTGCCCTGTGGAAAGAATGTTAGATTAGGAATCAGGAGACCAGGGATAAAGACTGTGGCTTCTCACAGTCCAGATGAGTGATCTTTCTCAGTCTCCATGTTTTCAACTGTAAAATGATGGAGTTTCATTGGATTATCAGTAAGATCACTTCCAACACTGCAATTCTAACACATATGGGTCCAAGGTGAACACCTAGAAGTCAAGGTGAGAAACACTGATCAAGAAAGAGCCACTAAAATGTCAAATACATGTATTCAAGGAAAATTTGCCAATAATGCCTTGGCTGGACTGAAGCTGGTAGTTCATAAGTACCAATGAGTTACAATACTTAAATGACAGCCAGCATTTAAAATTATGAAGGACTCCACAGCAAAATCTAAATAAATATATATATATATATTTATATATATATTTATATTTATATATATTTATATATATTTATATTTATATATATTTATATATAACAGTACTCCACAAAGAAAGGGGAAATGGCTATAAATCAAACCCTGAGAATTTTTTTCCTGAAAAAACAAAACAATTGAAATTCATCTTTATCGGCTATTTAAATAATCTCAGGGACCTATGAACAAAACAACGTGTTATCTACTAAGCAGGGGAGACTGAAGTCAGCTATCTGTGCTTCCTTTGAAAAGCAAAGCACTGTGTCCATGTGGTGGTCCGTGCCCATGCCCAAATTTTCCAAGCCTAGTCACCTAAGGACTCATACTCTTCCCTCTCCATTTCCTCTTCCTGATTTTTCTCCAGAACTGCCACAGTTTTGTTAGCAGTGAAGATGATACTGATGATTTAAAAAACAAAAAAAAAAAAAAAAAAACTGTCCAGATTGTGGGAGCAGCGTGTGGCAGTTCACCTGCTGAAGCAAATGTGTGGAATGTCACTGACTTCAGCAGGTGGGCATCAGTGGGGAGAAGCCAGCTGCACACTAAATGCCCCTTCCTGGAAATCCAAGCCTCTGGGGGTCTATTCAGTTGCACAGGTAGCAATTCAAGATGCAAAGGACAGGAATCCCAACTAAGGGAGAAAGCACCCCGTCACAGACCCATAGTTGTTTCCTTCTTTGTTGCTACATATAATGACTTTATAAAAAAATGTATGCAACCATTGTCATTATTATGGAATGGCCTACCCTGTAAAAAGGAGAAATTAAGAAAATAAAGGGCAGATGTACTGAAAGGTGTTCTCAGTGAGGACAAAAATCCTGTGAAGTACATACATTAGGCAAAAGTCCATAAATCATGATCGGTGACATATTTAAGCAGTCCCGTTGCTGTCCGCTATCGGTTAGACATTCCACAACTTCACACTCCGGCCAATTTTTCAGTGTCCATTTCAGTCAGTCGGGGTCTTCACCTCCAAAGGTTTTAGATCAACAAACGGAAATTATCAGCCACTCCCCTGGCAGGCCACCCTACATTCTGGTTAGCGTGTTGGCTGTTAACACAGTTAACTCACCCATTATAAATGATCCCAGCATACTTGGGAAGAGAGGCTCATCTATCAGTGCCGCTGAACTTATTTAAGTGAAGAGGTTGATGCATTGTCATATGCTTCATCAGTTCATTTGTGAAGGCATTAACCTTCTTTGTAGCAAAGCCGATATGGCATTGGACTTAACTATTTATAGTCCCCAACCAAAGAGACCAGATACATATACAGTCTACTGGCTGGAAAACATTTTTTAGGGAGACTTGCCTCTTTTTTTAATTCTACTTTTCTGTTCTACAGATGGATATCAAGGTGGTTCAGGATCAATTTCTTGTAATAGTAGTATTTATATTGTGACAAGGGGTAAAATTTCAAGACCAGCACTAGTCAGTAATTTAGTTGAGATTATAAACATTAAATATTATCTCATTGATCTTAAGTATAACAACATCCATCTCATTATGTTCAGGGGTTGGAATGTGTGCAGGAGAATGATTATGAAAGTGTAGAATGGATGATTTAAGAATTGAGGAAACTCGGGGTGCCTGGGTGGCTCAGTCAGTTAAGCGTCCGACTTTGGCTCAGGTCATGATCTCAGGGTCTGTGGGTTTGAGCCCTGCATCTAGCTCTGTGCTTACAGCTCAGAGCCTGGAGCCTGTTTCAGATTCTGTGTCTCCCTCTGTCTCTACCCCTCCCCCACTTGTTCTCTCTCTCTCTTTCTCTCTCTCTCTCTCTCAAAAACAAATAAGCATTAAACAAAATTTTTTAATTAAAAAAAACGAATTGAGGAAACTCGGCTCCTTCAAAGGGAATAATAGTCCAAACAAGTCTGAGTGGCAGAGCTACAGAAGTAAATAGATAAATAAATAAAATGTCTCTGTGTGATAGCTGTCTTCACACCGCCTCAGTCTTCCAGCTTCCTCCCTCATATACATCCATGTTCAGCCCAGCAATTTTACAGAAGAATATGCTTCTGTGCTCGTTCTTCTCCTAAAATTGCTTTCACTGACGTCTGATTGACCTACAAAAAACCATAGATATTTGATATGTACAACGTGTTTGGAGATCAGTGTACACCCATGAACCATCATCAATGTGAAGGCCAAAAACTTTTCCATCACCTCCAAGTTTCCTTTTGTCCCTGCGCTTTTTCTTTTTTTCTCCTTTTTGTGGTAAAAGCACTTAACATAAGATCTGCCCTCTCAGTGAATTTTTAAGTATACAATACAGTATTGTGAATCATAGGCCTTATTTTGTGCAGTAAATCTCTAGAGCTTATTTATTTTTCATAAGGGAAACTTTGTACCCTTTGACTAATACCTCCCCATTGCCCTCTCCTTCCATTCCCTGGCAAACACCATTTTACTCTCTGCTTTTATGTGTTTGACTGTTTTGGATTCTGCATTTCTGTAAGATCATACAGTATTTGTTTTTCTGCATCTGGCTTATTTCACTTAGCAGAATGTCCCCGAGTCCATCTGTCTTACTACAAACGGCAGGATTTCCTTCTTTGAGGCTGAATAATATTCCATTGTATGTATAAGCCACTGTTTCTTTTCTTTTTTTTTTTTTTCAACGTTTATTTATTTTTGGGACAGAGAGAGACAGAGCATGAACGGGGGAGGGGCAGAGAGAGAGGGAGACACAGAATCGGAAACAGGCTCCAGGCTCTGAGCCATCAGCCCAGAGCCTGACGCGGGGCTCGAACTCACGGATCGCGAGATCGTGACCTGGCTGAAGTCGGACGCTTAACCGACTGCGCCACCCAGGCGCCCCTGTTTCTTTTTTTTAATACCACTTTTACTTTACCTACTTGTTTGTCAGTGGACATCTGAGTTGTTTCCATGTCTTGACCATTGTGAATAATGGTTCCGTGAACATGTGAGTGCAGGTATCTGGTCAAGATCCAGATTTCAATTCCTTTGGATATACACTCAGAAATGCCTTCCCTACTGCACATAATGTAATCTAACTCACCTACTCATAGACCTTCCAAAAGGTAGTCCATAAGAATCTAGCCATTTGCTCATTTGTTTATTCCTCTGGAGGGATTTTTTGTTTTTAATCTAGGCGCTAGAGCAGTACTTCACACACAAAAAAAAAAGTTTTGAAGACCCTGGACTTCGAGAAAGAAAAATTAGTCACAGGGGAAGGTATCACTAAAGTCAACAGCTGAAAGAAATAGGCACCGGCAGTTACTATTGGCAATAGTTGAAAAACTATCTAGTAGATTCTGTTAGGACATAAGAGGTCAAGAATCTTATAGGAAAAAAAAAATGGAACCAAGTTGTTTTCGTTCTGAGAATAGATCTAGTTCAGATTCTGCTCATGATCACGGTACATGACTTCGCTGCCCTAGTGTATGACCCGAGTTTAGTATATTTTGTGAAAACTGATGGATCTGACAACCAGCTGTCTCAATTTGACCAAGGTACTGTTGAGTTGATGAGTCGAGTGTTTGTTTTACATGCCAGTTATATGTACAGTGTTGAGAGTCGCTGTACCAAAGGGAACATCTATGACACTGCCCCTGCCTTCAAACAATTGGTTATCTCACTAGTGAGATAAAACCTACACATGTGCAACAATTACCAGTCAAGATAGACAAGACATAGATTAAAATCTATAACAATCAGGTATATAATAAAGTGTTAAATTAGAGATGAGCGTCTCATGGCAAAATTCCAAGGGTACAGAGGTAGAAACAGAGGTAGAAAAGGAAGGGATCAGGGGAAGATGTGTGAAAATGAGGAACAAAAATTAAGTCTCGCAAATTGAGAAAACCAGGCAAAAGAGGAAAAAGGGGAGAGGACATTCAAAGAAGGTGATGGAGGTATAGACACCAAGCACAGATTTCTGTTATTGGCCGGGAGATCCGTATTTTATAAAGCTTTCACACAAATCTCTTCTATGAAGGGAGAATTCTTTGCTTAACAAGTTTATTCTTTTCAGTTTTAAGGAGATGTTCAAATGTGGCAAGACCAAAACAGTCAAGCAAAAAGCCTGTGCTGAGGTGATTAAACAAGAATACCAAAAACTTGGGCCAATAAGGTAAGATGCACCTGCACGCAGACGCACAAGCAAACACACTCATGCTCACACAGGTGCATACTGTTTATACTGCAAGTATTCGTGCAAAGGGAAACAGGCACATAATAGTCTATAATGTGTTTAGGACACCTAATAAGGGCCTTGAATATGCTAGCCCTTGTAAATAGATCTCAACATGACAAAATACATACTTTTAGCTCACTGAAATTTACCAGGTAGAATCAAAGGAAGCCGAAGACTCCATAGAGGAGTCGAGTCCTTTTCTAACTGTGCTGGTTCTCTCAAATTGTTGACACGTAATCACCTGGTTTTTACAGCGTTTAGCGTTCTGCTAAGATTACTCTGGCAATAGCTCAGGGAGTTTCTACGAATGTCCTGACTGAGAAAATAAATGAAATGATGGGAATTTTTGCACAGGTATCAGGAAATTGTGACCTTGGTCCTCTTCATTGTGATGGCTCTGCTATGGTTTAGCCGAGATCCTGGGTTTGTTCCCGGTTGGTCTGCACTTTTTTCCAAGTAAGCATTACATATTATGTTTGTCACACCTTACTGTTCTTTGTTTTGTTTCGTTTTGTTTTCTGGTTTTCTCCTAAGTGGTTCCTATAACTCTATAAGATTATATGAGACTTTTTCCCCCTTCCTTTCCACTGAAAAGATTTAATTCTAATCTTTTCAGGAAAAAAAATAAGAAATGAAATTTAAGGTAAGACTGCAGATAAGATAATCATATATTCTGTAACTAAAAGTCAGGCTCCTTTAGGCAAAGCTATTCCCAGCCTTACAAAATTAGAAATATAATCTGTAGGAAAGCCATGATCTGTGGTGGTTTGGAGTGCAGACTGTGGAGCCTCACTGCTTGAGGTGTATTCTGGATCTTCCACTTTGGGCAAGTCACTTATATCTCAGTTCCTTCATCTGTGAAATAAGGCTAATAACAGCACTTAGAATAGCGCTGCCCTACTCTATACTGACAGTGCAGAGCCTGCTTGGGATTCTCTCTCTCCCTTTCTCTGCCCTCCCCTGCTCGCTCTCTCTCTCTCTCTCTCTCTCTCTCTCTCTCTCTCTTTCCTTTCTCTCTCTCAAAATAAATAACATAAACTTTAAAAAAAAAAGAGTAGTGCTGCCCTTACTCCCTACAGAAATGCAATATTTATTATTAAGTGAGATAAATGCCACTCCATCCTTGTTAATAACCTGAGATGGATCGCTTCTCAGCCTTTTGGCTAAGATCAAGTGTAATAACCTGAGATGGATTCATATTCTGTGATTTTTGCCAACTTATTTTTTTTTTTACTCAGGTCAGTATCTTGTCTTTTTTTTTCTAATTATGTTCCTTTTTTATACTAGTTCACTATAAATCCATCCCTGCCCCTATTTCTTAGATAAAGAATTCCTGAATAAGTAATAAGACTGATTTTTAGAAACTAATGTTAGCAGCTGGGTCGAGTTAATTTCATCTTGCAGTGTCTTATAGACCAGCAGTCCTGCTGAGTCATATGAAGTCACAGGGAGGATGATAGCATAATTTTCTAAATTAAGGGCCATCCTATATGTCAATATAAATACTTTGGTTTTGAGATGTATGTTCCCAATCTGTCTTTCACTGAAGTATTCTGCTTCCTAAATTGAGCAGATCTCCGATGATGACTTCCTGTCTCACATCCCACAGCAAGAATCCATGTCTCTGGGGACAGAAACCAAAATTGTTTTAGTTAAAGGTATTCTGACATGGAATAAAGAGGTCCTTCTCTTCTTGAATAGAGACTTCTGGCAATATAGGCATTCGCAACATTTTTTAAAGGTGCGAGGTCTGTGTGCAAATTCCTAGTGAACATACAAGTGCAGCAGTGTGATGCGGTAGCATGTTTCAAAGGATCGGCTTCAGCTTGATAAACTTTTTGTTTAGGACTAAAACTTTTCACTTTGAGAAGTCTAAACAAAAGGCAGCATCCTGTTATTCATAGCAAGCTATCATTTAACATTTTGATTATTATTTTTTAGTTTTGTAATAGGTTGTAAACCAACATAAAAAGTGAGTTTCCTTTTCAAAATTCCACTCCTATTAACCTAAGTAGGGAGAGTCTTCTCTAAACACTAGTGTGTAAACACTAAATGAAATCAGATAGTAGCTAATAAAAACCAGGAAGAAATCCCAGTATGAATTCAACGTAATAAGTTTCTAATTTCTGTTCTTTATAGGAAGAAAGTGTAATTCAGAAGATATTTTGTTTGCAGCAGGAAAACGGAGTATATTTACTATGGTCAGGTGTTCGTGTTATGTAGAATTCCGAGAGAAAACAATAGGAAAAGGAACAAAGGTTTGAGAGGAGAAGGAATTTGAAGATATAAGTCTAACTGACTTTGATTCATAAATCGCCAAAGCAAATAAAATTTGTGTAAGCTTAATATTTTGTAATACTGAGACAACCTTAGTTCATAATCATGTAAAAATAAAATGAAAATAAACAAGTACTGAAATAATAATAGTTTTAAAAGTCTTTGGGAACACAATTACCTCAATATTTATGGCTTGATTTTATGTAAAGTATATTCTGTAGAATATATTTGTAATATAGAGATTTTAAGCATTTAGAATTTCCAAAGCTAGGATGATATATCAAGATTTATAGCTACCACCTAATGTTTTCATTCCATCTGTTTGAACCTGGACTGAATTCAATGTGTCTTTTCATATAAAACAAAATCAGATTACATGATGCCTGACCTAATTTGGTAAAATTACAATAAAAAATTATAACTCAAGTAAAAGAAATAAGGAGCAATAAAATAATAAATATTGGTGAAGTTTGTTGAATAAATTACACCAAATAGCTTTGTACTCAGCAAAGAAATAAATAAAATCTATATTTAAGGAAAACAGACTCCTTTCTAAAGTTGCCAGATTGAATAAAAATAATGTGTTTCCATGATTATTTATACTGTTCAAGTGAATCACAGGAGTAGAGAGCTTCTATAGTATGTACACATTGCCGAGTCACAAGGCAGCAAAATAATCTCTAGGGTGTACATATTTCTTCTCAGGTTACAAAGATTCACTAGTTAATACTGCTGAATCTTAAAACTGAATTTTAATTATGTATGTCTGTTTCATTCATGTCTGGTTTCCAGGTGCTTATTAACAGTTGAGGCTTCTGGGAACCTGTCTTACTTGCTGGAATGACCTAGTGATTCTAAGACCCCATCTGTTCCTGAATCACTCTTAATTTGTACAGTGATCATTTATGAGCATCTCATAAACCATTCTAATAATTAATATTCTTGATTGAGTTTCACAGGGTGCAAAGCATTAAATGGGTTGATTTCATTTGTATGATATGGCTAGGGCCTATAATCACAGTAGCAGATGTTATATCTTAGAAAAACAGATCAATTTCTTTTCATAATTTACAGAAGAATTTTAGAGGACTCTAGAAACACCCTTTCGTTGCCACAAGTCAATACTGTGATGTTATACAACAATTATACAGGGCTTTGCCTAGTCTAGCAATTGTTTTGGTTTCAGTTCTCTGCCAGTATATTAAATGAAAAAATTCAAAGAAAAACTCACTTACCAAATCCTTGAGCCTTGCCTAAAAAGTGTGGGCCATTATGTTAGCATGTGTATTCATGGTTTTGAAAGTGGGAGACATATATGGAAACAATGAGAACATGGTGTGAGATTTTCGGCCTCACTAAGTTACATCATTTAGTTGGAAATCCATAGATTTTAGACCTGATTATCCAGAATAAATAATCTATACCTCCACTACTACTTGTATGCTTATTAGCATAGTCGATTGTTGTTTAGTTCATTCAAGTTCTTCCTGCTATTTTTAATGTACACATCTGTCCTTTTTCAGGTATCCTGGTTTTGCTACAGATTCAACTGTTGCCTTACTTATAGGACTTCTATTCTTTCTTATCCCAGCTAAGAGATTGACTAAAACTACACCTACAGGAGAAATTGGTTGAGTATTATTTATAATTCTGAATGAATTTGACAGAAGAGCAAAAATTACAAAATTCCATTGGTTTCAGTTAGCACTTAGAACAGAAGGAATGGACATGCTTCCACAGCGCCTGGCTTAGCACGCCCTGTTTGTACACTGCAACCCTTATTCAGCCAGCACGTGTTCTCCCCCTGCAAGGAGAACCATCTTACTTGGCAGAAGTGAGAAGTAGATTTCCTTATGCAACATGGTTAGAACTCCACTATGAGTGATACTGTTTGGTTCACAATAGGCCCACTTCCCCTGCCATAATCAGAATTAATCTTACTATTGGCAAACGTAGGAACAAGAACTCTAAAGTCATACTTCATGATGAGCCCTTGATAATACATGCTGAGGATCTAAAAAGGTGAGGAGTTTCAAGGGAAAGAGTATTTACATCATCATAGTAATCCTGGAGAGAATGCAAATCAAGCCCACATTTAGCCAGAACCCTAGTGTCACAAATGAAAGACGTAGTATTCAGTGGGAGCATTCATTGTCTTTGTAATACATGGACAAAGAAGTATCCTTGTTTATGTGAGCATACCCCCCTTCCCCTGACACACACATATTTTTTAAACACAGGATTCTGCTGCCCCCCCATTTATGCTTTATACTAATATAGCAGGTGTTTTTGGTAGTCAGATTCCTGCTGTTATTGTAGGACAAATGGTTTAAAATTGTTTGGAAATAGTCTAGTAGAGGGTGGGGGGTTTTATTGTTGGTTTTTCTTTTATTTGTGCCGCCTTGTTTTTTTTTGCATGGGTGGAACCTGGATTCATGGAGTTGAGTTGGCCCACCTGACTCCCTGTGTCCAAATTGATAAGCAACTAATGAGTCAGATTTCTAGGACATGATATATATAAATAGCATAATGTAGAAATAAATGCCTTTTGTTCTTTACTTGAGTCTAGAACATCTCAAAGTGTGTTATAAGGAGATATTGTAATACAGAGTAATAATTTCTGTGAGACCCTGAGGACACTGACCGTTGAAGTCAAATCCCTATGGCCTGTTAGTGGCCAGTGTTGAGGAACCAATGCTTGGCTTAACTTCCCTGGTTCCCACATTTGAATCCTCCTCTCAGAAAAAGCCTTGCTTCTGTTGGGGAGAAAGAATTTTATCTTCCCTTCAAGATCCTTCCAGCTGGACTAAGACTCAAGTTGATAGGAGCAGATTAATGGTAGAAAACCAAATTTAATGGTGTACATACAGGGAATCCACACAGACATGGAAGTTCCAAAGACAGTGAGGCAACATGACCCTTATATGAGCTAAGAAGAGGGATAGGGGTCTGAGGATACAGAGGAGAAAGACCAATAGCAGGAAGGTGAAAGGAGATGTTTGGAAAACAAAGGTTACCCAATTATGCAGATAAGTTTCTTAGGTAAAGAGAAATCTTTGTTAATCTCTCTCTTCCTGGTACAAGCAGATAGTTGAGTGGGGAGGCAAAGAACTTTTTCTGAATCTGCTGGGGTTTTTTTGTTTGAATTTTTAATGTTTTGGGGGGGTTTTGTTTTGTTTTATTTTTAAGAGAGAGAGCACTAGCAGAGGGGCAGAGAGAGGGGGGGGCAAAGTATCCAAAGCAGGCTCTGCAGTTATATCAGCGAGCTCCATGTGGAGCTCAAACTCACGAACCATGAGATCATGACCTGAGCCAAAGTTGGACACTCAACCGCCTGAGCCATCCAGGTGCCCAAGTCTGCTGGGTTGTGATTGCTTTTAACTCAAAATAGCATTCATGACAAAGTTGGCCCCTATACCAATGTCTACCAGTCTCTCTCTCCTCATTCTTCAACTCCTGTTCTCCTTGATAAACTCATTCACAGTAGGTTTAAAAATGGCAAGGCATTATGTGTTAAATTTTACATGAGAGGTATATTTCAGAAATGTTTGTGTTTTAACAGAAAATATATCGCTTTTTTTTGAGAGACAGAGAGAGAGAGAGAGAGAGAGAGAGCGTGCACACAGGTGGGGAGGGGCAGAGGAAGAGAGAGAATCTTAAGGAGGCTCCATGCCTAGTACGGAGTGTAGTGCAGGACTTGATCTCAAGATCATGAGATCCTAACCTGAGCTGAAATCAAGAGTCAGACGCTTAACTGACTGAGCCACCAAGGCAGGCCTTGATAGGTATATATATCCTAATTCAAGCAAGGAAGAGCAAAATCTCCATCAATAGTGAAGGTAAGTTTGGTTTAGGTTTAACAGAAGGAGATAGGAAGGCGTCTTAGTAGTAACCCTAAAATCTCACCATGTAGAAGGCCACTTGTTACACACAAATGTTAAATGGGAATAATATATTCATGGGTGACCTTTTTTCTCAACAAATCAAATGAGCCATTATGACCTAAATATCAAAAGAAGTCTTTATGATAATTGCTTTATAAGAATTTTAAGAGTCTTATGAATGATACTTAAATTATTTAATCTGAACTTTGATTTTAAACTGAAATCATGATGAATCTATTATGACCCTCCTCATGATTTGAAAAAATAAAAAAGGTTCAAGAAAATAGTGAATAAAATTGTAATGCTACAGTGATGATATTAGAACCAATGTCGTATTAGACACTTTGAATAGCAAAGAATAGTATAGTCAATGCATTGTGTTACTCATAGTAGGCAGAATGTTAGTGGAATGAATGAATGAATGAATGGCACTATAAATGATAATGTTATAATCTATCTAAATTTGTAATATGATCCAAAGGATTTTTCCAAGTCATGTTTATGTTTGTTTGTTTGTTTTGGAATGCAGTGTTCCACCTCAGCCAGGTAGAAATCACTCAAAGTTCAGATCAAGTTACTTACCTAAAAACAATAGAGGAATATTAAAAACTTCTTATGAGATGGCGGTTTCAGGTAATGAAAACAAATACATGTCATATTGTCATCTTTTAAGCAATGTATAACTGTGGGAATTGTGTTTTGCAGTTGCTTTTGATTATTCTCCGCTGATTACTTGGAAAGAATTCCAGTCATTCATGCCCTGGGATATAGCCATCCTTGTTGGTGGAGGGTTTGCCTTGGCAGATGGCTGTGAGGTAATACTCTGTGTCTAAGATATTTAACAATTAACTAGACTTTTCCAAAGAAGAACAAGAGACATTTAAGCTTTGACATATTCAACTGTACCCTATCATTTTAACAATACAGAATTCAATAGTCATGCAGTGAGTATACCACACAAACAAAGTGAGTTCAATAATTTTTACAGGCTGCGAGCATAAAACATCATTTTTTATGATGTCCCAACATGTCAAAAGGAAAAAAGCAAAGAAGATTAGAATTCTTAAACCATGAAATGGTACTAGAAGACTAGCTAAGTAAGAAAGAAATGCAAAAATCATATGTACAATGACTCCTAGCAAAACATTTTGTTTTATACCTTTACCTTATTTCATGATGAATTTGAGTACCTCACAGACTTCTCTTCAGTGTATCATAGTCCAGGTGGGCCTGGGTGGCTCAGTCAGTTAAACGTCCTACTCTTGATTTTGGCTCAGGTCACAATCTCACAGTTCATGGGATCAAGCCCGGCTTTGGGCTCTGCCCTGAAGGGCTCTGTGCTCGCTCTCTCTCTCTCTCTCTCTCTCTCTCTCTGCCTCTCCCCTGCATGTGCTGGCTGTCTCTCAAAAATAAACATTTTTAAAAAATTTACAATATATCATAGTCCTAAGGCTGTCAAAGAAGAATAAGAAGTAACAGTACTTCATTACATCATTTATTTATTACATATTAAGTACATTAAAAGTACTTAGTACATGCTGGGGCACCTGGGTGGGTCTGTTGGTTAAGCATCTGCCTTCGGCTCAGGTTAGGATCCCACAGTTCAGGGGTTCGAGCCCTGCATGGAGTTCTGTGCTGACAGCTTAGAGCCTGGAGCCTGCTTCACATTCTGTGTCTCCCTCCCTCTGCCCTCCCCCTGGTCATGCTCTGTCTTTCTCTGTCTCTATCTCAAAAATAAATAAACATTAAAAAAAAAAGTATTTAGTGAATGTTTATTGAATGAAGTCCAGAGAGAATTTTACATAACCATTGCTAATACTACATTATGTCTAATTTTAGGGAGAAATAAAACCACCATTAGGAATAATTCTTTGGCCTGTCATCTACTATCTAGTTTATATAAAGTAGAAGTCTGGGGAGGCCTTTGTCACTTGAAAGTCATTGTAGGGCTGCTGGAAAAAAGCATCTTCTTAAAAAGTCCATGAGAAAGTTTTTACTCTTTTACTGATTAAAAACTCTCATTTCTGGGTCTTATAGTCATATGTGAAACACTTAAAGCTCACAGCTGCTCCATTTCCTTATTCAGCCATCAGAGTAAAAAGGATGATGAGAGAGATGTGTTGTGTCCAGCCTTTTCGTTTCTGGAAAGTTAAATTTTTATTTTTCTCAAGGCGAATAACTATCTGCTATCTTCTAAATAGCCTCTAGGGAGATTGTCTTTTGCTTCTTACTTTATTGTCAATTTTTCTGTATGGCATTTGGACACAAAACTTTCGACTTAATAGGTGAAAAATCTCAGAAATTGTCTCAATTCTGAGTGCCACTTATAATGCCTTTTTACATCTAGATTTGGCTTGCCTCATAGACCACTCAGATCTAAATGATAGAAATATAAGGCAAATTCACTTTTTTCCCCTACTATTTCAGAAATAGTGAGATCTGGTTTCTCAGAATCAGTAACTTCCGTTATTTTTATTGCTGATTTGAACTGTGAGGGAATCAGAATCGGTAATTCTGACACTGATGTTAACTTTGTTCATGTCTCCTTCCCAGAATATCTGTCCGGATTGGACTCTAGATACTCAAAGTGATTTTAAAAGCATTGGCCAGACCCTAGAATTGCAAAATCCAAGAAAATTAAAAGGTGTGGACTTCCTCTGATACACTAGCCCCTCCCACTGAAAGAATTAGGGAAACCATAGAAGGAGGTCTAGTTTGCTGTGAAAATCCTGGTACATAGAATTAAATTTCTGTGGGATATCCAGAATGACCCTATCCCTGAGTGGGTATGTTGAAGCCATGAATTTCAAAAATATGGCTGTGGAAAAATATGCCCCTAGAAACTGATTTTACAAAGATATGGAGACAGTTCATTTTTTAAAATTTTGTTCCAAACTGTAATTAGTTTGGCAAATGTCCAGAACTCAATAACTCTCCTGGGTGGGAGCGATGAGAGAGCAGCTAGCACTAAAGCATTCACCTCTTTGTAATTCGCTCTCTCTTAAAAGCCTGTTAACTTTGTTTTAATATAATCACAGTGCACTAAGTGTCTCAGGTATGAACAATATTCATATAATCCTAATGGCAAAATTTAAATATTGACTTAATAAAAAGTGTTGATATATGAGTAAAGGAAATGGAGGGCCAGGAAATACATGTATGGTGGATGGTGTAAGAAAGCTGAATCCTTATGTAACGCATTGGAAAGTCAGTAAACAAAATCTAAATTAGCAAATTAGGAAAACACATAGTTTAAAAAATAGCTGTAAATAGCTAATATGGGTTGAAAATTGTCTCTGGGGAACACAACGTAGGAATAGAGAGAGGCAGACCAGAGGGCTTCCATTTTCTTAAAGTCCTGTAGTACCACATGATTTGTCCATATAAATTAGGTAAAATTAAATTTTAATTTAAAAAACGTGAGAAGGCAATTCAAATTTCCTAAAGCATGTTGGTAGTGTTAAAATAAGAATAATTGAGAACTTCTCCATGTCAGAGCCTCCTAGATCTACCAAACTATGGGAAAATATGAAAGATTAAAGTTATATTTTAGAAACTGTGTTCTTAGGGCAAAGGTTACATTTTATATATTTAAATTGTGTCTGATTAAAATGAATTGTTTACAAATAACATTACAAATTATTATTCTTTTCTTTTTTTTTTTTTTTTAGGAATCAGGACTATCTAAGTGGATAGGAAATAAATTATCTCCTCTAGGTTCATTACCAGTATGGCTAATAATTCTGATATCTTCTTTGCTTGTCACATCTTTAACAGAGGTAGCCAGCAATCCAGCTACCATTACCCTTCTTCTCCCGATATTATCTTCATTGGTGGGTATCTCATTGATCTGCTTTTATACTCATCAAAAGTGTAGTGTTCTATTTTGCTTGTTCTCATATTGTGGTATGGGATCATTTTTGGTGCGAATGATCTTCCTATAAGTAGCTTATAGAGTGGTCTTTATTTGGGTTGATACTTTTTTGGGAGACCTCAACGCAGAACTCTGTTCTACATTCAAGCAGCAAGATCTTAAGAGAAGTACTTACCTTCTTTCTGCCCAGATTTTTCATTTGCAGGTAAGTACAAGGGTCAGCCTGGATCCTTTCCAGCTGTGAGACTTTGGGATTCAGTGTTTCCTGGCAACTTCAGTATTTAGATGTCTAACACTGACACTTCTCCCTCCAGATTATTCCTCAGTTTCCCAGAAGTGGTTCATATAGGTGATTTGCAAGTGAATAAGAAGCTAGGCTTATGCTTCCGGCTTTAAGCTTAAATATCTTAGACATGGTTGTTTCTCTCTATAGCCCAGGGAATAATTTTAAAAGATAAGTAAAAACCAGATTTGCAAGGAGAGAGAGGAAACGACAATCTACCTTTTTTCTCCCCACCTAGCTAGCAATTACAAGAAATAGCGTTAAGTAAAATGTTTTCCTTATTGGGACGGCTAAGTTTGGTGAGAGGTAGCACTTTAAATTAAGAAGGATTGCCCTTCTGAAATTGTTCTCCTCCAGCTCAAGGCGCCTATGATAGCATTCTTAAGCTGCTGCTTCAAATTAGAGAAGAAAGGCAGGCAGTTTATACTGGCAAAATACCATTTTGGTTTTTCTGTTTTTTATTTCTCAACAGGGCACAGATGAAATGGCACAGTTAGGAAAGTTAGATGATGAATTAAGAATAGGAGTGACTCTTCTTCTGTGAAGATCCCTAAGCAAATTTTAAATTATATATGGCGCAGAGGCAGAAAAGTTAAAGGAATAATGAGAAGCTTTGGAGCCAGAGAGACATAAGCCCCTACATAAACTCTACTGCTTGCCATCTTTGTGTCTGGACTTTAACCTTTCTGGGCCTTAGTTTCTTCATCTGTTATTTGGGGCTATAGTAGCCATCTCATAGGTCATTGGGAAAATTAAGTTATTTTATATAAATACACACACACACACACACACACACACAGCACCTAGCACACTGGATAAATGATAAATTGCTTCTGTTTTTATTTAGTTCCTGGAATAAATGATACTTTATTTTCTAAATGAACTGAGCTTTAATACTTATGTGGGCATCAATAACCATATAGACAACAACAAGAGGAAGAGACATTTCTGAAAAATATTCTTCAAGCTAGAGTTGCATTTATGTGTACAATTTTATGTCTTTAAGTTTTAACCTGCTTCTGCCAAAGTTTATTATAATAATTTTGCTCATTTTGATGCTTGGTGCCTACCTCAAAATTTCACTTAGACTCCTTTGTCTTTCCCAACAGGCTGAAGCCATTCAAGTGAACCCTCTTTATATTTTGATACCTTCTACTCTGTGTACTTCATTTGCATTCCTCCTACCAGTAGCAAATCCACCCAATGCTATTGTTTTTTCATACGGCCATCTAAAAGTAATTGACATGGTGAGTGAGCTGTAAGAAAACAATCAGTTCCAATGCCTTGCGTTATGGCTCCTTTTACACACTAACCAACTTCCAGGGAAAGCATGGCTTGAGTTCTGTTTCTGAAGGTGAGTGCATGATTGGTCATAGAATTGTTTTCGAGAGTGATACCAGAAGCAAACATGCCATTAGAATTTGCAGTCACAAATACAGACACTGAATGCATCAGTGACACTCTGGAAGAGGGAAAAGAGCATAGACTGTGTTCCACACAAGGGCTTAAACTTACATGTCAAAATCAGAATCCAACTTGACCTAGGCAAAAGGAAGAAATAGAATTAATGAAATTCAGCAGTCACGCCCTGTGGTTTTCTATCACAAACATCTTTGCAACCAACCAGCATTCACTTTGAATAACATACTGGGCTCAGTGCCTGCTGATGAAAAGTCATCTTTCTTGTTGTGACTCTAATAGTGGCATCTGACATGAAAGTGCAGGCAAGTCATAACGGAACATTTAGTGTGGTGTCTACATGTGGTGTTCCTTCCGATCCGATGGGGGCCCCAAAATGTGGGGCAACGATCAGGTGGAAGCCACCTGAAGCAGAACAGAGGAGATAGAAGTTGGCTGAATACACCGCAAGAGAACAACGGGCAGGACGCAGGACGGCAGAAGAAAGGCTGTCTGCAAGGAGGCAGTGGGTGGGGGGCGTTTTTAAAGGAGGAAGTTGAAGAGGTTTGGCAATATATGGAATTTTCCCTTTTTTGGTAACTGAGCCTGGTTGTAAGTAGCCCATTGGTCATTTAGGGCCTTTGGATATTTGGGGGTGGGTCGCCTGATGGGCCTGTCGGTATTCAGCCAGGTGGTCACTGTGGCCCTTTCTACATTCCCTTGCTCATGGCTGTTTGCCGTGGTAGGCAAGGACTAGCTTGAGAACACTCTAGTCTCCCCCAAATCTTGATCACCATCTTCCAAACCAAACCAAACAGGAATGTAATGAAAGTAACTTCCATTAGTTTACTCTGCAGGTGCACTCCCCAGGTAAGTCCCAGCTCCCTCCTGCCACACACATTGCTGTCCCTACATTCCTGCAATGTAAACATTTTGGAAATGCCTCTATGCAGAAGTCACATAATATTCTTTTGGAAAAGAAAATGTGTAGGACACCATGTAACCAGTGTCCTGTGCACATGAATTTAAACAATAAAAACAGGATTCTGGAATAAGTGAGTGGCTTGCATAGAAAGAAAAGGAGACTTCCTATAATAATCATCACTAGATATCTCCTTTTGCTTTGGGGCTCCATGCTTTAAAACAGAGAATGAGAGGTAAGCAGTCTTTCCCTGTAAAAAGTCAGACAGTAAATATTTGACACTGTGGGCCGTATGCTCTCTGTCACAACTACTCAATTCTGCCATTGTATCACGACTGCAGCCAACAACAATATGTGAACAAATAGTCATAGTTCTAGTACCATAAAACTGTATTTACCAAAACAGGTCATGGGCAGTATTTTGCCATTTGTCTCTGTTTTAATGGATAGAAAACAACTTTGAAATTTTTAGTAGCTACTAGGATGATGACATAAGAGCCAGAAAAATGGGCACTCTAAGAAAGACGGATAGAAGTGGCATTTTATTAAATCTCAATAGGAGAATGCTAAAGGCTAAACTAATAATGGTATTGAGTGAACATGAAGGATCCAGTTATCATATCATGACCCGAACCTTACCCACTGAAAGACGACCTCAAAACTCAAATTCTGATTTAACATGAAATGGCAATTTTTTAAAGGGATTTTTTCTTGAGTTAGTTGATTCCAGTATATTCCTAAGAGGAACCTCTCAGCATCTCCAACTAAATGTCATTTAGCTGGGGACGGATTCTCCTTTGACATGAATGGAAGAATTCATTGTTTTATGAAATGACAACAATTTACACACATCATTTAGGGCGCATGTAAATCTGGCATATACTTTCTGCTACCGTGTTCTAACTCTCCTATAGGTTTTCTTTTGGGGAGACTGACATTTATGCTCTTTCCTGTTCAAGGTTAAAGCTGGACTTGGTGTTAATATCGTGGGTGTCGCTGTGGTGATGCTTGGCATGTCCACCTGGATTGTGACTCTGTTTGACCTGTCTACTTACCCTTCTTGGGCTCCTCCAATTAGTAATGCGACCATGCCATGACAAGCATGAACATTATAACTATCCTGTGGTGAGTTTTGAGAACCATTGAGAATTCAGTGAAGATTTGGCTTTGGGAAATTGATGACACATTTAAATTAGTCCTGATGTAGCTTTTGTGGTTCCAGTAAACGCTCAAAACCTGCTGGCATAACCCAGAGTTCACACCAAAGAGCATCTCCGTGCCTTTATCAAGAAGCTCACAGCTGAGATTTTGCTCATAGACCCTATGCATCCTGCTTCAACGTAAGAGTAATTTATAACATGACCTTCAAAGAGATTAGGTGATTTATTTCATTTTATAGTTTTGGTTTGGTGTAACATTTCAAACATCAATTTAGTATTTCAGAAACTTCCCATAAAGCTAGAAATAGGAAATAAAACATACCAGTTAATTAGGTACTTGGATAAATCATTTCTGTAGTGTTGCTGAAGGGAATTTGTTGAAAAACCAAAGCAGTGGTCATCTGCTGGTGCAGAAGAAAGGTTTAATTTAAATGAAATCTGCACTCTATTATTTTAAAAAATACCAGATTATTCTTGACGTATACATATGATATGAAAATTGAAATTGAACTGGTAGTTTCAAAATTATAGTTGAATCCACTAAACAACAGAAATCTCATAGATAAGGATTAATGTCTATTTGACCTTATGGTTGGATTAATATAATTCATACCTTTATATCTCAGTGCACTAAGAAATGCATTTTGTAGAGCTGTGAATAATGCTTGCTATGATTTGCACTGTTAGCACAGTGTAGGTATAAAAGAAAGCTAAACACTATAAAACTATTAACACATTTATGTATATGTATAACAGTTTTGTTTATATGTTTATCTTATAAATACATAAATACAAAATATAAATATAAATCAGAAATACATAATGTCATATGTAAAAAGAGAAGATTCAGAAATCTAAATGAATTATCACTATGTATAGAGATAGAAAAAAGTAACATAACTCCATTATTTTCAACATTGAGGCAAAATATCAGATGAAAAATAAGAATAAAAAAGTAAAACTGTTGACATATTTACAAAATAAAAATTATTAAATTAACTATTGAACAATAATTTTATTATTACTAAATAGTTAATAATTTAATAATTATTAAATTAATAGTTATTAAGTTATTCATGGGCAAAAAAAAAGAAAAAAAAGAAGGGGTGTCTGAGTGGCTCAGTTGGTTAAGCAACTGACTCTTGATTTCAGCTCAGGGCAGGATCTAAGTTTGTGGGTTTGAGAGCCCCATGTCAGGTGCTATGCTGGTGGTGAAGCCTGCTTGGGATTCTCTCTCTCTCTCTCTCTCTCTCTCTCTGCCCTCACTCATGCTTGCTCTCTCTCTCTCTCTCTCTCTCTCTCTCTCAAAAATAAACTTTAAAGCAGAAAAGGAAAGGAAAGGAAAGAAAAAAAGAAAGAGAAGAGAAGAAAAAAGAAATCTGAACATCCAAACAAAAATAGAAAGAGAATAGTCTCCTAGCACTCAGGATGTGAAAAAGAATAAGGTCTATTGACATTTCCTAAATTCGACTACAGGGGAAAAAACGACAATGAAAAACAAAATAATGTGCACAGTTAGGAAAGGATGGAGAAGTTAAAACATAACAATTCTCATGCTAAAAATAAAGTGGAAGACAGGTTAAGAAAATACTTTTGGTATTTTTAATCTTGATAGAAGTCATCAGCCCTCATTTGGTTTTTATGCAAATGATGGTACTTATAAGGTTGTTCTTGAAAATTAAATATAGCAAAAAGTAGTTTTTAAAAAGGAAGACATTCCTTTAAAAATTATATATTATAGATTGTCTATGTTCATTGTCTATTAGTCAATGCAAAATTTATCATTTTTTTAAAAATTTGTCCATTTAAGCCTTACAATATATTGCTGCTTTATGTATGTCTTCTAAGTTCCCCCTATTCACTTATTTTTTTCCCTATCATATGTTATACTTTTACTTATGATCAATAGAATCTATTACTTTTTGGCTTTTTTTCTAGTCATTCAATTTATCACTGCTGAATTATATTATGTGATGAATACATTTTAATTATGAAAAAATGAAATGACTTTTCAAATTAGAATGAAGAAGTTTTCCCTTCAAAAAAATAATACAAACATTTCAGCTTGATTCATTTTAATGAATTGCTTCCACAGCTGCCAGCTGAGTACAAGAAAAATAATACTTAGTCAAAATTTGTTTAAGTGAGCCATACTGTTCTCTTGCTCCACCTTTATGTTTAGTTGACATATCAAAAATGACTTAACTCATCCATTTCACATTTGTCCCATTTACATCAAAGTTCTCAAGCTATTTTAGTTTGAAAGTTGTATACTGTCTTTGGAAGTTTCCAAAAGGCAATCTAAACAGATGATCAAACCAATCTGTGTCCTCCCACTCCATGGTAGAGAGTGTTTTTGTTATTATCCTGATCCTTTCTTAAAGGTTAACTGGGACTTTAAGTCCCAGTATCTTCCTCAGGATTGGCTCTTGTCTAGATAATAGTAGCAATTTCACTAAGTGCCTATTTACTGTCTGTTCATGCAAGTGTTTGGAGGCCCCACTGGCGTATGTGTGTGTCTTTCACTCACTTCAGCTGCCTCTATACATGTCAGCATCTCTAGAATTCAGACTTCCTTCCCTTCAAATGTCTGCACTCTTTCCACCTCACTTGGTCAACACGGCTTTGTTCTCTCCTTTCAGCCTGGGAGGTAGGGAAGTATGCTTTTAACCAATGAGAGTCATCAACCCTGTTATCAAAAATTGATAATATAATATCCTGGTACCTTGGAAGTTTCTTGACATGTATACTACATAGTATAACACATAAAAGATTTATTATTTGATACATTATTATATCTCTGCCATGGCTAAATATTTGATAAAGATTGGGGCGCCTGGGTGATTCAGTCATTTAGGCGTCCAACTTCGATTCAGGTCACGATCTCACAGTTGATGGGTTCAAGCCCTGCATCGGGCTGTGTGCTGACAGCTCAGAGCCTGAAGTCTGCTTCAGATTCTCTGTCTTCCTCTCTCTCTCTGCCCCTCCCCTGCTTGTGCTATCTCACTCTTTCTCAAAAATAGATAAGTATTAAAGAAAAGTTTTTTAAGCAAAAGAAGAAATGAAGCACTTTATTTTTTTAATGTTTATTTATTTTGAGAGAGAGAGACACACAGAGCATGAGTTGGGGAGGGGCAGAGAAAGAGGGAGACACAGAATCTGAAGCAGGTTACAGGCTCTAAACTGTCAGCACAGAACCTGATGTGGGACTCAAACCCAAGAATAGTAGGATCATGACCTGAGCCAAAGTCTGATGCTCAACCGACTGAGCCATCCAGGCACCCCAGAAGCACTTTAATCAAAGTAAAAATTATGGGGCACCTGGGTGACTCAGTTGGTTAAGCCTCCAACTCTTGATTTCAGCTCAGGTCATAATGTCACTGTCGTGGGATCGAGCCCCATGTTGGGCTAGGTGTTGGGCATGGACCCTGCTTAAGATTCTCTCTCTCCCTCTTCCTCTGCTCTTCCCCTGCTCACATGCATTCTCTCTCTCTCTCTCTCTCTCTCTCTCTCTCTCTCTCTCTCTCAAAAAAAAAGGGGGGGGGGGTAAAAAGTTATTAGGTAAGTTTTCAGGATGCAGATATCAAAAACACAGGTCCCCAGACTGTGTTGTAAAAGCAAGACCAGACTAGACCAAGAGTAAACAGTAAAACAGTGTAGAACTAAAGCAGCAATCAATGGGTTTTTCCAAATATGGGGATCATCATTTGCCTAAGAAGAAAAAGACTCAGGGTTTAAAAAAGAAATAAAGGAGGTTTTCTTACTTATAGTATAGTGGTATAGATACTGGGGGTGTTTTTAGGGGGAGTAGATTTTAAGCCAAATAATAAAAAATATTGTATAACATATATTCCTATGCCAGCAAGAAAATAATGGAAGTCCTCAAGAGAAAGATGATTGAGCACCAGCAAGCACCCAGAGACTTAACCAAGGACTGACAGTGGCAACTGTTAATCCCTAGACATCTCAAAATTTTCTTTCAATGGGTAGATACACAGAAAGCAAGGGATGGGTGACAAAGCCAGGACCCAAGCAAGTGTAGGTTGAATGGAAAACTACATTGAGTGAGGATCTCAAAGGGCTATATTCTCAGAGCAAATGTGAACTGGGGGAAAAAAGCCCATCCTATAGAGGAAAACATCAAAGGAACCTTCATGTTTTGGCCTATGCACTAGGTAGAAGAGTAAAATCTCCCTTGAGAATTCGTAACTGTGCAGGTTAGGGGCCTAAACTCTCAATACCAGTGTGTATTGGAAAAAAACCTTAATCTGAAACTTTATCTTAAAACAATCCTGGGTTGGTAGTATGCCCAAGTATCTGGCAAAAGGAAGGAGCACCCTCTTCAGCCTGGGGCTCAGAGAATTACTAAGGTGAAATCTCTGTGAGAGATTATAATCAAAACTTGTAAATTCTGCCAAGACGCAAAACATACTGTGCAAGAGCCTGAATAATCCAAAGGACAAAGACAATAGATACTCTACTTCTCAAATACAGAATATAAAATGAGGAAGTATAATGTTTGACAATATAAAAGAGGGTATGAGAAATATAATAATTGTGGTAGGCAGAATTCTAAAAATGTCTCCCTAAGTTTTCTGTCTTCTGGTTATTCAATCAAACACTAATCTAGGTATTGCGATGAAGGGGGTTTGCAGATATAATTAAGTTTATTCATCAGCTAGCCTTAAAATATGGAGATTATCCTGGATTATCCAGATGGGTCTAATGTGATCATATGAGATTTTAAAACCAAAAGAGGAATACAGAAGAGTCAAGGGGGTGAGATGAGACAATGGGAAGTCAGAGATTGGAAGCATTATAAGGCCTAACTCATTATCGGTGGTTTTTGAAGATGAAAGGGGTTATAAGCCAGGAATGCAGAAGACTCTAGAAGCCGAGAATGACCCCTGGTTGAAACCCAACAAGAAAACAGAGGCCTCAGTCCTACAGATTCATGGAACTGAATTCTGCCAATCCTAAACCTGGAAGTTGATTCTCCTCAAGAAACTCCAATAAGGAACACAGCCTGGAAGATGCCTTGATCTTAATCCTATGAGACTTGTTTTGGACAAGTCTGTTAATCTACAGAATTTTAGGATAATAATGACTATTGTTTTAAGCCAGTAAATTTGTGGTAGTTTTTATGACAACAATAGAAATCAAATAAAATAAGGAATGAGAGACTGTAAAAAGTGACCAGATAGATCTGAAAAAGTATCAAATAGAAATTTTAGACACGAAAACTATAAGTTAAGTTAAAAACTTAATGAATGGGTTAAATAGCACATTTTACAAACCAGTAAAGTGTGTGAACTTGACAACACATTCCCAAAAAAATTAATTAGAATGCAACACAGAGATAGACAAAAGGAGCCCTGAAATGGAAGTAAAGAAAAATACAAGCTAGAATGCCAAATTATAACATATGTTTAATTAGAATTCCAAGAGTAGATTTAAAAAATGAAGGAGACACAATCACTGAATACAATGAGTGACAGTTTTCCAATACTATAAAATAAACGAATCCAGATTTTCAAGAAGCATAATGAATCCAAAGCAGGACTTAGGGGGGAGAAACAGTAAATCTACACTCACCTACATGATTGTGAATAGTTGAACAACCAAGAGAAAGACAAGATCTTAATAGAAGACTAAGGCTTAGACTAAGGCTACTTTCTCAAAAGCAATTAGAAACAGTGAAGTATCTTCAAGTGCTAAAACGAAGAATTGGATATCTAGAAAATCTATGTTTTAAGAATAAAAGAAGGGACACCTGGGTGGCTCAGCCAGTTGAGCACCCAACTCTTGATTTCGGATCAGGTCATGATTCCAGGGTTGTGGGATCTGCATTGGGCTCTGCGCTGAGTGGAGCTTACTTAAGATTCTCTCTCTCTCTCTCTCTCTCTCTCTCTCTCTCTCTCTCTCCCTCCCTCCCTCCCTCCCTCAGCCCCTCTCCCCCATTCATGCTCTCTCTCTGTCTCCAAAATATAAATTAAAATAAAATTTCAAAAAAGAAAACTAAAGAATTTTCAAACTAACAAAAACTAAGACAGTTTGCCACTAACCAAAGCTCCAAAATTACTTCTATTGGTCATATCAAAAGAAAAAGAATTCAAGGAAGAAGATAATGTGACACAATAAAAAATGGTGAATAATCAAACTGATAAATATATGGGTTTGAAAAACCAAGTAGAATTAAAATACTAGAAGAGCAAAATGTACAGTTCCAAGGAGACAAAATAGTCTATTTTGCTCTCAAGCCCCATTTTCTTGGCAGTAGGACACTTAATCTAACTAAATCAAAGCCAAATTCACCATTTCAGTGTTGTAACGGATTTCAGAGTTTAATTTAGTCAAACTTAGTTTTTGTGTTTTCGATCCTCTCTCTTATTTCCTTCAGCTTACAGTTTTTATCCAAGTTTTGTGGACCGTACATGTGAAACTCTCACTGAGTGACTGTAATGTATCTAGTCTTTGTGATTAGACTGGCTTCCACCAAGATGCACAGTCCTCGGAAGTGTACAGTTCTCATTGGTTTTATCATTCACTTCTGATTGAAAGATGTACTCACGCGACTCACATCATCCCTGAAGTCAACATCTCATTGTAACCACAGGCTCTATTGATCCACCGCTTGAAGGGCTTTCAGGACTTTGGATGCTCTCTGCATCTCTCTGGGGTCCTGGCAGTCTGAGGAGGAAAGTATGTCTAAGCCCCACCTGTACCACACGCCTTCCCATTAGTCTGCTTTCCTGCTGGACTGCATGTTAAGTGCAAGGGAGAGAGAGCCTGAAGCTCACATCTTATACCCAGAAGAGTCAGTATATTCATTCATTCATTCATTAAATAAGTCATTAATTAATTATTCATTAAAAATAATGGATGCAACCTTATAGCCACAGAACAGAGCACATCAGCCTAGCTCAAATGGAGACCAAAACCATTGTTTGTCTTAAGAAGTGTTTATGAGCATAGGATCTGGAGGCTGATTGCCAGCACTGAATCCCTGCTCTCCACTCACGATTCCGTCTTCAGATGTGTTAGGTAACCTCTGTATGCTGCAATTTCCTCATCTGAAAATGGGAAGGCAGAAGGATATTTTCATGGAGTTACAAGGATTAAATGAGTTAATTACACAGAGAACACTTACAACAGTAACTGGCCATAGTAAAAGCTCAGTATGAGATAGTATTCTTCTCAATGTTGTATCATTTTTATTCCTCACCACAGCACACAGAAGTAATTGCACTCATAAAATCACTAGACTTGGTCAGACTCCTTCTTCAGGAGGCTCTTAGCCAAGATCTCATTGAAACCTTAGGATTTAAGTTAGAAAGGTTACTCCTAGTTCATAACACCTAAGCAGAGATTTCCAGAGAATCTTCTAATATTTACCCAATAAGTTGAGAGAGAACACTGGAGGTGAAACAGTGACCAAAGTATGTATTTTTTTTAATGGACCTCAATTTATAGAATTCAGTGCACAAAGACTCTGTAAGGAAATTTAGACACCATAGACAGTACTGTAAGCCAAGTTGAATAACTTACTGAAATAATGTGGCATTATGTTCATATCGAATGAGCCTCTCACTCCATTAAATGATTCTCATCATTAGTTTTCACTTCAGGGATTTTCAAATAGTTCAAAACTCCCCATGTTGCCAATGCTCCCTGGAGCATTGTCTGCAGGGTTGTTGATGAATCCTGACAGCTGTAGTTCTGTGCACCTGCTGAGCTGAGCCTACCCTCTGACCTCCGTGCAGCAGCACGTCTACCGCTGGGCTACTGAGTCAGATGCTATGCCTTTGTGGTTATTGTTCTGTAAAAAGTACGCCCTGAAGATTACCAAAATATCAGAAATGTCACGCAGCCTCCTCCTTCGTTCCAAGAAGATTTGTGTGCTCTTGAATCCATGTGAAATAGCCAGCATTTCCATTATTTTTCCTTTTTTATTCTAATTGCTTCATTCTGCCCTTTTTTGTTTCTTTTTTGTTTTTTATTTCTTGATGCATTTTTTTTTAAGCAAACGTGGTTTAGATTCCTCAGAAAAGTCAGATACTATGTTTGTTAGAACCTCAGAATAGCGATCTCTTAACAGTGCTTCTACACAAAGAAATTACAAATAGATCACTTTGCACATCTACTCCAGATTCAATTATGGCCTATGGATAAATTTGCAAATAGAGCTTGAAAATTACATACCTTATATTTCATACAACGGCTTTCAAATTCCATGTCATCCTGATAGAAAGTAGGGGAAGTTTTGGTGGCACAGTTTAGGAAAGAAAGAAGAGATGTTCTGAAAACAGGAAATTTGATTTATTTTAACATGACTGCCGTGAAATCGGCTTCTACTTTGAAGAAAGACTTCAATTCCTTAAACAATTTTGTATGTGTTACATGCTGGACTTCCAGACTAGCTTCCAGAGTCCTTCCTTTCCTAGCACTTCTTGACGGAGTTGAGGGACTTTTACCACCTTAGACAATTAAAATAAGCTGTGTACCAGAAACAAACATTTTTGAGACTAGAACAAGAACCCAATGAACTCTAGTCATAATGGATAAATGAACTGAGGAAGAATTGACATTTTAAAAATTTTGAGTCTCCTGACCCATGAACACACTGCATTTCTCTATTTAGGTATTCTTTAATTTCTCTGAGCAATGTTATATAGTTTTCAATGTACAGTTTGTTCATCTTTAAACACATTTAACCCTAAGTGTTGCTATTGTAAGTGGTCTTATATTTTAGCTTCAATTTCTGGTTGATAGTTGCCATGATTTAGAAATGCCATACATTTTTATAAATTGATTTTGTACCTGCACCATTGCTAAGCTTACTTAGTATTTCTAGTTGGGTTTTGGAGTGGGTTTGGGGGGGTTTTCTTATTGTTGTTATTTTGGTAAATTTCATAAAATTGTCTACATGATATCTTCTGTGAATAAAATCAGCAGTATTTCACCCTTTCCAATCTGATTACTTTTATTTCCCATTTTATCTTAAAATATCTTTGTTTTTTCTTCTCCTAGTAGCATATTTTTTTACCATTAATCATGTATGTTTGCTGTTGAATTTTCGGAGCCTTTTTAATCAGATTGAGGGAACTCTTCTCCTGCTAGTTTGCTGAGAGGTTTTTTTTTGTTGTTTGTTTTTTTTTTTTTTAATTAGGAATGGATGTTGGAATTTGTCAAATGCTTTTGCTGCACCTTTGGAGCTTATATTCTAGTTTTATTTTGCAGTCTTTTAATATGCTAAATTACCCTGAATTAGACAAACTTTGAACATGATATTTTGTATTTTATATATTGTTAGATTTTGTTTACCAAAATTTTGTTAAGAATTTTTGCACCAGTGTTCAGGATGGACATTGGTCTGTAGCTTCCTTACTTTGTTGTTTTTGTTGTTGTATTAGGATAATGCTTGCCTAAGAGAATGAGTTAGGAAGCATTTTCTTCTCTTCAATTGTCTGGAAGAGTTGTAGAATTTAAATTATTTTAAATTTATTGAGATTCTTTATGAAAGAATATTGTTTATCTTGAGAAATATTCTGCCTTGAAAAGGGTATGTATTCTGCTGTTGTTGAGCAGAGACTTGTAAAGTGTCAATTGGGCCAACTTTGTTGATACTTTTTTCAATTATTCTATATTCTTACCGATTTTTTTTCCTACTTGTTCTGCCAATATATATCAAGAGAGGAATTTTGAAATCTTTGCCTATAATTGTAGAGTTGTCAATTACTTGCATTTTGACCTGCTTTTGCTCTATGTTTTTCAAAATTCTACTTTTTGGTTGGTGTGTAAACATAAGGTTGCTATGTACCCTATGCCTTTATCACTGTATAATGCTCTTTTTACCAATGTTGATATTCTTCACTCTGAAATATATGGGTATTAATGTAAGTATACTTTTTAAATTAGTTTTAGCATAGGTTATCTTTTTCCAGTCCTTTATTTGTAACTGGCTTGTGTCTTTATATTTAAGGTGAGTTTCTTATAGGAAATATGATTGAATCTTGTGTTCTTGTGTATTAATCAAATATGACTGACTCTGCTATTTAATTTAAGTATTTAGGTCTTTTGTATTTATGTTACATTTTGTATAATTGCATTTAAATCCACCATTTTGCTGTTTTTTCCTATTTTATTTGTTCCGTGCTTTGTATCCCTCTTGTACTGCCCTCCTTTGGATTATTGACTTTTTTATGACTTAATTTTATTTCATTCCTTGACTTATTTATTGTAATATTTCTAGTTTCTTGAAGATTCACAGTATACATCTTTATCACAATTTACATAATATATTACTGCTTTATGTGTAATATTCTTTTTTTTAAATTTTATTTTTACTTTTTAAAATTTACATCCAAATTAGTTAGCATATAGTGCAACAATGATTTCAGGAGTAGATTCCTTAAGCCCCTTACCCATTTAGCCCATCCCCCCTCCCACAACCCCTCCAGCAACCCTCAGTTTGTTCTCCATATTTATGAGTCTCTTCTGTTTTGTCCCCTTCTCTGTTTTTATATTATTTTTTGTTTCCCTTCCCTTATGTTCATCTGTTCTGTATCTTAAAGTCCTCATATGAGTGAATTGATATGATTTTTGTCTTTCTCTGACTGACTAATTTCACTTAGCATAATACCCTCCAGTTCCATCCACGTAGTTGCAAATGGCAAGATTTCATTCTTTTTGATTGCCGAGTAATACTCCATCGTATCTATATACCACTTCTTCTTTATCCATTCATACATTGATGGAAATTTGGGCTCTTTCCATACTTTGGCTGTTGTTGATAGTGCTGCTATAAACATGGGGATGCATATGTCCCTTCAAAACAGCACACCTGTATCCCGTGGGTAAATGCCTAGTAGTGCCATTGCTGGGTCGTAGGGTAGTTCTATTTTTAGATTTTTGAGGAACCTCCGTACTGTTTTCCAGAGTGGCTGCACCAGCTTGCATTGCCACCAACAGTGCAAAAGAGATCCTCTCCACATCCTCGCCGACATCAGTTGCCTGAGTTGTTAATGTTAGCCATTCTGACAGGTGTAAGGTGGTATCTCATTGTGGTTTTGATTTGTATTTCCCTGATAGTGATGTTGAGCATTTCTTCATGTGTCGGTTGGCCATCTGGATGTCTTCCTTGGAGAAGTGTCTATTCATGTCTTTTGCCCATTTCTTCAGTGGATTATTTGTTTTTTGGGTGTTGAGTTTGATAAGTTCTTTATAGACTTTGGATACTAACCCTTTATCTGATATGTCATTTGCAAATATCTTCTCCCAATCTGTCGGTAGCCTTTTAGTTTTGCTGATTGTTTCTTCGCTGTGCAGAAGCTTTTTATTTTGATGAGGTCCCAGTAGTTCATTTTTGCTTTTATTTCCCTTGCCTCCGCAGACGTGTTGAGTAAGAAGTTGCTGCAGGCAACATCAAAGAGGTTTTTGCCTGCTTTCTCCCCGAGGATTTTGATAGCTTCCTGTCTTACATTGAGGTCTTTCATCCATTTTGAGTTTATTTTTGTGTATGGTGTAAGAAAGTGGTCCAGATTCATTCTTCTGTATATCGCTGTCCAGTTTTGCCAGCACCACTTGCTGAAGAGACTGTCTTTATTCCATTGAATATTCTTTCCTGCTTTGTCAAAGATTAGTTGGCCATATGTTTGTGGGTCCATTTCTAGGTTCTCTATTCTGTTCCATTGATCTGAGTGTCTGTTCTTGTGCCAGTACCATACTGTCTTGATGATTACAGTTTTGGAGTATAGCTTGAAGTCTGGGATTGTGATGCATCCTCCTTTGGTTTTCTTTTTCAAGATTGCTTTGGCTATTTGGGTCTCTTCTGGTTCCATACAAATTTTAGGATTATTTGTTCTAGCTCTGTGAAGAATGCTGATGTTACTTTGATAGGGATTGCATTGAATATGTAGATTGCTTAGGGTAGTATTGATATTTTAACAATATTTGTTCTTCCTATCCAGGAGCATGGAATCTTTTTCCATTTTTTTGTGTCTTCTTCAGTTTCTTTCATAAGCTTTCTATAGTTTTCAGTGTATAGATTTTTCACCTCTTTGGTTAGATTTATTCCTAGGTATTTTATGGTTTTTGGTGCAACTGTAATGGGATCGATTCCTTAATTTCTCCCTCTGTTGCTTCATTGTTGGTGTATAGGAATGCAACCGATTTCTATGCATTGATTTTATATCCTGCAACTTTGCTGAATTCATGAATCAATTCTAGCAGTTTTTTGCTGGAATGTTTTGGGTTTTCCATATAGAGTATCATGTCATCTGCAAAGAGTGAATGTTTGACCTCCTCCTGGCCGATTTGGATGCCTTTTATTTCTTTGTGTTGTCTGATCGCAGAGGCTAAGACTTCCAATACTATGTTGAATAACAGTGGTGAGAGTGGACATCCCTGTCTTGTTCCTGACCTTAGGGGGAAAGCTCTCAGTTTTTCCCCATTGAGGATGATATTAGCATTAGGTCTTTCATATATGGCTTTTAGGATCTCGAGATACGCTCCTCCTATCCCTACTTTCTTGAGGGTTTTTATCAAGAAAGAATGCTGTATTTTGTCCAATGCTTTCTCTGCATCTATTGATAGGATCATATGGTTCTTGTCCTTCCTTTTATTGATGTGATGAATCACATTAATTGTTTTGTGGATATTGAACCAGCCCTGCATCCCAGGTATAAATCCCACTTGGTCATGGTGAATAATTTTTTTTTAATGTATTGTTGGATCTGGTTGGCTAATATCTTGTTGAGGATTTTTGCATCCATGTTCATCAGGGAATTTAGTCTATAATTGTCCTTTTTAGTGGGATCTCTGTCTGGTTTTGGAATCAAGGTAATGCTGGCTTCATAGAAAGAGTTTGGAAGTTTTCCTTCCATTTCTATTTTTTGGAACAATTTCAAGAGAATAGGTGCTAACTCTTCCTTAAAGGTTTGGTAGAATTCCCCTGGAAAGCCATCTGTCCCTGGACTCTTGTTTTTTGGGAGATTTTTGATTACTAATTAGATTTCCTTACTGGTTATGGGTCTGTTCAAATTTTCTATTTCTTCCTGTTTCAGTTTTGGTAGTGTATATGTTTCTAGGAGTTTGTCCATTTCTTCTAGATTACCCATTTTATTGGCATATAGTTGCTCATAATATTCTCTTATTATTGTTTTCATTTGTTTTCATTTCATTCTGAACACAACAGAATCTCTCCTCTTTCATTCTTGATTTTATTTATTTGGGTCCTTTCCTTTTTCTTCTTGGTCAGACTGGCTAGTGGTTTATCAATTTTGTTAATTCTTTCAAAGAACCAGCTTCTGGTTTCATTGACCTGTTCTACTGTTTTTTTGGTTTTGATAGCATTAATTTGTGCTCTAATCTTTATTATTTCCTGTCTTCTGCTGGTTTTGGGTTTTATTTGTTGTTCTTTTTCCAGCTCCTTAAGGCAGAAGGTTAGGTTGTGTATCTGAGATCTTTCTTCCTTCTTTAAGAAGGCCTGGATGGCTATATAGTTCCCTCTTATGACTGCTTTGCTGCATCCTAGAGGTTTTCAGTTGTGGTGTTATCACTTTCATTGACTTCCATATACTTTTTAATTTCCTCTTTAACTGCTCAGTTAACCCATTCATTCTTTAGTAGGATGTTATTCAGTCACCAGGTATTTGTTACTTTTCCAAATTTTTTCTTGTGGTTGATTTTGAGTTTCATAGCATTGTGGTCTGAAAATATGCACGGTATGATCTCGATCTTTTTATACTTACTTAGGGCTGATTTGTGGTCTGTTCTGGAGAATGTTCCATGTGCACTGGAGAAGAATGTATATTCTGCTGCTTTAGGATGAAATGTTCTGAATATATCTGTTAAGTCCATCTGGTCCAGTGTGTCATTCAAAGCCATTGTTTCCTTGTTGGTTTTTTGATTAGATGATCTGTCCATTGCTGTAAGTGTGGTGTTGAAGTCTCCTACTATTATGGCATTACTATCGATGAGTTTCTTTTTTTTTTTTTTAATTTTTAACGTTTATTTATTTTTGAGACAGAGACAGCATGAACGGGGGAGGGTCAGAGAGAGGGAGACACAGAATCTGAAACAGGCTCCAGGCTCTGAGCCGTCAGCACAGAGCCCGATGCGGGGCTCTAACTCACGGACTGCGAGATCATGACCTGAGCCAAAGTCGGCCGCTTAACCGACTGAGCCACCCAGGCGCCCCTCGATGAGTTTCTTTACATTTGTGATTAATTGATTTATATATTTGGGTGTTTCCACATTTGGCGCATAAATGTTTACAATTTTTAGGTCTTCTTGGTCTATAGACTCCTTGATTATGATATAATGCCCTTCTACATCTCTTGATACAGTCTTTGTTTTAAAGTCTAGATTGTCTGATATAAGTGTGGCTACTCTGGCTTCCTTTTGTTGACCATTAGCATGATAGATGGTTCTCCATCCCCTTATTTTTAATCTGAAGGTGTCTTTAGGTCTCAAGTGGGTCTCTTGTAAACAGCATATAGATGGATCTTGTTTTCTTATCCATTCTGTTACCCTATGTCTTTTGATTGGAGCATTGAGTCCATTGACGTTTAGAGTGAGTACTGAAAGTACTGGAAGATGATGCTTGTTGAGTTGGAGTTTCTGGTGGTGTTCTCTGGTCCTTTCTAATCTTTTGTTGCTTTTGGTTTGTATTTATTTATATATATATATATTTTTTTTTTCATCTTTTCTCCCCTCTGAAAGTCCCCCTTAACATTTCTTGCAGGACTGGTTTAGTGGTCGCAAACTCCTTTATTGTTTGTCTGGGAAACTTTTTATCTCTCCTTGTATTTTGAATGACAGCCTTGCTGGATAAAGACTTCTTGGCTGCATATTTTTCCGATTCAGCACACTGAATATGTCCTGCCACTCCTTTCTGACCTGCCAATTTTCTGTGGATAGGTCTGCTGCAAGCCTGATCTGTCTTCCCTTGTAGGTTAGCAACTTTTTTTCCCTTACTGCTTTCATGATTCTTTCCTTGCCTGAGTAGTTTGTGAATTTGACTATGATATGCCTTGTTGATGGTTGGTTTTTGTTGAATCTAATGAGGGTCCTCTGTGCTTCCTGGATTTTGATGTCTCTGTCTTTGCCCAGGGTAGGAAAGTTTTCCACTATGATTTGCTCACATACCCCTTCTACCCCTATTTCTCTCTCTTCCTCTTCTGGGACCCCTATGATTCTGATGTTGGTCCTTTTTAATGAGTCACTGATTTCTCTAATTCTTAAATCATGCTCTTTTGCCTTAATCTCCCTCTTTTTTCCTGCTTCATTATTCTCTATAAGTGTGTCCTCTATATCGCTGATTCTCTGTTCTGCCTCATCCATCCTTGCTGTCGCTGCATCCATCCGTGATTGCAGCTCAGTTATAGCATTTTTAATCTCATTCTGGCTATTCTTTACTTCTTTTATCTCTGCTGAAAGGGATTCTAATCTATTTTCGACTCCAGCTAGTATTCTTATTATCGTGATTCTAAATTCTGGTTCAGACATCTTGCTTGTATCTGTGTTGGTTAAATCCCTGGCTGTCGTTTTTTGTGCTCTTTCTTTTGGAGTGAATTCCTTCGTTTTGTCATTTTGAAGGGAGAAAAGGAATTAATGAGGTAGAAAGATTGAAATAAAAAAATTAAAATTAAAAAAATTAAAATTAAAAATTAAAAACACGCACAAAAATCAAATAGATAGTGCTAGATCCTAGGTGAGTTTTGGTCTGTGTGTTGAAAGTGGTTTGACAGATTAGAGAAAGAAAAAAACAAAAGGGGGGGAAGGAAAAAAAAGGAAATCGTTTGAGAATTTGAAAAAATGAATACACTGAAGTAGACTAAAATGAGATGATGGGGGTAAAATAGAATTTGAAAAAATATACACAAAGGTAAAGAATGTGCTAGAAAAAAGTTAAATAAGAGTATTTTTAATGAAAATTAAAAATAAATATGAATTTTTTCATTTTCTATATTTAAGAAAAAAGAAAATAAAGGAAAAAGAAAAAAGATTTAAAAAGAAAAAAAGAAATCATTTGAAAATTTGTAAAAGTGAATACACTGTAGTAGACTAAAATAAAATAATGGAAGTAAAATAGAATTTGAAAAAATTTACATAAAAGCAAAAACATATGGTAATAAAAATTAAATAAAAATATTTTTAACAGAAATTGAAAGTAAAAATGAAGTTTTCTCTCTCTGCATTCAAGAAAAAGAAAATAAATGAAAAAGAGAAAAAAAGAAAAATAAAGAAAAAAAGGAAATTGAAAATTTGAAAAGGTGAGTACACTGAAGTAGACTAAAATAAAATGATGGAAGTAAAGTAGAATTTGAAAAAAATTACACAAAAGTAAAGAATATAGTAATAAAAATTAAAGATATATTTAATAAAAATTGAAAATAAAAATGAAGTTTTTCTCTTTCTGTATTCAAAAAAAAGAAAAGAATTGTAAAAGAGAAAAAGGAAAAAGAAAAAAAAAGAAAGAAAAAAAATTAAATAGATGACCTGTGAACAGACTGAAGTAGGACTGAAATTGCTTTGTTTTCCCCTAGAAGTCAGTCTATGTAGCTCTTTATAGTCCATAAGCTGGTGGTGAGGCTTGTGTTCTTGAAGAGCGAAGTTGGCCCAGTTGGGCGGGGCTCAGTGTAACAGCTCCACTCTCCACTAGATGGCACTGCTAGCCTACTGGGGTGGATTGTTGCCATGTGTGTAGGTGCATACGTGCATGTGCAGGAGTGGTGAAAATGGTTCAATCCAGCTACCCAGTCTGTTCTCCCAGATCAGCAATTGCACACCCATCCTCTGTCTTTAGCTCTCGTCCACTTTCTGCTTTTTCTCTCTCCGTGACTGGGCCCCAGGCAGTACCTCTCTCCCAAGTTTTGTCTCAGATGTGGCTGTTTTCCCTGGCCCCTTACTTCCAAAGAACTGCGGCTTTGACCCATTCCAACCCTCTGCAGTTGGGTCTTACCGAGCAATGGCCGAATGAGCAATGGCCAAATGTTGGCTGCACCCAGGAACGCCCACTGGACCCTGTTGTTGCTGGTGCCCCGAGACTGCGGCCAGATGCTAGACCGCCCCAGAAAAAGTTCGCGAGACAACATAGCAGCAGCATTTCAGGGATTATGGAAAATCCCACCACACATGTGGCACCAGGCTTCACCCTTAATGACCTTCCCCAGCACCAGCGAATATGGCCGCCTTCCGGCTCTGCCGGGACTGGGTGGCTTCAACAGTCTCTACCAACTGTCCTTCCAGCAGTGGAATCGCTTTTCCCCATGTGGCCCAAGAACCTCCTGGACCCCACTCTGTTCCTGGGGATTCACCCTTCCCACCAGAGCACCGCCAGGTATGGAGCTGCAGAGTTGCAGCCTTTGTGCTCCCCTTGTTTACAGTCTTAATGGAATTTAAACCCTCTCCTTTCTCCTTTCTCCCTTTTTAGTTTAGACCCTGCGGCTGTTTCCAGTTTTCCCCTTTCTCTCCAGCTGCTTTTGGGGAGGGGTGATTTTCCCGTATTCTACCCCCACGCAGTCTCCATCCTCTCTCTGCCCACAAAAGCGGTTCTCTACCTTTGGCAGCTTCTCGCTCCCCATGTTCAGCTCTCTGCACCGCATACCTGCTGAATTCTGTGGTTCAGGTTGTGCAGATTGTTGTGTTAATCCTCCAATCAGTTTTCTAGGTGTGTAGGATGTAATGTTGGTCTGGCTGTATTTCATGGACACAAGACACACAAAAAGCTTCCATGCTGTTCTGCCATCTTGGCTCCTCCCTTTATGTGTAATATTCTTAACAGAATTTATACCTATAGCCTCCCCTTACCACTTTGTGTTATTGTTGTCATACATTTTATTTCTATATAGATTATAAACTAAAAAATGAATGCTATTTTTTATCTAAACAGTCAACTTTTGAAAATAACAAAAAATATTTGATTTTTTTCCACATTTTTCATTTCTTTTATATAAGCTTGCTATTTTGATTTCTACCTGGTATAATTTTTATTCTTTAAGCTTTTTTAAATCTGGAAAAAAATCTAATTTACCTTTATTTTGGAAAGATATTTTCACTGGGAATAGAATTTTAAGTTGATAGTATTTTTCTCTTAGAAAATTAATGATGTTCCATAGTCTTCTGGTTTATATTCTTTTTGATAAGAATTCCTAACTTTTAATTCCTAACTTTGTTCTTCCATATGTAATGTGTATGTTTTTCTTCTGGCTACTTTTAAGATTTTTCTTTATTACTGATTTTATACAATTTTATTATAAGGTACCTTGGTGTAATTTTCTTTATTTCTATGTGTTCAGGTTACATTAGCCTTCAAAGTATTTATAATCAGATGTTTGTTTTTATCAAATTTTGGTGTAATTTTCTTTGTTTCTATGTGTTCAGGTTTCATCAGGTTTCAGTGTATTTATAAAAGTTTTTTTTTAATCAAATCTGGAAAACCTTCATCCATTTTTCCTTAAAATATTCTCTCTATGCCTCCTTTTATTTCAGGGACTACAATTACACACATATTTGGTCACTTGATATTGTCCCAAAGTACACTGAATCTCTGTTTTTGTTTTCTGTTTTTTCCATCATTTTTTATGTGTGTTTATCATTTTGAATAGTCTCTATTGTTACATCTTTAGTTTTACCAGTTCTTTCTTCTTCGTTGTCTAATCTGTTAACTCCATCAAGTACATTTTCCGTCTCAAACATTGTAATTTTCAACTTTAGAAATTTGATTTGGGTCTTTTCTATTTTTCCTGTAATTATTGAGCATACTCATATTTTTCTCTACCTTCTTGAACATATGTAATATAGTTTTAATAACTTTCATGTTCTTATCTACTAATTCTATCACCTATGTCATTTCTGTTTCTATTCCTGTTGCTTGACTTTTCTCTCTTTTAAGAGTCCTGTTTTCCTTCTTTTGCTGTCTGGTATTTTTTTTTTCAATTGAGAGCCATATATTGCTTATTTTACTTTGTTTAATACTATACATATACATATATATGCCTATATATATATAGTGTATTTAAGTTTATATATATATAGTTTATTTAAGTTTATTAATTTCTGAGAGAGGGAGAGAGAGAGGGGGAGAGAGAGAGAGAGAGAGAGGGAGAGAGAGAGAGAGAGAGAGAGAGAGAGAGAGAGAATCTTAAGCAGCCTCCATGCTATCATGGAGGGCTTGAACTCATGAATCATGAGATTTTGGCTTGAACCAGAACAAAGAGTCAGATGCTTAACCAACTGAGCCACCCAAGTGCCCTAATACCAGATATATTTTTATTCCTAACATACTTGAGTGTTATTCTGGGGCATTCTTGCATTATTCAGAAATATTTTGATCCTTTTTAGTCTTGCTCTTAAGATTTACTGGGTGAGACCAGGAAAACCTTTAGTAGAGTGACATTTGCCTCATTCTGAGGCAATCAGTACCTTTTTGAGTATTGTACTGGATGCTCCATTAATTTACCACTCTAGCTCATGGGAACATGAATTATTCCCAGCCCTGTGCTAGTTTTTGGAATTGTCCCATCTAATAATTTGATTAGTTTTTTCTTCACCCTTAGCTAGTTTCCTGAGAGACAGGCATTAATCAGTATTCAGCAGATTAGTGGACAGGATTCCTGGAGATCTCTCTGCACTTGTCAGTGTGTGTTTCTCCTTTCTGATACTCTGCCTGAAAACTACAGCCACCTGTCCTCTTCATACTCCCAGTGCCATCTATTCAACTCAGGTGATCACCAGTATCGGCCTGGATTCCCTTTTTTGAACCTGCTGCCTGGAAACTCTCCCCTTGTTGTAAGTTGGAATAATCATAGTTCTCAACGATTTCTTCTCTCTCAGAGATCACTGTCCTGTATTTCCTGATGTCCAATGTCTGAAAATTGTTGTTTCATATCATTTTTCCTATTTTTAGTTATTTGAGGCAGAGGGTGAATCCTGTTCCTCATGCTGTATCTTGCCAAAAGTGGAAGTATCTAGAAGAGTCAGATGTAATTATAATCTTTTTCTCCTAGTAAGGTTGGAATCAGGACAAGTGGAGTTAATTGGATGGTTCTGAAGTCTCCAATTTTAATCACTGGTGTCTAATTCAGCTCTTAAATAAGAGAGTAAATACTGTATGAAGAGCCTCTATGGTAGTATTGGGAAGTAGAGAGGGTTGCTTCATGAATGCAATTTGAATTTGTTGAGTTTGAGATTTATTCACCACTTATGAGAGACTTAAGAAGGAATAACTAATGAGCACTTAAATAATCCGAATGTGAAATGGCAAATAGTAGTCAGACCTGCATTTCTAGTTTAAAATTAAAGATGAAGTGAGTCTGGAACATACAAAAAATGTGTAAGAACATCCTTTCTGTTGTTTCTTCATCGTCAGTACTATGATAGCTACCTGATATTAATGTCCTATATTGTTTGATATATTTTTAATTATTATTTTAATTCAGAACTGAAGTTTTATGGCCCTATTTGAGAGTATGCTATGACAAATGTAACCCATATGTGTATGTGTGTATATATATATATATACACACACACACACACATATATATATATATACACATATACACATATATTTTGCTTATATGTAAAAATAATAAAGGCATATACAGGGATATATATATATATATATATATATATATATATATATATATATGCAGTTTTAAAATCTTGGGAAAATTGTTCAGAGAACAATTCAACCGCAAAGTAAGTTCAACATGAGGAGGCAGGTCTCTGACAGAAGCTGTGATATGTGTGGTATGACAGGAATATTTTATCTTCACAGCCATGGGGCTTTTTGGGTAGATCATCTAACAGATGTTAAATGAATAATAAATAATGACAGGTTATTCCGCAGGGTCTGGGAAGTAATTTTTTACTATAGTCCTTGATATTGCTCTCCATAAACTTTTAATCTGCATCTCAGCTGGGAAAGTAATTGCTTCTGGTCAGAGCTGGGGGTCCACTGGGAGCGAGCAGTCCTCTCCTCAGGGAACCCAGTGGGTTAGTATCCCTAAGTATCCCTAAGATACGCTCTTATCTTCCTCTCCGTACAGAACCTACTCATGGGTCCTCCTTAGAATTTGAACAGGGCCAGAATCCATCATCAGAACTGGAATTTGAATTCTCGCATTACGCCTCTAGTCAGGACTGTATGTGTGATTTAATGTGCTAGATATTTTATACTTTGACTTAAAGCCAGCTTTATAGTTAATGTATTACTGAAGGCTAAAGTTACTTGTATTTACCTCCCCATATTTTTGTAAAGCCAGAATTCTGAAGATTATAAAGAACATAAGGGGTGCCTGGCTGGCTCAGTCAGTAGAGCATGTGACTCTTGATATTGTTAAGTTTGAGCCCCATGTTGGTTGGAGAGATTACTACAAAGTAAAATCTCTAAAATAAAAAAGAACATCAATCATCCCATGAAGACAGAAATCTCACTGGCCACTATTTACATTCCTCTTCTCCATCTATTTTCTTTATCTTCATTTATTCACTTGACTAAAGAATGTAAACAAGGAAAGAAAACTACATACAATTCCCTAAAGCACTATTGAACATTTCTAGTAGATTGCTTTTGAAAGTCTGTCGTTAGCCAAGTACTTCACAAAATATAAAGCATGTTTGCAAGAAAGAGAATTTTTAACTAGCAGTCTTTGCTGTGCCTCCTGGGAAAACCTACATAGAGAGCAGAGGTGATAACTAAACACGCAAGTACTGTTTGTTGTAATATTACTAATCGCATCTTATGCGATCTCCTCTGAATCAATTCTCCAAACATTATGGATATTGAATGGTAATGAAGTGGCTCAATGAATCCAATAACATTCAAGGGAGTGTAAAGTCGACTTTAAATTTAGACTTTTGAGTATCATAACGGAGACAGACTAGTTTACCCGACTTCAAGACTTATTATATAGATAGAGTAATCAAGACTATGTGGTATTGGTAAAGGCATGGACATATATAGTTAACACAGAATGAAGAACCATAAGTAGTCCCATGTAAATATGCCTATTTTGGACAAAGGTACAAAAGCAATTTAATGGAGGAAGGATAGCCTTTACCACAAATGGTGCTGTAGAAATAGACATCCACAGACAAAACCAGAAAACAAAACAAAACTTTGACCTGCGCTTTATATTGTATGAAAATTAGCTTGATTGATAATGAGCTTAAGTGCATAAATGTAAAAACATAAAACTCTAAAATGTTTAGAAAAAAAATGAAAGAAAATCTTCATGGATCTAGGGCTTGGCAAAGAGTTCTTAGACTTAACACCAAAACTATAATCCATAAAAGCAAGAATTAATAAACTGGGTATCAAAATTTAAAACTGTTGCTCAGCAAATCCCCCATTAAGAGATTGAAAAAAAAAAAACACGAAATGAGAGAAAATATTTGCAAACCACAGGGACTAATACCGACAATGTATGAAGAACTCTTAAAACTCAGTAAACAAACAATCCAACTAGACAGTGGGCAAAAGATGGGCACCTGGGTGGCTCAGTCAGTTAAGCGTCCGACTTCAGCTCAGGTCATGATCTCACAGTCCGTGAGTTCTGAGCCCCGTGTCGGGCTCTGGGCTGACAGCTCAGAGCCTGGAGCTTGCTTCGGATTAGGTGCCTCCCTCTCTGTCTGCCCCTCCCCCACTGATGCTGTGTGTGTGTCTCCTTCTCTAACTCTCAAAAATAAACATTAAAAACTTAAAAAGAAAGTGGGCAAAAGATATGAAGATACACTTCACAGAGGAGCATATATAGATGTTAAATAAATACATGAAAAGATGTCCAAATCATTATCCATCATGTAAATGCAAATTAAAAACACAACGAGATATTACTACACCCATGTCAGGATGGCTAAAATAAAGAACGACAGCACCGAATGCTGTCAAGGATGTGGAGAAACTCAATCACTCAGTGCTGGTGGCAATACAGGTGGTACCGCCAGTCTGGAAGACAAATTGGCAGCTTCTTAACAAAAAATTGGACATGAAACTCCCATGTCCCAGCAATTGCAATCCTGGACATTTCTCTGCAATCCAGAGAAATGAAAGTGTATGTTCATACAAAAACCTACGTGCAAATGTTTATAGCAGCTTAGTAGGAAAAGTCAAACACTGGAAACAACCTCGATGTCCCTCAAAGTGTGAATGGACAGGCAAACTGAGACACATTCGTACCCTGGAACATGACTCAGTATGAAAAAAGAACAAACTTTGCACTGAGTTAGGTCCTTGTGAGGTCTCGGGTCCAGTGAAATTGCTAAAGTGTCTTTGGCCACACAAGTTGGCAAGGCACGCCTTTAGCACTTCTTCAGTGTTGGTGACATTTTGCTTAGTGAGGTGGTAAGCCTTTTGTGAGAGAGTAGCTGTAAATATTTATTACTGACATTGTCCTAAGTTGTAAATAATTGTAAATATTTATTACTGACATTGTCCTAAGTTCTCTCACCACAAACAGTAAATTATGGTGAAAAACAAAACAAATGTGGAGACGGAGGTGGGGATGGAAGGTGCTTTTAGAAGTTGCAGACATCACTTTTCAGCTACACCTGAACTTTGCTGAACTGAGATGAATGCAATACTCTGCACGTTCAGGAGCAGTACTGAGCCAGTTTTTCTCCTTCCTCTTGTTTTTATTCTTCACAATCCATCTGGTTTTCACTCTTACTGTCTGAATGGCTGATAGAGTACCTTTTTATAAAGCACTCAGAATGTCTGTGTGAATTGAAAGATGCAGCACACACAATTGCGTGTTCTCAAAGAATTTTCACATTGTTCATTTCCAGTAGAGTCTGATTAAGTGCCTCCTAAGAGCCGAAGCAACAATCTGAACTATCAAAGCAATCAGCAGCCTATCTTTTAATTCTTCTCCATAAAATAATGTCAGCTTGTGAATTAGATTTTCTAAAATTTTCTTGTTGACATTTTCTAATCCTTTTTTTTTAATTCCCTTAGAAAACACATATAACAAATGCTGATTTAATAGTGCCTGCTGTCTCCCATGTATTGTTCTTAATTCCTATCAGCATATGTACAAAATTTTGAGGAAAGGGGCACCTGGGTAGCTCAGTCAGTTGAGTGTCAGACTTCAGCTCAGGTCATGATTTGGCTTAGGTCGTGATCTCATGGTTCGTGGGTTCTAGCCCCGCATCAGACTATCTACTGTCAGCACGGAGCCCACTTCAGATTCTCTGTCCACCTCTCTCTCTGCCTCTTCCCCACTCACACTCTCTCTCCCAAAGATAAATGTTTTTAAAAATATTCTAGGAAGAGTTGGAAAATCAGCTATGTCCACCACTGCCACTCCTGTTCAGAGGTTAGAATTAGTTGGGGGCTGATTCGGCCCGTTGTACATAGCATTGTTTAATTTTTTTTTTTATTTTTAAAATGTTTTTATTTATTTTTGAGGCAGAGAGAGACAGAGCATGAGCAGGGGAGGGGCAGAGAGAGAGGGAGACACAGAATCCAAAGCAGGCTCCAGGCTCTGAGCTGTCAGCACAGAGCCTGACACGGGGCTCAAACTCACAGAGTGTGAGATCATGGCCTGAACTGAAGGCGGATGCTTAACCGACAGAGCACCCAGGCACCCCACATAGCATTGTTTTAAAGCAAGACCTTGTGATGGGTTCTAGGAGTTCTTTGTGAAAATACAACATCGTTATAAATATTTCTGTCACTCTTAGGGAAAAATATCAGAATAAAAAATAGTCTTCTGGAAAAGATCATTTAGTCCACATTTTTACTTTTTTGGATAAATGTGGGTGCCCAAAGAGCTTTGATATGAAAAGCTCATTGATCAGTTGATTTTAAAGGAGGTATGACCACGTTTTTTTGAATGAGTGGTGTATGAAAGCCTGGGATGGGGAGGTAAAAGAATATAGTAGGAACATGTTTGTATACAATATTATCTAAATATTACCAAGATGCCTTTGGATTTAGGTTATTTGCCAGAGTACTATTGTCTAATTTAAGATTAGAAAATTTAAAAATATGAGTTAAGAGCCTGGTTTGGGCTGCGCCTTGGAGCCCCATGTACCGCTGTACACCGACAGCAAGGAACCTGCTTGGGATTCTTGCTCTCTGCCCCTCCCCTGCTCAGGCTCACATGCACTCCCGCACGCGTTCTCTCTCTTCCTCTCTCTCTGAAATAAATAAATAAACATTAAAAAAAGAAAAAGAGCCTGGTTTGGGAGTAAGAAATACCAGGGCTCCAATATTACCATTTCCCATGTGCATTACTTTGGCCTGCTTATGTAACTCTTTAACTCCCAGCTTCCCTGACAATAAAATGTAGTAATGGTAGTTAACTATTGAGATTACAACATATAATGCATGTATTTACTTTTTAGGAAGCACTTTAAAATTGTCCTTACTATTTTGTTATTGCTTATAAAATGTGTTTTTACCTATTTGGATCGTTACTTTTATACAAGAGTAGGATTAGGAAATGAACTCCTTTTTTTGAATCCTCTTGATAATTTCTTTTAATCTGTTTATTTTTAAACTTTGCCCTGGGCTTCCTTCCAGAAAGGATTGCAATTAGGTTATAGATATTACAATCAAAGAGAATTTTTTTAAAAATAAAGAAAGAGTATAGGGAAAATAAACCCAGGAAAATCAGTTGAAGCTAAATGCACTGCAGTACATTTAAGATATGTTTCATATAGTCAGGTGTCTTTTTACCTTGCTGATAAAGAAGATTCCATCCTTAATGACATTATTCACTATTCATTATTCACTATTAGTGAAACTCCTGAGCTGTTTCTTAGAATGCTCTATAATAAAATCCCATAGTGGGGCACCGAGGTGGCTCAGTTGGTTGAGCATCCGACTTCAGTTCAGGTCATGATCTCACCATTCTTGAGTTCGAGCCCCACATAGGACTCGCTGCTGTCGGCCTGTCAGCGCAGAGCCCGCCTTAGATCCTCTGTCCCTCCTCTCTCTCCCTCCCCCACTTGCGCTCTCCCAAAAATACATAACTATTTAAAATATGAAATAAAATCCCACAGAATAATCACAAGACATCGCTCAGGGAGAGCAAGTCTTGTTATGACCTGGGTGGGAAGTGCGGGTTTGTTGAGGCAGGTGAGGGATGGAGGAGAAATGCCACAATTTTAGTTCAGGTGTTTTGTATCTGACTGACTGGACTCTGAGTATTTTATCTAAAGAATGACCATTACAGTCTTTGAAATATATTCCATGTATATTGATTTTTTATATCTACTTTTAGTTTTTAATTATAAAATGCTTCAAACATACAGAAAAGCACAGAACGTATTAGTAACCACACCAGTGTACCCACTGTCCCATGAACCCACCATGCAAATTTTTAAAATTAATAACAATTTATGATATTTGTCCCATATATTTTTCCAAAAGACAGGAATATTCCAAATAACATCTAAAGGCCCCTAAAACTCATTACTGCCACCAGAGTCACGTGATGACTATCCATGACAGTAATGACTATCCATGTAAGCATACATTTTCTCTAGTTGTATGTATGTATAAGTAATTTCTAGTACTGTGTTTAGAATGTTTTTTAAGTTTTATATAAATTTTATCATTCTGTGCATATAGTTTACAGTACATTTTTCTTAATAACTGTATTCATATGTGTAGATCTAGTTTATTATTTTAATTTCTGTATAGCATTAGATTTTATTTTAAAGGACAATTTTATCAACTCCCCCAATGACGGGCAAATATTTTTTCCCCAGTAATATTCTTGTACATGGCTCGTTGTGCACATGTATGAATTTCTCTAGAGAAGATCAATGCAATTGAAATTGCTTATTTCCAGAGCATGGACAGCTCCAATTTTACCAGGTATTGCCTACATGGCTTTCAGTAGAGGCTGTATTCATTTATACTCCTGACAGCAATGTGTAGGAGTTCTCATTTGCCCACATCCTTTTCCACATTTGTTGTTAGACATTTCAACTCTTGCCATACTCATAGGAATTTTATCTTGATATTGCTGTAACATTTTTCTAATATGTTCTGAAGTTGAACATTTTTCCATACATTTATTAGCTAGCCCTTGGAATTTCATGTTCTTTGAATTGTATATAAATAGGTTTTCCCTAACCTTCTGCTATTTATTTTTATTGATTTATAGTAATTCTGTACCTTAGATAGCAATCCTCATGCTGTTTGGCAGGCTGTTGTTGTTGTTGTTTTTCATGATGGATTATCTTTGAACCAAGTTGTTAATTTTAGCACAGTAAAACTTATGTGTTGTTTCGTTTAACATTTTGTGGGTTTTGCCTTTTTTCCCTTTATGGATATACTCTGTGCGCTCATATAAAAAAACACGTCCCTGCCCCCCAATATCATAAAGCTATTTTCTTATGTTTTACAGCAATGCTCATATATAAAATTATTTTATAATTTTTTTCTCTTTTTTTTTATCTCCGTCCAACTTTATTATCAAGGTTATAATACTTTTATCCTGTGAGTTAAGTATCTTTCCCACTTTTTCTATTCTCTGGGATCATTTATATTAGATATAGATTATCTTTCTTCTAAGACTTGAAAGAAATTGACTACATAAATATCTAGAATCTTCCCACAAAATTTTGCTATGAACGTTCTCATATAGCAAAGTAGAAGGAATTTTAGTGAAGGCCCTTCTACCTACTACCTAGATTCCACCATTAACATTTTACTCTGCTTGCTTTATCACATATTTGTCCATCTCTCCATCCCTCTGCCCAACTAGATTGTTGGTTAGTAAGTAGTTTTGATTCTTCTTTGATGTTGTAAATCTAGATTTTTAAAAACTCTGTTACAAATGACTCACCTTAGTTTTCAATATTATTAGAATAAAATTTTCAACATGAGCCTGTTATTTTGTCTACTATATTTGTAACTGTGCCCTATATCTCCATTATTATTTTTTTTTTAAAAATTAAGTGATCATGACCTAGTTCACAAAACATGTCTCAATAAATTACAATAAATCAGTTTTTGACAATGTTTTATAACCACAATGTAATAAAATCAGCTAATAACAAAAAGATAGTTCAAAATGTTTAGAAGGTTTAAAAACATTTCTTTTTTTTGTAATATATGAAATTTATTGTCAAATTGGTTTCCATACAACACCCAGTGCTCATCCCAAAAGGTGCCCTCCTCAATACCCATCACCCACCCTCCCCTCCCTCCCACCCCCCATCAACCAAAACATTTCTAATAAATTTCTAATAAATGTGAATTATATGTTATGTTGTGTTTGTTACATATGTTCTATATGTTATTTGCCAGTAACATCTCTTTGCTGTCAGCATTTATTGCTACCAACTGATTTGTGGTTATATCCAATATGAATTTTTTTTTGTACTACATTTGTTCAGATCTCATTTCATGTGCTTTAGTAAGATTCTAGTTTTATTCTTATAGGTCCCATGCTGATTTTATGTTATTGATGTTATCATCAGAACAAGTACTTTTTCCCTGAGCTACTTTTTTCTGTGGAGTTTCATACAATGTTCAACTGATTCACCATAATTAGTGCAGTCTTCCCTTCATTAGTTTCAGCGTGGCTAAAAGCTGTCATCTCATCTGTTCTTGTTGGAGATGGCATGTGTCACTGCTTTTTCTTCCTCAGATTTCTTTTTCTATTCAGATTACTTACCCTTTTCCTGACTCTGAAAAGGGGTTGTTTGAAGAACATTTGCCAGACACAAAGAATGACAATTGTGCATTTGCCATTACTGGTCCTGGTATCACCAGGTTCTCCCTCAGATATTTCCCCCTCATGTTTACCATCAGCCACATGAAGACTTCTGGACCAGAACACCACACTTAGCACCTCCTTCACTCAGCTAGTCACAAGATTCTTATTAGATCCAAAGCAGTCTTGGGACCCAGAATTAAATAAAAATAGTAGCTCACACTTAGTGAGTTTGGACTGTGCTGCAGGCATGGTTTGGGGGGATTTACACGTACCTTCTCACATATTTTGGACGCAGATATTTTATTCCACAGTCATCACAAAAACATTTTTAACCTTCCTACAGTGAGATATATTTGATGCTTGCCTCACCAGTTTGTTAAAGGTGGCAAAATTAGTTTAGTTCAGACTCAATGGCAGCAGGATTAGTGATAAACAAGTTTTCAGCATTTTCCTCTGGCCCTTAGGTTTAAGATTAAGTTAACATTGCCACGACATATTAGATTAGCGTAATTTCAGTCATTATTTGCATAGCCTATGGAAAAATATGCAAAGGCAGCCAAACATAATTTATTGTTTGGCCTTTAATACACTTAAAGTCTTGCCGGTGACTGTAGAAGATTATAAATGTTCCTCGTAGGTTTTTTTTATTATTTTTTTTTCCTTCTCCCTTCATTTGGTGCTGTTTACTAAAGCTGTACTCGCTCACTGCTTTCGCATACTGATCTAATGGTTTTTGTTCACATTCAAACAGATAAGGAAAGTACATACACAGTCCCCAGACCCTCCATGCAGGGAGGATCCTGCCTTGTGTCCCTGGATAGACAGCTGCTTCCTGACGTTGGTGCCCGCCTGCTTACACTTCCTTTGTTAGCTGTGTGATGTATCTATTTGTAGGTTGCAGAGTCAAGAGATTCAGGGTTTTCATTCCCTTTTGAGTCAGATTCTTTAGGCTTACCCTTAGTCTCCTCTGTTCTCGGCAAAAACTCCTCCTTTCTGATCACCACGGAGGTTAATATTTGCCCTCAGTCGAGCTCTGCCCCGCTTCCCCTCCCTCAGAGTGTAGGGAAGAGGACTGGGTGCTTCTGCCAAACTTACTGGGGAAAGAAGTAAAACAAACGAACAAGATAAATATGTAGCCCTTTAATGTGCATTCTCATCTCTTGTTCTTGGAGATTCTGATTTCTGTCACCCATTGGCTCAGTGGGGACAACTAGCTTACCAGTTGGTCTTTGAATGTCTTTCCTTCTCCCTTCAGTATGTATCAGGGTTTCTCAACAACAGCACTCTTGACATTGTAGTCCTGGTAAGTCTTTTATGTGAAGAACTGTGCTGTGTCCTGTAGGCTGGCTAGCAGCTTTCCTGGCCCCTACCTGCTAGATGCCAGCAGGAGACGTCCTCCACTTGGGACAACCAGAAATATCTCTGGACTATGTCAAATGTCCCCCGGGGGTCAGAATTACCAGTTAAGGCCACTAATATATATCATTTAATTGTAATTATAGATACTATTAATCTAATTTATTACAGAAAACAAAAGTGCTATTGTAACAAAATACCTTTAAAATTTTCATATTTAAAAAAGGAAGTAGAATATTTTTTAAATGGACCAAATTGACAAAAATAGTAAATAATTCAATAGATGGGAACGACCAAGAGCATCGCATTGTAGCCCACAAGGACGTAACTGCTCGCTGTCAGGCATTTGTATTATAGTGACTGCTCCCCTCATTCTTTCCTTCAGCAATATTGGTATAATTACTTTGCTCTAGGAACTGTGCGGAGGACAGGGGTTACAGAAATGAAAATGAAACAGAACAATCCTTGTCTTTAAACATTGTTTGACAAGTATAGTTTTTCTGAAGATATAATCTTAATAAATTTAAGGAATGTACAAAGTCTGAAGTCAGTGTTGAATAAAAGTTTAATTCTAAACTTGGTCGTTTTCTCAATTTTTGCCAAACTACTTTTGCCAGTGTCAATAAAAACTAAAATTTCACGAATTTTTGTCGGCGAAAGAAAAACTATCGTAAGTTATCAACAACAATTTAATAAACCTTTTTTTTTTTTCATTTTCTATTGTTATTGAAGTTAACTAAAACATCGCCATGATAATTTTAGGGATCTGTTTTCATGACTAGGCAAACATGACTACTTTTTTCTTTCACTCAACATAATAATTTTATTTTTTTTATTTTTTAATATAATTTATTGTCAAATAGGCTTCCATACAACACCCAGTGCTCATCCCAATAAGTGCCCTCCTCAATGCCCATCACCCACCTTCCCCTCTCCCCCCACCCCCATAAACCCTCAGTTTGTTCTCTGTATTTAAAAGTCTCTTATGGTTTGCCTCCCTCCTTCTCTGTTTGTAACTTTTTTTGTCCCCTTCCCCTCCCCCATGGTCTTCTGTTAAGTTTCTCAAGATCCACATATGAGTGAAAACATATGGTATCTGTCTTTCTCTGCCTGACTTATTTCACTTAGCATAATACCCTCCAGTTCTACCCACGTTACTTCAATGGCCAGATTTCATTCTTTCTCATTGCCAAATAGTATTCCGTTGTATATATAAACCACATCTTCTTCATCCATTCATCAGTTGGTGGACATTTGGGCTCTTTCCATAGTTTGGCTATTGTTGAAAGTGCTGCTATAAACATTGGGGTACAAGTGCCCCTATGCATCAGCATTCCTGTATCTCTTGCGTAAATTCCTGGCAGTGCTATTGCTGGGTCATAGGGTAGGTCTATTTTTAATTTTTTGAGGAAGCTCCACACTGTTTTCCAGAGAGCCTGCACCAGGCAAACATGAATTTAAATTGGCTTGTGTTCATACATGCTTCTTTAGTTTGTATATTTCCCTTAGCAATATATATTAAATATAACATGATAATACACGTATTCCCTCCATTTATAATGAATGTAGAAAATTTCTTTGTGAGAATATACCATGAAGTATTTGCCTTCCCTCCACTGATAGACACTGAGGTCATTTGCAAGGTTTCATTATTAGAAATGATACTGCAGTGAAAAGCCTTCTTCATACCTTCTTCTGCACTTAGGTGAGAATTTCTGAACAGTAGGTACCTTGTGCTATGATGCATCTGCACCTTCACTCTGTGTTACCAAGTGATCCTCGAAAGTGCTACACTAACTTCTGCTGCCACTGAAATTATTGATAATTTCCACTTAAACCCTCATTCTTTCCAACAGTTGATATTTGCAATTCTCTTACAATCTTAGCCAATTTGATGAATGGATAATTGGTATTTGATGATTGAAGTTTGCATTTCCCTGACTGATAATGAGAATAAATATTTTACGTTTCGTCTTCTATGAATTTCCTGTTCATATATTTTTCTATTTATCTTTCTATTGAGTTGTCTGGCTTCTATTTATTAATAGAAGAATTTCTATTTTTTTTATATTTATTTTCTTGCTTGTATTTATATTTTCTTGCTTGTAATCCTTCGACACTTGTACTTGTGTTTATCTTGTCCTGGTGAATGACCATATTTTGCTTTTGTCTGCTTTGTTTTTTGAACTGAGTTAAAGTTTTTAGATTTAAGTCCTCATTGAATTAGCTTTTAATCCTCATTAATTTTTATCAAATTAATGTTTCCTTTGTGTTATATTCTATATGTATCTTTTATTTTAAAAAAGCTTTCTCTACTCCACTTATGAAGTTATTCTCTATAAATTCTTTTAAAATATTTGTTTTGCTTTTCACCTTTGTTTTTAAATGAATTTAATTTGTTTTTGTAAATACTGAGAATAAGCATCTATTTTTAATTTTTCAGTATGAATACATCTATTGCCCCAGTAATAGGGCAACTGTCTCAATAACTTGAGAAGTCTAATATTTTCCCCATCGATTTTTTACATGCCAAACTCCCATTACAAGAATAATCCCTGTTTGGGGACTCTATTCTCTTTCATTGACCCATTGGTTCCAGTTTTTTTTAAATAAAGTTTTAATAAGGTTTTTAAATAAATTTTATTTTTAGAATAATTTTAGATTTATAGAAAATTGCAAAGACAGTGTAACATTTATGTTTTGCACCCAATTTCCCCTATTATTAGAACCTTAATTAGTACAGTATATTATGATTAGCGAGCCAATATTGGTTCATTATTATTAATTAAAGTGCATTGTTTAATCCTATTTCCTTAGTTTTACCTGACATCCTTTTTCTGTTCCAGGGTAAGCCCGCATTAAGTTGTCATATCTCCTTAGGCTCTCCTAACAGTTTCTCAGACTTTCTTTGTTTTGATGATCTTGACAGTTTTGAGAGGTACTGGTCAGGTAGTTTGTAGAATGTCACTCTATTGGGATTTGTCTAATGTTTTTTTTCTCATTATTAGACTGGGCCTCTAGGTTTTTTGATCTGCTTGGGTGCCTGCCCTGCTCTCCCCAGAAAGCTTCATTATGTGAGTAATACAACTTTCCGTTCCCTGTCAGTGCTAGTGTGGCATATCAGCCTGACATGGCGACTGAATTTGAGGAGGAGGGGAGACAGTCAGGCCTGCCTCAGTAGGGTGGCTATAAGAGTTTCATTGTTCATTAAAATAGATAAGGACTTCTTTGAATTGAGACCCGATACTATGTTCTTAGTGAACATTTACAGACAACTAAATATTCTTTTAAATTTCTTGTAAATTTCTCTTTTAATTTCTCCTGATATCTCAGGATATCAATTATGAACCTGTGGTGATAGATTTTATGTCACATCTGTCTGACTTTCCCCTGTGGCTCAACACGATACTCTCCCTGACATCATAGTCATTCTCTTATATTTAAAAAAAAATGAAGCTTTAAAGCTTTGCTTCTAATATTTGCTATGAATTTATGTTGGGCTGCTGTAAGGAAAGACATAATTGATATAAATTTATAAAACGTATAAAATTTTTTTCTATATAAATGACCAATTCTTCCAGTACTGTTTGTTAAATGCCCTCATTTAACTGGTTTGAAAGACTGTCATATAAAAGTATTTCCATCTATGTTTGTGCAATGTCACCGCGGACTCCAAGTAGGGGAGCCTCTAGCTGAGGACCCATGCTTCCGAATGTCTGCAATGGTTCCTCTCCAGCCACATCCCTTCCTATGATGAGAGCAGGCAGCAAGTCAAGAGACATACCCACCCAGAGCCCTGTCCCAGTTTTCGACCTACCTAGTGTTGGATACCCTGGATCCCGGAATTTCATGTCCAAACAACCCTGAACCCTCCTGCAGGTATAGGGCCTGCACAATTTGCTTTCCTTAAGAGGAGACCATACCACCAATAAGCAGGAGGGCTGACCAAGTGGAGGCTGTGTTGGTGGATCCATGGGAAGGGCTTGGATGTTCAGGCTAGTGTCCGCACTAGGCGTGCATGAAACCTTTAGGAATGGGAAGAGAATAGGGTCAGGCCAAGACTCAGAAGCAGGAGTCAGAGGCCTATGCGTCCTGTACCACCACATTCTGAGACAGAACTCAAACAATCCGAGAATTATAAATTCAGACCTTGCCTTCCAAATATATATACATATGAATGTGTATGTGTCAAATTAAAAAGATAAAACATATTTCACTTACTTCTTTGCTAGCTTACTTAAATGGTATATGGGTTTCCATTTGCACTCTTGCCCTAGCTCCTACAAATGGTAAGGGGTGTCTTGTGTTCGTGTTTGTTTCTAGGTTCTTTTTCATGTTCCATTGGGCTATTTGTCTGTTTCTGTTTCAATAGCACCCTGCCTTAATTAATGTAATAATTAATCAAAAGGGAAAGTCCCCTACCAATTTTGGTCTAAATTATTTTAGTTATTTTTGTCCTTTTTTCCTCCAATGTAAATCTGGGAGGGGGGGGGGGGAATCAGCTTATCAAGTTCAAAAAAAAAATCTCCTTTAAACTATCATTTTTACTGGTTCATTCTCTTTTTAATTTAAAAGCTCCCTTTTAGGCTAATGTATGAATTTTCTCATATTTTAACTGCCTGCCATTGGTTCTGTCTTAGCCTCTAAATCAGTGGTTCTAGACCAGAGGGACTTTGGCCCCCCCAGGGGACATTTGACGATGTCTGGAGACGTTTCTGGTTGTCACAAATGAAGTGAGGGGTGCCACTGGCATCTAGTGGGTAGAGACCAGGATGCTGCTAAACATCCTGAAGTGCATACAACAGCCCTCACAGCAAACCGTGTGACCCAAAATGTCAAAGGTGCTGGGGCTGAGAACCCCGTTCCAGACGACACAGGAGCATGCAGAACCATTATGACACATATATACACATAAGTGCATGTTACAAGCATGTGGACCCGTTTGCACGTCTGTGAGTATATTGTCATCGGTACTGAGCTAACTGCTTTCTTACCCCCTGCCCTGCATCTGAGAGTCTCAAAGCAATTTACCGACATTATCCTGTTAGTCCTCATCCAGAGCTCTCGAAATAGGTGACAGCATGATTACCCTTGTTTTATTAATTCAGAGACACAGATTAAGTGCTTTCCCAGTGTTCTTTACAAAAGTAAAACTATTGAAAACCATATTCCATGAAGCCCTCTGTTTCAGCCATTATATGATAGATGATAGTTTCTTCTTTTCTTCTGCTTTAAGAAGTTGGATGATTTTTCTTCAGGCAACAATACCCTTCCTACTTTTCAACACACAATTCAATTCTAAGTACCTAGTTCTTAACATAGAAAGGAGTCTAATTTTAATACACACTTAAAAATTTTATTTAAGTAGGTAGAAATATTTTCATACTTGAAGGAAAAAATCTAGGGAAAACCTTTATAAAAGTTTGGAATGGTTTAGTGATTAACAATCTGAAAAGAACTAATGCTGTAAAGGAATTTACTGAACTTTATTTAATTTAATCAGGATAGCAGTGTCATTAGGTTTTAGACTTCATTTGTAGGCTTAATATTTAACAGCAAACTGATCTTCGGTAATTCTGAAGGGATTATTACTGATCATATTGATTCTTAAGGAATCATAAATCTGGACATGGATATAAAAGAATATTTCATGCTGAGGGCACTGGTCATAAGGGCAAGTACATCTTCCTTGCTGTCATAGCCAGTGGAATTATACTTGAGTATGTGTGATGATTAATTTTATATGTCAACTTGGCCAGGCCATGGTGTCCGGATATGCGGTCAAACATTGTTCTGGATAATTCTTTGATAATCATTGTTTTGGATGATAGTAGCATTTAAAATAGTAACATAGAATAAAGCCCGTCACTCTCCTTAATGTGGATGGGCCTCTTCCAATCAGGTGAATTCCTGAAAACAATAGACTGACCTCCTCCTAGCAAGAGGGAATTCTGCAGCAAGTGGCCTGTGCACTTGAAGTACAGCATTGGTTCTTTCTGGATCTCCAGTCTGCCAGCCCACCCTGCAGATTTTGAATTTGCCAGCCTCAATAATCAAATGAGTCAATTTCTTAAAGTAGACATCTTTCCATAGATATACTCACACCCTATTGGTTCTGTTTCTCTAGAGAACTCCGAGTAATAAAATATGTAAAGAACTTCTTTATCATGTATCAACAATATGGATTGATACACATAGACTTTGAACTAAAAAGAATTATACATAGTGTCTAGTAACCAGCCGTGTTTTCTTTTATTTAGACAATTGGTTTACACACTTTTTCATCTTCTCCACTCTCAAATCCCATCAATGTGCTGTGATTATCACAAACACACTAAGATAAATTCTACGTACCCTGTTCTCCTGTCTTTCTTGAATATATGGGAAACTAAACTTCCTAGGAGTTAGGTAGCCAGGCCAGTGGGACTAGTCTTGGCTAAAGAAATGTGAATGGAAATGACTTGTGTTACTTCCAGGTTGAGGCAGTAAATCTTCCTGTGCAATTCTCCAGTATCCCTCTTTCCCCGCCTCAGCAGACCGTGAAACCTGATGTTGAAATGTCAATGCCTCCCTTAACCAGAATCCTTGAATGACCATCTGTGGAGCAAAGCCTGCCTCTGCCCAGCTTTGATACAGAAACAAGTCTTTATTGTCTTTAACTATTGGAATTCATGGCTAATGTTTTACCACAGGATAACCTAGTTTATCCTGACCAATATATATGGCAACGCTTCCTTGCTGGCACTACGTAAATGCTGGAAGAAAAGGGGACTGCAACTATACTCTTATGAAATATGGTCATATTATCTAGAAGAAGAAGGTGAATCCAGAATTAATACAATATAACCTAAAATTAATTAATAACGTTCTAAAATTAACACTATCATGTTATCTGATACTTTGGCTAAATTCAAATGTATTTAAATCAGTTTATGGATATAGATAAAATCTTCTGTCTCACACTTTTCTGGCATTGTCCAAATCATTTCAATTTCCTGTACAACTGTTTCCTTACTACATCGTTATAAAAATTAGGAAGAGAACTAGTTTTTTTAACCTTGTGAGCTTCTTATGAGAAATGCTTTTAAGAAATAAGAGCACAAGTTTTATTTGGAGCTAATATTCCAGGGCACATACAAGTCAAAGAATAGTGATTACATAATTTTAGCCCCATTAATATAAGGAGATATAAGTTGACATTATGTACCTGACTCAGTTCTTTCTTCCACTTCCTCTCCTTCTAGATATGATGAAACAAAGATATCACAAGGTTTTTCTGGTTCCCGAGCTAGCCTTCCCACCCCCATGGAAGGAAAAGGTGGAACCATCCCACCATGGAAGGAAAAAAAGAAGAAAAATACTTAAATCTCAAATTTACCTTAGCAGCAACAGGCACAGGGCCTTAGTCTTTTGCCCTGCCAGAGCAAACTGCTTTTCAAATCTAAAAGTAATGAGGAGAGTCCTGAATTTGTCTTACTTTCTGGGTATAAACCCTGTACCTAAAAGTTACTCTCTTGTGATGCTGAATTAGTCATTTACTCTCCCTTATCCTCAATTTCCTCAATTCAAAAAAATAAACTTATAAATATGTAACTCCTGTAGTTCTTCCCCAGGTGGCCCCTGGGTGATGCTTAATAATCACTACATGCAAACAAATTCTTTTCTCATCAAGGCCTGTCCCCATCCTCCACCTTCTGGTCACACTAATTATATGAGACAGCTTGTAGGGATAGTAGAGGCTCTCATGCCTACCACAGAATTCACATTTGGGTGTCAAAGCAAAAATTCCACCAAAGTCAAACAAGTAAGGAAGATTTTGTGCTGAGCTGTTGCAACAGGGAGCCAGGCCAGAGCTGAGTTTGAATTCATCTCTGTTGAAATAAAAGGCAGGAGAGTTTTGAAGCACTGGGGTGAGCTTTTGAAAGCGTATTGGAGGACATTAGGAGGAAAGGTTGGTTAATGAAATGTGTGGAGCCACTGAGTTATTCCTGAGTTTGCAAATGTTTTTCTGTGATTAGGCCATCTGTGTTCACCCATAGAACTTACAAGTTAGCCTCCTGTTCTCCCACAGAAAGTATGGCCCTATTTCCTTGATGATTACATTTCAAAGAAACAACTCCCAGACCCTGGAGAAAGACATTCCTGGGTTTAAAACTGGCGAGAGGTTTCTAAAAGGTTTATGTCTCAAAGGAGCAGAGAAAGAATTTACATGTTTTCTAAAGCAAATGCTCTGAGAAAAGGGAGGTCAGGATCCTGGAGTCAGGAAGAAGTCTGTCTAAAGTCAGGAAGCTGAGAGGAATGTTCAGGTTGTCTTGGTCATGGGCCCATTTTAATTACTGCTGAACTAGAGTGTCTCCACAGTATGACCTTCTACAAAATAAAATTTGGTAGAAAATGAACTTATTTTAACTATATACAAGAAGGTTTAGTCACAGAATGGCCTCCCTGGGAGGCCTCCTCTAAGGCAGATCTCCACAGAAGTACACATTAAAAAATATAAGATGTCAATTTGTTTTCCAGTATATTCCTACTGACTATTGTGATCAAAACACAAAACTGATTTTCACATGAAATCAAGTCACCATATGGCTCAAGTGACCTGAAGAACCATAGGTCTTGTGAATCATGTTTTGCTTTTTGCTTAGACATGAAGGTGAAATCCTTAAAAGCTTTTCTTCTTTTTAATGATATGCACTGATAGAGCTGCTGGTTTGTTCCCCACTTCCATATATCACAGAATGAGCTTTGTTACCAAAAATCAAGGACTTTGATTTTCATTCCCGACTCAAACGCTCCCCGACTCCCACCTCTAGTCCTTTTTGGTTTTTTGTTTGTTTGTTTGGAAGTTGAGAAGCTTTTTTAACACCTTGCTCTTAGAATATAATTTATGTTTCTTTAGGTACCCAGAAGCCAGAAGGCATCATATAAATAAAATTAACTTCATTTTGAACCAGGCTCTAAACTGGTTAATGGAAACCAAGATGAATTGTTTCTGAATGGAAATCAACACTCATCCCTAGAATTGGAGCACCTATCCCAACAAACAAAAGAACTGTTAAGTGAAGAATAATTTTCTGTTTATAAATCTCTGTGTATTTCTAATCATGCTTATTGTCATATGAACTAAGTGTAAGTTAGAAAGAAGCTCACTTCCCAATAGTTGGATCTTCATTTAATATTCATCCACAGTCGCTGCTGGAATTAATTACTCACACCTGCGCACATTGTTCCCCTCATACTTTTGCTTCTGCCAGCAGCCATCAGATATTACCCAGCCTCTGGGCTACTTCTCTAAGTCGCTTAGAGCCACCCACTCACAGATTGTTTTTTTTCTAAGGATGTGGTTTCTTAGTATTCCTCTGGGTTTTCTTTGTTTGTTTTCCTAGCTTTGTTGAGATAGAGTTGACGTATGGTATAAAAGGTGTACAACGTGATGATTTGATATATGTATATATTGTGAAATGATTACCACAATAAGATTAGTTAACACCTCCATCCCCTTACATGGTTACGTGTGTGTGTGAGAGAGAGAGAGAGAGAGAGAGAGAGAGAGAACATTTAAGATCTCCTCTCTTAGCAACTTTCAAGTGTACAATATAGTTAACTATAGTCGTCATGCTGCGCCTTGGGTCACCAGAACTTATTTATTTTATAAGTGAAAGTTTGTTCCCTTTGACCAACATCTTCCCATTTCCCCCCACACCCCAAGTATTTTCTTACAAGGAAATTCTATTTATTTAGTGCATGTTGGGCTATTCAGTTGAGTTAAATGGACACAGATCACAACTTGTTTAAAATTCTGATTGGCTATGTTCACCCTTAAGTCTTAACATTTCTATAATAATTAGGCTAATGACCATCTAATCAGAAGAAAATACTTCAGTGTCACCACTGCAGGGCATATGTTTAGGGCTGCTTTGATTAGCATCAAATCATTTGCAGTCTTAAGTGATCAAAAACTTAAATGAGCGAGACCAGTGAAGGTTTTAGATACAGTGCAAAGTCATGAAATGGAGTCACTTTAACAGGATTAGATGTGGTTATCAAGTCCTTGAAATAATGTGATACATACTTCATGGGAAAAAATGGCTTATTCAACGTTAATAACAAAGTTAATTGGAAGGAAGGAAGGAAGGAAGGAAGGAAGGAAGGAAGGAAGGAAGGAAGGAAGGAAGGAAGGAAGAAAAGGAATATATATGGGTTATAGATTCGGTAAAATACAGTTTTTTTTTTCTCAGAACAACATGATTCTTCCTCATTATGTCATGTTTACATATATAAGTTATTTAATCAATATTCAATTGTTAGACATTTATAATATGTATAATTCTTCCTTATTATAAACCCGTCTGCAAAAAAAAATTATAAATACACCTTAACATGCATCTAAACAGCAAACACGTATTATGACCTGTTGGTACACATACGTGACCCAGCACAGCATTTATTGGAGAAAACTGGCCAGGACAGGAGCAATCAGGAGCAGGTACAGAGGCTGCTTCTGCTCATCACATCTAGACTCAGTGCGAAAGGATAAAGCAGGGCCAGAGAGAAGCCCTGGGGGGTTTAAAGGACCCCCAGGCTTTCCCTTCCCTTAGTCTAAGCTCTGTGGTTCCAGCATATGGCAAAACTCTGGCCTTCTGTCTTAGTCTACCCTCTTTGTATTCCTGGTTGATGGAACATAAAGGGAAGAACCCAAATAGAGGACAGAATTTGGAAAAAATGATGGAAGGGTAAAATTTTTAAATCTTTAGCCAAGGTCATGCCTAACCTGACCAACTCACTTCAGGCATTTTCAATTATAGTTCTCTGTTTTAATTTCTTCATAGCAATTATTGTTGCCTTGAATTATTTTACTTTATTACTTCTTGATTTTGTGTCTCCCCAAACTTGAAGATGAATTCCGTGAAAGGAGAAATCCTGCCTGACTTACATTCCTGGCACTCAAAATAGTATCTGCATCATTGTGAAAACTGACTGTTTGTTGAAATAAAAAGGGGAATGAATAAATAAATTCTATTCCCTGGAAAATAACTCATACGTTAGATATATACTATGTAATATAAACATTTGTTACAATGTAGATACACAACACACATAGGTGTGAATATATGTATATATAGTGTAGATGTGAGTGTGTGTGTACATGTGTGTATTTAGAACTGGTGTAAGAATGAGCTTACTTTGAGACTGGAAAACTGGTAACTATCTAAAAGGCAACATCAGAATTGAATTCTCTCTTCCCACTGCATCATGGGGTCTTGCTTCCTTCCATGAGAAAATGACAGGGTATTTATCTTTTTTGACCTCGTAATTGCACTCTGCCATTAGCTGTCCTTCCTCACTGCAGCTCAGACAAATTGGGGGTGAGGTCAAGGGGTGTTACCCTCTCTGGAGCCTGTGTGTTTCTGGATTGACTTCACGATGTCTTTGTCACACTGAGGTCTGCCCAGTGCCAGGGACTGTTGCTGAAGTGTGGGCAACAATCTCATTTGGGAAACGTCCTGGAATAAAGAAAGCAAATCTGGGGGTGCATGGCACAACCCTGATATCTGGCTAGGTAGGGGCTCCTGACACAGTAAGAATCTATTGCCCTGCTCACCTACAACTTGCTGGCTAGGGATCTGGCTTCAGCGGTCTGGCTCCTGCCTCCCTCACCTCTGAACCCACAGGGTCACACAAAGCTCTGGTCATAATGTCACTGTTTGGTCTGAGGCATGGCTGTTTTTTTTTTTTTTTCAACGTTTATTTATTTTTGGGACAGAGAGAGACAGAGCATGAACGGGGGAGGTGCAGAGAGAGAGGGAGACACAGAATCGGAAACAGGCTCCAGGCTCTGAGCCATCAGCCCAGAGCCTAAGGCGGGGCTCGAACTCACGGACTTCGAGATCGTGACCTGGCTGAAGTCGGACGCTTAACCGACTGTGCCACCCAGGTGCCCCCATGGCTGTTTTATTTTTATACTTCATCAGTAGCTTCACTAGTAGCAAGGATTTCGAAACTCTGAGAACTGTCTGGGTTTGGTAGAAACTCCTGCCCATCTATCTCTGAGACCTACATTGGCCTCACACAGATATTTCAGTTTCAGTAAGCTGCATTTCACAGCATCTAGCTGATTGGACCCTGTCATTTCCCCCTAAGCCTAAACACATAATTAGAGCACATACTGACCTTTCTATCTACATGCAGGTGTGATTTAAACATGTGAACCCAGTAGTAACTGCACTCCTTGTTTCATCTTCTATGATTGATGAGTTTTCTGCTACAAAGATCCGCATGGACATAAATATTTCCTAATGCTGGATCCTGGCTGACTATCCCATTAACCTAAGTCTCCACTTAGCCCCAAGGTCTGAAAGCCCTCTTTCAATTCAATGCATTTTCTAACCATGAAACAATGTCCTCTTGCCTCATACCTGACACGATACCTGTGACATTCCTGGTGACAAACAGCTTATAGCAGTGTTACCCAAACCTACTTGATCTTGGCAGCTCGGTCTCCATGGGACTTGCTCTTGGCTACTGACGAGGTTCCAGTCTCATTATGAGTGTCAGAGACCTCTGCTCTCTTTTCAGGAAAGACTCTAAATCCTATATAAATTGTGTGTCTGAGGAAGAAAGATAACACCTCATTTCCAGCCTGCAAGTTTGAAGTCGTTTTTCACACCCTTTCATTCTGGGTATCTCACATAACACTGCCTCTGTCTAATTCAGCTGTACAGGGGGTGGGGGAAGGTAGGGGGTGGATAGAAGAAAATTTGAAATATGGCTTTTGTGTGTACTCAGGAAGAAATGAGGAGATTGTCAGCCAGAGCCCAGGAACTACCGCATCTCATTTCTTGACATATCAGCAGACAGTTCAACCCAAGATTCCCCCACATACACCCTCAAGAACTGCTTTAGGATCCACAGTGGTAGGTGAGCTTTTAACCAAAAGAAAACAAACTTCACAAAGCCATTCCATTTCAGAAGAGACTCAAGCATGCATTTGAAAAGAAGGGGTATTAGGATAATCAATCGGAACAAAGATGAGGTTGACAGTGAAAGTCTATGAAAGGGTTTGGACGATTATTCAAGAGAATAAACCATTTTTAAATTGAATCTTTTAACTTTTAGAAAGTGTGACAATGTTCTGGGGATTACAAGGGGCTGCTGTTTTCCTCTTCAATTCTTCAAGGCATCATATTCCAGGCACTTTATTCTCACAACACTTGTAATTCCTATTTCAGATTCATTTTCATGATCTCCCTCTTACTCTTAGGCAATTGCTTTCCATTCTTTAAAACCATAAATCAAGCATCTTGGAAAACGTGGTGTTACAGGGTGCCGATTTAATCAGAGTATCGGGGCAAATCAAATAATAGATCTTAAATCTTAATATGACTACAATTAAACTGAATCACCTGGGAACTCAACAGGGTGTGATCCATCAGAAAAATACCCATATACACCCCAGAGATCTGTTTAGATATTTCCCTTCTTAAATTTCTACTCTTGGACTCAGCTGGTCAAAAGTTAATCCTTTTTTCTCTTTCCGCACAAACCTTTTAAGATCTGTTTGTCTCTCCCATTTCCTTCCTTCCTTTCCAGGCTCCCCATTTCAGCTTCAGCCAAATCCATAAGCCACCCTCCCTCCTGCAAGAAGTTCTTGCCTTAAGAGGAGAAAACCTTCAGCTTAGACTGGTTATTTTTTAAAAAGAAAGAAAAAAAAATCACCCTCCTTAGAATCCCCCAGCTTGAATGTATGAACCAGAGTTTAGATTTTGGCCATCTTGAGTCAAGGGTAAAGGCTCTTCTAACATCACTCTGGACAACACAGAGAAGCCCAATCACTCCTCCGCCTCAAGGCTGCCCCTATGGTCCTACCTGGGAATATTTTCTCCTCCCTCAACTATGTTTTAGAATAGCATATTTGTAATGTAACTTTTTTTTCTTTTTTGCAGTTAATAATTTCAAGAAACTGAATAGTGTAAATAAACAAAATAAGCCCAAAGATACAAAATTAAAGTTTTACAGTTGATGTCCCCAGCTCCTCAGTGGATTAGAAAGTTCAATTCCTGACTCTCTGGGCTCTCTAGGCTCCCTGTTACCTGATTCTGACTCTCTGGGTCTTGGCAGAGAGGCTGTATAGTTCAATGGTTATGAGGACAGGCTATGAAACTCACAGTTCCATGCTCACTGGAGGGTTATTTTTTTTTCTTTTAACGGTTTTTTAATTTATTTTTTAATATGAAATTTATTGTCAAATTGGTTTCCATACAACACCCAGTGCTCATCCCGACAGGTGCCTTCCTCAATGCCCATCACCCACTGCCCCCTCCCTCCCACTCCCCATCAACCCTCAGTTTATTCTCAGATTTTAAGAGTCTCTTATGGTTTGGCTGTCTCCCTCCCTTTTTTCCCCCTCCCCCTCCCCCATGGTCTTCTATTAAGTTTCTCAGGATCCACATAAGAGTGAAGACATATGGTATCTGTCTTTCTCTGTATGACTCATTTCACTTAGCATAACACCCTCTAGTTCCATCCACATTGCTACAAAGGGTCATACTTCATTCTTTCTCATTGCTGCATAGTACTCCATTGTGTATATAAACCACAGTTTCTTTATCCATTCATCAGTTGATGGACATTTAGGCTCTTTCCATGATCTGGCTACTATTGAAAGTGCTGCTATAAAAATTGGGGTACAAGTGCCCCTATGCATCAGCACTCCTGTATCCCTTGGGTAAATTCCTAGCAGTGCTATTGCTGGGTCATAGGGTAGATCTATTTTTAATTTTTTGAGGAACCTCCACACTATTTTCCAGAGTGGCTGCACCAGTTTGCATTCCCACCAACAGTGCAAGAGGGTTGCCGTTTCTCCACATCCTCGCCAGCATCTATAGTCACTGGAGGGTTATTTAAATACCATTCTGTGCCCCATTTTTCTGTGTGACTGATGATGATCAATTAGAGACATGACATCAAGATAGTTGCTCAGATGACTGTGCTGTTATCCCAAAATCCTGCACTTCCTCATTTGTCTGTAGATAAGGCCTCTGCTGAGTTAACCTGAACACATCGCTTCCTTGAAATCTTCAAGATTCTAAGACACTATTGTTCACACTCAAAAAATGAGATGCACTCAGTCTCTAGCTGTTTTTCTTTTTCTTTTTTTAAGTGTATGAAGACACTTGATTTACCCAGAAAAGTTTGCCAAAAAATTGATCAGAAAATAAATGAACTATCCTGAAAGTAATGCTGATGCTTCATAGTGTGATTTTTTTTTTTTTAATTTAAGGATACAGTATGGATTTCTCTAAAGATGCTAGAAAGTGATTTGGTCTCAGTTCCAGTAGTTTTGAAATTTTATTCTTTAAGGAACTCTAGCAAATTTGAGGAAGAAGCTATATCCCTTTCATTGCCATATTAATCAAAAGGAACTATGCAACTTTCTCATTTCCTGAATTATTTTTTAAAAGCTGCCCTTTTTATTATATAAAGACTTGGTAAAGAAAAAAATCAAAATAAGTAGAAACTAGCTCACCTATTTTTCTTTCAAGAGCTTACATTTTTAGTGCCTAGCACAATGTCTTTTCTATTCCTTATTATTTTTTTGCAAAAGTTTCTTTTTCAGTTTGATGTATAAACCAAGATAGGCTATGAACTGTTTCTTCCCTTCAATTATGTATGCATAGACTGCCAAAAATGTATCACTAGCAAGTGGCATTTAAATGGCAATTTGGGGGGGTGGGGCACCTGGGTGGCTAAGTCAGTTAAGCATCCCACTCTTGGTTTTAGCTCAGGTCATGATCTCATAGATGCTGACTTAGAGTTCAAGCCCCTCATTGGGCTCTGGGCTGACAGCATGGAGTCTCCTTGTGATCCTCTCTCTCCCTCTCTTTGTCCTCTCCCTCTCCTGCTCGTGCTCTCATGATCTCTCTCTCTCTCTCTCTCTCAAGATAAATAAACTTAAAAAAAAGGATAAATGGCAATTTTTAATACTAAAATATAAAGCTATAATTAATAGCCATTATTGACATGTCAAAAAATTACATACTCAGTTCACATCTGTGATTGTAGTCTGGGATTAGGCAATTTGAGAAAGAGTATGTCCCTGACATGTTGCATTAGACTTACAAATTTTCTTTTTGTTTCTGTTTCTTTGTTTTTTTACATGCATTTTTAAATTTTCTATAATTTATATATTTTTTATAATTTATATACAAGTTAGCACATGGGCAACAATGATTTCAGGAGTAGATTCCTTAAGCCCCTTACCCATTTAGCCCATCCCCCCTCCCACAACCCCTCCAGCAACCCTCTGTTTGCTCTCTATATTTAAGAGTCTCTATATTTAAGAGTCTATATTTAAGTTTTGTCCCCCTCCCTCTTTTTATTTTATTTTTGCTTCCTTTCCCTTATGTTCATCTGTTTTGTATCTTAAGTCCTCATATGAGTGAAGTCATATGATATTTGTCTTTCTATGACTGACTAATTTCACTTAGCATAATACCCTCTAGTTCCATCCATGTAATTGCAAATGGCAAGATTTCATGCTTTTTGATGGCCGAGTAATACTCCATTATATATATATACCACTTCTTCTTTATCCATTCATCCATTGATGGACATTTGGGCTCTTTCCATACTTTGGCTATTGTTGATAGTACTGCTATAAACACTGGGGTGCAATTGCCCCTTTGAAACAGCATACCTGTATCCCTTGGATAAATAGCTAGTAGTGCAATTGCTGGGTCCTAGGGTATTTCTATTTTAATTTTTTGAGGAACCTCCATACTGTTTTCCCAAGTGGCTGCACCAGTTTGCATTCCCACCAGCAGTGCAAAAGAGATCCTCTTTCTCCACATCCCAGCAACATCTGTTGTTGCCTGGGTTGTTCATTTTAGCCATTCTGACAGGTGTGAGGTGGTATTTCAAAGTGGCTGTGATTTGTATTTCCTGGATGATGAGTGATGTTGAACATTTTTTCATGTGTCAGTTGGCCATCTGGATGTATTCTTTGGAGAAGTGTCTATTCATGTCTTTTGCCCACTTCCTCACTGGATTATTTGTTTTTTGGGTGTTGAGTTTGATAAGTTCTTATAGATTTTGGATACTAACCTTTTATCTGAGATGTCATTTGCAAATATATCCTACCATTCCATCAGTTGCCTTTTAGTTTTGCTGGTTGTTTCCTTTGCTGTTCAGAAGCTTTTTATTACAGTGAAGTCCCAATAGTTCACTTTTGCTTTGGTTTCCCTTGCCTCGGGAGACGTGTTGAATAAGAAGTTGCTGAAAATGAACTATTGGGACCTCATGAAGATAAAAAGCTTCTGCACAGCAAAGGAAACAACCAACAAAACTAAAAGGCAACCAACGGAATGGGAAAAGATATTTGCAAATGACATATCAGACAAAGGGCTAGTATCCAAAATCTATAAAGAGCTCACCAAACTCCACATCCAAAAAACAAATAATCCAGTGAAGAAATGGGCAGAAAACATGAATAGACACTTCTCTAAAGAAGACATCCAGATGGCCAACAGGCACATGAAAAGATGCTCAACATCGCTCCTCATCAGGGAACTACAAATCAAAACCACACTCAGATATCACCTCACGCCAGTCAGAGTGGCCAAAATGAACAAATCAGGAGACTATAGATGCTGGCAAGGATGTGGAGAAACGGGAACCCTTTTGCACTGTTGGTGGGAATGCAAACTGGTGCAGCCACTCTGGAAAACAGTGTGGAGGTTCCTCAAAAAATTAAAAATAGACCTACCCTATGACCCAGCAGTAGCACTGCTAGGAATTTACCCAAGGGAAACAGGAGTACTGATGCACAGGGGCACTTGTACCCCAATGTTTATAGCAGCATTCTCAACAATAGCCAAATTGTGGAAAGAGCCTAAATGTCCATCAACTGATGAATGGATAAAGAAACTGTGGTTTATATACACAATGGAGTACTACGTGGCAATGAGAAATAATGAAATATGGCCCTTTGTAGCAACATGGGTGGAACTGGAGAGTGTTATGCTAAATGAAATAAGCCATACAGAGAAAGACAGATACCATATGTTTTCACTTTTATGTGGATCCTGAGAAACTTAACAGAAACCCATGGGGGAGGGGAAGGAAAAAAAAAAAAGAGGTTAGAGTGGGAGAGAGCCAAAGCATAAGAGACTCTTAAAAACTGAGAACAAACTGAGGGTTTAGGGAGGGTGGGAATGGGGCAACCGTGCAGAAGCTTTATATCTTCATGAGGTCCCAATAGATGCATTGAAGAGGGCATCTTTTGGGATGAGCACTGGGTGTTGTATGGAAACCAGTTTGACAATAAATTTCATACATTAAAAAATAAATAAATAAATAAATAAATAAATAAATAAATAAATAATAAAAAATATATATTATCTCAAAAAAAAAAAAAAAAAGAAGTTGCTGCAGGTGAGGTCAAAGAAGTTTTTGCCTGCTTTCTCCCCAAGGATTTTGATGGCTTCCTGTCTTACATTGAGGTCTTTCATCCATTTTGAGTTTGTTTTTGTGTATGGTGTAAGAAAGTGGTCCAGGTTCATTCTTTTGCATGTCCAGTTTTCCCAGCACCACTTGCTGAAGAGACTGTCTTTATTCCATTGGATATTCTTTCCTGCTTTGTCAAAGATTAGTTGGCCATACACTTGTGGGTCCATTTCTGGGTTCTCTATTCTGTTCCATTGATCTAAATGTCTGTTCTTGTACCAGTACCATATTGTCTTGATGATTACAGCTTTGTAATACATCTTAAAGTCCAGGATTGTGATGCCTCCTGCTTTGGTTTTCTGTTTCAAGATTGCTTTGGATTTGTGGGGTCTTTTCTGGTTCCATACAAATTTTATGATTGTTTGTTCTAGCTCTGTGAAGAATGCTGGTGGTATTTTGATAGGGATTTCACTGAATATGTAGATTGCTTTGGCTAGCGTTGACATTTTAAGAATATTTGTTCTTCCTATCCAGGAGCATGGAATCTTTTTCCTTTTTTTGTGTGTGTCTTCTTCAATTTCTTTCATAAGCTTTCTATAGTTTTCAGTGTATAGATTTTTCACCTCTTTGGTTAGGTTTATTCCTAGGTATTTTATGATTTTTGGTGCTGTTGTAAATAGGATTGATTCCTTGATTTTTCTTTCTGTTGCTACATTATTGGTGTATAGGAATGCAACCAATTTCTATGCATTGATTTTATATCCTGCGACTTTGCTGAATTCATGGATCAGTTCTAGCAGTTTCTTGGTGGAATCTTTTAGGTTTTCCATATAGAGTATCATGTCATCTGCAAAGAGTGAATGTTTGACCTCCTCCTGGCCGATTTGGATGCCTTTTATTTCTTTGTGTTGTCTGATCGCAGAGGCTAAGACTTCCAATACTATGTTGAGTAACAGTGGTGAGAGTGGACATCCCTGTCATGTTCCTGACATTAGAAGGAAAGCTGTCAGTTTTTCCCCATTGAGGATGATATTAGCATTGGGTGTTTCATATATGGCTTTTAGGATCTTGAGGTATGCTCCTTCTGTCCCTACTTTCTTGAGGGTTTTTATCAAGAAAGGATGCTGTATTTTGTCAAATGCTTTCTCTGCATCTATTGATAGGATCATGTGGTTCTTGTCCTTTATTTTACTGATGTGATGAATCATATTGATTGTTTTGTGGATATTGAACCAGCCCTGCATCTCAGGTATAAATCCCACTTGGTCATGGTGAATAATTTTTTTAATGTATTGTTGGAACCAGTTGGCTAGTATCTTGTTGAGGATTTTTGCATCCATGTTCATCAGGGAATTTGGTCTATAGTTCTCCTTTTTAGTGACATCTCTGTCTGGTTTTGGAATCAAGGTAATGCTGGCTTCATAGAAAGAGTTTGGAAGTTTTCTTTCCATTTCTGTTTTTTGGAACAGCTTCAAGAGAATAGGTGCTAACTCTTCCTTAAATGTGTGGTAGAGTTCTCCTGGAAAGCCATCTGGCCCTGGACTCTTTGTTTTTTGGGATATTTTTGGTTACTAATTCAATTTCTTTACTGGTTATGGGTCTGTTCAAATTTTCTATTTTCCTGTTTCAGTTTTGATAGTTTATATGTTTCTAGGAATTTGTCCATTTCTTCCAGATTGCCCATTTTATTGGCATATAATTGCTCATAATATTCTCTTATTATTGTTTGTATTTCTGCTGTGTTGGTTGTAATCTCTCCTCTTTCATTCTTGATTTTATTTATTTGGGTCCTTTCCGTTTTCTTTTTGATCAAACTGGCTAGTAGTTTATCAATTTTGTTAATTCTTTCAAAGAACCAGCTTCTGGTTTCATTGATCTGTTCTAATGTTTTTTTGGTTTCGATAGCATTGATTTCTGCTCTAATCTTTATTATTTCCTGTCTTTTGCTAGTTTTGTGTTTTATTTCATGTTCTTTTTCCAGCTTTTTAAGACGTAAGGTTAGGTTGGGTATTTGTGACCTTTCTTCCTTCTTTAAGAAGGCCTGGGTTGCTATATACTTCCCTCTTATGACTGCCTTTGCTGTGTCCCAGAGGTTTGGGGCTGTGGTATTATCATTTTCATTGGCTTATAAGTACTTTCAAATTTCCTTTTTAACTTCTTGTTTAGCCCATTCATTCTTTAGTAAGATGGTCTTTTGTCTCCAAGTATTTGTTATCTTTCCATATTTTTTCTTGTGGTTGATTTCAAGTTTCATAGCATTGTGGTCTGAAAATATGCATGTTATGATCAATTTTTTTGTACTTATTGAGGGCTGATTTGTGTTCCAGTATGTGATGTATTCTGGAGAATGTTCCATGTGCACTGGAGAAGAATGTGTATTCTGCTGCTTTTGGATGAAATGCTCTGAATATATCTGTTAAGTCCATCCGGTCCAGTGTGTCATTCAAAGCCATTGTTTCCGTGTTGATTTTCTGGTTAGGTGATCTCTCCATTGTTGTAAGTGGGATGTTGAAGTCCCCTACTATTATGGTATTATTATCAATGAGTTTCTTTATGTTTGTGATTAATTTATTTATATATTTGGATGCTCTCACATTTGGAGCATAAATGTTTACAATTGTTAGATCTTCTTAGTGAATAGACTCCTTGATTATGATATAATGCCCTTCTTCATCTGTTATTAGTCTTTATTTTAAAGTCTAGATTGTCTGATATAAGTATGGCTACTCCGGTTTTCTTTTGTTGACCATTAGCATGATAGATGGTTCTCCATCCCCTTACTTTCAATCTGAAGGTGTCTTTAGGTCTAAAGTTAGTCTCTTGTAAGCAGCATATAGATGGATCTTGTTTTCTTATCCATTCTGTTACTCTTTGTCTTTTGATTGGAGCATTTAGTCTATTGATGTTTAGAGTGAGTCCTGAAAAGATAAGAATTTCTTGCCATTATGTTGCCTGTAGAGTTGGAGTTTCTGGTGGTGTTCTCTGGTCCTTTCTAGTCTTTGTTGCTTTTGGTCTTTTATTTTTTATTTTTTTGTCTTTTCTCCCCTCAGAGAGTACCCCTTAACATTTCTTGCAAGGCTGGTTTAGTGGTCATGAACTCCTTTAATTTTTGTTTGGGAAACTTTCTATCTCTCCCTCTATTTTGAATGACAGCCTGCTGGATAAAGAATTCTTGGCTGCACATTTTTCCGATTCAGCACACTGAATATATGCTACCACTCCTTTCTGGCCTGCCAAGTTTCTGTGGATAGGTCTGCTGCAAACCTGATCTGTCTTCTCTTGTAGGTTAAGGACTTTTTTCCCTTGCTGCTTTCATGATTCTTTCCTTGCCTGAGTACTTTGTGAACTTGACTATGATATGCCTTGTTGATGGTCGGTTTTTGTTGAATCTAATGGGAGTCCTCTGTGCTTCCTGGATTTTGATGTCTGTGTCTTTCCCCAGGTTAGGAAAGTTTTCTACTATGATTTGCTCACATAACCCTTCTACCCCTTTTTCTCTCTCTTCATTTTCTGGGACCCCTATGATTCTGGCATTGTTCCTTTTTAATAGTCACTGATTTCTTTAATTTTTAAATTGTGTTCCTTTGCCTTAGTCTCCCTCTTTGTTCCTGCTTCATTGTTCTCCATAAGTTTGTCCTCTCTATGGCTGATTTGCAGCTCTGCCTCATCCATCCTTATCACTGTGGCATCTATTCAAGATTGCAGCTCAGTTATAGCATTTTTTATTTCATCCTGATTAACTTTTATCTCTGCAGAAAGGGATTCTAATCTGTTTTCAACCCCAGCTAGTATTCTTGTCATCCTGATTCTAAATTCTGGTTCAGACATCTTGCTTGTATCTGTGTTGATTAAGTCCCTGGCTGTCATTTCTTACTGTTATTTCTTTTGGGATGAATTCCTTCATTTTGTGATTTTTGAAGGAAGAAAAGGAATTAATAAGGTAAAGAAAAAATTAAAATTAAAAAAATTAAAACAACACAAAAAATCAAATAGAGGATTCTAGATCCTAGGTGTGTTCTGGTGTGGTTATTGAAAGAATCTTTGTGGATTAGAGAAAAAAGGGAAAACTAAGAAAAGAAAAAAAAAAGGAAAATGTTTGAAAATTTGAGAAAAAAATACAATGAAATAGAATAAAATTAAATGATGGAAGTAAAAAAAATAGAATTTGAAAAATTTAGAAAAAAAGTAAAAAATTCAGTAGAAAAAAATTTAAAGAAAAATATTTTTAATAGAAATGGAAAATAAAAATAATTTTTTCTCTTTCTGTATTCAAGAATAAAAGAAAAGAAAAGAAATTGAATAGATAGACCAGCAAACAGACTGAAGTACGATTGAAATTACATTGGTTTCCCCTAGAAGTCTAACTATGAAGCACTTCATAGTCTGTATACTAAGCAGGCAGAGAGACTTGTATTGTTCCTGAAGAGGGAGGTTGACTCAGTTGGGCGGGGACTTAGTGTAAGGACTCCGTTCTCCACTAGATGGCGCTGCTTAGCTCACTGGGTCGATTGCCATGGCGCTTGTAGGTGTGTATGCACATGCGCCAGAGGGGTGAAAATGGCATCGCCTGACTACCCAGTCTCGGAACTCTGTTCTCCCTGACCAGGCAATTGCACAGCTTTCCTTTGTCTCTGGCTTCAGTCCGCTCCTCGCTTTTACAGTCTGTGACCAAGCCGCCAGGTTGCCAGGTGGCACCTCCCTCCTGAGTTTTATCTCAGGTGCGGCTGTGTTTCCCGGCCCCTCGCTTCTGAGGGACTGTGGCTTTGACCCGCTTATACCCTCTGGGGGAGGGTCTGACCAAGCAATGGTCGGGTGCCGGCTGCTCCCAGGAACGTTTGTGGGACCATGCTGCTGCCAACGCCCAGCGACTGCGGCTGGGTGCCAGCCCGCCCCAGAAAAAGTTCACGCGATCATTTCAGGGGTTATGGAAAATCACAACACATCTGGCACCAGGCTTCACCCTTAACGACCTTGTTCCAGTGCAGCGAATGTGGTTGTTCTCTGGCATCTGCTGACACCCTTGTCTGGGGGGGTCCACACAGCCTCTACCAGATGTCCTCCCAGCAGGGGAACCGCCTCTCCCCTGTGGCCTGCAGACCCACAGACTTCACTCTGCTCTTGGAGATTCACCCTTCCCACCAGCGCACCTCCAGGTATTGAACTGCAGAGTTTCAGGCTCTGTGCTCCCCCTGTTTATAGAGTCTTAATGGAATTTAAACTGTCTCTCCTTTATCCCTTTTTTGTTCAGTTCCTTGAGTACTCTTTCTTTTCTCTCCAGCTGCTTTGGGCGGGAGTGGGGATGCTTTTTGTACTCTGCCCCCCCACCCCGCCCCCCGTCTCCATCCTCTCTCTGCAAACAAAAACAGCTGCCTGCCCTCTGCAGCTTCTCTCTCCCCCAGTTCACCTCTCCGCGCCATGTACCTGCTGAGTTCTGTGGTTCAGGTTGTGCAGATTGTTGTGTTAATCCTCAGATCAGCTTACTAAGTGTGCAGGATGGTTTAGTGTTGATCTGGCTGTATTTCAGGGATGAGAGGCGCAAAAAAACTTCCGTGCTGTTCCACCATCTTGACTTAACAAATGTGTTAAGTCAAGACTGTTTTCAATCATATTTGTTTCAAATTTCTGTTTAGGTGAAATTGTCTCAGACATTAGATTGGCTAAAATATCAAATGCCTGTTTAGAATGGGACTTTGCAAAAGCAGTGTCTATTTGCTGTCCCTTTGAAACCAGTTGAACTCAGTGCCATATATTAAAGTTGCCTGAGAAGGTTTAATATTTTTCATATTAATAGTGGAAGAGCTTAAATATTTTAATTTAATTGCACTAGAGTGAGGCTTCTAAAACGAGTCAAGATCTGAATCACTGATTTTCCCTAACAGTGAAAATTGAAGAGTCAGGACAAAGCGTGAGACCAGGAGTCTGTACATTAGTTGGTATCTTTTTAACCATGAAGGATTTAAGACTAACCAATGGTGCAAAAATCCCTTGTCTACTTTCATGTTTGCTATCCTTTATATGTATTCTTTTTTAAAAATATTTTTTAATGTTTATTTATTCTTGACTGTGTGTGTGTGTGTGTGTGTGTGTGTGTGTGTGTGAGTGTGTGTGAGCAGGAGTGGGTCAGAGAGAGGGAGACACAGAATCTAAAGTAGGCTCTAGGCTCTGAGCTGTCAGCACAGAGCCAGATGTGGGGCTCAAACTCACTAACCCTGAGATCATAATCTGAGCCAAAGTCAGACACTCAACTGACTGAGCCACACAGGCAACCCCCTTATATATTCTTAAATGTGGTTCACCCCAATTCATGTGGGCCTTTATTTTCAAGTAAGCATATGGGGGAGAGAAACTTCACAGAGAAACTAAGAATGAACCATCTCACTTTAAATGCAGAACTCACAGATGAGCTTCCTTAATGTGGCAATCTGGACCAGAGCCCTTTCTTTTGTTATCTCAGCCGGCGCTGGGGTTGGTGGGGGTCTCAGGGCTGTAAAGGATAAAATGCCACAGAAAACACTATGCTTCCAATTGTAAAGTTGAAAGTCAAAAGAGGTCATGTCTCATCTTCTTGCTGATTCAGAAGAAGACAGAAGATCCAAAAAAGCAGATGTTCCTAACAGTTCCTGGAGATGCAAGAGACCTGGACAGAAATATTGAAACCCACACTCCTGCTTCCCAAAGTATCTGAGTTAGTAGCCTTTTGCTCACCCAAAGGACACATTTATGGCAACCTCCCCCACTCTTGGCACATAAAAGATACTCTGTAAATCTTTTGGGAATTGATTAGGAAAAAATGGCCATAATAAAATGCTTGGATCCACAGGAAAAGAAGTCTTTTAAGCCTCATATAAAACCCATTGATGAGGAAATAATTTTTTTAACTTAACAAATTTGGTCATCTGTGTCCCTAGATTACATAAAACAGCCTTTTAGAAAGACTAATTGGGCTGATAAGCTAGAAGCTGATGCTGAGAAAGAACAGCTGATATAAAATCCAGACCTAGAAAAGTAGGGTCTCATTGGGTTCACAGTAAAACTGAAACAATTGAAATTTATCACTCTGGTTCCATCAGAGAACTTCATATTTTGTTCAGGACACTGTACTTAACAGGATGAAAAAAAAAATACTAACAACATTAAAAAGTTGTGACTTAACTACATGGCTTAAATATAATAGTGAGTAAATTCTAAGCCTTATTATAAAATTTCAATTATGGGAAACAATTTATTTTCTGATAGAGCTACATAGATAAAACAATAGTCTTTTTCTTTTCTATATGAAATAAAGACTCCTGGTCTGAGAGCAGCTATATACTCATCATGTTCTCTCTGAAAGCCCGTAATTGCCACACTTCCTGTTACCATTCTCCCAATGGATTGAATGCCAGTCAGTGTTCACTACCGACTCCTGGGGGCTTCTGAGGCTTACATGCTGACTCTGTAATTAAAAGCCTGTGCCAGGAAGCAACTGTCAGCTCAAGCCTTCCCTCCTACTGGTGAATGTCTGTCAACTCAAGGATTTATTTTTTTAATATGAGAAAATGTCACTTGCCGTCTGAAATAAAGTTTTTGATGATTCAAGCAAACATTGAATACCTAATGGTTAAATAAAAGAAATACAAAAAATACAGCATTGCTTTGAAAGCAACTCCTTTTACATTGTGAAAAGGATTTTACCCAAGAACTCATCATGGATCATAAATAAATGTTATATATTCCCCTTTTGTAAATGTTACACACACACACACACACACACACACGTGTGTGTGTGTGTGTTCTAGGGTTAGTGTTTTTTAATAAGAAGAACCTATAAAAACCTCAAGATCTCTTATCACTACATCTGTTCCTATGAACATAAAAACATCTATAGTAGGAAACACCATGAAGTTTAGTAGCAAAGATGATATTTATTCATCATGAACTTTAACACTTGATTGAACAACATTATGACTATCCCAATTTCATACCAAAATAACAGTGTAATATTTTTTAATTCAAAAAAAAATAGTTGCCATATTATGAATACAGTTGACCCTTAAACAATGCAGGTGGAAAGAGTAAGATGAAGTCACTCATGTCAAGCAGTGACCCATGTCAAGCAGTGATGTAAGCAGCCAAGTGTGTTGCAGCTAAGACCACTGAAATCAGCACAAGCTGATGACACCAGAATTGATAACCAGCAGAACCAGAGGAGGCCTGCAAAGCCCCAAGACTGATTTTACTCCTTGAAAAAGAGAGGACTTTTACAGCAAGCTGCCAAACTCTCCAGATGCTGATCCTTTTGCGTCTGACAACATCAAAAAGGCAACAGCTGCTTAAAGGCTCTGCCTGACTGATCTCTGAACAGAACAGAGATCCTCCATTGCTTGAACATGATAAGCAACACGTGCAGAGGGCTGACCGTGACCGGATGGAGGCCTCATCTCAACTGCGCGCTCTCAGATTGATGTCACGTTTGGTTTGTTAACTTCTTACCCCTTGTTGTAACTGATTTGTTGTGTGACTTTGTATTGTGCTTTGCTTTGTGTGATGTGTATGAAGCCAAGTTAAATGCACAATGAAATATCATTGAGTTTGGAATCCTGGACGTGCTTTACAGTTATGTTAACCTTGCTTTATAATTGAATAAAGCTGACATTATGGAAAGACGCAACTCATGGGACGCCTAGGTGGCTCAGTCGGTTAAACATCTGACTCTTGATCTCAGCTCAAGTTTTGCTCTCAGGGTTACGGGCTCCACCCTGGGCATGAAGCCTACTTCAAAAAAGAAAAAAAGAAGACACATGCATCCACAACTTATGTGTGCACCTTCATAGTGTCCTGATGACAGCAGGGATTAGGGGTACCAATCTCCTGTGCAGTTGAAAATCTGCATATAACTTTTGACTTCTCAAAAACTTAACCACTAATAGCCCACTGCTGACCAGAAGCCTTCCAACAACATAAAAAATCAATTAACCCTTATTTTGTATAGTTTATTTTGAGAGAGAGAGAGAGAGTGTATGTGCGTGTGCATGATTGGGGGAGGGGCAGAGAAAGAGGGAGAATATCAAGCAGGCTCCACCCCTAGCATGGAGCCCTACACATGGCTCAGTCTCACAACTATGAGATCATGACCCGAGCCAAAATCAAGAGTCAGATGCTTAACCAACTGAGCCACCCAGGCACCCCCATATTTTGTATGTTACCTTGATATATACTATAATCTTACAACAATGTGGAGAAAGAAGATATTATTAAGCAAGTTATAAGGAAGAGAAAATACATTTACAGTACTGTACTACATTTATGGGAAAAAATCTGCTTATAAGTGAATCTGCACAGTTCAAACTCGTGTTGTTCGAGGGTCAACTATATATGCCCATGGAGATATTTATTTTCCAAATTCACTCATGTAAGTTTGAGTACACCTTATCTACATTTGTTTATAAGTGCCCAGACTATGATTTTGGTAGAAACAGTGTAATGCTAATCGTTCATTTCTATCTTGCCCTCCCATCAACTATGGCTTCCGCCACATACATCCCATCCATTAGTTCTGGGATTCCCATGAATGACATGTGCTCTCTTTCTATAAGACATCACTGTCACCCCACCACAACTTTTCCCCTCCAAGTCTTCCCCAGAAAGGACAGTACGTCTCAAAATGCTGTGGCTCTGCCATTTCGTGTGTTCCTTCTTGAAAATGGGTCATCCTTCTCTTGTGCACATCCCTTCTCCCATAGAAGTTTCAGCAGGAGACTGACAGCACACTGTCCCCTCCATTTCCTCCTCATTGCTTCCATTCTACAGGAGCCATTCTGGCCCTGGAACCTCCTTCTTCTATCATCATAAACAAAGGCCTCATGCAAACCAATCCCTCATGAAGATCAATCCCTTTAGGCTTGTTTGAACCTTAAGTCACAAGGAAGGGTAGCCACTACACATTCCTTCTTTCAAATGGCTTTTATTGAGACCTTTCCAAATTTCCAACACATGATTTAAGAAAGCTATACAGGATGAAGGGTAATGACAGGATGTTATGAAAGAGAAGCACACTAAAGAAGGGGAGCATTAAGATCATTCCTCTTCCTAAGCTAGATGAGTAGCAGTAGGTGTACATGTGTGATTATATTCAATACCTGCTTTTATGAAGTGCCTCTAGATCACTTTCATTATAAACCTTCACAGCAACAATTCCATCTTTATTTCATTGTTTTACGAATATACCTAGAGTCCTACTTGAGTAGTATACTTGATAAATCCAGTTAATAGCTGATAACTCTCTAAGATCACTCAATTGCTAAAGAAAGGGGCACATGCTAAGTTTTTATTTGCAGACACTGAAATAAATTACCACATTTTTTTCTCATACAGCTAGAGGTAGAGATTGATAATGATGCTAAGTCCCATTACTAATCTTTTTCTTGTACTGTCAGTAAATATGTTTTTGAACTCCTGCCATATGTAAGAAACTATGTTAGGTATTTTGATGCATTAAACAAATAAAAATAAAGTCACTGGCCTGAAGATAACTTAGCATCTAGTTTGGGAAGGAAACCATGTACGTACAAATCAATATAAGGCCTTACACTATATTCCAAGTTTGTAGATTTGTAAAGCTATGTAAATTTAAAGTTTTTATTAAATATGTACATCATATTTATACAAGAGCATAAGCTCCTGTTTAGTAACTATGCAGAGATAAATTTTGTGTTCTTAATCTTTTTGCATAAAATCTCTATGTAGCTTAACAAAGCTGACTCGTTGAGACCTGGTTATTGATATATAAATTCATCTTTTTGAAATAATCATGTGGTTTCTTTGAAATAGATTCTCATTTATTTGTTTGATAGGTGATAAATGCATTTGGTATGATATTCAAAAGGTAAAATCTATAAACAGTGAAAGGTAAATCTCAATCTCTTTCTTCTTCTCTAGTTATCAGTCCCCCCACCCCAGCCAATACTTTTACCAGTTTCTTGTATATCTTTCTAGAGAAAAATTATGCCTTTACAAATTGTACATACGTGCTTTGCTTTCTTGATATAAATGGCAGCTTACTATGTATAATCTTTTGTTTTATTCACCAAGTAACATAATTTAGAGTTATGATATTCCCATATTAGTCCATGTAAAAGTGTATATACCATAATGCATTTAATCAGTACCTTATTAAAGAACATTTAGTTATTGTCCAACTTTTATGAGTACAAGCACTGTTTTAGTGAATATCTTTGTACATAGATCATTTCACACATGAAATAGAATTGCTGGATTAATGGCAGGTACATTTAAAATTTTGACAGATATAGTCAATTTCCTTCCAGCAATAAATTTCTTCAATGGCAAATCACTTATGAAAATAGCAAACCCATGGAGCAAGCTGAACATCTGTTTTCTTATGCAAGAACCAAGTGGTTTTTAAGCCTTACATTTTAAGGCTATATCTATAACCAGAGTGGTAAGGCCAAAATTATTCAAGAACTACTTCAAATGAAGCATTTGTCTTTAAAATTAGCTACAGTCCATTGAGTACAATTGTTGTCAGGGGACAAATTTTAGGGACAAAATTTGGGGCGTTTATTTTTAACTAGCATTAGGTCATAAGCAGGGTATATTTGGAAATTTTCTGTCAGTGGTATCAATAAATATGGTCTAATAATTTTTCTGAACATTTCCCCAAAGTGTTTTATTCTTTTAAGTCAACAGGCAATATTTGACAAATACTTTAAGTATGTATTTTGAGTCAGGCACCATTGTAAATATATACTGAGTACAACAATGAATATTACATGGCCTCTGACTTCAATTAGAAAAGCCACATACAGGAAGAATAACATTTTAATTAAAAAGGCAGTGAAGTGTTACAGAAGTGTTAACAAGGACCAATGGATATACAAAGGAAAATATCAATTATAGCTAAGGGAGAAGAAGAGACTTCATAGAGGAGATAGCACGTGAATTGAGTTTAACAAGTGAGTTAATATTCAACACGTACATTGAAGATGGAGATGACATGAGGAAGCGGAGGCCAGGAGGATGAAAAACTTTGGTATAGTCCATGAAAAAAATTCAGAATAGTCAAAAAGATAGATGTAGATAGACATAAATATACACACTAAACACATATATGCGTAGGTACACACATATATATTACATTACATATAGGATATATGTAATACTTTAATATATTATATATAATATATATATGTATATAAAACTATGGATTAGGGAGGGTAAAGGAAGGAGCAGAAAAGGGATGCAACTTGAGATAAGGTTGGAAGAGAAGTCAAAGACTAGATCCTGAAAGAACCTTGTATGATACATTAAGATATTTTGACTTTGAATCTCCTACGACTAAGCAGTGCACCACTTGGAACTGACAACACTAAATCCGTTACAGTTTCACATTCCATGAACAATTCAGCTCTAGGATGGCTGAGGATACAAGAAAAGCTCCCAGGCATGTCCCTCTGAACAAGTAATCTCATCCATTTACACCAAAATATACATCATTTTCTATGTGTGCCATGATAAAGAGAAAAGTAGAGACAAACTCCTGTAGGTAATAAGAAGAAGCTATTTAAGCTCCTAAATCACATGCAGTTTAGAAAGATCACTAAGAATTGCATGAAAAATAAAGAAGGCTTAAAGGCCAAGTACTGAGTTGACAATTGATAACGAGAAGGTACAATTAATATCTCCCAGGAGATAAAAGGATGGCACCCACATTTTGCCTTCATTGACCAAGAGAATAGTAATGTCTCTTGTTGAGTTTAAGAATAAAAGATAAGTAAGAGCTTTTGCAAGAAAGATGAGTTGAATGTTAGAATAGTCCTCGCATGTCAAAAGCCAGAGGGACATATAAGATACATATGAGATGCCAGTAGAAATATCAAACATTGGGGCACCTGGGTGGCTCAGTGGTTGAGCCCCCAATTCATATTGGCTGAAGTCATGATCCCAGGGTCGTGGGATCAAGCCCGCGATTCCCCCTCTCTCTTCCTCTGCCACTCTACCCCACTTGCACTCTCTCGCTCTCGAAGAAGAAGAAGAAGAAGGAGAAGGAGAAGGAGAAAAGAAAGAAAGAAAGAAAGAAAGAAGAAAAGAAAGAAAAGAAAAAAGAAAAGAAAAATCAAATTTTACCATTGGCTTAAAATGCTATGTGTACTTAAAGTCAAGTAATAGAAACTGTAGATACTGCAATTACCTTGTGCCCTAGAAACTGCCCTAACTTTGTATAACAAATATGTGGAAAGTGGATTAAACAAGATCTAGATTTTTTTTTATTCCATGTAGCTTGTCCAGTCTGGAGTTGGATATTCCAGGACTTGATGCTTTAGTTCCAGGGTGTGATCAATGACCCAGACAGCCTAGGAGTTTTCACTGCACTATGCTTTCTGGTGATTTCCAGCCTTGAAGTCACCATAGGGTCATAAAATGGCAACTGTAGTTCTAGCCAAAATATCCACATTCCATGAAGGAAGAAGGAGACAAAGGAGAAGATAGAGGGCATGTGCCCATTGAGTTTAGTCATTCTGTTAAGATTTCCCAGAAACATTAAAACTTGCCTCCAGAATGAAGCTGGACCTTGTGGGAGTAACAGAAGGCTGGAAAGTCTGAAGAAAGAAGGTATCCCTACAGGAAGCAGCCTTTGTATGTACAGAAAGGCCACGTGCAAAAAGTAAAGTTCCACACACACCCACTATGGGCCTTCATTTGCATCCGACCAGCTAGTCATGAACTTGTTTTCTTTCTCAAAATGGACTGTGCCCAAACTCATTTCTAGATGCTGTGAGCATGAATAAGTGAATTGATCAAAATAATAAGTACTGAAAATAGTTTCAAATATATTTGAGTCATAAAGTTTGTGTTAGTCGTTATCCTTATTTATTAATGCCTTCTTACATAGCTCAGCATACCATAAGAAAGTAGAAACATTATGTAACCAATATGTGTATTGAGTGTTTACGGGTACACATTTCAGTTGAAAGAAAGAAGAGAAAAGACCCAGGGCCTGGGCTCTTTTTGGATCACTACATGTCAGCATGTTAATCTCCACGGTTATGGTCATAGCCAAAATGTTCTACCTCCAAGGTTAGAAGTCCTTTCCAGCTGACAACTAATTTAAGTGTCTTGGTATAAGCTGGGAGAGATCTTTAAACACAGTAAGACTTGAACACATGACAAGGAGTGTATATGGAGTGTAATGAGATGAGAAACAAAACTAGAACATCCTACACTGTCTTGGTGTTGGGTAGGGGATTTTTAATTCTAGCAAAAGATACAGTCTTTTTTCCTTTGATCCTTTCCTTATTTTCATTCATTTATGGTGTTTGTTGGTTGGTAAACTTGCCTTGTAAGTCAGTTTTCTTGGTTTGTACTCTGGCATTCTCACTGCCAAATATGGGAACAACACCATTGGTTAACTATTGCATTTCTTTCCAAAAAACCATTTGATATTCCTTGTCTAAGCAATCGCCCATTAAATAAAAATCATTTATTGTCATTGTGATTATATAAACAGATCAACTTTTGACATTTCTGCTTTTAAAAACATCATTCCCACCAATCACCCTACTCCCTTCAGCAGTGTTCCTTTGGTGACTCCTATGTTTCCTTTTCAATTACCATCCTATTTTCTTTTTAAATTCATACTTAGTGGAAAATGTAAGTGCTACGACAATGTTATGAAAATAATCCCACACGAAATCTTTAAGAATTTTATTTCCCATTAACTTCCATTGTAAAAGTTGTTTTCATTTCTTGTGAAAGGCAAATTTAATAGACCAAGACTCACAGTTTAGGAAGTGAAGGAATATTTGTGTGCATTCTCTCTGCTCAGCCACAGATTTCCCTGAGCTGCCCATATCTAGTGGATCACTGGGTGCTTCACACCCTATGGCTTTCTTTAGGTAATAATGACTATTACATTTTTCAAGTGATAAATACTCTTGACAGCCCAGGTAACTTTTCGGATTTTTTTTCCTACTTTTGCAGGCCTTATATCATCTTTTTTGGGTTTATCTGTTCTTCCTACTTTCTATTTTCTTCTCCTACCTCCGACATCCAGGAAATATATAATGTGTCTTTTACTTTCATTCTCAAACTTTCAGGCCTTCACAAAAAGTAGAGAAAAATGTCTGAAGTTAATGAAAGGCAATTTTTCCTTCACCCACTGGAGAAATTGAAAATATGACCTTTCAAAAAGACATATAGAGAGACAGCTTAAAGTCTGATAAAATCTATGTCAAATTAAGTGATTCCCCCAGCCCATAATTGCTCTTCAGGTGGTTGATTTCCATCAGGATTACTCGGGACCCAGACTAGCTTGAGCAATTTACAAATACTCTCTGCCTTTTCCCTGCGTATTACCCCTTAGTTTTGGCCCCATTACTTCTCCTTGTCATTTTCCAGCTTTGCAGACTAAATTACACATCAGACACCAGGAATCTTGAACACCAATTTCATGCACAGAAATTTGAAATGAAGAAGCTCATAGCAATGTCTCCTTTACCTGAAAAGAGCATCTTTATCTCTGTGCTAAGAAAATAGGTGTCCTATTATGGGTTTAGATATCCCTAATAATTTAATCTGCACTTAGTCTCATTTTTAAATTATAAAATAGGGATAAATAATCCTTTTAGAGTAGTCATGAGATTGGAGAAAGGTCCTATTATATGATCAATAAAAGAGGTTGTAATAAGGATAATAATAACAGAAAGCAAATGATTACCTAGCACTTTCCACAATGCAAGGGGCTTTCACATGCAGGTTTCATACTGTATATTTCTAAATTTGCCCTCATGGCAATCTCAAGAATTAGATAGCTAGTAGATATCACAGATGTGGAAATTTAGAGAATTAAAGTGACTTGATCAAAGTCACACACTTAGGAGGAATCAAAACCTTGACTAAACAAGGACATCTGATTCCTATCCCCAAACTTTCTATGCTTAAAACATAAAATAAAATAAAACAAATTTAACTAAGTCTATTTATCTTCCTTCATAAAACACTATTGTTCTGATCACTGAAAAATAGACTCTAAAAATTAGAAAAATCTTATATCCCAGATTTTCACTCCATCCATAAATCTTTTTCACAATATAGCAGATTCTCTGGATTCTTCTTAAATACCAGTGTCAGGGAGCATCCTGCCTTGTATATGGCAGCCTGTTCCACTGTTAGTTTGAGTTATCCTATTTGTGTGTGTGTGTGTGTGTGTGTGTGTGTGTGTGTAACCAATATTTTCTTCCCCTCAGCTTTAAAGCACCTATACCATTTGCCCTTTCTGTGTTGGTTATGTTCTTCAGATGCATCTTTTATCCTAGCCCACCAGATAAGTACTGTATGATGGTTCTACATATATTTTAAAATAGGTTTCTCTTCTGTTCTGTTTTCTCTTAAGTAAACTTCCCCAAATCCTTATATGAGACATTTACCTGCTTCCTCTCTAGCCTCGGTATCTGTTTTTTGAACGTTTACTAATTGCCAAAAGAGCATCCAGTTGAAATCCCAGCACTCTTCTCCATAAGACATTGGAGGAATCATTTGCACATTTAAAAAAAACCTCAACCACCCTTTCCTGCCCTCCATCAAGGAATGAGAAAACCAAAGCATAGAGCTCTAAGTGACTCGTCTGAGGACACAAAAGTCATGGCACAGGACTCCTTGATATTATACAGTAATATTATTCTCTTAATATCATGATACCAATGATTCTCCCTTCTTAGACTTGCAAATATGAAAATCTTAAAAGTCACTGGAATGTTAAAACAGTCACTGAAAGAATGTTCTCAGTTGATTTTTCACTAAATTGGTCATTTGATATACTTATTTCTTGGGGCTAACCCCTGAAAAATGTCCGGGCACCAGCAGAAGCAATCCTTGCACCCTCATGGAGAATCACCTCCAAGACCATTATAGCCCTAATACCCTACGGGTCTATGTTATAGGTCAAATGATATCATGCATTCTACTTCCAGGGAAAATTACTTGCAAGAGTATAGTTTAATCTCCGTTGCTGAGCTCCTGAATGACTTAGATGTCTCTCAGCTACTAAAATTAGCCCACCTCTACTATTAAAAAAAAGTATTATATACTTACACTGCATCTCTAAGGTCTTGGTACAAGGAAATATTAAATATACAAATATTTATTAACTGGTATAATTGAGGAATAGTTTGTTTTGATTACTCCATAAGCTTTCTGGCTAACTGAGCATTCCCTCTCCTTACATAGTAAAATTGCTGGGGCAATGCAAAGAGTTGCCATGGAAATTCTCTTTGATGTGTGTATAATTGCATGTTTTTTTTAAGGTTTATTTATTTATTTATTTATTTTGAAAGAGAGAGAGCGAGCACTTGCAAGCGTGCGTGCAGCCAGGGGAGGGGCAGAGAGAAAGGGAGAGAGAGAATCCCAAGCAGGCTCCGTGCTGACACTGCAGAGCCTGACATGGGGCCCAGACTCACAAACTGTGAGGTCATGACCTGAGCAGAAACCAGGAGGCCCACACATGAGCCAACCTAGCACCCCTGCATGGTTTTATTTTTAAACTATGTATTTTAAAACAGGTGGTTACCAGAGGGGAGGTGGGTGGGGAGACGGGTGAAATAGGTGAAGGGGATTAAGAGTACACTTATCATGATGAGCACTGAGTAATGTATGGATGGCATTGTTGAATCACCAGATTGTACACCTGAAACAAATATAACATTGTATGTTAACTACACTGGAAGTAAAGTTAAAAAAAAAGTAAAAATGGTAATTCTACAGACTAAAATGTGACAGCAAGATAACCAATAACAGGAATTGGTTTAAATTTAAAAAGTAGGAATTTAAGTAGGCACACAGGAAAAATAAATCCTCTAAATTTTACATAAGTAGAAAGCTTAAGGAATGAATACTACTACTACTACTAATAATAATAATATTTTAAAAATCAGAAAAACAAGAAGTCTAAAGTGTTTCTGAGAAATACCAGAGGCTTAAAAAGTATTTGTGAGGGTCACAATTAAAATGCTACAGTCTGGGGAACCCTCTTGCACTGTTGGTGGGAATGCAGACTGGTGCAGCCACTCTGGAAAACAGTGTGGAGGTTCCTCAGAAAATTAAAAATAGACCTACCCTATGACCCAGCAGTAGCACTGCTAGGAATTTACCCAAGGGATACAGGAGTACTGATGCATAGGGGCACTTGTACCCCAATGTTTATAGCAGCACTCTCAATAGCCAAATTATGGAAAGAGCCTAAATGTCCATCAACTGATGAATGGATAAAGAAATTGTGGTTTATATACACAATGGAGTACTGCGTGGCAATGAGAAATAATGAAATATGGCCCTACTTTGTAGCAACATGGATGGAACTGGAGAGTGTGATGCTAAGTGAAATAAGCCATACAGATAAAGACAGATACCATATGGTTTCACTCTTATGTGGATCCTGAGAAACTTAACAGAAACCCATGGGGGAGGGGAAGGGGGAAAAAAAAGAGGTTAGATTGGGAGACAGCCAAAGCATAAGAGACTCTTAAAAACTGAGAACAAACTGAGGGTTGATGGGGGGTGGGAGGGAGGGTAGGGTGGGTAATGGGCATTGAAGACGGCATCTTTTGGGATGAGCACTGGGTGTTGTATGGAAACCAATTTGACAATAAATTTCATATATTAAAAAATAAATAAATAAATAAATAAATAAATAAATAAATAAATAAATAAATAAAATAAAATGCTACAGTCTGTCCATTCATCCCTGCTTTATCCTCTTAGAAGCTATGAATACTATGCTTACACAATTAAAGCTTACTTCTAAAAAATCTTTATTCCCAATGGATTAAGATCACTGAAATTTCTAAAAAACTTCTATTCTTTTTTTTATTATAACCATAATACATATTCAACTTAGAGAAGTGGGAAATATAGGGAATATGTGGAAATATATCTACAAAAATTAATATTACTAACTCCATTACTCAAATGCGATCAGTGAAAATTTTGCCATTTATCCATTTAACCTTTATATATGCCCTGATGTAAATATTATAATATGTAAGTTTGAGGGGCGCCTGGGTGGCGTCTGACTTTAGCTCAGGTCGTGATCTTGCAATTCATGGGTTCAAGCCCCTCCTCAGGCTCTGTGCTGACAGCTTAGAGCCTGGAGCCTGCTTCAGATTCTGTCTCTCTCTCTCTCTGTCCCTCCTCCACTCTCACTCTATCTCACTTCCAAACTAAACATTAAAAATTTTTAATAAAAATATGTAAATTTGAAATATTGGGGTCATATGATACATAATGGAATATAACTTTTTTTTCACTTATGAAAATACCATAAAGCCTATTCCGTATGTTTGAATATCCTTCAAAAATGATTTTACTCAACATAAAAATGTTGAGACATTGTTATGGATATATCAAAATGTGTTTAGTTCCCCTATGATGGATTAAGTTATTTCCATTTATTGTAATTAAATTTCTCTCTAGTAAACAATGTTGTGTATGTATTAATACAAATATATATAATATGTCCTATATACACATATACACATACATATGGGGGCATAAGGATATAGCTGTCTTGAAGTTCTTTGGTGCATATTACTAAAATGCCTTACAGAATTTCATGATTTATACTCCCATCAGACAAATATAGAATGCCTGTATATTTTTAACTCATTGTTTTAACTTGTGCCTATCATTATTTGTATTAAGACTGTTATGATAAGGAGGATAATGGTCCCCCAAAGATGTTCTAATCTCCCAAAGCTGTGAATATGTACCCTCACATGGCCCAAAGGACTCTGTAGATGTGATTAAATGAAGCTCTTGAGATTGGAAGATCATCCTGGATTATCCTAGCAGGCCCAATGTAATCACAAGAATCCTTATAAGAAGCAGGTAGGAAGAGTCAGAGAAGGCAGTGTGATAGCAGAAGCAGAGAAGATATGCTGACTGAAGCAGGAGGCAGAGAGAGAGAGAAATAAAGATGCCACACTGTTGGCCTTGAAGATGGAGGGAGGAGCCACAAGCCAAAAAATGCAGGTAGACTTTGAAAAGTTCTAAAGGCAAGGAAATAGATTCTTCCCTAGAACTCTTAGAAGAAATACAGGAATACAACCCTTTTGACCTCCAGAGCTGTAAGACAATATATGTGTGTTGTTTTAAACCACTAAATTAGTGGTAATTGTTACAACAGCAATAGAAACTAACACAGCTCTTTTCATCGATTGTGGATTCTGTTATCACAGGTCATCTTTTAGACTATAAATACATTGTCTTTTTTCTACTTTCATGAACATAAAAAATGTTTGACAGTTCTCAGCAACCACCTGTTGTTACTATGCTAGTTAATAGAATTATGGGTCTTACATCAAAAGAAGAAGGAGATTTCATTACATACTCGAAGACATGGATACTCAGAGACCATTAGCTCTCCAAGGGAGTTTAGAGACTATAAAGTCCCACAAAAATTAAATCTTCTTATTCATGAAGAATACTTCAAGTTTATGAATAACTGGTTCACATTTAGGTGACAGTTTCATTTCACTTAATGTTAATTCAAATTCATAGTGAGAATCACAATAGCCTGCTACATAGGTATGAAAACAGAAAAAGATCATCAAAGAATCCCAACAATGGGATGAGTAGGAAAACCAGTCAGAATCCAGAAAAAAAGTCACACCAAATAACTGATTGGGGAAGGTAACAACCAGTACTTTCTAGGCTTTCCTCAGGAAATAGAAAGGACATCAAGTTTGTACCTCCTATAGTGTCCAGCCCCTATTTTGTAGTCACTATGTGTAGCACCCAGACACCTGGACCAATGTCTCTGCAGAGCAGATGTGGGAACCAATCAGTACCCTGCAACCCTGTGCACTGACTTCTTTTAGGACCTTGTCAAAATGGGAGTGACACCCTACTTTGAATAGGCCCAATTTAATTGACTTTTTAAGTAAACAATGAGATGGAAGCTTCTGGACACCAAAGAATAGAATTCTGTTAAAGAGATTGTCAACCTCTACCTTTCAATACCTATTGTTGTTTGAAATAACATTACACCCTGGACCAGTGAGTCTTCTGTTCTCAAATTTTTGAGCAGACACCAAAAACTGTTTAGTCCAAATTTTCTGAGAAGCAGATATCAAGAAAGGATTAAATGTGCAAGGATTATAATATGGGAAATGACCATGTGAGTGAAGTAAAGAAGCTTGGAGAAGCCTGGGAAAGACTAAGATGAAAAGTCTGACTTCAAATGAAGGAGAAAGCCCATGTTTCTCTAGTCAGACACAGACACTATGCTCTGGAGAAAGGAATATCTTTCTAACTCTCAACTCCTCTCCACTACTCAAAAGTTGTGCAGAGGTGCCTGGGTGGCTCAGTCAATTAACCGTCCAACTTCAGCTCAGGTCATGATCTCACCATTCCTGAGTTCAAGCCCTGCATCAGGCTCTGTGCTGACAGCTCAGAGCCTGGAGCCTGTTTCGGATTCTGTGTCTGTCTCCCTCTCTGCCCCTCCCCTGCCAACTCGCTCTCTCTCTCTCTCTCTCTCTCAAAAATAAATAAACACTAAAAAAAAATTGTTTAAATAAAAATAAAAACAAAAGTTGTGCAAATATGGACAAGTAAAACTTCTCCAAGACTTAGTTTCTTTGTCAATTGAATGGGGATACTAATAGTATTCCCTGCTACAGCTGGGCTAGTAAATGAAAGTGTATATAATTTAAGCTCAGTGATTGGCATTAAACTTTTAATAAATCTGGCTATTGTAAATATAACTTGATTAGTTCACCTCTCTTCTAGATAAAAAGAAAATAGATTAAAAACAACATTTCTCTTTTAAGATGCAGCAAAGGATAGTGAGTGCTATAAAGATAATTAAAAAGCATGGGCTATGCAACCCTACAGACCAGAGTTCAAATTGTATTTCAGCCCTCTGAAACTTACTGAGACATTGCAAATTAATTAAAATAGCTGAGGCTTTCCTCATTTGTAAAAGAAGGGTAATAATAATATCTATGGTATATAGATATAGTTGTTTCAGGGATTAAATGAGATAATAAATGTATTCAAAACCCCTACGCAGTGCCTAGCATGATAGTAAGAGCACAATACATTTTAGTTATAATCCACTATTGTTCTGTATTATATAGCATGATAATTTCATGGCTGATGAGTTAAGTAGAGTCACCGATTCCTGAAACTAATAATTACAAATTATTCTCTTCAAGGTTTTCATCATCCTTTTAAAAATGTTTTAAAATCTCTTTTCATGTTGTCCTTCATGGTTCATGTATTCGGTGGTCACACTTGTCATCTTCACCAGAGTATGTGCCCATTTTAGAGGTTGTGCCCTCAATGTGCCTGTTACAGCGGCTTTGTTTCTTTCTTCCTAGATTTTGTTTCTAAGCTGCTTAGGTGCTTGGTAGCCAGAGATGCAAATTTCACTCAGTTGTATGCAAAATAAGAATAAATATATTATGAATGAGAGGCTAAGAGATTTTCCTTGTCCAGAGTGCTGAGCTTGAGTACCAAGGCTTCAGTGAAATACATTTTGCTCTCCAAAGGCCATTCTCACATGCTTCCTAACTCTGCCATATTTCCCTATAAAAACTGAGTCTCAGATATCATATGATTTCACTCATTTGTGGAATTTGAGAAACTTAACAGATGAACATAGGGGAAGGGAAGGAAAAATAAGATAAAAACAGAGAGGCAGACAAATCATAAGAGACTCAAATACAGAGGACAAACTGAGGGTTAATGGTGGGGGGGCTTAAATGGGTGATGGGCATTAAGGAGGGCACATTTTGGGATGAGTACTGGGTTAAGAGATAAATCACCCAGCTCTATTCCTGAAGTCAAGACTACACTGTATGCTAACTTGAGAATAAAAAAATAAAATAAATTAAAAAAAAAAAAAAAACCACTGAGTCTCCAGTGGGTTGCAGTTGCTGACTATAGTCCTGTGCCCATAAAAAAAAAAAAATGCCAATAATGGTTGTTAATTGAATGAAACGGAAATAAGTTGAAATAAGTTGAACCTTAGCAACATTACGACCAGTCTTCTTTCAGTATAAAAGTGTTATAGACTAAACGGTCTATAAATGTTCACATTATTTTATTTCTACCAACCACATCGCATGTCTGGTCATGTGTCCTTAGGAACTTTCATTTTCTTTTATACCAATGAAAAAATGAAAACTTTGCTAATCCTGTTGCAATCCTCTCTGAGGATCCATTCCTGTGTCTGATTAGACAAGTGTTGGTATATGAGCCTACCTTTAGGCATGGCAAACATTCAATATCCCTCTGCTTATTTGGTTTTAAAAAGGTTTGTGAAGTGTACATCTGGGTATTCTCAGCACTTCATTTTCCTTCTTTTCCAAGTGGCATTTAATACTAAACAAAAGCTGATCAGAGGTTGGGAATTATCCTTGGCCCATTGTGTTTCCATGGTTACAGGTCTGTGTTGTTCATCTTCCGAATTCAGCCTCAATGACTTACGCTGCCTTTGTGACCTGTGCTTATTAAATCTTGATTACTATGTTGCATCTGCATTGGCCTCTTACTTATACACCACAATAGCTTCTAAAGGAGGCAGTCTTCCTACATTGTGATTGAAGCATCTGAACACAAACATCACTTTGTCAGTACTTCTCACTTCTCATGACAAAGTCCACACTAAAATAACTGGCCCCTTTTAAAGTTATGCTTTGAGGAAAGTAACATCTTTTTAACCTCTTTTAACAATGTTATTCCTTCAAAATTCTCTCCAATGTATGATTAATCACCTACTTTTCTACCTTCCCATCTAGAAAAACTATTATTTGTTTGTTTCACTACCAAGGTAATGAATGGATTAATATAATCTAGAAAACAATGAAGCAGTGCTACCAAATTAATAGAACATTACAACACTAATTAATAGAAGATATTTTGAAAATGAAAATGTAATTCAATTCAATCAGAATGCCTGCTGCCTTTGTAGGTAAATTTTAGATGAGAATATTTGTAAAATAGAGAAAATTGAATTACCAAAGGAAGGTAATTGAAAAACAGTCTGTATCAGAATTAGACACTGCTGCCTGTAACAATAGTAATAAAAATAATAAGAAAAATAGTGTCGTAAGTAAAATAGAAGTTTTGTTCCCTAATAAAAGGATTCTAAAAGTAGGCAGTCCCTGGAAGGAATGGCAGCTCCATAGTCATCAAGGACCCAGGCTTCTTGTAGTTTCTGCCTCAGGATCTTTAGCAGGCTGATTCACAACCCATTAGCATTGCTAGAGCTCCAGCTCTCATAGCTACATTCCAGGAAACAAGATAGAGAAAGGGGAGGACTCCTTCAAACTCCACACATCATATGTACTTACATCTCTTTGGCCAAAAATTAGTTATATGGTCACATGTGGTTGCAAAGAAGTCTGGAAATATAGTCTCTTAAATGGGCTACAAGGTGGCCAGCTAAAAATTGAGATTCTGTTACTATAGAAGAGGAAAATGGATATTGTGAACAACTAGCAGTCTCTATCAGAAATCCCAAAAATATAACATAAAGATTATAAAGAATGCCATGAATAGGCACTACTGACAAAATCATATTTAAATAACTGTTGTAGCATTTGAAAAACAACTTTCAAATATTTCTTTGTTTTAAGGAATATTCGACAAATTAAATTTTAATCTCTTCCCCTTTTTCATCTCACAGTATTGTCTTTACCTTCCCTAGACAATTTGATAATAAAGATAATTGACATTTATTGAGCAGACTAAGTGCTAGGCAATGAGCTTAATTTTAAAACCCTCAGGCCAAACTTTTGAGGTGGTTATAATTTATTGCCATTTTATAAAAAACAAATTTAAGGAGATAAGTAATTTGACCAAAGTCATAAAGCTAAGTGGTGAAGTCAAGACTCTAACTCAGTCAAGTTGACCAGGGAATTCTGTTCTCACTATACTACAGCACTATTCACTTATTGTAATTATAATTTGCTCCTATGCTTTTATATACTTCTATATACAATTCTTGAGTTTTGCATTAAAAGGTTAGAGGTTAAATAAAGATTACAGGGCTTAGCAGGATTTTGTGCAATTTGGGTTCTGATGGGTTGGTTTTTGTTTGTTTTGATTTTAACATCTGGGAATGTTGAGAATGTTTGAGGTATAAAAAGTCTGAGGAGGGGCGCCTGGGTGGCTCAGTCAGTTGGGCAGCTGACTTTGGCTCAGGTCATGATCTTGCACTTTGTGGGTTTGTGTGCTCACATTTTATAGTCTATTTCTTCCTCCACCATTTACCTGAAACCACTCATCCATACATTACCATTACCTTCTTCTAGCCTTCTAGAACCCCTTTGTGGATTCAAGCCCCGTGTCGGGCTCTGTGCTGACAGCTTGCAGCCTGGGGCCTGCTTCAGATTCTGTGTCTCCCTCTCTCTCTGGTCCTCCCCTGCTTGCACTCTGTCTCTCTCTCAAAGATAAATAAAGATTTAAAAAAAAAATTTAAGTCTGAGGAAATAAGGAGAAAGATAATGTAAGGGATAAAATGTAAAAATAGCCCCAAAGGAAGTGAGACAGTATGAGATGAGGGCATAAATGAAAAGCAGAACCTCAGCAAAGACAGAGAAGTCCATTTTCCTGAACTGTATGGAAAAATGGAGGTACAGGAACAATAATTAATCTCCTTTACTGCAACCTGAAATTAGGCACTATTGCTAGTTGAGATATAAATGAAAAGGAATAAAAGAGGAAAAATGTTGGAGTCCAGCCAAGAAGTGACCCATGAACTAGATGTGGAAAGTTAGGCACAGAAAAATCATCGAAGAACATCGCTACAGATGGGCAAATCAGTATGGTAGCAAGAGCGATTCTCAAGGATCTAGTGGAGAAGTCACAAGGAGAAAGGGAAACTACTGACATGAAAAGCAGCCAGTGAAATGGATGAAGACAAAGGGGACTGAAAACAGGATCAGGGTATTTGGAGAAGACTGAGGTATGTGGGGGAAGTGAAAGGTGAGTAGACTTTTCCTCTGATAAATGTTCTCTAGTCAGCCATTGCATTAGAAGGTAATTTGAAAAAATGTCCTACATTAGCATATGACAAAAGGAGAAAAAAAGAAGAACATTCTGTGCAGATCTAATCTTTGGGGGTATTCAAAGCAACAGCATATTGTTTATTATCATATTTCATAATCACAGAGTCATTATACCAAACTGACATTTTTCTCAAGTACTCCTTTTATTTTCCTCACCGCCACTACATTTTGCTTCCATGATACTCTTTACAAATTTATCTCTTTGGTTAAATGAGATCTTGAGCTATTGCTCAATGAAATAATGAATATATCAGTATGTACTCCAGACACAAGGCCACCATCAGCAGTGGTAATGCAAATGTGAGATTTCTCCATGAAGAGATTCCTATGATTTCAATACCATTACAGCATTAATGTTAAATTATTTACCCAACTTGGCATAGACTTGCAATCATTTATCCACCTTTCTTCATCCGGTTCCCTTTCTGGTAATGAGCAAATATTTTTCAGAATAGGAATAGCCTTAGAAAAGCCAACAACATCATTAGCAAATTTCAACGAATCATTCAAGAAAATATTTACTGGCCTCATTATGATCCCAACACTGTGTGGGCACTGGGGATCTAGTTGTCACAAAACAAAGTTCCTACCATCCCTCATTTACATTTTGATGAAGCAAGTAGACACTAAACGAACAATTTAGTTTATGGTGTATCAGCTGGGAATAGGTGCTGTGAGGAAAAAAAAAAAGGACAGGCTAGGATAGATGAGGTAGGACTAGCGAGTGAGTAGGATAGTGAGGGAGAAAAATGCAATCTTAAATAAGAGTCAATAGAAACCTTGCTTGTGAAGGTAATATTTGAGTAAAGATCAGAAGGAATTGAGACAGTAAACTAGATATCTGTGAGAAATAGTTAAGTAAGACTGGGAACAACAAATCAAAAGACCTAAGAGACCCTGAAGTTGGAGCCTGCATAGTCAGAGAAATGATGGGGTTGTAGATCATTACAATATGGGAAGACATTGGAGGATTTTGTGCAGAGCAATAGCTGATTGGGCTCATGTTTTTAAAGGATCACTCTGGACATTATGTTGAGAATAAGCAGTAGATGGCAATAGTGGAGCCAGACAGATGGTAGAAAAGCAATTGCGATATTGAACTGAGAGGCGATGGGACCTTGCTCCTGAAGAGCATTAGCAGCAGTAGTAAGAAGTGATAGGTTCCTGGGTAAGTTTTGGATATCCATATTTGCTAATGGATGGGATGTGGGATTTGAAAGACAGAGACAGCAGTGACCCCATTATTTTTGTCATGAGCAAATGAAAAGTTGGAGGTGCCATTGGGGCAGGAGGGATGACTACAGGAAGAGCAGATATGTTGCTTTTCTGTTGATGCTGTTAAATCTGGAAGGCTCAAAGAGGATCAACTTAAATGTAAGAAACACCATGTAATTCTTCCAGATGGCTCAAGTTAGCTAAAGGAATAAGGGATTGAGGACAGTTAATCCAGGTCTACTTTAATTGAATACTCATCAAACCCAGACTCATGAAGCAAAGGTCAAACATTTTGCTTCAAAGACCAAAGGAGGGAGGAGAGGCCCCGGCCCTCATCTCCTCTTATCTGTCACTTGTGGTCTGATGAGAGGTTCTTCTCTCAGCCAGGTGTCCTCCTTCAAGCTCAGGGGACAGAGGCAATATATATATAAGGCTAATTGCTCCTCTTGCAGTGGGGTTCAATTAATGGTGAGATCTCGTAACATTTTCATAGCAATAGAGAGTGGGTAATAACCAAAAATTGGAGTTGGCTCTCAAATTTTATCAAAGCAGAAATTATGTGCAGCAGGTCTTTGAGTAGGATTCAGGGATTTTTTTAAATCTGTTTTTTTCCCCTCTTGCATCAGCATCACAAGTAAGGATCAGTAGTAGCTTATAAGTCCCATCCACCATCACCCCCCATTCAGGGTTGTTTCATCAATAGCAGGGGCTCACTTCTAATTTGCTTATTGATTTCCAAGAAAAATCTAGTGCTTGTGAATAACTCTCCTTATTTGATCAACTGAATTCTCTTACTTAATGAAGCAAAGTTAAGTGATTCTTATAAATAAAACATTTGCTGCTATATAAAAGTTGTATCCACTTTTCTTTATCCCAAATACTATATTGACTAACCTAAACATCATTAACTTTTTCTTGTTTCCTATTGCTCCCCTTTATGAGGCAAGACAATCTTTAAAATATTCTAAAAACAACAAAAAACAAAAAACAACTTCCAAATTTAGAAATGTTTAGCCTTCATGTTGACGCTCCCTGTTCTGTTTCCTTTCTTCTCATCTTTACTGCGGTTGTGGAATATTACAAAGGAGCATGCTATTGGTCAAGAAAGAGCCTGAAGGCCCTGATCTGGATTTTGGTTCCTTAGCAGCTCTGTGTATGCTAACATCAGAATAAAAGTTTTTTCATAAACTACTGAACAACCAGCTAGTTAAACTAAGCCATGCATTTTTAGCCCTTATTATCCAGGAGAGCACTTTTCGTGTTTACCGGGCTGCAAAGGAAAGAAATAAGCTGATGAATCTTATCCAAAACAGATTACATTGTGAAAAACTGGGAAGGGGTATTGAAACTGGCATGCTGTATGTTTTAATCTAATGTGGCTATATTACATATATATGTTAATATTTGAATGAATTGAGTCGTTTTGTATCCCATATCTTTCTCCAGAAGGTGATAAAAGGAAGATATAGGAAACGAAGTTGCAAATATACATATATATGAAAATGAGAGAGAATAGAAATAAGTGAAAATGTATACAAGGCACATTGATAGTCAAAATATGTTATTAACTGGATGTCTCCACAGACTTTTCTACTTGCCTCTTTTTCTCATTGTTAATAGAAATATTATAGTATTTATCTGTTGTTATTTTCTCAAGTTCACTAATCTTTTCATCCGCAGAGTTTAATTTGCTCTTTTTTCCAGCTTTATTGACATACTATTGACATATAACATGTAAATTTAATGTGTACAGTGTAATTATTTGATACACATATATATTATGAAATGATTACCACAGTAAGATTAGTTAACACTCGATCTCCTCACATAACTACCTTTGTGTGTGTGTGACAATAGCATTTAAAACCTATTCTTTTAACAGCTTTTGGATATATGATCCAGTTTGTTAATTATAATCACTGTGATGTACATTAGATCCACACAACTTACAGCTGGAAGTTTGTACCTTTGAGCAAATCTCCCCATTTCCCCCATTCCCCAGCCCCTGGCAACCACCATTCTATTCTCTATTTCTATGGATTTAGCTTTTTAAAATTCCTTATGTAAGTGAAAACATAGTATTTGTCCTTTTCTGTGTGACTTATTTTACTTATTTTACTTTTCATAATGTCCTCAAGGTCTTCATCCGTATATACATCACATCTTCTTTATCCATTTACCCATCAGGAGACACTCAGATTGTTTCTATGTCCTGGCTAATGTGAATAAGTGAATAATGCTGCAATAAACACAGGGGTGCAGATACCTCTTTAAGATAGTGGTTTCATTTCCTTTGGAAATATACCTAGAAGTGGGATTGCTAGATTCTATGGTAGTTCTATTTTTAATTTCTTGAGGAACCTCCATACTGTTTTCCATAGCGGCTGTACCAGTTTACATTCCCACCAACAGGGCACGAGGATTCCCTTTTCCCTACATCCTCACCAACACTTGTTCTCTCTTATCTTTTTTTTATGTTTATTTATTCTTGAGAGAGAGAGAGAGAGAGAGACAGAGTGCAAGAGGGGGAGGGGCAGAGAGAGAGGATGACACAAAATCTGAAGCAAGCTTCAGGCTCTCAGCTATCAGCACAGAGTGCAGTTCAGGGCTTGAACCCACAGACTGCGAGATCATGATCTGAGCCGAAGTTGGATGCTTAACCAACTGAGCCACCCGGGCACCCCTCTTATCCTTTTTATAATAGCCATTCTAACAGGTGTGGGGTGATACCTCATTGTGGTTTTGATTTGCCTTTTCCTGATGTGCCTCTCATCTGCTATTAATCCATCTAGCCAATTTCTTACAGTTCTTTCATGTTTGATTTCTTTCCTCTTTTATCAGGCTCACCACATCCCCATCAAGGTCCTTCTGAGACAACCTTTGTTAGCAGTCTGCCACCCAGGAGAGGAGATAGAGTAGTTCCTGAGGGCTGCATTTGTTGCCTGGTAGAAAGGGGCCTCTACAGCACCTTCTAGCATGGGAGATATACTCGCTCTTACAGGGAATGGAGGGGTACTTCTGAAAGTGTTGAGTGTTTAGTGATATCTGTCTAGCCAAAATCCTAAGGGGCAGACATTCAGATATCCTTCATCCTGTATCTAAGTATCCCAGGTTTTCCCAACCAGGGCCTTGACTTTACCCTGGAAGACCTGTCTTGGCTGAACATTTAAATAGTTCTGGATCTCTGCAACATTGTCAAATCTTCATTTCACTGTTCAGTTTTGTCTGCTGTTAGCTCTTCCACTATGAGAGGTAAGAGCCTCATGATAAGTTACCAAAGGTGCCTCTGGCTTTCATACTTAACCTTTAACTGCTTGTCCATGAATCTCAATTTTTTCTTATCCCTTTCCAGGGAGTCAGTACAACTTAGCAGAAACCAGTGAACTACTTGTAGGTATTGTTCCCTCCCTATCTTTCAAATGACTAAATTATCACAACTTTAAGATCAGTTCATTCCACTGAGATGTTTTCCCAGGTCACCACTGGTGAACCTTTAGCAATCAGGGCACCATATTGTGCCAGGGGCTATGTGTGTCCCCAAATAATATTCATATTGAGGTCCTCTCTGCCTGCTGGGATAAGAATGAGTGAGTCTCCAAATCCCATCTTATCACCTGCTCCTCAGACCACTCCTGGGACCACTTATGCAAGTTCAGACTTCCAAAAAGCAGACACCACAATAGCATCTTATGTGCAAAAGACTAACTGGATAAATTTCTGTGAAACCAAGAGGATGACTCTGAACATGACAGAGGTAAAATCCAGACTGAGATGAAATTTGACCTCTAGAGAGAAGGGGAGTGAGGAAAGATGATGAGGTAGGAAGATTCTTAGACTGCAGTGCAGTTTAAAGGAAGTTCTGGCCAGACTGAAAAGTGTCCTTGAACCAAAGTCACACAGTGAAGGAGTCCCCATCTCACAGAAATGGATCTGCATTATTCCTCCCTTTCCTCCTGCCATGCTCAGTCACTAAGTGAGAACAGCGCATGGGAAACATGGCTTTCATGGCAAATGCAGTTGTGGAACTAGAAGGACAGACTCTGGGGCCATCAGTCAAGCATGTTGTTACCAGCAGCTAGAAATCTGAGCAGCACATTTTCATGGCTACTGTCTCCACAGCTCCTTGCTAACTAGTCTATGTAAATGCTGCCCTCTAGAGTTCTGAAGGCACAACCCCTAGGTGTCTGATTCCTAAATATCTACTGCACAAACTCACCTCTGTCTTCAAATTCAGACAATTCCATCCCTTCCTCCTTCTCAGCTTACAATATTTTGTTTCCTACTTCACTGAAAAAAAATAGGCACAATAAGAAAGGAACTTCAACATGTTATCACCATGTATATACTTCTTTTATTCCTGCTACTGGGGAAAAAACATTCTTGCATAAAACAAAGGTCAATTCCTCCACTTGGCTAGGTCCCATTACCTCTGAACAAAATTCCAGAAGTTCTCAGTCCTCTCTCTCTTCTTCTCCCCCGTCCTCTCTCATCAATCTACCTTCTCTACTAGATTACTCTTATCATATAAAAACATGCCATTATTAATCTTTAAAGAGGGTTTAGGCAGCCTGTGAACAACTCTAAATTCTGGGCTAAGACAAAGACCAGGAGGCTTGAGAACTCTTGTCCTCTTTCTCTTTATTTCTCAATCCTTTCTTTTCCTTCATCTTCTTGCATTTTCATCCTTCTTGTTCCTTTTGTTCCTATGCAAATCCTTTGGGTAGCACAGAGATATCCTAGTCTTCCATGAAGGTTGCCACCATTGTTTGCATCCAGGGCTGGCTGATGAGTTATTGACCTTGTAGTTGTGAAAGATACAGAAGGAAACCAAGAGAAGGCTTCTCAAAGTTCTTCAGTAGCTCGTCTGTCTCTTATTCTTTTTTACCATGTGTCATTAAGTAAGATTCATTCCCAAACCTCTCTCTAAGGTATTTGACCTCTGAAAATATTATATTGCCCCAAATTAGAACAAGGATACTTTTGTAGTGGGATCTCATTTATTAAAAACAGGAGAAAAACCTCACTTATTTTATATGTGGACAGAATCTCAGCTTGGGCCAAAGTGTGTCTTCTCTTGGAGTCAAGATAAATTTATTTATAACTAGAACACCCTGAGGAGTGGCCACAGGGAAGCCTATTATACGAGGTCCCGAGACATCCCAAGGCTAGAAGGAACCAGGTATGATGTATTCATATCAATAATTGTCAAACTTTATCAGGCATCCAAATCACCTAAAAGCCTTGTTAAAATTGGATTGTTAGGTCCCACTCCCAGTATTTCTGACTCAATAGGTCAGAATAGGGCCCAAGAATTTACATTTCTAAGTATTTTTCAGGTGATAATGATGCTGTTAATTTATGGGATCCATGGCTTTAGACATTATTGCAAGAGAGGACTGTCTCTGAGGGTAGTGTTTATCATTCTGTCCTAACCCCTTCCAGCGTCATGGATTTATACTATGTCCTAGGGAGAGAGAGAGAGAGACAAATAAATTAAACATCACTGAGGCTCTGGAATATTTGGCTTTGGTAGCTTTCTAATTGAATATAACAGGAGAAGGGGGAAATTATTCTCATCCACTGTACCACAGGTCATCAGAGCCCTATACCTTGAGTGTTCAAAGGTTCTAAGGCATCATGGATAGTGCCTGATTGGAATGATGAAATGGAGAGAGTGCCTAATGGAGGTACATATGTCACCTGAAACACAGTTGTTGATGATGATGGTGGTGGGCTTTAACTCCTTTTAGTCAGAATTTTGCCTAAGGCCTTTGAGTGGCATCATTTTAGTATTAAATTACAGTTCTTGTACTGTCTATAATTTGCAATTTGCCAACTGACTGGGTACATGCTCCCAGGGTTTCAGTAATGTGTACATTCAATAAATTAGAGACTAAACAAATTAATGCTATGATTCTTATCTAAAGAATGAGATAAAAAGCAAAGAAAAACATTACTTGCTTCAGGCCACAAAGGTTGGTGGCAGAATTAGAAATAGGAGAGAGAAAGCTCCCTAACCTTCTTCATGGACCACGTTAGTTACTATTAAATATTCATTTAAACTGCTGACCATTTTCAAATGAAAAAGATCAATTCTGATTGTTATTGAATGCTGGTGACACAAGAAAGAATGTGTATGGCTAACTGGGAAACATCTAAGACCACTGTTTTTTGACAAATCTGGGCTTGCTTTAACAAGGGTCAAAAGCAAAAAAACTCCAGAGCACCTGGGTGGCTTAGTCGGTTAAGTGTCCGACTCTTGATTTGGTTCAGGTCATGATATCATAGTTTCTGGAGTTCGAGCCCAGCATTGGGCTCTGCACTGACTGCATGAAACCTGCTGGATATTCTCCCTCTCTTTCTGCCGCTACCTGGCTCATACTCTCTCTGCCTCTCTTAAAATAAATAATTAAACTTAAAAAAGAAAAGAAAAGAAAAAAGAAGGCACCAAACTCTATGACTAGCCTGTTGGGGAAGGTGTTCTGTTTTTCAGGGAAGGGAGTTATAAAGGAGAAGGCAGGTAAACAAAGCATGCTGTTCATTTTGGGGTGAAGATGAAATCATTTTTCCCACAGCCTTTAAGGATGGATACAATCTTCCTCCACAGAAAAAATAAATACTAAGAAAAGTAAGATTGTCACAGACGGAAAAGAAGCTTCCCCTACTATATATAGGAACAAGTATAGGCTTAAGTCACCTCCAAAGATGGATTATCTCTGAACTTCTATAACACAAGGAAACTTTAAAGAAAGAGGTATATAGAGTATAAATCTTCACAGGATCTTTAGAGAAGGCTTTGTTTAGAAGTCACAGCCCTACATGTTGTGCAATATACAGGCTCTAATGTTATTAGCTAATTAAAATGCACCTGGAGTTCATGAACGCTTTGAAAATATGATGCTATATATAGCATTAAACATTTCATTTGTAGCTGCAGAAAAATTGTGGCTTTTACTAGAATAATCAATATACCAGAATTTGGGATGATAGTAGAACCATAAGCATATTCACAAATTTGGAAACTAAGAAAGATCCAGCAAAATTTATATTGGGTGAAAGCACTGAGGGATAAAAATATGTAAAGAAGACTATCTTCATACTGTGGATGAATGAGAATTATTTCCTGAAGAATTGGACACTCCCATCATTTTTCAGCTACTAAAAGCTTATGAAATGAAGAGGTCACTTCGCCTTACAGATGTTCAAAGTAAAACTACACATGGAAGTTTTGTTATTGTCACTACACATGCAAGTATCTTCCCCACAGAGGTGGCTTTAAAGCCGTAGGTCTAAAACTGAGCTGCCATTTAGAATTTGGTGGGGTGATTTTGTAAAATCCTGATACCCAGCCCATACCCCAGAAAATTAAATTAGAGTATTAGGGATGGAACTTAGGTCTCAGTTATTGATTTTTTTTTTTTTACAGCTTTACTGAGGTATAATTGATACACAGTTGACCCTAGAACACAGGTTTAAACTACATGGGTCCACGTACATGCAGATTTCTTATAGTACAGTATGGTAAATGTATTTTCTCTTCCTTATGGTTTTCTTAATAACCTTTTTTCTCTAGCTTACATTATTATAAGAATATAGTTTATGATACAGATAACATACAGAATATGTGTTAAATGACTGTTTATTTTATCCGTGAAGCATCTGGTCAATAGCAGGTTATTAGTAGTTAAGTTTCTGGGATTCAAAAGTTATATGCAGAATTTTTTTTTTAGGGGGAGCGAGAGAGAGAGAGAGAGTGTGTGTGTGTGGGGGGGGGGGGTGGGCAGAGGGAGAGAGAGTGAAAGCGAAAGAGAAAGAGAGAGAATCTCAAGCAGGCTGCATGCTCAGCCCGGAGTCTGACACAGGACTCAATCCCACAACCCTGGGATCATGACCTGAGCCAAAACCAAGAGTCAGATGCTCAATTGACTGAGCCACCCAGGTGCCCCAGTTATATGCAGACCTTCAATTACATGGGGGGTTGAAAATTGTACAAAAACTACATATATTTAGTGCATACAATTTGATGAGTTTAGACGTGTACAAACACTCATGATAACCATCACTACAGTCAAGGTAGTACCATATGCAACATTTCCCAGAGTTTCCTTGTGTCCCTTTGCTTTTTTTTTTTTTTTTGCTTTATTTTGTGGTAATAACACTTAACATGAGATTTACTCTCTTGACAAATTTCAAATGCATAATATCATATTGTTAACTATAAAATCCATGTTGTATAGCAGATCTCTAGCACTTATTCATTGAGCATGACTTAAACATTATTCCTATTGAATAACAATAACCCATTTCCTCACTACCCAACCTCTGGGAAGCACTATTATATTCTCTGATTCTATGAATTTGACTATTTTACATATGTCATATAAGTGGAATCATGCATTATTGATCTCATTATGACTAGCTTATTTCATGTTGGATATCTGTCAGGTTCATCCATGTTGTCACAAATAGTAAGATTTCCTACATTTTTAAGGCTGAATAATATTCCATTGTACATATATACCATATTTTCTTTACCCATTCATCTGTTGATGAACATTTTGGTTGTTTCCACTTCTGGGCTATTATGAATAGTATTACAATGAACATGGGAGTGCGACATCTCTTTGAGATCCTGACTTCAACTTTTTGGATATATATACCCAGAAGTGAGATTGCTGAATTATATGGTAGTTCTATTGTTAAGTTTTTGAGGAATCTCCATCTATTTTTTCATAGTTGTTATGCCCACCAACAATTACATTCCCACCAACAGTATTCCAATTTCTCTGTGGCTGCTCCAATGCTTATCTTTTTGTTTTTTAATAGTAGTCATCCTAGGGGCAACTGAGTGGCTGAGTTGGTTAAGCATCCAACTCTTGATTACGACTCAGGTCATGACCTCACGGTTTGTGAGGTCGAGCTCCATGTTGGGCTCTGTGCTGACAGTGCAGAGCCTGCTTAGGATTATCTCTCTCCCTCTCTCTCTGCCTCTTCCCTGTGCTCTCTCTCTTTCTCTCAAAATTAGTAAACATTAAAAAAAGTTTTAAATAATAGTCATCCTAGCAGATATGAAGTGACATTTATTGCAGTTTTTTTTCTGCTTTATTGTGATGCTTTTAACCTCAGCACAAAGAGTAAGTAATTTATCTTCCACATTTTCTTTATTGCACTTCTGATTTGTATTTTCCTGATAATTAATGACATTGACCATCTTTCCACATATGTGTTGGCCATTTTGCAGGACACAAAATTGATATATAAAATTGGTTGCATTTACATACACTAATAATTAACCATCTAAAAGGGGAATTAAGAAAACAACCCCACCTACAATAGCATCAAAAAGGATAATATACTTAGGAATGAACTTGTTTTTTCTGTAGAAACAGAAAAACAATTCTAAAGTTCTTAGGGGACCACAGGAGAATCATAGTAGCTAAAGGAAGATTGAAAATGGACAAACAAGCTAGAGACATCACATGTTCGGATTTCCAAATATATTAGATTTCCAAATACATTACAAAGTTGCAGTAATTAAAACAGTATGGTACTGGCATACAGACAAATATATACACTAGCAGAATGGGATAGAACAGAAAAAAAACCTATCGTGTACACAACCAACTGATCATTGACAAGGAATGGGGAAAAGAAAATCTCTTCAACAAAAGGTGCTAGGAAGCCTGGATACACAAATGCAAAAGAAAGAAACTGGACCCTTATACTATACACAAAATCAACACAAAATGCATTAAAGACTTAAATGTGAGACTATAAACAATAAAACTCCTAGAAGAAAACATAAGGGAAACGTTCCTTGACATTGCACTTTGCAGTGATTTCTTCAATGTGACACCAAAAACACAGGGAACATAAGCAAAAATAGACAAGTGCAACTATATCAAACTAGAAACTTTCTGTACAGGAAAGGAAACAACCAACAAAAATAAAAAGGCAACCTATGGAATGGGATAAAATATTTGTAAATCAGATATATAATAAAGGGTTTATTCCCAGGAGGTATAAGGAACTCCTAAAATTCAATAGCAAATAATCAAATAACCTGGTTCAAAAATGCACAAAGAACTTGAAGACATTTTCCCAAAAATGTCAGTTATGGTCTCTAAAGCTCTATAAATGAGTCCATGTGTACCTGTGGAGACTCTAGTTCTCTGGGGTGAAACTCGAGTATGTAGTAAGTAGCTTCTAAGTGGTCTACCTATATTTATCCTGATTTGTCACAGAAATCTTAGTCTATTCTATTGAGATTTTGCCTGTATATAAACCCATTATTTTATTACTTACTAAATATAGGTACCTATAAATATAATTCAACTAACATAGAGTTTGGCTATCTGTTTCTTAGAGTTGCCTCTGTATTAGCTTCCTATTGCTGCTGTAACAAATTACTATAAATGTAGTAGTTTAGAACAGCACAAATTTATTATCTTAAAGTTCCAGAGGTCAGAGTCTGAAGTGAGTCTTGTGGGTCTAAATCAAGGTGTCCACATAACTGTGCTCCTTCTGGGAACTCTAGGGGAGAATCTGTTTCTTGTCTGTCCCTGCTTCTAGAAGCTGCCTGGATTCCTTAGATTGTGACTCTGATCTCTGCTTCCATCATCACATCACCTCCTCTGACTCTCACTCTCCTGCCTTCCTCTTACAAGGACCTTTGTCATTACACTGGGTCTATTCCAGTTTTACAGGATCATCTTATCATCTCAAGATTGAGATTATCTGCAATGTCCTTTTGCTGTATAAGGTAACATAGTCAAAGGTTTCAGGGATTCAAATATGACAATTTGTGGACCCTTATTTTATCTACGAAATTGTAAATAAACTACCATGTGATGGGCACGTGACCATAGTATTGCTGAAATTACATTGTATTAACTTGGGTTCATTTTGCCAGTCCCATTGGTTCAAACAGTGATTGACAGTACATATCCACAGTCATGTGGATCATGGAAATCTCTCTCCACAATGTCACATGTGATTATAAGTCACCATTTGTCTCATTCAGTTTCAGTGCATTTGTTCAAGCCACAATTTTTCCCTGAAAAATAGTTGCCAATTTAGGCACACTTATATTTTATTAACCTTTCCAATTTCAGTTATTTGAATGGCATAGGAATATAACCATAGTGTATATTCTCTACAATGTTAGGCCACTGGCCCTTACACTTACAGTAGAATATGTGGTTCTCTAGTCTGCTCTTCTTGTGTTCTTCATTCATTCAATAGATATTTTCTAAGCACCAACTAGAGGCTGTAGTGTTCTAGTTGCTAAATCAAGGGACCTCAGAGATTGCTCTACAGGAGTCATACACACAGACGTAATAAAAGACAACCTTTGAACTCCTAACCCCACAGAACATTAACCACCAGTTTATAGGGACTCTTTACGTGTCACTTTCAGAGAATCTGGGTTGTTTGATTGGTTGTTATCACAAAGAGAGTGCCTCTGTGGAGTAGAGTTGTGCCAGATCATCCCTGGGGCTGTGGGCCAGCCTATCAGTGGCTGGCTTGGACAGGTGCTCATTCCTGGTCCAACTACAGCGGCTGGTATTGTCACGAGGGCTATAGTGGTGAGTATTGCGCTTAAGAACCCCCCAGAAGGAGGTCTGGAGCATCACGAGCATTCTGAGGTTCTCTGAGTGAGGCAGTGCCTATTGGAGGCAACATGTTTAGGGCATCATGGACAAAAGGCAGATCTTAATGTTATTATTGCATATTTCACTTACCATCACTTCTCATTCTCTTCTTTCTCCCTACTTCTGTATGGACACATCTTAACCCATTCACCTGGTAATCGCAAGCTACTGTTTTGTCATCTCACTTTTTAAATTTGCTGATTCTTGCATTTTATTGAGAATGCAAAGCACATGCTTTCTAATATTCTTTTTTCTAGTATAATTTTTTAACTATTGTTTTTACCTTTGTATCATGAGTTCAGTGGTTTATTGTTATGTTTAAGAATTCTAAGCTTCATGTTGGATTGCTTCTGTTTTCTCCTCTGTGAATGATTAAAAGTCCATAAGACTTGGTGCTTATCACACATAAGGTCCATGACTTTCACTTTGTCTTTATCACCAACTAGCAATTATTAGAATTTGCTTCTCATTTTTGAAGCCAGTAATTAAATGTTTGGTATCTATCTGGTACAGTTTTCCTGAACTCATTTCCTGAATTCATCCTCTAGTCGGCCTATATAGCTATGAATTAGTTCCTAGATATTTGGAAGTAATGAGTAGCTTGTCCCTTGTCCAAAACAGTGCTTAAAGTCTACCAGTTCACAGGTTCCTGCTTATAGGGATCTTTTTGTCTCGGAGTCTTTCAATTCCATCTTCATGTTCCAAGGTGCCACACACACCATGGGTTCACTTCCACCTAGCAGCATTGGGTACACTGAACTGTGGTTCTAGAATCAAGTTATAAAAAGAGATTGCTTCATGGAGGTGCCATGAGAGCTGTTTGAGAAACTGCGAATCAAGTTTGCCTCTAGTGAGAATGCAAAGCGTGGAAGGGCAAGGGGTTAAGCTTCCACGTCCCCTGTAACACGTGAATGTGAACACAGGTATGCTTCACCACAGACCACTGGCTGCTCAGCTTGGGCTCAGGACCTGTAGCAATTGGAGCTTTGAGCATCATAGCATGTGATGGGGAAGAGTACAGCAAACACCATGGTACACTGCTAGAAAGGGAAGCAGCTGGCAGGTGCAGTATCCTCAGCAGGTGCCTGACAAATCAGACCATCCAGCATCTGCTGCAGTCAGTCTTGCTTGTGAGCCCACAGGGGACACTTCCAGAAATAATTCATGGGTACCGTACAGAGGGCTGATAGTTTACAGGACCAGATTATACCAGTCAGAGACATTTGAAGTCATGACCATCAGTGATTCCATTGTTCCAGCCTCCCAAACAGAGAAAGCAAAGCTTCTTTGCTTCTCTGCTCAACAGGCCTAATTTTTAAAAATTGTTTTACTAGTGGTGAGAGGGCCTTCTTTATTCATCTTGAGCAATGTCAGCAGTGACAAAAAGAGCTGGCCATGTAGGAAGGCAAAAAACAATGATGTCAATGGAACATGAACAATTCTCAAAGATATATAAAGCATTGGCTCAAGGCATTGAAATTGGCAGAACAACAGCTAAGGATGCCACCCTTCCACTGTAGGGAGTGCAGTGCAGGAACTCAATGGGCAGTTATGAAAGTGGCATGCATTGGATGAGGGTACTTGAAGGTCTGGAATTCTAGCAATATTGCAGGTAGAAACTGAGAGTAAGGACTTTTCTTTGTTATTTTTAATTTGCACTAACACTTTGGTTATAGCATCCACTCCAGCCTACTGTGGAAGCCAAGGAGAGAGGATTTCTGAAAGTTTCCTTATTATGGCCTTCAGCAGAATAGAAATATTATCCAGGACATGAATGGACAGTGAAGGCTTTATCTTCCCTGTGGTTCAAATTTTAGGTTAAAGAAGTGAGGATATCATTTAAAAAAATTTTTTTTTACTGTTTGTTTATTTTTGAGAGAGAGTGGGGAAGGGGCAGAGAGAGAAGGAGACACGGAATCCGAAGCAGGTTCCAGGCTCCAAACTGTCAGCACAGAGCCCGAGATGGGGCTCAAACCCATGAACCGTAAGATTATGACCTGAGCTGAAACTGGGCGCTTAACTGACTGAGCCACTCAGGCGCCCCAAGAAGTGAGGATATCATTTAAAGAAGATGCAAAAATAAGTTAAAGATGCCTTAGACAGATAAAGATATAAACAGCATGACTATGAAATAAGTATGTCTTTTATGGGAATAATCAAGGCACCTCAGGAGCAGGAAACAACATTCAAACAGATTTCTTTGCATCCGGGCCTGCTAAAAAACCAGCAAGCAAAGCATAAGCAGATCTTGCAGATAGGAAAATAGCAAAGTGAAAGATGAGCTGGGAAAAATTTACATCCAGAGGGCGGTATTTTCTTGCACGAGGCAATAGTGGGACTTGGAGCCTATTCCCTACCTGGAAATTATTGCAGAGATTTTAAGTCCGTGTCCAAGAAGATACTTTGGAGTGGAAGAATGATGCCCCTCCGGCTCACTATCTTCTTCATAACCATCTATGTGCTCAAATCCTTGAGAGTAATTATGCAGAGGAGCTTAATGTTTGCAGTGCTGGGCAGAGAGTGGGTGCAGGCCAAAAGGCTGTCATCGATGGACTTGAGTCTCATCTGCCTGGGCATTTGCTGCTTCTGTCTACAGTGGGCATCTGTCCTATACAATTTTTGCTCCCTAACTATGTATTTTGGTACTTATCAATCACCTGAGAATTTACTAATACTCTTACTTTCTGGTTAACCAACTTGCTTGCTGTCTTCTACTGTGTCAAAGTCTCTTCCTTTACCAGTCCACCTCTTCTAGCTGAGGTGGAGAATGTTGAGATTTGTTCCTTGGCTGTTGCTGGGTTCTTTGTTGGTTTTTTGTGTGTCAATCATCTTTTCAACTATTAGGAATTGTGTCAATGTTCGCTTAATCACCATGGGGCGTTTCTCTACAAACAGCACTATGGTTAAGGGACTTAAGACATTCCATTTGTTTACCATATCTCATCTAATGGTTGCATTGGTTATTCCTTTCCTCCTGTTCCTGGCTTCCACAATCCTGCTCATGGCCTCACTGTTCCAACACATGGAGCAATGCAACACCATAGCACTGGTCACTGCAGCTCCAGCATGAAAGCTCACACCACTGCCCTGAGGTCTCTCACCATCTTCCTCGTCCTCTTCACCTCTTACTTGCTGACCCTACTCATCTCTATTATGAGTATCTCATTGGATAAGAGGTCTTGGTTCGGGGCTTGGGGAGCTGTCATCTGTGCTATAGTCTCTATTCACGCCACTTAACTAATGCCGAGCATCCCTAAATTGAAAAAGTTTTCAAGATAAGGTTCTGGAGCCTAGAGACTGACTGAGGCACAGGGTACAACAAGACCCCTGGGTAAATGGGAGTATGCATTGACACAACTAATACCAATAACCAGCATTATTCTTGACAATCCCCCACGTAATAGTAATACACCATATGTGCAGGTCTTATTCTCCTTCATGCCACAGCCATCTATCTCTAATCAATTCTTTCTCTATTCCATGGCACTCCTTCATTTGCTTTCCACAATCACCATGTTGGTCCCAACTTTCTCATGCATTTTTATTTTATCCTTTTCATGACTGCCAATTACTTTATGCATTAATATGAATCCCTTCCCCTCAAGAATTTATTGCCCACACCCTGAATATTCCCCATGCTAACCCCTCAATCCACTTTCCTAAACTTAGTCAAGAAAAGGTCTTGCCATCTCTCTCTCTCTCTCTCTGCTGCTACTGCTTCTAAAACTTTATCCAATGACATAAATTTTCTTATTTGGTTCTCTACCAAATACTGTCCCTTAATTCCTCTAAAACTCAAGTCAAAAATGAACCCCTCTTTTATTTTCATTCACCAAGAAACTATACTCTTCCCAGAATAGCAGACTACTGACCCAGTCTGGGTTCATCCTAGAACCTCTCCAAATATTGGCAACCTAACTGGGTCAATTGTAGATAGTTTCCATTGGTTGGATTCTTGCCTCTCTATTGTACTACAAATTGGACAGAACTTTCTAGGAAGATTCCTAGATTGAGGCTTAGCTGGTTTTCGATATATAACCCAGGGGTTAGCTGGGAAACTCCTCTTACTTTGTAAAATCTGAATTACATTGGCTTAAATTTTCTATTCTCTTCTATATGTGCTCGGTCATAGTCCAAAGTCCTCCTCAAATGGGTAAGAATATAAGAGTTGCATAGTACTCAATTAAAAATCACCTGTAGGACTTTCCTGTGGGACTTTCCTTTTCAGCCTTCTCAATCCCACAGAACTCTCTCATACTCTTTCCTTTGCAAAAACTAGCCCCACTCTCTTCCCATGACATCTTGTTCATCATTTCTCCCCTATTCACCCTGGCCCACCTGCAACAAAGTGTCTTGGCAACACCCAACTCTCAGGCCTTTGGGTCTCAGCTTCCGTCTGCTCCAGGCACTTATCGAGGTATTTTTCCTAAAGACAGCTTTATCTCTTAAGGCATCCTGGTGACTGAGGTTTCACCTTTTATATCAATCAAGCATGTGTGATGAACTGAAATTCTGGCTCTCTCACTAGAAGACTGAAGCACCTGCTGAGAAAAAGCCAACCTATGGGGAAAAGGACACAGTTATCTCAAGCTAGACTGTGAAAGAAAGACTTAGTCCCTGGAAGGGAATGGAAATTCCCATCTGGTCTTGGGTCTGTCATTCCAATTTGTCTCCAAGTAAAGCCATCCCTTAAATTCACATTTGAAACTGAGGATGTGAAACAGAAGCATAGTCTGAGAGACCACTCTCACCAAAGACTCTGTGCCATGCGTCAGACCTCAGCACCACTGCTGCTGTTGCATAGAAAGGTCAGTGAACTATATTTTCCCACTTCATGGCACCACCCACGCAGCCTTGGCATTTCCCAAGCTCCAATGCTTCAACTATAGTAGAAGGTGGATGGAACATGGTGGATGCGGTAATATCTGGGGAACACAATCATAACCCGATGAAGTGGGACTGAGAAGAAGAAAGGAAAATAAGAAGTAGATATCAACGTTGTGTTACCTAATCAGAGACGCCCAGGAATGCTTAGGAAGCTGGTGGGGAGATAGGTTGCAAGGGTTTGGGATCTGAACGGAATAGGTGGGACAAGAGACAGTAAAATTTGAGTTACTGCTATGGGTCAATTATAGTATCCACATCTTACATGTTGTAAAATCTCAGAAAGCTGAAAATAACAAAACTGTAACCTCCATATATGTATAAATAAAGAACGGAGGGGCGCCTGGGTGGCTCAGTCGGTTGGGCGTCCGACTTCGGCTCAGGTCACGATCTCGCAGTCCGTGAGTTCGAGCCCCGCGTCAGGCTCTGGGCTGATGGCTCAGAGCCTGGAGCCTGTTTCCGATTCTGTGTCTCCCTCTCTCTCTGCCCCTCCCCCGTTCATGCTCTGTCTCTCTCTGTCTCAAAAATAAATAAATGTTAAAAAAAAATTTTTTTTTTAAAAAGAACGAGGGGGGGAACCCTCCCCTTAACTATCACATACATAGATGCTCTTCCAGAATCTGTGAAATATTTGTCATACTCAGTCTTCTTTTGTATAAAGTGCAATGGAAGACTTACTCTAGATATACAAAAGGTGGGGTGTTAGAGGTAGTTGAAGGGGTACAGAAATAAAAAAATACAGTGGAAACTGAAATAATAACTATCCCTTATATTCATGGCACCTAACAATTCACAAAGAGTTTTCACATACATTTTCTCATTTTCAACTAAAAAGACAGGTCAAGATCATCCAATCCAACCCAGATGGAAAACAGATCTGAGAAGGTCAAGTGAATTACCTAAATTCGCATTGTTGGTTAATACCAGACCTAAGAATCGAGGGAAAAGAAAAGGAAACCAAGGGATAAATTTTATTTTATATTTTTTCCCAATATATGAAGTTTATTGTCAAATTGGTTTCCATACAACACCCAGTGCTCATCCCAAAAGGTGCCCTCCTCAATACCCATCACCCACCCTCCCCTCCCTCCCACCCCCCATCAACCCTCAGTTTGTTCTCAGTTTTTAAGAGTCTCTTATGCTTTGGCTCTCTTCCACTCTAACCTCTTTTTTTTTCCTTCCCCTCCCCCATGGATTTCTGTTAAGTTTCTCAGGATCCGCATAAGAGTGAAACCATATGGTAGCTGTCTTTCTCTGTATGGCTTATTTCACTTAACATAACACTCTCCAGTTCCATCCATGTTGCTACAAAGGGCCATATTTCATTCTTTCTCATTGCCACATAGTACTCCATTGTGTATATAAACCACAATTTCTTTATCCATTCATCAGTTGATAGACATTTAGGTTCTTTCCATAATTTGGCTATTGTTGAGAGTGCTGCTATAAACATTGGGGTACAAGTGCCCCTATGCATCAGTACTCCTGTATCCCCAAGGGATAAATTTTAAAGAAGCAAAGAGTTTAAATTTGGAAAAAGGTGATTAACATTTAAAAAGGAAATACTTCATTTTTTTAATGTTTATTTTTGAGAGAGAGAGAGACAGATCAGGAGTGGGGGAGGGGCAGAGAGAGATGGAGACAGAATCTTAGGTAGGTTCCAGGATCTGAGCTGTCAGCACAGAGCCTGATGTGAGGCTCGAACTCATAAGCTGTGAGATCATGGCTTGAGCCAGAGTCAGACATTCAATCAACTGAGCCACCAGGCACCCCACAAGGGAAATACTTTATAGAGAACAGCAGCAGTGTTTGGACCAAGGACAAAGAAAATTCTTTTGAGAGTTGAAGTTAGCTAGATATGAAATTCTATCTGCCAAAGGGCTATGTACCTGTGTTGTCCAGCTTGTAAGTAGTTTATCCTATAATACTCGTTATTAACATTAATTTACATGCATGCATAGAGTGTGTTGCCTGATAACTCACAACAATCAGGGAGCAGAAGATAAAAAAAAAAAAAAAGAAGATAAAGAAGTCCTGGATTTTAGGAGCAAATGTTTAGAAGCCCATGGGTGGTGACAGTGAATTTAGGAGGAGCTATGTGAATGTGGCATCCCAGCACCTGTATACACACCAAATCTTTAGCAACTAGAAAGTAGATTCTCCACCCTTCACACAATGCCCCATGAGTTTAATGAATGTCTTATGATACAGAGAAGAGTAGCAACTGTGGTGAATTTCTGGTAATGCCTGGCATGGAGTCTGTTCCTAATTAGACACACCACAGAATTTATTCATTGAATGATATTTTCTAAGTCCCAACCCCCACTCCTACCGTTCAAGTTACATGAGTTCAAAAACTTGAGTTGCACCATTTTGCCTGTTTCTGAGCTGATGTAAGCCTCAACAAGATCTGCCTCTGAACCACTGGCCCAGCCTGAACTCCCAGTAATCTCCAGCCTAAACCCAAGTGTTTGCACCAGAAGCATCTGTTTCCTGAATATCCATGCATAGCTCTACATCCTCACATTCACTGATGCCATTCACCTTTTCCTGTGCTCCTCTTTATGACCATGGCCTAAGTTTTATTCCCCATCGAGCCCTCGTGCCAGCCAAGCTGCATACACAAGTGCCAAACCCGATCACTAACTCTTGCCCCTTCACACTTGTTCCCCTTTCTGTTATACCTACTGTCTTTATCTCTTACTTGGCACTGAGTGTAAGCTCTGTCCCATTATCACATATCTCTTTATTTCACCTCTTTTTTAAAAATTGAGATATAATTGACATATATTATTTAAGTTTAAAGTGTACAACATGTTTTTTTTTATGCCTTGTTGTTTATTTATTTTGAGAGAGAGAGAGCACGTGTGAGTGGGGAGGGACAGAGAGAGACAGGGAGAGAGCGAGAATCCCAAGCAGGCTCCTCACTGTCAGCGCAGAGCCTGATGTGGGGCAGGGCCAATCGAGGGGCAGAGTTGGACTTGGGGATCAATACTCACGAACCGTAAGATCATGATCTGAGCCAAAATCAAGAGTCGAACAATTAACAGACTGAGCCACTCAGACACCCCACAACATGTTTATTTTATACACTTAGATATTGTAATATGATTACCACCACAGTGTTAGCTAAAAACCTCAATCATGTCACATAATCACCATTTCTTTTTTGTGGTAGACATTTAAGATCTAGTTACTTGGGGCGCCTGGGTGGCGCAGTCGGTTAAGCGTCCGACTTCAGCCAGGTCACAATCTCGCGGTCCGTGAGTTCGAGCCCCGCATCAGGCTCTGGGCTGATGGCTCGGAGCCTGGAGCCTGTTTCCGATTCTGTGTCTCCCTCTCTCTCTGCCCCTCCCCCGTTCATGCTCTGTCTCTCTCTGTCCCAAAAATAAATAAATGTTGAAAAAAAAAATTAAAAAAAAAAAGATCTAGTTACTTAATGACTCTCAAGTACATAATACAGTATTGTGAAATATAATCACAATGCTACGCACTAGATCCCCAGAACACATTCATCTTCAGATTGCAAGCTTTTAACCCTTTGACAAGCATATCCCAATTCCTCCACACCCGAGCCCTTTGTAACCACCATTCTACTCTACAGGTTTGGCTTTTATAGATTCCATATATAAGTGAAATAATACTTGGCTTTGACAGGGATTCCACTAAATCTATCAGGTGGCTTTGGGTAGTATGGACTTTTTATAATATTAATTCTTCCAATCTATGAACAAAGGACAGCTTCCCAGTTATTTATGCCTTCAATCTCTTTCATTAAGGTCATGTAGTTTTTAGTGTATGGATCCTTTGATTCTTCATTCAACTTATCCCTGTTTTATTGTTTTTGATGCTATTGTGAATGGGATTTTTTTTAATTTCCTTTTTAGACATTTCATTGTTGATGTATAGGAATGCAACTAATTTCTGTATGCTGATTTTAAATCCTGAAACTTTACTGAATTTGTTGGTTACTTCCAAGTGTTTTTTGGTTAAGACTGGTCTCTATGTGCTCTCCCTGTGTATGCGCATCACCTGTCTTGGGGCCGGGCATACACAGACAGCCACAGAGTCAGGGGAGGTACGGTTTGACACTCAGGGCATTGGGGGTGCCTGGGGGTCAGTTGCAGGGATCCTCAGGTGAGGTTTTCCTGGAAGCTCATGGGCAGAATTCCTGCTGGAGCCCAAAACACAGTCAGCAGTAACCATATCCCTTTAATGTCCTCTGATATTTGTATGCACGTCTTTTCCAATCTCCTCCCTAGGAGTGTCCCCCACAGCTGGGGAAGCCGGGCACTCACTCCACCCCTTCTCTTTCTCCTATGGGCAAGGTGACCAACCTGTTTCTCTTAACTACATCGATGTGTCCAAACTCTTCTGTTTTTCTTTCTCAAGTGGAGTTCTGGAACTTCTCCTCTGGAGAATCTGGACTTCTACAAAGGCTCTCTTGCTGGTGAGTGTCTACCCAAGCTGGTGATCTCCACATGCTCTTAGACTACAGCCAAAAGGGGCTTAAGCCAGTTCACAGTCTCCTGCTGGTTCCATAGCCAAAACCGATATCTGTTTGCCTAGTACCTGATCTACAGGTGGGCAAGACTCCTCCCAGGTCCCTTGGCATATGGTGTTGGACCCTACGACCACCACAGAGGCACTTTTGGTTATGAAAGGATGCTGAATTTTAGTTGCTAAAGGAGGGACAAAAAGGAAGGCATCTTATGCCTCCTTGATGTTGATGTCATTGTGTCTGCTCCTATGCAGTGGAAGCTTTCTACACACAAGAAATTCAACTAATATTAAATGGTGATGATGACCATGGGATGATAAGTAACAACACTGAATTCTGATGAGACAGCACAGGATTGCCTCAGATTTATTCCATAAATATTCACCGTCAACCTACTGGACACTGTTGGGAATATAAAGATGGGCTGGCAGCTGTATCAACCTGTGTTCCTCCTGGGAAATGAGGGCTCTTCCCTGAGAGTTCACATGTCAGCTTTGTTATCCCAGTGGAGTGCTTAGATCAGCTTTTACCCTTCTTGTTTCAAGAGAACGTGGGTAGAAAGAGGCTGTGGGTGTTCCACGAAGGGGTAAAAGCTCAAAGGAGCCAAGCAGTAAGAGCCTTTCCTATAGCAGGAAATGATCCATCAAGTGTGGAAATCCCATCTTGAAGCACAGGAAACAGCCTGCCTGCATTTGCACCCCTTCCCCAACAGAGGGCACCAATGGCCAGATTACAATAGCACCAGGCAGTTAGGCTTTAATTTTATTTTCCCCTCAACTCAATGGTCCTGTAAGAGCAGGAAGAAGAGAGAGAGGAGGAAGTGAAAGAATTGAATCTCCACTTTCTTCCCTGCTGGTCTTCAACCTCTGTACTAGACCTAAGACAGTGGAGGAGATGAAGACTTTAATTAGATATGACATTAATGTTGATTTAGACTCTTTAAAACCTGAAAATGAGACTAGTCTTCAAAACCTGTGGAATCTATAATGCCATCAAGAGGTGATCTCTGGAATGTGTTTGAAGGCAGAGGTTGGAGAAAAGCTTGTTTCTTTGGAGTTCAGTCTATTCAATAAATGTGTTGTTCCATGAGACGTAAAAATCAGTATGATGTGAAATACCTCTGTATTTTCTTTGAGATCGCTTATCCTGTGTTGTGTATTTCATTCCCCTTATAAAAAGACCTTGAGATAAGTTCCTTGCTCAGAAAGAACTAAACCAAAGGTCAAGGTAAAGGCCTATCTCTGATAATCCTTCATTTTCTTGCCACTGTGGCGGTCACAACTTCCTCTCCCTGAATCCAGATACAGCAGCCTTAAATTGTCTCTGTCGAAATACTTTTCTAAGGTACTCCTGACACAGAGCTCTGCTCTCCTGCTCATTGTGGTGCTTGTGTTTATATATTTCGTTACTGGTGTTATTGGTCTCCTATGAATGGTTCTTATCGTCTCGTATTTCTACTATAGATTGTGGCAAGTTCTTTCCAACATTGGTCTTGTGAAAGATAGAACAAGAGAAGACAAAGAAAGATTACCAGAGACAATGGAGGAGTAACATTGTAGCAATGAAACAATCATGACATACCTGCAATTGCAAACCAATTTTTTAAAACTGTGCAGATTTATTTTTATCCCAGAAACACATATTAAAGGAGAGAGTTTAGGGAACTTGTTCTTGTAAAGCCTAGAGGAGGTATCTCCTTACAATCAGTGGGAAATAAGTTATTCCTGTGACTATTCTTAATGTCAAAATTCTTCCCAACAGGAAGGGAAACCATCTTCTTCAGCCTTTAAATAGAATCCTTGAGACACATTCACCATCTATTAGCCATGTCTTAAACTCCCAAAGAAACACTTTTTGAAAGACTATTTGTTCTATTTTTAATAACACTTACAAAATTGATCCTAAGTGTGAATTGACTTTTTTGCTAGTTTTGCTGGCAAGGATATAGTTATATAAACTGTATTGCGGTGCCAAGTTTCTTCAAAACATATTTTTTAATAAAATATACCAAAAATGACAGGTTAAGTTGGTTGGATGAAAGATAAATCCCTTATCATGAGCTAAGTTTTCTTTAAATTTTAACCTAAATGATAGATTTTTTCAAAGATATTTTTATTAAAATATGCTAGATGTAAGTAACTGAAACACAGCCAAGATACAGTCAAAATGATTGCGAATAATCCCTTGCATTGCAGGGAAAATAGATCTTAAAACTTAAGTTTAAAATTAGAAGAAAGATAAGTCTCACAAGCCTTCATTCTTAAAGTCTAAAGATAGACTGTGTAGGTCGATATTTCTTAAGAATATTGGCAGCTTGGTGTTGTCAGTACTTGATGGTTTGAATGAGGCCCACTCCAAGAACTTGGAAATAAGATCATCTTCTGAAGAGTCAATCAAGAAATCAACTCGCGTCCCTACCTCTTCTCTAAATGTAGTAACCAGAAAATGGGTGGCTAGAGCATAAGTTTTTAGTCAGTATATAGTTTCAAGGAGGGCTAGGGAACTAGGCAGAATCAATGCACCCAGCAGAAATACCCGACCATACCCACACCATCTGCCACTGGCATCCATGACGTTAGGGGACAGGCAAGAGGACACGCATCACAGCTGTCCTGAGAGCCTCCGATGCCTGTGACCCAAGATCAGCTCTCACCTACACAGCCACTACCCCACATCACTTATTTCCTCCTTGGGTGACTCTGGTGGGTGCCTCTGCTTACTAACATGGATCACACATACAGTTCTAGCTGCAGAGTCTGAAAAATGCCATGTTAATATCCCAGCCTTCACTGAAGGCTCACAGGAAGGGAGCCAGAGGGGGTATAGAGTGAGACAAAGCAGTCTCTCCACAACTTTCTTATGCAAATACCTGCCACCTGTAATTTATAGACCTTACACATTGATTACCATTTTTCACTAATAAAAAACTAGTGAAGTATTGCCAAAAATGTGCTTATACCTAAAATGGATATGAAATGTATATGAAATGGATATGAAAATAAATCATGAAAGTTCTCAAGCAATTGATACCGGAAAAAAAAAATCTCTATATAACATCAAGGATAATTAAATATGGCTGCCTTGACATTTATTAAAATCAAGGATCCCAAACTCTAATAATTTCAGGCTAGTCACATAAATATGTGAAGTTCATATAAGACGATGGTAAACGTGGCAGAACACGCTGACCGCTCCCCATGTCACTTGCTTTCTGTTGCAGAGGGGGAAAATACCTTAAATGTAATGGCAGAGAAGGGGAAGAAGACATTATTAGCTGTAGTATTAGATGGGCTTCATTTCCCTCCCTGATCCTCTTTATCAAATCCGTGCACTTAGCTCCTAGCTGTTGTCACGCTGCTAACAGCTCACAAGAGCTCACGTCTTGAGAAAATTGCTAACAACAGAAACAGCCTTACTCAGGAAACTATTTTCAGCCTACATATTGTAGCCTACAGCTAATGACTGAATGATATGGAGTGTAAATTCCAATCCCCTTGGGCCAGACTAACTCTGTGGTACAATTCATACTCAGAACTCCCTCTGGGATCCCACATCCTTACCTAGCTTTCCCCTACCTGCCCTACCCAGCATGCCTCACTCATTTTCTCCTGAGAACTCTCCTTCACTATACCATCTGAACAAGAAGCTGCCCAAGTTTTGTCTCCAGGGAATTAAAATGAACTAAGAAACTAGCTATTTTCGATATTGTTGTAGTAGAAAAATAGTAAGGAGCAAAGAGAAAAAAAGAAGGCACTAATACTTAGTAAAGAGAAATATATCAGAGCTAAACAGTATAAAAACACATGCATGTTAAAATGCTAAAATCTAGCAGTAGATAATATATCTTATTTTTAATTGTACATGCAACATGTTATAAAAATTGACCACAGATTAGACGAAAAACAAAAAAAACCCAAAAGTTTCAAAATGAAATAATACAGCCAACATTATTTGACACAATACAATTAACCTAGAAAATAATAATAAAAACGATTAAAAAGACCTTTTAACATAAACCTTGAAAAACATGCTGAAAAACAACTCTTGGTTCAAGGCAGAAGACAAGACTTCAAAATTTATTGACAATAGCTGCAAACAAAACATATCAAGTCTGTGAGATACAACTAAAGCAGTTTTAGTGTTGAATTCCCATAAAAATACAAATACAAAATAAAAATCCATTAATTAAACACCCTACTCAAAAAACTTTGAAAGGAAAACAAAGCAAGAAGAAATTAATAAAGATAAAAGCAAAAATTGATGGATTTGAAAACTGAAAAAGAGTTAAACTAATAAAATCGAAAAGTGTTAGTTGAAAATTTTAATACAATAGACAAATTACTAGCTAATTTAATCTAGAAATGATGGGAAAAAACAAAATTATCCAAAATTATAAGTGACAAAAGAGAAATAACCATTAAAACAGAACATTAAGATTTTTTTTTAATGTTTATTTACTTTTAAGAGAAAGAGAGAGACAGAGACAGAGGCAAGGGGGGGGAGGGGTTGGGAGGTGGGGTCAGAGAGAGGGAGACCCAGAATTCAAAGCAGGCTCCAGGCTCTGAGCTGTCAGCACAGAGCCCGATGCCGGGAGCCCACAAATGCCCCAAAATAGAACTTTTAAAGAAAATTGTGAAACTACTTTGCAAAACTCTGAGAAAATCCATTTTAAAATATAGATGAGGGACACATGGGTGGCTCAGTTGGTTAAGTGTCCGACTGTGGCTCAGGTCATGATCTCACGGTTCGTGGGTCCAAGCCCCATATCAGGCTCTGCGCTGACAGCTCAAAGCCTGGACCCTGCTTCAGATCCTGTGTCTCCCTCTTTCTCTGCTCCTCTCCCACTCGTGCTCTGGCTCTCTCAGTCTCTCAAAAATTAATAAACGTTAAAAAAATTTTTTTAATATAGATGAAATGGGCACCTGGGAGGCTCAGTCAGTCAAGCAGCCAACTTGGGCTCAAGTCATGATCTCGTGGTTTATGGGGTTGAGCCCAACATCGTGCTCTGTGCTGACAGCTTAGAACCTGGAGCCTGTTTCAGACTCTGTGTTTCCCTCACTCTCTGCCTCCCCTCCACCTGCACTCTCTCTCTCTCTCAAAAATAAAGAAAACATTAAAAAAAATTTTTAAATATAGATGAAACAAATCATTTTCTACAACAATGGAACAGAGGGACTTCCAGGTTTCTGTTCCACATGTAAGGAGCTTGGAAGTTGCCATTCCAGCCCAGCCCATGTAAAGAGCTGAACAGACTGAACCCTGGCAAAGATTACCTAAGCCAGATGATCAAGGTTAACCTCATTAGTGGTATGTCATACCCCTGCTATGGGCCCCTGGTAGGAAGTAATAAGAATGACACTTCAGCTCTGTGGTCTTCCTCCTAGAAACCCAGTGTAACCATGAAAACAACATCAGACAAACCCAAACTGAGAGACATTCTACAAAATACCTGAGCAATTCTTCTCAAGACCCCTCAAAAAATCGGAGAAATTGTCCCAGACCGGAAGAGGCTAAGGCAGCAACGATGATTAAATACAGTGTGATTATCTTGGGTAAAAGTCCAGAACACAAAAAGGACATTAAGGAAAAACTAGTGAAATCTGAATAAACTTCATAAATCAGTTAATAGTAACATATCAATGTTAGATCCTTAGCTGTGATAAATGTTCTGTATGTATCCTAAGTAACAATTGGGGAAAACAAGTATTAGCACTCTTTGCTCTTTGAAATTCTTTTGTAAATCTAAACTATTTAAAATCAAAGTTGTTTTTTTTTAATATTTATTTATTTGGGGGAGAGTGCAAGTGGGGGAGGGACAGAGAACAGGACAGAAGATCAGTCTACCCTAGGTGATCCACACGACCCTTGCTCTACCCTAGGTGATCCTTTCCATACATCCTTTCTCTCCTTGGAGGACGCTGTCCCTGCATGGGTGTCAGATTGCTCAATCACCTTATGTCTTTAGCTCCATGGTGGGTTCAAAAAAAGTTACGATTTTGTCATTTATCCAGCTCTTTCTCATTGATAGATGGGAGCATGTTCTTTTCAGCTTTGCCCATCCTAAGTGTAAGACAAACTCCAGAGATTTCTCCCTAACTCTGAATACTACAGTCAAGCATGCATTTGGGAGGGGTGGTGATTATATTAATCACCATTAGAATTAGAATTATATTCTAATGGTGATTAGAATAATATACTTTTAAAACAGAGATTCTGGGGTGCCTGCGTGGCTTAGTCAGTTAAATGTCCAAGTCCTGATTTTGCCTCAGGTCATGATCTCACAGTTGGTGAGATTGAACCCTGCATCCACTGATAGCACAGAGCCGGCTTTGGATCCTCTCTCTCCTCTCTCTCTGCCCCTCACCTGCTCATTTTTTTTTCTCTCTCTCTCTCTCTGAAAATAAATAAACTTTTTTTTTAAAAAAAGAGAGAGATTCTGAAGATTTCAAAAGAATCATAGAATCCTAACAGTGCAAGGAATATATTAGAGGCAATCTAGCTTAGATAAATTCTTTAAGCCATGTCCTGTTTTATTAAAATTAACATTTCACTCATATTCCTTCCAGGAGGAGGCTTCTTCTAAGTAAAGATCACTATACTTCCTGCACATCCCTACCAATCAAAAAATATCTCTCACACTTTTCTTTCAACTGAAATGAAAAGCATAGGACATAAAACTTACAATATTGAGAATGTTTTCAAACTCTACACCCCTATCCTGACTCTGCTTAAATCAGTACAGTATATGGAATCTTCCCCCTCCTTAGTCAGAAAATAATTCACTATTCCGAACACTCCCCAAATAAATATTTTTCTTCTGTATATGTGCTTCTCAGAGAAGTACTTTTGACAGTGAATTCTTTACACTGACACAACAAACCAACGTGGTAGTAACAAAGATGGGGATAGATAACACGGGCAAGAGAGGGCAACCTTTTTGCAAGAAGGTTGAAAGGTGGGTTATAATAAAAAAGAACTGTGTCATCTAAGGACTCAATACTTCTAAGGCAAATGTGGTAAAGCACCAAACAGCCAAAGAACTGAGGTGACAGAACAGATTCATATCAAGTGTCTCTAGTCTCTGACCAGAAACAGAAACCCCTGTGAAGAAATCAGAAACATCTGCAATGTGAGACCTGAGGGACACAGCCCATCTTCGTTGTTTGTAATTCTCAAATGCTGGGAAAATAATCCTGTAACGATTACCATTGACTAGTAAAACATAACCTTGTAGAAGTGTTCCCTTGTCATAAGAATCATCAGGCTTCCTATCAAAAATACAGATTCCTGGGAACCATTCCAGATCAAAAAACCAGAATCTCCAGGAAAGATTCCACAAAAGGTAAACTTTCTTTTTTTCTTTTTAAATGTGCATTTATTTTTGAGACAGTGCAAGTGGGGGAGGGACAGAGAGTGAGACAGAGGATCTGAAGCAGGCTCTGTGCTGACATGATAGCAATGAGCCCCGTGTGGGGCTTGAACTCATGAACTGCAAGATCATGACTTCAGCCAAAGTTGGACACTCAACCAAGAGAACCACTAAGGTGCACCTTGTTTAAAACAAAACAAAACAAAACAAAACAAATTTTATTTATTTTTTAATTTTATTTTTTATTTTTTAAAATTTATATCCAAATTAGTTAGCATATAGTGCAACAATGATTTCAGGAGTAGATTCCTTAAACCCCTTACCCATTTAGCCCATCCCCCCTCCCACAACCCCTCCAGCAACCCTCAGTTTGTTCTCCATATTCATGAGTCTCTTCTGTTTTGTCTCCCTCCCTGTTTTTATATTATTTTTGTTTCCCTTCCCTTATGTTCATCTGTTCTGTCTCTTAAAGATCTCATATGAGTGAAGTCATATGATTTTTGTCTTTCTCTGACTAATTTCACTTAGCACAATACCCTCCAGTTCCATCCACATAGTTGCAAATGGCAAGATTTCCTTTTTTTGATTGCTGAGTAATACTCCATTGTATATATATACCACTTCTTCTTTATCCATTCATCCATCGATGGACATTTGGGCTCTTTCCATACTTTGGCTATTGTTGATAGTACTGCTATAAACACTGGGGTGCAATTGCCCCTTTGAAACAGCACACCTGTATCCCGTGGGCAAATGCCTAGTAGTACAATTGCTGGGTTATAGGGTAGTTCTATTTTTATTTTTTTGAGGAACCTCCATACTGTTTTACAGAGTGGATGCACCAGCCTGCATTGCCACCAACAATGCAAAAGAGATCCTCTTTCTCCGCATCCTCGCCAACATCTGTTGTTGCCTGAGTTGTTAATGTTAGCCATTCTGACAGGTGTAAGGTGGTATCTCATTGTGGTTTTGATTTGTATTTCCCTGATGATGAGTGATGTTGAACATTTCTTCATGTGTCGGTTGGCCATCTGGATGTCTTCCTTGGAGAAGTGTCTATTCATGTCTTTCGCCCATTTCTTCACTGGATTATTTGTTTTTTGGGTGTTGAGTTTGATAAATTCTTTTTTTTTTTAATTTTTTTTTAACGTTTTATTTATTTTTGAGACAGGGAGAGACAGAGCATGAACAGGGGAGGGTCAGAGAGAGGGAGACACAGAATCTGAAACAGGCTCCAGGCTCTGAGCTGTCAGCACAGAGCCTGACGCGGGGTCGAACTCATGGACTGTGAGATCATGACCTGAGCTGAAGTCGGACGCTTAACCGACTGAGCCACCCAAGCACCCCCTGATAAGTTCTTTATAGACTTTGGATACTAACCATTTATCTGATATGTCATTTGCAAATATCTTCTCCCAATCTGTCGGTTGCCTTTTAGTTTTGCTGATTGTTTCCTTCACTGTGCAGAAGCTTTTTATTTTGATGAGGTCCCAGTAGTTCATTTTTGCTTTTATTTCCCTTGCCTCCAGAGACGTGTTGAGTAAGAAGTTGCTGCAGGCAACATCAAAGAGGTTTTTGTCTGCTTTCTCCCCGAGGATTTTGATGGCTTCCTGTCTTACATTAAGGTCTTTCATCCATTTTGAGTTTATTTTTGTGTATGGTGTAAGAATGTGGTCCAGGTTCAGTTTTTTTGCATGTAGCTGTCCAGTTTTGCCAACACCACTTGCTGAAGAGACTGTCTTTATTCCATTGGATATTCTTTCCTGCTTTGTCAAAGATTAGTTGGCCATATATTTGTGGGTCCATTTCTAGGTTCTCTATTCTGTTCCATTGATCTGAGTGTCTGTTCTTGTGCCAGTACCATACTGTCTTGATGATTACAGTTTTGGAGTATAGCTTGAAGTCTGGGATTGTGATGCCTCCTGCTTTGGTTTTCTTTTTCAAGATTGCTTTGGCTATTTGGGTCTCTTCTGGTTCCATACAAATTTTAGGATTATTTGTTCTAGCTCTGTGAAGAATTCTGGTGTTACTTTGATATAGATTGCATTGAATATGTAGATTGCTTTGGGTAGTATTGACATTTTAACAATATTTGTTCTTCATATTCAGGAACATGGACTCTTTTTCCATTTTTGTATCTTCAATTTCTTTCATAAGCTTTCTATGGTTTTCAATGTATCGATTTTTCACCTCTTTAGTCAGATTTATTCCTAGGTATTTTATGGTTTTGTGTGCAACTGTAAATGGGATTGATTCTTTGATTTCTCTTTCTGTCACTTCATTGTTGGTGTATAGGAATGTAACTGATGTCTGTGCATTGATTTTATATCCTGCAAATTTGCTGAATTCATGAATCAATTCTAGCAGTTTTTTGGTGGAATGTTTTGGGTTTTCCATATAGAGTTATCATGTCATCTGCAAAGAGTGAAAGTTTGACCTCCTCCTAGCCGATTTGGATTCCTTTTATTTCTTTGTATTGTCTGATTGCAGAGGTTAAGACTTCCAATACTATGTTGAATAACAGTGGTGAGAGTGGACATCCCTGTCTTCTTCCTGACCTTAGGGGGAAAGCTCTCAGTTTTTCCCCATTGAGGATGAGTTTCTTTATGCTTTTGATTAACTGATTTATGTATTTGGGTTCTCCCACATTTGGCGCATAAATGTTTATAATTGTTAAGTCTTCTTGGTGGACAGACCCCTTGATTATGACATAATGCCCTTCTGCATCTCTTGATACAGTCTTTGTTTTAAAGTCTAGATTGTCTGATATAAGTATGGCTACTCCAGCTTTCTTTTATTGGCCATTAGCATGATATATGGTTCTCCATCCCCTTATTTTCAATCTGAAGGTGTCTTTAGGTCTAAAGTGGGTCTCTTGTAAACAGCATATAGATTGATCTTGTTTTCTTATCGATTCTGTTACCCTATGTCTTTTGATTGAAGCATTGAGTCCATTGACGTTTAGAGTGAGTATTGAAAGATATGAATTTATTGCCATTATGCTTGTAGAGTTGGAGTGGAGTGTCTGGTGGTGTTCTCTAGTCCTTTCTAATCTTTCGTTGCTTTTGGTATATATATATATATACCATCTTTTCTCCCCTCAGAGAGTGCCCCTTAACATTTCTTGCAGGGCTGGTTTAGTGGTCACAAACTCCTTTATTTTTTGTTTGTCTGGGAAACTTTTTATCTCCCTATTTTGAGTGATGGCCTTGCTGGATAAAGAATTCCCGGCTACATATTTTTCCGATTCAGCACACTGAATATATCCCACCATTCCTTCTGGCCTGCCAAGTTTCTGTGGATAGGTCTGCTACAAACCTGATCTGTCTTCCCTTGTAGGTTAGCAACTTTGTTTTCCTTACTGCTTTCATGATTCTTCCCTTGCCTGAGTAGTTTGTGAATTTGACTATGATATGCCTTGTTGATGGTTGGTTTTTGTTGAATCTAATGACGGTACTCTGTGCTTCCTGGATTTTGATGTCTGTGTCTTTCCCTAGGGTAGGAAAGTTTTCCACTATGATTTGCTCACATACCCCTTCTACCCCTATTTCTCTCTCTTCCTCTTCTGGGACCCCTATGATTCTGATGTTGTTCCTTTTAATGAGTCACTGATTTCTCTAATTCTTAAATCATGCTCTTTTGCCTTAATCTCCCTCTTTTCTCCTGCTTCATTATTCTCTATAAGTTTGTCCTCTACATCGCTGATCTCTGTTCTGCCTCATCCATCCTTGCTGCTGCTGCATCCATTTGTGATTGCAGGTCAGTTATAGCATTTTTAATTTCATTCTGGCTATTTTTTATTTCTTTTATGTCTGCAGAAAGGGATTCTAATCTATTTTAAACTCCAGCTAGTATTCTTATTATCGTGATGCTAAATTCTGGTTCAGACATCTTGCTTGTATCTGTGTTGGGTTAAATCCCTGGCTGTTGTTTCTTTGTGCTCTTTCTTTTGGGGTGAATTCCTTTATTTTGTCATTTTGAAGGGAGAAAAGGAGTTAATGAGGTAGAAAAATTGAAATAAAAAAATTAAAATTAAAAATTAGAAACACACACACAAATCGAATAGATGATGCTAGATTCTAGGTGTTTTTTGGTCTGGGTGTTGAAAGTGGTTTGACAAATTAAAGGAAAAAAAGGGGGGGCAGGAGAAAAGAAAAGGAAATCATTTGAGAATTTGAAAAAATGAATACACTGAGGTAGACTAAAATGAGATGATGGGGGTAAAATAGAATTTGAAAAAAAATACACAAAAGTAAAGAATATAGTAGGAAAAATTAAAGAAAAATATTTTTAATAAAAATTAAAAACAAATGTGAATTTTTGTTTTCTGTGTTTAAGGAAAAAGAAATGAAAAAGAGAAAAAAGATAAAAATGAAAGAAAAAAGAAAAAAGAAATCATTTGAAAATTTGAAAAAGTGAAAATACTGTAGTATACTAAAATAAAATAATGGAAGTAAAATAGAATTTGAAAAAATTTACATAAAAGCAAAAAATATAGTAACGAAAATTAAATAAGAACATTTTTAATAGAAATTGAATGTAAAAAATAAAGTTTTTCTCTTTCTGCATTCAAGAAAAAGAAAAGAAAGAGGGGAAAAAAGAAAAAAAAGGAAATCGTTTGATTATTTGAAAAAGTGAATACACTGTAGTAGACTAAAATAAAATAATGGAAGTAAAATAGAATTTGAAAAAACTTACACAAAAGTAAAAAATATAGTAATAAAAATTAAAGAAAGGTATTTTTAATAAAAATTGAAAATAAAAATGAATTTTTCTCTTTCTGTATTAAAGAAAAAGAAAATAATTGTAAAAAAGAAAAAGAAAAAAGGGAAAAAAGAAAGAAAATTGAATAGATGAACCTGCTAACAGATTGAAGTAGGACTGAAATTACTTTGTTTTCCCCTAGAAGTCAGTCTATGTAGCTCTATACAGTCCATAAATCAAGCCAGTGGTGAGGCTTGTGTTCTTTAAGAGTGAAGTTGGCCCAGTTGGGCGGGGCTCAGTGTAACAGCTCCGCTCTCCACTAGGTGGCACTGCTAGCCTACTGGGGTGGATTGTTGCTGTGCTTGTAGGTGTGTTTGCGCAGGTGCGGGAGCCGTGAAAATGGCGCCACCAGGCTACCCAGTCTGTTCTCCCGGATCAGCAATCGCGCACCCATCCTCTGTCTTCAACTCTCGTCCACTCCCCGCGTTTCCACTCTCCGTGACCAAGCCCCAGGAAGTGCTTCTCTCCCGAGTTTTGTCTCAGATGTGGCTGTTTTCCCCGTGCCTTACTGCCAAAGGACTGTGATTTTGACCCATTCCACCCCTCTGCGGGAGGGTCTCACCAAGCAATGGCCGAATGTCGGCTGCACCCAGGAACGCCCACTGGACCCTGTTGTTGCTGGTGCCCCAAGACTCAGCCAGGTGCCAGCCCGTCCCAGAAAATGTTCGGGATACAGTGTAGTAGCAGCGTTTCAGGGATTATGGAAAATCACAACACACATGTGACACCAGGCTTCACCCTTAACGACCTTGCCCCAGCACCAGCGAACGTGGCCGCCTTCCAGGCTCTGCTGGGACCAGGTGGCTTCAACAGTCTCTACCAAATGTCCTTCCAGCAGTGAAACCACTTTTCCCTGTGTGGCCCAAGAACCTCTTAGACCCCACTCTGTTCCTGGGGATTCACCCTTCCCACCAGAGCACCGCCAGGTATGGAGCTGCAGAGTTGCAGCCTTTGTGCTCCCCTTGTTTACAGTCTTAATGGAATTTAAACCCTCTCCTTTCTCCTTTCTCCCTTTTTAGTTTAGTCCCTGCAGCTGTTTCCAATTTTCCCTTTTCTCTCCAGCTGCTTTTGGGGAGGGGTGATTTTCCCCTATTCTCCCCCTCTCCCCAGTCTCTGTCTTCTTTCCGCCCACAAAAGCGTTTCCCTACCTTCGTGGCTTCTTGCTCCCCAAGTTCAGCTCTCTGTGCCACTTACCTGCTGAATTCTGTGGTTCAGATTGTGCAGATTGTTGTGTTAATCCTCCAACCAGTTTTCTAGGTGTGTAGAATGGTTTAGTGTTGGTCTGGCTGTATTTCATGGACACAAGACACACAAAAAGCTTCCATGCTGTTCTGCCATCTTGTCTCCTCACCCCCAAAAAACTATTTTTTTTAAGTTTATTTATTTATTTTGGGAGAGAGAGAGAGCACACACACATGCACAAGCAGGGAACGGGCAGAAACAGAGAGGGAGAGAGGATCCCAAGCAGGCTCCAGGCTGCCGGTGCTGGGCTGGACACGAGGCTGGACACAGGGCTTAGGTTCACAAACCGTGAGCTCATGACCTGAGCTGAGATCAACAGTTGGATGCTTCACTGACTGAGCCACCCAGGTGCCCCAGAACTGAGACCCATGGGATTCCTTGGCTCAGAATTATTTGGGAAACACAGTCGGAACACAGCCTCTTCAACCATCCCTTGCCCTAAACACCATTTTTGTATTATTAGCCAATTATTTCTGATAATCAAGGCCAAATAACCCTGATGCTTAACACTAAAATATTAAATATGAGGAGTTGCCTGTGTGCTTGTTAAACTATAATTTCTTTTCTGGAGATACAAACGGAAGAAACTCAGTGTTGAATTCACCTTACAGGAAATTTTAGTGAGAAGCTGGTAGCAAGCAAACCAAAGTGTTTTATTTTTGCCTGAATGATTTCCTTTAGAAAATTATTCAAGGACAAGATATAACTTTTTAAATAAATTATTCCAATGAGTGTAAAATTATATGAGCAGGAACAAATCAAAATTTATTCATAAACATATGACTGACAGTAGAATCATTGCTCTAAACCTCTTGAGAATATGTCTCAGACTGAACCTAGATTGAGAGCCTCTTTGTGAACTATCCACGGCCACATACTTCAGTGGAAATATGTTTGTTTTACACAAAAGGAGTACCTAATGAAGAGAACTTTGTCTTTTGTAGTAAAGATGAAAGGCATTGAGGCTTGGTTTTAATTTGGGGGAAAAGGATGAAAATACTGCAGAGACTTGTTTTGTTTTTTAAGTTTTTATTTACCAGAGACTTCTTTGAATTCTCCTACAAACTACCTCCTGAGCTCTTAATCACTGACCCTTAGGCAGTGTTTCTTAATGTCTGGCTCGAGATTATTGGAGTCAGAAGTACTTGAAATTAAGTGTTTAAAATGCTAATTCCTAGGCCTCCTTAGACTTAAAGAAGTCACATTTTAAGTGTGTAAGCCAGAAGATACATTTTTAAAAGCATTCCAAATTATATAGATGAACATAGAAATTGGAAAAATCAGTGCCCTGAAGTATGGACCAGCAAATCTTTTCTGGAAAAGGCCAAATACTAAGTATTTTTACTTTATTCTTAAACCACTTTTTTTGAAGTATGGGTGACATATAAAAGGTTGTACATATTTAATGTAGATAGTTGTATGAGTTTGAGGATAAGTATGCACCCCTGAAACCATCATCACCATTAAGGTCATGGACATATTCATAACCTCCCATGGTTTCCCCCAGCCCCCTCTATTATTATTACTATTACTATTTTGGTGTGGTAAAAATATTTAATGTAAGATCTGTTCTTTTAGCAAATTTTAAGTATACAATACAGTATTGATAGCTATAGGTACTGTACTATATAGGGATTGCTCGAACTTATTTATCTTGCAAAACTGAAGCTGTGTACCCTTTGACCATCATCTCCCCCATTTCGCTCTCCCTGCTGCTCCTGGCAGCCACTTTTCTTTTCTCTGCTTCTGCGAGTTTGATTATTTTCGATTATACATGTAAATTATATCACATAGGGGCGCCTGGGTGGCTCAGTCGGTTAAGTGTCCCACTTTGGCTCAGGTCATGATCTCACAGTTTGTGAGTTCAAGCCCCACGTCGGGCTCTGTGCTGACAGCTCAGAGCCTGGAACCTGCTTTGGATTCTGTGCCTCCCTCTCTCTCTGCCTCTCCCCTGATCATGCTCTGTCTCTCTCTCAAAAATAAATAAACATTAAAAAAAGTTTAATGATATCACATAGTATTTATCTTTCTGTGCCTGGTTATTTCACTTAGCATAACGTCCTTCAGGTCTATCCATGTTGTCACACATGACAGGATTTCCCTTGTTTTTAAGGCTGAATAACATCCCACTGAATGTATAAAGCACTTTATCCATTCATCTGTCAGTGGACCCAGGTTGTTTCCCTGTCTTGGCTATTGTGAATAATGCTGCAGTGAACATGTGAGTGCAGGTATCTCTCAAGATCCTGACTTTAATTCTTTCTGATAAAGATCCATAAGTGGAATTGCTGGATCATATGGTAGTTCTATTTTTCATTTTTTGAGGAGATAATGTAATTTTAGAATGCATTTAGCTAGAATGATAAACAAAACTATACTACTTGTATCCAGAATGTTTCTGTGTTGTCTACCTTTAAAAGACACTTATTAATTCTAATAATTTTAATAAGAAAACTCAGAAACTCCATTCATAATTAAGTGCCTCTTTTATTTGTAGCCTATTTAGAAACTAACTCTTACTTTTGGAGCTCTGGGACAAATTATAATATTCCCCATTGAAATCTCTACCAGTTGCCTTTTGTCTTAATGTCTTTTGATCTGACTCTGCTAACATTGTTAAGTGAGAGAAAGAATGTACTCTTATGTTTGCAAAACTTATTTCATACCAAATTTCTATAATTTTCTAGAACCAATATCAGAACTTCAGCATCAGCTTTATTTTTATTTTATACCAAAATACTCCTACATCCAAGAGGCATAAAGTTCTCTTCAAGGGTAAACTTTTTATGATCAAAGGCACTCCTAGATACCACAGGCCCCCAACCACCATGCCTTCTCTTTCTGCCTTCGCCGCTCTCATGGCCTCCTAATTCCCACATCTGCCACACATGCACACACGTGCTCGCATGCGCACATGCTGCACATCCTCTCTTCTTCCACAGACCCCTAATCGTTGTTGCCTGGGTTTTGCCTATTTCCTAATCCAACGTTTGCATAGGAGAAAGTGTAAGTGATTACAACAGAGAAAAAGGAAGAGAATTGAAAGGAGTGGAGAAAGTATTGTCGTGAGGTAGCCATGAAATGAAATAACAGCATAGAGAAGGAGCTGTGTGTAAATCTCTGCCTTCATCTGATGACAGATGTGTTGATGCAGAATTTGAGGGCTAGGATAGACCTGTGAGTCTTCCAGTACAAAGCCCTCTGTTAGCAAATAAAGAAAAAAAAAAAGGAGTAGAGAGTGGGTGACTTAATTCAGGAATTTAAATAGGTGTTGAGGAAACTAGAATTAGAAACTATATGTCAGTTTTTCCATTAAGATGTTTGAGTTTTGTTTTTGTTTTTGTTTTCGTTTTTCCTATTCATACATCCTTAGTAGCATGTACTCCTCCTAACCCATATGAGATAAGACTGGTATTTTCAGACCCCCGCATTATCAGCACGGTGATAGTGGTGTATTCATCAGGACTCAGGGTTTGAGGGAACTGACTGTACTCAGATTGCACAAAGAACTATGATTAGTTTACGCTAATTAATTTGGGTTTATTGCATAAATACACCAAGAGTAAATTAAACAGTAAACAGTATAAATTGTCCCATAACCAGGTCTCACGGAGCACTGGAATGTTAGTTGCAAAGCAAGTCTAAGGATCCAAAATTCTTGTTCCTATTCAACAGCAGACATCCTTGCTCCCTATTCCAGTGTTCTAATATGATGTTGACTCAGCTAATCTCTAAATGTAATGCTCTTATTTTTACTAATAATAGACTTTTTCCCCTTTCTCTGTGTGTATGACTAATACCACTCCCTTAGAAAAATGGCAATCACCTTTTAACGTGGAACGACCCAAACATGACAGAGCACTTGTGTGTGCCCACTTCAAAGGCCATGAGTTAACCCCCAGATCTGGTTCTTTTAGGTCAGATGCCCATCTTGTGTCAATCAGTTATGGCGAGGGTGGTGGCAAAAATCATGGCATCATATGAAATAAAATACACCTCAGTGGAGGCCATGGGTATAGCAGCCCTATGGTTTCCCAAAAGGTCATTGTAACCACTTCACATGCTAAGCACTTCGCATGGCCTGCCCTATGAAGAAACAAGCTTTAAAAACAAACAACCCCCACCAAAAAAAAAAAAAAACATACACAATGAATGAATACAGAATATATATGTGTAGTACACATAAAGCAGAGAGATTTTGGATTATAACTGAATGTACACAGTAGTCACACCTGAGACCACAGTAAATGATGACAAAGGAGGGGTGGGGTGGAGGCATCAACCTTTACAGATGAAGAGAAAGGAAGAGGGGACAAGAAAAACAGTATTTTGTGGGCAAGAGCACAGACGTTTGGTAACTGACTCAGCACTACTGAGAAAGTTGAATCCTAAACTGACAATATTAGAAAATCAAAAAGCAAGGCAATTTATACCACATGACTCATGAAAGAGATGAAGGCTCCGGGCACCTCTGGAAGTGGGGGTGGAAGTGGAGAGAGAACAAGAGATGTTGCTAAAGTCTGTTAAAGAGAGTAGTGGCCTCCGTAGTTCCTCTGCCTGCCATGGCAAAGCCTGGGGCTTATTCTCCAGGGAGGATGAAACAGAGGGTAGGTCAAGTGGATGGCACTGGCACAGCTAAGATAGGGTACCATCCTGGAAAAGTGCCTTCTGCCAGGACTCAGGTTCCAGAATCCCAGCAGCTGAGTTTATACCTTTCAGGCAGGAGATTAGAAACACTTTCCTGAAGAATTCGACTACTAGGGGTTCCCTAGCCAAATGCCAAGCCAGATCACCCAGCAGTGGATCCCACCACATTCAACACATGACAGTCCTGTGCAGAGAGCTTCCCCTCAGCCTTTTAGCACCGGATTCTTCAGTAGGATTGAATAGCATGTCCAGATATTTGGTGAAAGCTTCTAGTAGGAAAGGCAGAGAAACAAGAACACAGGGAAAAGTAGCTTGGAGGAAATAAAAATTTGAAAGGACCTAGTGGTGAATACTCCCCCCCCAAAAAAAATCACAGCTCTTTGCAAGGGTGTTATTGCTTTTCCTCCCATCAAGAGAGTCCATTTGAGTATGGGCTGGCTGGTGACAGACTTGGAGAGTTTGTCAAGGGGGCCTATAAGCCTCTGCTAGTGCTCTCTTAGAACCTGGGAATTGCCCGGAATCATGAGAAATAGTAAATGAAATTGTTCTAAACCACCAAGTTTGACATGTGTTCATTTTAAGATTGCATAAGAATCATGGTCTTACCTTTTTAAAACTATGCTTTAGCAACAGCCAGGTCTTCATTTTTCTCAGGTTGAGAGAATGCCTAAAACTGGGCGGGGGGTGGGGGCTGGGAGGCAAAATAAGCGTGTTACTTAGAATAATGGACATTAATGTCAAAAGAAACCATGAAAGCTTGAAATTGTCATTTTTCCTAATAATCTTTACAAAAAAACTCTTGTTTTATCAAAGTCTTGTGCATGTGTAACTTGGATAAAAGTTAAAACTACATCCTAAAATGTAAAGGCCCAAGAAAAAAGATAGAGAAAGAAATGTACCAAAATGTTCCTGATGCTATTTATTGCCTGAATGGTCGGTTGCAAGTGATTTTTATTTTGTATTGTTTTGAATATGTACTGATTACATATTCTCTAACTTTTCTCTATTTTCCAAATTTTCAATAGTGAGTATATATGGCTTACATAATCAGAAAAAAAAAACTTGATGAGTTAGAGAAAAAAATAAGCAAGAAAGTCTTCTTGACCATGTTTAACTGCTAGGCTCTCCTGCACTCTCATGTCCCTTTCCATTCTCTTCAGGGTTCTGAATGTTTTCATCTCTTTCTCACTCTCACACATAATGAGAACACACAATCAGCTCCTCGACAATTGTCAATTCTTTTTAGGTTTTTGGTTCTTCCTGAAAACAAACCTTCTCAGAAAAACAAACTGGTGTGTATATGGCAGCTTTCTTTGATTTCTAGACATTCTCTGTGTTTCTGTATAACTTTTTGTCTCTCCCCTATCCTAACCCCTAAGACTACTGGCTCTGCCATGCTATCCTACTCTCCCTCATCTAGAAGTACCAAACTCAGATCCTCCATGTTCATGATTTGACCGCAGGATAGTGATTCGACACATCTGTGTTAAATCATAATCCACTTTCCCAAGCTGTTTTTCCTCACACTCAGGGCTGATGTTGGCCAGAGGAATGACAGAAGTCCCATTCGTCTCTGGTTCCACCCCTTGTAAGCTCTTTTTAAGGGGAGCTGTGATGTTGAATGTCACTGTTCTCCCTATAACACCATCTTGTAGGCTGTTGATACTGTTGCTCGTGTTACAGGTTGATCTGCATGAAATACATGCACTATCCACAAACCTGAGAGTCTTGCAGAAAGGATCGTTTAAGGAAGCCACACATAGGAGAAAGATTTTTCAAGGTATTAGTTCTTTCCTTCTTAGAAGAAAGGCTAATTTCACAAATAAAACATAGTGGAGACAGGGAGGGCTGAGAGGAAAGGATAAAGACTTGCCTTTCACTGAGACATAAATATTTTATATGTGAAAGCTAGGATTAGTTTCTACTCTGGTCTTTGAATGTTTTTTTATTCTTTAGCTAAAATGTGCTTTTCCAAATTACAGCAGGAATATTATAATACAGCAGTACTTTCTAACCCTGCCACTGTGTCGCACTCAACTGTTGTGGTTCACTCCTTTAAACTGTGCTTCAGATTACATAGATAAGTGATTATTAATACTATACATATTTATGTACTTGATAAATTATTTTCAATATTTGCATTTTTGGTGAAAAAAGTCTCCCTATATAGAGGAGAGGAGGGAGTCAAAAGGAAAAAACTATTATAAGCTAGGGGCAGGGCTAAAGTATTGAGCAAAGTATGAGTCTTCATGACTAAAATGTTCACTCCTATGTAAAAAAAATACTACAGTCAATTGTTTGAATAAACAATTCTAAGAGCATGAAAATATCCTTGTTTTTACATGGAGCACAGCTTGTATTTATATACAGTGTGAGGTATTAAAGTATAAACACAAGAAGTCGCTGCAATAGGTAATAACACCTACTTCCTTTGTGCTGAGGGACTAGGAAGCTCTCAACTGTGTTGGAGAAAAATCATCCATGGGAAAGAAGGAAGGAAGAGAAAAAGAAAGAAGGAAGGAAGGGAGGGAAGGAGGCAGGAAGGAGTAAGGAGAAAAGAAGGAAGGAACCCTACTGATTTAAACTGTATTTACCAACTGTAATCCACCAAGAAATTTTAGAAATACTGATTTATGTCAAGAAAAACATTTTTTAAGGTTATTTATTATTTTTGAGAGAGGGAGAGAGAGAGAGAGTACATGGGCGTGCACAAGCACAAATAGGGCAGGGGCAGAGAGAGGAGGAGAGAGGATCCCAAGCAGGCTCCATGTTGTGCAGAGACTGACATGGTGCTCGATCCCAGGAACTGGGAGATCATGACCTCAGCCAAAATTAAGAGTCAGACGCTTAACCGACTAAGCCACCCAGGAGCTTCAGGAAAACATTTTCATCTTACATTCAGAAATGGGGAAAGGGATGGTCTGGTCATATCAAAAAGGGAATATTAAATTCTCTCTTTTAAAACTGCTAACAATAATAATCTATAGTTAAGACTTTTTGCTTAAAGGTACCAAAGAAAATAAGAAGACAAAAAAGAAAATTAACTGTATTGTATCTCCCAGAGTCTGTGGGCATAGCCAGCTGTGCATGATGTAATAGGGGGTACTGCAATAGATGGGCACAGAGGCCAGCACAGGAGATTTGAGCCACATACTTGGATTTGGAGAACTTTTGGAATCTGGGTTTTTTTTCTTTGTTTGTCAGGTGGTACTAAAATGTTTTAATTTTATAAAATAAAAAAAGATGGAGAGATAGAAAACTAAATGTGATAGAGATTAAAATAATAAAAGAAAATCTACAGAGAGTGGAGTTGGGATGGGGAAGTTAATTACCAATTTCTATTCTGATTCTTCCACCTTATATTTTATCATAGCTCTTGGATATCACTTTAAACACAACTTTGTCTTTTCCTTATAACCCCATAACAAATTCCCCTTCTCTTCCCTTCATATTTTCATATATACCCCTCTTCTCTCTTATTCCCTCCACTTTTCTTCCTTGTCTTTCCTCCTCTATTTCCTATTTTTCTTTCCCTAATAGCAAGAGACATGCAAAGTGTAGAACAAAATGGGAGTATTATTTTTAAATGAAATGGGGGAAAATGTCAAGAAACAGCAGAATATTTGGGGGGTCAATTCGATTATGCTTCCTCTCTGCAAAGACAAGATGAAAAAAGAGGAAGAGGAGAAGAAGAAGGGAGAAAGAAGGAGAGAGAAGGGGGAGAGAAGAGGGAGAAGCTGGAGGAAGAGGAGATGGAGAGAAGGAGAGGAAAAAGGGGAGAAGAGGAGGATTTCCACAAATAATCTCCAGTGATCTTTGGGGGCAAAGGGACCCAAGTTTGAAGTACTAAGGAATGACGGAGCCAAAGAAGGGAGATCAACGCAGAAGAGTAAGATGAAGAGTAATAGAGTGTACTAATGAGGTGGGAAAGGAATAGGATTAGTGGTAAATATAAAGCAAACAAGAAAATGTGTAAATTGGATTGTTAAAATTATATTCAGTGCTTTCAGTTGGGTAAATCAAAGGTATGAAAATCCACTAGAAAGGCTTTTGTTTCAATAGTATCAAATGTCATAATGAATTAGAAAGCAAAATCATAACCAAGGACATGTTGAAAAAATTCATTAATAACGCTTAAAAAGTTATAGCACACATAAATTGTTAAGTACTGCCCACTCAAAACAATTAATAATTCAACTTAATATGTAGCTCCTAGTCCAGACAAATGGTTTTAGCATATTTACTTAAATAATGAAAGATTTCACTAATTATGAAGGCTGGTAGTGGGATAAAAAGTTATTCAAGGCATTCAAATTGTTCTTTTTCTAGGATATGCTCTTATATGGAGTGTTGAAATGCAAAGGTGAGATTTGCAGTCTATTAGAACACCAAAAACTAAGGGCTGTAATATTGCTAAATACTTATTTGTACTCAATATTATGCATTCTGTAAGGCTTTCCTCCTTTTCTTTTTAATTTGATGATCATACCCAACAAATTGCCTGATTTGTCTCTAATTATCTTGTCAAAATTCTAAATAATAAATTTTTACATAAGTAGAATTATAGCCATGTAAGAAATTTTTTAAGTTTCTAGCATATCTAGTAAATAAAATATACTATGATAGACAAAGAGGATTATCAATAAATTTAATTTCTATTAGTAGGACAACTGCATTAGAGCAAACTAATCATTTGTGAAGAGTGGACATACTTTAAAAAAAATACATTTAATTAAATACATTTAATTCAGTCAGAATTGCTGGTCTTCTCTTTGCTCAAGACCTTATTTATATTAGGCATTAAAATGGGTCAAATAATTTTAGGTGAGAAACAAAAAGACAAGTGATTATAAAACCACACTTGCTCTTATGTATACTTTAATATTTAATAGTTCAATAGTACAGTGGAAGGAGTACTATAGTAGTACAGTATCTGAAGTAGGAGAGATAAAAATAATAATGGAAAGACCTGGAAATCCCCATGGATTGGTAAGAATAATGCAGTGCCTTCCACCGACATCACAGGGAAGGAAAGTTTGAAAAGATGGTGAAAAGCAAGAGCTAAGGCCCAGAGGTAGGCATCTCTTATTTCCGAAGTTTCTTCCCTTGTAGCAGTCTGAAATCAAATCCTCTGTGATTTTAATCCCCTGTCTCTTTAATTCCTGTCTCTGGAGTTATGCACACTAGACCTATTCATTCCTTTAAAAGAAGGCTTTTAATTACTGCTGATTGTGTCTGAGTCTTCTGTAAGTAAAGATTTTCTGTTCCTTCTTAAATGACAATTTTTAAGTGTTTCTTAACTGTCAAAATTTTGAATCACTTTATTATCTTCATTGTGTTCTTCTAAATCAGTTTCAGATTGATCATACTATTTCAAGTGTGTTGTCAAATGCCTTTCAGTGGTGACAAAGCAAAACTGGATTACAAGATCCCCTGCTCCCAAACACAGATGAATAAACAATTACCAAAAATGACAAATGTACTGCAATCAAAGAAAAAAGTAGAAAATTCTGGGCTTTTTTATATGGCTCTGAACTCCCAAGAAATATTATCAAGGGAAAAAGTGGATTGAAATCTTAAAAATCTCACAAATGCTATCTATGTGGAAAGAAATGTACTATAAGGTGAGTAGGAAGCAGGGGAAAGGAAGTCTTGAGAGTAGAAAGCAGTATGATTTTTCATGTTTTTAGAAGCTCAGCAGAGGCAGAATATGTGGTTAAGGATTGCCATTGTCCAGGGATTTCCAAAATAAAGAACTAATGTCAAGCCTTAAACCATTGTTTCTTGAAAATACAGCATAAGCATACCTTGGACTAGATAATGTGGACTCCATGAGAACTGGAGAAGGCCATCAAAAAAATATGAAACAAAAACTCAGCATCTGAGTCTTATGAAGAAGGCTGCTCCAGTTCCAGCTCTTATACATACTTCATATTTCAGAAAGGTGGATAACATGTAGTTCCAATCTTTAAGCAGAAGAGAAGCCTATCTTAGGTAAAGTGTTAACGCTGCAAGAAAGAATTCAATCACTTTAAATCAAAACATTGAGAATGTCCGGATAGAACTGCCCACATCAAACATGAGCAAGCTGAGAGAAAAAAGCCAAAAACAACAACCAATGAAAAAAATAAGAAAACAGAGAAGGAGAGGAAGAGAAGGATGAGAACGAAGCATGCAAAGATGAAGAACCCACTACAGAAGAAGGCATTACCCAAGGTAAAGAAAATCTTCCAAAAATGCTTTGAGCCACAGAAAAATAGAATATGGATAGGAATTCAATAAAACATAAACTCTAGGAGAAGATGATAAAGCATCTATATAAATGGCTGAAGAAACAAATTGAGAAAAAATGCATTATTCCAGAACTAAACAATAATTTAGAATCAGCAAGGAACAGAATTGACATGGCTAAAAATCTATTAGCTACATAGACAATAGAACTGAATATCACAGTAACTGTGTACAGTAGGTTAGACAATAACCACCTAAGAATATCAGGTGTCAGTCCCTGAAACCTGCAAATATTACCTGATAAGGAAAAGGGGTCTTTTCAGATGGGAGTAAGTGAAGGATCTTGACATGGGGAGATGATCCTAGATTACCCAGGTGGGCCATAAATCTAATCATAAATGTCCATGTAAAAGAGAGGCAAAGGGAGATCTGACTCCGTGGAAGAGGAGGAAGCAATGTGACCAAGGAGGCTGGAGTGACACTGCCATAGGAAAGGTTGCCAGCAGCGACCAGAAGCTGGAAGAAGGGGAGCAAATCTTCCTAGAATGTTCAGAGAGCCTAGCCCTGCTGACACCTTCATTTCAGCTCAGGGAAGCTAATGTCAGACTTCTGGACTCTGGAACTCTGAGAGAATACATTTCTGGTGTTTTAAGCCACTGACTTGGCGGAGCTCTGTTACAGCAGCTCTAGGGAACTAGAGAGAGATGACTGCTTCATTTTTGCCTTCCAGACCCTGCAAAAGTTCCTCTTCTGCCCAGCTCTAACCTACTACCATACAGGAAAGGGGGGTCTAGGAAAAGTAGTTCACACTTAACTAAATGATTGATTTGGTTGGTAAGCCAACATGAGTAGCCTGAGGTTTCCAAACAAGGAGCCCAGAGGTTTGGAACAATTGGTCTGTAATCAGAAACCATTCAAACAAAACAAATCTATATTTGCTTGTAAAATGACCTGCTCTCTTTCTATCTTGTTCTCTAATGATGCTTATTGTTTTCGTGTCCAAGATTAAATGTCCATTCAAGCTTAACCAATTTCCTCCTGATGTTCATTTCAGGTTTATACCACAATGAGGTCATGATTTTACTCTTGCAATCATATATTGGTAAAATGAAGTTACTTCTGAAAATTATTTAATATCTAATTCAAGACAAAAAATTTGAGAAGATATGACAAGTAACCAACACTGCTAGTGTTTAGGTAGTTGACTATCTTCCTATCTACTTTCAGAGTGAAGGATTACATGGAAACAGAGTAAAACTACACTACATTTGGAATACATCTGATACTTCATCCCCCAGTATTTTTTTCTGATCAGTACTATCTCTCATTTATTTATAAAGGAACAAAATGTAAGAGCGGCATTTTCTGATGTGCAAGATGGGCATTCTTCAATGACTATAAGTTTCATGCAGCATTATACAAAATTTAATCACATAGAGATAAAGATCTGCCCTTCCCAATTATCTTTCCATTGATTATACCAAAGGGAAAGTCTCAACTTCTTGCTAGTATCTTAAACATACCTCTAAATATAACCGTTCTCTTGAAGTAAATAGAGATCAGGTCTCAGGCCTAGGGCTTGGGGAAGGCAAGAGGACTTGCTATAACTTATTTAGTGTTTTCAATGCATTTAGTTTTATAAAAGTCTACTTTCTCCAAGTAATATCACTGACTAATTATATTAGTTATAGAAAGTCAATTTAAGGAATATGGTAAGTAAATAATGTTACAAGTGGATGTGGATGTAGCAAATATTATGAAGGTAGTACAAAAATGGATGAACTTAGAGAAACAGTGCATGGGGAAATCACGCAACATACCTTCACCATAACTGGTTGTCACTGCCATAAATAATACAAAGAAAGAGGTGACATCATCACGGGTTATTTTCTTTGTACTAAAGCTATTGTATTTATACTTAGAATTGTTCTTCACGAGGGATATTCCCTACTAAAGAATAGTATAGGGGCGCCTGGATGGCGCAGTCGGTTAAGCGTCCGACTTCAGCCAGGTCACGATCTCGCGGTCCGTGAGTTCGAGCCCCGCGTCAGGCTCTGGGCTGATGGCTCGGAACCTGGAGCCTGGAGCCTGTTTCCGATTCTGTGTCTCCCTCTCTCTCTGCCCCTCCCCCATTCATGCTCTGTCTCTCTCTGTCCCAAAAATAAATAAAAAACGTTGAAAAAAAAAATTAAAAATAAATAAATAAAAAGAATAGTTATGTATACATATAAAAGCAGATTCAATCAGTTATGATGCAGGTTCAGCTGCTATTACTGGTAACCAAGTGAAAAATGGCTCCGATAACATAGAAGTTGATTTCTCTCTCCTGTAATAGGCATATTGCAAGTAGCCCAGGAGGTTTCCCTTTCGCTTTTGCTCCTCTTGCACTGCTGAAGCTGCTACAGGATCAAAGATGCCAAGCACACGTTCTACATCTCATGTAGCAGGATGAAAACAGAAGCCAGATGAAGGACAGCTTCTTCCCTTAGTGCTGTACCCTGGTAAGGGCAAAAGCATCTTGCCACATTTAAATATAAAGGAGGTTGGTTGGTCGTATGGTCCACCGGAAATTCCATTAGTATAGAAGAGAATGGGTATTCATGGGCACATAGGGGTCTGTTTAAAGATCCAGGGGATTTCTCAATACAGAAGAGATGAAATTATATTCAGTATTATTTTATCATTACTGCATTATTGCATCTTATGGTTCTATTCCATGCTAAATTAAATACAACCCCCTTGGCCTAAAGTTCAAGTATCTCCACAGTTATCTACAATATAAAAATATGGCTTTAAGTTACAGACAGTTTGAAATGGCAACACATTAGAGCTGCTTCTTTAAAAAAAATGTACAATGTTACTGAATGTATCTGGGTGAATATGATAATTAAGCAAGATGCGCATTTGAGCATGTAAGAGCATGTATATGGGGCTTATTTCTTGAAGACATCAACTGACACTAAAGCCTAGAAAGGTGTTTATACATTTTTAGCTCTGCTAATGACCAGTAGGTGACAGAAGGTAAACTCAAGACTCCCACAGAAGAGGCTGACACTGATAAATGAAAACGAGGTTAAACAGAACCATTGTGAAAATCCCTGTGGTAAAACTTGAGGAAAACAGAAGTTAAAGCCAGATGCTTCTGTTGCACAGCTCATCCAATTTAAGTCCACACAAGAATCAAAAATCTCTCTTCTAAGACTTCGTCACAAATGCCCAAGGTTTGGGGAGTGGCAGGAGAAATGGTTAGCACTTGCCACTCCTGGGACATTTTGTGTGAGGCCCCCAAAATCGTGGGAAGCCCCTGGGACCTGCCCTAGATGCAAGGGTCTTAAGTCATGTTCACTACCATGATAGCACCATTGGGCACATAACTTTTCCACTTTCCATATCTTGGAAATAATTGTGACACATGGTAAGCAGAAAGTGGGACACTTTCTGTGGGACACAGAACTACACTCCCCCTGTAGTTCTGTGTAGGAACTCCCCTATACACCCCCAAGAGTAACAGAGATCCCATTCCACTGTAACAGTGAAAATACCGTGAAAACAATCATCAACACAATAGAGTAGTATTATCACTTACTACTCAAATGGTACCAGGGTATAAGAATTCACTTATGTATCAGATCAGAATATGTACTCATTCAAGCCTATATGACCTAACGCTACTTCTCTTTCAAATCTTAGAATATTTTTAATTTGTAAAGAATTGTGTCCATCCATCCTTAAAAAGTAAAGCGATGCTGGACATGAGGAAAGTGGCTTAACTGTTATTAGGATAGCTCTAAATAAAACCGTAGAGTAGGCAGAGCTTCTGTCTTCACTTCCAGCCTAGCTCTTTTACAATTTCCTGCTGGTCTCTACCCCTAATCTTTCAAGCACCTGGTCTCCTTGCATTCTTCTCTATCCTATCCCACATCCTAGCTTCTGATTTCATCCATGCTATTCTTGCTCCCAGAGAAGGATCTTCTACACATGGCAATAGTACATTACATTGTATACTCAACTTCGAGGGGAAAAGAATGACTATGGACAGAGTGGCTAGATATTCCCATCCTCTTCCATCAACAGTATTATGAAAGAAGTCGTGCCCCACTCATTCTTGGTCATGTCATTTGGGTTGGATAAACCATTCGCAACTTTAGGGGTGAGCCGTATGATCGCCTTTTGTCATCTGGATCAAGTACCTATAGAAGGCCAAGTTTTCAGTGGAAATAAAGAGTTTAAGGACTGTGGACTTGGTTGGTTACTTCTAAAAAATGTGGGAAAAGAAAATGATGAGTTTAGCGCTTTAAATTCATAGCACAAGGTCTAGGGAATAAACGGAAAGCTTCCTTACACCTTGTAGCTAAATGGTTGAGATTTCTGAAAACAAACCCAAAGTCCAATCCTGCAGGTGGCTAAATTATAATGCACATAGAGTTCACAGCCCCAGATTCTCTTATGTTATAGAATTGATTAGAAAAGAGTGGGAACTATGAAAAGTGGAATGAGACTATCTGGAGAAGTCCTAGAGAAGCTGGGCACCTTGAACCTCCAAATTCTGCTGTGTCTCTTTTGCCAGGAGAAAAAGCCTATTTTCACTGTGGAAAGAGGTTAGACTCTTCTTGCCTAAAAAACGTGTAATGACCTTTCCAAGAGAGTTACCTTGCAGGAAATCTTAATCTTCTTCTTACTATTACTCCTTACCTATAACTATGTTAAAATCCAGGGCACTGAGAATAAAGTATGACCTGGGAGGAAGTGGCATACACAATATTGCAAAATTCTGGCAATATACACAAACTAAAACCTGAGGAATGTGTATCATAATGGATTCTGTCGTAATGGAGTGCTTGGAATCAGGTAGAAGGAATGCACTATTGGCCAAGGCCAAACTTACTGATATAGGGGGATTAATGACAAATTTTGAATTTAATGTGTTATCTAAGGTAGTTTGGATTGGCTCTATGGGTTCAATTGCTTGATTGAAATTTGGAGTTAAGTATGGTTATGCTGACTGAAGTTGAGAAACCAAAATTGCCCTGGTATTTTGCAGAGAAATGTATCAAATATTTAAGGACTATTGGATACTGCAGTGACTTTATAATGTGTGACTTCCTCTCCCATCAAATTATGTCCTCAAGGAAGGTCTGGAGGGCATTTCCTTTATAAAGGCTTTGAGAAGTAGACTGGTGAAGGGATCACCAGTATCCTTGAAGGCTTCTGTAATAGCTGTTTTCTGGAGGGCAGGGGTAACAGTGGGCAATGCTGCTATTAAAATAGGTTGTCTGAATCCTGTGTGGGAAGATGCAATCCCACTGTACCACAAGCCAAGTTCCAGGTCTTACTTGTCAAGAGTCAAAGAAGGTACAGTTACTATAACAGGAAGCAGACTATTTGACCATCAGTGATCTTTGGTCCTGGATAATTGATTGTGATGATTTTAGGTCTGAAATATATCATTGTAGTTTATTTGAATAATCAGAATGGCTCTGATAACTGAATAATGGTGGACAGAAATCTAACTTAAATCATCTCAATAGAGAGTCCTGGACCCTCAATCAATTCCCAGATTTGAGCCAATTTATAAGTAAAATCTCCTTGAATGAAGGTAGGGCTGGGTTTCCTTGAGACATTTGGGGCCCTTAGACATTCCCAAAGAATATCCCATAAAACTTCTTAGCCTTTCCCAAAGGAATTGTGGACACTTACCAATGTGAATGCACTGACGAAAGGGTAACACCCAGATCTGAGGGAATTATTGGACCCTGGGCACTAAATCAAAACTAACCTGGGGAACAAAACCTTAACAGTCAAGTTAGAAGCTTATGGAAGTCAGGAGACTAATAAGGTTTTGGTTCATGTCTGCCTTGTAGTGGCTCCAGTAGAACCTCTATCCACTCTAGTAATTTTTTCCAATTCCAGAAAACAGAACTGAAATAGACACACCTAACAATTGCCAGAATCCCCACAGTAGTTCGCTGACACACAGTGAGGCAAGAATTATAGTAGGAAAGGCCAAATGGAAACCTCTAGAATAGCACTGAATTATCAAAAATTAATCTGATGGTGACTCTTGTCACAGTGGCTATTCTACATGTGTTTCTTGACTACAATAAATCAACATAGTCTCTGGTTCCTGGTGTGCAGCTGTTAAACTGGTGAAGTCTTTCCCTCTGTACTTGCTAGAAACAATCAAGCGTAGTTTGCTTTCAACTCACTATCTCTCTGTCCAATTCAGTCTTCAGGCACTTTGATAACCTATCCATCCTATAGGATATGATACTGCTCAAATACAATGGCATCACACTAATTGAACCTTACTGGTAAGCAGAAACAGAAACACTGGTAAGCCACATGTGGATCAGGGGTAGGAAGAAACCTCCGTGAAAATTCAAGGGTCTGACACCCCAGTGAAATTTCTAGGAGTCCCATAGTTTGGGGCATATCGAAATAGCCCTTCCATGGTTTAAAAATCCTCTCCAGTTACTAAGAAAGAGGCTTAATGGCATCTTTTCACTTCAGGGACATCATACTTTATTTGGGTATTCTATTACAAACCATTTACTGAAAAACCTGAAAGACTAAAATTTTTAAATGGACCCAAAGCAAAAAATAGCTCTGCAACAGGTAAGGGAGGCTGTACAGTTGTTCTACCATTTGAGTCCTATGACCCTGCAGATCCAGTAATGTTTGAAATGTCTGGGCAGATAGGGATGCTGTATGGAGTCTTGGCCAGACCCTATAGGGAAAATGCATCACAGAAATACATTTTACAGCATAGCTATGCTGTCATCTGCAGATAACTATTTCCCTTTTGAAAAATAGTTTATGGCTTACCAATGAGGGTAAACAGACACTGACTGCTTGGCCATTGGCCCTTGAGTTAGTATATTTTCTGAGCTGCCCATGACAAACTGGGGATTGTCTGATGCCCAAGTCATAGTAACAGTAACAACACCTCGTCAGGAAAACGTAGTAGAAAGGAAATCAGAGTTGGGAAGGTCATGAGGCACAAGTAACAACATCAAATGGCTCAGATTCCTTAAAAAGCAATTAATTAAAAGTCTACTACTTACCCCACTATGTTCTGAACTCCTTGAAGCAGAGAATATGGAGTGTTCATCTCTTTATCTGTAATGCTTGAAAAATTCCCAGCAAATTTCAACATATTTTTATTGAATGTGTCCAAGCATAAAATAATTAGGGCCTAGTTAAGGAATGTGGGAACACAGCACAAAGGAATTGGTGGGTTAAATTAAATTAGCAAGAAAGTTGTACTGGGGGCAAAAAGCTGAGAGAACAGTTGGGGAACGATCAGGCAGCATGGGAAACATGGACAATGACAGTCAGAATTCTGATTTTTTTTAACTAAACCTGGGGTAGAAAATGACATTTTATTGGTGGATATAAACAGAAATTTCAGAAAAAGAAGTTTCAGAATGATGCAATGAAGTATAGTGTCTGTGAATGTAAGATATAAGGAGCTCTTCAAGGCAATTAGTATCCCGATGAAATAGTAGGTCCTCCAGAAAGGATCATAATCATATTAAAGGGGGTCATGGAGAAGAAGCAAGTAAAGAAGAAAATTCAAGAGCAAATAAGGGGGTGAAATGGAGAAACAAGAATAATGTAGTTGTGTCAAAGTGGGCAGGTCTAACAATACTGTCAAATATGCAATAAAGAGGGATAAGAATAGGCTCTTGCTTTAGGTGTCTTTGTCTTTAGTCACTTTTTAATTGGAATGATTTCAGTAACATGGAAACAGTGTAAACCACAATAGAGAGCCACAAAATTTGAAAAGTAAATAGAGAAAGGCTGCAGGGATATTCTATTTGATCAAGTTGAAGCAAAGAGAGGAAGGGGAAGCATTCAGGGTGAGTATACACTGGGCAGAGGACATACCTCCCCATGTTTGAATATGGCAGGGCTGGAAGCAATGGGAAAGAGGTGAACAATGAAAGAGAGAGCATGGGCTCAAGGCTGAGGCAGGTGGATGGCTGAAGAATAGGTATGTCTGTGGAGAACAGCTGATTTATGATTATGATATTGGAAGATGGGGGAAAGCGAAAAAAGATTAGGAGCCAAAATCAGTGATGTTTTCCCAAAAGTCCACCTCACAGGGCCTGGGAAGAAATGATCAATGGGGAATAATAGATTTTTAAAACTGTGAATGCTCATTAGTGATAAATAAAGTAGCAATAAAAAGCTGAACATCATAGAAAAATATGCATTGTTTCACCTTGATTTGACTTGTCAGTCTTATAAGCTTTCGTTTTAATTGTATCCCAAGTACACAGAACTACACTTGATTATAGTCATGCATTTTGGATTAGTGAATATTTAACAATAAATTTTATCATGACTTGGGTGCTAAATTTTGCTCTGTATTCAATAACATCAATTATGAAATGTAATGTTCCAGATTCTAGTTCAGTAGCAGGGAACATGCACATTAATGGAATCTTTAAAAGCCTATATATATAAATTCCAAATGCAAATATTAAAATCATATATATTATACAATCTTAGGTTTGAAAGATATAGAAAGATTTAAGAAGTCCTTTTTCTCTTGCCCACTGAGGGCTATGAGATTAAACAAAGTTGTGGAGGCTTCCCATTGAAATGAAGCTTATTACCTTGAATATTTTCCTCCTACTCCACTACTCCTATTTTCATTCTAAAAACTCAATATAGTCTTAACGTATTTTGAGTTTATCTGTGCATTACTTTATTTTCCCCATCTTGTTTAAGAATTCTGAGGGAACAGGAGAGGAGAAGTACCCTTCAGATACCCACAGTAATGCTGCTTCCATGGAATCATATTCAATTAATTGGCACCTGACCCCAGACCTAGGAGCATCCTCCTGAAAAAAATGTAGTTAAAAAATGCTCAATAAGCATGTTCAGTGATAGATGTTCAAGTGCTGATTTTCAAGACCAGTTTTTCTATACCTATTAGCCTACCAGTTTTGTGGTTCTCTTCGTTTACCATCAGGAGAGAGCAGTCATAAACATAGCTAGTCATTAGGAGCTTGGGTGGTTTTAATAAAATGAAAATTGCCTTGTTTCTATTATTGATGATCTATCTCTTCCTTTGCTTGTATTGAATAGCAACTACTAAATGGGTTCATAATACTAATTCTTTGCTGAGTTCCCTGAGGTTGCAAGGAAAAGACATGCCAGGTTAGATGATATTGTGTTATTATAAGGATGGCTCTAGAAATAAAGAAGCATGGGAAGCCATCTCACCAGCTATACTCCAGTTCAGAAGTGCATCACCTCTAGGGATGGGATTGCATTTCATTCCATGAAAAACAAGCAAGGGCCCATTTTTATCAGGATTTTTCAGACTAAGGCCCAAGAACCCACCTCCTATTGGGGTATCTTCACATTAATGAGACAATCCAGTATGGAACATCCCAGTTGGGCTGAGTATTGCACCAAGCCATCTCAGTAGGAGATAGCACACCTTACATCCATGAGATGGCATATCTTATGTCTATACTTTATGTCCAAGTTTATTTCATGCAGGGTACCTATAGCTGGATCCCTATAGCTATTTCATATTGTGTACCTACTATAAACCATAGTAGCTTAAAACAGAAGTTCATTTCCTTATAACAGGTCTGAAGGGCATCCTTGTCCGCAATTCATCTCTGGTATCATTGCTTCTGTAGGTAAGTACTGTCTAAATAGTAAAACATTGGATCTCAAGTGTATGTAAGATTAACCTGTAATGCTTATTTAAAATGTAGGTGATTAAATAAATTTAGAGGGAGTTGGTGCTCTCATTCTTTTTTAGAGAGAGAGAGGGAGTGCCTGCAAGGGAAAGGGGAACTAGGAGACAGAGAGAGAGAGAGAGAGAGAGAGAGAGAGAGAGAGAGAGAGAGAGAATCCCAAGCAGGCTGCATACTCAGCACACAGCCAGATGTGGGGCTCAATCCCATGACCTTGGTATCATGACCTGAGCTGAAATCAAGAGTCAGACACTCCACTGAATGAGCCACCCAGGTGCCATACATGCTTCCATTTTAAAAAGCACCTTTTGTGTTTCTGATGAAAGTGGTAGAGGATCGCACTTTGAGAAATTCTGTATAGAGAATGTCTTCTCAGCCTGCTTTGCTTTTTCCAGACTGAGTCACTTGAGGCTATTCAGGGTTTTACCAGGTCACATAATCTTGCACTCAGGTTCTTTAAAGACTAAATGTTTGAGAATCAGACCAAGATACCCATAGAGCAAGAAGAGAACTCATTAGGGACAAAGGCAGTTTTAGAAGTTACATATGACATGAAAATAAGAAAAAAATACTGTATCAGGAATTATTCTGTGCAAAATGCCTGTAATTCACCACCATTATCACTTCCACAGTTAGACACTGTTAGAACGGAGGCTATTAGAAGACTCCACCCAGCTGGGTTTGGAAACTTGATTAGATCATGGTTCGGTGGCAGATGGTAGCTGGAAAAATAATGCAAAGCACAACTAAATGATAGCAGGAAAAGGAGGATCCACATTGAGAGGGAACACACCATAATCTTTAACTAATGACAAATTAAGTTCAGTTAACTAAGCTCGTCCAAGCCTTCAGTACCGTGTAGTGTGAGATTTTAGAAAAACATCTCTGCTAAACATGAACAAACCATTCTTTTATAGACAACTTAATCATTTATCTTCTTATATTGGCAGCTAGATAATTTCATTACCAAGCTTTCCTTGAAATACTTTTTAATTGATTACTTCTATGTAACAGGTATTTATGAATAAGTTTAGAAAGATAAGTAAAACACCGTTGGGAAGTTCTGTTGCTGGGTTTGCAATGTGAAGTTTATAAACTATTTTATTCAGAAGCAGTAGAGGCCAAGTTTCCTCTACATGTACCTCCCTCAAAAAGATTAAATGGGTAATACTTCTAAAATATTATGAGAGATTTCATTAAAACTACATAATCCAGCATATAGGATTAGAGAAGCACTGTTAACTAGCAAGAAAGGAAATACGGGCTCTGAAGGAAAAATCACAAAGCCTTAGCACGACAGAAGCTGAGGTAGGTTAAGAACTAAGACAGGAGAAGGGGCCATATAATGGAGTGGTTGAGAGCATGGATCTTCTCTCCCTCTCTCTCTGTCTCTGTCTCTGTCTTTGTTGTTGTTGTTGTTGTTGCTTCCATTAGGAATCCTAAACTTCTCTATCTATAAAGACAGGATAATAACAATATCTGTTTCACAAGACTGTTGCAGAGTCAATGAGTTACCATAGGTAAAGGACTTAGGACAGTGCTTGCACATAGCAAGTTCCAAGTAGCCCTAACTCTTGGCTCTTATTATTAACTAGAGGAGATTAGAGGAGATTCACACCACTCTAAGACAGAAGGGTTTAAATAATAACACCTTCCCCATAGGTAAGCCAAATCCCTTCCTCTCTTTCAATTTAAACTCATATTCTCTTACTGTGTCATTCATGGCAGCAGGGAATAGTTGGACACTCTCCTCTGCATGATGACCCTTCATACTCTGAATGATTTCATGCATTCGGAAACATTTGTGGATGTAGAGCTCTTCAGGGAAAAGCGTGTCCCAATCTAATTTCACAAAGTAATGTCTGGAAGGAAACGATCAGTGAGGTTAGTCTAAATCAAAGCACTTTAGAGAAAGTCTTTTAATCCATCTTTAGGCCAGTAAAGCATGGATAGAGAATCACTGATGTCCAAAAGAGTTCCTTATATCTATACTTCCTAGTACATTTTGAGGCTAAAATTAAAGGTTAGGGAAAGATTTAATCGATTAAATCAGAATAATGTGGAGTCTGTTTCCACATTACAATATCAGAATATTTATTTTGAATCTTGAGGTTTATAACATGATTTTGGTTTATCCTAATCTTGGTTTTAGTCTCCTTATCGAAGCAACAACTGGAAGGCAGAGGATCCTATTTACACATATTCAGATTTTCACAAAACCTAGCAAATGGTTTACCTATTACAAGTATTCATTAAGCATTAGTGCTCAATGAGTCCATAGTAGTCAAATTAGAAATTTAGGAGCTAACAATCATTTCTGAGTTCTGTTTATTAAAATTAATAGCAACCGGGGAACATCACACCATGAGGTAAATGCTCAATAAATATATGTTGCTTCAAGCAGTGCAGACAAACATTAAATGAAATGTCAAGCTCACTTTCTTTAATGAGTGCTGAGGGTGCTCATAGGCCAGTTAGGGGATTCATGGGTGAGGTGAGCCCAATGTCTCATGGGTGGAGTTCTTGATGGGAATCTCTGATTCACATAGTGGGATCCACGTTCCTTTAATGTCCTCTGAGAGTCCTATCTTCCACTCTCTCAGCCTTCTCCCTCTATTTCCACATGCAACTCATGATTCTGTGCTTCATATATGGTGAGAAGGAAATGGGTCTCTGGAGCAACATCCCACAGGGCTGGGAAGCTTGGTTGTCAGCCACATGTAATCACTCTCCCCCATGGAAGAGATCACAGGCCAGTAAGGTCTCACTTGGCACTGAGCCATGCCCCTTGTAGGGGAAGGGTAATGCAGATGAAGTCAAACTGTTCCTCTGACTCCAGTGCATCCAAACTCGTACTTTCTTTTTCCTTTAGTGGTGGGCTAGAGCTTCTTCACTGAAAACCTGGACTCCCACATAGGTTCTTGCATCCATGGGTGATTGTCTAAGACAGTGCACAGCCAAGAAGGGCTGGAGCCAGCTCACAGACCACCACAGAGTCCACAGACAGGACCAAGGTCTATGTACCTATTACTTAACACATGGGTGGGCAAGACTCCTCAGGTTTTTTGGTATATTGTGCTGTATCCCACAGTTCCCACAAATGCATTTGGTCTATGGATTGATGCCAAACTGTTGTGAATGCAGGATACAACAAGGGACATCTTATTCAGCCATGTTGCTGATGTCACATATGAACATATACTTAACTCATACAGATTCTTCCCTAACTGAGAAATGTACTTTGATCCTGTATTACATTGTCTGTCACCTGTCACCATCAACCCAATACTACACTCAGGCCTTCCCAGACTTCTTTTCATTTTCATTAAGTTTTGAGGTTGTTTCATTAGGTTACTTTAGTCCCAATAAGAAATAAATCAGAGCTTTTGACACCGCAGGCCCAGGGCTCTTCCTTTCAAGTAGTATCAGGGTATGTTCTATACATTAAACATTAATACGTGTAATCCTTCTGTTGTTTCCCACAAGACAGAATTGAATGATATAATATATTCAGGCTGATTTTTTTTCCTAAAAAGTCTAAAATGTTTTTCAATGCTTTTTTATCGCTCCTATCATATCTTCCATATGTACTTGGGAAATGGGCAAAGAGCTTTAGAGTACTCAAGATCATGCGATGAGAAGCTAAAAATTAGAATCCTTTGACTATAAGCTATTTGAAATACAGCTTTGCAATAATCTTCCAGTAATCACAAGAGCTTAAGATTGCATTTTGAATTCTTTTAAATATCAGCTTATTTTATATTTCATGTTCTGTAGGATTTTACTTGGCTTTTACTCATGTTCATTTTCACCTTTTTTTTTTCATCTTCTATATTTAAAGTCTAGGCAATTTCTTACTAAATTGTCATTTCCAGGTGAGGTTGGTGAGTGACTGCTGATGACATTTAAACTGTGAATTCATAAACATCCAAAATATTCCTCACTTGCATGAACTTTTCATTCTTTTAAATTAAAATATTTAGACTCCATAAACCTGCCATTAAAATTCAAATGTGATACTTGGAATGAGTAATATTTTAAGTCATTATCACTAACACGTTTTGTAATCAAATTAGTTGATATACATAGTTCATTGAATTTCAAGTAGATACTCTTTATAACTAATTCAATTCCCCTGTTCGTAGATTTATTATTTTTGAGTGCTATTTATTAAGAGAACTGTATTTTAGCTTTTGACCAGGTTAGAGTAGGTTAATATACAATTCCTTATAGGTTAATGAATACTTATTTCAGTGATAGAAATTTTTTAAATAAGATAAGAGATTGCGATGAGGAGGCAGAGAATTAGCATAGACTTCAATGCTACTTACAAAATAAATGTTATATGAACTAAAAAAGTTGATGGGTTCAAGGATCCAACACTATAACCTAAAATGGAAATTAATACTAAACTCTTGTCAGCAGTTACAAATTACTCAAGTAAAGAATGAATTTGTAGAAAGAAAGCAACTCACAAAGGAAAAAACATGAGCAACAAATGTTTAAAATCTTTGACTAAATATTTAAAAATAAAATGTACATTAAAACAACAATATGATAACAGGATTTTATTTTGTTTTGTTTTTTACCTCCCAAATTGTCCTATTTTAAAAATTGATAACAACAACTGTGTTAGGAGTACAAAAAGAAAAAAAAAATCAGGCAATCCCTCATATTCATAGAAGCAATGTTAATTGATATAACCTTTCCAGCAATTGGGCGACATATATGCAAATTTTCTGGCAATTAAAAAATATATACCAAACATCTTGAATTATATGTTTGTCAACTTAGAAAAGCCTCTTCTAAAAAGTTGTTTGGAGAAAATATTTATTGGTATCTGCAAAAATACAGCTGCATTATTAAGGGCTGTAAAGGTCCAATAATCAGGGTTAAGTAATTCTGTTTCACAAATTGACGTGTAAAGTTATTCAAAATTATCATTAATCAGAAAGCCCATTTTTGTAAAAAAAAGATATACATGCATATATAAATATAAATAGTCATAATTTCTGAGATATATACCAGGGAACTTATGTGATATCAACTTTTTATTTTTTACTATTATTTCTATTTTACTATTCTATTTTGTGCATCTATATTTATAATTTTTGTCCAATGATCATGTATTTGACAAAGTTTTTAAAAATAATCTAATAATTGTTTTACATACGCCTCAAATATATAACCCCCCAAAATCTCCTTAAGCTGTAATCCTTTTTAATGAAAGAAAATTGGGAAATGTATAAAAACCTGTTGAGCCATATACTCAGCACCATCCCCATCTCTGACAACTGCCCTTCTTCACCCCAGTGAGAGAGCCCAACAGCTCTTATTTTTTTGTTTATTTATTTACTTTGAAGAGAGAGAGAGAGAGAGAGAGAGAGAATCCCAAGCAGGCTCCTTGCTGTCAATGCAGAGCTTGATGTGGGGCTTGATCCCACAAACCATGAGATCATAACTTGAGCCGAAATCAAGAGTCCGAGGCTCAAACTACTGGGCCACCCAGCTGCCACCCCCCCACATAGCTGTGTTTTAATGGCTAATGCCGCTGGAACCAGATATGGACATTTGTACAAACGAGGCCACTCAAGCTCTCTCCCTTTATCTGGAACTGGAATTCAGATTGGCTAGTAAGCAATACCTGAACTGAAAACAAATAAACCCAGAGGTATGGGATGTTGTAAGAGAAAGGTAGAAAAAAATTAGCCTCCTAGAGACAGAAAGAAGGTGAGGGAAGAATAGAGAAGAGACAGACTGTGGAGTTGCCAGGAAGACAACATGGAGTAATTCTAGCTCTAAGGTTCTTTTCTGAAGCTTACCAGGCCTGATTGCACTTCCTGTCTCAGGATTCCAGGAGCAACATATATTCTATGATAAAGTCTATTTCTTCTTAAACGAGTTCAAGTAAGTTTCTGTTATTTTCAAAGAAAAAGCACAGGTTAAGAAATAGTCTATCAGTTAAGAAAGCAGAAGTCATACCAACTATTTTAACTAGAAAAATTAATAGAAGGAATTGATTTAACAGTTACTAGAGGATCAAAGAGAGAAAAAAGGAAACACTGAAGTATCGTTGAGGTAGCAACCACAGTAGGAAGCTACCACCTGTAGGGCTGGCATAATAAAGAGAAGAAAGTAGGAATACTGTAAAACCTAGGAGTTTGAAAGCAGGCTGCCTAGCTGGTGCTTGTAACTCAATGATCATGGAGAAGAGGCCCAAGAACCTGGGACTCAGGTATCCAAGAAGAGGATGCCAGCCAGCTGGTGCTGGTCTTTCTGAGAAGGCAAAATGAGAGTGGCTGTGGAAGTTTGAGGGAAAGAAGTAGAAACTAGAACCAACTGCTACTGTTATTTATTGTCACAGGGCAAAAAAAAAAAAAACATTTCTGGGGTGATGTTGACAGTGACAGGAAACAAAACGGGAAAGAACACATCCCTTTTTCCTTCTTCGGCCTCCAGTATTCCTTTAGAATTCTCTATTGTCAAAGTCTAAGACAGAGGCACCTGGCAAAGTGGAAATGTGTATGGTTTGCATAGTCCCAGCCCTAGTAATACAAAGCAGAACGGAAAAGAGTAGGTTTGAAACAACAAGAAAATGGCTTAATAACAAGTAAATATGGCAGAAGTAAATTTTATGTTACTTCTTAATTCTATGTTTATGCCAAATACAATCTAAAAATACTTTCAAAATGAATGAAAAACACTGTAGAGAAACCATAGAAACCATTCAGTAGATAAATTAGCAAATTCAGGGGAAATTTGCTATTTTGGCAGTCTGTGTTCTGCTAAAAAAAAGTCTTTTAATTAGCTTTGTTTAGTCCTACATATAATTAAGTTTGTGAATTTAGAAGCAATCTTATATGTGTCAGTTGAACAAAAATGAGAAATTGTTAGCATCTTTTTTGTTGAAAAATGTTGAATTCCAACAGTACCAAAACCTAATACAGGAAATAATTGGAAGACAAAAATTTAAATGGGAACCATATGAGGTGATGAATTTGTTAATTAGCTTGATTGTGGTAATCACTTTACAATGTATGCTTATATCAAAACATCACATTGTACACCCTAAATATATGCATTTATTCGTCAAAAAAGAATAGAAAAATTAAATAATCTTAAATTAAGGAAATTAAGTCAATTATTTTTATCAAACAAATAAAATCACATCTCAAAAACTTCACTAGTGAAAATTTCTAAACATTGAAATAAAAAATAAGACCCACCCTAGATAACTCTTTCAAAGAATAGAGAAAGAGTGGATACTTTCTATTTCCTTTTTTGCCAACATAGATGTTACAAGAAAGAGAAATTACAGACCACCCTTTCTTGCAAATACAAATGCAAAAATCCTTTTAAAAAGTTGTCAAGTCAAATATAGCTATATATAAAAAGGATAATGCAACAAAACTAACTGGGTTTTATCCCAGGAATGTAAGGTTAGGTAAATATTCAAAAATTATTCAGTGTAATTTTTTACATTAACAGAATGAAGGGAAAAAATGATTATCTCAATAAGTACAGAAATATATTTGATAAAATTCAATACTTACTCATAATAACAATAAAAAAAAACCCTATTCACATACTGGGACTAGAAAGGAATATTCATATTATTATAATGGTTGTCTATGAGCAATCCATAGCTAACATTATACTTAGTGATGAAAGAGGCAATACTCTCACCCTGAAGGTAGAAAGAAGACTCATATGTCAACACTCACTATTCCTATTCGACATTGTATCAGAGGTCCTAGTCTGTGTAATAAGGCAAGTAAAAGAAATAAAAGATATAAATATCAAAGAGAAGGAAGCAAAACTCTGTATTTTCATGTGACATGTGTGTATATATTTTTTAAAATCCAGAAAAAAATTGCATATCACGTGTGTGTGAATATTTTTTAAAAGCCAGGAAAACTATTGGAAGTAATAAATGAGTCTGGCAAAGTTGCAGTATTAATAAGATTAATAACAAGGCTATTAACAAGGTTAGTATACAAAATTGATTTTTTTCTGTATACTGGCAATGAATAAGTGGAAAGTAAAATTTTAAATCAATGTCATTTGCAATAGCATCAAGATCACCAAATACTTCAAACTAAATCTAATAAAAGATGTGCAGTGCCTCTACAATAAAAATTTCGAAAGCTTATTAACAAGAATTGAGTAAATAAAGTAGCATTTCACCATATTTATGGCTTGGAAACCTCAATATTTTTTTAAGTTTATGTATTAATTTTGAGAAAGAGAGAGAGAGGGACTGTAAGTGGGGGAGGAACAAGGAAAGAGAAGGACAGAGAGGATCCTAAGCAGGTTCCACACACTCAGTGTAGAGGCTGACTTAGTAGGGCTCGAACTTATGAAGCATGAGACCATGACCTGAGCCAAAACCAAGAGTCAGACGTTTAACTGACTGAGCCGCCCAGGTGCCCCAGAAACCTCAATATTTTTGAGATGTCAGTTCTCCCCAGATTAACCACTGGTTTCAATGTAATCCCAACCAAGAGTTCAGAAATGTGTGTGTTTATGAGTATGTCAACTGTCAAAATATTTCTAAGAGTTACACGAAAATTAAAAAAAAAAAACAAACAAAACTTGAAAAGCCAAGACAATCTGAATAAAAAAAATCTTGGAGGACTTAGACTATCATGTTTCAAGACTTAGTATAATGTCAAAATTGGTGCAAGGATCAGTAAGTAGAACAATGGAACCAAGTGGCAGAAGCCCCACAGCAATTCATGGAAAAATGAATTACTTTTCAATAACTGGTTCTGTGGGAACTGAATACCTATAAGAATCCAAAGGAGCTTGACTCCCTACTTCATACACTATACAAATAAAAACACTAGGTTGAGGTATATCAAGGGTAAATGTGAACAATAAATACATAAAGCAAAAAGATGGGGAAAAATCCCAGAGGACAATATCTATATTATTTTGGGACAAGCAAATATTTCTTACACGGGACACAAAAAGCATTAGCAATAAAAAATAGTGATGTTGGACTACTTTAAATTAATAATTTCTTTTCATTAAAAGACATCAGTATTGGGTCAGAAAAGGTAACCGGGAATTCATATTTTCGGTTTCTATAACTGTCAAGGGCTCATATAACAGTTTATACAATTGTCCGGGATATTTAAGAACTCACACAGATCCATTAAAAAAAAGACAGGCAATACAAGAGAAAATTGAGCCAAAAAAGGAAACCGACATTACAAAAAGGAAGAAAGTGAAATGGCCGGGAAATACATGAAAACATGTTCAATTTTACTACAGTCCCAGCTCCACAAAAATACCAGAATGAGAAGAACAGACAAGGACGACAATGATGCAGGACAATTGGAAATGTCATACACTGCAGTAGACATTTACATTGATATTATCACTTGGAAAAATTGTTTGGCAGTATCTACTGCTGTGGAACATACACACACCTTATCAGGTTTCTATTCCTAGATCTATACGTGAGAGATGCATACAAATATTAACAAGAAAGACATATATAAGAATATTCATGGCAGTGTTGTTTGAATAACTCAAAACTGGAAAAATGTAAATGTCTACTTATGGTAAAACTGATGAAAAATTATGGTACATTTTAAAAAACAGAATGCTATCAGGGCGCCTGAGTGGCTCAATTGGTGAAGCTTCTGACTCTTGATTTCGGTTCAGGTCATGATCTTGTGGTTTGTGGGATCGAGCCCCATGTGGCACTCTGTGCTGAGAGTGGGGAGACTGCTTGGGATTCTCTCCCTCTGTCTCTCCTGTGCTTTTGTGCATGCTCTCTCTCTCAAAATAAATAAAGAAACGTTAAAAAGTGGAATGTTATCGATTAGTGACAATGATCAAATTACAATTTCATGCAACAGCACAAATATACTGTTGGAAGAAAGAAGACATAACCAAAAAAGAAAATATTGTAAGATTCCATTCATAGAAAGTCTTAAAAAAACACAGGCAAACTAGCCAATTTTAGGGGCGCCTGGGTGGCTCAGTCAGTTGAGCATCCGAATTCGGCTCAAGTCACGATCGCACAGTTTGTGGGTTGGAGCCCCAAGTCGGTCTCTGTGCTGACAGCTCAGAGCCTGAAGCCTGCTTCGCATTCTGTTTCCCTCTCTCTCTGCCCCTCCCCCGCTCATGTTCTGTCTGTCTGTCTGTCTGTCTCTCAAAACTAAACAAATATTTTTAAAAAATTAAAAAAACACTAACCAATTTCATTAAGTCAGGATATTGGCTACCCTTGAAATGGGAAGGACAGGGTGGGGCATAAAGGGGCCTTCTGAGGTATTCATAATGTGCAGGTTAAGTGAACATGTTCATTTTGTGAAAACACATTAAGCTACTCTTATGATTTGTGTACTTTTAAAATGTATGTTATAATCCAATAAAATTTACATTAGCAAGCCTGAATGGAAGGATTAAGCAGCTAATTAGACACAGATGAGAAATAATGTGATGACTAGAAAATAGATCTGAAAAAACTTGGAAAAATACAGCACAGGGAGAAAATTTGAAAGATTAAAAGATGCAGAAAGTAGAATCCAAATGAGGATAAATACAAATTGATATACACTTAGATACAGTGTCATGAGATACAAAATGCCAACACACACACACACACACACACAAACTTAAAAGCCACAAGAGAAAAGAAAATTATCTTAAAAAAAGGAATGACAATTATCCTGGAAGCCAGAAAATTGTGGGAAAATATCTTCAGAATACTAAGAGAAAGTATTCTTCACTCTAGACTTGTACACAACATGCCTGCATCCTAGATGAAAGTAAACCTGGGTATGCGAGTTCTCTTGTTTCTTGGGAGGGCTGACTTTACAATGTAGGAAATTACAAAACATAAGGCTGTTCAAAGATGTTGGACAGCCACTTCTGATGAATATCCCCTCCATCCCATTCCTTGACTGCCTGCCAACCACATGCTACTTTATTATATACCTGAATATCCAAAAATGAATTCCCTCACCCCAACAGAAGAATGCTGTTTCCACAAAAGCAAAGCAAAATGAAACTCATTCGTTTGTTCCCTAAAAAGGAACAATTTGTAAATATCATCAGGGACTGCATCTAAACTCCAATTTCAATATTCCAAAGAAATGTGTTTTCCTCCTGTGGATTACTCATGATGTTGTTTTTTTGCTTTGCTTTTTACATTTTTTAATTGAGATATAATTGACTTATAACATTATATTAGTTTCAGGTATATGACATAATAATTATATATTTGTATATATTGCAAAATGATCAACACAAGAAGTCTAGTTAATATCTATCACCATACATAGCTACAGTGAGGTTTTGATATTCTATAAGTTATGAACAAAATTACAAAAATGACCACCAGCCACAAATCCTAATTAAAATAGTAGATGAATTGGAGGTGCTTCAAACTCAGTTAATACCTTAAATACCACCTTCATTTCTACAAATGGTCACTAGAGAACCGAAGTTCATTCCTTAGAGCAATAAACCTTTAATGGTCCTGTCTGGGTGGATACAGTCTAGTATGCGGTCAATTCTAGTGAACGTGATAGTACAACAGGACACTAGGTTATCCCCACAGTTCCATCTGTACTCCTCCAACCCTTATTGTTTACTTTGTACAAAATGCTCTGCAAAATACCTTATGCTGCTTTTTATTATCTTGAGAATAATTACCACTTATATAGTACTGCAGCTGAGAATCTTTGGAAACTCAAGGCCAAATATACATATACATCCAAAATTGTCTACAGAAAGCATAAAATGCCTTCCCCATCTATGCATTTTTAAATGTGTAGATGGCACTTCCGACTAATGAAATACAGTTTACTTCATTCTTTCTCTCACTTAACAAGTATCTATTAAGGGGAGTCAGTCTATCTCATCACATGCGCCAAAAGTAGGGATGGAGTGGATGCCCACGGGAAAAATTAGTTCTGTTACCAGAAGAAAAGTGATAGATTTTGAGCAGGCAAAGACAGCAAATAGTCACCTGTCACTTATTTTCAAAATCTATATAGGCATGGAAAGATGAGAGTCGGGATGAAGTTTTGAAACTTTGCCAGTTCTTACCTCTTCCCTTGAAGCTCTGTGTATAAGCCAAAGATGAAGAAAATGACAATCATGATATAATAGAGTGGCAAGAATCTGAACTTTGTGTTAGTAATTTCACAATAAAATTATTTAATACATGTGAATATCAGCTTCCTTGTTCAAAAACAAAATGGAAGAGGAGGAGGAGGGAAAGAGAAAATTGAATAAGATGAGCTCCGAAGTACCAAAATTCTATGCTTCTTTATCTTTTATTTTAATATTCCTGATTAGACAAAATCTCATTTTCCTTTTTTATGTTTAAGAATTTGATGTTTTTAATATCTCATGCTTCTTGGTTATTATCCACATATGTGCTGCGGTAATAATCTTACTATCTGGTATTGGGTTTTGAATAAAAACAAAATTGCAGTATTTGATGACAAATATATAAGGAAGATTTTTTTGTGTGTGGAAGCATGGATACATATTTTCATGGAATTGTTTTTTTCTTATCTAACAGATCAGATTGGATGTTTTTGCAGGACAAGGATAATGTATTGGGCATATAGTAGAGTTCATTATGGAAACGTGTTGCACTAATATCAGGTATAGAAATAATGCATTAGAGTGCAGGAGAATAGTACCAAGCAAATATAATGGTCATTTTGCAGTGATCTTTAAATAAGATGCTATAGAACCTTGGATAGGAAGATAATAATAACCACCCTTTATTGAACAGCTGCTAGGTGTCAGCTTTTTGTGTGTTCTCTGTAACATTCTCTTATAAACCATATTACAGTGTTGTGTATAGAGATCATGAAATAGAATACATGTATAAGGAAATGGCAAAGGGATTAAGGCTCAAAGATTGATAATTTACCTAAACTCACAGATCTGGTCATTGACAACAACGAATCCGTTCTCAGGTCCCTTGGATATTTTGAGACCATTGTCTTTCCTACTTTGAGATTATGACTTTTGATAATTTCCAAGAAGAGAATGCCTCGCCTTCTTGTTTCATATCAGGAAAGTTGTTCCCTATGAAACATCTCTGCGACATTTGAATCTGAGGCAAATCTATATCAAATGAAGAAAAGTCTACAGAAATGCAGGAGTTGTGATTTTTTTATAAATTGCTATTTATTATTTGGTAGAGAATACAAAATGTTGACATAAGAAAGAGCAAGTTGGCTCTTATTTCTAAATCCATAAATGCAGTTGATAGTGGTCTTGTAGAAACTGTCTTACTAGAATGTCCTACAGAGATATGAAATTAGGTTACTAATTTAGGATCTGTTTAAAGATAGCAGTATTAATTTCCCTTTGTTTTCCATGTTATCCAGAATAAACTACCTTATTTGGAAGAAGATGCTTCTGAAGCAAGAAGCACAAGAAAGCAACTCAAAGTTTCTTACTCTTAAGAATAGTGATTGTTCCTTATTAAATCAGTGGTCATAGATCAGCAAAGCTGCCTCCAAAGGTAATTTCAGATGAATCAAGCCCTAGGTAATCAAGGCAAAGCTTCGCTATGCACATGTTAATTTGAGTATGTCTCACACTGCCAAAGGCAATAGCAGAACCCACGGCAATGAGCATGCTAATAAAGTAGCTGGATGTACATACGGAGCAAGAGGAAGCTGAATAGGTCTCTGGTCTAGTTCAACAGCAAGACTTCTTTCTATTCTAAATTTTCACAACAAAGTGGTTATGCAAGCTCGGGTAAATCTCAAGAGGTTGAATAATGGTTCACGAGCCAATTGGAATGTTTCCATTTTAAATGTAGTTCTTAAAATAAAGAAATAAAAACAAATGTAGTCATTATCTTGGTAATGTCCTTGATTGCTTAATTCTGCTAGTTTTTTAACAGTGAGAGGTAGCAGAATATACCACCCTCCATATGCCATTTTGACATATTGATTGTTTTGAATCAAAGTTCCTTAAGACAGTTAAGAAGGACACACTGACTCTCCTTTGTCCCCTTGAAAGCAAAAAATAAATCTCCGTGTAAAAGATACCCTCCCTGCATCAGGAGGAAGAGAAACATCATTATCACCAGAGACAGGGAATTTAGGGCTGAGAAAGCTATATAAACAAACCTTGTTACTTCTTCGCTAATTTACTACCCCAAGCCCAAACTTCTTTGTCTTGTCAATTCTTCACAAATGTATTGTTTGTCTAGAAGACATAAAAGATGCTTGCTTTGGTAACTTCTTTGAGTACTACATTTTGGTGGGCTCCTGTACATATGAAATTAAATTTAATTTTTTTCCTGTCAGTTTGTCTTAATGTCAATTTAATAATTAGACCTGCTAAAGAACCTCATAGAGAAGAGCAGAAAAGGTTTCCTCCCCTACAGCAGAAAAGGGAAATGGAAACCATTGCTGTACTTGCCAATATGCAGCTTTACACGGATACCCGCTGAACTGGAATGGAAGCTATGCCGGGCTTTCAGTTAATGAGGTTTCTCAATCAACTGGCTATAGGTGCTGAGTGCCTGCTCTAGGGGTGCACTTTTCCAGGCAAACTCTGTGTTAGATTTTCTATGTATAGCCACAAGTGCCTCTCCAAAATTTGGAAGAAGGGGAAATAAGTTTGTTTTAAGAGACAAACATTGAAATCAATGTATAAAACAACAGTAAGCAGATTTGCCTCAAAGGGAGTGAAAGGCTCCACTGGTCAATGGTAACTTGATTGAATGAAATAGCAACATATTTAATGGAAGAATGTGTTAATGAATGGAGAAATAAATTAGTCACACACACACACACACACACACACACACACAGAATATGAGAAAGAGAATGTGAAAATCTAAGTATCTAGAAATAAAATGGGATCAGGGGAACACAAGTCTGGTGTAAATTAAACACTGGAATATTGTACCTTTAAGGGTAAAAACAAATTAAAAATAAGAAGCTTAATTCTCCCTATTGAAAATAAGAGAACTTCTCTCCCACTTCCCCTTTCTTAGAGAATTTACTTAGAAACCTTTTAAGTTCTTTTGCTCCTCTTGGAAATGTATATGTCTTTCATTTTTTATTTAGATATAATTGACATATAACATCATATTAGTATCAGGTGTACAACATAATGATTTGATATTTGTACATACTGTGAAATGATCACCACACTCAGTCTAATTAACATCCATCACCATACATAGATAGAAATTGTTCTTTCTTGTGATGAAAATCTTCAAGATCTATTCTCTTAGCAACTTGCAAATACAGAATACAGTGTTATTCACTGTAATCCCCATGCTGTACATTATATTCCCATAAGTTATTTATTTTATAGCTGGAAGTTTGTACATCTTAACCTCCTTTACCCATTTTGCCCTCCAACCCCATCCCCTATCTTGGGCAACAACCGATCTCGTCTCTGTATCCATAAGCTCAGGGGTTTGTGGGGTTTTATTGTTTTTTAGTTGTTTTTGTTGTTGTTGTTGCTGTTGTTGTTATTTTTTAGATTCTACATATAAGTGAGGTCATATGGTATATAAGCCTTTTTAAAAGTTAGATAAGCCTGTTGGTAACTTCAAGAGCCAGGAATGTCTTTCTCAATGACCTAGGAACCATCTCTTTGAAAATGTAATAATCAAGATGGATAACACCCCTATTTCCTAGTTTCTGTGGAAGATTAGTGGCCTAACCTCAGTGGGAGTCTCATTTCAAGTTATAAAACTACTTCCAGTCCTAAAGTTATAAGATTTTTTTTTCTTTTGGGTAAAGCCAATTAGCTAACAAAGATGGTTATCCCAATTACCAAGTTAATTAAGGGTGAACTATGTGTGACAAATGGTACTGTTCTCTTAAGAACTAGTTATCGTTCATCTTGAGAACATGGATATAATGAATTATATCTGCTTGGCTATATAAGAGTGAGATTTTTTGTTTTTGCATACTATTTGGTGGATTGCTTATGATGTGTTTCACATTGTGGTTTACTGCTTATTCAATAATAAAATTGTTTACCTTCTCTTCTATCTTTGTGGTGAGGTTTTCTGAGCTAGGAGATTTTATTTCTAATTATATTTCTACAACACAATTCCCTTTGCTCTGATCCCATGCTCATTCTAAGTTCTTGATTATAAATAGTTTTCCCTTAAAAGTCTGGATCCAATGCATTAAATAGGTGTAAGAATTTTTGGCTTACATTCTTATTCTTCTCCTTGTAAAATAATACACATTTGTTTATACACATCAGTCTCTAGGAGCTTGATTATTGTTAGTACACTTTCAAAGAAGACTCCAATCTTAACTATGCTGTCAAGTTTTTAAGTGTGTAAATCTGAGAACCATCTTCCTATCCCTGATGAATTGCCAAGATGAATGCTACTCTGTGAGGATTCTTAGCAAATAGCCAACAGGCTTTCCCTAGTGAATTACTTTAGACATGAAACTTTTCATGCAAAATTTCTTCAGAAGCAAAAAGATAATAGATTAGAAAAACTTGCCTACCTAACAAAAATTGCTAAATGTTAAAACAAACGTTGTCTGTTCAGATCTTGCTCTTGGCTTTGCACTAAAAAGTGGTTAAGTGTTGTGATGCCTTAAATTTCTTTCTGGGATATACAAGGGAATTCATCAATGTGGAAAGAAACAGGTATTCTACTGAGGAATGAAGGAAAGAAAACAAGACATTATGTTTCAGTGTTTCTATCCTAACATCTCTCAGATATAGGGCTTGGTAGCCAGCAGATGGAGAACACCATTCTCTCTGCCTAATTTCATTTTAAAAAATATGAAAGACTAAAGAAAGTCTACACATTATTTATTCTTTCTGTTATCAAATGCCCATTTTATTCTACATTTGTTTTAGATGCTTCCAGGTAGCATTAAAATATAAAGACACATCAGTTTTCTGGGAAATTTCAATATACCATTGAATATCTGGAGCTGGCCTTTTAATTCAATAACATACTTGGGACCCTGTTCCATCACTTGAACTTCTAGTAACAAGCCTTCATTTCTATTTACCCTTTCTATGTTCATTTTGTTGTTCAGCCTCTTAATATGCTGGCACACTTTTATCCAGAGCAGCTCATTTTTAGTATATCAGTTTTTCTCTATACTATATAGAACTGAAAACTATGGTTTCGTGTAACCTAGCTACATTCAGGCTGCACACATATAAATTGCTTAAGATATAAAATTACTGAGATTTATGTACATTTGAAGTTTGGAGTACTTAATTTTGATTCTAGATTATCTTGCTCTCCAGAATATTAGTTTTCATTTGTTTACTAAGAAGCTTTTTAGTTTGTGAGTTCCATGGTTTTGTGATTAGCTTGAATTTTGGTTATGTACATATTGGTGGTGTGCCCTGAAATAATTTTATTTAAATTTTTTTAGTGTTTTATTTTTATTTTTGAAAGAGAGAGAGAGACAGAACGTGAGTGAGGGAGGAACAGAGAGAGAGGGAGACACAGAATCTGAAGCAGGCTCCAGGCTCTGGGCTGTCAGCACAGAGCCTGACACGGGGCTTGAACTCACAGACTGCGAGATTTTGACCTGAGCCGAAGTCAGACGCTCAACCGACTGAGCCACCCAGGCATAATTTTTTCTAAATTATTTTTTTAATAATTTTTTCTAAATCCTTACTAATAATTGTTTTTCACTTGTTAAAAAATATTCTGTCTCACTGTAAGTTACAAATGGTTTTGGTCACTTAGGTGCTTCACTGTAAAAGATCATCAGTCTCATTTAAAATAAAGCACACGATGGGGCACTTGAGTGGCTTAGTTAATTGAGTGCCCAACTCTTGATTTCAGCTGGGGTCATGATCCTAGGGTCATGACATTGAGCCCATGCTTAGTGTAGGGCCTGCTTGAAGATTCTCTCTCTCTCCCTCTGTCTCTCTTCCTGGCTCACGCTCTCTCTGTCTCTCTAAAATAAAAAATAAATAAATAAACAAATAAAATAAAGCACATGCAAATCCCCCTGTCCACTTCCAATCAAACCCAACAGAGTTTTAGTCGCTCTTCAAGAAGTTTTTTTTTTTTTTAAGTAAGCTCTAGGCCCAACATGGGGCTTGATCTCCTGACCCCAATATCGAAAGTCTCATGCTCTACTGACTGAACCAGCTAGGCTCCTCAAGAGCTTTTAATGATAGTCTTAAACACCTACTTTGTCTTACTCTTTTCAGTGTTAATCAAAAATATTATAAATGGAGAACGTGACTCTTCTAATTAAAATATATTAACATTATTATATCATAAGGAATGTGATTTCTTTAAAAAGGTATGATACCTAAAAAAAAAAGGTATGATAAAAATTTGTAATCTAACAGTTATATTTAGCAGGTAAAATGTTGTGTTATTTAATATTGCTCTAGAGAGTGTTGAAATGCTACATTCAAAAACATGAAGACAGAAGGAGAAATTGGGCTTAAATTGGTAAATAGGAAGATTCCACTAAATCTGATAAAACCTAATAAATGGCAAGAATTTGATAAATGGCAAGATTCACTGGCACTCAGTAAAACCTGAGATGCCAAGAAAACCAAAAGATCAAATTATTTTCTTATTTTATCTTAGCATACCTGCTTGTCAGTTGCCAAGAATTCAAATAATCATGTCCGATTACTTTAGTACTTTTCTGTGCTGGCTGAGCAATGTCAGAAAAAGCTCACTGAAATAAATAGGAACACTGATGTGGTCTTTCTCCGGGGAAGGGCATACGGTTAGTTATGCACAACTCTAGGGAGTACTTCTCATATTCATGGTTGCCCTGGACTTGTGTGTTGATTACCATGGCTGTTTGTCAGATGGATGTACATGCTTTGAGAAAGAAATTTTCTCCTACTATGAACAAAAGCACCATTCAGGCTGCAGCAAGGCTAGACTCGGACTCTAGATATGCACTGCCAAGCAGTAACACAATAAGCCAGAATCTTTGCATGATTAGATTACAGCGTCAACCAAACTTGCATCCTTTGTGAAAACATGTGGAAATTCAAATGTAATATTTCCTCAGAAATTTAGTGACTTTAACAAGGATATCATATTCTGAAATAAAATAATAAAAAATGATTAGCTTTTATAGTATAAATATAAATAGGAATCTGCTGATTTTATTATTAGTTCTTCCCTGTTGCAGTCAATACTTCTGGTTTGTTTCAGTCAAAAAATAGCTAAAATTTTGCACATCAAATGGAATACAATTAGATAAAATATAGGAAAAAATTTTAATGAACAATATAGTCAAAAAGTAACATAAGAAATACAATGAAAACAAAAGTACAACCAGAAAAATAATGGTACATTAAATTACTGAAGAATACTACAGAGAAAGAAGTAGTTGCCCATGAAATGCTATTAAAAAGAATTATATACCAAATAGCATGAACTTGAAAACAGTATATTAATATAAAGCTAAGAGGGAAGGTAAGTCCATGCATCAACACCTATGCTCTGACTTAGAAGAAACAGGGAAAGAACAATTGGAATAAACTCCCCAAAATAAAAGAGCAAAAACTTAACATTGAAGAACAGTTACAGATGCTTGTAACAGAATCAGATAGGTGGGGGAAAGAGATCTTGAATAACAGCAAAGAAAACCAGTAGAAAACTGTCCTGTGGTCAGGAGATCTTTGGGGAGCTCATTGCAAGAGAAGGAGAATATTGGAAACATCAGAATAAACCCCAGAAGTAAGAGGAGAAAAAAGAGTAGGCTGAAAGGAAAAGTAGCCCCCACAGAGAAGAAGCAAGCATTCCATTAGGCAGTAAGGTATATCCTAGAATGAAAACACACAGTCTTGATGGCTTGAGTTCACATCCTACCTCTGTTATTCAACTGGCTGTGTGAACTTGGGCAAGGTAGTTACCCCTCTAAGGACTAAATATGTATTGTGTATGTATGGTATTTGTCATAATTGCATGCAGTATGTATATTCAGCCATCCAATCATGAATATATGTATTATATATCTCATATATTATTATGGCAAAAACAAATGAGGGAAAGAGAAATGTTGCAACCAGGAATAGTATTCAAAAGAGTTTTAGTTTGAATCTGGAAATTCCAAGATGTAGAGGAGATAGAAAGGATGATATAGCCTTCTCACCATACAGTTAAAAATATTATTAATTATAATTCCTTTCCATCCCTATGCAGGTTAGAGAGGGAGCCACTCAGATTTTTCTGTTGACTATACCTACAGTTTGCCTTCTTGCGAGTTAGTTTTTCCACTAATTTCTTCAAAATGTCACTGAATATTTAGTTTACTATACTGACAATTTTGTGGTTGATGATGTTTGTCTGCCCTGCCAATCTGTTCTCCTTTCTTCCTTCCTAGAAAAACCTCTTCTTTGATCATAGCAAAACGCTTTTCCAGGGGTTGGCCTGATTGGTCTAAGACCAAAAGTGAATTCTAGCGACTCGTTCAGGGATCTAGACCTAAGCCAATCAGCACATGACACATCTTGGGCTACAAGATTCAGTCACAAATGGGTATGTGACCAAATTCTGGCTAATTGGGAGAGATTTGCTGAAGACTTCTGGGGGGGGGGGGCGGGACAGGAAGCATCTTTGTTATTTATAAGATGGCTCCCTGAATCTTTCCTATCTTTTTCTGGTGTAGTAATAGGCGATGGGCAATATAGCATTTTCGCTACTATGCAGACAGCAGCCTAAGGAAAAACCCAATACTCAGAGGAAGGCACAGGAAACTATGAAGAACCAGAACCAGAATTACTAAATGAAACAGACCTAAAGTCTGTCTGGCCTCTGGAGTCTCAGTCACATAAGTCAATAAATTTTCTTACTGTTTAAGCCAATTTGAATAGGATTTTGAGGTACTTGTGTGTGAATTGGCTTCCATGTCAAAAGAATGTTGGTTCATTCTCTGACCAGAGTGCCCTGTATCCAGTTTATGTGGCCTTATGAGTTACTGTATTTTAGCCAGAAGGACTTTTGGTCATAAAATGTCGGAGGATCTCCTGATCGATTCCGGACTGTATCAAAGAATTAAAAATTTCTTAGATACCACTCTCAGGAAATTCTTCCGCTTGTTTGCACTAGTTTTTCTTTTTGTTCCAGATTAACAAATAAAACAATGGATTTATTTCTCATAAATTCTTTTGCTAATATAAGTAGAGCGTGGTTTCTGAGTCCTCTCTTCCTTTAGAATAGTATATGGCTGCCATGAGGCTTCTTCTATTCAGAACTGTCCTTCATAGGAAGTAGGCTGCTAAGAAAGAAAAATGAGATCATTCTCACCAAGACAGTTTTGCCTAAATGAAAAAAAGAAGACAAATAAAAATTAAATTTAAATAAATTCATTATGAATTTAATACTGTATTTTTTGATGAATAGATGGCAATTTGCATGTTATGTTAAATATTCTGAAATTATTGCCATTTTAATAATACAGAATAGTATTAGAAAAAACGTAAACTGGAGGAAAATAATTCAAATTTGATGTGTCTATTTTCCTTTTTTTTAATATTTTATTTTTAAGTAATCTCTACTCCCAACATGGGACTCAAACCCACAACCCCAAGATCAAGAGTCTCATACACTCCACTGACTGAGCCAGCCAGGCGCCCCAGTATGTCTATTTTCAAGTCAAACTAACAGGGTTTTTTTGTGGCTTTCATCTTCAAATAACTATCCTTTCAAGATGCATTTCATTTCAATTCCAAATAAGTAGCATTTCATTTCTTTTACTTTAGTGGGTTTTTTCTTATTATTTGTTCACCAATACTTAGTTAATTTACTCTCATGGGCTTGTACCTTAGTCCTGCTGCAAGTAATCTTTCACATCTATTATATCTCTTGCTTCACAAGTATTTGGTCGTGTTTTAAAATTTATTTGACAAGAAAATTATTCATTGCTGAGTTCAGATATTACCTCCTTTGGGAAGGCTGTCTGGAATCTCCTAAAGCAACTCAATCTGCCTCGTCTGTTCTCCCTAGAACATATAGTTACCATTCATACCTCTATAGCATGTTATTTACCTCATTTTCTTTCATTTAACTTTTTAAGTAATGGTCTCCTTTACTAGTCTATGATGTCTGCATTAGTAGACTCCCAGCCTTATTAGAACTTCAGGCCTCGGTACCTACCACAAAACCTGACACAGGTACAACCAATAAAAGTTTCTTGTGCCCCTGCTCAGTTTAAGGTCTTCTAAGGAATGTGCCTAGTTTCTGCCATTCTTAACCTAAAAGTTGGAGACAGTTTGCTTTCACCTCGTCTCTATATTGCAGTATTTACAATTCATAGAGATTAAGAGACTGCATTCTAGAGTTAGATTATCTGCATTCAAATTCCAGCTTTGTTCGTTTCTAGCTGAGTAACCTTGAAGAAGTTACTTAATATCTCCAAGTCTCAATTTCTTTAGCTGTAAAGTTGGCATAATAATAGCATAGCAACTTGGCATAATAATAATATGTTAATAGGGATTTTGTGAAGATCCAGCGGGGGGGAAAAAATTATAAAACTCTTAATACAATGCCTGGGTTGTACTACACATTCTCACCCTCAAGTATATGGCAGGCAGTGCTTTTGGGTTTAACGTTAGCTATTATTATTACTGTTGTTATTATTAGCTATTTAAATATTTTATTTTCAGTGTGATTAGATACTACGTTTCAGATAGTAATGAAATGTTGTTATAGAAGGAAGGCTGTTGATTTAAGGTAGCTTTAGAAAAATTCCAGGTAATATTACAGCTAAGAATTAACAGTATCAACAAGAAGCATTCACACCAGAATTCTGCTTTTATTGTTCACAGGCTATCTTTTTACAGGAAAACAAGTTTTATATTTTCAGTCAGTCTTGACCCACCATTTGAATTCAATGGTTGCTATCTTTGGGTTATTAGCATGTGGATATCTTAGTACACAAACTCTAGAATTCAAATAAACAGTTGATAGTTGGGGGGAGGGATGTACTTTGCTATATCTTCAAAATGCCCCAAATTTGCTCATATTTCTCTACGTGATATATCACCATGGACAAGTATGGATTGTGAGAGATTTAGAAAATGGACAACTAACTAAAATGCTGATTATTTAGTATTTTCCTATTAACTTCATTTTTTTGTTCACAATTCCAGATATTGAAAATTTGTGGGTGTGATGGAAATATGTGTAGGTATATGTCTGCCAGAGGAAAATTGATGTATATGGTACTGCTTCTAGGTGAAAAATCCCCAATATGCAGTCTATTTGAATTCCAAAGAATCTCACATGATTATTCACTGTGGTTCTTTAATGTTAGTGCTTGAAATATTCAAGTTGAAAAAGTTAAATTAGTTGAGACTAATAAAGACTGCCCCGTTAAAAGCTTAACCATGACTTTTGGCTGGACGATAGAAAAATTGCGTTTATTTTGGAAACTGACTCCTAAGACTCTGTTATTTGTAAACTTCATACGTAGGAAAGAAAAAAAACAAATGTGAGATCAACTTGTAGATTCCAGTGTGCCAAATGTAAGAGAAAGCATTAGAAACCAGTAACAGTCTCCTCAGAGATTCACTACATTAGGTCTGAATTTTGTTAGATTCCGTAAGCACGTATACATTACCATGACCTTGGGAGTACCTTCTCCGAATTCTGGAGACTGCGTATGCAATGTTTAATTCATTTTATTTTTGGGGTGCCTGGGTGGCTCAGTCGGTTAGGCGTCTAACTTCAGCTCAGGTCATGATCTCATGGTCCATGAGTTCGAGCCCCACGTCAGGCTCTGTGCTGACAGCTCAGAGCCTGGAGCCTGCTTCGGATTCTGGGTCTCCCTCTCTCTCTGCCCCTTCCCCACTCATGCTCTGTCTCTCTCTCTCTCTCGTAAATAAAATAAAAACATAAAAATTTCTTTAAAAAAATAATTCATTTTATTTTTGTCAGTACTTCCAATTGCTTTAATGGGATTACATGTACTACCTCTAGTATTTTAATTTTATACCTGAAAATTATTTCCCAAATTACAAAAAAATCAACCTTATATATCAGCAGTGCCTAAAGTAATAGCACTAGCTGAAGTCTATTTAAAAAGTCCCCTCACTTATCTGCCGGGGTTATGTGCCAAGACACCAAGTGGACGCCTGTGGATAAAGTCAAACCTTATGTATACTGGGGTTTTTTTTCACTATACACACAAAGCTATGATAAAGGTTAATTTATAAATTAAGCACAGTAAGAGATGAACAATGATAACTAATAATAAAATATAATAATAGTAATAATCTACTGTAATAAAAAGTTATGTGATTGTGGTTTCTCTTTCAAAATATTTTATTGTACTGTACTTACCCTTCTGGTGATGCTGTGAGATGGTAAAATGCTTACGTGAGGAGAAGTGAGGTGAATGACGCAGGCATCATGTCAAAACTAGGCTACCATTGACCTTCTGCTAATTCATCGGGAGGATGATCTGCTTCCAGATTCCCATTGACAGAGGGTAACGGAAACCACAGAAATGAAACGGCAGATGAAGTGAGACTACTGTATTTATAGAAATTCAGCAGCATTACTTGCTTTCTAGTTTGCAATAAGCATCATCACCAATGAAATATTAATTTTCTATAGGTCATTTCATTCCGACTTTTGGAAACCTTTCTATTTTTTATTTATTAAATGTTTATTTATTTAGGGGCGCCTGGATGGCTCAGTTGGTTAAGCATCTGCCTCTTGACATCAGCTCAGGTCATGATCTCGTTGTTCATGGGTTCTGGCCCCGCGTTGAGCTCTGCATTGACAGGGCTGAGCCTGCTTGGGATTCTCTCTCTCTCCTTCTCTCTCTGCCCCTCCCCTGCTCACTCGTTCTTTAAAATTAAATAAGTAAACTTAAGAAATAGTTAAATGTTTATTTATTTTGAGAGGGAGAGAAAGAGTGTGAACAAGGGGAGGGGCAAAGAGAGAGGAAGACAGAGAATCCCAAGCAGTTTCCAGAACCTCACGTGGGGCTGGATCTCATGAACCCTGGGATCATGACCTAAGCTGAAATCGAGAGTCAGATGCTTAACTGACTGAGCCATCCAGGTACTCCCCTTGTTATTTTTTTAATCAACTTTATTGAATTGTAATTTACAAATAATGAACTACATTCATATAAACTACAGTAAAACCCTGGTTTGTGAGCATAGTTCATTCCAGAAACATGCTTGTAATCCAAAGCACTCGTATATCAAAGTGAATGTCCACACAAGAAATGAAGGAAACTCAAATGATTCTTTCCACAACCCAAAAATATTCATATAAAATCATTACAGTACTGTAATATAATACAAAATAATAAAGAAACTACAAGATATAAAGAAAAATAAACAAATTAACCTGCACTTTCCTTTGAAAACCTTCATGGCTGGAGTGAGGGAGACAAGAGAAATGAGGATTATTATGTAGGACAAATTTCACTATCACTAATAGAATCACTGCTATCTATTGGCTCAATGGAATACTTTTCATTTCGTGCAGGTTTAACAAGGAACCTATCCAAAGACACTTGCTTTTGCCTCCTTTTGAGGATTTTGCGGAAATGTGACATTGCATTGTCGTTAAACAGATTCGTTGCTCGCACTGTTACTGCCTTATTTGCGTGGTGCTTTTCTACAAAGTTTGCACAGTCTCCTGCATTTTACACATCTCCCTAATCTCACTTGAAGTGAAGGATTCCTCCACCTTTTTCTCCTCCTCTGCAGATGAGATGCAGATGTTAAACTTCTTATAAAATCTTGCAATTTTGGCCACTCGCATACCTCATTCATACTTCTTGATGATTTCCTTCCTAATTTCCACCATAATCATCTCCTTCTTACCACCTTTCTTTTCAACTTTTTCTGCATGGGGGTCATTGTATACACTTGCATGGATATTGACTACAGTTCAGTATTAATAAACTTGTGTCATATACTGTATTTAATGTAACTGGCAATAAGGTAGCAGAGGAAAAGGTCTCTATCTATAGGTAGCCTGACCTAGAATGAAGCAAAACATTTCTATTCTTACTCTTGTATGGAAAAAGTAAAGGACTGTCCATAAATACTTTGAAGTGACAAAAAATACACTAGTGCCAGTTGTGGGCACCTTCCAATGTTCTGAAAAATCACTGATTTCTGCCAAACACCATGGCCTGAGACCGAGCATCCAAGCATGGAAGATGATCACCCACAATCCCACACAAGAGACACTGAGAGAGAGAAGAACCATTGGCTCAGTTGTAATTATGTGACATTCAGCATCATGTACTACTCATATTGCAAGACATCACTCATTTATTAAGGTAACATTTATTATAAATGTTTGCTTGTCTTATGAAACACTCACAGAACAAGTTACTCGCAATCCAAGGTTTTACTCTATATGATTTGTTGAGTATTGACAGAGGTATGCGTCTGTGAAACTACTACTATGAATCAAGACACAAAATGTTTTGATAGCCCCCAAACTATTCCCCATGGCATTTTGCAATCCATCTCTTCCTCTGCTCCTGATCCCAGGCGACCACTTTTGCCTTCTGTTATGATAGGTTAGTTTGCAATTGTCATACTTTTATATAAATAGAATTATACATATGTCCTTCTTGTGTCTGGCTTCTTTCACTCATCACAGTATTTTTGAGATTCATCCATATTGCACGTATCAGTAGTTCATTCCTTTTTATTGCTGAGTAATAATAAATTCATGCATTTACCATATTTTTTCCCATTCACCTGTTGATTTGGAGAGTGTCTAGCTTTGGGCTAGCATTATTGTGAATAATGCTGATTTGAGCATTCATGCATATCTTTATTTGGACTTGGGTTTTCATTTATCTTAGGTAAATACATACTTAGGAATGGAATTGCTGGTTCGTATGCTAATTATATGTCTAAATGGATGAGAAACTGCCAAACAATTTTCCAAAGTGCTGTGCCATTTTACCTTCCCACTTAGCAGAGTGTAAGTTCCAGTCCTCCGCATCCTCACCAACAATTGGTATTGGTGATGTTTTTACTTTTAATTCAGATGGCTATGTAGTACTGTGTCGTTGTGGTTTTAACCACGTTAATGAACATTGCTTTTAAAAGTGGGGTAGAAATGAAATTCAATGATCTTTTGCAGGGTTCCATTTCTGTCCTATCCCTAACTCTATTCAATAAGTATAGTTAATCATCTACCTTGTGTCATGTACTGTGTTAGGAAAGAGAAAAGAATAAGAAACTGTTTTCTGAAGACTTCACTTCATGAGACAGGAGTAAAAAAAAAATGTCACATACAGTCCAGTTGCTGCTATAGTAAAGGTTTAGGAAAATACATTGACAGGGGCGCCTGGATGGCTCAGTAGGTTGAGTGTCCAACTTTCACTCAGGTCATGATCTCACAGTTTGTGAGTTCAAGCCCCACAGCAGGCTCTCTGCGGTCATCACAGAGTCTGCTTCAGATCCTCTGTCTCTCTCTCAAAAATAAATAAAGACTAAAAAATACATATATTGACAAGAGCATCTGGGTGGCTCAGTCGGTTGAGTGTCTGATTTTGACTCAGGTCATAATCTCATGGTTTGTGAGTTCAAGCCCCGAATTGGGCTTTGTGCTGATAGCTCAGAGCCTGGAGCCTGCTTCGGGTTCTGTGTCTCCCTTTCGCTCTGCCCCTCCCCCACTGATGCTCACTCTCTCTCTCTCTCTCTCTCTCTCAAAAATAAACATAAAAAATTAATATAGATAGATAGTCATAGAGGAAGGAAGAAAAGTTGGAGAGGACTTCAAAAGAGGTGGTGTCACTTGAATTATCTTCATTATAATTCCCTTTACCTTCTTTTGAAAAGGAAATACATTCATAACAGAAAATTTAGAAAAAATAAATGAGATTTACCTCATTAATCTGTATTTTGGGTGCTAGCAATCTCATATGGACCAAAAAGTTCAATGAGGAGATGTGCCTTAAGTAAGAAAAAGAAACCTGGTTGTCTTGCCTGACAGGCCTTCCCTACAGATGAGTCATTTATACTGATATGGCCACTAGAGTTAACTTCCCTTAAATGTAAACCTATTGTCTTGTGCCAAACAAGTGTGCTTGGTTGGAAAAAGGGAATGGGCTTGAGAGGAAACAAGATGGGTAGGAGAAGCCAGGAGGTGGATATTTCATTAAATGAGCAGAGACACACAGAAATTGCAGTGCCTACTCTTTACCTGCCATTCACTATGGGACACACATCCTAAGTGTTTTGTTGAATTCTCACAGCAACCTTAAGAGGGTTTTAAATAGAGAGAAGTTGAAGTAAGAGATATTAAGACTACCATGATAGATTCAAAGATTGTTTAAAAAAATTGACTCTCCCCCACCCTTACTTCCCCACTGCTTTGATGCTTGGTTTGGTCATTTGACTGGCAGTGGGCTCATGGTGGACAGAAGGCAGAAAGACTTTAGTTTTGGCTATGTGATTTGCTTTGGTCAATGGGATGCTAACAGGTATAACACAAGCAGAGGCTTAAAATATGCATGCAGGGATGGCTTCTCCTCTAATGGCTCTGCCATCACAATGAAACATGCCCTACTTGGCCTACTGGTACAAGGAGGATGAAAGACAGGTGGAGCAGTCCTGGGACCAACATGTAATTTAGAGTACAGGCAAGCCTGAGGCAGGTAACCCACAGACAAGTGAGAAAGAATAGTTGATTATTGTTTATTCCACTGAGTTTTAGGGTGATTTTATTATTCAGCCACCTAAGTATCAGAAAGAATTTGAACTCTGACAACATGACTGCAGAGTCTAAACCACATTGCCACTCATTCAGTTATTTTCAGATATCTAGGTAAAGATAATTGGTTGGAGGCTGAAAGATAATCAGGAGGAAGTTATGGGTCCGGAATTAAAAGAATATTTCGTCGATTAAAGAACTAAACCTTGGCAAATTATTTAATCTCTCTGTGCCTTCCTTATAAGGCTATGGTGAAAAAGAAAATGCAGTAATAGCTATCAGATCTCTTCAAGTGTGGTAAAAGTGTTATGGAAATGCTAGTTTTTCTTTTAAGTCTATTTTCTTTCCTGCTGTTTCTCAGTGCCTAGAACAGCACCTGGTGCGCAATGGGCACTCAGTAAATATTTGTTAAGAGAAATTAAATTTTTTTCAAATAGTATTCTCAGTTTGTAAATGTAAATGACAGGAACACACTGTACGTCTATCATTAGGGGAGTAATTTCTGTTTTTGACAAGAGTGGGGGAAGTCTAGGAAGTCCCTTCCTCTTAGAGCAGATTTGTGTGGGGTATACTCTACAGGGGATGTTCGTTTCCTGTCTCTATCACCCAACTAAAGGCACCCAAACTAATGCTCTGTAAATCCTCATATTAAGGGAGAATGTTATTGCAGTCTTATACTACGATGCTTTCTGCCTCAAAGATTGTTTTATTAATGGGAAAATATTTGAATTTAATATTTGTTCTGCCGTTAAAGAAAGGGAACTTGATTTATAAAATACAGATAATTCAGAAAACAGCCAAATGAGCATCTGGGTTTGAAAGTTGGGTCACCATGATAAAAATGTTCATTTACCCTTTATCCTTCTTTGTTTACCACAAAGCAAGATCTAGCCAAATGAGACATCTCACTTTACGACATTTGCATTTAAATCACTTTAGGGTTCAGGTCAGAGAAATGGTTGGTTTGGTTTGGGTTAGATGAGCAAATTGTTCCCCACATCAACTCACAGAACATTCAAGGACTAGAGATGTTATTTAACTTGCTCTATTTTCTATTATAACATTATCAGACTGCCTTTTTATCCCAAAACTTTTCCAAAGATTTCCCAAGAAAACTTTTGGTCGTGTGGATAAAGGATTACTTCAGCTCCAAACTTTCCTGTTAAAATATTAAACAGGAACATTTGAACAGTATAGTATCATCGCCATGAAACTGACTAACAATCTGGAAGCAATAAATTTTGCTTAAGTGTCCTCCATTGTACTGAGTGCTTCACCCTGTGACAGATATCCTCCAGTGAGGGTTTCGAGTGAAACTCCTATCTCAGCTAAAAATCTTTTAATAGCTACTCCTAATCCTGAACCATTTTTGGCCTCAGTTAATATGTGTTAGGAATGTAATTAACCTATCAGTATCAGTAGTATGTTAACAGTTATAGACTAAACCTAGTATTGAAAGACAAAAAAGAAAAGATCAATCTCATTATTCTCGCTGTAGATTTTCATTATAATGAATCCTTTGTTTTATTTCTTGAAAATCCATTGTATCTATTCCAAGACCACATGTTTGAAAAAAAATTTTTTTAATCTGATAAAAAAACAATTTTTTAATGATTACTTATTTTTAAGACAGAGAGAGAGAGAGACAGAGAGAGCATGAACCAGGGAGGGACAGACAGAGAAGGAAATACAGAATCCAAAGAAGGCTCCAGGCTCTGAGCTGTCAGCACAGAGACCAATGGGAGGCTTGAATTCACAGACCAGAGATCATGACCTGAGCAGAAGTCAGATGCTTAACTGACTGAGCCACCCAGGCTCCTCAACAATTTTCTTAATTAAAAGAATTTCGCAAGTCCAATATTGTACAAACTCAAAAGTTTGGGAGGCCTTAACATCTTCACTCTCATTTTTGTCTAATATCCATTTCTTCATCAAGATACTTCAGTTATAGCTCCTATATTTCTTTCCAATTATTTCCTTTCTTCTATTTCCACTGCTTTCACCTATTCTTGCCCTCTTGTAATCGCTACAGTGCAACTTGAGTGATTTTTATTATAAAAAATAAAACGTGAATATAATGCTGATGCCCAACACCATCATTGCTCTTAGGATACAGGCCAAAACCTTTGGGATGGTCCACAGGGCCTGGGCTGTCTGGCTTCAGTTCTGGGCATTCCAGTCACCCTGGCCTTCTTTCAGGGACTGAGAACAAACCAAACTCCTTCTTGTTTCAGGATGCCCCCTCAAATATGCCCCCTTCTGCCTGAAATTCTAGTATGTCTCTCTCTCTCTCTCTCTCTGTCTCTCTCTCTCTCTCTCTCTTTGTGTGTGTGTGTGTATATATATATATATCCACATACCTATTATTGAAATTATCACACATATGTATACTAACAATACATTTTTAATCTTATTTCATTTATGGCACCACCCGCCTCTCCTCCAGCCCAGACAATTTTGAAGCAAATCCCAGGCATATTATGAAAGGCCCTTTCTAACTCATGCCTATCCTCACGATCTCTGCCCAAGCACCACCTGCTTCCCTCATCTCTCTGCCAGAGTGGGCCATATCTGCCTGTCTCATGTTGTCTTATGTTCACTAATACAGCACTTCATAATGACTACTAGCTTACTCAAAGTTTTCGGAAAAACTATAAGCATTGTATCAGATTAAAAGGTGTAATGATGGTGTCAATCAGAAGATGGCACTGTTCAAAGGGAGAAAAATAATCTGAGCAATTGATGGAAAAGCCAGTCAATAAAATTAAAAATATCCCCAAATTATAGCAGTAGATATTTTCTTTGAGATTTTCATGTGGTTATGTTATGGGAACTTGGTTCCTGCCTTGGATATACTTATATAGATATTACTGCCCTCAAGGACTTCAAGTATTTCCTTTTAGGAACACATTTTCCCTTATTACCTCCCCTAAAATGGTTTCTCTTCATTTGACATAAGATTGTTTATCTTAAAAGTAAAGGATCTTGTAACCAATTTTTGAGTATTCTGTTTATTAAACCTGCTTATGAGTGATAATTAGATAGGATATACAATATTACTTCTCCTGACCACATCACCTGCAATCAGAAATACATTATATAATTAGCACATCTTAAATTATCTTTCCCTCACTGGGTAAATAATCTAGAAAGAGAAAATTATTGAGTTAGCTCCTCTATAGTTCCTCAACAATTGAAAGGACGTGCTTGCATGTGATGTCATTTCTAATTTCCATTGGATGTTTCAGAGGACTTCTAAAGACAACTGCTAACCTTGGTAGAAAGTGATACTGTATATCATCCAACTGCTTCATTTGTCTAATATGGTATGTGCAAAGCGGCTATTTAGAAAATATCAGTTGAAATAAGAAGTTCAATTATTTTTTTCATCTATACCAGGTGACTGAATCTGGGGCAGGACATTTTAGCAGTTGTGTGATATATGAAAAATAAGTATGTAAAGATTCCAGTTACACTTATACTGACATCTCTAGAGCATAAGACTTATTAAAAGTTAAACTCCAACCTAGTCTTTTAACCACATTTGTAATACATGTGTTTTAGCATTCAAGTATCTGACCAAGTTAAAGATACAGCACCATCTTATGGATATTTCTGTATTTGTAAAATCTGGAAATGCAAAAATCATTCAAGTTTGGGAAAGGAAATCTTTACCAGAAAAAAATTGTAGAAGGAGAATATTTTAACATAACAAGGGAAAATGATATGGTATTGAATAATCTGAATATGTGTGTGTGCATGTATGAATGTGTGTGTTTGTGATGGCATATTAAATGAAGGCACAAACCGAGATCTGTAATTCTTTTTCTTTTCAAAATTGTGAATTCTGATAAAAAGAAAAATGAACACCTGTTCTTTCAATCCAAATTCATAACTTTGTGAAATAAGACATGTAGCCCAGAATCCTATCAGTCTCTAAATGACACTGAAATATCACTGAGTATCAACCTTGCAAAGATGCTTTCAAACTACAGAACTATTGAGAAGTAGAAGCGTGCTTACTAGCTATGAGTCACACTTCCTAAAGAATTCTGAGAAGCTTAGGTGATAATAAACCTATTTAACTATCTGCTGATACTACACAACTGGTAATAAAGTCTCCTTATGTTTATCTACTATTTAAATGTTTTCACAAGTGATTTATGCCCATTAGTTTTAGATTTTAGATGCAGATATTTTTGAATAATCGCTTCTTAATAGAACTCTTATTATTGTAATGTAGAACACAAAGCCGGTTTAAGGAGATTACAGAAAAATTGATGAACAAAACTCCCCAGTTAATGGTTAAGGTGTAGTCAGATACATATGGTCCACCAACGTTCGTTCACTTTAGTTATCAAGTATGGGCCTGAGGCATTACATGATTTACCGAGTTCATATTTTATAGAATGATTCCGCTCTAACTAAAACACAGATTCAGTGATTCTTAGATTTTTGCTGCCTTGAACTCTATGGTATAAGCTTTGGAACCTCTTCTTAGAAAAACAGTCCATGGATTTGATACACTTTGCATACAATTTTAGGGGGCTCTAGACCCCCTGGAGTTCATCCATACTCTATGATTTTAAATAATATTCTCCTTATTTTATTTTATTTTTAAAGTAGTTTTTAATATTTATTTATTTATTTTTGAGAGGTAGAGCATGAGCAGAGCAGGGGCAGAGAGAGAGGGAGTGAGAGAAGACCCCAAGCAGGTTCTGCGCGCTGTCAGCACAGAGCCCCATGTGAGGTTCAAACCCACGAACCGTGAGATCATGACCTGAGCCGAAATCAAGAGTGCGCCGCTCAACCAACTGGGCCACCCAGGTGCCCCTATTCTCCTTATTTTGACATTTATTTATTTAGGTCCTATTTTGATGAGTAAAAGCCGGGAACTTAATTGCAAAAATATGAAGTCTTGTGATAGAGAGGATCTATAATTTTTACAAACACACTCCTATTTGGTTTTAAGTCATTTCCCCCCACAACTAAATTACATAAAAAGATCATTGTAAATAAAGAGGTTCTTGTTGGTTTGTTTTTATATATATTTTATTTTCATATTGTTTACTTCAGAGTGAGATGTGAAAATATGATGCTGACTACAAGTAATATAGAATTTTTAGTTTTATCTGCACAGAATAGTATAGTTTCTAACAATGTCCTGTTAGGAATCATTTTTTTATATAATGTAGACTCTTGAATCTAAATTTCTAAATTTTGTTTTAAATGTAAACTTGTCACCAATTAATAAAATTAAGTTATCCCTAGATGTCCACAGTAGTAGAAAAAATATGACATAGTTGAAAAATTCTAAGCATACCATATATATCTTTTTTGTTCAGTTCTTAGATATAGATAGGTATTTTATGACTTAAAAGAAACCCAGGGAAATTTAATAGGCTTATAATAATAATATGTTTAAGTTCAGATTCAAGGCATAATATTAGATATTAAATTACCTTTTTTATGTTATCAAACGAAGAATTATCCCTATATAAAAATTACTTTATTAATATTCCAGAAATATCTTGCTAATTTAATACAATGCTTTAATTTTTGAGAGAGACTGCATAAAATGTATGAAAAATTTATATATATGATAATTTAAAATATGAATGAAGACATTTTCACAATCTATATCTTTAACTGTAATAAGATCCACGGGATATATTTGTTCAACATAGTATAATACCTACTTTATTCTAGACAGAGAAAAGAATATTTGAGAGTGAATATTTGATGGATAACAACAATGTTTTAGTTGTACAATAGCAAAATTAGAAACCTAACCCTGAAGACGAAGTATACTCAAAATACCATCCTTAAACCCCTGGGCATCCCTCAGACCCTAACAGAGAAGTTGAAAATTTTTTCATGTGAATACAAGATGTTATTGGTCTTGTTCACTGTGTTGACATTACATAGCTGCTGTAGAGACAATGGTGGATTCATGCTGGAACATTAGCGGGAATCAAAGCAGTGGCTTAAAAAGCCACTAATATCACTGTGTCCTTCACCTGCAGATACTCACAGAAAGAAAAAAAAAAGCCAATGTCACTTACAAATATTCCTGATTAAGCAGTAAAAAGGTAATGAGTTTGTTAAGTCTCAACCCTTGGGCATACACTTAAAAATATATTCTGTGAGGTGAAATGAGATGTTCACATAAAACACTTCCACTGTATATTGAACTACAATGTTTGTCTGGAGGAGAAGGAACTGTTTGAGTTGCAAGCTGAACTAGCTGCTTTTTCATTGGATGCCATTTTTACTGGAGAGAGCAACTTGACAAACAAATTATAACTATTCAGACTTCGATAACTTGGGAGGCATTTCCTCAAACATGAGTGAGGTGAGCTTGTCTCCACTCACAGTATTGTTACCAGTTATAAAATTCAAGCTTTCGAATGAAAATTAGAATTCGGAAAAGCTCTGTCTGCAACTGTGAGCTTAATAGTTTTCCGGTACTCAACGACTTTTTTGATGTTATTGCTGGTTATTGACAAATGTTGTTTTTTGGGTGCTATGTAATTAAATAAAATGTGCCAACTTTTGGACAACCTAGATTATCCAATGAACTGGTGTAAGAAAGTTTTACTGATGTGGTTTTAGATTCCATATTGCAACTAATCTTAAGGAAACCCCCACTTATTGAGTTTGGGTATAATATCAAAGTAGCATAACCACAGTTACAGAAACAGGCTATTAAAATACTCCTTCCTTTGTCAACTGCATATTTATGTGGGATTGGATTGTCTTCATCTCTTTCAAACAAAACATATTTCAACAGTTTGAATGTAGAAACAGATAAGAAAATCTACCTGATTTCTATTAAAGTCAGACATTAAAAAGATTTGTGTAGTGGAAAATAATGCCACTCTTTCTGCCCACCTTTTTATTTTGGAAATACAGTTCTTTTTTTCATAAAAATATGTAATTTATGTTACATAATAGGTTTGTTACTTTTACGTTTAAATGAATTAATAAAGAACTATTCCTAAATTTTCTTAGTTTTATTTTTCTAATATTAAAAATACCAATAAATGTAACCTGCCTAACCAAGACCTTGTGGTCCTTAACAACTTTTAAGAGTGTAAGTGGGTCCTGAGAACAAGTTTGTTCAGCACTGCTACAGACCAGAGTAATAGTAGTTAATAAAAATATATCTTTATTTTTCCTATGTAATGTAATTTAACTATCACTTATAATTGTCTTCAATAAAAACTCTACTTCAATTTAGTTTAATTTTTTTGAGCATTATTGTTGAAATGGTGTAAGTTTTTTTTTTTTACAGTAGTAGAATTCTCATCTCTTAAGACATTGGTTGAATTTCTAGTCCATCGATGCAATGCTCTCTTTACAGTGCCCTAGTACGGTGCTTAATGTAGAATAGACACTCAATAAATATTATTGATTGGCAAAAAAATGTGTTCAGCAACAAAGTCAATGTAACTTCAAGAACACTATAAAAGGTAGATGGGGGGAAAAACCTGTTATTGCTTTATCCATTTATGAACATAATTCCTACGTTTTAACATTTAAAATACAAACATCTTTTCTAGGCTAGATATCTGCTTCTCTAGAAGAGCATAATCACCACATGCATTATATAACTTGAATTAATGTAAGACTTTTCTCATGACATTTTGAGCACATAGGTCACAATATGTTTCTACCTTTTTTTCTCCTTGTACTTTACAACCAGCTCATTTCTGTTACCTCCTCCAAATTTCCACCAAATGGAAAATTAAGAACAAAACTATAATCAATCATTAATGAATGTCCACAGATTGAATAGGAACAGAAGAAAAGTAGCTTCTTCTTGTGGGTCAGACCTTCTTATAAAAATTATGAAATCTTTGGGGTGCCTGGGTGGCTCAGAAGTCTTGACGTTCCACCCTTGATTTTGCCTCCAGTCATGATCTCATGGTTGGTTCACGGGTTCGAGCCTCGCATTGGGCTCTGCACTGACTGTGTGGAGCCTGCTTGGGATTCTTTCTCTCTCCATCTCTCTGCCTCTCTCCTGCTCCTGCTCTCTCTCTCTCTCTTTCTCAAAATAAATAAACATTTAAAAAATTTATGAAATCTTTGAGATCTTAATAAAATAACACATATTTGGGGGTTTCTTTAGTCTGGTTGTTTCGGGACAAATAATTTAGAAATACAAATTCTAAGCTATGTAAAACCCAATAAAAATGCATAGAATCATTTACTATATTATCTACAGTTTGTTTCTTAAAATTTTTTAAATGTATATTTATTATTAATAGAGAAAGCGAAACAGACTGCAAGTGGGAGAGGGGCAGAGTGAGAGGGACACAGAATCTGAAGCAGGTTCCAGGCTCTGAGCTATCAGCACAGAGCCTAACGTGAGACTTGAGCTCACAAACTATGAGATCATGACCTGAGCCGAAGTCGGACGCTTAACTGACTGAGCCACCCAGGCACCTCTCTACAGTTTGTTTTTATAGTTCTATGGTTAACAGTGAGCCAAATAATAAAGCAGTTATAATAACAACAGCAAAATACTTGGCATTCACTGAGAATTTACTCTGTATCAAATACTTTTTTAGTACTTTACGTCCATTATCTTGTTTTATCTTCATAACAATCCTTTGACTATATCTTGTGTTTATGTGCATGAGTCTGTGTATCAATGTTGACTACTCGTTTACTGGTCAATTTGTGCTAATCGTTTGCATATATTTTACTCATTATCTATAAAAAGTGGAGTCCTGGAACAGTTCTCTACTAGGACTCAAATTCTAACTAGAGAGGAGGAAAAAGGGAAAGCTAGGCAACGAGAGGAAAGGGATTTAAATAAAGTTGCCAGGAAGATTATTGCCTCATAAGATATAAATATTCATCTTCAAATTTGTTGTTTTTATCCTACTTCTGTAAATGCATAGTCTTTTTTCTTACCTGGGCTTGTGAGTTGACAGTTTTCCTATACATATTTGCAAAACTGGTCCTTCTATTTGACCTGAAAAAGATTCCTCTCTCTGTTGTAATATTATTTTAGTGATAACTAGACTACAAAAAATAATAGACTGTCCAATTCCAAAACACTTAAGGGATATTTTGTGAATTTTTTCTGTATTGCCACAAGAGCATATATTACCATAATTTCTTATTTTGCTCATGTCTGTTTCATATGCATTACCTCAGGGACTAACTTTTATTGTTTTTATCTATTCAGAATAGTGCAGAGCCTAGAGTGGATGCCCAAAAAAATATCTGTTCAATGAAAGAATGATTTCATTTGTGACTTAAAAGAGTTAATACCTTCCTTTCAGGTCAAATGCACAAATCAATTCTTAACCAGAAAACAGACCACCTATAGCTATTCAGGTCACACACCTGTTTCCTTAAATATCATTGCCAAAACACATTTTATATTCTATTTCATTACTGTGCATCCATCTTTCCCCAGGATTAAAGGTGTTTCATTAAAAAGCAGTATAAGCTCAATTTGTTTTTATATTCACCTTGACAAAAGTAAAAATGTATCATTGAATAAGTTCAAGTGTATTTTGTGTATTTATGAAATGGTACAAGCCAATCATAGTCTTACGTTAGGCATCATTATTCAATTATTCTGGAGCATCAGCTGATGTTATAATTGCCTGGAAAGCTAATATTTAAGGTAAAATTTGGCAAGAACATCCATGCAAGCACAAAATAAAAAATGTTAATTAAGAACAACTGAATTCTAATGATCAGGTTGTCTTTTCAGGCTTGTTTTCTTTGAACCATCCTTTAACTGGAGAAGAGGCAGGGAGGGTTCCCCAGAGACCCATTGTTGGCCTTCTCTCTCTGAACATGATTTCTGGACCTTCTCATCTATATCTGTAGCTTCAACTAGCACCAATATGCCGACGATTCCCTTATCTGCTGACAGAATTGAGTAACAGCTTTGCATCTCCAACTGATCTAGGATAGAGTTTAGGATCTCTATGATGGGTTCCTCAAAACTTCATGTCTCTCCAAACCTATGTGTCTTCTAGCAGCCCATATTTCATCTATCATCAGTGAAGTTACCCTATCCCGAGAATCGTATTCTATTCTTAACCTCTTCCTCAGCTCCTCATCCATATTCTATTAATTCCTTTGTCCTTCTCTTAAGCGTCCCTCTTCTTCTTGTCCTCTGTTTAAAGTCAAGCCCTCACTGTTTCTCTCCCCGATTTTTTTTTTTTTTTTGAGTAATTTAATTGGTATTTTGCTTCTGGCTTCACTGCCCTTACGCTGCTCTGGATGACTCTTAAGAGTTAAGGATCATCTTATGTTGTACCTTACTTAAGCCTTCACGTATAACCCCATTCGGATGCCTGCTCACTGTCTTGCTTGATGCTAAATTTGCCTCTGCCAGTTCTCTAGTCTCACTCCCTTCATCTTCATATGTATCCTCCTCTTCAGGCATGCCAGTTTATTTGCAATTCTCTGAACATGGCAAATAATTGCATACCTTTGCAAACACAGTTCCTCCTGCCTCCAAGTGCCCTCACCCTAATAGCTCTAAATCATTCTTCAAGACATATGTCAAGCATCCTTCCTTTTCTCTGTCCTGCATGAGGTAATTCTTCTCTATCTTACATTATCTTTGGGGATACTAGAATAATAATCAGATTGCAATATCAATATTTATTTTCTGCTTTTTAAAAATAAATCATTTTCTCATTTGTCATTGTTTAATCTGTACACTTTTAAAGGTTCAAGACTAGATCTTATTTTTCTAAGTATACCCAGCATAGTTTTGACATATGTTAGCTTCTTAAGCGATGTATGTTTAATTAATGAAATTCTTAAACATTGTCTTTGTTGTCTTTTGGATACTTCTTTAATTTATGCCCCTTAAACCATTTTCATCTTCATGGAGAAAACACTACATCTTTTTTTAAAAATGTTTACTTTTGAGAGAGAAAGACAGAGAGAGAGAGAGAGAGAGAGAATGAGCGGGGGAGGTGCAGAGAGAGAGGGGGACAGATGATACAAAGCAGGCTCTGTGCTGACAGCAGAGAGCCTGATGTGGGGCTCAAACTCACAAACTGAGAGATCATGACCTGAGCCAGAGTCAGACATTCAACTGATTGAGTCACCCAAGTGCCCCCACTGTCTATCTTATTCTAAAAATTATTAGATGTTTTCCAGTCATGTCCCCAAGGCTTGAAGAATCTTTAATTTGGTAACTATTTTTAATAGGAAGAGAATAAGCTATTACATCAAGTAGTATTAACTAATAAAGGAAACAAAAGTATAGCTTTCTTTGGCAAGAAAAGAAAGGGCAATAAAACTGTTATATTTAAATTGTACTTTTATGTTGCTAAGTACAACATATTTGAGTTATCAGTTTAATAAACATCATACATTTAGTAAACTGATTTATAATCAGATTATAATAGAAAAAAAGCACTATTTGGAATTAGAAAGGACTCATAATGTTGAGTCTTTGTTCCCATAATTCTGTGGGAAAGAGGATTCTCTAAATCTCAGGATCCTTACCTGTACAAAGGAACTACTAATAAAAATAAAAAATGAAATAATGTATGTAAAGGGCTTGGTGCAATAGTCCATACAAAGCACCTAAAAGATTAATTGTAATCATCACCATCATCATTACCTGTTATCCAAAGGTTACTTTGATGGCATTAGTTAAGCACATTTACAAAACTTTGCAAAATGTAAATTGCTATGTATGTAAGCATTAGATACTATGACTGAAATGAATAGGCTTATCATTTATGGTTTACCTTGCCAAGAATAAAACATTCTTGAAATACATCAGTTTCTGAGATTTCCTATTCCTTGGAAAGTTGGAGATCTGCCAGCAGTAATGCCCTCAATGAACATTTTATCGCTATGGGCACCCATTAAGGATTGATAAATAAGCAAGGCTCCTTAGGAGTAAATGCCTCCTTATCTTTTTACCCCATCTAGGGAGAACGTCAGTAAATGCAGAAGGAAAGCCTCTCTATTGTGTACCTAACTGTGGAAGTGGCTTTAAAAAAGCTAGAACTGCTTTTTGGCCACAGAGTAGACAAGCTCAGAGTCGACAGTGTACCTCCCCCGTATCTCCCCGGCGCTTCATAATCTCTCCGCCAGTTTGGCCATAGTACATTGCATCTTGGGTTGAATGCACTGTTTTCCCTGTTTCCCCCTCTTGACCGGATTAAGAACATCGGAAACAGAAATCACAGGAAGAAACTTCCAGGTGGCTCCAACATTGGGACTGAGAAATCTGTGCAGATAAGACAGGCTTCAGGTGCAGCCTCGAGACGCCCACTTGAGGCCAGAACCAACAATGACCAAGTGTTGTGTGTCCCTGAGCTCCGCAGGCTCCGCCAAATGCTGACAGTGCCGGACAACGGGCGTGTGCTCAAACGTTAGCTGAAGATATGTGTGCACTACACAAACTATTTGAGTCAATCTCATTCCAACCCAGAAAATAATCCAGCTATGTGTGAGCTGAACCAAAGTGCCATTCCAAAAATACAAAATCTATCTTGCTCATGTGGGAATAAAAACAGTTTAAAAAGAAAGCCTCGCGTGTTTCTTTCTTTTTTTTTTTTTTTTTTGTCAAAAACGTTCCTCTGACTTTATAATTTGGACTTCAGCATGAGCGTCAAACAGCAGAGCAGAGCGAGAGACTTTTCAAAGTCTCTCCCCAACATTATTTTGAGGGGAGTGGCTCCCACTTTCCCGCACTTGGGTTCAATCTGGGCATCGGATTCGGGTCTCAGGGATGTTCTGGCCGCTTTCCTCACCTTCGGAGAGTAGCAGCAACTCCACCGCCCCCATCCACCTGCCCTTTAGGAATATGTCGGGAGAAAAAGCATGGAGGGTAGGGGGTCAAGGTAGTCCAAGCAACCCCGGGTGTGCATACGGAGCAGACACGTCTAGCCCCTCCTCGCTTTTGCAAACTACCAGCCTCGGCACCCGGGATCCTGGGCCCCGGCAGCAGGCGCGGCGCGCGCACGCGTACTCCACGACCCCGCGCCCGCTCAACATTTTATTCCACGTGTTGCTTGTTGTAGGAGCCACAGGTTCCCCACCTGCGTCCGGGCGCTCGGGCCGCCCCCCCTCTGCCCGCCGGCGTGGCGGGATCACGGGGTTGGCGGGTCCCGGGCGGGCAGAGGAATTCACGAGGCGCTCACGTTCACCTCCAACGCTAACTCCGCCTATTTAATCCCGGCGGCTCCCCCTCGCCTCCTCCCGGCTCTTGCCCGCCCCTTTCGCCCTGGTGGTAGGAAACATTCCGGTCTTTAACTCGACGTGTCCGGAAAGCTCTGGCCAGTTTTCCTTTCGTTCTGCGGCCGCTGCTGCCAGCCGCGCGGCTCCCTCAGACCGGCGGACGCAGCTGCCGCGGGTGAGGCGCCTGGGGGCCGCGGGCCGAGCAGCGGGGCGCCCCGAGCACCATGCTGGACCCGTCTTCCAGCGAAGAGGAGTCGGACGAAGGGCTGGAAGAGGAGAGCCGCGATGTGCTGGTGGCGGCCGGCGGCCCGCAGCGAGCGCCACCGGCCCCGGCTCGCGAAGGGCGGCGGGACGCGCCGGGGCGCGCGGGCGGCGGCAGCGCGGCCAGACCCGTGAGCCCGAGCCCCTCTGTGCTCAGCGAGGGGCGAGATGAGCCCGAGAGGCAGCTGGATGAGGAGCAGGAGCGGAGGATCCGCCTGCAGCTCTACGTCTTCGTCGTGAGGTGCATCGCGTACCCCTTCAACGCCAAGCAGCCCACCGACATGGCCCGGAGGCAGCAGAAGGTGAGTTGCACGCAGGACTCGGCGCCTCCGGCCGCCACTTCTTCCTCCCCGGAGTTTTCTCCCGGGAGAGCGCTGGGGCGCTTGCCCTCTGCCCTTGTTTAATGCGTGCACTGTTTTTGTCGGTCTTTACGGTTCAAGGGAATCTTTCAGGGGGAATCCCTTCGTGCTTTAGCCGGCTGGGTATCGGGTTGCAGCGGATGCGTCCTCCCCCAGCCCCCTTCCTGTTGGCAGAAACTGTCAGCTTGGCATCGGGAGACCCGCAGCGCCCGCCGTGCGGTGGTTGCACCCGCTGGGACTCCGCTCCGGCCAGGTTACAACGCAACTTCCATCAACTTAAGTTTCTAAGAGCAGTGGTGCATTCCTGCCCACCTGAGTTCAGCTGGAGCTGGGCTTTTCTGTGGGTCTTAATGATTGTGTAATTAGGCGAAACAGGTGGAATCTGGCCACCCCTGTTAGCTAGAGCAGCCTTCACTAGGGCGAAGGGGTAGAAATTTTCCGCAGGGAATAAAGTTAACGAGCTTGCTTTACTGCTATGTAATGAACACTTCAAATCCAAACCCTGGAGAAGGTACGCAGTTCTTAGAATTGCTGTAGGTTGATAATTCCTGGTCTGGGCAGGCACTATTAATGAAAAACAAAGGATTGGTGCATAACCACTTGGTAAAGAATGTGTGTTTTTGTTTTTGTTGGTTTTTTTTTTTTTTTTTTTGCTTTGTTTTTGCATCCCAAAGAGGTAAGGAGATTGTTTCAGGTGTAACGTCTGCCAACTTTAGTTTTAAAACAACATTGCAGGGGTCCGATGTTTTTGTAACAGTGGAAAGTCATGACTCCAATTGCTCTAATTGGGTAAATGGGAACCTAAGAAATCTTTCTGATAGAATGCTGAACCTAAAAGGTCTAGTAGAAATCTAACTATGTCCGACAAAATGTGGAGACACAGCTTATAATTTGCCCGAGGTGTATCTAGATGCACACGTGTTTACTTTCTGAAATATCAAGCACGTAAAGCATTTCTCAGAAATCCAGGGAGCATTTGAATGGTCTTCTGAAACACCACTGCAGCTTTGAGTACATGCAGTCCTCCCACCATCCTCCTCTATCCAGCCTTTAAAAACACACCTAAACTAAGTAGCTGTTTTGAAACCCTTCACTCCCTGGGAATACGTGAGGGGTGATTCTTTACAGCTGGTGCCTAATTACACGGAACCTTCAAGAACCTAACCCTGTAGGTAATTCAGGCACAGAATGCTAGAGCTGGAAAAGACCTTGGTGTCCTCCAGGCAGACCCCTCATTTCGGAGGTGAGCAGTCTGAGCATCCTTTCCTCAGGGGGCATGACTGAAGTCCCCATTCCTCCAGTCAGTTGTGCGTGCCCCGTGATGTTCCTGTGCACCTTCTATTCTTCCCGTAGGTAAGTACCCTGCTTCCTCGTCGTTGTGCTGCAGTCATCTGTTGCTTGTCCACTCCTTAGGTCAGGCAGATTTCAACTTCAGTAGTCCTCCTTATGCTAAGTGTAAGTAATTCTTGACCTGTCTAGCCGTGTAAAGCTTCTGAATGTCAGCCTGTTATCACTTCGGTCATTCATATTGCATTGAAGCTTATTTTTAGTGTATTAAACTGTAAAAGCGTATGGTGAAACTAAAGCTAGTCCTGTCCAGACTATTCTGCTTTTGTAAAAAGTTACTGGTAGCTGACTTACACTGTGCTTGTCGCATTTTGGTACTGAAACTCCCCTTTGCTTGTTCATGGTTACAGATCTGACTCCTCCCATTTAAATAGAATGTTCCTACAGAAGTTATTTGAACTGTCAAATACGTTCACAGCCCTAAGAAAACTATGACCTTACCCAGAGGTTACCAAAACCCAAACAACAAAACCCTGCATCTGATCTCTGCAAAAATACTTGGAAACTTCAGCTCTCTAAATCTTGGGAGCATTGAGTGCTGTCAGATTAACTTCAGTGAATTTTTATTAAGGGGGAGGCCACATAACCTAAATCTTTGCCTTATTCCAAAGTCCCCACACTTTTTTTTAACGTGCTGCTTCCTAGAGGGAAGTGGAACAATTCTTGGCAGTAGGTTTTCTAGGATGGAGTGAAGTGGGAACTTCTATTCCTGTGAATTTGATACATAAGTCAATTAATGCCAGAAACTTTAAGTCTCAAATTATACACGTGGGTTATGTAAAAAATCACAGCATAATTGCAAAATCATTAATCCATTGTATGTTTTTTCCTGTATCTTCAAGTAGTCCAACATCTAATAAAAGGATCTGATAGCTTAAATTGTTATTGACCTGCATGTTGCTGCTTACTCCTCACAACTTTGAGAATTTAGAAACTCTCAGACTGAGATCTGAAAGGGTCCTCACTTAAAAAAAAAAAAAAAGAAAAAAGTTAATGTTTATTCACTTTTTGAGAGTGAGGGACCGTGATATGACCTGGGCCGAAGTCTGACACTTATCTGACTGAACCACCCAGGAGCCCCAGGGGTCCTCATTTTATAAGTGACACAAGAGCCTTCCCTCTGGCTGTCCTAGCCCTCCCTTAAAGGGCTGGTGAGTTTTTGTGAACTAGACCTCAGCTGCAGTGTTTTGTTTTCTCCTTACTTAGCTAGAAAGGCCCACAAAGCTAGTTAGGGGTTTTATCCAGGAGTTACTCGAAAGCTTAGTAGCATTAAACTCGGTTGACTCAAACATTGCTTTCTTTGCTCTTGGCTGGAAAACTTCGAGGAACAGTGGCCAGTTTATGCCGTTGGAGCCCTGGGACTACTGATGGCTCTACAGAAAATTCTGGAAGTGAGTATCTGGGTCCACCCTAACAGCTTTGCACCAGGTGGTCACATCACTTAACGTATCCAGGGGTTCACACGTGATACCAATATGAAGTAACTGCTAATGGCAAAAGGACTTTAGTTCTGAATAGCGTCTAAGCCTGATGCCTCTTTACCTTGATGACTTTGGTACCATCAGAATGCTACAGCAATAATGAACTTTGTGTGACTCTCTCTCATTGGTTAAGGGTGGGATCAGTATTAATGGCAAAGCAGTTTACCAAATAAGCAAATCCGCTTCATCATAAAGCAAATCATAAAGGCAATTTGTTGAACCTTTGGAAAAGTAATAGGTGTTCATGGTGACTAGAAGGTAGGGGGACTCTGACCCATCATAACGACTACCACAGCAGGGGGGTCAGTATGTTCATTCCTGTAGTTAAAGGTTTAGACTGCAGGTCTGTAGGCTTCTAATGGGTGGTTGCACTGTTTTTGTTTTCGTTAACGTTAGTAAAGTCCGATGTTGAAGGAACCCGCTCTTTTAAACTAGCAATCAGGAATTAGAGTAAAATGGTATTTGATAACTTTCTGTGAATCCTAGATCGATGTTCTTGCCATTTCTATATGTATGACCAGTAATCACTCTAAATTGTGACTTAACCTTCACCTAGAATAAGCATTCCCACCACTTCACATAATTTTTGTCTAAGTTTGAGAAACGTACACAAATGTGAAATTGTGGATGGGGGTAGGGGGGAATGCATAGGTGCCTGCCTATAACTCTGCCATCTGAATGTTTCATTACAAAAAGTGGCTACTTTTAGATCTTTGGACATGATGGTCTCTTTTGTTAACATTGACTGCTCAGGTGATCCCTAAGTTCAGGGAAAAGAGCCAAATTTTTAAAATTTTCTTTAAATGTTTATTTCTGAGACTGCGTGGGGGAGGGGCAGAGAGGGGAGACACAGAATCCCAAGCAGGCTCCAGGCTCTGAGCTGTCTACACAGAGCCCAACATAGGACTCAAACCTGGAGATCTTGACCTGAGCCTGGGTCAGACACTTAACGGAATGAGCCACCCTGGCATCCTGGAAAAACCAGTTTTCCAAAACAAAGCCCCCACAGCTTTACAAGGGTTGAGAATCCCTTACCTAAGGCTAGGAAATCTTATGCCTTTAGTGCTGTGTTGCCCCCTCTTTGGTGCCTTAGCGTAGGGCGTCCAGCAAAAACGTGTCTTGGGGGGGGGGGCACGCCTTGGTGGCTCAGTTAGCTAAACATCAGACTCTTGATTACAGTTCAGGTCATAATCTCGAGGCCTGCTTAAGATTCTCTGCCCCTCCCATGCTCATTGGTGTATGTGCTCAAACCCCCCAAAACTCGTTTGGATACAAACACGTGTCAGATTTAGTACATTTTGCAAAGAATTAGGTGCAATTTGGAGGAAAGCGGTGGCAGGGGTGGGTGGGGGGGGGGGCGGGGAGAAAGGAAAGTAAGAGTCTTCTGATCTCGGGGAAACTAGTGTTCCTAAATGTGTTTTTGAGACCTCCAGGATTTTTACCCCCCTGAAAGCCATAAAAATGTAAAGCTGGTAGAACTGATGACTGCAAAGTGAAACTTGGCCACTGCCACTACCAAGCCCAGGAGACCAGCAGTGTAGAAGCCCAGTATTCTACCTTGTTTTCTTGTTTGCAGGTTTCGAGCAAATGATGTGAAAATCCTAAAAAGCCACCCTCTTTGGGAGTTAGGCTTAATTCAGCCTTTGTGCTCTTTCTGACTTTGGTAAATTGTGGAGCAAATGCAGAAGGGATAGGTTATGTTGGTTTTTAAGAAGAGCGAATACATTGTCCTCTAGGGAGTGAGTTGAAACCACATTAAAGTAACCTCAGACCGGACTTAATACAGTATCTCAGGAAGATGTGTGTTGCTTTGATTCATCTAACCCTCCACAGGGTGTCTTGAGATGGTGGCACTTAATTTAGTGGAATGAGTTGTGTTGATGAGAAGAACTCAGACGGATTAAGTGATATTGACGTTTGCTTCTTTCAAAAATCAGCTGTAATTCTGATATACAATGACTGCTTATAAAGTGAAATAAAATAGCTAATTGTTTCCCTCTTTGGTTTTTTCTTAATGGAAACTGTTCCCTTTATACACTCAAAAGATAAATAACACTGTAAGGTCATTAAAGAACTTTAAGATAAAATTAAAGCCAATTGCCAGGTTATGAAATATGAGAATTCCAAATAGAACATCCCACCAGTTTGGTAGTGAGGAGGCCTCTTTTGCATGATTGTGCTATTTTCTATGCATTACAGATTGACTTAGATCTTTGGGAAGGAAGTGGTGGGTCACATAGTCATGTGTTGCTGTTTTAATTTTTGGGTTAAAGACCTAATAGCTGTAAATGTAAAGGTGGACGTATACTGGAACAAAGGACACCTGCCCAAAATTAATATTTAGGAATCAAATTATAAAATTGTCCTGAGTTGGTAACACTTCCTGTTAGGACCACTGTTTTTGGTCCCTGTGTTTCAAAATCAGCTGAGGATTTTGATGGGCTTTCATTTTTTTAAAAACATCTGATTTCTATCCTTAGCTGCACATTAGAATTCCCTGGAGAGCCCTTAAGAATCCCATCATCCAAGTTGCACCCCACATTAATGAAATCAATCTCTGGGGGTTGTAGTCTTAAAGCTTCCTAGGTGATTCCAGTGTAGGGCCAAGGTTGAGAACTGTGTGTGTGTTTTCTGGAAAGCTGCCGGAAACTGGCTTATTTTCACATGGGCAAGGTGAAAGTATTTGCATTAACGAGTAAGATTACTGAGTAATTAAACCAATATTCCATATTAAGGTAAAAGCAACAGGGATGCTCTAAGGGAGGAACAAACATCTAAATATTCTAGACTTTATTGAATCAATACAGTGGGAGGCAAGTACACATTAGACTTCCGAAAGGTCTTTAATTAGGTAATATGCTAGAGGCAATTAAGTTGCATTTGCAAGTGTGTAATTATAAAACCACAGATCACAACGTTAGCAATAGAAAATATAGGATGCTGAGGGTAAGCCTGAGTGTTGCTTCCTATTCCAAAATGAACTGGGAGAGTATAGTGAAATCTCAGAGGTTGACACTGAGTAATGCCTAACTGAAGAGTAAATTGCACCAAGGTCTTTCAAGATCTTTAGTCAGTGGAATATTTCCTTGGTATATGCAGTAGTCGTGCATATAGGTCTTTCAGAAAGTAACTTCAGAAGGCATTAAGTGAAGTACTTAGCTAAGTTCTTGTTTAAACGGTTTTAAGTGTTATATTTTTGTTTGCAGTCTGCAAAATTTTAGCGTTAGGTGGAGAGTATGGAAAACCTGTTCAAATTGCATTAGTGTCACATAACTGTTGTACACCTGAGACTAACGTTGTATATTGACTGTACTTCAGGAAATTAAAAAAAATACATTAATAGGTTGTAGTTTGCATTTGAGAGTCTTCTGTTTGTAGAGCATCATTGGTCTACTTTTTGAAACTTCTTCACATCACTTTGTAAACCTTGTGGTTTGAATATTTTCATTTTCTAACCTTCAGGTTTGTGATGAATTTTTACAACGAAAATATTACTGGGGCAAAAGGTATGAACAGTTTAAAGGCAGTCTTTGCCAGGCTAGCAGGATAGTTAACTCGCTCCTTCCTGATAGTGAAGATGAATATATGTGTATGGTCTAATGTCCTTTTTTTCATTTTTTTTGGTTGCAATTTTGGTAATGTGAACTCTTTATCAGTATGTTGAAAATAACATTCCTTTGTGAAGGGTTTTCTATAGTCTGCCTTTTTTTAAGATCTACTTTGATCTTTTCCTTAACATTTCTTCTCTTGGACAATTTCCCACCTAGAATGAATGTTTGAAGCAAGGAGTTGACATCTCCCCGCCCCCCCCCCCCCCAAAAGTTAAGCAGTTCTTGCAGACTGATTCTTGATTATGCTCTGCTTCCTTCCATTCCTAAGCTGGAGGGCCAAGTTCATATGGTTTCCCTCATTAATTCATTGACCAAGTATCTATTGAGCCTCTACTTAACAAGATCAGATGTTCTGGAAACACAGTCAAGAATAAAACAAGCATAAATTCCCTCAGTAGTGTTCAGTAACTTATAGATTATGCGTATGTGTCTTTTACATCTTTTTCTAGGTTACCTACTCTAATTGATCTAGCTCTTTTCCTATTGCTCATATCATATAATTTTGACTTAGGATAATTACATATTTTAATACTTGATTGGAGTTCCCATTTATCAATTTTTTTTACCATTCTATTCCTCCCCCTATCCCCACCCCTTCACCCTTAATTTTTTTTTTTAATGTTTATTTTTGAGAGAGAGCCACAAGAGTGCAAGCAGGGGAAGGGCAGGGAGAGAGGGAGACACAGAATCCTAAGCAGGCTCCAGGCTCTGAGCTTTAGGCACAGAGCCCCATGCAGGGCTCAAACTCAAGGACCCTGAGATCATGACCTGAGCTGAGGTCAGCTCAACCACTCAACCAAATGAGCCACCCAGGTGCCCCTCACTTGCCCTTTCTTAAAAAAAAAAATGCAGCAGTTAGGAAATTGCTTTGTCTTCAGGGAGCCTGGCTTCATTCTTTTGTAGTATCCATGCATTGTATGAGTAAGGTATTTCTGCTCTCTAGGTCCTGGCTTTTTCATTTGTAAAAAGGGGCTAATGGCTGCATAGAATTTTTGTTACAATTAAATGAGATGCATAGAAAGTGTTTAGCTTAGTGCCTGCTAACACATATGCTCCCTTATGCTCCTGATTAGATGCTGTCATTTCTTGTTAAGCCTGTTTGAGAAACTAATTTTTACTAAAGTCAGTCTTGTTGATGTACATCCTCTTCAGTTAGGCTTCTGTCGTCGTGATGTTTCGTCCCTTTCATTGTATTGACCCCTTGGGTTTATAACCAAGTTATTTTTAAACCTTTTACAATTTTTTCGCTGTGGCTTGTGTTTTTCTATTACCAGTAATTGGTAAATGTTAAACTCTAGCTTTGTTTTAACTGATCATATCACTGTGCACTATTGTTTTAGTAAGTCCTATCTGAGCCTTCTGGGTTGTCTATGGTAGGCGGTTGAATCCTCTGATAGTAATGATTTGTCTTCTCCGGTAGCTGTACCTGTTCTGTTTGACATCTCTGGTTAAGAACATTCAAAACAGTGTATTTGGTTTTTTTTTAATTTTTTAAAAAAATTTTTAAATATTTTTGAGAGAGTGACAGAGTGAGCAGGGGAGGGGCCGAGAGAGAGAGGGAGACACAGAATCAGAAGCAGGTTCCAGGCTCTGAGCTGTCAGCACAGAGCCTGACTCAGGGCTTGAACCCACAGACAGTGAGATCATAACCTGAGCTGAATTTGGATGCTTAACCAACTGAGCCACCCAGGTGCCCTGCCATATCCTTCTCTTGATGCAGGCTTTACTAGGAATGCTTTTGGAATTGTACCAAGGAACATATTGTTAGCATTTTAGGGTATTCTTTGCTACTCTATTTTTCTTACATTAAGTGAGTTGAAAAATATCAGGAATGGACTTTTATCAAATTTCTTGTCCCATCAAATGAGGTGATTACCTGACTTAATTTTACTGATGTGATGGATTTACTAGGCTTCCTATTGTTAAACTGTATTTACATTCCTAGGGTAATTGCTCCCTGATTGTGGTGGTTTTTAAAAAACTTGAGTTCCCTAGGCTTTTAATTTTTTATATTTCTTTTGGTCTGTATTCAGAAAGGTCTTTTTCTGTGCTGGCTGTCAACTGTCACCGAAAATTGGCCATTTCTAGGTTTTCAGGTATATTAACATAGTTGGATATATCTTTCATTTTCTCTATCTTCAGCTTTTGGTCTCCAGGGTTTCTCCTTTTTAAAAATTCATTAGATAGCCCAGATACTCTTGTTCTTACAAATGTACACGTTAACTTTATAAACTTTGTTTTATAGTTTCTATTTTCCTAAGGTGGTTTTTTGTTTTTTTTTTCGGGGGGTGGGGGTGGAGCTGGGTAAGGGGAGATACAAGGTGGTTCTTTGATCTGGCAGTTTAACAGGATTTTTTTCCTGCTTTGTAATAAAATGAAAGTATATGAAGCTATGAATTTACCTCTAGGTACATTTTGGCATCTGTCTGTAGTACTATGAAGTTTTTGCTAAATGTTATTTTTCTCTTCAATTGGTATTAACATAGTTAACCAGAATACTTAAAAATTTCTAGAGGTGAAGTTTTTGTTTTCTCTGTGGTAATTTCTAATCTTATGTTGACACTATGGTTCACTGTAGTATGCAATGAATATTAAGTTTTAGGTCAAAAATCATGTGGCAAATTTTGACTTTAGGAATTTTTTTATATATCTAATAATTAGCATTATAGTAATCATTCCTATCTTCTTTGTTGTCTTTATAGTATCATCTTTATATTATCCTACAATTGTATGTATCTTTAACTGACTTTGTATTTCTAGAAGCATTTAACTCCTTGATATTGATGCCAGATTCCTACTAATATAAAGAGAACTATATACTGTAGTCAGTGGAAAGGAACTCCCTTTGATTCATTCAGTGTGGGTGTTGGACAAGGATTCTTTGTCCAACTTTAAAGGTTAAAACTACTTTCTGTTGGAGTTTTGGATGTTAACCATAATGCATACACCTGCTTTTCACATCTATAAACACATCTGCATGTGTGCATATGTACATTTTGAGGTTATTTTGTATTGAAGATTATTTAATACAACAGTTTTTGCCTGGTCTTTGCTTTTGAGTGTGAAACCATCATTGCCAATGTACCATTAATCTTATTTTCCATTTTGTTTTTTGTTTCCTTTATTTTTGTTTTGTCTTGAGTATATGGCATTTCAGCTCTTCCATCCTGGAGCCAGGGACAGGTAGAGGGACAGGATATAAATCTTGCTAGGTCTTCATAGTTGTGCTTCTTGTTTTGATTCACAAAGCAAAGCACGTGTGCTTTAAGAAGCTGGGTCTCTAGTTTTCATGGATTATGAAGTAAATGGACATTCATCTTGATGGGTTTTAGTTTTATATTTCATCTGCAGTATTTCCTTTAAAAATACTGTTATGTATCTGTATGAATACTGGAAGATGGGAAAATTAAATTCTACGAAACGTGTATTTTTATTTCACAAATTTAGGGAAATCTATTCCATATTTTATTTAAAGAGATGAGAGTCTTAATTTGGTTCTGTAGAAAAATCTCTAAAACTCAAAATACTTCTTTAGCCAGAAAGGCTTACAAAATGCTAAGTATCCTCAGGAATCATTCTGAACTATAACAAGACATCTATTGCCTACATTTGTGAAGCTCTGGTTTTCTTTACCAGAAGGGCTTCATGTATTCGTGAGTAGTGGGAAGTAGGGAGATAGAAAGCACTTTTTTTTTTTTTTTGAGAGAGAGTGGGGGAGGGCAGACAGGGGGTGGGGGAGAGAATCCCAAGCAGACTCTGTGCTTTGATCACAGAGCCTGATAATATAGGGTTTGATCCCAAACTGTGAGATTATGACCTGCACTGAAATCAAGAGTTGGCTGCTTAACTGACTGAGCCACTCAGGCGCTCCAGAAAGCACATTCTTGTTCTCTATTCCCTGCTTCAACTAGAAGGCCACTCTGTTTTACATGATAGAACAGTATATCTTAAATTACTGGGGGAGGACAGTGTCCAAATAGCTTTAATGTTTCATAATTGTGGTTCAAGTGTGCGATCCTGTAAGAATGTCTATAATTTGATTGCTACATCCTAGAATCCTAGGCTTTGTTGCCTTTCTTATTCTTAAAAATATTTGAGAAGCTATGTGGGGATATACAATTTAATCCAATACAGATCATGCCATGAGGAACTTAAAACCTAATAGGTGAGATGTTGAATTTGTGGTCCTTGAAATAAGTAGAGATCAAAAGGACAATTGTTTGGAGCTTGGGAGAGATTTGGGTATAAGAAGTAAATTTGAGAATTGTCCTGTGGATTTCATTTGAAAGCATGGGCTTGAATGATGTAGAAGGAAAGTGAATCCAGCAAGAGAAGTAGCACTAGGAGTGCTAGTTTGAGATTGTAATCTGAATCTAAGCTATTACAATATATTTACACAGCATAAACCTTGCAGAACTTAGAATTAAACAGTCTGTTCACCCTTCCCCATTGCCAATCAGCTTTCCAGAGGGAACCTTTATAACTTTTCATGTTTTTTTAGTTCTTTTGGAAATAGTTCATAAATTGAAATGTGTATACCACTTTTCTCCTGGATTCTTAGTGACTTTAGCCATTGCTTCCTGTAGAATATACGATGGGGAGAGTCAGCTCATTTCCTACAAGCATCTGGTTCCCTTTCTTCTGGAATATGGTCTTTTACCATTATTGGTTTCTGCTAGTTGCCTCCTCTATGTTCTCACCTTCTTACAAGAAATAGAATTTTTAGCTGGGCACGTGGCTGTCTGGCTGAAGACTACATTTCTTATCTTGCCCTCCCCTTCCTTTTGTTATCCGTGGAACAGAGCATGACTGTCCAGAGAATGCATGTCAAGAACCTAGCTTGGAGGGTGCCAACTTTTTCTCCCACACGAGAATAGGGCCAGGTCCCATGGCCCTATCAGTCTTTACAAGGAATTGCACAGGTAATGTCTTTGTTTTTACACAATTCTGGAAGACCAGCTACAGACTTCGGAGATTTTGCTGAGGAGGGCAGGAAGGAAGTCTTGCCAGAATAGGAGGAACAAGTATGTGGCATACAAATTGTTGGCTCAAATTGTCGTTGATGGCTGGGAACAATTGGAATCTGATATTTGTTCTACCTTCTCTTGGCAGTTAGCTTAGCCAAAAGACTAATTTCAGGCTAGCGGGCTATGAATGGAAGTGATGTGTACGAACGTATGGGCCGTTCCTTGTGAAGGGAAGGAAAAATTCGTCTTTTAAGGTTTTCTAGCTGGAGTAAGAATTAAATTTACATGAGACAGACCAGAGAAAAAGTTTATTGCATGCACACAGAGGCCCAATAACAGAGACCTAAAGACATGACTAAGGCAGCTTTTTCACTTTTTAGGTAGACAGTAAATCTGAGGAATTGACAACTGAATTTGGGGAGCTTCAGTAAGGAATTCTAAACAGAATTTGGGCCCAGGTACTAAATTAGTAAAAAGGGTTGTTTGTACAGGCTTCAGGCTCTAAATTTCCTGTCTCTCATCATGAGAATGTCTTTTAACCTCCTGGTACAGGGAGGGTACCTTTTGTGTGGGGCATGATGCCCTGCTTTTAAGGGGGACAGAGGAGGGTCTAGGTGTCCTTGTACAGGCTGTCCCAGTAACTTTTATTTAAAGAAATATGTTAGGGGCACCTGGGTGGCTCTGTCAGTTAAGCATCCGACTTCAGCTCAGGTCATGATCTCAGAGTTCAGGGGTTGGAGCCCTGCCTCGGGCTCTCTAGTGTCCGCACAGAGCCAGCTTCAGATCCTCTGCCCCCATCTCTGTCCCTCCCCTGCTTGTTGCTCGTTCTTTCAAAAGTTAAATATTCCAGAGTGTGGTCCATCTTGGGGCAGCCTGCCTTTGGCTCCTACACCGGAAACAAGAGCGTGTCCCTGTCCCTCTGCCCTTTCCCACCCACTGGCTGAATGTCTGTCTGTCTGGCAGTTAAAGCAGCCTTTGGATGAGGAGTCGGTTACTACTTATTGAGTCGCTGAGCGGCGTGGCTTGCAGACGGAGAGCTACCCCACCTCTCAGATCTCTACAGGAGAGAGAAGTGAACCTCTCATGGCTAATTTTCAAGTGACTTGATTTTTACTTGTTAAAGTGGGTCTGCTCTATCCATATTGTAACTACAATTAGTTTGAAGTCTAAACAATCAGCTGTTTTGTTTTTTGCCTTCCTATATGAGGCAGGAAACACTCCTTGTTGACTACAAGGAAAAGACTGCAGGAATTTCAGACACTGGAATTGAAATCCATTGCCAACAGCACCTGCATCTAGATTCTTCAATGAAGAAAATATCTTCCCAAGGTTAACTTTATCTTTTAGAATCCTTAAGACTTCTGGGGCTCCTAGGTGGCTCAGGTAAGTGTCTGGCTTTGGCTCAGGTCATGATTTCACAGTTGGTGGGTTTTGAACCCTGTGTCTGTCTCTGTGCTGACAGCTCAGAGCCTGGAGCCTGCTTCAGATTCCGTCTCCCTCTCTCTCCGCCTCTCCCCCACTTATTCCTTCTCTCACTCGCTCAAATAAACATGAAAATTAAAAATCCTAAAGACTTTTGTATTTTGAGTAGCTGATTCTAAAAACTGGAAGCTACTTAGTGGAGTTCTGTCACTACAAACCACATAGTATGCATTGGTTGCATATCTTCTAAAAGTTGAAACTTTTCTTAGAGTTCTTGTTTTTCTTTACCTATTTTGTCTCAAGTTGCTAATTACGAACCATTGGTACTTGGAAGGGAAGCAAAAACCTAAAAACAGGGAGGGGGACATGACAGACTCTTAAATATAGGGAACAGAGGGTTGCTGGAGGGGTTTTGGGAGGGGGGGATGGGTTAAATGGGTAAGGGGCATTAAAGACACTTGGGATGAGCACTGGGTGTTATACATAGGGGCTTAATCACTGGAATCTACTCTTGAAATTGTTGTGCTATATGTTAACTGGGATGTAAGTTAAAAAAATATAAAAAGTGGTAAACAAAAAAATGTTTTATTACTTAAAAAACAAAAAAACCTTGGTTCCCAATGGGGCTGGTAATACCCCCAGCAGACACTTAACCAACATACCCCATAAAATGTTTTTTCTCGGTGATTGGGGGGTTGCTACTAGTATTTAGTGGGTAGGGTCCAGGGATTCTAGAAAAAACTAAAATGCAGGATAAATTGTCTTTCATCCTACATGGCATTTGAATGTCTTGTTGGACATTGGTGTAGGTAAATCCTGTCTATGGTTATTTGAGCCTAGAGTAAAGCTCTTTATAAAGAAGGTATTGGGGCACCTGGGTGGCTCAGCTGGTTGGGTGGCTGACTCTTAATTTTGACTCAGGTTGTCATCCCAGTGTCTGGGAATTGAGCCCCCCCCCATCCCCCTACTGCCATTGTGCTCTGTGCACAGAGCATGGAGCCTGCTTAAGATTCTCTCCTTCCTCCCCTCTCCCCTGCTCATGCTGAAGCTTACTCTAAAAAAAAATCTGTATGGTTTAATATGTATGATCTTCCAAAAAATCCAGATAACTTTTGGGTAAATTGGGGAAAGATTGAACTTTATTTTGTTAGGAACTTACCTGAGAATTGCTCATCATATTGGAAAAAAAAGTCACCAGTAGCAATGATGCTTGTGATGTTTGTTATCGATATAGGATGCCTGTGTCAGCTTTCATTTTCAGTTGTCCCATTCTCCTGGATTTTATGGATAGGCAAACTGTTTAGCCCTTGAAAATATCAAAAGAGTGTTGATAACATTCAGTTAAATCTTATCTCCCTTATCTTAAATTCAGATTTCCATATCATATATGTGGGTATATATGTCGAGTTTACTTTCCTGTAGACCAGTTATGCCTAAGCACTTACATCTGAAATCCATGTTATTTCCCTTCATTTTATTATTCTAGTTAGGAGGTTATATTTTTGAAAGTATGTGGAAATACTGTAACCTAGCAGTAAAATCACTTCTGTGTAGCCAAAAGGTTATTACTTATTTTTTTTTTAAAGGAGGAGGATTATGAAATAGGGCCCAGTAGGAAATAACTGTTATGCCAAGGGGCAACTCACAAATGAGAGGGTCAGGTAGTTTAAGGGAACCAATGAGGGATGGTGAAGGATTCAAGGGTTACTACAGGGGGAAGACCTTACTTACCTGTAGGCCTCCATGGGTGAAAGGAGGAAACTCTGACCTGAACTGACCAGGAAGCAAAGGTGTGGGAGAAAGCTATCTGACAGAGGGTGTGGTCTTAAGGTGTAGAATAGAATTATGGCCAGATGGTGCATAGTAGGGAGGTGGCCCAGGGATTAAATCTCCTGTTATCTTACACTTCTTTCCCTCTGATTTTGTGCAGGCACCTCCCCAACAAGGAAAACCCAAAGAGAAGCTGAAGAACAAGCCTGCTTAGCTGTTAGGATTTATTGATTCTGAGAGTGCAGAGCCGGATAGGTGATGGGAAATGGAGCTCGAGACCAAAGGGGGAATCCAGTGCATGGGATATCTGATTGGGTTTGGAAATCACTATTACAGTGGATCTGGCCTTGATCGCTTCATCTCTTTTCTTTTGCATATCTTTCCCCTTTGGTTTACTCTGAACTCAGTGTTGGGACAACAGGCTGAGAGTTGTGATTCTCTTTTCACAGTTCTTGTGAGCTATAGAGCCCCTGTTCCTATTTCCTAATTTTGTTTGAAAGTTTTCATACTCCCCTTTGAAGGAGTGTGACAAATTTTTTGAATCTACATGGGTTTGAAATTTTTTTCATAGAGAAATCAACTGGGCAGAGTAGTCTGGATTGAAACCCTCTTCCCTCGGAACTTTTAAGGCATTAATAGTATACTCTTCCAGTTTCCAGTGTTGCTAATATAAAGTTTGAAGTTGGCTTTCACTCATTTTTAGAAGACCCATTTTTTCCTTTCTGGTGCTTTTAATGTACTTGACTTTAGAGGGCTCTAAAATGTTAAAGTCTTAGTTTGAAAGTTTGTTGTGCTAGATGCTAAATTTTGCTGTTCTAGTCAATCTGGCTATAGGCACAGGTCATCTTAACCCAAAGGAAATTATTTGTGGATTTGGGGTGGACAAAGGCTGGGTTATAAAAGGTGGTGATTGCTTTTCTTAAAGGTGAGAAAGCTCCTTAGAATCACTGGCTTTATAAGCACACTTAGATATTTCACAGGGTGCTATTTGGATGAATTTTCTAATCCTGCTCTTGAGATTGTTTAAAGTGTTTTTTGCTTGTCTCTTGGTTTTGCTTTAGGTATCAGAGTAATATAAAGTTAGCTTAGAAGAATCCAAGAACAGAACAGTGTATTCATGTTCTGTATATAATTAAAATGTTCCCTATTCTTTTAACTTTCTGTGTGACTTCCATGTGTACTAATGGAGCTGTTTAACTGGAGTAAGGCCGTGATGATAAAATATAAACACCTGGCTGAAAAAGCGAATTTCAAAAGAAATGTATTGGTTATGATGCATGGTTTTTACCTAGGGGCATTAAGCAGTTAATGCAAATGTTAAAAAATCTGATTTAACCAACTTTTTTTCAATCTGTATGTATGACTCCCATGTTCAGTCAGTCATTTATAAAATGGAGTCTTTGGGGATTTTATTGTAAAATATTGCGAACTTAGCTAAAACCCAGTTAAATTGAGTATTTTAAGCAGGCTTGGGAACACACTAATAAGGGAGTAGTGAGGGGAATCAGGAGTATATTCTGAAAAAGAACTTTGGAAGTTATGTGCTAGGGTCCAGGAAGAGCTGGGAATTTTTATTATTTTTTGGGTAGATACTTAACTTTTCATCGTGCATAACCCTTAGGGCCCTGTTCCCTGATGATATCAATATGTGTTGGTTTCAGTAGGTAATAATGACTGTATTTACCCCCAAGAGCCAAGAGTGTGACCACAAGAACATTTGAATTTTATGAAGCAACTTATATTTTCATTAAAAAATGCTCTTTTCAGCATATTTGCTTAAGTACAGCCCTTTTCGCGTGTGTTTTTTCTCATCAAGAACCTCACGAGACCAGTGTGTTCATCAGTTTGAGTTCGGTATTGCTGTTCAGAGGTCTCACAGCAGAATCGTCTCTCTCTTCATAAAAACATAGACTCTAAACTGTCAGCTACATACATTGTGCCCAAAATATTGTTGACCAGGTTCTGAGATGTTCTTCAGATCATGAGGGTTAAAAAGGGATGAAATAGATAAAATTGCTTTCTAAAAGAAATGAGTAGGATTAAATGGCACTTTCAAGTGTTGGGCGTTTGAGCTCATCTTATTTCTGTTTCTGCATGTGCTCAGGGAATGTAAGTGATCTGCCTTAGGTCAGTAAATGATGGCATTGGAATTACCCCGTCTCTGTGCCTCCACACCCTTGGATCTTCATGGGCTTGCCAAGGTGTGTTCTTGGTTTTTTTCTCTCACAGTAAGAACTATATTTGTTTCTTGAATAAGAGCTCTTATTTAAAACTGGTTTGTTGAATTGCATGGAAGTCAGGAGTACGTGGGTGTGTCGCAGAACAAGTCATGTGCCTCCAGTGTGTTACTACCTACAGTTATAGCCCAAGTGACTTGAATGTTTTTGTGATCTTCCACAGTGGCTTTCTACAGGGAGTTAGCATTGTATGGGAAATTGTTTGAATAGGAGATGTTCAAATGTCAGGACCTCATGATTGGAATTCTGAAGTCTCCTGAATTGTAATGGAGGCTGTCACACTGCTAAGGTTATTGATCTTGATTCCCTTTGGGTGCTTCGACTGAGGGCTCCCAGCTCCCTTCACCAAAGCCACATGAATCTGGTTATGGAAAGCTGTCCTCATTTAATAGTAGCTCAACCTGGGTTCTTTGTACTGTTGCATTTTTTTTATACTATCTTTTGTTTTTTCTTATCTCCAGAGCTGTATATATTTTTTGAATATAGAAATAATGTGCTTGTAGAAAACTTCAAAAACAGAAGTTAAGGGGGAAGTTACTCAGGATCTGGCTAGAGGTAACAGTGTTGAGTGCTGAGCAGTTCATCCTTACTGTTCCCATGCGACTCCCATTGATCATGCTGTAAGCAACTTTGTATCTTGGCTTTTTTCCCCACTTAGCATTCTATCCTGAATATATCCCTGTTCAAAAAAACTTGTTAATGGTCTTGTACTCTTTCCTCATACATACTAATTTCATGAACATTTATGTCCTGATGACCTTCTTGGTGTACCTTATGGGGATGAGGGATGGATTTTACGACACTTCTATTGTAGGTGTACAATAAGTGTGCACATGTTGACACTTGTAATACACAGTTGACCCCTGAACAGCGTAGGGTTAGGGGCACCAAGCCCCCCCCCCCGCCATTCTCCCATGCAGTCAAATCTGTGTACATTTTGACTCCCAAAAAACTTAATTTGCTTATAGCTTGCTGTTGACTGCAAGACTTACTGATATCCTAAATAGTCCATCAATATATTGCATGTGTATTGTATACTGTGTGCTTAAAGTAAGCTAGAGAAAATGTTAAAATCCTAAGGAAGAGGAAATTTACTATAACTAAGAGAAAAAAAAATCCACATGCAAGTGGACCCACACAGTTCAAACTTCTGTTCAAAGTATATTGAGTAATTATGCTGATATATACATACACACCTGTGAATAGCCTTTAAGAATATCTATCTCCCTGCATCCTCGCCAACTTTGAATGTAGTAGAGATGTTTTGGTAAAGGTTTCTTTCATTTTAACAAAGACCATCTTCCTGTGCTCTATGAGGAGTTAGATATCTTTGTATATTGGATATAAATGATCTCTTTACTACTTAAAAATGTTAAAATGCTGGCTTTTCACATGTTTTTGTAGCCATTGTTGGACCCCATTATTGTGAAGTCTCTTGAGAGACAAAGTAGAATCCAAGAATTCATGTTGGTATGTCTAGAAAACTTGTCAGGAGAGGTTTGTGTGTCTAAAAAGTGTATTGGTGGCGGGGAGGAGTTTGGCGTTTCAGTGGTCTAGAGAAGGAGAGCATGAGTGAAGGTAGTGAAGGTAACGGAAGGGTTGTATGGTGTTTAAGAAACAATGAGGTACAAATGGGCTGATGTGAATGAGGAGGATTTAAGGATGATTCTTAGGATCTTGCTGGTGCCAGTTGGGGGGATGTGAAATGGAAGAACAGGATTTGGGGATCTTCCAGTGAGGATTTTGTTGGCTCTGAACAGAAAGGCAGTCTAATAGCTTAAATCACTGGGCTTTATTTCCCTTTACAAGAACAGAGTGCTGTGGCAGTGGCTCCCTTGTGCTTTATCCCTCCCATGACTCTTTGGCCATTATGGCTGCAACTACCTGCAGGTGAGGCACTTATGTTCCAAGTGGAAGGAACAAGAGGGCTCCATCATGGAGAAGACCTCATTCTGGAAAGGAGGTCCCCTCCCCACTTCGGCTTCTTTCTATAGCTTATTGGCAAACCATAGTTGTAAAGAAGGCTGGGTGGAGGTGCCTGGGAGGCTCAGTCATTAGATTTTTTTTTTTTTTTCCTTACCAGCCTCTGTATCAGAGGAACACAGAAGAGGAGGGATTTGGAATTGGAGTAAAGTTACTGAGAGTATGCCAACAAGGAGGCAGGAAACAAACTAAATTTTGGCATGTTTGTGGAGGAGACTTCTGTGCAATAGAAAACAATGCCTCCTTCGGAAGTTGTCAGTGTTTGAAATACGTAGGGGCAGTCTATACTTAATATTTAGCCTTATAACTAAAGAACTTCATGGTTTTTTCTTTGTCTCTGTGGCTTCTCCTAAATTCCATTTTGTAGGTTTCCTGCCAGTTGGTGGTTTCAGGACCATGTCTTCCACCTTCCAGCCACAGGGCCGGATTCCCCGTGACTTCTTATTCTGGTCCGGTGTGCTGTTATTTTCCTTAACTGTCTCAGTTCTCCTGGGTATGCTTCTAGTGTGAATGGGAGGGTCCTTATCCATGTTTGGAACTTGCATTCCAGTCTATAGTGTATAGATGGCAACTACAATTTCCAGTTCCTCCCAATGCAGTTGACCTTTGAATAACACGGGTTTAAACTTCACGGGTCCACTTGGATCCACGTTTGGATTTTTTTTTTTAAAGTACTGTAAATGCATTTTCTTGTGACTTCATAATTATTTTGAGCTTTATGATAAGAATACAGTACATTATGAAACATACACAATGACTGTTCTCGGTAAAGCTTCTAGTCAACTGTGAGCTACTAAGTTTTTGGGAAGTTGGGTTATACTTGGCTTTTGGACTACATAGCAGGTGGTGCCCCTAACACCAGCATTGTCCAAGGGTCATCCGTATATACCTTTACGTAAATGGGGGATTGGATTGCTCCTGGACTAAATGTGTAGTAACTCTTAACTCGAAAGGCCTATTCCCTCCTGGTATCTGTTTGGTATCCATTCACCGTGCTAATGCAGGGAGATGTAGCTTCCAGGAAGAATACTGCTGTGAGGGATATTCCTGCTAAAGAAGTGATCCCTCTAGGAAATGAACACTCTCTTTCCATAGGATGGTGCTTGTTTCCTCCCTTTTGTGTCCTTTGCTATCCTGAGGACAGCAGATGGGGATCAAAGTGACCCTTGAAAAGCTTTCAGACTACCATGAACTACTTCCTCTCCAGGGACAAAGGCTTTTAAGTAATTTGAAGCCTTTATAGGTTCTATTTTGTATGGGTTGTATTTTCACATATAACGAGTCTGTAAACATCTAATGTTTTAGGCCTGACGCAGTCTAGTTGATGTCCCTTTATACTATGACTGTCAAGGACATGATTCATTGTTGAATTAGTGGTGACTAACCGTTGGAGTGCTGAAGCGGTTTTCTGATCCGTGCGGCTACCTGTCTTCCCTGGGGTCAGTCCAACAGTCCCTTTTATACCAAAGTGCTTATGCAACACAATATAACCTGAAGTGTGTTTTCTGTAGAACTTGTTACTCTCACAGGCACTCGAGGCTGAATTTTCTGTCCTTGTATATGCATCCTGTTTATCTGCAGGGCTAATGAGCGTTAGCCTGGAGGTTGCTGGTAGAGTCTCCCCAGCCCTTGTGTGCACAGCACACATTGTTCCAGCCCAGCTGCGTGATGGAGGGGGTCTGGTTTGCCCACGTTCTGTAGCAAGTGTGGGTGGTATCTTTGTCTTGACACCTTAGCGGCTCAGGTTTTTCTGTTGACGTTTCTGTACATCGACCTCACCTCCTTTGACTTCTTAATCATTCTGTGCTGTGAGTACAGGGTTGGTGAAAGCAAGGCTCATTTCTGGCAGCTTCTAGGACTGGCCTCAGGGGTGCCTGGAGCCTTGAGGTGGTGACTGATAGCAGCAGGTTCTCTAGGAGGACTGGGGTGAGGTTTCCTGGCTGAGCTGTAAGCCCTGAGGAGCCTCCAGGACTTTTGCCTTGGGCTCCAGATCAAGAGTATTTGTAAAGCACTTAATCCGTGATCTGCAGGACATCCCTCTTTGCCTCTTCCTCTCACACCCCTTGCCCCTTTCATCTCCCCTGATCTCCCTTCAGCCAGATTTCCCTGGGAAATAAGAGTGTAGGTTACTATAGAGTATGTGCATACCTTCCAGATTGTAATTTAACACAACATGCACGTATATCTTTTGACATAGGAGTACCAAAGGATCTAATCAGAAAAACGACCACCAAGTGGTTTCATAGAAGGAATATAATATAGGGAACTAATTACAAAGGTGTTAGGAAAGCCAAAAGAGCAGATATGAATCTGTTCTTCAATGCAGAGGTTACCAGCTGCAGGAAGCCGCCATTCCTTGGGCCACAGTGGGGGGTAAGAAGAGTTCCTGTTGTTAGAGCCAAGGAGAGGGGGCGTGGTGGGAGCCCAGCTGTAGTAGAGGAGCCACCTGTGAGCAGAACCCAGGATCTAGGGCCACCTGATTCCAACTGGAACCATGGAAGAGGCTCCCCATGGGGAACTGAACAGTGGAGATCTAGCTACTGTTGGAGATGCCACCTGAAGTAGAAGACGTTGGGGGAGAAACATTGATCTTTCTAGTCATGACGTCCAGTTTCCAGCTAGTCTCTTAAGCCAGCTGTCCAGGAATCCTGGGCACTGAAGTCTCTGGCCTTCAGTCCTGTGAAGGGGAAGGTGGGAATAGATGGGAAGGCAAAGGACAGGGCCTTTTCCTTAAGTATGGTTCTTTATTAAAAAAAAATTTTTTTTTAAATTTTTGAGAGCACGAGGGGAAATGGGGGAAGGGCAGAGAAAGAGGGAGACCCTGAATCTGAAGCAGGCTCCAGGCTCTGAGCTGTCAGCACAGAGCTCCATGCAGGGCTTGAACTCACTAACCTTGAGATCATGACAACTAAGGTTGGACACTTAACGGACTCCCTGATGCCAGACCTTAAGGATAGTCCTGCTGCTTTTCTAGCCTAAGGCACATCCCTGATGTACCTTCTATATTTCCACTTCAGATTCTTTTAATTGGTGGGATTTAATTTCATGTGATTTTTTTAGAATGGTGATTACAAAGCAGTCTGCACGCAGAATTCTGCAGTAGCCTTCTAAACTTGTTTTCTTCTGTCCTTCAGACAACCCAGTCTGATCTCTTCAAGCAGTCAGTGATTACTTTGTAACAAAAGTCAAATTGCTTTTGTTCAAGACCTCCAGTGGGTTCCACTGCACTCCTAGAAAGTCTTCACTGTGGCCTGCAAGGCTCTGCATGATCTGCCCCCTTTATCTCTTACCTCCTGCTCCTCTCTTGCTCTTTCTTCTCTAAACGACCTTTTTGCTGTTCTGGAACATGCTGGCATGTTCTTACATCTGCCCTTTTGTTCTTACCATTCCCTGAACCTCAGATGCTTTTCTTCTAGATAACCCTCCTGCCCCCCTTCACCTGTACTTTCAGTTTGGTAAGGCAGTTTTGGTCAGGAAAACCTGACCTTGGTCTGTCCTTCTACTCATTTACATACTACTTTCTCTTCCTGCTTTAATTTTCCCTGTTGTACTTATCACCTAATATACTATGTAACCTTCATTGTTCACCCCTACCTTCTATCTCCTCGCATAAGCTCAATGAGGGCAGGGAATTTTGTCAGTTTGTTCATAGAAGGTCTGGCATATGTATGTCTTTAGGAAGATTTTCTAGCCATTTGGAGTGTCAAGATTACTTACCTTTCAATTACATTGAATGGGACAGTATTCTACCAACTTTTTAAAAGACATTTGAGAGAGTGCACATGTGTGAGTTGGGGAAGGGGAAGAGAGTGAGAGGGAGGGAGAATATCAAGCAGAGGTTATGGACCATGCAGAGCCCAATGCGGGGCTTCATCCCACCAATTGTGAGATCTTGACCTGAGCTAAAATCAAGAGTCAGGAGATAGACCAACTGAGCCACCCAGGTGCCCCATATTTTTACCAACTTTTAATGCGTATCTCATTTAACTTAATTCTTCGTAGTAGAAAAACTTCTTCACGCAAATTTGCGGGGTAGTAAGGACTTCTGGATTCAGATTAGAGTTGACACTAATTGATTGTGGTCCATTAACTTTGCCTCCACTTCCTTGGTGATATTCAGGTAATAGTGCCTTGCTTCATGGTTGTGGGTATCAAGGCATAAAAAAGGTTGAGCCTACACAGTAAGTGTTCACTTGCTCTTAGCTGTTATAATGGGATTACATGCTGGGGTGACTTGTAAAGTGGGTCCCCGGGGGCTCCTTGGCTTATCGCCCACTTGCTGGGAGTTGGGTGCTCCTTTGCTTCTTCTGGCACTCTGAGGTCCTGTCTGCTGTGGGCTGGGCCTAGCCAGGTGACCAGGGACAGAAGGGATTGTAAGGTAGGCAATCCTTCAAATTGTGGGACTGTGCTAATGGATGACTTGAGCTCAAGGACTTGCTATCCACTTGGCTGAACCTTTTCTTGGACCTTTGCCAGAAGTCCAGTCCTTCTCTCTTCTCCTTGAATCTTGTATGAGGATGCTCCCTGTCTTTGTTCCCTACTTGTTATGGGATGTGTGTTGGTGTGTCCCCAAAATTTAGAAGTTGAAATCTTACCCATCAAGGTGATGGTATTGGGGGTGGGACCTTTAGGACATGATTAAGTCATGAGGGTAGAGCCCTCATGAATAGGATTACTGCCCTTGCAAAAGGCATCTATGAACCAGGAAGTGGGCCAGGCACCACATCTGCCTGTGCCTTAATCTTGGACTTCCAGACTCCAGAACTATGAGAAATAAATGCTGGTCACCCAACCAATTATTTTATTTATAGTAGCCTGGATGGACTGGGACCCTACTCCAATAGGTCTTTTATTGGAGGCTCCAGGCTGCAAGCTGTCAGCACAGAGCCCAACGCGGGGCTCGAACTCATGAACTGTGAGATCATGACCCAGGCCGAAGTTGGATGCTTAACGGACTGAGCCACCCAGGCGTCCTGGGCTTGTACATGTTTAATCTTACTAGTGGCTTCTTGATGGATCCGAACTAATGCAAATGACACTCAAAATAATAAAAGCCTCACTGAAGGTTGACCAAAGTTGGAGAGGAGTGATGGCTGTCTGGAGGGAAAGTATTCAAGGTTCAGGAAACTGTAAGACCATGGGGGCAGATGAACATGCCAGGATGTTCTAGAACACCAAGGAGGTAGTTTAGTTGAAAAACACAACCATCTCATTGTGGGCTTAGGACTTGTCCTACTGAGAGCAGAAATGTGTGGCCAGTGAGGAGCCTACTAGCTACGGTATGCCCTTTGCAGAGTAAGAATGGTGCCAAGGTAAATGGAGAGCATATAATAAACTTGTGTCTTGCTGGCTGTTGGAGTTTCTGCTAATAGTATTAGCTTGCAAGCTGTTTCCCTCTGCCTGCACCACCCCACCCCCAATTTCACAGAAGTGAAATCATATGGTATTTCTTTCTCTGACTTTTTTCACTTAGCATAATATCATCTAGGTTCATCCACGTTGTCACATATGGCAGGATTTCATTCTTCATGGCTGAGTATATCCATTGAGTATCTCAGTGGCTGAGTATCTCCATTGCTCATATGTGCCACATGTTCATCTAGTGATGGACACTTAGGTTGCTTCCTTATCTAGATTATTATAAATACTGTGGTGAACACAGGGGTACATATATTTCTGAACTGATACTTTCATTTTCTTTGGATAACTGGAAATTGGTAGTATGGTAGTTCCATTTTTAATTTTTTGAGGAATCTCCATCCTGTTGGCGTTGTGGCCACGCCAATTTATATGCCCACGGATAGTGCACAAGTGTTTGGTCATTCTCCATATCCTTGCCAACTCTTGTTATCTTGTCCTTTTGAGAATAGCCAGTGTCACAGGTGTAAGGGGGTAGCTCATTGTGGCTTTGATTGCATTTCCCTGACTAGCCATGTTGAGCATCTTTACATGTGCCTGTTGGCCATCTGTAGGTCTTTGGGGAAAATGTCTGTGTCCTCTGCCCATCTTTTAATTACTGTTTTTTTTTTTTTTAATGTGTAAACTCTGTGTATTTGGGATGTTAACCCCTTATTTGGGTAGGATTTGTAAATCTCTTTCATCCGGTGGATTGCCTATTTTGTTTGCTGTGCAAAAGCTTCATAGTTTGTTGTAATCACATTTGTTTATTTTGGCTTTTGTTGACCTTGCTTGAGGAGACTGGTCCAAAAAAATTGCTAAGACCAACGTCAAACTGCTTACTGTCTGTTTTCTTCCAGGAGGCTTATATGATTTTTCTTTCAGAAGACTTTTGACTAAGCAGATTAAATATAATGAAAAAATAAGTTTTATCCAGGCATCTTACAAATTGAGAAATTCAGAATGTGCCAACATTCTTCAATAGAGCTATTCAAAATTTTGGTAAACATGAATAAATTACATTTGTGTTTATCAAATAGTGGGTAACTCACTTATTAATCACTGATGGAAATGTGAATTTGAGTGGTCTCTAGATAGCTTGGTAAGGAGACTAAGTTTAGACTCCCATTTCTTAGCCTTCAGATGAAAACTGTTAGATGCGGAGGGTTGAGAGGTTTAGCAATTATTCGTTAACCTGCCTGGGACTTTAGAAAGCAGGTTCCATGTTCTGGCATCTATTTTCTTAATAGAACACGAAAAGCTGTGCTGAGATGCTTCCGAAACCTTTTCTTCCTTGTGAAGTCTTAAGAACAACAATGTAGGGGAGAGAAAAATGACTTTGCTTCAACCCATCTAGGTTCTTGGCTGACACCACCTCCCTATAGTACGAGATTGAGGAGAAAAACAGAAGTTTAATACTCCACTTACCCCACACGTATGGGAGAGACAGCGGAAGACTCAATAACTCCCTAAATGGCCCAAGCCAGCACGTTAAATACCATCTGCAGCTAATGACAAAGAAGATGGTAGTGGGGTGGGGGGAGGATGGAGGAAAGCAAGTTATGGGAGGTTTCTTAGGCAAACCGCAGTAAACAAAGGCTTGTGGTGGTTCCTTGCCTTCTCCATTGATAAGTTTCTAGAGATTTAATCTTGCCCCTCTACCTGGTAGGGAGAAGGGGGTACACTTACAAATGGAGATGTGTCTGCTATTAAAAATCATGAGCTCAAGATAATCCTTATGCCAAAGAGGTGTATTTTGGGGTGGCAGATTTTCCCTTTCAGTAGCTTGTGTGTGTAAATCTTGAGATTTCTTAGATGCATTCTCTCTCCCCTTCCTGACATCCACTGCCTCGGAGTTTAGAAGGAGTTGCCTGAAGCTTTTGGTTGCCTAGGTGTCAAATTCTTAAGGTAAAATCAGCATTGCATTTTACACACAGATGCAGAGTCTGGGTGTAGTCCACTAACATGGAAATATTTTAATTTGCAGTGACCTCTGAGAAAAACAGTTCAGTGGGGTGGCATTGGAGGCTGTGGGGTCTGTTTGAATCACAGCTGTGCCACTTTGTAGCATCTGATCTTGGCATTTGAGCCTTTGTGATCCCTGACTCCTCATCCATGAGGAAGACACTCAGCACAGACCTAGGGCATCGTAGACTGTAGATAAATGGTCTTTACTCTAGAAGGTGGTGTAGGCATTTGCCAGTTTGAGGGGAGACTTTTCCTTTTGACCCTTCCCATGCAAATGGAGAGATTCAGGTTCCCTTGTTCTTATTATTCCAGCAGTGACTCTAGTATCTGAGGGCTCTGTTTCTGAGGAAGGGCTTGTCTGTCTTGGAACACTGCCTCAACAGGGACTTTTCTCTTAGTTATGCTGGTTACAGGCCTTGAGAGAGTAAGGGCATTGCTTTTATCAGGGGCATTTATAAATTGGCAAGAGGTTAACTATAAGCAGATACTGAGTGTTCTAGTGGGATCACCTTGTTAGAAGGTTCAAATTGTCTATTCTGGCAAATTTTGCCATGTGGTTGCTCTGTAACAAGTTATCTTGCTCCCACCAAATAGTTTATCTTGGCAGGATGTTTTATTGCTTTTGCTAATTTCTTTCAGTCCTAAGTATTAACCAATACTATCCTAATACCTTTACCATTCTTACCACTACTGTTGGAATTGGAAGCCAGGAACACTTTATTTCAGTAAGTCTAGAAAAGAAAAACTTGAGGGAGGTTAAGTAAATAACTGATAAGGCTGTTGGGTTTGAATGGTAACTTGACTAATGCCTACCAGTGTGAGCTGAAGCAAAGTTGCTTTTGAAAACCTGTTTTCCCATGTATTAAGAGGGCATAAGACTGGTATTTTTCTCATGGGGACTGTTAATGAAGAAAAGTCGAGTTAGACATAGATATATGGTGGCTGTTCTTGTTCAAACAAGTGAATTGATATAAAAAATGGGAAACATACAGAGCGCACACAATTGAAGAAAGCAGAAGGCCCTTTAGTTGATCACTGAAGACTTCTATTAGGTAAGTATTGAACTAGATTAGAAGAGATGAATGAGGAATAATGGACTAGAGAGACTTCCATTCAGGTACTTATTACTTATTCAAACTTTTGTTTCTTTTTTATTTAAAAATTGTTTTTAAAAGTTTATTTTTGAGAGTGAGCATGAGCAAGAGGGAGGGGGGAGAGAGAGAATCCCAAGCAGGCTCGGCAGTGTCAGAATGGAATCCAAATGTGGGGCTCAAGCTTAGGAAACCATAAGATCATGACCCGAGCTGAAATCAAGAGTCGGAAACTTAACTGACTGAGCCACCCGGGCACCCCTTACTCAACATTTTAAAGCCATGGTTCTCAAACTGCAGCATGTGTTAGCCTGCTGAGGAGGACTCCTGAGCAGACCTTCAAAATGCACATTCCTGGGGCACCTGGGTGGCTCAGTTGGTTAAGAGTCAGACTTCAGCTCAGGGTCATGATCTTGTGGTTTGTGAGTTCAAGCCCCACCATGTAGGGCTCTCCACTCTCAGCAGAGAGCACACTAAAGATCCTCTGTCTTCGTCTCTCTGCCCTTCCCCAGCTTGTGCTCTCTGTCAAAAGCATTAAAAACACATTCCTGAGCCTACTGCCAGGTGTTGTGGGTCAACAGGTATGGGATGGGGCGCGAGAATTTACATTTTAACAAGCACCAGAGTTGTGGCTACCGACAACACTACCAGTCTGTGGCAGGGAGATGCCGCAGGGTCCCACGGAGCCTGGCATGTTGCTGACGGGAATGGAGGCCAACTTGAGGGTCCTCTCAGGATGTGAAAGTTGCAGTTGGCACAGTCGCATAATTTGCTATATGCGGATTCTCCAGACAACTGGAACCAGTTGGCGTGTGGTGGGGGATGGTGCTCAGGAGAGTAGAGGTTTAATGAGGGAAGTGGCTCATATGATGATGGAGGCCAAGAAATTCCACAGTCTGCTGTCTGCAAGCTAGAGAACCAGGAAAGCTGTTGCTGTAATTCAGTCTGAGTCCAAAGGCCCGAGAATTGAAGGACCAGTGGTTGAAGTCCTAACATAAGTCTGAGGTCCAAGACTCGAGAGCATGGATGCCTAAAGGCAGGAGAAGGTGGATGTTGCACAGTCAGCAAATTGACCCTTCCACCATTCGTCTGTTTTATTTAGATCTTCAAGGGATCGGATGTCCACTAGCATTGGGGAAGACCATCTGTATTCCGTCTTGTGATTCAGGGCTAATCTCTGGGGAGATCTCATATACACCCAGAAGTGTTAGATCAGTTCTCGGGGTATCTTGTAGTTCAGGGACATTGACCCAGTCATTCCCCTCTGCTCTGCGTATTTTCTAGAACCTCAGTTTTGACGGTTTTGGCTTGTTTGTTCCTTACCAAGATACAAATAACTGGTCTGTGTCTTTCTTCACATTTTCGGCTGTTTGGAGAGTTAGCAACACAAACCTCTATTTCATAGCTCATATCAACTTTTATTTCTGCAATTCTCCTGTTGAATCTGTGAATACATATATTTCAGCTAAAAATTGAAGCAGCACTTCAAATACCTCATCCTTGGCTTTAAATTTCCTATACTAGGTGACTTTTGCATCTAACTAAACTCAACCCAAAGTTTACTTTTGAGCCTTAAAAAGTACAGCCATAAACCTTCTCAACACTGGTGAAAAAATTTCCCATAATTTCCTTGATATTTGAGAGATTTGTACCATTTGCTTTAGGCTACAACTTAGTAGACCATCTTTTTAGTGTATGAAGCAGTTTTTCTCACACAGGTTTAAGTCCGTTTTTATTTACATCTTATTCCAGCTTTTACATCTTGTTTCTTAGAGTAGAAATGAATAAACCTTGCTGACTAGGTTTTATAGTACCTTTATCACTTAATATGACTAAGTGGAATGTATAAGATGCAATGCTTACCATTTAGTACCTTGCATTAAAATAAATGTCTCCAGCTTAATCGTGAATCCCTACAGAGAAACAGCTAGAATTCAACATATTTGCTTACCTCTGAATTTTAACCATTGTGTTGATTTGCAAAAACATCACAACTTTGTGTTCCCTCAAACACTCCCCCCCCCCCCCCCCCCATGGAGTCTTCACTAGGTGCTGTAACCTTACTTGGACCATAACATGAGTGATATGTCAAATTCTCTTATTTCCTGTAGTCCTACAAATCCCATTTTGGTAGCTTTCAGTTTTGAGTCATAATCAAAACTCTAGACTTTGAGGTTTGAAGATGGTCCGTCCTGTATGCGAGGGCCTGCCTTGGGCTGAGCCCCGTAGTGGGATAAGTAGTGCAGTTGGAGAGAAATTTATAAATGAAGCTTCTTGTGAAGAAAAAAAAATGGGGCATTTATACAAGAGGATTAATTTTAATTGGAGTGATTAGAAAAGGTACCAAGGAGAGGTGCCTGGGTGGCTTAGTCGGTTAAGCGCCTGACTTCTTGATTTCCGTTCAGGTCATGATTCTGTGGTGGTGGGATTGAACCCTGCATAGTGCTCTGCTCTGGGTGTGGAGCCTGCTTAAGATTCTCTCTCCTCTCCCCCACTTCCGTGCTCCTTTCACTTGTACACTCTCAAAAACAAACACCAAGGAGTTGGCATTGGAATGCAGTCTTGGAAATCATCTCCTTTAAGTCTTATTCGAGGAGTAGAAGAGTGGCAGGTATGTTGAGAGGACTTGGTATAATCTGGGGAGATTGCAGTATAATGGACATGGTGGGGCGGGGGTGATAAAGTTGGAAAGGTCAAATTCTGGAAGTTTGAGTGCCATGCAAAGAAACTGGGACTTAATGAAGGGAATATTCCTTAGTTGTAAAGCATTGCGTGTGAAGCCCAGCTGGAGGTCAGAGCTGGGAACTGGAGCATGATCTTCAAAGATGCCATAAAGGGTTTACAGTGACCTCACACAGCCACCAATCCAGGGACGTGTGAGAAAGATCTTTATCACCTCAAGTCTTCTGTGGCCATTATCTTCTGATGGATGGTGATAACCCCTATTCTCCCTCATTCCTAGGATCTGAGCCAAATAGAATTTGTGGTAGAGAACTGAGGATGTCTGTCAGTGGGGAAATGGTGATTAAAATGCCTAATTCAAAGTTTTAAATCTCTCAGAAGCACCTTGATTTTGTCCCTCTGTGAACTATGGAATGATAAAATCTGGGGGGGGGGAGCCCCATAACTTGCAATGCGCGCGCTCACACACACACACACACACACACACACACACACGGTAACCAAAAAGCCTTAGAATAAAATATTGTTACGTCTTCTCATTTACATACTGCTTTAGGCCACAGGTCTATCTTTACATCAGAATTTAACTCAAACTCTTAAAATTGCCTTCTGTAAATCTTTTGTCTCCTAAGCTCTAATAGCTGACTTTTCTAACTGCATCAGACCTCTGACCTCCAATCTTTTATTTGATGTGACTTTTTACTTATTAAAAATTTTAATATTTGTTTACTTTTGACAGAGATCCAGAACATGAGTGGGGGAAGGGCATAGAGAGAGGCACACAGAATCTGAAGAAGGCTCCAGGCTCTGAACTGTTAGCACATAGCCCGACATGGGGCTCAAACTCACGGACTGTGAGATCGTGACCTAAACCGAAATCAGACACTTAACCGACTGAACCACCAAGGGGCACCTTGATGTGACTTTGGATAGTGTAGTCACTACCATGATTGCATACATTATACCTGAATCCTTGTCCACAAACTGTAATTTAGGATGCATCACTACATTGAGGTATTCTAAAAGAGCTATTTTCTACTTAATTCGGTAAGCTGTATTTTCCATCCTAGTATGAGTGCCAGTGTTCTAAAATGTTTCCTATGTGTAAATAGGATACAGGATGTCTAGCGATACTGTATTGTTAAGGCATACTCTTTGAGAAGGGAACTCCTAGAAATGTTTGGTCCCCAAAAAGACCTGTATCTATGATCTAGATATCAGGGATAAACAGGATTCTCAAGTATCCCTTTTAGAGGAAAGGTCAGGTAGGGTATTTCTTGGCTTTAAAGCTCTCAGAGTTTACCTGTAATCTTAGAAGATGAATTTTAATATGAAAAGTACAACTTAGATATGCCCCAACACTTCACTCCATCTTGTAGGTTCAGCCTCATCCCCCAGGCAGGGCTGATTTTTTTTGTCTCTAGTAGGGCCTGTATGAAGAGTTTGGAAGCAGAAAGCCATTAGACTCAACTTTAGGCTTGGCTTGTGTTTAGTCTGGTTCTCCTCTTGGTGCCCTAGTTGCCTGGAAACTGGATTCCTGCCTTGCTCATCTGTGATCACTTCTCTGCTGGGTATCCCAGTTTCCTTTCAGATACAACTTACTCCCTTTGAATTCCTTGTTCTCCTTTTTATCAGACCACTTGTGCCCATAATGCCTTCCAACTTGCCCTCCACCCAGATCCTATTTTCGCTTTCAACTTCTGGCTTATAATGGTATCCTCCCCCCACCCCAACTTCATCCTGTAGGCTCTTCTCATTTCAGATCTTCTAGACTCAGGCTCTCTTTTACCATCTCATCATTAACTGAGTCTTTTTTTCTTCTGTATTCTGACCAGTGTGGAATTTCAAGTGAAGCCTTCCAAAGTCTGTCTTGTCAGACTGCTTAATTTTATGGTGAAGATATTTTTTCTTTGTCAAATGTCATAATTTGGTATGATAGCATCATTCCCCAAGGAACTGGGGTTTTCATTAGGAGCTCACACATGCATTGCTGGCTGTGCATTTTAAAATATTATTCTTTGAGGGGCGCCTGGGTGGCGCAGTCGGTTAAGCGTCCGACTTCAGCCAGGTCACGATCTTGCGGTACGTGAGTTCGAGCCCCGCGTCGGGCTCTGGGCTGATGGCTCAGAGCCTGGAGCCTGTTTCCGATTCTGTGTCTCCCTCTCTCTCTGCCCCTCCCCCTCTGCCCCTCCCCCATTCATGCTCTGTCTCTCTCTGTCCCAAAAATAAATAAACGTTGGAAAAAAATTTTTTTAAAATATTATTCTTTGTATCAAAGCACCAACTTCATTGTTTCCCTCTCTAGGGGATCACTTTTTGTTTTCCTGATAACCACTGGTTTCAGATCCAAGTATATATACACTTATGCCTGGTCTATGGCTGAAGAATTAAAAGCTTTTACATATTCAGTTTAGCCAGTGACACATTGGAAAGCCAGAGATGAAACTAAGGATAGGACTCTACTCTTGCTAATCTTTGGTTCCTGTAGCCCTCTTGATGGAAGAACATTAACACAAAATCCACTATGTGGGGTGGTGCTTAAACTGATTTTGATTCCCTATCTTTTGCCTCAGGAAGATTGTCTTTGTAGGCTCTGTAAGCTACGACCTAATTTTCATGATCTCTTTTTCCTATAGCTGAGAAGTAACTTTATCTGCTACAGGGCTGATGTAGTTGCTGTTGGGAGCTTAGGGAACCTGGGTTGTAGGGAAATGAGAATTCTTCTTGGGCTGTGAGAGTAGGAGAGAATGTTCAAATATGTGAATGATTACAACCTAGATTTTTAGGAAAGGTATCCAAAAACTAACTTTGGAGAACTAGGGTGTAAACTTTTTAAAATATATGCATTTAAAATCAGGTAGTGAGGACATTAAATCGCATGTTCTTTATTAGGTCCAGTGCTTTTTTTTAAATAACAAATGGTGTGTAATACCATTTTTTGTGTCCTAAAATAGCTATATGCTCTATGAATTTTATATTTAAATATTTATAACAAATGCATAATCCAGTCATAATGCATTGTTATAATGCCTTATCTATAATATGAAGTAAAAATAATTTCAGTAAACTAACATGTAAATCAATGTGTAAATACTTGAACACAGGTATCCTGGGAGATCCAATTTAAGATGTGTGTATTCATATTTATATAAAATCATGGAATGTACCAATCTCCGGTATAGACTGACATAAATGTATTCTGTTGATTTAAACATAGCCCACAGCAGGATTTTCCTAACTAGCAAATAGCTGTTAATGTTTCTAAAAATATGGTCTTTCCTGAATTTGCATAGTAGTTGTATTTTCGAAAAACTGTGGATATATTTAAACCCCTGCAAAAATGCTTGTATATAAACTTAGTATTAGGTTCTAATAAGTTTTTTTCTCTTCTGTGGATGTCCTGGAGGATGTCTGCAGCCCCAGGACCATCCTTCATGTAGATCATTTAGCATTACTACCCCCTGCTTTTCTAATACCAGCTATGCCCCTTCACTCCCATGTCATTGGGACAACCGTCAGTAACCATTTTAAAATGTTCCTCAATGAGGGTGGTCTGTGGCCTTCTTAGAGATCCTGTGCGCCAGTCATTGGGGTGGTGATGCATCCCTGTAGATGAGCTTCCAACCTCAAATAATAGGTTCGTTCGGGTCTTTTCTGACTTCTGCTAGGTTTCTGGCCATTTATATTCTTGGTACTGCTGATATTATACTCAGAAAATAAAGTTGGACTAAACCCATTCTAGTCAAGGGTCCATTCTGGTCATGGAACCAGGAAGAATGGTTTCTGAGATACTTCTGGCAAGGAAGGGGTAGTCCTCAGCCCTTTAGTAGTTGTAGTTCAAACGCCGGACGCAGTCGGTGTGACAAATGGGTGTTAGCTTCATCTGTCTCCCACTCCAGGGCAGGAGTGGAAAAGACAGATTTTTTTTTTTTTCTCTAGCCCTGTGGTTCACGAATATGGCTGCATATTAGAATCACTTGGTAAGCCTTGAAGCAAAGCCGGGTCTACACCAAGTGAATCAGAATTCTGGGGCTTACCCTGGATATTTAAGCTCTCCAGACAATTTGGTCAGTCATGGTTAGAGGGGACTTCTCCATCAGTTCTTATTCCAATTAACTAGGCTGGTGCCTTGTCCAGTCCAGCACTTTGATGTTCTGGCAAGATCTTTGGCTAATCGATATATCAAAAATGTGCTGGTTTTATCTATAAAAAGTTTTATTCATTTGGTAAGCAAATACCACAGATCTAGGACTTGAGGATTCACACTGACTGAGAAAGTAACCTGTCCTGAGGGAGGAACACAAAGGAGCAGTCAGTTCTCCAAGGCACCATCAGAGTTGACTTCTTGGAGGAAGTGAAATTAGAGCAGCAGGTTGAAAGGTGAATAGATCAATAGGTGAGTGAGAGGGATTCAGATGGGATTAGCTGTAAGGGTACCAGGACATGAAGTGGCACATTGTGTCTGGGGGGGGCAGCTTTGGGGAAAGGCACATAGCAAGAGATGAAACTTGGTTAGGTGGGTGGGAACTGGGTACGCAGAGCCTTTTGCAGGAGTTTGGGCTTTATTCTGTAAAGCGAGACCTAGTGAAGGCTTGCATGGAGGAAAAATATGAGGTGAGTTCTCTGTAAAAAGAGTATCCTGGAAAACCTAAGGAGAATAGGTTAGAGGAAGGCAGAGGTGAGTGAGTGGGAAGGTCCCGGCAGAAATCAGACAACCTGAAGTAAGGTAGTAGCTGTGTAGGTAGGTAGAGATACTGTGTTGGGATGATCAACACATCCCAACTGTGTTGGGATGTTGGGGTTTGATCAGAGATCCAGTCAGTAGGAGAGTCGGGTTGTAGGGATTTATGGTGACTCCTCCCTTTTACATTTGAGCGACTGGGTGGGCAGTGATGGATTTCCTTCTAAAATGTTCCCTTTGAGGTCGATGATCCAGGCATCTTGATGGGACTTGCTGGCTCTTGAGGTGTGGGCTGACTCAAACTAAGCCCTTAGGAAGGTGAGAAGCTAATAGCATGTAAATAGAGATTTTGATAAGCATTGCAAAGGCAGCGGACGAATTTCCTTTGAAATAGGCTTCTGTCTGGTTAGAGGAGGCCATTCACTACATCGGAGTTAGCTTGCCCAGTGGCCAGGTATCTTTGGAGGCTGTCCTGTGGGGCTACCAGACACTGTCACTGATAGTACATCTCAAATTTGTCACCTGTTTCTATCAAATATCCCTTCATCTCAAAGTTTGGTTGTAACTTTGACTGTAGACTGTGACACTTCAGAGGTCAAGGTAGTGGTGTGAGCAGATTAGTTACCTTCCTTCTCAACTTCCCATTTTGATGTTTTCCTGGCTTTTTCCGTTATGGCAGGCAGATACGTGGGTAAGTCTGTGGCCTGTTTTCTCCATCCTTCTATATTGTTGAAGGCAAATTTCGTCCTGCTTTTGGTAGGAAAGAAAAAATAACCCATCTAGTACATTGAGTACAGGCTCTTGCTAGTGTGTGTTCAGAAATGGGAATCCGGTATCTGGTATTAGAAAGCACTGTTCTTAAGCCTTTTGTTTTTCCAGCTTGGTATCCTTAGCTAGCTGTAAAAAGAAAAAAAACCCAGAAAAACAAAAGGTTGGGGGGGTAACATAATCTCTTAAGTAATTTACTCATGGGATTGTAAAGCATTGTTTTCCTTTGTGCCTTCTCCCACATATAGTTACAATTGATTTTTATTTTTGCCCCATTAGAAGTGTTTAAAAACAACCCCCACAAAACTTCACTTCAGTGGTGGCTACTGAAAGGCTTAAGTTATCTAGCTTATTTCCTTTAGTTATCTTGAGAGCAAAAATGATTGTTCTCAAACTGAGAATTGACTGGGCCCTTACTGGATAATGTAGAACATGTGTTTTTTCCCTTTCCTACCTGTTTGTATCTTAGTCTAGAAATTTAAAGACCACTGTATCCTATGTTAACACATACCATTTTTAACATATATATTCACACGCTTATAACTTTAACATACAAAGGATATGTGCTTTATTTTTCTGATGCCGTTCTGTAAGCATTATCTAGTTGACTTTATAATCTTAGTGTCTCTCCCCCCCCCCCCCCCATTGTCACTTTTTGGTATGTAGGATTGTGACTGTTGTTAAATAAGTGTCCATTTTCGACATGGTTAAAGAATAGGAAACGTTTCAGCTGGTCAGGAGCCTTCCACCAGGTTTCAGGGCATTGTGTGAAACTGGCATGAACAATGCTGCAAACTGGAATTCGAAGCAGAAGAGAAGTCCTGAGGCTGGGCTCACCCTGTCCTACCAGATTGTTGCTCCTTTAGACTCCCCTTCCACCCTTTCTCACCCTGCTTTCTGCCCCAGAGGGTGGACCTGCTTGGACTCTTGCTCTCAGGCTTCTGATTAGGTTTGGCTCTCTGGAACCTGGCTGAAGCTGGGAGGGTCGGGGGAGGAAAGAAGTCCCAAGTATTCCTGCTCCCTCCCTGACCCCCAAGGTCCTCTGGAGTGGGCTGTGCTCCTTAGAGCTCACAGCTCTCCACGAAGCAACCATTTCTTTTCTTTTACATTTATTTATCTCTGAGAGAGCACAAGTGGGGGAAGGTCAGAGGGAGAAGGAGACACAGACTCCGAAGCAGGTTCCAGGCTCTGAGCTGTCAGCACAGAGCCTGATGTGGGGCTCGAACCCACAAACTGTGAGATCATGACCTGAGCCGAAGTCGGTCGCTTAACCAACTGAGCCACCCAGGCACCCCCCACAAAGCAACCATTTCTATGGCTATTTCTCAGACTGACAACAACTGCTCCTTCACCTACTTCTAAGCTAGGAGAGGTCACGGTCCAGCCACTGTCAGCCTAGGGCAGGGTTCTGTTACACCCCCACCTTGTAAATCACCCTTCTTAAATTCTGTTACCACGTTCTGAGTGTCCCATCTCTTTCTTCTTGGGACCCTGACTGAAGGACTGGTCATACTGGATAGTTGGCTTGGAGTACAAAGTTCTTAGTAGGAACTAGGCTTTGGAAATTTGGAATTAGTGGACTCAGCCTTGAAGATCTTCAGTTCTTCCTGTTTACATTGGTTTTGGGAAGAATAGTTGAGAATCCAAGTCAGCCTGGGGAAAAAAGTCTGTTTTTCTTTGCTATTTTATGATGGGTGGAGAGGTTCTAGGTTGTTTTTGTTTTTCCCTGTAATCAGATATATTTTTTGATTCTTCCTACTCTTAACATACTCAACTTGCATTTTCACCTCTTTCATAAATTGGCTTAAAATTTATGGTTGCTGTAACTTGCTTTATGCTACAAGGTAGGTTTATTTTTTTTAATATTTATAGTATATATATTATTCTCATGTTTATTTTTAAGAGACAGTGTGAGTGGGGAAGGGGCAGAGAGAGGGGGGACACAGAATCTGAAGCAGGCTCTAGGCTCTGAGCTGTCAGCACAGAGCCTGACGTGGGGCTTGAACCCATGAACCGTGAGATCGTGACCTGAGCGGAAGTCGGATGCTCAACCGACTGAGCCACCTGGGCGCCCCTACAAGGTAGATTTGAAAAGTTTTCTGTGGTGCTATGTTATCTAAGGTATTAACTTTTCCTAAATCCTTGAGCTTGATACCAAGTTTCATACATTAAATTACATGTAATTAAGTCTTTCCTGAGACTTCTAATTCTTTTGCCTCAATCTGCTTTAATTTTATGATTGTTTTAATGGTAGTTTGTAATGTAAAGGTGGGGCTAACTGTCCTGTCCCTTTCATGTTGGAGTACTTGACAACATATTCTTTCAAAATAAGTTTTGATTTATTTAGTGAATAAATTTGTTATCACGTGTGTCTACAAGTGTACATGTACTGTCCAGGTGTCATTTGTATAATTTACTTTAAGAACTGTAGATCCACTTTGCAATTGTAATGTTGACCATTTCCCCCCAGAATCTTCACCCTAAACAAATGGTTTAAAGAGTTTTATACAGTTTAAATTTGGGTGCCTGGGTGGCTCTGTTGCCTAAGCATTTTCTTTTAATTAAAAAAAAATTTTTTTTAATGTTTATTTATCTTGAGACAGAGCATGAACAGGGGAGGGTCAGAGAGAGAGGGAGACACAGAATCTGAAACAGGCTCCAGGCCCTGAGCTGTCAGCACAGAGCCCGACGCGGGGCTCGAACTCACGGACCGCGAGATCGTGACCTGAGCCAAAGTCGGACGCTCAACCCACTGAGCCCACCCAGGCGCCCCATGGCCTAAGCATTTTCACTCTTGATCTCTGCTCAGGTCCTCATCTCAGGGTTGAGTGTTTAAGCTCTGTGCTGGGCATGAAAGCTATTTAAAAAAAGAAAGAAAACCCAAAACAAGTTTAAACTCCAGTATAAGCATTGAAAGGAATTTTTTATTGCTAAATGATGCCCGCAGATTACTGCATATAACCTCTAGCATGGCATTCTACAAAACAGCATTGATAAGGTTGATACCAATAGACTGGTTCTGTATTTTCTGGAACGTTAATCACAAAGAATTGATGTTTTTGCAGTTTTCATAAAGGAATATTACAGTAATGTTACATAACTTTTAGGTACATAAATTTTATACCTTGTTGATATATGGGCGTGAAAATTTTATTATATACGTGACTTCTTTAGTAAAGATAATCTTTTCTGTAGATCTGCCAATATATCAATTCATATACTTTGCTATTTCCTTTCATTGTATTAAGAATTTCCAAAGGGGGCATTAATGGTAGTAGGCCTTTTTTAAAAATCTATTTGAAGAGAAGTTCTCCACTCTGAAGTATTCTGTGGCTTTTTGTTTAGTGTGATACATTTTATTCTGTTTATCAACTTCTAAAAGGTTTTAACTCAGAAAAATGGAAAAATTGTTTTTATGACTACCCTCCCCCCCAGATACTTGTTATAGTAGCAAAGTCCCTCATAAGGTGGAGGGTGCCACTGTGTGTCTTTCTCAGTTTATGGTACCTGGCTGTTTTTGGGTAACTCTTCCATTGGTTTTAGGTATGGTGGTAGTAGTAGACTCTCAGGCTGTGTTGAGCATCTATGCTGTGTACCAGTATCTCCCTTAAGGAAGTTTGACGTGACTGGCACTCTTGAGCCTGCTCTCTGCTCTGGTACAGAGTGGTACAGAGAAGAGCAAGAAAGCCAGAAGGAGTCTAGAATTTGGTGATGGTATACTGCTTATTTTCTTTTCAGTGCTGTTTTGTAGAATGCCATGCTAGATGTTATATGCAGTGATCTATGGGCATCATTTAGCAGTCTTTTATGCATGATAAAAAATTCCTTGTAATGCTTGTACTGAAGTTTAAACCATTTAGGGTGGAGGTTGTGTGGGGTAATGGTCAACATTATAATTGGTAAGGGATCTAGAGTTATAAAGTAAATGTATTACACAAATGAGACATGCGTGATACACGTATACTTGTATATACATATATTTTTTGGCTGTTGTAATCTTGCAAACCAATTACTAAAACCAAATTTTAACTAAAATTCTTTTATGGGCTTGGATGCCTTGAATCTTTATCTACAACTGAGTTGTTTCAGTAAGCTTGGAAAAGAGAATCCTCTGTATTCTGTAGAAAGTAAATTTTAATAATTTTAGATGTAAGGTAATGCTATCTAAGAATCTAACATAAAATTACTTTCACACACAATATTTACTAAAATGATTACTGGAAGGTTCATTGAACAGATATGGAATGGAGGCACCAAGAAATTTCCACTTATGCTTATAAGTAGATCTGAGTAAAGGATCTGTCGTCAGTTGGTTTTCTTCATCTTCATTTCTTGTTTTGCCAAAGTGTAAAACCAAAGGTGACTTGAATTCCAACACTGAAGGGATTTGTTTTCCTATAGAAGATTTATAAAAATGAATTTGATTATATTTTGGGTTCCTTTTAAAATTGTAACTGACTTGCTTACGTAACTAATGCTTGCCTCCCTCCAGAAAAGTACTCCCTAATCGTCTCCAAGTCCTGGCATACTTATATGATAATTTGTATAGTACTTCCTGGTAACTGGAAAAGGCCTCCTTCGTTTGGAGTTGATGGGCCCAAGTGATTCTGGTTGTCCTGGGCCATGGCACGTGTGCCATGGAGGCTCCGGGTAGAGCTCATTATAAAGTTCGGCAGCACAATGAATACATTCGTCAATACGGTTACTGCGAAAGACAGAAAGCACTGTAGGAACAGCTCCACTCATTCGGTTTTGTTGTTCTTCCACGATTCTGACCTAGGTTTTTCACTCTTCTGCTCAAAACCCCAGTGGCTCTCTAATACACTCAAACCACAGGTCTTAAATCACCTGCAGGATCTGTCATCCTTTAACTTCATAGCTTTACCTATCCTTGTTTCTCTGTGTTTTTAACTCCCCACTAGCCGCCTTTGTACTGCCTTCTACATGCTAGGCATGTTCTCCGTGCTGTTTCCTCTACTTGAAATGTTCTTCCCCAGAGATCAGTATGACCTTCCCAGAGGCCAACTGACCACTCTGAAAAATGGATTTGACTTTTGGGTTCCCTGTGCATTATCAACTTCGCTGATAGTGGAACTTGGGTTTATGCTGGTATTTCTGGGAAAAGTCAACTGCAAAATCTACAAGGTTCTCTGCTTGTTGTTCCTGTCGAAACTGAATTCTTGAAGGTCTTTACCACTAAATCTATTGGCCTCTTCAGCTGATGTTTTCCTGCCCTTCTGTAGCATGGGATAATTGCCCTGCTTGTTAAAAACCATCTTCTCCTTGAACCTTGGTAATTCTGCCCTTCCCTAGGTTTGTAATGCTTTGATGATTCTTCAGTTTTCTTTCACCTGGGATTTTTTTCAATTCTTTCAGGGTAATTTCCCAAGGGTTAGACCTTGATTTTCAGTTACTACCCATTTAGTTTTTCTACCTTAACCTTTTCACCTATTCTCACAATGTTATCAACTCTGCCCTTGCAGGCCTATCTTGGTTATTATCTTTGATGGCACTCCTTTCTGAACAGTTTATAAGTTTCTTTTAGCCAAATGTGTTTAAGGTAGTCTCTGGTTCCTGGCTCTTTTTCCCTCCATATCCATTCAAACCTTATTTAAGAACAAGCTCAAATCTATTTCCCATCTGAAACCTTCCCAAACACGCAGTCTGATATTTCTTGAATTTGTGTTCTTAGAAAGTCCATAAATTAAGGACTTTTATTGTTAACTTGAAATTTTTTAAAAACCCTATTGCTGTTGAAGTGAAAGTTAGAGGAAATACCCTCTAGGGCCCACATTAAGTGTATTTCAGCTTAATGTTTAACATTGTAATTCTTAAAACCAAGTTTAGTATTTAAACATAAAGCATGATACATAAACATTTTCCTGTTTCTTGAACTGATTCACAACATTTTAATAAGGTGAAAAAATGGTCCATTTCAGTAGGAATTAAAACATTACAAACCACTAGATACCTCTTTCATCTGTTAGCAAAGATTTTGAATACTATAATGGTATGTTATGTTAAAACGTTATCTCATAAAGGGGCGCCTAGGTTGGCTCAGTCCATCTCTGAGCATCTGACTCTTGATTTCGGCTCGGGTCATGATCCCACGGTTTGTGGGACTGAGCCCTGTGTCAGGCTCTGCACTGAGAATGTGGAGCCTGCTTGGGATTCTCTCTCTCCCCCTCTCTCTGCCCCACTCACATTCTCTTTCTCAAAATAAACTTAAATTATATCATCACAATTAGGGAAAATGGAAATAGAAATGATATGAACAGAACAGAGGCTAGAAGGCATTATGAAAATGTTACTGGTCTCACTGTCCAGGCACAACTATCTTTCCTCACTGGGTTATTTCCCCCACTTTTTGATAAGCAATATGGTATTTGGACATCTGTTTCCTTTTTGTAGTTAAAGAGGAGGAGTGTATTCCCGTGAGCTAAGGAAAACAAAAGTGAAGAGAAATGCCTTTATTTCCTCATGAAACTAATAAAAAATTAAGACTTTCATTTTTTATAGCAGTGTTAAGTGCACAAAACTGAGGGGACGTACAGAGGTTGCCTGTACACTGTATGACTTCCCCATTGTCCACATCCCCCACCAGATGGTACATTTGTTACCACTGATAAACCTACGTTGGCACATCATAATCACCCAAAGCCCATGGTTAATTTTAGGGTTCACTCTTGGTGTTGTCCATTCTATGGGTTTGAATACAGGTATATTATGTATCCACCATTTTGGTATCCTACTTAGTAGTTTCACTGCTAAAATTGTCTTTTTATGATCCGGCAGTCTCCCATTCTCTGTATTGGAATGGCTTGCTTTCATGACCGATGAAGATTTGGGTAACGTTTGTGTAGATCTCCCTATGTTATGGCAATTTCCATATTATACTGTGATTTCTTGGCTTCTCTGGGGATAGCCAGCTATGGTTTTGAATTACTAATTTGTATAGCAGCATTTGAACATCTATTCAGTTTACATCTGTGAGGTTTACTTCAGTTGCCTTGCAGTGGTAGGTAGAACCAGACCACAATATTGCCATCTGTTCCCACGGTTATACTGGTAGGTTTCTGGTAACACAGGCAGAGGAGGTCTGTTTATGTTCCATTTCTTAATTCAGATGGAAGATCAGACCCAGGAAAATAAGCCCTTTTTCTATTTCCAGATGATTTCTGATCAAGCATAAATAGACTTTGAAAATCTGTACGCTACATTTCTCTTGAGCAAGTATTAGCAAAGGGCCACGTATGAAACCAGGTCTCTATACGCTGTTTCAGGATTCAAGTTCACACTTCTCATTTAGTATACATGTGTGCACACATGTGTGGTTCACAACATGCTTTTTATACTTAAGCTTTTTTAAGTCCATGATCTTGGAAACTGTGGACTTAAGGGAATCTGATGTTTTGAGGGAATTAACATAATGTGTTTACATGCCACTTACCACCGGAATAGAGTTCCCTTAATGACCACTCTGGTATTTGTTCCTTTATTTTTATTTTTATTTTTTTATTTTTGAGACCATGAGCAGGAGAGGGGCAGAGAGAGAGAGAGACAGACAGAATCTGAAGCAGGCTCCAGGCTCTGAACTGTCAGCACAGAGCCCAGTGCGGGACTCGAACTCAGCCATGAGATCATGACCTGAACTGAAGTCGGACACTTAACCAACTTAAGCCACCTAGGCACCCCAGGACTGTTATTTCGTGTATGCATCCTAACAATGCTTGGCACATAAATATTTTTGAATGATTTTAGAGTGAAACACATACTTCTATATAAATCCATCTATTACCAAAGAGGGACAGTATTTTATAGCATGATTGATGTTGGCATTTATGGTCTCTAACCAGAATAGGACCATTCCTTTATGGAATGCTGACCTAGAGCTTTACTTACATACTATATTGGCATCCCTTTTTCTGGAAAGATTTTCATTTTTCAAAGGGGAAAGATAACTTACTACAAGCTTCAGTCTATTTTATGTGAGAGTAGAGCTACAGTGACCATCCCTATGTATGCTTTGTGTGTGTATGTGGGGGGGGGTCTCTGATCAACTTTTAAATTGCTAATATTGGAAAGGGCTCTTTAATCTTTGGCAGAATTGCTTGAGGGTGAGGAGTTTGAGTTCAGGCTTTTGGCCCCTACTGAGGTGGAGAGTTAAGTTTATGTGATTGAAATTTTACTGGCAATAATTCCAGGGACCTCCTTTAAACTGCCCCCCACTGCCAGACAACATCCCAACAGGAATACAGGAATTGAAGTACATCCCCATTTGGGAAGTAACTCCTATATCTTCAGTCCTCTTTTTTTTTTTTTTTTTTTTTTTTTTAGGTAAAAGCCTGTAGAATTCACAATAAAATATAAACATCACAGGTTCTAATGAAAATCCATAATTGAATATACTGATGGTTTTTGAAGACTGGAATGTATCAATTTTTCTTGTAGAAATAATAAAGGGTTGCTTTGCTATTTTACCCCACAAATAACACCAGTTAGGGCATGATGTTTTGTTGCATGAAGTGATGATGTAATATAGGTATGAGTCCCTTATGTTACTTGATCATGTAATGTTGGACTTGGTTTTCTTTTTGTAACAAGAAGATCTGAATAATAGCCCCATTGATCACTTTCAGCGGGAAGAAGGAAGAGGAGGAGGCCTGTTTCCTAGTAGGTCACTGAATTTTGTGTGGTATTACTACTTCCTCCAGCCTAGGTTCTAAATTTCTCCTAGAAAAGCCTAATAATATGGCCCTCAGATGTTTTACATTTAAAAGATTATGGGGCACCTGACTGGCTTAGAGCATGTGACTCGACCTCAGGGTCGGGAGTTCAAGCCTCACTTTGGGTGTGGCACCTACTTAGAAAAAAACCCAACATCAGATTTTCTTTTTTTTTTAATTTCCGCTTTAATCCCGTGGTGGTTCTTTGTTTTTTATCATAAGCTCTGTTCACTGGAAGTCCTGATTGCATTCTTTTAATGACCTATTAATGAGTACTTTCTTTTGAATTTCATGGTGTTATAGTTGGAATTTATAAATGGAAAACATGAAACTTTTTTTTTCTTAAATAGAATGGAGTTATTTTATAGCTGAAGGGGATATGTAATTATTGGACTTGTAACTATCTTTAGCCTTCTTTTACAGTATGAATTGCTTGCTTTATGATTAATCTTTTTGCTTCAGTGTTTTCTGAAGAACCTCCTAAATAGGAATTGAAGATCTTCCAGTGTCCAGAGACCGTTCTTTTTTTGCCGTTATTACAAATTGAAGACTACAAATTACTGAAAAAAATATCTACTGAGCCTGGCTCATCTCTTTTTCCTCTTATGCACTATATATGGGAGAAGTTAAATTTCTTATTTTGGTACTTCTTATTTTTAAATTACTGCACATTCAGAATAGTCTGTCTCTGCAGACCTTTTGAAATCGGTGGGATTGGCATCCTTTTTTTTTTTTTTTTTTTTTGGTATCCTAATGCTAATAAGGTTTAACTTCCTGCTATTTCTATAGCACTGTCAATAAATGGAATGCCACTTTTTTAATCCTCACTTAAAATAGAATCCTTATTCTATAGATTTTACACTTTGCCTTTTAATCTTGCAGTAGACATTACTCTCCTGTGATTTTTCTGAGTCTGCAGTGTAGTGACGAGTTAGCAGCAGGGACTATGGAGACCAGACTGTCTCAATTTTGAATGATGATTCTGCCTCTTACCGGCTGTGTGGACTTGGGCTGGGCTAGTTAACCTTTCTGTGTCTAAATTATTCTCACCTTGAAACGGGGATAATAGTTCTTTCCTGTACTTTTATATACAGTGATCACTGTAGTGAAGTACAGCGGATAGTTGTATGCCTCATTCTGTCTATTCATAAGTACTTGTTTTTTTTTTTTTTCTGTGTGTCACAATACTTGAAAAGGTATCTGCTCTTGTGCTGTTTTGAATGAGCTTGGCCTAAATGAATTATAATCTTATTGTCAAATTTAGAGATATTAGAGGCCCCTTTTAAACAGTTTTGTAAAAAGAGGTGCATCTTCTCTGTAGGGTAAAGATTTCAAGCTGTGTTTTAGAAGTGCTTAAAAATATATTTAATACATGAAATAAGCTAAAGGCCTAAGGTTACTTAGGAGTGAAATATATAATTTATGTACCAGTTGACCTCTATAGTAAGGTTTTCCTGTAAAACTTCTGTCATGCTTTCTTCACATGAGACAAAAGATAGTTGAATCCATCTACCAGTCGCACATGACTCTTCATAGGGTAATTGAAAATATAGAAAGTGGCTTTTGCATGCAAGGTAGGAATGTGGGAGGTTGACCTTGTAATGCCATTCACAAGGTTTCTTCTTGCAAAACATTTAACAAAACTGATCCAGTATTCCTTCAGAGTGCAAAGGGAAGAAAATTTCTAAGTTTGGCTTTTGGATTCTCTGCTTCACTCTTTTGCTGAAGGAAAACAACATGTTAGCCTAATGCAAGTAGTATATACATTATAATCACCTGAAGACGTGATGGGTGGAATCGGTGGGTTGGACAGTGGAGAATAGTGCTGTTTGACCAAAAAGAACACCTAGGTGTTCTGATGGCAGACCTCAGTCTGAATGCTCCCATAAAGTTCATAGTATTTCCTAATATTTTTAATGGTTGGGGGATTTACAGTGTTGTATTTCATTCTGGGTATTGGTGATGTGTGTCTTTTTCTGTTTTTATGGTTGTTGCTAGAAGTTTAACAAACTTATCCCCCCCCCCCCCCGCAGGAACCAGCTTTTTATTCCATTGATCTTTTCCCTCTGTTGATTTCCTATTTTCAATTTCATTAGCTTTTGCTTTTCATTTCCTTCTACTTAGATTGGATTTATTTTGTTCTTTCTCAGTTCTTGAGCTGAGAGCTTAAATTAAGACTTCTAAAATCTATACATCTAGTGCTATAAATTTTGCTCTCAGCAATGCTTGTGTCTAATCTAGATATATTGTATACTCATTTGGTTTAACATTGGTTTATTTTTAAAAATTCATTAGGGAGGGTACGCAAGTCAGGGAGGTGGCAGAGGGGGAGAGAATCCTAAGCAGGCCCCACACTCATCACAGAGGTTGATCTCACTACCCTGGGATCATGACCTGAGCTGAAATTAAGGGTCAGACACTCAATCTACCGAGCTGCCCAGGTGCCCCTCTTGTTTAAAAAAAAAAAAAAAAAAATTGAGACCCTCTTCAATCCACTTGTTTAGAAGTGTATTGCTTGGTTTTCAGCTGCTTGGAAGTCTTCCTGTTGTGTTTGCTATTGATTCCTAGTTTGGTCCTATTTTGGTCAGATAAAATAGTCTGTATGATATCATTAGTTCTTTTAAAGTTTTTGAAGTTTGTGGCGCAGGATACGGTCTATCTCGATATGTGCTCTGATGTCACTTGAATGTATTCTGCTGTTGGGCAGAGTGTTAACATTAGATTCTCCTAGTTGAAGGTATTGAATCCTGTATGTTTTCTAGTAACTTCATCTCCAACTGTAATGATAGACGTGTATATTTTGAGTTTTAGTTCTGCTTTACATATTTTGCAGCCTTGTTTTTTGGTGCATGCACATTTAGGTCACCTAGGCCATCTTGGTGGATTGACTTTTTCCCATTATGTAATATCCCTTTGTCTACTAATTTTGCTCTGAAGTCTGTTGTATCTGATAGTCCTAATTACCTTTCACCAATGTTTGCATGATATCTTTTTCCTTCCATTTCCTTTCAATTGCCTGTGTCATATTTGAAGTGAGTTTATTGTATGCAGTATATAGTTGGGTTAGGGTTTTTAATCTGTCAGTCTTTAGTATATTTAAACCATTTATATTTAATATAACCATTTATCTGTTAGGGCTTAAGTCTGCCATTTCATTTTGTTTTCTCATTTTCACTTCTTAGTCTTGACTTCCTATGGGTTATTTTAATATAGGTTAAAATTATGATAATATCTACAATGAGTGTATCTTTATGGGCTTCTAAGAGGTTGCTCTAGGTATTACCTAAATACCCATAAATTATTACAGTCCACTAGTATCACCTTTTTACTAGTCCTTTTGAAATATAGACTCTTTTTATGTTTCAAAACACTTCTATTCCAGTGTGTGTATTCACACACATACACCACATCTGGATCCATTCATCTGTCAGTGGGCACTTATGTTGCTTCTGTATGTTGGCTATTGCAAATAATGCTGCAATAAACACAGGGGTGCATGTACTTTTTGAATTAGTGTTTTTGTGTTCTTTGGATAGATACCCAATAATGGGATTATTGGATCATAGGGCATTTCTATTTTCAACTTTTTGAGGAATTTACATACTGTTTTCCACAGTGGCTACCCCAGTTGGCTTGCATTCCCACCAACCGTACACGAGGGCTTCTTTCTTTCCTTTCACATTTTTGTGAACACGTGCTATTCTTTTTTAATTTTAGCCATCCTTACAGGTGTAAGAGATCTCATTTTGGTTTGGACTTGCAATTCTCTGTGGAGTAGCTTTTCCTGTGTCTAGCCATCTGAATGTTGTCTTTGGAAAAATGTCTATTCAAGTTCTCTGCCTGTTGGATTGATGTGTTTTGTTTTTGGTGTTACGTAAGATCTTTATGTATTTTGGATATTAACTCCTTATCATACATACTGTGCAAATATATTTTCCTGTTCAGTAGGTTGCCATTTTGTGTTGTTGTTGATGATTTTCCTTCATTGTGTGAAAGCTTTTTATTTGGATATAGTCCCAGTAGTTTATTTTTGTTTTTGTTTCTCTTGCCTTAGGAGACCTATCTAGAAAAATGTTGCTATGACTGATGTCAGAGAAATTACTGCTTGTATTGTCCAGTTTTGTGGTTTCATGTCTGACATTTATCTTTGAATAGGGTTTTAGAAAGTAGTCCAGTTGGAATTTTTTTTTCCATGTAGCTATCCTGTTTTCCTAGCACCATTTATTGAAGAGACTTTTCCCAGTTGTATAATCCTGCTTCCTTTGCCATAGATTAATTGACCATATAAGCATGGGTGTATTTTTGGGCTCTATATTCTGTTCTGTTGATCAATGTTTCTGTTCTGTAACAGATCCAGACTGTTTTGATTATTACAGCTTTGTGGTAGATTAGGAAATCTGGAACGGAGATTTTCGGCTCTGTTCTTTCTCAGGATTGCTTTGGCTATTTGTGGTCTTCTATGGTTCCATACAAATTCTAGTATTCTGTGAAAAATGCTGTTGATACTTTGAGAGGATTGCATTAAATCCTATAGATTGCTTTGGGTAGCATAGACATTTGACCAATATTCTTCCAATCCATGGGCATGGAATATCTTTCCATTTGTGTCCTCTTCACTTTCATGAGTGCTAGAGTTCTCAGGGTGTACAGATCTTTCATCTCCTCGGTTACATTTATTCCTAGGTGTCTAATTCTTCTTGGTACTATTCTAAATGGAATTATTTCCTGGATTTATTTTGCTTTGTTATTTGTGTACAGAAATGCTACTAATTCCTGGGTATTAATTTTGTATCCTGCAGTTTTACTGAATCTATTTGTTTTTCATGGCGTCGATAGCTTTTTCTATATAGAGTATGTTACACAGCCATGAAAAGGATGAGCTCTTGTTAATTGTGACAACACTGATGGACCCAGAGGGTATTATGCTAAGTAAGTCAGACTGAGAAAGACAAATATCTCGTGATTTCACTCCTGTGGAATCTAAAACAAAAGATTCAGACTTCTAAATAGAGCAAACTCAAGGTTGCCTTGAAGGAAGAGGGTGGGGTTTATAGGCTAATAAGGTGGAGTGGGAGGTGGTTTCATTGTTATGGAATGAGTAAGTCATGGAAATGTGCACAGAATAGGGAATACAGTCAGGGATATTGGAGTAGTATCCTGTGGTGACAGATGGTAGCTACTTGTGAATGTAGCATATATAGAGAAGTTGAATCACTATACACCTGAAACTAATGTAACACTGTCAAATATACTGAAAAACAAAACAAAATGGATGAAGCAATTAAAAATATTTTTATACATAACATTGGAATGATATGAAACAGTGTTTTGCTTTAACCATCAAAAAACATAATTTAGAAATCTGAAAAGGAAGAAAGCTTATTATGTTTACCTGTGTTTTGGTTTATTTGGTTTTTCTACCAAATGTTTTCTAGAAAACACTTCAGTTGCTTTTAAAGTAGGTTTGCTTGTGAAAAGTCCTGGGTTTCATTTATCTGAGAAAGTCTGGATATCCCTTCTATTTCCTGAGGACATGTTGGATATAGGATTGTAGGTTTGCCATTTATTTCTACTTTTGCATAACACTCAACTCTGGCTACCATGGTTGCTAATAAGACATATATTTTCAATAAAGTATGTCATTTTTCTTAGCTGCTTTACAGATTTTGTTTCAGAAGTTTAATTATTATGGGTCTTGGCATGGATTTCTTCGGGGTTATCCAGTGTTTGGGGTTTTCTTGGTTTCTTGAATCCATAGGTTTGTGTCTCCATGGCAAATTTGGAGAGCTTTCAGCCATGATTCAGTACTTTTTCAGACTCCCCCTTGTTTCTCTTTTCCTGGGATTCCATTGACAGAAAAGCTAGATGATTATTAACCCATAGGTTGCTGAGACTGTTGATTTTTTTTTTTTCTCTTGTTCATACTGGGTATTTCCTATTCTGCTTTCTAGTTCATATTCTTTCCTCTGTTGCCTCCACTCTGTCATTGAATTCATTCACGGAATTTTAAATTTTGGTTGTATATTTCCTCTAAGATTCCCATTTGTGTTTTCCCTTGCTGAGGCTTAATTTCTTTGAGGCTTTTTTTTTTTTTTGGATGGGTTTTAATAAACATACTTATAATTGTTCTTTGAAGTATTTTTATGATGGCTGCTTTAAAATCTTTGTCAGGGGCGCCTGGGTGGCTCAGTCGGTTAAGCGTCTGACTTCAGCTCAGGTCACGATCTCACGGACCGTAGGTTCGAGCCCCGCGTCAGGCCCTGGGCTGATGGCTCGGAGCCTGGAGCCTTTTTCTGGTTCTGTGTCTCCCTCTCTCTCTGCCCCTCCCCCGTTCATGCTCTGTTTCTGTCTCAAAAATGAATAAACATTAAAAAAAAAAAATCTTTGTCAGTTAAATCTGTCTGTCATTTCAGTGTTGGCATCTGTTGATTGTCCCTTCAGTTTCCAGTATTCCTGGTTCTTGGTTATGACTATTTTTCTATTGAAACCTGGATCTTTTTGTGTCATGAAAGACTGTGGTGGTGGTTAAACTTTAAGTGCTTGTGTTTGCTGCTGGCAGAGAGCCGGGGATACTGCCTCATTGCTAGCAGGGGGAGCTAGAAGTCTAGGTTCTTCAGTGAGCCTCAGTTGACCTGTGAGTGGGGGTTCTTAATTGCTGGGTGGGGTGGAATTTTTGTCTTTTCTCTGCATGGACCCCGTGGTGTTTCTGCTGATTGATGGTGAAAGTCTTTAGTCTGCACTAGGCCACCTCTGTCCCTACCTGAGTGGGAGGGATGTCACCTTGGGGGGGGGGGCTGAAGTCCAGGCTTACCGTGTTGCTTCTAGTGATTGAGGAAGAAGGGTGCTCCTCATTGCCCAGTAGGCTTTAATCACAACTTCCCTCACTTACTCCGTGGTCTCTGGCACAACCTAGGCAGGAGTGTTTCAGGTGTTCAAGTCTCTAGAGAAAGTAGAATTCCTGACCTTTGTTGGCTTGGGTGGTGGAGATGAGGTAGGTTTGGTTATTTCTTGTGTTTGTGTATTTGTGTGTGTGTGTGTGTGTGTGTGTGTGTGTGTGTGTGTGTGTGTGTGTGTGTTTAGGCCATAACAACTGTATTCCAAATGTCTTCTGTCTAATAAAGTTGCCTGTTTGCTAGTATTTTGGTTATCTGGAGAAGCCTTTTGTCAGGGCTTTTTTTGGGTTGGGCCATTTGTTTTTAGGTGTCCTAAATCTTTAGCTCCAAATCTGGAATATAAGAGGCAGAACCAAACAGTGTTATTTCTTGGTTCCCAGCTTTCTGCCTTCTCTTTAATATTCTTATCCTTGTTTTATAAATCCAAGATTTTCTGTTGTACTTAATGGGAGGAATAGGGAAAAGGACATCTACTCAGTTGTTCCAGAAGCAGCAAAAGTACCATACAATACTACTTGAATGAAAAAATTGTAGAAATCAAAGACAGATGAGTTTTGAACAGGGGTTAGGGATGGGGTGGGGCTGTGGCAGGAAAGGTATGTGTGATGTTCTAAATAAGCAACCTGAAGAATTCTTGTGGTTTTTGTACCCACGGTGTTGGATTAGAGGAACCTTCACTGGTGACCACATTATTTACAACCTAATGTGCATACACAAGGAATATGCATAATCTGGGGAAATTTAAATTAGATGGATTGTGTCAATGTCAATATACTGGTTTCAGTATTGTACTCTGGTTTTGCAAATTGTTACCATGAATCAAAGTGGACATGGGACCTCTCTATTTGAACTATGTGTGATTATGGAGTGATCTCCGTAAAAATCTTAAATTAATGAATTCCAAAATACAAAACTAAAACTATAGAGTAAGGTATATTCACAGAAATCTTGTTTTCAGAGATGTCCCCTCCTTTTTTGGCTAAGTAACCATATCTGTGTTTTTTCTTTTTGTTTTTTTTTGTTTGCTTTTGTTTTTTCCTTTGGGAACCTTGATGTGCCCACTTATGAAGAATCCTATTGAAACATTGTATATCGTGCTTTTTCACTTGATAATAAGGTTTGCCTTGGTCACTCTATATAGACTGTTTTCACCCATTATTGCATGGGTGAACCATAGTTCGTTGGCTCTTATAATAATACTATCTTTATGCTGTGGTTATTTTGTATTCTTGTGAGTATATTTTGGAATACAGTAGAGGTGGGATTTCTAGATTAAGTGGAAACATTGGAAATTTTGCAAGAATTTTTAATTCTAGAGAGTTTGTAATGTAGTTAATACCAGGGTGGGATAATCCCATTCACCCAATTACTGTGCTTTTTCTGGCTGTTCTTGGTATTTTTCCACCTTGAACTTTTCAATGAACGATTGAAGGGTGTCTGGATTTTTTTTTCCTCTTAGATTATGTCTACATTGTTTCATTGGTCACAAAACCTAGTACTGTGTATGAAAAGGCTTATCAAATCAGTGAGGAAAAAATGGACTTAATAGCAATTTTTGAAACCACTGAATAGCCATATGGAAAAATAAAATTAGATTTGTTCTTCGTTAATGCATAAGAATTAATTCCAAATCCAGAATAAATTCCAAATACAAAAAATGAAATAGTACAAGCCCTTAGGAATAGAGAAGGCATTCCTATACAAAATTCAAAACCCAGGAGCAATTAAGACATTAATACATTTGCCAAAGATATAAGCAAGGTTGAAATAATCAAACTGGAAATCATTGCTACACATCATAGACCTAGAATAAGGACTAACCTTGATTTTGTAAGGAGCTATTAAAAACTGGAAGAGTAATAAAAAAGGGTAACGGAATAAATGTAAATGGCTCTTGAACAGGAAAGTATAGGGCGTCTGGGTGGCTTAGTTGGTTAAGGGTCTGACTTGTGGGCTCTGGTCATGATCTCAGGGTTGAGATCAAGCTCCTAGTTGGGCTCTGGGCTGGTTGTGGAGCCTGCTTGGGATTCTTGTGCTCTGGCTCCCTTAGTAGCTCCCCTGCCTTGTGTGTACATGCTCTCAAAAAAACAAAAACATGGGAAAGTATAAAAGCAGTTAAAACAATGAGTGAGCGATCATTTCTTTCGGATCAAGTGGCAGAATGCTACAAGTTTATTTTTTTGCTGGCAAAGCATTGAGAAAAAGCATACTGACATTGTAAGTTCAGATTCAGTGCTTGTGCGGAAGTTTTTTCAGGGTGCAGTTAAGAGCATGGACCCTATGCTCCTGATGTTGTAATTACTCTTGTTAGCTACATGACCTTGCACAAATTTCTTGGCTTCCCTAAGTTAGTTATCTTGTCAATGAAAGAGGGATGTAAAAATATTTATCTTGGGTGACTTTTGTGAGAAATAATACATTAAATGAAAGCACCATGATATTTTTTTCCTCATCACTTCTGTCCTCACTGTTTCCTGATTGTTAAATGATTGCCAGACTAATTCTTAAGCTGAAGATGAAGGAGTACTGGAGGGTACTTGGAGGTTGAGCTTGAGCAATTGCAAGTCCATGCCTTGTGCCTGTGCAAGTCACAAGGTTTGGGAAGGTCAGGCGTGGAACTGGAGCTCTGAGTGGGAGGGACAGCATAACCCCACAGTGTGAGGCGTTGTTGCTGCTGTAGCTGCTGCTGTAGCTGCTGCTGTAGCTGCTGCTGCAGCTGCTGCTGCTGCTGCAGCTGCTGCTGCTGCTGCAGCTGCTGCTGCTGCTGCAGCTGCTGCTGCTGCTGCAGCTGCTGCTGCTGCTGCAGCTGCTGCTGCTGTAGCTGCTGCTGCTGCTGTAGCAGCTGCTGCTGCTGCTGCTGTAGCAGCTGCTGCTGTAGCAGCTGCTGCTGCTGTAGCTGCTGCTGCTGTAGCAGCTGTTGTGGTTGTTGAAAACCCAGCACTGCTTTTACCCTTCTTATGATATGATACTCAACTACTAGAGTAAATGGTGAGGGACCCAGAAACTGGTGCAAAGTGGGCAAGAGACTTTTTCAGAGACCCAGCTCCAAAGTTAGGTCCATTGCAGGTTACATTTTGTTAACATTTGTTAACGCACCCAATGGAGTCTGTATCTTGAAACAAAAATAACCTCGTGAATTGGAGCTGATCTTCCTCCATAGTTACAGAGCCCTGCTACTGGGACTGTGGACAGGTAGGGCAGTTACCTTCAGAAATTCAGAATCTCTAGCCCCACCCCAAGCCTATTGAATTAGACTCTTCATTCAGCAGGATCAACCGGGGATTTGTATGCATATTTCAAAATTAGAAGCATTGTTTACTTGAGACTCTTCTAGGCAAACTATCTGGGAGAGAGGGACAGGCTATATTCATAACTTTTTATTACCTGATTAGCTTACTTTTTCATTCCCAGTATTGAGACTTTACAGACACATTGCAATTTATTAATCACTTATATGCTAAGACAGTGGTTAAACAAGGTATACCATTATCATCTAATACCTCAAGGTTAAGAGTTAAGTTCTGGTCTCCCCACTTTTACAGTGGAGGAAACTGAGGCAAGGGAATTTTCCCTGCCACCCCCCTCCCAAATGGAAACGCATTGTGCAATTAAGAACATGTGAGGTGAGCATCAGGTATTTCTCTACTGATAAGGATTGAGTATTTTGGAGCACATGCCTTGACACGAAATGATTTCTTTAAAAGCTAAGAATTAAAAAATTTAGGAAATAGCATTTAATTTTTGAGAGAGTAGAGTTCATCTTTTCTTCTAACAATAGGTTAATTCTTAAGCAGAATGATTGCAATTAGAGCTGCTGAGAGTTGAAACTTTGCTATCAGTGACTGCCAGGTTAGAGGTGGGGTAATTGGTCAAGTCTTCTAACCATGAAGGACCTGGTGGGTTTATTCCGTACTTGTCAAGGTTTAACAGTTCTCTGGAATGTATGATAAATTTTTGTTTTTTCATTATTAGCCATGGCTCATTTGTTTCCCTCCCTTTCAGGTCTAGTTCTGTTGTATATCTGTATGGTTTCACCTGCTTACAGCATTTCTTGCTTCTACCACAGCCGGGGAATAACTTCAAGAATTACATATTTTAACTGACTTCTAAATTAGGCGTCATGTTTTGATCTTTTGTTTAAAAATTGTAGATAAACTTGGCTCCTGCACAGCTTTGTGAAATCAGTTTTTCCAGATGTGAGGTCAAAGCATAATCATCTGAAGTGTATTCTTGAGCATTACGTGGGGCCTTGAACACCCTTTTTCTGGAAGCAAATTAGCATTCTGGGTGAGTTGAGCAGTACGTCTCTAGTTAGGTGCTCTTTGGAGATTCTCTGAACAATTGTGACTAAGGAAAACATACATGTAGAATGATAATTTAGTGAGTTACAGGAGCAGTGTATTCAAACCACTTTATTGTAGCTATGTTGCAAAGTCTAAGCATGCAGAAGCCTTCCCCCCCACCCCCCACTTTACCTCTTAAATACATCTTGGTTTTTGCCTGTAAAGCTGCCTGCTTCAGTTGTATTTTCCTTCACGCTTTGTGCTAAAGCTCTGTTGGACTGATCTAGGAAAAATTCCCACTCATCCTGTTGCGAGTACAGGGACCCTGAATCAAAAGTGTCTAAAGGAGGTTTCCATGAACCAAAATACAATCAATTTAATAACATGACAACTGTATGTGAATATCATAGTTTCTTGATTCACAGGAACTTGTAATAAAAATAGTGAAATGCTGGCTGTCTTTAAAATTGCACAACAAAATAGATTAGTATGTGTATATATACCAATATACACAAATTCAAACATTTTAGGCTTGGTAGGCCATAGTGTCTCTGTATCCACTGTGGTAGTGCAGAAGTAGTCCTAGTATACAGATACATGGCATGGCTGTGTCATAGCAAAATTGTGGATGCAAGTTTTAACTTCATAGAATTTTGGTGTGTTGTGAATAATATACTAGATTAAAAAAATTTTTTTTAAACATGAGAATACCATGTCTCCTAGAAAGTATGCTAGGCCCCTGTAATGTAGATTTTATAGTCTGTTGACACCATTATGGTTGTGGTGCAGTTAAGATGCTTCTTAGAGTATTTCAGTTGATACTTGAAAATTCTACATTTGTTTCAGGCTTCACTAAATTGAGAAGACTTCTTATTTTGCTTATGTGATCTGCTTTAAGTATATCTCCTCTCTTTGTAGGATTTTGCTAATACTACTTCCGAGAATATTGTCTGCTTGACTTTTGTTGTTCAGAATACTTAGCGAGATATTAGTTGGAAGGCAGAATAGCTTGATGTAGTTAGGCTTTGTAATCAGGTTCTGCATGCTGGCTTTATGATTTGGGCCCACTTCTAAGCCTCATTTTACTCAGCTTTAAAATGGAAATAGAGGACTAGTTTTGCCCCCCACATCACTATACACACATGAATGAAGTAATTTTTTTTAAAAACTGGGGGAAGGGTGCCTGGGTGGCTCCATCAGTTATGCGTCTGACTCTTGATTTCTGCTTAGGTCATGATCTCATGGTTCATGAGTTCAGAGCCCCATGTTGAGCTCTGTGCTTGCAGTGTGGGGCCTGTTTGGGATTCTCTCTCTACCCCTCCCCTCTTCATGCATGCTGTGCATAAATAAACTTTAAAACCTAGGGGAAAAGCAAATTAAAACAGTGAGCTCCCACTGCATACCATAGAATGGCCCAAACTTGAAACCTCAACACCGAATGCTGATGTAGAGCAACAAGCACTTATATTGCCGGTGAGACTATAAATGGTACAGCTACTTTGGAAGATGGTATGATGGCTTCTTACAAAAAGAACATACTCTGACCATACAACCCAGCCATTGTACTCCTTAGTATTTGCCCAAAGTACTTGAAAACTTAAGCTCACACAGAAATCAGCACATACATGTTTATGGCAGCTTTATTCATAATTTTCAAAACTTAGAAGCAAGCAAGATATTATTCAGTAGGTGAGTGGATAAATAAGCTGGTATATCCAGACAGTGAAATGTTATTCACTGTTTAAAGGAAATATGAAGCCATAAGATGTGCAGGAACCTTAAACGCATATTACGAAGTGAAGGAACTGATTTGAAAAGGCTTCTGTAGGATTCCAATTACAATGTTCTAGAAAAGGCAGAATTATAGGGAAAGTAGATAAATGGTGGTTGAGGGCTAGGGAAGGGGAGGGATGAATAGGCATAGCACAGAAGGTTTAAGGCAGTGAAAACACTGATACCATTAATGATGGGTATGTGTCATTAGTATACGTTTGTCCAAAACCATAGAATGAATGCCACCAAGAGTGAAGCCTCAGGTAAACTGAGTCCTTTGGGGGGTTACGATGTCAATGTAGGGTTATCAACTGTAACAAATACACTATTCTGGAGGATTTTGGTAATGAGGCAGCTGTGTGTGTTGGGGTAGGAGGGTTTCTATGGGAAATCTCTGTACCTTTCCCTTCATTTTGTCAACCTAAAACTACCCCCAAAATACTTCTGATTAAAAGCCAGCATGGATAACATTATTTTAAAACTTTAAGTCAGGGCCACCTGGGTGGCTCAAGTCATGATCTTTGTGGTTTCAGAGTTTAAGCTCTGCGCTGGGCTCTGTGCTGACTGCTCGTAGCCTGGTGCCTGCTTTGGATTCTGTGTCTCTCTCTCTCTGCCCCTCCCCGCTTGCTTGCTTGCTTGCTCTCCCTCAAAAATAAACCCTTCAAAACCAAACAAAACAAAAAAAACCCCAAACTTTAGGTCAGACCTCATTTCTCCCTGGTTAACATTTTTATGGGACATACTCATTTTCCCGTGTTTAAAGAGGAAGGCCTGTTTTTGAAGGGGGGGGGGGGGGAGGAAAAGTTAGTATATCTGTAACTTAAAAAATTCTTTATTAAAGTATTTCCCAGTACCCAGTTTTTTGGGGGTAATACTAAGAATGGTATTATCAAATAAAGTCCTGAAGGGCAATTGAGACCAAGCTGTGAACACAGACGGTACAGTTTTTTTAGTGCAGTGGTATTGTCAGAATACCCCCTTGATAGCCTGCATGCATTTCCAGGCATTTACTGAAGTCCAGTTTCTTGATGTTACAGTTCAGTTTTTAAGACAATATCTATACTTAAAAGATTCTTAATGTAAATAAGCAAGGTAATTTACAAGTGATAGTGGTTTTGAGTGTTTTTTTGACTAGAGAACAATGAACACTCCATTTATGGTTAGCAAACAGCTAGAAATACATTTTAGTAAAAAGACTTAAGAGTAAGTATCACAAATTAGCATAATTAAGCAATATAAGTATAGTCTGTTGATATAATTTGGAGCTGTGTGGAAAATGAAAGTGTCCTTACTCACTTTCATTTCTGAACAGGGAGTAGGAGGAGAAGAAAAACCCTATAAATGCAGGTATTGATTTACATCTTGCAGGGAAGGGTCAAAAGGGACTTGGCTGTAGATAAAGACATAATTAGCTTGTACTTTTCTCTAAGGTAATGTTGTCTTTGAAAAATCTTTCTACCTATGCTGCTTTAAAATCTGAGTGGAAGAAGAATGGAAAGTGGTAGGGCCTTGGTCTTTGTTCATAGCTTTTCCTGCAGTGTTCCATATTGGGTAGAATACCAGAAGATTGGATTCCTAGCTTTAGGAGGTCCAAGGAGCAGTTGACAAATAGCACATTGAGAGCCAACCAAAAATAACTACTAGGTTTTCAGGGTGTGTTAACAAATAGTAGTGTTGGTTATATAGAGAAAGTTCATAGGAGGACACTATATTTAATTTAAAATGACCCTAATTTTAAGAAACCATAGTACTAGTAATGAAACGAGATCTTTTTAGCATCTAATCTGTAATAACTGGAAGATAGTATGGCTGAAACATAGGATGAATAAATAGTATGTGTTGGGTACTATATAAAGATTTTGAAAAACAAAGTGTTGTATCTATCATAAAGATGACCCCCTCCCCACCCATTTTCATAGGAAGTTTTTAATTGCAATTCCCATGTTAAAAAGTTCTTTTATGCTATTTTTGTTTTCTATAGCATTTACCAGCCTTTAGCATTTATTCATAGTTTTAGATCTATAGCTAACTAGAAGGAAAGACTATTTCTGTTCTTTGAAGTTCTGTTTTCTGTCAGTATATCATGAAAATCCTTTAGAATAACTGATCAACCTATATAACCTTGATGGATGTGTATACCATCATGCAGATAGGGAATTGATAGCAGAAATCACTGAACATGTGTTGGGACAAGTAGGGTATTTAGTCCATTGGAACCTCAGTCTACCAAATTGTATGAAAGGAAACATACAGGAGGGGAAGAAATAAGTTGAAAATCCCAATCAGCTGAGGACCCAGAATACTAGAATCTTTAAAAGGGGAAAAAGCAATAGTAAATGATCTAAATGATTGAATAAATAATAGAGGAGTTTGCTCAGTTTAGCAAATTATTGCCCTAATTAGTTTTAGCAGTGGGTAATGTAATAAAACAATATTTTCCAAGATATTTCATCTCCGTATATTAAAAAACCACTTAGTAATAGACATTTAAGATTCCTCTTTTTGTGGCTTGACAGTTGATATTTGTGGGTATTTTTAAATACATTACAAAGTGGTTTCTTTTTTAATGTTCTTTTTATTTTGTTTTGTGTTTTTGAGAGAGAGTGTGAACAGGGGAGGGGCAGAGAAGGGAGACAGAGAATCGAAGCAGGCTCCAGGCTCTGAGCTGTCAGCATAGAGCGTGACGCAGGGCTTGAACCCATGAACCATGAGATCATGACCTGAGCTGAAGTTGGACGCTTAATCAACTGAGCCATCCAGGTGCCACATACAAAGCTGTTTCATACTAAGATGTGAGGCAGTATTTTTTCCATAGACCCTTGCCATCTTCTAAATTTTTAGTAAATTTTTATTTTTGTGGTCTGAAATGATATATGGCACACATGCAGAAAACCACATGAAACAGATCTAGAGCATAATGAGTTATTAACTCGGCATAGCCTCCTTTTGGTGACCAGGTAGTTAGAGCTTGGCAAGTACTCCAGAAGTCTGCCAGTGTCCTAAGAAGACAAGCCCTTGGTGGTCCTAAATTTAAATTAGAATTATCAGTATGAATCTCCATATGTATGAACACTACCTGTACATCAAAATCCTATCTCTCCCTATAAAATATTTAAAATCCTTATTTCCTAGCTCTTTTACTCTTTCTATGGAAAATACATAGAAACAGTCTAGTAATAATGAGCATTCCTAGTGCCAAGACTGAGCCCTTGAAATCCCGCTTTCCATAAGTTTGTCCAATATCTGTAGTTTAAAAACATTTTTTAAAATTACGTTTCTTTGTTTTTGAGAGGCAGAGACAGAGTGTAAGTGGGGGGGAGAGGGGCAGAGAGGGAGACACAGAATCTGAAGCAGGCTCCAGGCTCTGAGCTGTCAGCATAGAGCCTGACATAGGGCTCGAACTCACGAACTATGAGATCATGACCCGAACCAAAGTCAGACGCTTAACCAACCGAGCCACCCAGGCGCCCCTCCATATCTTTAGTTTTACTGAAGTGTAGAAATTGTGGCAAATGCTGGGGCTTTAGAAGATGTCAGGTGGGGAGTATGCCTGTGTTCAGAGCTATGTGAATTTGGTATGTTCGACATTTATAATGAGAACTTTATAGCTAAGAGATAGTTGGACCTTGACCACAATACGCCTCAAGACAACACTTCAGTATCTGCGTTGGTATTGTCAAAGAAGGGGTTTGGTTTTGTTACTTTAGCAGTAAAGCCGCTGTTACCCAGTTTCTTAATGTTGTACTCCAGGCCCTCCTGCTCTTGATCAGTAAAGTTGTCAAGGTGGTTAAGAATGTGTGGCAGAACTCTGGAAAACAGTGTGGAGGTTCCTCAAAAAATTAAAAATAGACCTACCCTATGACCCAGCAGTAGCACTGCTAGGAATTTACCCAAGGGATACAGGAGTATCCTGTATGCACAGGGGCACTTGTACCCCAATGTTTATAGCAGCACTCTCAACAATAGCCAAATTATGGAAAGAACCTAAATGTCCATCAACTGATGAATGGATAAAGAAATTGTGGTTTATATACACAATAGAGTACTACATGGCAATGAGAAAGAATGAAATATGGCCCTTTGTAGCAATGTGGATGGAACGGGAGAGTGTTATGCTAAGTGAAATAAGCCATACAGAGAAAGACAGATACCCTATGTTTTCACTCTTATGTGGATCCTGAGAGACTTAACAGAAACCCATGGGGGAGGGGAAGGAAAAAAAAAAGAGGTTAGAGTGGGAGAGAGCCAAAGCATAAGAGACTTTTAAAAACTGAGAACAAACTGAGGGGTGATGGGGGGTGGGAGGGAGGGGAGGGTGGGTGATGGGTATTGAGGAGGCCACCTTTTGGGATGAGCACTGTGTGTTGTATGGAAACCAATTTGACAATAAGCTTCATATATTGGAAAAAAAATGTGTGGCAGAGAATTCAACCGAACTGGGCTATAATTCTATAAAACTGTACTTTCTTAATGCTGAATCAGAAAGGTATGTATAACTGAATGGTGAAGTTCCATAAAGCATGAACACAGAAGGTGGGGATTCTAATTAAAACACAACTACACCATCAGTGTGTCAGAATTCAGTCTGGAGGCACAAACTGAAAGTAATTTGAATAAGAAAAACTTAACAGTTTACCATAAAAAGAATAAACAGAACCTTCGGTGATAGGTTGGATGGATCAGAGCGTCCAAGTTCTGGGCTGAAATGTGCCCTGTCACAATTCTCATGTTGAAATCCTAATGCTCCAGTACATCAGAAAATACCCATATTTGGAGATAAGGCCTTTAAAGATGTCACCAAGTTAAAATGAGGCTGCTGTAGTGGGCCCTAATCCAGTCTGACAAGTGTCCTTACAAGTAGAAGAAATGAGAACTTCCAAAGAAGACACAAAGATTCATGTGCATGGGAGAAAGACTGAGGACCCAGCAAGAGGGCAACCATCTGTAAGGCAAGGAAAAGAGGCCTTAGAAGAAACAACCTGCTGACACCTTGACCTTGGACCTCAACCTCTTGAAGTAGGAGAAAACAAATTTCTGTTCAAGGCACCTAGCCTATGGTATTGTTATGGCAGCCCTAATGAACTAATAAACCAAGGAAAGAACAAACTTGAAGGGGGCTGCCTCTCCGGGGCTGGGATTCAGATTTCCTTATAGAAGGAATGGTTGCAGCACATGGTATAGCAGAAGTTAAATGAGTTTTCCAGGCTACGGCTGGTCCACAGTTGCCAGGCAAGCCAGATACTACTCCAGCTAAGAGGCAGCTTGAGTCTGGTCGGCGGGGAATGCCTCTCAGGGGTTCAGGTGGGCCCCGATGGTGGAAGGAGGCAGAAAGATTCTGGCAATGGAAACGTGCTTGTTTCCCTGGCCGAGTGGAGCAAGGCCTGAGGTGTGCACTGTCTAGGGCAGGAGGCTGTAATGAAGTGTTGCCTGGGCTGAGATTTGGGGCTAGGAGCTCACTGAGAGTCTGTGGTCTGGGGGGGTGTAGCTGGTACAGCACTGTGTCCCTGTCTTTGCACTGCTTATAGCCGGTAATAGGACCAAAAAAGAGTGAACACAGGCACTTTGGAACCGGGAAGGTAGTGCCCCTTCCTCCTGCAATGTCCCACCAGCATCCTCTGCTGACAGTTCAATAGCACATTCACTGCAAAGGGAGGAATACTTCTCCGTGGTCAGCTCTTAGTGTAGGCAAAAAATGGTGGGTCTGGAGCCAAGAGGCAGTAGAATGTTTCTTGTCCTATGTGCTCTCCCTCTTTCCTATAAATGAACAGTCTTTAACATTGTTTGGGAATTAAAAAACAAAATTCCAATGGACTTATCTTGCTTTTAATATTGCCCATGCTTAAGCCAAAAAAACACTCTTCTCCAGAGAGAAGAAAGCAAGGGTTACCAGAGGGAGAGGTGAGTAGGGGGCAATGGGTGAAATAGGTGAAGGGGTTTTAAGAGTCCACTTATCCTGGTGAGCATGGAGTAATGTATAGGTTTGTTGAGTCCCTATACTCTACACCTGAAACAGAACACTGTAGGTTAACTACACGGGAAATAAACATTTAATAAAAATACCCATCTTTGGAGTATAGGTTAAACAAATTTCTAGACTTGAGGATAGTCATAACTGTAGAGGAAAAGCTTATGGAAGTGGTAGTTTTTGGCAAAAATTCTTACTGCTAACCTAAAACCATGAGTTCCTTATGTGTATTCTGTTCACTGAGATCGCTATGTGAGTGTATCACCAACTACAGAAAACTGCGAGAGAAAGACAAAATCATTAGGATTGCTGTTAATAGATGACAGGATTCTAGATGAACAACTTGTTTATTTAGACACATCAAGTTATTTAAGTCCGTGTTAAAACAGCATTTATGTTATAAATCCATTAACTGTCCTTGCCGGTATAGTGAAGTTACTAGAGGGAATTGTTTAGGCAATAAATTCTAGAATCAGGCCTTTATTTTTCAATCAGAACACTTCGTTAGATGTGTTTTCTTTTAGTTTGGGTGCGGTGGCAGGAAAAGAAATGACAGGCGAAATCTTTATTGCCAGTTTGAAGTAAATTTCAATGTAGAATGGAGATAGTCACAAAAGTGGTTTATTCACTCAAAACGGAAAACATATCTAACTCCTCAGAAACCTTTATATAGAATAAATTATTATAACTTAGTTTTTTAAACTACATCACGAAGAGCTTCTGACCATGCAAGTCTCATCCTATCTGGTGGTTCTGCCACAATAAGAATGCCAAAAACCTGAAGTAATGAGTTAGTACCTCTTAATTTTACTTTGAGAAGGATCCTGTGACAAAGGGTTGCATATCCAGTGCTCTGATATACATACTAATACGCATAAAAGGCATGATTCCTACTTCAATGAGAAAGTATTGCTTTGTTGGAGAGTTCATGGTTAAGTACCCTATAAAACCTCTATAAAGAGCTAGTGTTAAAGGTCATTGTGCCTGTGTCCTTTTATCCTGCCGTTCAAGTTTAAGCATGGGATAGACTGTGGCAAATTGGTAGTATCCATGCACATTTTATTTTCCTTTTTGTTTGCAGAGGGGTTCTTCTGTGAGATGAAAGGTGCCTATTTCCTAGTAACTGGTCAGTGTGTAATGTTGGCACTTGGCAGCCCTTGTTCACCAGCCCTTGTTCACCCTTGTTTGTTGAACAAACAAACAAGGGTTGTTCACCCTTGTTTGTTGTTCAGGGTTGTTCAGCCCTTGGTTGTTCACCAGCCCTTGATAGTTCTGAGACCCTGTTTTTGTGACTTCTGATACCTGTTGTGGTCATCTAATTACTTGAATTCTAACCAGGAAAGATGGTTATGACCTGTCAGGGTAATGATTTGGGAGGACTACACTTAACTTGTAAATGAATAAATATGGAGGGTTTTGATCTTTGGTTCTACCGTTAAAATTAGCTTAGGTCCAGATAAATTACGTTTTGCTATTGAATATACAGAAGAATAAAAAAAACCCTGAAGGAACTCTCCCATGCTTATCACCCATGTTGGGTGTAGGCTGTAGAAATAAAAGAAAGCCTGTGAGTTTTGCTCTCAAACTTGTGCATGTGTCTTCTGTTATTAACTAGAACTAATATTAAGTGGACAATATTGATAAATACAATAAAGGTCCTTCTGAGATAATATATTCTTCTGATTAAGAATGCTCCCTACCAGGAGCGCCTGGGTGGCTCAGTCGGTTAGGCGGCTGACTTCGGCTCAGGTCATGATCTCACAGTTCGTGAGTTCGAGTCGAGCCCCACGTCGGGCTCTGTGCTGACAGCTCGGAGCCTGGAGCCTGCTTCGGATTCTGTCTCTCCCTTGCCCCTCCCTTGCTCATGCTCTGTCTCTCAAAAATGAGTAAACGTCTAAAAAAATTTTTTTTAAATGCTCCCTACCAATCCCTAGAGTTTACTTACGGTTTCCCTTATGATTCTAACCAATCTAGTTTAAGTGTATGGTATTAGAAATGGCAAGCAGGTGAGAAGAACTTCTAGAGGTAGCAAAGAGATTACAGGGAAAAAGGATAGTTGATCTCGAGGCAAGACCAGAAAATCCGATCAGGTGTATAAGAATTTGAGGCATGTCAGTCTAGTCATTAACATAGGGAAACTGACCCTCCATGGTACATAGTGTCCTTAGGACATCTGTTATAATCTAGAGTAGTAATCTCCAATCACGGTAATTTAGAGGTTTAAGAAAGGCTGAAATATTTTCTGCTTCATTGACTTAATACTGCATACTCCAGTATGTAGCCAAAAATCCTTGTCATTTCCTTAAAATGCTATTGAAGAAATATTCTAGGGGTGCCTGGGTGGCTCAGTCATCAGGCGTCCGACTTCAGCTCAGGTCATGATCTCGTAGTCTGTGAGTTTGAGCCCCGCATGGGGCTCTGTGCTGACAGCTCAGAACCTGGAGCCTGCTTCCAATTCTGTGTCTCCCTCTCTCTCTCTGCCCCTCCCTCACTCGTGCTCGCTTGCTCTCTCTCAAAAATATTAAAATTTAAAAAATAATGGTAAGTTGATCTCTTGGCTTCAACTAGAACTGTCAGCCATTCAATTGCACAGGAGTTCAGAGAGCAGATAATCTATTACATTAAAAATACTTTCCTAAAAGAAAACTCAGTCTATATCTGTGGTTGTAAAAATGTAGCATTTAGTGGTTATGAATGTTGATATTCAAACTTCTGGTAGATATTTATAGATTTGCCTTGTTTTGGCTTACAAGAAGTTATTTTACAAAAAGTCATTTTAAAGGATGTTTAAAAGCTTAGAGTAAATTAACTTGTTTTTTTCTTCTAGAGAAATACTGGTTATGCCATTGCCTTGCGCTGATGTGGGGAAAGGAAGTGCAGGGGTCAGAATTAAAGCTTTGTCTAGGACTTTTCTGAACTTAGAGTTCAGGTTCAGTCCTATCCTCAGTCAGGGACAGACCAAGAGCATTGTGATGGCTGGGGACACTGACCACAGTGGATTGATGGCCCTTTCCCACCATTTGGCCAGAGGGAGTATAGCTGTTAGTCACAAAGCAAAAAGCCTTAGTGCAAACATGTTTGTGATTCTTTCCATTCAGGAATCATCCCCCCCAACACAGTTAAAATGGAGCATAAATACACTGGAAGAGCCAGGCATTCATCTTGGTTATTTAAAAGAATGTTGACAGCTCTGAAGTGTGTATAATACTCAGTTGACAGTGCCTTGTTTTCTTAATTGAAGCAATTTAATTTTAAATTGAGGGTCTTCTTTCTCAAACCTCTTTCCGTTGAAGAGACCAGTGATGTCAGAGGCCTGAGCTCACCATCTAGTGGTTAAAGGTTACTGTGAGTAAGGGTATGTCACGTTATCATACATAATCAAGAGAAAACACCATGGAGAATGACCAGCTCTATTTCACAGTGGTAGCAACCTGACATTCTTTCAGATCCCGAAGTGAGTTCCATAATAGAATGTTTTCTTCCCTACTCTTTATCTTAGATTACCAGGACAAGGATTTAGGCAGGTGGTTACTGTTTCTACCTTGCGAAGGAAGAAATGAGTCTTGCCAGATTGTGATTACTCTTTACAGAATACTGGCAATATGTACTTTTTCACTTAAGATGTACATTTTTTTTTTTTTTTAAGCAGCAAGGTAAGGGATTAAGTGAATTTCTACAAACAGCACTGAGCTGTATGACTTGTATTCACCGGTTTAATTTTTAAAAGTTAATTTTTGAGTTCATCTACAGTATGACAAGGCAATAAGGGGGGAGATGGGGAAGTGAAGAGGCCTAGATCCTTAAAAATACATGCATATAATAATGCATCCATATTGGTTTCTTATTAAAAACCATTTTTTAGAACAGTAAAATAAAAATTTGAGAAATCACAACATGTTAATAAAGGTAGTCATTGTAAGAACTGTATCCTTTTGTATACACGAATTTGATTATAAAAAGGGATAGTGGTCTGTGTTCTGTACTTTACCAGCTTTCCTTAACTACTTTTCAGGGCTATCATTTTAATGGTCGATGCCATTGTATGCATGTGTAACTATTTAACCAACCAACTACTTATATTTGGATGGTGGCTAATATTTAAAAAAGTGTTTTGAAGAACCTTTTTATTTTTTTTATTTAAAAAAAATTTTTTTTAACATTTATTTATTTTTGAGACAGAGACAGAGCATGAACAGGGGAGGGTCAGAGAGAGAGAGGGAGACACAGAATCTGAAACAGGCTTCAGGCTCTGAGCTGTCAGCACAGAGCCCGACACGGGGCTTGAACTCACGAACCGCGAGATCATGACCTGAGCCGAAGTCGGACGCTTAACTGACTGAGCCACCCAGGCTCCCCTTGAAGAACCTTTTTAAACAAACCTGTGTGTCAGGCTTTATGCCAAGTCTCAGAGATGACAGGGGAGATGTGATTTCTTCAGTGATGGAGCTTCTGATGGGAGAAGATACTTATGGTTGGACATTTATAATGGGATAGACCTATACCTAGGGTGTGTAAAGGCATGTGGGTGCATATCTACATTAGGGAATTCAGAAAAATTTTTTGAACTGAGGTCCCAGTAGTGAGACTGGGCCAGCTGTTACAGAAGACTGAGGTAGAGCATTTGAGGCAGAAAGAATAGGAAGTGCAAAGTTCCTGAGGCAGCCGTGGCCTCAGCTTGTTGTTAAAAGGAAGAGATCTTTGAGTATTTCTCCTTCTGCTTTGAAAATGAATCATGGGTTCAGTGTTAGTTTAGAAAGCTGGACTTTATTTTTTTTAACTTTAATTTTTTTTGCCCACATAGGGTAATTTCAGGGGGATATTTGGCACCCACAGTATAGTATTATTCACAGTACTGTCCACATAGTAGAAACATAAACACTCTATTCAGGTTATTTTTACATCTTTGAATTTTTAAGATTTTACCCATATTGACACCTTTGAGACATTTTAAGTTTTTTCTATAAGATTTTTGAATACTGTTAGTTGTAGGTCTTGAAGCCCTTACTGAAGCCTTAGGGTTTAAAAATTCTCTTGACTTTCCATATGGATCTGATTTCCAGTAAATACCAATTTAAGTTTTCCTTTTTTTAAAATGTATATTTTTGACTAATGCATTTTCTTACTGCATTGACTAAAAATATAGTAAGTGAGTAGTAGCAATGGCACTAGGGATCCTGTTTTTTTTTTTCCTAATTTAAATGAGAGCATACCTAATATCTTCTGGCTAATTGTGTGGGAGATTTGTGCTAGGTACACTTTGATACCCTTTACTACATGAAGACCCTTGAATACTGGTCCTTGCTAAATACATTTTGTTAGCAAAGGGTGATGAATTACTTAGATCCTTTTAAGCATTGATGTGATCACATGACATTTATTCTTTAATCTGTTAATGTAACAGATTTCATTAGGATATTTCTAACATACTGGACCGTCTGTACATTCGTGGCATAAACATTAGTGGGGTTAGGCACATTATTATCTAGGAGCTTGTGAGAAATGCAGATTCTCAGGTATCTACTGAACCGGAATCTGAATTTTAAAAAGACTCCCAGGTGACTCACGTGAATGTTAAAGTTTAAGAATCCCTGTCCTGGAACTTGATCAGTGTTTGTTAAAGGTTACGTACGTGTTTTAACAGAGTATTAATTTGGGAGGTAAAAATTTCTCCTTTATTTTGACAAGTTAGATTGTGTACTGTGCTTAAAGAAATCGGAGATGTTAAATTTTCCAACATGACTACATTTATCAAAATATTTCTCATGTGAATCAAATATGAAACAGGAATAGAAACTAGTATTGTGACTCTGGATGTATCCGTTTATTGAGTAATATATTCCAAGTATTGAACTAGATTGTAGACAGTGAAAATGGCTTATGTGTAAATGGTATTTATGGAGCACTGTTTGCATATATATCTATTTTAAATATTTTTATTTATTTTTGAGAGAGAGAGAGTATGTGAAGTGGGGAGGGACAGAGAGAGGGAGACACAATGCAAAGCAGGCTCCGAGCTGTCAGCACAGAGCCGCGGGGCTCGAACTCACGAACTGCGAGATCATGACCTGAGCCAAAGTCGGACACTTAACCGCCTGAGCCACCCAGGTGCCCCTGCATATATTAACTTTCCAGGACAAGGGAGTGTTAGGTGTTTTCCTTCTGAGAAGCCACAAGCAGCCTTTCTAAAGTTCCTTAGCTGGTAGGTGTTGGGGCCGGGAGCTGTAGATTTATCTCCCCAGCCTGAGGTTTGGTGACTTTTTTCCCCACACCGATAAAGGTATTACCTGGGGAAAAAGTGTAAATATAAGGCATTGAACCTCACCACTTAGAAGAGAAAGTGAGCAATTGAATATTTTAAAGAGTTTTAATTGTTAGGTTATATGTTGACTGATTGGAGTGCCATGGCTAATGTTTTTATCTCCTTGTTCAGGCCTTTTGATGAAAAGATTTTTGTTGAATTTAGTTCCATTTTAATTCTTTAGGTTAATGTTCTATATTTGCTTAATGAGCTATACTCCTTAAAAATATACTTTCATCTTCTCATAAAAAATACTGTGTTTTGTGTTTCTTGCATTATTTGGGAACTGTGTTTTATAATTAATATTTTCAGATAGATTGGCAATATCTCAGGGTTGGTATTTAAAGAAAAGTGCTGTATTATTGAAAGGTAGGAAGATTATAAACCTGAATCTGATTTTGTTTATAAAGCCATTAGGTTTATCATGTGACTGAAAATGTGACCAATATTTTAACAATGGAAGATCATTTTTCTAAATGTGGGTTATACCTGAACAGATGATTTCACTAGTACTCCTTGTATAGAGGGCTTTTTGTGGGTCCCCACCTAGCTGTCCAAAGTAACTGTTAAGTGCTTTCTGCAAAGGGAGACTTCTCTTCACCCTCCTGTCTTGGAAAAATCAAGCAGCAGGTAAAGAAGGTTTGCATAAATCTTTTATGAGCTCAGGAAAACTCAAACACTCCTCCCATAACGGAGCTTTTATTTTCTTCCTGGAACAAGTCTTCCATGAAGTAGAGTTTAAAATGAAATGGAAGTGGGGCACCTGGGTGGCTCAGTTGATTAAGCATCTGACTCTTGGTTTCGGCTCAGGTCATGAACTTGCAGTTTGTGAGTTTAAGCTCCGTATTGAGCTCTGTGCTGGCAGCTTGGAGCATGCTTGGGATTTCTTGCTCTCTCTCTCGCTTTTGCTCTCTTTCTCTCCCCCTTCCTTTCTGTTTTTCTCTTTTTCTCTCTTTTCCTTTCTTTCTCTCGCTCTTTTTCGCGCTCGCTCTTTTTCGCGCTCGCTCTTTTTCGCGCTCGCTCTTTTTCGCGCTCGCTCTTTTTCGCGCTCGCTCTTTTTCGCGCTCGCTCCTTTTCGCTCTGTTTCTCTTGCTCTTCTTTATCTCGCTCTTTCCCGCTTTCACACTCGTGCTTTCGTGCTCACTTTCTCTCGCTTTCTCTTTCGTTTTCTCTTTCTAGCTCTTTCTCGCTCTCTCGCTTTCTCTCGCTCTTTTTCTTTCTCTAGCTCTTGCTCTCACTCGCTCTCACTTTCTTTCTGCCCCTGCCTTCCCCCCAGCTGTGTGTGTGTGTGTCTCTCTCTCTCTCAAAATAGATAAACTTAAAAATACATAAAATAAAATGGAAGTCTCCAGAGTTCCAATACAATTGGGTCTACAAAACTTGTGATGGAGTCCATGGTAGAATTTCTTTTGTTCAAAAGGTTACCTTATAATGTTTTGCATTGGCTAACGCTTTGTGAAGACTAACCTTCCATTTGCTTTTGCAGCATTTGGGATAATAAAGGACCTATATATAGGTTGATATAGAGACAGAGGCTGTAAATATCATCCAGGTAGTGGTGGTTCCCCTCTAAAGAATTTCATTTCAGCTGGTAGTTAATGTCTTAGTCTGTGCGGAAGTTTATGTGCTTACTTTGGCTTTTCATCAAGGAGAGTAGCCTATTACCTTGCTCCAGGGGCTGAGTGAGCTGTGGCCTTGAGCAAGCAATGATGGCTGAGTCGAGGATGGTGTGTTCAGGGAGGCTCATAGAGCCTTCCTTCCTGGTTTTTGCTCTTGATATTTAAAATGAGTTAGGGAAGAAAAGAAATTGTTAGAGCTTTACCATGGAGTTAGAGTTCTTGAGGATAATGTGAAGAGGAGGATTCCATGTCTGAACGTTAGTCAAAGAATAATGTTCAAAGGTTAGGGGTTGGAGAGATGTACCAAGGAATTTTAAACCGTGAAAGTGGGAAGAAATGCGAAAATCTGTGAAATCATAAGGGGCCTTGAGTAATGTTTTTAGACACTGGACACCATAAATCTGTAGTGTTTTAGGTTTGTGTGTATGTGTATTTATATATGGAATGGCTGAAAGGTACAACTTTTATGTTTCCTCGTTTGCACTCGGTGGTCTTTGCATGAACTCAAGGATTCCTACTGGAATGCTCAGACATGCAGTCAGGAATCACATTAGAATTGTACAAATCTTATCCATGGTGTGTTGACTAGAAGTTGAGGTAAACATAGTGCTGTTAGAATGATCAGTTTATCTTGAGAGACTAGATGCTTTCCTGTTTCTTGGCTTTGGATGAGCGATCTACCTTTCATTTGCTCCGTTTATGTTTAAACGGAACATGTTCTAATTCAATTTTTTTGCTTTAACAAAATAAGCTATTTGAAAGACATCAGATCTAATTTACTTGAAATCCATAATTTCATGCTACTAAATACCTTTGAGAATCTTATGGGTGCTTCTTTAAAGCCTGTTGAATTTTTACTAACAGTAGTGTAAGTTTGTTACCAGAGTAATGGTGATCTCTGTTCGCCACAGCATATACTTGGGAATACATTTTGCTTGGTATACAAGATTGTGATTTGATTGACAGACACTGAGTCTGCCTTTTGTTTTTAGGTTCATTTCTTTTTAATATTCAACACAAAGCAAATATGTGGGATTTGGTCTGTTGTTTAGAGACTGACTTAGCCACTTGATTTAGTTCCCTTAAGACATCAACCACTAGTATAAAATGTATTTTCTCCACCAGAGATTTTGAGAAATAATTAGATGATTATAAATCATTTAATTACTAACATGGAGATGAAGATGCATTTGTGATTTACTCAACCCATTTAGTAATTTATAAAATTTAAGTGCCTTCAATTCCGAGCAAACATTTGAGACTGTGGTTTATAATTAGATTGAGTTCATTTTTTTTAATTTTAAAATTTACTCTGAAATTGAAAAACTTCCAAGATAGGCTGTACGAAAATTCTTTTGTCCTGTCTTGCTGTTCTTAATAGGATAATTAAATAGCAATAAAATGCTGAGAAAGTTGCTAAATCACGATGTACTTGGTAATGGCATCCTGTGTACTCTTTCTCCCGATTGTGTTTGAATAGCTGTTACTCTGGCAGTTGGCTGTTAGTTGCTGTGCTGGTATATCTGCCTATGAGTTTCACTCCTAACCTTTGGCCCAATTCAGAATGAACTCAAGATTTAGTTGACCTTGACTATCAACCCAAGGGTGGTGGGAATGTTCAAAAGAAGAACTAAGAATAGCAAGGTTTAGAAACTTTTGTGTTTTTATCTCTGAAAAGAATACTATCTCATCCCATCTATGGCTTCCCCAGTGTGTTGTATAGTGTAAAATTGAAAAGTTAGGCAATCTTTTTTTTTTAATTTATTTTAGTTAGAGTGGGGGGTGGGGGTGGAGGGCTGGAGAGAGAATCCCAAGCAGGCTCCATGCTGTCAGCACAGAGCCCAACACAGGGCTCTATCCCGCCAACAGAAAGATCATGACCTGAGCTGAAATCAAGAGTGGGATGCTTAACTGAGCCACCCAGGTGCTCTGAAAGTTAGACAATATTGTATGCCATAGTGGAAAAATAATTTCTTCTGGAAAACTGTGGTGTTAAAGGAAGAACTTCAGCATCTGAACCTCATGCATTACAAATGAGTCGTTTGTACTCGTAACCACCAGCACAGTCTCATACAGCATATTTAATTTTGCCCTGGTCAGTGTGGTCTACAGCATTGAAGCACAGTAATAAAGACAACTGGTAGAATTGAGGGACCTTTTCATTTCCTGTGGGCACACTGCATATGGAGCTCTAAATTTAAAATGATTTGTACCTTTTTCCCTTTGCTATATTTTAGGTGCTACCATTTCCTTTTGTACTTGCTCATAGTTGAGATTCCTTAAATGCTTCAGTGTTAAGTCGTAATAGCCAGGAAAAGTTACGAAGATGGGCTCTTGGGAGACTTTAGTTCTACAGAAGGTCAGGATCTTATGCCTGAGAATTTTCGAATAGCAGCTCAATTAGTCAGAACTAGTCATGCATTGGAGTATCTTGAAGAGCTATCTTGAAACCAATTTCAAACCTAGCTGGTGTTCATGAATTGGAATTTCAAGAATGAAGGATAGAGTACTAGATTTAGATGCTTCTTTAAAAATCAGTTTCATATGGATTAAGTTGATGTTTCATAAGCACTAGTTTGATCTTTATATGCCTCGATAGTTTAAAATCCCGTATTTTCCTGAGTTTTGAATTCATTTCTGTAGTGTTTATTTTAAAAAGCTAAATTGAAAGGGGGAAGATTAGGAGCCTTTTCTTGAGTTTAAGAACTTTAATAAAGTTGCATTTAAGGAAAAACTCATCCACTCTGACCATTCTGTTTTTTGATCCACAACCTTATTGCAAACTTCGATCCAGGGACCTGTGTTTCTTGTCTTAAAACAAACAAAAACCCAAACCTGCCTGATGGGATTCTTTGTTCTTATGTCAACATAAAGTATTTCCTTCAGCACCCTACCTTCAATTTATTTTTCTAAGAAAATGGGTTAAGTGCCATTTTTATTTTCTTCAAACTGTATATGCAAGTCCGTGTTCTTTTAAGGAAACTAGCTCTATATCTCTCAGCATTGCAGATATTTTTCCACACATAGTTTTGCCTTTATAAATGGTGTTTCATTTTTTGCTCTGTTTTCATGCACAAGTTTGAAAGTTTTATGTAGTCAAATTATCTAGGTTTTCCCTTTGGCCTCTGGGTTTTATGTACAAATGACTTTTGAAAAGTGTTCACTGGCTATACCCTTACCGAGGGACATCTTTAGGAGTTAGAGCACTTTTTCTGATCTGGAAGTGGGAGAACTTTAAAATTTATTTTGAGAGGGAGAGAAAGAGAACATGAGCAGGGGTGGGACAGAGAGAGAATCTCAAGTAGGCTCCATGGCCAGCATGGAGCCCAACATGGGGCTTGATCCCACGACTGTGAGATCGTGATCTGAGCCCAAATCAAGAGTCAGACACTTAACCAGGCGAGCCACTCAGGCGCCCCTGGAAGGGAGGGAATTGATATGGACGTCCTCTGGGTTTGGGAACTAATAGGTTTTGGGGGTTAGGTTGTAACGCTTATGTAGTCAGTGGCAGAGCTTTTTGCATCCCTGAGCAGTTCTCCCCTGTAAGACCTTCGGCTTCTGAGTGTTTTCCAAAGCCAGATAAAGTGGCTGAGGCAATTAAATAAGAGATCTCACTACTAATTACTGGGCCTTTGGAGTAAATGAACCAATTAGAGGCTAACCCTTCCTTGAAATGTACTGGCCTTAAGGGACGTGTGGGCTAGTAAAGCAGCAACCAGCCTTTCTGACAGAAAAGTGGTTATAAAAATGTGAAGTTCTGAGTAGACTCTGGATGCTGCAGCTGGCACTCTGAATCCTTCCAGCCCAAATGACACCCTACTACTGAAGCCTTTTCCTCTGAGGACATTCCCTTCGTCCCCTCATTCTTTTATGTATGTCCCACATGGGTCCAGGGCAGCTAAGAAATAGCGTTATCCTTGCCTCCCCATCTGACACTTTCCATCTCTGAGGACATGTGGGCTGGGGAGGATCTTAAAGCCTAGGACCGAGTGTTGGAGATAGGTAGGCAAGTACTTCTTTGTCAAGGTCCACATCGGATGGCAGCCAGGGTGCTTGCAGCCTTTAGAGTAAGGGCTAGTGAAGTGTGGAACTGTTTGTCCTGCTGAAGCAGGCAGTTCCTTAATTGTGGTGACTGAGGGCTTAAACCCTGGGGAGCACAAGTCCACCTAAGCCTGACTGAACACAAGTGACAAAAGTGGAGCCCTGTGACTTCAGATCAGACTTAGTGCCTCAGGCTTTGCTGGAATCTACACTCAGCCATGGAATGGGTGGTTCCCTGAAGGCTTGCCGAGGGTCTTGCTGTAGCCAAATCCGCCTAAGACCATCAGGGACAATGTTGGAGTTTTACAAAGTCATGTTGATTCTTTGCAATGAGGGAGACCACACAGCAGAGGATCCACTCAACCTCTCATCAATAAAAAGAAAACACAGAGTTATTACAGGGTTTTGGAGAAGGATGAGGTTTGGGTGACATTTAAATAAACTTTTTGATAGGTTTAGAGCTGGACTTCGTCTAAATAGGTTAACATCACTGCAAAGTGGACCTTGGTCCTGTCTGCAAAGCTGAGTGATGAGAAATGTCCTATCCATCAACCTTTCTGAAGCTCTGTGCCTGGGTTTGTAAATCAAGTTTACTTCTTTGTCCAAGTGACTTAGATCCTCCAGGTTAAAGTGAAATGATTCATTCTCATCATTAGGATTTTAAACAAAGTTTCTGATAGTCTGTGATTTTAGTGAACTAAAGTTTCTTCAGGAGTAAGAAAATGGACACACAAAGGGGGTTATTATGGAACATTACAGTAGCAGGAGTCCTTGAGAAAAATACTGCTTTGTACTAACCTGGAAAGTGGCTCTATCCATATCTGTTGTTCCAGCCTGATGAATGGCTGGGCAGATTTTTACTTTTATTTGTACTTTTTCCTTCTCCAGTAGTATGCACTCAGTCTCCAAGGACATTTGTTATGTAGTCTGAGTATGGTTTGTCAGGGACTCTTTGTTCTCTCCTAGGACCGTAACTGCACAATGCCTTTCCAGTTGTTTTAGGCTGGTGGTTGGACCTTGAGAGGTGTTGAGTGAGGTTTAGAGATCACTTAGTACTGCTTTGCCTCATCCCCTAACATGAAGTTTTGTGCATGGTAAAAGATACTGCTGAAGGATCCCCTGCTATTGCCAGACATCCTGGAATGCAGTTAGTTTTTACTCAGTTAGAATTTACTCCCTTTTCCCTGCCCCAGACATGTAATTGGGAACTTGCAATGGACCCTGTAATGCACTAGGCACTTATGTCAATGTTAATACAAGGTGGTTTTGTCTTTCGGGAGCTCTGTTGGGAGAGATGGGTATGGAAGCAGGTTGCTGTAGTGAATGTTGGAGACACGGAGTTGGTGTTGAAGTGTCCATTTCCATTTGAACTTTAATAACTCTTCAGTTACCTGGGATTTGGGCCCTCCATTGGAATATATCTGGGCTCAGAGTCCGTTTACAGATGAGAGTGCATCATCCAGAAGTTTTATAATAACTTGTAGGCCTGTGGTTTTCATAGACCCTTCTGCGATGGCCTGAGACAGCATATGCATAAATTCATGGTACTGGACACGGCTGTCAAATGGCATGAAACCTAAGTGAATAAACTTTCAGGTTTTCCTTCTGAGTAGGGAGACACTTTGAGACACCCTCCTGAGAGGCAGGGAGGTTAAATATCTGGTCTCCAGTCACTCAGCCAGTGAGAGCATGAGATGTTCCTGGTGCTTAGTTTTGTTTTTGGAATGAGTTATCCAGAGAGTATTTAGATGAAGGAGTTGGGAATTGTTTCCAAACAGTCCTGTGTATTCCTAGGGGATTCACGTCTTAAATGCTAGGTGAGGCCTGCCTATATGCCTGGCATTTGCTAGCACTAGGGATGCGGCTGTGAGAAACACCCATGCTTCATTCTCCTGGAACCTCGTTTCCAGCAGGGGAGAATGCATTGGGCTGGGAGGATGGAGTCTTAAGCAGTCTTGATTCTCCTTTTATCTGTTGTCTGGTTTATTTCAGTTTTCTTTTGAACAAAGGGTAGCCAAAATCAATTTGAAAACCACCTTTATAGAAAAAAGTCGAATGTGGTGATGGTTTATTGCCCTTTACTTCTCATGTTATAGTTCTAAAAATACTGGTTGTGGTCCTGTCTGCAACCTGGGACTCATACACCATTAGTAAAAGCATTTACAATTGAAGATTGGAAGGGAAAACTGTTCACAGAACTTGTGCCATGTATCAAAATAGGGAAATTTTGTGAGAATTCAACAATGTTGACATAATAGAAAAGATACAAGAATGTCACTCCCTATTCCCCAACTTTCAGCTAAACATCCTTGTGCAAATCTAATCTATAAATGTGCTGCTTATCTATTTTGTAAATCATTTTGACTTTGCTTCAGGCATTATCTGGTTAGTCCTTTTTCTCCCAGTTTCTTGTCTGCTTGATCCTCCTCCTTCCCTTTTGCAATTTGCTCTTGGCATTCTAATGCTCATTATTAGCTGACCTACACCGTTCTCTCTGGCCTCTCACCCATTTCCCCAGTGTTGCTAATTTGCCACTTAAATGAACAAAAACTGTATTTAGATGTTGACTATATCCTGGGAAATGTCAAAAATGAAAGTCTATGTGATTCCTGCCTAGGAGGGCAGTTTGAAGATGTGGGTATGTTTTATTTCTCTTAGGACCTTGTTACCTGGCTCTTCTGAGCCACAGGGACCTATAGGCAGCAGGTTTAAGGGGGGTGGGGCTTCAGGGAAATGAAATGGTGGGGGCTTTCTCTAAATGGTCTGAGCCTTGCTGGGAGAACAGTGTTAGAACCACAGGATGAAGAATCTCAAAGAGATCCTGGAAAAAGGCTGGTCTTTGGAGATCTGCATGTTCCTTGGAGTAGGCGTGTGAAAGTGTGCCGGACACCCTAAAAGCCCAAGAGGAAGCTGACTGGCTAGACTGGGTCATTCATGCTCTTGAGCCTGAGAGCAATGAGACTTCCCCCTGCTCTTTGCCAGGGACTGACAGCCTCTTCAGAGCTCACATGGGTGCAATTTAAAACCAGGTTAGAGCTCAGGTTCTCCAATTTACATGGGGGAATTTACATAACTAATGCCTGAGTTATCTACTCTAGGGATTCTTATTTAATAGGCCCTAGGCTTTAGAAGTTTTAAACTCCCCGACCACCCAAGTGAATCTAATGTGTAGCCAGATTAGAGAACCACCAGACTGGAACCAACAAAGACAGTAATCTACATAAGACAACCTGCAGTCAGAAAAAGGAAAATCAAAACAAATTTGAAATGAAGTATTTCATTGGATGAGACATGTTAAACACTCAAAAAAAAAAAAAACCCTAAAAATCTTAAGCATGATTCCTAATCAACTTAGTTCATGAATAAGAAGGGAGTAAGAGCGAGGTTGGTCACTGCTGACACCTGAGTTGGTGTCCTTGGAAGATCAAGTACACAAATATCTCAGATTACAGAAGTATAAAGATGATAAAAAGATAAAAATCATGAGGGGAAAATAGAAGAATGGGAGAGTAGATTCTAGAGGTCTGAAATAAAAGTAACAAATTTAGTGAGGTTAAAAAAATAGGAAAGGTATGCATTCTCTAGTAGAGAGTCTCCCTGACCTGAACATAGGAAAGATCTGGGCCAGTAAACTGATTGCTCACTAAGGTTTAGGCTCACCTGACGAGAAAGACCTACAGTCTAGACCTATTCTGGTAACATTATGTTCTGTAAGGCTATAGATGGTTCCAGGGAGAAGAAGAAGAAAAAAAAAAACCCAACTTTAGAAAACAGTGGGAGGTGGGAACCAGCCTGGCATTGGTTTTCTCATCTGCAAGTCAGGAGATGGGGATATCCACAAGTTACTGAGAAGTGGACCATAATCCAAGAATGCTATTTCCAATTTATGTAACTTAGCTGCCTACATGAAAGATGTTTGAGGATATGCATGAATTCAGAGAATCACCAATACATAACCTATTGTAAGGATAGGTGCTAACCAAATACTAAATGAACCTGAACAATGACTTTAAGATGGGAAAAGATAGAGTAAATACTGATCATAAACCTTAACACATTTGTGCATAGACAATTAGAAATTAAACCTAAGTGGATGGAGATCACTGGGGATTTGTAACTTAAATGCAAAATGACACCTTAAGTCTTCCTAGAAAACCCAAAGGTATACTGTATCAGACAAACTGAGAGTGGTGGGCAGAGAAGTGGAAGCATTCTAGAAAGATCATAAGAGGGTTGAGGGAGGAGAAATTAAAAAGAACACACAGTGAGCTTACTAGGGCGGTATAAAGGGGTAAAGAGAAGGTCATATTGGGAAAACTCCATTAATGGAAGTAGTTGTAATCTTGTTTTCAAAGAATGGAGCCTTGTGAGAATAGGGAGAAAGAAGGTGACTAATGAAAGAAAGAATGTCCAAATTAACAAGGGGGTTGGTAAATAACAAATCAGTCCTTCAATTAAAAATTGTGAAATAAAATGACTACAAGAAGGAATAATAGGAATAAAATATTAGTCCTTGTGTTAAATATAAACAGAATAATTAGAAAATTAAAAGCCAGATATAAGATTAATTAGAGTAAACCAGGTTAGTCTATTTATTGCTTATTGCCATTTATTGTTAGTGTTTATAAGAATATTTGAAAGAGATGCATTAAAATCATACTAGGAAATGACAGGTTAAAAACATAAATGCACCAAACAACATCAGTTAAACTGTAAAGCAAAAAAAAAAAAAAAAATGTGAATCAAACAGACTATCCATACACATAATCCATTATGTCCTCACATTTGGTATAGATGACCAAATACTTTTTATTTTTTTATTTTTTAATGTTTGGGTTTTTTTGAGAGAGGAGGAGAGACGGTGTGAGTTGGGGAGGGGCGGAGAGGAAAGGAGACACAGAATCTGAAGCAGGCTCCAGACTCCAAGCTGTCAGCACAGAGCCCAACGTGGGGCCCCGAACTCATGAACTGCGAGATCATGACCTGAGCCGAAGTTGGATGCTTAACTGACTGAAACACTTGGGTGCGCCGATGACCAAATACTTCTTAGCGTGTGCTGATGTCATTTCCAATGAAAACTGAAACAAATAGGAAGAAATTTAAATCAATCTTTAAAATTTTAGAATAAATGATTACTAGTATAGCAGATTAAATAACAACCAAGTTATCTAGTTGTGCTATTTTTAACATTTCTTGAAGATTTTAGTAAATGGAACAGTAAAGTAGCAAAGACCTTGGAAGGTTATGGTTACTGTTATGGAGAGAGATAATTTTATACCTAGAAAACTTAGTCTAGTAAAAGAATTTGATAATTTTTGTGTATTTACCTTATATCTAGCAACATTAAGTCTATATGCTAAGCAGCCAAAATAAAAATGCAAATAATTTAGAATAGTGACAAAACCATATAGTGATAAATTCAAGGTAAGCATAAGACCTATGTGAATAAACCAAAGTTTTCCTGACATAAAATGAAATCTGAACAAATGAACTTAAAATGGAAGATTCAAGGGGCACCTGGGTGGCTCAGTCAGTTAAATGTCCATCTTCGACTCAGGTGATAATCTCATGGTTGGGGAGTTTGAGCCCTGCACTGGGCTCTGTGCTGAGAGCTCGGAGCCTGGAACCTGCTTCGGGTTCTGTCTCCCTCCCTCTCTCCCTCTGCTACTTGTGTGCGCATGCTCTCAAAAAAAAAAAAAAAAAAAAAAAACACATTAAACTGGAAGATTCAATGGCAGTAAATATGAAGTCATTCAGTATATAGAGGTTTCCATTTCAGATGTCAACATGGTTGTTAAATGGAAAGAAATAGTTTATGGAGAATAAGTGCTTGGATAGAAAACTTAGGGGGATTTTGGCTACTCAGTTGGAGTATTCTCTATACTGAGTTAATAGTACGATATTTAATCAATATAGCATTGTGCTAAGAACAGATAAATAGGTGAGTAGAACAAAATTAAAAATCTAAGTACTCTGTAGAAAATTTAACACCGATAGTGCTTTATTAAAAGTAGAGACTAGGAAAGGATATTTACTGAGTGGTACTGGTACAATTGAAGGAAAAGTGAATTCTTTTATGTTCAGATAAAAGAACAAATGAGGTAAGAGATAAATATAAAAGCCTACAGGTAGGAGAATAACAGCTAACAAAGACTGGAAACACAAACTAAAAAAAGAAAAAACAGACTTTATAGTCACTTCTACTCAGAAGAGTTATCTTTTAAAGAGTCAAAGAGCCCCCCCACCTCAAATATCATACTAATGATGTATTTATAGCAATTACATGGAAAGACCTGGTAATAGACAAGACAAAAGGGTAATGGGTAAGGAAATAGACAATTCAGAGAAGAGCAAACCCAAATGATCAAATTCATGAGACGATGCAAATTGAAATATCAAAGGTTGATTTTTATTTATCAGACTGGTAATTGTAAAATGATGCTACATCATGGGTATGGCAGGAAAGGTATTCTGGTAGACCACTTCCGTAAGAAGCTACAAATCTATTAAAAGGGATACATCCTTTACTTCAGTATTTTCACATGTGGGACTACTCTAGAGAATAAAAGCACCTTAAGTAAGGCTATATATGGAAGGATGGTTATTGGTGCGTTGTTTGCAGTGCCGTGAAACCAAAAACCATGTAGGTGCTGTCAGAAGAGGAATGGCCGTATGAATTGTGGTTGGTACAGCTACGTGTCATTTAGTATTATGCAGGTCCTAAGAGAAGGACTCAGAGCTAAACCGGATTACTTGCAGGGGAGGTTTCTCTGGAGGTACTGGTTGAGTGAGAAATGCAGTCTACCAAAAACTAGTTTCCCATTTTCGTAAAATAAAACTATGGTTTAAAATACCTCTGTAGCTTATGTAGTTGTGTGCATGTTTGTATCTATAGAATTGAATATGGAGAAAAAGTCAAAGTTGTATTATTTCTAGTACTCCTGGTAGAGGTGTCACTCTGAGTTTCTTTGTAAGACTATAAAAAGTGAAGGTTGGTGAGGAAGAGCATGGACTCAAACTGGAAAGAAAAAACTACTTTTAAAAAAAAGATTGCTAATATGTAGGGATTTGTAGAACGCTGTACATGTAGACACAGATTTTAAAAATCTGGCTCTTGGGTATTTGACTTCGAGACAAGTTGAGCCAACCTACTTATCTCTTCAAATCTGGAAAGGACCAACAAACAACAAAAACTAAACTTAGTGAAAGTGCTAGAAAACATGGAAGGATGCCACTGAGTAACCTGAGGCACTGAGGAACTTTTAGCAGTTCTGCAGCAGACAACATCAGATGAGGAGAAAAGTCCAATAATGGTGACTGGCCTGTGATTCATCACATGGAACAGAGGACGTGCCCAGGAAGTGACTCGTCAGTGGAGGTCGTTTTACTCAGAAGGCTTTAGTAAGTCTGTGGCTTGAGGGTGGCAAGGTAGTGATGTTAGGTTCATGATGGAGTGGTACACAGGGTGACAAAACGAAGGCCCTTTTGAACATGCGTTAATTCTGTGTGTGACTCCTGGCTTTGTCACTGAGGTCTGTTCCCAAAGTAAATGGGACCTCTGCTGCAGTGGGTTTTGTGTGGGCACTCAATTCTTTGTTTGTTTTTTCTTTTAATGTTTACTTTGAAAGAGAACAAGTGAGTAGGGGATGGGCAGAGAGGGGGGAGCAGAGAGGGGGGAGAATTTCAAGCAGGCTCCGTGCTGTCACTGCAGAGCCCGATACAAGGCTAAGATCACCTAAACTGTGAGATCATGACCTGAGCTGAAATCAAATGAGTCCAGATGCTTAACCAGCTGAGCCACCCAAGGGCCCCCTGAACACTCAGTTCTGGTTTTTTTTGTTTTTTTTTTTTTTTTTTTTGAGAGAGGGAGAGAGAATGCGAGCAGGGGATGGGGGAGAGTGAGGAAGCAGAAGCTGACTCTGTGCTGACGGCAGAGTGTCTGATGTAGGGCTTGAACTCACAGACCCGTGAGGTCATGACCTGAGCGGAAGACAGATGCTTAACCAACTGAGCCACCCAGGTGCCCAACACTCAGTTCTTGAATACCTAGAAGGTTTATTTATTGTGTGGTGGAGAGTGGGGGCTGTGAACTAAGGCGTTCACAGTAACTGAGATTATCGTCTAGCAAATGCTTGCTCTTTTTTTCTCCTTCCGGGCAGAGTTTACTTTCCTTGCCCCTTGGCTTTGAGCCTGGCCTTTTGATTTCAGCCAGTGTAATGTTTGTGGGTGTTACTTGAACACAGTTTTGAAATGTTAAACCTATTTGAGGTTGGCCCCCTTGAGAGCTACTGACTTCAACATGAGAAGACGTGTCTTCTGTTCCTGAGCCTGGCCCCAGAATGAGACCAGTGGAATGGTCACCTCGTTGACCAGAAGCAGCAGAGCTACCCTAGCTGATGACTCTTGAGAGAGGAAAGGCTACTTGTCTTTGGCTGACACGCTGTAAACAATAGCTGAATGACACAGCTATTGTAGAGGAGAAAAACCTGTTGTTTTACAGGTACAAGAACTAGAAATTCCTCTGACTTTACTAGAAATTTTACTTTGAACTTGAGAAAAAGTACTTTACCCAAATGGAAGAGGAATCCTAATAACATGGAAGGGGAATGGAGGAATCAGCAGTGGAAACTGAAATTAGTAAAATTTATGATTAAGCTTAAGTAACAGCTTGTAAGAAGGCTGTGAATCTTAATACAGTTGTTAGGAAAGGATTTTCAGAATTCAAGATCTGTTCTGTTGGAAAAAGTATCGGGAGTCTAAGCTCAGTAAATTTCAGGAGGCTGGCAGGGAAGGGGAATTAAAACCTTGTTTATAGTCCTAAGTCCTATTTTACTAGGGGGAAGATCATATATAGTGTTGATTGTTAATGGTGATAAGCAAGTATAGGTGCAAATATGCTAAATTAAAGGTAAGTAAAAAATGCAGTATTAAAAAAAAACTGCCCTCTGTGCCAGAGGGAGACTTTGTTTCCTAACCAGGGTAATAAATACTTCCTTTCCTCCCTCTGGGAGGAAGTTTAGAAAGCTATGCCTAGCAGCTCCTTTAAAAAATTAAATACATACATACATACATACATACATACATTGACATTTCCTAAACCACAGGGTTTTGTAGCTGTGACACGAACACACTGTGTGTGCAGCATCTTGCATCAAGCCACCTTGCATCCCTTCTATGGGACTTCACAAGCAGAACCCCTTGACCATGAAGCTAATGCTCCCTTGTGTGTTATGAAAAATAATCTCCTTTAATCTTTGACTCAGGAGTTTCATCTCCTGTACCAGTGTCTATAAAACAACGACAGGCCAGTTTGTTACCTTGAAAACAGTAAAATCTCAGACTTTTCAGATATTCTGTTATACTGTTAAATGTTTTTTGTATCACCCTTGGATAAAAGGTACAGCATACTGAGAATGAGTATAATTGTCATCAAACTTTTATAATGCAAAACAACATGATAAAACTTCTGGAAGTAGTTTATATTTTGAAAAAAATTTTTTTTGAAAAAAAATTTAACGTTTATCTTTGAGAGACCGAGCTTGACAGGAGAGTGGCAGAGAGAGAGGGAGCTACAGAATCCTAAGTAGGCTCCATGCTCTGAGCTGTCAGCACAGAGCGTGGCGTGGGGCTTGAACTCACAAACTGAGATTATGACCTGAGCCGAAGTCTGTCGCTCAACCAACTGAGCCATCCAGGCACCCCATTTTGAAACCCTTATTTCAAAAGCTTTAACATGGTATTATCAAAAAATTTAACAAAAATCTAGGGAGATTTGACTATCACCCTCAAAAGCTTGAGTACATAAAATATTTATGGATCTACATATACCATATTATATTAGAAAGTAATGTAAATTGAGTGCCCATGAAACCATTAAATACAGTGTAGGCTTCAAATGAAAGTTCAATATTAAAAAGTAGAAACAATTCAGTCTATATTTGCTTTCCTAAATCCCTTTAAACTAGAAATTAGGTTGGAATTTTTGGTTCCAAACAAAATTGAAAGCTTCTAAATAATTTTAGGATCAAGGAGGATATCAAATGTAAAACTATGCTGCTGGAATAAGAGACATACTCTATAGCAAAGGTTATCTTAAGTGGTTAAACCATAGTTGGTAGAAAATTCATAACCTTATGCTTTGATTAAACAAAAGGATATGAAAATAAATGAGAAATTCAGACCTAGAAACTAGGGAGTCTTCACTAACTTTTCCTTGGAAATGGTTCTGGTTCTCACTGCTAAATATAAGCTTGTGCTAACACATTGTTCCATTTTTAGAAAAGAAAATAGCTTTTTAGCTTCTAAAGAAATTGGCTTGAGAAGGCTTTTTTGTCAGTTAGTATGTTTCCAGAGTGTGTATTTTTATTTTTATAGAAAAACTTGAATAAATCTTAGCAGATTTCTCATATTCAAAAACAACTTATAATAATTTACATCATCTACCTTTAGAGATTAATACACAGGACAACATGTAGTGCTTGAAATTTAAATGAAATTGAAGAGTTATTTTTTTTAAACCAAACTGCTTACAAGACTGATTTAGTATCTGAACTACATTTATTTATTTATTTTTTCTGGATATTTGGGTTTTTTTGTTTTGTTTTGTTTTTACAGCCTTTTAATAAAAAAAAAAATTTGACCTATAATGTGCAGAGTTTGCACAAGAGAGAACTAAGCAAACATAAGTTTATAATCCGTACAGCATGCAGAACAAACAAGGTGAAGGAAAATGTGAATGCCAAACATCAGAGAGCAAAACTGTGGAGATCTGTCTTTATTCCTTTAAAATGTAAAAGGTGATTTAAGGAAAGCTCCACAAGGGAAGTGGACTGAAAATTTGAAGTGCTGTCACGGAAAAGTAGTTTGCTACAGTAGTAAAGATTAAAAAAGTATTTTGTATGCCAACCTTTTTCTGATATTAAAGCAGTGTCAGAAAAATACTTGTTCATTTTAGAACATTTAGGATGCGTAAACATACAAAGAGGATGAATCCTACGTTTCTTTTGTGAAGTCTTTTCCATGTCTTTGGGCTGCATTCTTTTTAATTTTTTTAATGTTTAGTTTTGAGAGAGAGCATGAGAAGGGGAGGGGCAGAGAGAGAGGGAGACAGAATCTGAAGCAGGCTCCAGGTTCTGAGCTGTCAGCATGGAGCCTGATACGGGGCTCGAACCCACAAACTGTGAGATCATGACCTGAGCTGAAGTCAGACCCTTAACTGACTGAGCCACCCAGGCACCCCTCTCTGGGCTGGATTCTGTTCCTCCTTTTTGTGTCCAAGGTGTACCCTTTTCATTCTTGGTATTTCATGCACAGTAGTAAAGCTGTGATTATCTTCTCCATTATGGTAGGTAGCATTGAAGTTTAAACAATGTTACTTTTTTTTTTTTTTTTTAATATCGGCAATTTAGTGATGTCATTAATAGCACTCAGTAAACACTGATTTTTGGGTCATTTATTAGGATTGATTTATTCTAGAAGAGGAGATGCTTCTTTAAGCAGAATAAACTGTACTTAGGCCTTAGGTCAACTAGCATTTCAGAAATGCTAACTGCCAATTTTTGCACTCGATTTAGGTTTAAAAATCCCCGTATCACTGTGTCCTTTCCAGCACTGGGCATTCCAACTTTAAGGTGTTAGCCAATGTAATCAATAAAATCTTAATGTGCTCTCTTTTCATTACTAGAGCGATTGGACATTTTAAAAGTATTGAAGTCCTGTGAATTACTCATGTCTTCTCCCTTCTGCTTGAGATCTAATTCTAATAAACTTAACTTTTGCCCATTTCATATGAGGGAATGTTCTTCCAGTTTGTTGCTTTTTTAGTTTTCTTTGGGATCTGTGTGCCATACAAAAGTTTTGTGTATTTATTATCATGGATTCTTTGTCATTTCGTTTGCCTGGAAAGTCCTTTTGTATGAAGAGCATACGTTTTCACCTTTATTTTCTTGCGGTGTTATATGGTTTAAGTGCCTTATCTAGGTGCAAAGAATGCATTGTATTTACTGGATTTGCATTAATTGAGCATGTGGATTTGTGAAGAAAGGACATCTAACTTCTGGTCCAGAAACCAAACCGGTTTCTCCAATTATTTACTTGAAATCTCTCAGCGAAGATTTTTTTTTTTTTTTTTTTTTTATATGTAGACTCCAAATCTTCCATAATTTTTCCTCTGTTTTAGTTTGGGATGATTTTTGCCCCTGGATTTTCCTATTATATAACATTTTACTCATGAAAAACTTTTTTTTTCCCCACAGATTGACCTATATCTGTTGAATTTATTGAACTCCCTTATTTACCAGAAGCTACCCAGTTCAGGTTTTCTAGATAGAAAGTATATTTAAGAGTAAAGTGATATTCTGGCTTGGGATTGTCCTCAGTTTTTCAACCATTAAGAATGCTCTCCGTTGTTGTGAAATGTAGGTTATAATGTTATTCCCAAAATTTACTTAATTTTTAAAAATAGGAATCCATATAGAATTTGACAAATATACAAATACCTTCTTGGCCTATATAAAGATCAAATCTACAGATACCTAGCATATATTAAGATCATTACATGGTGTCAGAGTTTGACCTGTTGAAGTGCTCTACTAGTCAGATTTGTATATTAAACCATTCTTGAAGAAATCTGACCTAGTCTTGGATTATTTTAACAGAAGATTGGAATCAATCCACTTTTATTTTCCCAAATACTTAATATCACATTTTGAGGAGCACATGAAAAATTCCTGCATACTACCCATCTGTCTCTATTCTGTTCTCCTTCCTTAGTGACTTCAGATTACCCTGACTTCTAAGTTTTTTCACTCTTCCATAGGGAATGGATGAATTTAGTTAACAGTTCTACCCCTAAATGTATGCAATCCTCCTTCCCCAGCAGCAGTTGCCTTGCTATGATCCCTCTTCCCTGCCCCCAAACACAAATTTGATCATGCCAGTTCAGTTTTCAAAATCACTTGGTGGTGTTTGTTGCGTTGCCTTTGCAATGAAACTGAAGCTCTTTAGCAGAGTTATTTTGATCTTTGACTACCTTGAAGTCTTTACATTTGCCCTTATTCCAGTCTCCGTGCATCACCTTATGTTATAGAAGTATGATAGGTTCTCACAGCCTAGAATGATCTACTGCCTTATTTGCCTGGTGACTCCTGCAGCTTCCCTCTTAAGCTCAGAATCTACTTCATCTTGGAAGTGTTTTATGATAGCTTGGCTATGCACCCTAAATTTAGCTGTCTTTCCTGTCTCCTCCCATTATAGCCTTCATGTTTGTGTTCTACTTATCACACAGTATTTTAATTTTCTTGCCTTTTCATCACTACGCATTTGAGAGCAAGTATGTTTGGCCTTATTCGTCTTACTGTGTCTCCTAAACAATAGAGGCTCAATAAATATTTGAGTGAAAGGATAGAGAAATAGACTACCTGGAGCCTGCATTATAGTAGACCCTGGCCTTTTCCTCTTCTGCCTCACTGCTACCGGTGTTCTTTCTAGAAGATAAATCTAATACTTTTAGAACAGCATTGTAAATCCTTTAATGAGTCTCAACACCCACATGATAAAGTACTTGAAGCAGTGTTTCTCTAGACTTGATTCTGAATGCCTACAGGTTAGAATCATCTGGGGAGCTTTGAAAAACCATGGGGATGCCTATACCCTATCCCAGACCAGTTACAGTAATCTCTGGGGTTAGGCCTCAGCATGGGTATTTTCCCAAAACTCCCTGGATCCTAATATGTAGCAAGATGAAATTTGCCCAGCTCACAATCTGGGCATTTCCAGCAGCCACCGGTCAAGTCCCTCAGTTTATCTGGAAGTCTGAGAGTCCAGGCTTGATGGAGCACTGAGAATTCTTCCTGGTTGTTTTCTCTCTGCTGAGACCTGCTTCACTGTTTGGAGACTGGCTCCTCAAGGCCTTGATGCCCTGACTGTCTGCAGAGGCCCGTGAGTGCCCATGTGGCATGGTTGCCATCGGGACTGCCATTTGGGTGCCACCATACACACTGCAGATACTTTACATCCTCCATGCGCTGTTCTTCACAGCTCTCCGGGGTTTACATTTATGGGTTTGCTCTGCCTAACCTGTATTGGGCATTAGGTTGAAGAAAGAGTGCTTTTCTTTGTCATTCTCCCTTATTTAATGGGTGTCATAAGAAGTGAAGCTACCTTATGCCCGGTATGTTCTAAGTTAGTGTGATGTCTTAGCTGAGATTGCGGTAACAATATACTGTAAACTGGGTGACTTCTACAACAAACGTTTCTCAGTTCTGGAGGCCTGGGACGTCCAAGATCAAAATGCAGACAGAATCATTGTATTGTGAGCATGTTCCCTGGTGTATAGACAGCTGTCATCTGTCTTCACATGGCCCAGAGACGGAGCTTTTGTCTTGTCCTTTTTTTTTTTTTTTTTTTTAAATCAGGACACTAATCCCATCTTGAAGGATCTGCTGTCATCACCTGATCTAACCCTAGTTACTTACCTCCCCAATGTTTGACCTCCAGATACCATCATACTATGGGTTAGTATGGATTTCAAAATGTGAATTTTGAGGGGAGGGTCTCAAACTTTCTCTAACAAAGGACCAGTGGTACCTGTGTTACAGATACTGTGTGTATAGATTTACCTTTGAGAAGGTTACTTTGTCACTTGCCAGAATGGTTTGTTATACTCTTTAAGGGGAACTTTTTTTGTTTTTTTTTTAATCTGAGGGATGCTGTTAATCCCTTGTATCCTTAAATTTCTTTTGATAAAAGTGGTCTTCTCAATTAAGGTACTGATTTTATAATCCACATGATAGAGGGTGGAGTGCAGATGAGGTAGGACAAAGAAAGGAGTGTGTGGCTGGTGCTGTTGGAACAGACTGAATACCGTGTGCTCACTTAGTGAGGCAAGCTGTCCTGGAGGTGAAGGGTTCTGTACACCCACAGCTGGGTTTCAGTTTTTATCCCATCAGTTATAGCTGGTGTCCTTGGGTCGCCACTTAACCTCATGCCTCAGCTTCTGTAAAACACCCATGAGTTCTCATCTCATGGGTGGTTGTGTGGATTCAGTGAATTAACTATATAAAGTGCTTACAAGAATACCTGACACATAGAAGCGCTCAGTAAATGTTAGCTATTGTTAGAACTGTGAAACCTATAATTTTAACCCTCACAGCAGCTATTTGAGATTTCTCTTACTATCTCCATTTTAAAGGAGGAAAAACCAGCTTTGGAGATGTTAACTGAATGACCCAGGACATGTGATTTAACAGCTGACAGATTCAAACCCATGTCTGTCTCAGTCTGAAGCCTCTACTCTTAGTTTTACTATAACCGTAGAAAGATGACGTTTAAACTGCTCCTAAGTATTGCTGAAGTCTTTGATTAGAAAGTTTTCAGTTGTTACTTGATCTGAAAACCACTAAGAAGATTGACCTTCGGCAGAGTGATTAATGTCGTTCCCAGAAAATTGTGCTGCACGTATGGAGTGATTGGTGGGGGGTTCCGGGGGGGTGCGAGGATAAAGACCTGGCAACGTCAGGTGACAGAGCTTGAACAGAGGTGGAGTCAGGGAAGAGTAGGAATATTGTGACCTGGAGATCTCCAAGTCCTTGGCGTCCGGCTACTGCAAGCTGTGGACCCAAGTGCTGCTTTCCTGAAGAATAGATCGCTTCGCCATGTTGGGAATTTGGAGGGAGGAGAAATGCTGTCAAGGCCTTTCCAAAGGGAGAGCATGAGATTTGGACTCTAATTTTTAGCTGTGGATTTTAAAACCATGTGTTGGCAGAGGTGTAAGAGCTAAGTGTCTTATCTAGTAATCGTAAGACTAAGCGGAGTTGTCTTGAGGGCAGGGCGAACAAAAAAAGCAGAAAGTCAGATTATAGTTGTCTCAGTGACTAGAGTCTCTCAAACTCGGGGTATGGATCTTACATTAAACATACACCGAATTTGACTGCAGTTAGAGTGGCAGCCTTGCTGTGATCTAGAAATACTTACGGCAGCTGTGGCTTTTTTTTTTCTCCCCTTAGAATGGCACTTAGCATATGCTGTCTTTCCAGGTTATCTGTATTTTCTGTCATAGGCTCTGCTTTGAATTGTGGCTGTCATTCCTCATTTAGGTTTTCTTTTTAGAACAAAATGTATTTACTGTGTTCTCTCAGGACTTGGTATACATGGGATCTTTGGGCTACTCGGTACTTGAAGACAAAACCTGAAAGGGGGAATACTTAAGTCTAAACATATGGCTTCCAAAGGAACTGCTATTACTTATATAATTATCCACAATATGATTTTCCTCATGTCTAACTAGACACTTTAAAAATAGCATATGTCTCCTTCTGCAAAACTGAAGACATTATTTTGTGTCCTTCTTAGTCATTTTGTTTTCAATCTTGAAAAACAAATCCTTATCAGATAGTGTTTTAAAGATCTCTATCGGATGACCAGCGGGTAAGGTAAAGTAAGGTGACCTTCGTAAAAATCTTTCAGCTTCTATTTGACTCTAAGATTTACTTGTCCCCCTTTCCTCCTATTTAAAAGAATTTTAAACTTTTAGAACAAAGTAGGATTTTTTTTTTTTTCGAAATTCCTGTTTTTCTAACAGGATGGTCTGTCTGCTATTCATATGTGACTTGGTATATTTCTTATAAGACTGACTAAAGCTTTATGTTGCCTTCACACTTAGCACCTGACCACTCTAGTAGAAGCTAGGAAATGAAGGTCATAACCCTGCATTTGGGCTTGCCAGTATCAGGTTTTTCTGTCAGGTGCTTGTCTCACTCAGCCAAACTGATGATTAGACATTGGAAGGTGCCTGCTGTAAGCCGTCCTTTATTAAGGGACAGTTTGGCTGTAATTATCACATTTCCCTTTGTTAATTTGTGACTGACACCTGGCTGCATCCTTCAAAAACTGTATATAAGACCACAAACTCCTTTCAGCCATGACTGTCACCTGATCTATTTTTCTAAAATTGTAAACACAAAAAGGAATGCAAACTTGTTTCTCATGTGAAATAACACATGAGAGGAAGTAGATCAGTCACAGTAAGAAAACCAGAATTCTAGAAGCCTAATTTTTCAACATGGATTATCTAAGTTCTATTATGAAACAGTTTCTTCACCCTTTTTAACTACAATCTCATGAAATGACTGAAAATCTGGGAGTTGTTCCAATCAGATAGTACCCTTCATCATAGTTTACTAAAAGTGCTTGGAGGTAAATTTTTGGAATGTCAGTAAGTGACTAATTTACAGTTGCTAAAATGATTGGCACACCACCATACTGGAAGGGTGAGGCGAAGGCAGGAAGAAATGGGCACGATGGGTGTGCCAGCTGTGTAGAAGTAAAGCCTTTGTGGATCTCACTGGATGCTTTAGATGTCTTCTCATCTGTTGACTTTTCCTTGCACAAAAAGTAGGTAATTTGTCTCCAACTGGGAAGTTCAGGTTCTTGAAAAGCATAGTAGGTGGCACCTGTGGGTTGTGAGGAGCGACGGGGTTAGGGTGGCACAGTGTTCAAAAAGGTAGACTTTGCAATTAACATACCCAGGTTCAGAATCCCATCTCTCACTTCCAGGCATTGGCACTTTGCTTAACTGCTGAGCCCACATTTTCTTGTCTGTGAAATGGGGATACTAACCTCTGCTTCAGAGTGAATTAGTTTACTGTCTAAAACCTAGGAAGCTTTCAATAAAGGACGGTCTTGTAATGATCTAGGAAAAAATTAAAATGACATTATGTGCACATTTAAAAACTCATTAAGGGGCGCTTGGGTGGCTCACTTGGTTAAGCGTCAGACTTCTGACAGCTCAGCCTGGAGCCTGCTGTGGTTTCTGTATCTCCCTCTCTCTCTCCCCCTCCCCCTCTCCCACTGTGTGTGTGTGTGTGTGTGTGTGTGTCTCTGTCTCTCTCAAGGATAAAGGAACATTACAAAAAACCGTAAAGTTTCTAAAAGTGTTTGCTTGGAAGCGTTCTACAGTTTTTATTATTTATTCATTCATTCATTTTTGAGAAAAACAGACAGAGCGGGGGTGGGCCAGAGAGAGTGTCTAGCAGGCTCCACACTGTCAGTGCAAAGCCCAGTGTGGGACTTGAACTCGCAAACCGTGAGAACATGATTTGAGCTGAAACCAAGAGCCGGACACTTAGCCAACCAAGCCACCCAGGTGCCCCGGAAGCATTCTACATTTTGATAGCATTGAAAACACAATTTGGCAGTCAGCCTTCTCCAGAATCTCCTTACATTATCTAGGGAATAATGACTTTTTTCTTTTTAATGTTTGTTTAGTTTTGAGAGAGCATGAGCAGGAGAGGAGCAGAGAGAGGAGGAGACACAGAATCCGAAGCAGACTCCAGGCTGTCAGCACAGAGCCTGTTGTGGGCTTGAACCTATGAACCGCGAGCTCATGACCTGAGCCCAAGTTGGACGCTTAATCAACTGAGCCACCCAGGCACCCCGGGAGTAATGACTTTTTATTAAGTAGCTGATAAGTGTTAGATGCTTGTCTTTCATATTTGGCTTTCATATTTTATGTGTATTAGTCATCTCATCTTACGCCAGTTCTGTGAAATAGGTACTATTATTATCCCCTCTTTTTGTAGATAAGAAATGGAGGTGTAAAGAGTGAGTTACTTCCCCAGTAACGAGCAAATGATAGCACTGGCATTTAGCTTGAACTCCATCAGCAGGGCCAGAGTTGGTTGGGTACCTGTCAGCTAGGATGTCGTCATCTGCTGACCTACATTCTCCTATACTTCTGTGTTCCACAAAGTCTTTTTAAAAGCTTTTGAACTAGCCCTTACATATTTGAGATTTACTGTCTCTTGCACTGGCATACACCCTTGCTAACACCTTGTCTTAGGTGTTAGCAAGACAGCTTTTCAAAGTCATCTTGGTTTTGAAGGGTTTTTCTGAGCCAAAGCTGGCTGTATATTGAAAGAGAAGGGGAAGAACAGTTTTCATTTCCCTGCCCCATGGTTCAAAAAACATAGTCTTTAGGACATGTAACAGTAACTTTTGAGTTTGAGGACAGATAACTAAATGCGTAAAATGACCAGAGATGTAAAAATATTCCTAAATCCGTATAAAACATTTCTAGGGGTGCCCGGGTAGCTTAGTTGGCTAAGTGTCCGACTTCACAGTTCATGAGTTTCAGCCCCGTGTCGGGCTCTGTGCTGACAGCTCAGAGCCTGGAACCTGCTTCGGATTCTGTGTTCTCCTCTCACTGCCCCTCCCCTGCTCATACTCTGTCTGAAAATAAATATTAAAAGAATTTTTTCTGAAAATCTAGTTGGCTAGCAATCAGTCTGTATTATATCTATACGACCATGGCTCAAATGAATGAAAAACTGTTGTTTACCTTCATGAGAGAGAAATTGGTCCCGGAAATCAAGCACGTCTGAGGATTTGCATAATGGCCTCACAAACAGCTAGCTCTTGGGTGACCTCGGGAACCTTACCTGTCCTGGAGTACTGCTTCTCAACTGTAAATTAGAGATAATAAAAATTACAGATTTGTTTAGATGATTAAATGGGTTTACATTTTAGCTAGCATAGTACATATGAGGGTTTCAATTATTGATGGCTGCTACTTCAGCTGATTTTTGTTAATACGTTTTTACAAAGAGGACATGATGTTCCTAACAAAGAGTGCACTTGAGTTTTAGAAATATCGTAAACCACCTTATTTTGAATATACATTGTGACAGTATTAGTGGAGTAGGTGCTGTGGGAAGTTCTGGAACTGGGAAGAAGTTGATGGCGATGGTCCTTGAGGTGTAGAAGGTCTGCAGACTAGTGGTTGAGTTCCTGACTGCATCTGTCCTCTCCTGGTGACTGACTGGTCAGTCGTTGGTCCATGTGCTTCTAAAGTGTTTCTTAACATATTCAGGGTGATGGTTCTATATCTTTAGCTTCCAGGGTTTGTTTGAGTTTATCAATCCCCCCCCCCCCCCCACCCACACACACAGGTCAACAGTAAGCAGTATAAACTGACCAGGATTCTCCATGGTCATTTTAATCAGTTGTCTTCCAGGAGGGAGAATTAAATATACTATTGGACTTCAACTTGAAAATTCTTGACTGAGACATATTGAGACCCTTGAGCCCTGACTTTCTACAGGAGTAAAATCGAGCTGTGAGCCTTCGAAGCTCTGAACTGTTGGAGTGCCTGAGCTATTACATGCCAGAACATGTACAGTTCAATTGGTATAATCCATCACCGTATCAGATGAGCCCCTGCAATTGGATTTAATTCATGAGAGTGCGAGTCGGGGAGTGTGACCCCACGTATGTCTGAGAGCCAGCTTACCTGGCACCCTCCATCTGCCCTCAGCTGGGTGGTGGTAGGGGGCACAGGAGCAGGGAAGGCAAGGTAGTAAGATGCCTGGGCTCCAGATTTTGCTGTTAGTGTAACAAACTTGACATTTTGTAGTTGAGGGGAAATGAGGCTTAGAGAGGTAAAATGATTTCTTGCAAACTTATGTAACTGGTTGGTGGCATAACTGCCTCGAACACATACTTTCCCTTTTCTGGGCCTTGGTATTTGGCTCTTACCTCTAGCTGGAGCAGACTTACCCTAAATGCCTAGTTTTTCCCTCCCTCACCATCTTATCTAAAATAGCACTCCTTCTTTTTCCTTTCTACCACTTTACTCTGCTTTATTTTGCTTTGTGACCCACTCCGCACTGTCTCACACTGTTAAATATACTTGCATCTTTGTCTCTCCATCTAGAATGTAAGTTCCACAAAGGCCAGTTATTTGTACTCTTTACAGTTTTATACTCAAAGCCTAGGAAATGCCTGGCTACACAGTAGATGCTAAATATCACTTAAATCAAGGAACAAACTCGTTAATCAGACATCTGTCTACAGTGACCAAGTATTATACTAGTTGCTGAGGATACAGTTATAAATAGGCTATTTGCTCTATCAAGATTGCGTTTTCTAGTGGAAGAGAGACCAAATTCATTTAGTGTGTGTTCTGTTGATAGGAACGCACAGGAGGGTCTCTAGGCTTAGAGATAGAGAAGTTACCCTGAAAATGTGATGATAATTTAGGCTGAGTCATAGAAGCAGCTTGAGTGAAGCTGAAGTGGGGAAGTGTTGGGCAGGGAAGTGATGGACATCAAGCAAAGGGATCTCCAAATGGAAATGCCTACAGGAATGGGAGCTGAGAGAATTTTAGGAGTTAGGTTGCCTGGATGAGGAGACCTTAAAAATCTTTTGGCCCAGCTGAATTTATAAACCTCTAGATATACTGACGAAATAAATATGTGTACTCATAATATTGGTACATTAAATCCTGTACCCTATAAAAACATACCAAAAGTCCTGCTTCTATTTTAATCATTTGAAATGTCTCAGACTTTTGATGTGTATCTTCTGTGTTATTGTTATCATAAATAGAACCGCTTTGGGGTTACCTAACAAAGTCTTCCAGAGCTGCTTATTTTTTACTTTGCTAAAGTCATGCATTTATTCAGTAATAAGCATTGCAGAGCAACTCCTTCGTGCCAGGCACAGTGATGGAAAATGGACAGAACCCTTAACTCTCGAGAATAGAGTTAACATTTTGAATGTTTGTGATGTGCTTTTTGAATGTAGATTTGGTATTCTTGACAATGTTATCTCTACAGATACTTGTATAACCTTAAAGCCATTTTTGCTCTTTTCTGTTTCTTCTGACAATTATACATGCCCATATTTTCTTCTTAAATAATTTTTTTGAAGTTTATTTTGAGAGAGCCGGAGTGGGGGAGGGGCAGAAAGAGAAGGAGTCAGAGAATCCCATGTAGGCTCCGCACTGTAAGCATGGAACATGATATGGGGCTCAAACTCATGAACCATGAGATCATGACCTGAGCTGAAACCAAGAGATGGATGCTTAACTGAGCTGCCAGGTGCCCCCACATGCCTGTATCTCTAAAGAATGTTTATATATTTATGTAATTGATCCATTTTAGCCATTGTCTGCCGAATTCCTATCATTATGGCTTAGGATTTAGTGCTGTTAACCCTCTATCCCCTTTCCTTCCCTTCCCTCTCCTTACTCCTATAGGGTTGTATTAATCTTTTTTCTTCTATCACTATTTAATATTTTGCATATGCAGTATTATTCACAACTGGGAATTATGCAGTGTGATGATATTTTCTTCATTTTGTTTTTCTTGAAACTAATGATGACTTACTTGCTTAGTTATAACTACCAATTATACTTTTCCCCACTCTATCCAAAAGACTTTCTTTGCAGCCCTCCATAAGTTGGTCATGTTAAGTACAGAAAATCTCTTCTCTGATGTTTGGTGGTCCCATCTCTGTGGTGATCTCTATTGACCATGTAGACTGGTTGCGAGGTGGGCTGCCTTTTAGGTTTTGTGCGAATTTCCTTTGCTGTTATCCTGGATATTCCTTTTAAAGACCGTATTATGGATATTCATATGGCAGTGTAGAAGCCCACAGAGCTTTGGTGTACTAGACTAAAAGAAAATAAACCTGAAGTCTATTAGTTGGGTTGAAGAAGAAATCACATACCTTGATGTAGTCATCCTATGCCTGTCTTAGGAACTAAATACAGTTAGAAAGTTAGGACCAAAAGGAGAAGAGCAATTATTTTTGCAAAAAAGGGAATAAGATGTTTAAAAGGATAGGAGTTTTAAATCTGTATTAAAAAAAATACACATATCAAAATTAAAATGGACATCTAATCATTAAATACACACTTAACCAAACAGCTTTGGTGACCTTCTAGAATTCACGTGTAGTGAGCTTGTTAAATCAGTTGGTAGCTGATTTTTTCCACATGTTGTATGTTCTATGTTGAAACTTCTCTGGCTAGTTAAGGCACAGGTAGTAAAGGTATGCTTTGATTAAGTCACCAGTGATTGTCAGGATACAGATGATCCCCTATTTAAGCACAGCTTGGTGGACGCCTTTTATTGCTTGCTTTGCCCATGTGTGCATATGAGTGTTACTCTTCTAAAAGACAGTAGGGAAGTCCTATTTTGACTGTTCTTCCTTTCTTGCTCTTGTCCTATACATTTTCATGAACTGGTTTGTTCAATGACCTACACGTGTAATCAGGAAATTAAAATGGGGAACAAACCAATTAATACCCAACAGGGCATGGTGAAAATTGTGGACAACTCAGGAGTTCATCACTTCTCAGCTGTAGCTGTCATTGCTCAGTTTAGTAAATCTTCCCTCCTTCCCTTTTCCTCCTTCCTTACTGTTATCCAGAAATTCAGTTTTTGTGTGTAATCTCACTTTGAAGAGGACTTTTGCCCTTTGAGTTGGTTCAGAATTTGGATCAGTAACCACCAGCTAAGTTTGGCTTTCTCAGTCTTGAGAGAGCACACATGTGCTGCTTCTGGCTTCCTGGGTGGAGTTAATTCAGGGGTGTTGCTTTCCAGGGCCTCTTGGTTCCTTCTTTGGCAGATGGCTCTGGCACTCCAGGTTCTTTAGCTACTCTTCTGAAGGGCTGGGCATCCATCAAGGATTTTTGTGTACTGCAGGGGTTCTCCTATTCCCTTCTTCTTTTGAATCCTTTTCTCTCTTACCAAGATCACTTTCTTGGTCTTTCACTTGCTTGGGCCAAACATGTTCTCTAATAGTGTCATCAAGTTTAAAAAAAAAAAAAAAAAGGTACAATAGCAATGCACACTGTGGTGACAGCCCTTAACAAATCTGCCTTTTTAGGGTCTCTTGGGTGGCTCAGTGGGTTAAGCCTCTGACTCTTCATTTTGGCTCAGGGTATGATCTCCTGGTTCATGACGTTGAGGCCCCTCTCCTGACAGCCCAGAGCCTGTTGGGGAGTCTCTTTCCCTCTTTCTCTGCCCCACCCCTGCTTTTGTGCAAGTTCTCGCTCAGTAAATAAACATTAAAAAAAAAACCCCACAAATTTGCCTTTTGAGTCACAGTGTTCCAATTTGGACAGGGTTGCCCTTGGTCGATATATACTTCTCATCCTAAAATCTCAGCCATCTTGAGAGTTCAGTTTGCTTGGCTCCTTAGTTGAAGCTTCAGTTTCCTAGGAGGATGTTCTCTTTCTTGGGAGGACATCTCATTTTGATGAAGCACATCCTCCAGTTACTTCCTGAGAGATGGTCGTGCGCGGGAGGAATATTTATTGAATTTTGTAAAACACTTTTTATTCACGTGTTCAATTAATAGTTGGACTAGGTAAAGAATTTTCAGTCCATTTTCCTCAATTTTTAAAGCCTTTGTTCCATTGTCTTAGTTTTTGGTGAGTCTGAAGCCTTTCTGATTCCTCATCTATTCATTACAGTGATGTGCTTTGATTCGTAATCCGAATTCAGAAACACTACCCCTACCGTGTTTTATTACAAGGTGATACGCATGGTGAAATGTACCAAGGTAGTATTTTTTTCTTTGTACTTTTGAAAAATCAGAAATGTAACTTTATGAAAATGGAGTTTATTCCTTCTTTAACCTTGCATTTCAATTCATCCTTTGTCTTGTGTCTTTAATCCTTTTTGTCCACTCACATCTGCTTCATTCCTCTTCAGAGTATATGCTTTTTTCAATTAAAAAAAAACTCAGAGAAAGGCATAATAATCTTACTCATTTTGGCAATAATTCCTGAGACTGTCTATTTAGTGAGGAAATAGTAAATTTTTTGTCCTATTCAGTAGCTTCATAAAAATACAATTTACTGCTCTGAAACTACATGGATTCCTTGGCCTCTTCTTTTTCCTTTAAGGGCTTTAATTTTTTTCTTTTCCCTGAAATAAGAAAGCCCTTCATTACTATTTTTAGCTTATGCTAAGTAAAATTTTCCTTTCTAAACAAATGCACTCTTTGAATGTGTTAAGCTTAGTGCTTTCTTATCCTAGTCATTTTCCCCTTGAACTTTGCTGATAAAGATTAAGAAACACTGATGGTTTACAGCTATCACTGTTTTTTTTAATGCCAAAGGCTTTCATAGCAAGAGAAGAAATAATTGAATGAACTTAGTTCTAATTCTGAAAGGTGGTTTAGCATTAGCTCTGAAGACTGCTTAGGGAAAGGTCAGTAAACATATGCAAATCCCATCTTCCTTTGGATTTGAGTAGCTTTTGCCCCCGCATCCCTGCGAGTCTGACTGATTTCATATAATTTTGAGTGATACAGATGATTTGATGTGTGCCCGTTTAAAAAGTGGCAACAACTTAGTATTTGTTGAATAGGAAATCTTTCAAGAAGCATAGGTACTAAAATTTATGTTGTTTATACCAAAATCAGGCACTTGGTATCAGTCTCAAAATAGTTACTTTATACATTCCTTGTGCTTTAAATCCAGTAGAGACTTTCAAAATAAGGAGCAAGATTGCATTTGCTTCGCTTCATCTCTGTGGTCATTATAATGTGTATGAAAATGTTCGTAAGAGTCTTAATGGGAATGATCAAAGATTTTAGAGGTTTAAGTAAAATACAGTGAAAAGTTTGGTTTATTTGCGGCCTGACCACTTTCTTGCTGTGCTGGGGTTGAGTGTACAATACCAAAACAAGAAATGATGTTGAGAACCTATAAGGAATCTAACAATAAGGTCTGACAATTTTCTTTCCTGCTGTTGAATTATAATTGACATACAACATTACTAGTTTCAGGTGTACAAGAGAGTGATTCAATATTTTTACACATTTTGAGATGGATCACCATGACTGGTCCAGTTACTGTCTGTTCCCATCCAAAGTTATTACAGTGTTGTGGACTGTAGTCCCTCTGCTGTACATTTCATCCCTGCAACTTATTTTATAACTAGAAGTTTGTACCTCTTAATCTTCACCCCTTTCCCCCTGGCCCCCCACTTCCCTGGGGGACCTACTGGATCTCTGAATCTATGAGTCTGTTTCTGTTGGTGGTGGTGGTTTAAGATTCCACCTACAAGTGAAAGTGGTGTTTGTTTCTGACTTAACTCCACTTAGCATCGTACCCTCTAAGTCCATTCATGTCGTCACAAACATCAAGATTTTATTTTTTTTATGACTAATATTGTGTATATATACAACATACTCTCCATCAATCAGTGGACAGGTTGCGTCCATATCTTCTTGGCTATCGTAAACAGTGCTACAGTGAACGTAGGGGTATATGTATCTTTTTGAATTAGTGTTTTCATTTTCGTCAGGTAAATACCTGCAAGTGGAATTGCTGGATCATATGGTCATTCTGTTTTTATTGTTTTGGTGAACCTCTCTACTGTTCTTCACAGTGGCTGTACCAGTTTATATTTTCACCCCCAGTGCATAAGGGCTCCCTTTTCCTCCATATTCTCCTCTATGCTTGTTATTTCTCATATTTTTTATCCTAGTCATTCTGACTGGTGTGAAGGGGGTATCTTCTTGTGGTCTGGATTTACATTTCCCTGATGATTAGTGATGTTGATTATCTTTTCATGTGTCTATTGGCCACCCGTATGTCTTTGGAAAAATGTTCCTCTGCTCATTTTTAATCTGATTATTTTTTTTGTTATTGAGTTATTGAGTTCTTTATACATTTTGAAATTCAGTCCCTTATCTGCTGTATTATTTGCAGGTATCTTTTCTCATTAAGTAGGTTGCCCTTTCATTTTATTGATGGTTCCCTTTGCTGTGTAAAAAAGCTTTTCAATTTGATACTATCTTGGTTTTCTGTTGCCCTTACCTGAGATCTATTAAAAAAAAAATTACTAAGACCAATGTCAAAAAGCTATTGCTTTTTTTTTTTTTTGAAATGTTATGGTTTTAGGTCTTTAATTTTTTAATCCACTTTTTATTTTTCTATGTGGTATAATAAAATGGTCTGGTTTCATTCTATTGCATGTAGTTTTGCCAACAGTTTTCCCAACATCATTTATTGAAGATTGTCTTTTTCCCATTGTGTTGTTGCCGCCTTTATCATAGCTAAATTAACCATATAAATGTGGGTTTATTTCTGGGCTGTGTCTATTTTGGTGACCGTGCCTGACTGTATTGATAACTATAGCTTTGTAACATAGTTTGAAATCAAGGAGTATGATACTCCAGCTTCCTCCTTCTTAAGATTGCTTTGGCTATTTGCAGTCTTTTGTGGTTCCATGCGAATTTTTGAATTACTCTAGTTTGGTATAAAATACCCTTGGGGTTTTTTTTGTTTTGTGTTTTTGTTTTTGTTTTTGTTTTTTTGATGGTGATTATTTTGAATCTGTAGATGGCTTTGAGTAGTTTGAACGTTCTAACAATGTTGTTCCAATTCCTGAGCACAGTACATCTATGTATTTGTGTCGTCTTCAGTTTGTTTCATCATTGTCTTAGAATTTTCAGAATACAGGACTTTTCACTTCCTTGGTTAAATTTATTTCTGGGTATTCTTATTGATGCAATTGTAAATGGGATTTAAAAAAAAATCTTACTGCTTTTAGTGTATAGAAATACAACAAATTCATATTTGTATCCTGCAACTTCACTGAATTCTAATACTATTTTGGTGGATTCTTTAGAGTTTTCTATACATAGTATCATGTCATCTGCAACTTGTGACAGTTTTCTACCCAATTAGGATGCCCCCCCCTTTTTTTTTCTTGCCTAATTTATGTGGCTAGGATTTCCAATATTGTGTTGAATAAAAGTGATGAGTGGGCCTCCTTGTTTCTGATGGTTGTCTTAATTTGTTGGCAATTTGCAACTGAAAGGAACTCAGTTTCATAGGCATGGGTGGTAGTGCATATATGTAAGTAATTATAATTTAATCCAAGATCTAAAAACTGCAAGGAAGTTTTTTACAAAGCATAAAGGGAAGCAAGCTTGTTTGTTGCATTTGCTTCCAATAGACTTGATGTCTGTCTACTAAGAAAGTATTAGGTTGTGAATGTTCCTGTCCAAGTGTTGTTAGTTTTTTAAATAGCATTTTATGTAGGAAGAATATAATAATTTTGGAAATCCTAGCTATACTTGTATGGTTATCTTATGCTTTTACTGATGTTAATTTTTTCTTTGAACTATGTGGCTATATTTAGGAAGACAGCCAGGAATTTGATCTAGACAAGGTTTTTATAATTATATCTTAAAATTAACTCTATATAATAGTATCAAATGGGTAATGACCACTTCCTTTTTTTGGCCTAAAATAAATAAATTTATAATTTTTCTTTAATCTTCAAGTATGTAATTTTTGTTTTATAATTCAGCTCAAGATTGAATCTAAGCAGGAGTCTTATAAAAGAGGATTGTTCAGGTTTTCAGATTCCAGCCAAGTGTTCAGGACATGAATGTCTGGACTGCTTCCATACCCTAAGTGACTACAAAGCGTCTAGAGCAGGAACTAGGATTTTGAGTTTGGTTGAGTGTGCCTCCACCAAAGACCTTACCATTCTCTCTGTTGCCACGTAAAGGTCTCGGGATGCCAAGTCTATTGTAGTACGGAGCACTTTGAAAAATACGCCCAACTTGTGGTAACAGAAGCTTAGTCAGCAGTGTTTTTAAAACATTGCCTTTTGGCCATATTTCACAGCTTTCTCACTTATGTGTTGGAATACACTACAGTGGTCATTATATGTATGGCCAAGGGCTGCCTTTTTAGCAGAATTTTAGGAAGTACCATTCACGTTCATTCAACATAAAAGATGCCCCTCTGGAGTGGTACAGGATTAGCAGTACTGCATACTGCAATGTGGAATGCAAACTCGAGGGTATTAGGATATCTGTATTGGTTTGATGAAATGGTTCAGGACGTTTTTTTGTTACGGAAGAATGATTTTGACCTGGAAAGACCTCTGAGTATCTGGAAATTTGATTACTGAGGGTATAAATATTCTTCAAATGTAGCATCTCTTCCTTAACAAGTGTGGTAGGTATACTTTTGTAAATATAAGTGCTTTTCAAATTGAACTTTCTCCTATCAGGACTTTGAGAATGATTTTATTCTTCACGCATTGTTTACATGATGTCCTACAGTATGAGGATACAAATAACACCAACTAAGCTGTGCTAGTGACTTGTCTTAGCCTCACTTTTGAAGTTGAGTTGTTTTCAGTCTATAAGCTTTGTCAGTACATGTTCACGTATATTCATCCAGCCCTTGTAATTTTCGATTAGTTCATTCTGGGGCTCCAGTGTCTGCCACTTTTTGAAGCTGGCCAGTAAGTATCCAACAAATCTGCAAGGTGAGTGTAAAGCATTACAGTTTTCTTTAAAAAAAAAATCACTTTTTAATTTCCTCTTTAGGTACACTTTCCTGTGCCATCAGGACGCTGTGATAGGAAACAAATAACAAATGATAGTCTGATCTTCTGTTGCCTCACATAAAAGCTGGAAGCAGATGGGACGGTAGCCACTTGGATTATATTCACCATTTGCTTAACATAATTTAGTATAGAATCCAGGCAGGCTTCTATAGGAAGGGTCTTTGGAAGAAAAATGACGTGGTGATTACATTGCAATATTTTCAGAATCAACTCTTGATGTCAAAGCCTTTACATATTCCTGTCAGTGCAGAGCATACACATAGGCCTTGTTTATATAATGTCTTATTTGTTTCTTGATTTTTTCTTCTGCCACAGAGGATATTTCATTCCTAGTAGTTTGGGTATTTCTCTGCAAAACAAACAGTGTTGTTCTAAGCATGACTTCTCTGGAATTTTAGTTGTTGTGTTTTTTTAAAGACCATTTTAATAGCTGCAGATGCATTAATATGTAATGAAAATTAAATTTTTGATTTAGTAATGTTTGAAATTAGTATTGTCCGTCATCTGACCTCTTTATCTGTAAGAATTTGGACAGCTGACACCTTTTGGTCCCTAGTACAATCTAATGTTGGTAATATGTAACTGTTGAAATAAGCCATGTCCTGGTTTAGGTGAGATGTTTTGGCGTTAGCGTTTAATTGCATGACCTTGAGTTCTTGAGTTCAGTAGGATACATTTGTAACAGTGCTAATAAAATTTCTTAAAATTCATCACTTACTTATGAATATATTATGGGAAGGTGTGAGCATGGTTTTTGTGTAATACCTTTGCTGAACTTGATAAATGTTTGTGATGAAATAAGACATTTAGACTGCAGAAAAGAATTACTGGAATATACAAATCCTGATCTGGTATAATCTTCATACTGCCTAGTGTCAGACCTTCTTATCACTATTATCTGAAGGTGTTCTAAATTAAAAAGGAAAAAAATGTATTTTAGTGGAAAGAGATCTGTAAAAACTCTATTCAGATGAAAGTTTTAAAGGAGACTATGAGCTATTACGAATTTGGAAACTTGATCCAAAAAAACTCTAAGGTTGCCTGTTTTAAGATTGTTAGACTACTCAAAAATTTAAAAATAGTTTTAGGAAATACTGAGATACAGATATCCTGTAATATTCAACAATTAAAACTTAGAAATTCACATAGATGTTCATAAAATAAAAAATTAAAAAAAATATCTTTTCAGAAGCTCTAAAGGCCCTTAATCCTTTTAATTAAATTGCATGAATTGAGAAGCAAACTTCTTTCCAAATCCTAGAATTCCTTCAAGGGGCAGACTTTGGTTAAGTATTAAAAACGACAGTAGATAAACTTAGGAATAGTTGATCCAGTTCACAGAAAAACAATAGTAGTTGTGGTAGTAGTGATAAGCAGTGCCACTTTGTGTTAGTAGGAATGATTAGGAAACACAGAGAAGCAAATTAAATGGAGGGAACGCTAAACGTTTTACATGTGGGTGCTAAACAAAACTCCTTGGTTATAAACGGACTGCGAGGACAATTATCCTGTGATTCAGCTGGAGGTCGGGGGGTGCAGTTTGTAGGGACCTTATGCTGCTGCTTGTTAGTGTGGAGAGCTCTGCATCAAGCCTTATTTGTCAAAGTGACCATGACCTAACCAAGAAGGTTTATGGAAGGAGCCATGCAAATTATGTTCAAATAGGATTCAACCGATTAAAGCTTTTTGAATAGTACTTTGAAGAGGTTAATTCTTTTTGGTGACCTGCAGCCCTCAGGAAGCTCTGTTCTGTAGAGCTTGTTAACAGCCCCTCCCCCCCCCCCCCTGCCCCGCTACTGCCAGTGGGTGGGTAGGGGGAGTATATGTGTATGCTCTGCGAGTACGCTTATGCATTGGCGTGTTAATGCATACACAGTGGAGTCAGTCCTATGTTTGGCAGCCATAGCTGTTAGCTAAAGTGTACTCTTTTACAAACCAAGATCACAGGAAGGAAGAAACTTCCTTTCTTCAATCACAACTCAATTTCAAAGTATCATAGTTTATTTTACAAAATATTGGAAAATGAGGATGTATTTTCACCCAAATACTAACTAAACTCACTGAAGGTAGACTTTTTTTGTCCCCCATTGTCACTGCAGTACTTGGTATGGGACAGGTTCTCATATATTTGTTGAAATGAATATTTGAGGAAACCTTAAATACTAACAACCTTTCTAAATAGAAGTTGAGGCACTTATTGCTTTAAAGTTTCCTATTTGCATTTAGAAAATTGTAGGGCAGTGTAGTAATTGAGAAGTGATGTGTATGGCTTTTGGCTTAAACAGAGAATAACATGAGAATGAGTTTCTCTGCTTTATGTGTATGTAGCATAAAGTGCATCTCCTTCCTGGGAAAGTTCTCTTTGATTTAGTTATACCCTATCAGATTTTATTTTTAAAAAATGTGCTTTTAAGATGTATATTAAAGATGTGTATTAATAAAGAGACTAATTTCTAGGTTTGCAGTCAAAAGTAATCTTTTACCTGAGGACTGGTGACGAAGTAATCTACCAGAACGTCCATTGAGCACTTTCTTGGGATGACTCCCTTTTGGGGAGTAGAAGTTCCAATCTCAGTATCTTATTCTCTGTTGATCTGCTTCCTTCCCACAGCCTTCTATCTGCTTCCTTTCTTTTTCCTCTGCTGACTCATTTCCTAATCAGGAGGGAAAATCATTGGTGCCCTGTCTTTTAGGAGAAGGCTGCTGGCTTAGTGAGCTAATGCTAAGCTGCCATGCACTTTAAAGAAGTAATAGGTTTAGATACTCACCTACTATAGGAATTTTTAACAAGGCAGAGGTTCTGGAAACAATACTATAACCCAGAGAGTTAGTCATTATAGAATGCCAGACATTTTGGTGGGCAGAGGTGGGATATGTGAGTAATGTTTCGGAAGATGTGACAAATCACAAATCTGTCACATGGAAGCCTTTTGAGTTGTGTAAAATTTACCCAGTGTTTTTTCAATTTAGGTGCTTTATATAATTCTTTGCAGTATCCTAATTACAGTGGCACTAAATTTCATGCTTAACTGTTAATGTATATTAATTATTGATATTTATAATTCTGTCATTGTAGCCAAGTTTTGCAGTGATACCCAGGAACACTTCAATTATTTATAATACTCGGGACTTCAGAAAGCATGAGAATGTGGTATTCTTTGCTACAAAAGTAATTTAGGTGGTATTGTAATTTAGCAATGTCAATAGATATTTTATGGGATAAGTAGGGTTTGTTCATAGAATTTTTTGTGAGAAACATTAAACAGAAACACTGGAATGTCTTCCAATATGAAAAAAAATTCAGATGTGCTTGAGCACAAAATATTTAACTTTTCTGTTCTATATATTCACATCCTAGATTATCTTTCGGTTTTTAGCATCTTGAATCCCTTTTGAGTTGTCTTGAGTTTTCTTGGACATCTGTTTTGTGAATCTAAATTTTCTCCTGCAAAATGGAACTGATAATAGTCTTAAACATTAACAAAGAGTAAATAAGGACTCTTCTAGTTGGCTTGGCTCTAGGTCTTTGTGTGGGCAGGAGATGGAGTAGAGCCAAAGGCACCCCAATAGACAGTTCTAGGACCAAAATGCAAATTCTGTGGCCTGAATTGCATGGTTACTTCACTCTTGAGGAATCTTTATGTATATGCATTTGGTATAGGATAGGTTTTCTCTTGAGACCAATGCATTCTGTGGGGATACTTGACATCTGGTCACCAGTGAGTGATACTATGCAGCGACCCTTCTCCATTCCTGTGGTTTGGTTGTATTTGGAGGTTCGGTTTGTGTGGCCAGAGTCTTTCCATGTTGATTTGAATTGCTTTAAGTTTTTACAATATGGCATTCTGGGTTTTTTTTGTTTGTTTGTTTTTTGTTTTTTTTGGTTTTGTTTTGTTTTGTTTTTTTTTGCTTTCTTAAACTTGTAGACTTGGTATATAAAGCCACCTTCTTTAAGATTCAGGCAGGTTAAGGTTAGATTGTATGTGAAGGCTAACTTTCCTGGGCATGGTGTGAAGGAGAGCATGCTTTAGATTTTTTTAAGGTATATTTTGAGAGAGAATACAAGTGGGTGATGGACAGAGAGAGAGGGTGAGATCGAATCCCAAGCAGGCTCTGCACTCTCAGTGTGGAACCCAAAGCAGGACTCAAACTCACAAACCAGGAGATCATGACCTGAGCCAAAACTAAGAGTAGGATGCTTAACTGAGCCACCCAGGTGACCCTAATTTCTACCACACTATGTATGCTCAGCCTTCTACCTCAGTAGAATGCATGGCTAAACCTTAGGTTCTGTATGTTAATTCCCCATGCTCTGGAAAAGTATATTCTGTATTATTTCTCATGAGAAATTTGCTTTATTTATAAGCATTTGTGTGTTAGATGCTTTCCAAGCAGACAAGAAGATGTACAACTTAAGAAGTTCCTGTATCTTAAACTAGGACTCATAATTACACTAACCAGAAGATAAACGTTTTTTTTTTTTTTTTTGGTCATGAATAAAAATCTAAAAGTTGCTTGTAGTCCTACCCTGTGTATCTTGCATGTCTGTTTTTCCATTTTGTTAGTTGAACATACAATTTTACGAGTTAAATCTAAGCAGTATGTTGTGTAAATAAACCTTAATCCACTGATGCCTCTGTACATTTGTTTTAGTTAGGTAGATGTCTTAACTCATGGGTACCAGATCCAATAATCCTCTAACCTAGCTGAACATCAGACCCTCAGGAATTTAGAGTAGCTTTCCAGGTCCCTGTATTCAGAAGTTGAAATAGTAGGTCTTCAGTATCTGTATTTCTGAAAAAGCTTTCAAAGATTGTGATGAGCCAGGTTTCAGAAACTCCCCAGTTTTTCATGGTTTAAAAATAATCACACATGCCTCTTAGTGGTGTCTCCTCTATTTGTCCAGTTTTCATCTTGCACAGCATATTGAGTTGTGTTGTAAAGATTTCCTTGTGAGCTTTCTTTTCAGATAGCACTGAAAAGATAAAGAAGTTGGAGGTGACAGTTACAGTGACACATTGTCAGGTCCTAAGAGGCAGAGGAATACAAGGCAATCCAAAGAACAAAGGGAAGATGTTATCAAAGCCTCAGTGAGTTAGAAGGTAGAATGCAAATACAACTATAGGATACCCAGGGACACTGGGATTTTAGGTAAACTGTGAATAACATTTGACATAAGTATCCCAGGCATTTCATAGGACATACTTCTAAAAACTACCCTAAATACGTGTTTAACATAAGTATTTTATCATTACCCATTGCTTATCTGAAATTCAAATTTATTGGGACATCCTATATTTGGCAGCCTTACCTAGAAGCACACTGGTATGAAAGGAGGACATGCTATATGCTTAGACTCAACAGCATAGCCAAAAGTGGCCGTTCAACTAAATTAGCTCTAGAAGCAGTTTTTATTTTAAGATCCCTTATTTTCTTGTTTTTAGTTACTTGAAAACTAGCTTTGTAGTTGACAGAATAAACTATTTGCTTTTCTTCTTTTTTTTTTTAATGCATTATTTTGAGAGAGGGAGAGAGTGTGTGCCGTGTGTGTGTGTGTGAGCTGGGGAGGGGCAGAGACGGAAGGAGAGGACTGTGCTGTCAGGGCAGAGCTCCACGTGGAGCTTGATCTCATGAACCTCCAGAAGACCTGAGCCAATACCAACAGTCCGATGCTTAACCGACTGAGTTCTCCAGGTGCCCCCATTTGCTTTTTCTTAGTGGGGAAATGCTTACATAGTTTTTTGTTTGGTTTGACCTCACTGTGTACAAGTGTACTATCTACTTTTATCTACCAGCAGCATTCTGCACATGAATTGAAAATTGCTTTTAAAATCTAAAAATCTAAAGCACATGTCATCCCAGTCTATGTGTTCAGTTCTTTTAATGCTAATCTTGAAGAGGTTTTTGGGGGGATTTTGTGTGTGTGTTTTTTTTTAAACTGTTTAATTTTCACCAATCCTTGAATTTGCTGATAACAAATGTTAAGCCCTGAAGTTGAGGTAGTATAGCATGCTTTACTGGCTAAAATTCTGGTAGATTGTTCTCTTGAAAGGAGTAGTAATGTGATCTTTGCAGTTATCAACAGGGGTTAAATTCTTAAAGTTGCTGCTAAGATTTCTGTTTGAGGTACACACTAGGACTTTATGTGTTAGGGAAATTAGCCAGGCATTTGAACATAGAAGGCTTTATCTCTTCTCTGCATCTTTCCATTCCAAGCCTCCTTTTCGGAAAGGTCAGGAAGAATGACAGTTCTAGTTGGCCTACATCATAGTCCTTCTGTAGCTACAGTTCTTCCCTAACCAGACCCTTGGATTTATTCAGATATCAGACCCCCATTGTGCGGGAATGACTGGATTCCTCTGGAATCCTCAGGGTGACTGACTCTGGATCCGTCCATCGTGATACTACCCCTTCCCTTACTTCAGGGATTTCTTCAGGAATAGATCCATGAATCCTTACTGGATAGTAACATGTAGGTAGAAATACTACATGTAAGGGTGTGCTGATTCTGGGAAAGTTGTCTCTACCCCCCCCCCCCCCCCCGCCCCCCGCTCAGAGTAAAAACACTTTCTTTAATGTTTACTTTTTGTGATTTGGAGGATGCCTTGATAGAGTGAACATGGGTTTCTTTGGAGGCAGGGAAGCTGGAGGACAAACCAGCACATGGAGGGATATACCTAGATGTAAGAGGCCTACTAAACCCTTGATAACTTCGTTGAGTGACTTAGTTAACTGATCTGGAACCCTCTTGTCTTGAGATGTGCGATGATAAACCCCTATTTTGTCTAATAGGCCCTTTTGAGTTGGAGCTTGTGTAACTTTCAGTCTAATGCACTCTTACCAAATTAAAGGAGTTAAAGAGGATATTCTCTCACTGGGGTTGGCCCCACTGGGTGTGTCAGGGATGGGTCAACCAAGATGACAAGCTGAAAGTTTCCTCCTCCCCCCCCCCCTTTTTTTTTTTTTAACAGATAGCCTTTGCTCATCCATGATGTATCTGTTTTAGAAAGAAAGCAAAAACTTCAAACATTTCTGGGGAAAGCAAATGTATATCCTATTTTCTTTTAAAAGCAGCTATCCCAGAGCACTTATTAGCTCCTGGAAAAGGCCATTGTGTGGCTTGGAGCTGGTCAGCTTGTTTAAGCTTTTAGACAAGTACACAGTTGTCTGCAGCAGAGTCTGTCCAAATTCTTTGTGACGAATATAAAATCTCTGTTTCTTCAGCATACGGAACTTTGCCATGAAATACCAGATGGTACCAAGGCACAGAGTTCTTCCTGCCGGAGAACAATATTCTCTGCAAAACAGAACTACTCACACTGCAGCTCAGCAAAGAAAGACTTTGGTATTTCTTAGGTCCTCACTGAGTCTGACCATGCTTACTTAGACAACACACAGTCCTGGAATTTTAAGGCTGTCCCCTACTCCTCATTCAGTTATGTCACTGGTAGTGTCTTTTTTTTTTTTTTTTAATGCTTATTTTTGAGAGACAGATGTGGCACGAGTGGGGAGGGGCAGAGAGAGGGAGGGAGACACAGAATCTGAAGCAGGCCCCAGGCTCTGAGCTGTCAGCGCAGAGCCCGATGCATGGTGAGATCATGACCTGAGCTGAAGTCGGACGCTCAGCCGACTGAGCCACCCAGGCGCCCTGCTAGTGTCCTTTGCCAATGGTTGTGACAGGATACATGCCCAGAAAAGCAGTGTAGTGCATTATGATCTCCTCTTCCACTCTAGATTTTTTTCCAGTGTTGATGACTTTGTATCAGCAAACACTGTACTTAGCGGGAATGGGGATACATAGATGACTGACATCCCTGTGTAAGGAATGTGTACTCGAGTGAGGAGAAAACCATGCTATGCAAATGATAGGGTACACAGAAGGTTTCTTGGAGGTTTTGTTTGGGTTCCTTTCTAAAGGGAGAAAGGAAATCTAGGCAGAGTGGACTAACCTGTGTTGAACAAGCATGGTGGGATAATGATACGGAGGGAAAGAGAAGAGCTTTTAAGGGGCGCCTGGGTAGCTCAGTTGGTTGAATGTCTGACTTCGGCTCAGGTCATGATCTCACAGTCTGAGTTCGAGCCCCACGTCAGGCTCTGTGCTGACAGCTCAGAGCCTGGAGCCTGCTTCAAATTCTGTCTCTCCCTCTCTCTCTGCTCCTCCCCTGCTCGTGCTCTCTCTCCAAAAAAAAAAAAAAAAAGCTTTTACTCAACTTGCCAGGCTGATCAAATCTTGTGATGGCTTTGCCAGGCTCTGATGGTCTTGTATCTTGACACTGGTATGAAGAATGATTTGCTCAAGAAGAAACTCAAAAGGTAGCCAGTGGCTAAGAGTGTGCTAGTCAGATGCACCTGACTCTGCCTCCAAATTATGTGAGTTGGGTCTTTCTTATCTGGGTCTTAGCTTCATATTTGACACAAGGAACCTACCTCATGGGTGCTTGGAATAACCCTTGTAAAGAGGTTAGAAATGTGCTTACTATGTGGTAAGTGGTCAATTAGTATTAGCTATTCCTAGGTATTAATTACATGTTTATCAGGGGTGTTCAAGGGGAAGTCCTATTGTTTAAAAAGGGCAATCCCCTTATCTCCCTTGACATGGTCTACTAGACTTATTTGTAGGAAGACAGGACTGCTTCTGACTTTGCAGGTGGTGAGGTGACTGAACATGTGCTGGACTACTTCCTATTTTCTGCCTTTCTAACCTAGTTCATCTCCAAGATGTCTTTTGGGAAGTCTTGTATACTCATAGTCATCTCTGACTTGCTTGATTCCAACAGATCGTTAAGGCTGTTATTATAATTGGCATATTAGTCAGGGTTCTCTAGAGAAGTAGAGCTCATAGTATATCTATATATATCTATGGGATTTGTTACAGGAATTGGCTCACACAATTATGAAGGCTGAGAAGTCCCATAATCTTCCCTCCGTAAGCTGCAGGGCCAGGAAAGTTGGTATGTTCAGTGAGTCCAAAGGCCCAAGAACCAGGAGCCGTGATGTTTAAGAGCAGGAAAAGATGGATGTCACAGCTCAAGAAGAGAGAGAATTCACCTTTTATCAGCTTGTTTCTATTCAGGCTCTCAGTGAATCAGATGATACCTGCTCATACTGGTGAGGGTGGATCTCTTTATTCAGTGTACTGAATCAAATCTTCATCTCTTCCAAAAACACTTCCATAGACCTACCGAGAAACCGTATTTTACCAGCTATCTGTCAAGTGGGCAGATAAAAAAAATATCCTCACGATTAGTTTGCATTTGCTTGTGATGAGCTGCTATTATTTGGGACCATTAAAGGTGTTCATAGGTCCATCTCCTTCTGAATCATGGGTGAAACTGATGCTCTAATGAGTAAGAAGGTCCTAAAGCAGATTGTCGAAAGATAATGACCAACAAAATTTGGCAGTTGGCTCTCTTAACCTATATTCATGTTCAGGAATATGAAAGTCTTATTGAATAACTGCACACTTGGTTGTCTTTGGTAAGATAAACTGAATGGAGACTTAGAGTCAAACAACATGTCAGTGGGATAGGCAGCATGTAGGGATAAAATACAACTCATAGACTTGGATTCAGGATACCTAGATTATGATCTTGCTTCTGTGACCTAACGGGTTATGTACCTTAACCTTTAAGACTGTTTTCTCATCTAAAATATGACTAATAATACCTACTTTGCTCTTTGACAGTGAAAAAACACTAGACAAATACTTAAGTTTTTTGCCTTTTAGGCTCTTGTGTTCTTCTGAATCAGTCATACCCTAAGACTGCCACAAGCCACGTACTGGGGGTCTGCTATTTGGCAGGATGTAGCATGGACTTGTTCATCTGTCATCAATGAACACCTGACCATCACACACATTTCTTTCTACCAGTGTGTCTGATTGAACTAAAATGGGAGCCGTGTAAGTAACTTAAAATTTTCCAGTGGTGCTTTAAAAACAGATGAAGGTCATTTTAATAAGTCATTCTGTATATACAAAATGTCTTTCAATATATAACCGATATGCAAGTATTGGTGAGATGGTTCATATTTTTTATTGTACTGTTTGAAATCTTGTATGTGTTTTAGACTCTTGGACCACATGTCAACTTGGACCAGCCACATTTTAGTTGCTTGGTGGCCAGGTGTGGTTATGTACTGGACAGCATAGCTCTGGGCAGTCTATTTTTAATGGTCCATCTGCATCCATCTTAAGATTGGTTTTTGTCTCTGGTCTCTGCCACTGTGGAAACAAAATCCCCATGTATTTCTAAAATAATAGGTAACAGTTCAAAGCGTTTAATGTGTGTTAAGCAGTTTTTCCCCATTACTGGGAACAGCCTTATTGTAGATTGCTACCATCCTCATTGTGTAGATAAGGAACTGGAGACCTTGAGGGTAAGTGACCTGAAGAGCCTACAAATTGTGGGGGATCCTGGAAACAAAGGCAGTCGGGCACTGCAGCCTGTTATCTTTATTACTGTCGTTTGTCATGTAAAACCTTGTTAATGAGTAGGTGAACCTGTCTGATAAGCTGTTGTCTGATCTGTTGTGATGGATTGAAGTAGTCTTGAGGTGTTATGATTGCATGATAAGCCAACATTTTTGTGGGGGTAGGTGAGCGTGAGAGTGGAGGATGTAGCTGTCCTGGTAAGGAATAGTGTCATAGCGGCTGGTATATGTTTGTTCATTTGTTCATTCTTAAAAAAAACAAACATGTTCTGTGTGTTAAAATCATGTTCTTATCCTGATGTGGATTTTATTCTAGTGGGGAGACTTTAATAAGCAAAAGAAAACATACAAGCTACCTGTGACACAATGGACAGTGATAAACACCTCTTAACTGGTTGGGGGTGGGGGGGGGGTGGAGAGTGACTGAGCAAAAACAGTATGGTGATTAGAAAGAATATAGGCTTTAGACCAGGATACTGGTTTACATTCTTCCCCTGCCCCTTTATCAGATGTGAAGTTAGGCAAAGTGCTTAACTTCTTTGGGCTTAATTTCCTCATGTGTAAAATGAAGATGAACACTTTATAGGAGACTAAGGAAGATTGAATGAAACACGTGTGGAATGTGTTTAGTGCAACAAGGAAATTGATGGAATTCATGGATTTAACTTGTCTAGGTCCAGTATTTACTAGCATCCCCCTACACCCTCCAATCCCATCATGGCATGTAATTTTGCTGAGGCTTGAATTTGACTTAGGAGGCCAGTGAGAATGGGGATAGAAGTAGTTCACTTAGTGGCTAAGACTAGCCTGCAGCCTGTCTATTCAGAGGGATTTTGCTCTTTCAACTCATGACTGTATACATTTCATTATAAAATGTTTTAAAGCAGATTTGGGGCTTTTTAATACCCACTTTCAATACTGTGGACAATAGAATTCAGTCTGGCAGATAGCTTTATTTTTAGCCTCCATCAGGCACTTAAACCCTAGGCTTCACTGTTCATGGGGTGAAGTTTACTAGATGGTTTTTTGTTTGTTTGTTTTTACATAAAATAACATATGGAATGAATATTCTATTTCAGAACTAAGATAACCTTACCAGCAAGGGATGGCATTTTCACCCTGGTTGGGTATCTCACCGGGATTTGTATCAGTTAGGATTTGTTTCATTGCTATATTGATAATGAACTCTAGATAAGAGTGATCGGTATATAGAGGCTTATTTCCCTTTTACATAAAGGAAATTGGGGTGTAGATGGTCCAGGGTTACAGTGGCTCTTCCACATCAAAAAGGGCATCAGGCTCTTTCTATCTTCCACCATTTTTACGGGCCAACCTGAGAGTTACTGCAAACACCTCAAATTCCAGTCAATAGGAAAAGAGGAAAGAGATAAAAATTGGCTTTTCAGCTACCTTTTAGGGTATCCTGCAAGTTGCACACACTTGCTTACATCTCTTAAGCCTTAACTTGGAAATACTAGATGAAGCTGTTGTTTGTAGTCTTAGCTAGGAGTATTCACTGTTCCAAATATCTGTGCTTACAGAAGGGGGCAAGAAAAGTTATTTGGCTAGGAAACTAATAGCAATGCCTTCCACGGGCTTTATAACTTACGAGACCTGGCCACAGTCCCTCTGTTTTTCTACTGATAGGCAGTTTGGAGAGGTTTGTGGTTTTGGAAACATGGAAGGTGTGGATTATTTTGCCCTAATAGTGTCTTTTTTTTTTTTTTTTTTTTTTGGAGAGAGAGTGTGCATACGAGTGGGGGAGGGGCAGAGGAACAGGGAGATCAAATCTCATCCAGACGCCATGTCCAGCACAGACCCTGTCACTGCAGTGGATCTCAGGACCCGAGACCAAGACCTGAGCGAAAACCAAGAGTGGGATGCTTATCTGACTGAGTCACCCTAGGCGCCTCGCCCCAATGGTTTTGTGTAGATCTTTTTGACTGCCAGAATGTTGGTAGGGAGGGAAAAATGAAAATAGCATCTCTACTTTAGTCGTCTTCTGTTAATATCTTTTAGTATATCTCACTAATAGGCATTAAAGCTATGCTTGTGTATTTCAGAGACCATCTGTGCCTGGAGTAAATCCTTTCATTTTCTTGAAAAATATTTGTTAGTATCTCTTTGAGGTATGCATACACTGTGACCCATTCTCCAATCCTAGAGGGAGGTACCATACCCACTAGTCACCTGCCACTTTGCTTTGGAATCTGTGGTCACTTTTATGTGGATGTCATACAGCCCCACCATGAGTGTGAAGGCTCTTGATGGGGAGCACAGGTCAGGACAGGCTTTGCACAGCAGTGCTTGCTGCATTCCCAAATTCCTGACTAACATAAATGGCTGGTTTCCTGCTGTAGTCAAGATGCTGATGTAAGTCTTCAGTTGGTCATGACTTAGAGTGAAAATGCTAGAATCTAATTTGAAAATGAAGGAAAAAAACACCTAAGAAACATAAAACATATCTGAACTTTGAAAATTGTTTTTTCTGTGGCAGTTGTTATGGATAAATTATCACTGCCAGCCAGAAGTCGTAAAACTTAGCTTTTGCTGTCAGTATTCAGAATGTTCTGTTTATAAGCCTAATCTCTTGGCTGTATTTAGATATTTGCAAGGATATTTATGTTCTAGTTTCTGCAATTTAATTTCATATAAAAAGCTCTCTAAAAATTCCCGTTGGATAATTTTTGCATCAGAGTTTTCTCTATTTGAAAAACGTTATGCATTCATTGGTAAGTATACTCTTGTGAAGGCAGTATATGGACAAAACTGAAATATAGGATGAATCCTAATAAAGTCAGCTACCCTGAAGAATGTTAATCGATTGTGTCAAACTTGGGTGAATCCATGTAATGACAGGTTTCCTGTTTCTTAATCCTCAGCGGAAGGTTTCTTAAAATGACTCCCCCAGTTGAAGACTACAGATACCACCTTATGTTAGTGGACATAAAGCTAGGAGTGTTATTTGGTCATTGGGTGAAGGAATTAGAATTCTAATAAAATATTAATCAACTGGAATAGTAGACCAAATCTAGCAAGATGAAACATGGCTTAATGAAACGCAGGTAAGAATGTTATAGAAATTTTTGTTTATAAGCATGATGTGAGTCAGTTGATGTGACTGCCAAGAAGAGTTCATTTGTTTTTGGTTTGAATTAAGAGTGATTAGAATGTGGGAAGTGGTCCCCCCCTTCTGTGTTGCCCACACTGTCTTAGGAGAATTATGATCAGTTGGCTCAGTATTTTTAAGACGGACATTACTATTGTTATGAGCTCTGTTTGTATGTTACATCTTCCAATGTGCTTTTTTTATACTTACCTATAATGAACTTCTATTTAATGGTTGAATGTTTAATTTATGAAGAAACCTTTAGGGTGTTGGGGAACTGGCAGACTTTATCCTGGAAAGGCAAAGACTCACAAATAAGCCAGTACCTGTTTTCCAGCTCCTGAACAGCTATGTTGAAGAAAGTAATGTTTAGTCTGTTTTGTCCTGGTGCTAGAACTAGGATTGTGTGAAAGTCCTAAGGGAAGGGAAGCAAATTTCAATTCTTGAAAATTTGTATAGGCTTCATTGTGAGGCAATGAAGGTGTGTGTTAGCTTTAATAGACTCCAAGGGAGGCTGAGAGATGACTTCATAGGGATTTTGTAAAGTTTAACGCATTGATCAGAATATTAAATAAGATGACTGCTACAGTTTTATTCTGAGTTTGTTGTTGTTTTTTTTTTTTTCCTGGTCTAGAGATGTTAGACCCAAAACCCAAAAACCCAAAAATCAACAACAACAAAAAAAGTGGGACTGTCAAGTTCAAATCTTTCACTTGAAAGTAGAACTGAAAAATCAGGTCATCTGTTGTCCAGTCTCCCTGCAGGATGATGAGATCTAAACTATATGCAATGGATTGTAATTGTTCTGTGTTAAAACATGTGGAAAGTTGCTCTCATAGCTTATTTTAAATCTAAATTAAAATTTGAGTGAAGAGTCCTATGAGTTAAAATCTAAAATAAATATAGCAGTATAGGTTGAAAAGTCTTTTTTTACTTTTTTTCCATCTGTCCAGTGCCCATAGCCATCCTTCTCTAGTTTCCATCTGCGTGTGGAAACATATTCACATGCGTGTTCTAATTTTTCCCCTTTTCAATGGGAGTGGTGGCTTATTTTTATACCCTGTTCTATAACTAGCTTCCTTCCCCCAAGATATTTTGCAGATCTTTTCATATCCATACAGAAGAGAACTTTTTTCTTTTTATAGAGCAAATAGTATTGCCACTGTTTGGATATAGCATTTATTAGCCCTCTATTTATGAAAATTTAGGCTGTTAGCTTTTTTCTGCTTTTTGCTGCCACTGAGTGGAGGGGTGGGGGATGACCAGCTGCTACTGTGCTAGAAGCTAAAATTGGCCCGAATTAAACACAATTTACATTCAAGTTTTCCCCTGTAAGTTGCAAGCCCTCAGTAGACTCCAGAATTCCAAAATATTTATATCAGACAGAAACTGCCAATGCAATTGTAGGCTAGGTGGGAGAGATTTCTGGTGCTTCCCACTCCACCATCTTCCCAGAATCCTTCCTCTGTCATGTAGATCTAATTTGCATTTTACTTATTATGAATGAAGTTAGGCATGCTTTTTCATAGCTTAAGAGTCATTTCTCTGGATATATCCATTTGGTCTGTTTCTCTGTTGTCAGATTCTTACAGTGTCTGGGATTTGTGTTTGGAAATTAGCTCTTTAAGATAGGAGTTACATGTATTTTCCTCACCCCTCATTGGTCTTTTTCTAACTTTTTTGCCTATGATTTTTTTGCCAGGGAGAATTTATGTTTAGTGTATTTGTAATTAAATTTATGACTTGCAGATTTGCATTCATGGTTAGAAAGATCTTTTCACATGCTAGTGTTTAAAAGAATTTTCTTCTTCATGCACGTCTACGTTTTCATGTTTTTATGTTAAAAGTTTTAATTTGGACTGTAACAGTGTGTGTGATGATACAATTTAATTTTTTTCTGTTTGGCTACCCACTTATTGTAACCCCATTCATTAAATAGACCATCTTTTGAGTGTACTTAGACCTAATTCTTTGGTTTATTCCATTAGTCTTTATCTGTTGATGTGTAATATTTATTTTGATAATGCAAATAGATTTTAGGGAACTCTACTTTCTAAACAGCTATCTCTGCTGCTAGATTTTAAATTTAATTTCCTTTTTTCCCCTCCGTATCTTTTGTGGAAATATAGACTTCTATACTAAAAAAGTACTTTATTGACTTTTTTTTTTTATATATATTACTGTAATGGTGGCTGTCATTTTAGGTCTTAAATGTAACTGCAGTAATTGTTAAAAAAAAGTTGAAGTTGGATATTTAGCTAGATGCCTCTGGCCTGTTTATGAACTATACCAATGGTGTTGGAGTTTCTAAGAAGACTGTTTTCTCAGATATCATGTACCTAATTGGTATTCATGAATTTTCCATGCCGTAATCCCCCAAAAGAAGTAACTCATTGGTACAATGGCACAATAAACACTGTAAAGAACAAAATGCATCTGATAAGACAATTGAATGAAGAAGTCTCCAGTTTTTGAAAGCTATTTACTTTATATATATATATATATATAATGTGTGTATAAAATGGGTGTGTATAAATGTATAAAATACATAAAATATATATATCTCAAATGAGGGAGATGGGGGAGAAAGCTCAGTAAGATCTCTTCCAGTTCGTTGTCATTTGCACATTTTTCCATGTTCATTGTGTTACCTGGACACTTGGTTTGCAAGTTGAAGCCCTTGCTGGCAGTTCGTGGGCTTGGCAGCTAATGTGCTCTCAACAACTGCTGTCCTGTTTCCAGCTGGTCCTTTTGTGTGAGCCATGCTTCAAGAGCTGAAGTCGTGGACTCCATTTTCCTTGCCAGTACTTACACACAAAAGGTCCCTGCTTTGATTTTCCTTATGTTATAAAGCGGAAAGTGTAATATAATGGTGATAGTTCTGCATTTGAGCTTGGTTTAGCTTTCCCTAAAATGAAGGAGATAAGGTTTAAAAAAAAATGGAGTGGTATTTCTTCTCTGCTGCTCAGGGCAAGAGGTTTCTTACGCTGGGGTACAATAGGACGTTTCTGTGTAAGTCTGTCACTACCAGCAGCATTTTCTCTAGAAACTGTCTTATTTGTTAGATTCCTGAATAAAACCCCCTTTCTTTTGAAAGCGCTTGTCTTTCCTATTGGAATGGCATCTTAATAAGCCTTTTGAACAGATTTAAACTTAGGGCACATCAGCCTTCTTTTGGAAGCCAAATCGTTGCAGTTTATTTAGCCTTCCTTCCTAATCCTTTTTTAATCATTTTATCTTTAGCATATTTCTAAATGTTTCATATCTCTCTGTAGAATCCAGAACTGGAATGAGTTCTTTAATAGTCTGATGAGGAATGAATGAAATGGAAAGATCACTTTTTCCTGTTCCTTATGTATGTTGGCATTGTGGGTTTTTTTTGTTTTTTTTGTTTTTGTTTTTTTTTTCCCCTGCAAGACTGTTCTCTCAGCAGATAAGCACTTTCAACTGCTGTGGGACCTACTGTGCCCCACCTCTAGTGAAGTCTGTGCCCTGTATTCTGGGCTGGCTTCAGGGGCAGTTGTACAGGGCTCCATGCTTCAAAGGGCCCATGCTTGGTGGAAAGTGCTGTTACTACTGTCTTGAAATCCTTCAATTTTTAATAACGGGCTCCTGAGTCTCCTATTGCCTTGAGCCCTACAAACAGCTGACTCTGCTTGTCACTGACGACTATAGGACATAGTTGGTAAGTCATGGTTCATGTCCCACACACCTTTAGTAATCATTATGGCAGCCAGACCCAGGGTGAGGAAATCTGGCTGTGAACTTGAACTCCCCTCTGTGGCGTATAGCTCTTGCTTGGTATGCTTCTATAAGGCATGCTCTGTCTGCCTGTTGCCTCTCTGTTCTCTGGATTTGTCTTCCAATCAATTCTTTATCTCCCCTCAAGCATTGAGATATGTTCATGGAATTCAAATTTGTGCCATCCAAAAAATGTTCTTTCCAGAGGATACTTTCTGAGGGTCCTCTGTCCTTTGCAGTCTTCCAGTTAGTCTTCATCTAAGGTGGCTGTTGTTCACTCACTTCCAAGGACCCTCGTTCTCTCTGCTCTGACAGCTGGCAATTTTGCACAACAGTTCATTTCTCATCCGAACTTTAGATTTTACCTGTTTCTACAAAGAGACCAGGGTAGTAAACCTAGGAGCTCCATCTGGCATAGAAACTTGTATCACCTTGCAATGTTAGGATTCCAGAGTATGGGGAAGTGAATTGGAAATGTTTTAAAATTGAGCCATAGTATAAGTAGTAGGAGTTGTTAGCTTTTTTTTTTTTTTTTTTTTTTTTTTAACAAAGAGCTAATTCTAGGTGTCAGATCTAACTTCTGGCTATTAAAATTTTTATGAATTGTCACATTTCTCAGATTGGCTGATTTTTCAGCTAATTCCCTCTTTTTCTTCTAGCTTAACAAGCAACAATTGCAGTTACTGAAAGAAAGGTTCCAGGCCTTCCTCAACGGAGAAACTCAAATTGTGGCTGATGAAGCATTTTGCAATGCAGTTCGGAGTTACTATGAGGTAAGTTTAAAGAGCTTTGTTTTTGATATTTTGATGCTTCTTAGAAAGATTTTTAAAAATGGCTTTCCTATTTTAAGGAACTCACTGGTATGATAGGAAGGCTGTGAGTTTGCAACCTTCCTGAAAGCATTGTCAAATTTATTTTACAATTTAAAAACTCTAATTCCACAACCTGGCTTGGAGAGATAAACAGAATTGGAAATTATGCACATCTTTTCAGGAGAAGTAAACTGTTTAGAAAAATTTTCTGGCAGTGATTGATACAGGTTGAGTATAGCTATCTTTGGGTCCACATGTCTAAATTATCCTTTTTAATCAGAATTTTAATAGTAAATTACTATCTTGTACCATTGTGTGCCCTAAGCTTTATAATTAAGGCTGGTACTAATTTCAATAGGATAAACTGAATTCTTTTTTCTTCCTGGAGGAATAATACTACCAATACCACCTTGCTTATTCTGATTTTAGTTTGTGATTCATCAGGAATTCTCTGTGGATTTCCTGTGAGCACCAGTTTTCACACATGGTCATTAACTGCTTCAGTGAGTTGCCAGTAGATATTAAATTTAGAGAAATCCCTTTTTATCCTAAGCATTTCAGAGTCATTGGTGGGGGTGGGGATGCATTCCTTTTGCTGTGTAGACAGTCGAAATCTTTAGCTGTAGAAGCAGAACATGCGAACTAGTAAAAGGAAAATGTGGAGATGCGGTAGGTCAGAACTTGCCTGATGCAGGGAATATCTTTGCATGAAAAATCACTGGATGTACAGATAATTGGTTGCATTTGTCATTTACTGGTAGGCGTTCAGAGGTCCCTCATGCCACCTGAGGGAGGTTTGTATTAGCCCAAGACTTGGCCTTGTTGAGTTGTATGAACGTGTGGAAGTCTTGCTTACCAAATGTGTGTATGGCATGGATCTCATGACAGCAATGACGTGTCCAACTGGATCTTGACTCAAAATATCTTAAAGTATAGGATATATGAAATATATATAAATATATATAAATAAATAAAATATATATGAAATATAAGGACCTGTAGTAGTAGCCTCATGTAATGAAAGAATAGCCAAAGGTCTGTGTTCAAGATGAAGGAAATGGAGGTTCTGGAAAGTAATTTGTGTTAAAAAAGAAACAAAAACAAAAATGGGGTGCCTGGGTGGCTCAGTCGGTTGAGTGTCCGACTTCGGCTCGTGTCATGATCTCACGGTTTGTGGGTTCGAGCCCCACGTCGGGCTCTTGTGCTGATGGCTTGGACCCTGGAGCCTGCTTTGGATTCCGTGTCTCCCTTTCTCACTGCCACTCTCCCATTTGTGCTCTGTCTCAAGAATAAACAAACATTAAAATTTTTTTTTAATGTAATTTAAAAAATCAACCGGCTCATTTTTGGTTTGGGGAAATGTAGTGTGGCCACTGGCTATGTTAACATTAGGAAAAACTGAGTCTGGGTGAGGGGAGTGTGTGAGAGCGTGCAGTACTATATCTGCAATTTGCGTGTAAATCTGAAATTATTCCAAAGTAAAGTATATTCCAAAATAAGTTATTAAGCACATTAAAAAGCATAATGTGATATGGTCACTCTTTGACAAGAGGCACACTTAAGCTGTGACACTGGAGAGATTGAATTGTAATGAAAGTGTGTCCTCATTGTATCCTACATGGGGATTTTGTTCTCTTGGTATCCTGTATAAAGATGTGGACAAATTTAGGGTTATCATGTTTGGAACATATCACATGTAGGTTGTTTCAAGAAGTGAGAAATGTTTAGTCAGGAGATGGATTAGGTGTCTGTGGAGCCAACAGCAAAACTAGCCTAAGGTGGAAACTAAAGTGGGGAGATGCCAACCTAACATCAGAGTTTTGTTGCACGCCCCAAATGCAGAATGGCTGGTGAGAGCAGCATCACCAGAGGCTAGCTTCTGGCTACACTTGCACATCACTTGGGAGGCATATTGCACAAACCGGTCCTGGAACTTTGCCCTGGACTTTGTGAGTCAGAATTTCAGAATCTGTCCTTACCAAAGCTCCTCAGGTGGTTCTCCTGCAGTTGTTACGTTTCTAAACAATGGAATTAGATGATGATTTTCTGGGATTGTTGCAAAAAGAGTCCCAAGAACTGAAGAGGTGGTTGGACTGGGTGACCAAGCATTTTCTAGTCTTCTGGATACTATTTCTAGCCAGCGTGAGACTGTATCCACCTTGCCTTTGTGCAACTCTCAAAGCCGTGTTAAGATTGGTGATATTAATCGTGTTTATGGAGGCTGCATTCCTGATTTACATTTGGGAGTTATTCTCAAGGTGGCACACAGTTGGTATTTAAACTCTTCAACAGGGGTATTTTGTGGGGTAAATACGGCAAAAAAAACTTTGCAGTTTTTTTCCTCAGAAGTCCTATTTTTGTACATATGCTGTGACTAACAGTGCTGGTAGCCTCTGGTACCTTTATGAGGTATTTTTTATGGCTCAATAAAAATCCCTAATTTTTTCTTCCAGTGTCTCTAGTAAAGAGTACACATATTACCCACAAATGAGAGGTTAGAAACTAAATCTCACAGATGTTATAGGACTTGTCTGGTAAGCATCTGGGTTAAACCTGAACCTAGATGTTCAGAAACATTCTGATAGAGCTGTTTCACGGTTGCCATTTTGAATACACCTGTGTCAGGTAGTATGTGTGAAGCACTTCAAAAAATACTTTATTTTTTTTAAAATGTTTTTCTTTATTTTTGAGACAGAGACAGAGCATGAGCAGGGGAGGGGCAGAGAGAGAGGGAGACACAGAAGCCAAAGCAGGCACCAGGCTCTGAGCTGTCAGCACAGAGCCAAACGCGGGGCTCAAACTCAGAACTGTGAGATCATGACCTGAGCTGAAGTCAGACATCTCACCGACTGAGCTACCCAGGCGCTCCCCAAAATTATTTTTATTCTTGAATAAACCTTTTAAACAGACTTCATCTCATTTTAGAAATGAAACTGACAAGTGTCAAAATCTGTATTGCTAATTAGTAGCACAACTAAAACCTCTCTTTCCATTAAAGCTTTTTTCTTTTTTTGAGCATGAGACAGTGTAAGTGGGGGAGGGGCAGAGAATGAGCGGGGTGGAGAGAGAGAATCCCAAGCAGGTTCTGAGCTGTCAGTGTTGAGCCCTAGGCAGGGCTCTCTCACGAACCATGAGATCATGACCTGAGCCAAAATCCAAAGCCAGATGCTTAACCAACTGAGCTGCCCAGTTGCTCCTCCCCTAAAGTTTTTTTTTTTTAAACATTTATTCATTTTTGAGAGATGGAGACACATACATCATGAGTGGGGGATGGGCAGAGAGAGGGAGACACAGAATCCGAAGCAGGCTCCGAGCTGTCAGTACAGAGCCCCAAGTGGGGCTCGAACCCACCAACCCTTGAGATTGTGACTTGAGCTGAAAATGGACACTCAACAGACTGAGCCCCCCAGGCACCCCTCCCCTAAAGCTTTTTAGAAGTAGATTTTAATTCACTGTATTTTGAGAAACATGTTGAACTAGATCTTACAACTACTAGAATAGGTGTTTCCTGAAGGATCTGTTTTTGTCCTGGTCATCATTGTATCCCCAGTGTGTAGAACACAAATGCATTCAGCAGCTATTTGTTGGCTAAGTGAAGGAGTATCGTAGCACCTATTTCTCTATGTAGAAATTGCTTATTTTCCCGCACAACAGTATTTTTCTAAGAGTATTGTTTCAGTATTGCGATGGAATTTGCTTTGGTTATAAATGTTCTCATTCATGATTTGTTCTTCAGAAGTTGCAATTACTTGGGCACCTGGGTGGCTCAGTTGGTTAAGCTTCTGACTGTAAGTCATTATCTCATGGTCCCTGAGTTGGAGCCCCTCATCCAGCTCTTTGTTTACAGCTCAGAGCCTTTGGATTCTGTGTCTCCCTCTCTCTGCCCCTCTTCTGCTCATGCTCTCTCTCTCAAAAACCAATTAAAAAAAAACCCCAAAAACCAGATTTCAGATAGTTTAGAAGTCTGGTTGAATTTTCATGTTCTAACTTAGTATTCTATGATTCTATGATCTATGTTTTGGCTTCTCACATCCTTTGAGGTCTGTTTTCAGAGATACTTTGTTGTTTGCTATATATAATTGTTTTCAACTAATCTTATCAGTAGTAATTTTCTCATTTATTAGGTTCTGTAGCCTTTAGCTGCAATGGCCATTTCTAAGTATGATAGGCATGAAAAACCCTAATAAATGTGTATTACCAATAAAACTGATAGTACATCTTCATACTTTGTGAACCAAAGTTCTCCCAAAGTCTGTATGCTACTGACTTTATTTTTATTTTTTTAGTTTCATAAATGCTATTTAGTGATTTTTTATGGCATCTTTTCCAGCTTGGTTTTATCTTTTTTGTAATTTTTAATTTTTAATTTTTTTTAAAGACCAGAGTTACCTGCCTGGTTTTTGTTTTGCTTGTAACTTCAGATATTTGGTTTGCATTACTTTTTAGCAACTGGATCTTAATATGACTCAAAATACACATTTCTTCAAGGTACATTCATTACTTTAAAAGATAATTTCTTTCAACTAGATCATGACAGGATTGGGATTTGGTATTTCATGTGGTGCCTTCTTGGGTGTGCTTCTTCAGGTCTTTGTTTTAATAAATACCATGAATACTATTCAGTGTGTCACTTACACAGAATTATATATTATGAAGGTAATGATTCCTATTGGACAACATAATTTTTATCACATCGATTTTAATAAGATGTCTTAAGTTTGGCTTAAATACTGGCCTATGAAGTACTAAGAGTAAGTCTGTTTTTGAAATCGCACCAGTCTCTCTCACCATAAAGCTAAGCATAATTAGAAAACTGTATCCAGGCATCTAAACCACCTAACGAGGCAGCCATACGGTACAGAGGGACCAGAACGGGAAAGAGGAAAATGGCACGTAGTGTATATAGCTACTTAATAAAAGTTAGCACTTATTCTCTTGATAATTTCGTCACTGCTAATGGTTGTTAGATTCTACCGGGCTTTTTTTAATTGAAATTTTCTTCAGGTTTTTTGTTTTGTTGTTTTTTCTTATTTTTTTAATTTTTTTTAACTGCTGCAGGTAACTTATTGTCTGGAGGAGAGCATAAATGGATATTAAGTCTATGTATTTGTTTTTTCTTGCCTTTTTTTTTTGCATTTTGCTTTTCAATTTAGGAAACTTCAGCTGATTCTGGGAATGGGGAAACATAAGTTTTATTACAACATAAAACTTTCCAACTTCTTCTTCCCATCAGATACATGCTTGTTTCACAAGACTCAAGTGGACTTTATCCAAATACAACCAATGACAGTGTGATTTATAACAGATATGTGGGAAAGTAAATGGCTTTTCTCAGAAATTTCCAAGAGTATACAAATTGCTTACTACTTGCTTTCAGCCCAACAAGCTTTCAAGTTCTGTTAGTGTGGGAGAAGGTAAAAAAAAAAAAAAAAAAAAAAAAAACCAAGATGTTGGAGCTTTTCTTTGTGGGTTGGTTTTCTTCACAACTTTTCAGAAAGGGTGTGATTTTTTCTATTACTTCCACTTGTTTATGTTCTCTTCTGGTTCTGAAGAATGGACGAGGGTTACAGGGGCATTTAGTGTTTAAAAATTGCCAAAAATATATTGACGTTAGTCTTGCCCCCACCATCACGACCACCACCATGTGCTCTCCAAAATTTCTACTTGCTAGTAAGAAAAAATGAAAATTCTTTCACTAACTTAAATTTCTCTTCAGTGTTGTTCAAATTTCATATAAAATGAAAAATTACTTTCATCTCAAAATATAGTGAGCTCTAATTTTCGCCCTTTTATAGCATACTTTTATTTAAAATGCATTTTTAAATTCTTAGATTCAGAAAATGTCTACTTTATTGAAGAACACTTGTGAGTAGAAGTAATACATGTTTATGTTAGAGAATTAAAAACTAAACAGGAAAATTTGCTATCCTAAAACTGGTAAAAAAAAAAAAATATAGTACTATTTAAAAAAAAAAAAACAAATTATCACCTGTAATTGCAAAACCTGTAAATAACTCCTTTCAACAGTTTAGCGTTTCTCTTTTATACATAAGAAACTGGAATCATTTGAATTTCCTTATGTACTACTATGTCAAGAGTATTTTTTTTTAAGTTTATTTTGAGAGGGAGTGGGGAGGCAATGAAGGGGAGAGAGGATACCAAGCAGGCTCCATGCTGACAGCATGGAGCACAGTGCGGGGCTCAAACTCATGAACTGTGAGATCATGAACTGAGCTGAAACTGAGAGTCATCGGTCGTCGAATGCTTAACTGACTGAGCCACCCAGGCACCCCTGTCATGAGCATTCTTTAACAGCAAATGTTCACCATAAACATGGTTTTAAATAGGTGCATAATACATACACCATTGATAAAAATAAAACCCATGTATCTTTTAATTTTCTTAATAGATGTTCCAGCTTTTTCCATTTTTAGCTATTAAAGTACTGAAATGGTCATTCATACTCATTTATTTTTGATAAATTTCTGCAGGTGGTATTATGGGATGATCTGAAATGAGCATTGTTTACTCTCCATACCAGTTACTAAATTGCCCTCAAAAGTAGTAATAACTTGTGGTAAAAACAATGAGAGCCTCATTTTTAAAAAATGTTTATTTTTAATGTGTTTATTTCTGAGACAGAGAAAGACAGCATGAGTAGGGGAGGGGCAGAGAGAGAGGAAGACACAGAATCTGAAGCAGGCTCCAGGCTCTGAGCTGTCAGCACAGCCCGACACGGGGCTCGAACTCACAGACTGTGAGATCATGACCTGAGCTGAAGTCAGATGCCCAACCGACTGAGCCACCCAGGCGCCCCTAAAAATGTTTGTTTTTGAGAGTGCATACAAGCAGGCAAGGTGCAGAAAGAGGGAGACACAGAATCTGAAGCAGGTTCTAGACTCTAGGCTGTCAGCACAGAGCCCAACACGGGGCTCGAACAGATGAACTGTGAGATCATGGACTTGAGCCAAAGTCGGACGCTTCACAGACGGAGCCATCCAGGCACCCAGAGAGTGCCAGTTTTTTCCTTCACACTTGGTATTACCATAAAATGAATGCCAGCTATTTGGTTCACTTATTTCTGTTTTACTAGTGTGGTTTTGACAGTCTCTATTGGTCATTCATATTTCTTGAATTACCTGTTCATATCCTTTGTCCATTTTTCCATTTGGATATTCTGTCAAATACTGAGTTTATGGGTGTTTTTTATGCAGCAAGAAAACTATTAATCCTTTGTTATGCTGTGGTCATTTATCTTTTTTTTTTTTTTTTTTTTTTTTTTTTTTTGAACGTTTCCTTACCTCCAGTAGTGATTCATTTCCTGTTCTGGTGGAATGAAAGACTTGTTCACATACAGAGTAGAACCTATACCCTATTTTGTTAGCTTTGGATTTTCTTCTTCAAAAATCACTTGTGACTGTGCTTTCCATCATACTTCCAGCTACTGCCTTTCTTTGCTCTGTCAGTAGCTAATATTGGTGTAACTCCTGTCACTGCTGTGCCTGAAGGGGGAAGATGATCTCAGACTGCTTCTAATTGCACAAGTCCCTGAAGGGTAATTTGTGTCTTGCTACTTTTCCTTTCTTTGTCCTGTGTGCTCTTACATCTCCAAAATGAAAAGAACAAATAGAGGAGCATGGCTTGATACTATTGTCCTCAGACAAATACCTGAGCCATAGTTTTGAATTCTTAGATAAACACATTAAGACAAAGCAAAACGATCTTTCTCGTCCAGAACACCAAGGAACTTCGGCCTGCTTCTTCCATGGAAATTGGGGTATGTGTTCCTGTTACGTAAAAATTAAGTGCAGGAGTGCCTGGCTGGATCAGGCAGTAGAGCATAGGGCATTTAATCTCAGGGTTATGAGTTTAAGCCCCACACTGTGTGTAGAGCTTTTTAAAAGGTTGACCTCAAGGATTGCCTGTTGTGGTCCAGGTAGAGGTGACAGTGACCTATGAACTAGAATGAGAACCCTGGAGGTGAAGATCAATGGAAAGACTGGGATCTGTTTGGAGGATAGAGATTATTAATCTCTGACCTTGATACTTGACCCCCCCATCTTCACCTCAATGATAACATTGTCACATATTACAAGTATAGATATTTAATGGTTTGTGAAAACTGAGAGCGTTTTAGTGCATTTTTGTCTTGTTTTATGTAATTACTGTCGTTATTTTAGAGTTAACCTGTACAGCCTGAGTGTTCCTTTGTCTAGCGTGTGCCAACTAAAAGGAGAGAGAGGCTGAGCAGGCCTGCATTTAAATATTTTGATGAAAGTTTCTTTATCATTTTACTTTGGGATAGAAAGATTTACTTTTCATATTCCAAGGGATGTTTGACCTGTCAAAATCTTTTACAATGTGAAATAATGCCATGGAAAAGGCCTATTTTTTCATAGGGAATTGACGATTGCTGAGTAAACCAAGATTGGCAGCCTGTGGCAGGAGGGTGTAAAAAAAGGTCAGCACATTCACAGATGAAATCCAGTAACCGGTAATGAGAAGTGAGGTTTTAAATTTGCATTGAGCTCTGCGGATCACATTGCGTTTGCTATTTTTGATATTAGCCATTTTATTTCACATCACATTTTCTTAAATTCTAAGGATGGCATTTTCAATTAACTATTCTGTAAGAATCTGGAAAATGTTTTCATGTCTGAGATTCCTATTTCTGTTCAGGGGAGCTTCCTTGATGCTCTCTGTCAGTGAGTTTTGTAGACCTGCCTACCTTCTTGATGGCATCCATTTCATGGTGAAGAAGGGTTAGTCTATAGATTGTATGATTTTGTTGTTTGAAGGTAGGTGATGTTTGAAGCAAATCTGGTTTGACCATTTTCCTCCTCTTCACATGTTTTTAGAAGAAATTGTCTTTGTTTTTCAAGCTCATATAACGTATTTGTGGTAGAGGGCATGGTTAGACCTTTATCTCTTAACTCTTAATGTTGTTTACATTTTAAGACAACGATATTGTATCTTTACCATGGGCTATGGGTTAGTAGACCTAGTGCAGCTTTCCAGTTTGGCTGGTGATTTGGAAATTTAATCCAAGCCAGGTAGCCACAAAGAACAGAAATACCTATGGCTTACTTCAGGCCAGCATTCTCTAATCCCCAAACCCAGTGTGAGAGTTCTCCATTTAGGGTTACCACATGACAAAGGTAGACTTTTGAGCTTTGCCCTATCTCAGGTGCTTTTTTTTTTTATATTAAATTTTAAAAATTTACATCCAAGTTAGCATGTAGTGCAACAGTGGTTTTAGGGCTAGATTCCTTAATGCTCCTTACCCATTTAGCCCATCCCCCCCTCCCACAACCCCTCCAGTAACCTTCTGTTTGTTCTCCATGTTTAAGAGTCTCTTATGTTTCGTCCCCCTCCCTGTTTCTACATTATTTTTGCTTCCTTTCCCTTGTGTTCATCTGTTCTGTGTCTTAAAGTCCTCATATGAGTGACATCATATGATACTTGTCTTTCTCTAATTTTGTTTAGCATAATACCCTCTTGTTCCATCCACATAGCTGCAAATGGCAAGATTTCATTCTTTTTGATTGCTGAGTAATACTCCATTGTATATATATGTATACACCACATCTTCTTTATCCATTCATCCATCAGTGGACATTTGGGCTCTTTCCATACTTTGGCTATTGTTGATAGTGCTGCTATAAATATTGGGGTGCTTGTGTCCCTTCAAAACAGCATATCAGGTGCTTATTTTTGAGTCACACCACAGGCATGTTCTACTTTGGCCTAACATCATGATCCAGGAAGAATTTAGACCTATGTTGGTCCAACTATCATGCTTTCTATCAGGCACTCGGTTCTTTCAATAAAATGCAAGTCAGCAAAGCCATATCCTCCTCCCGGGAAAATTCCACATTAGTGCTTAGAGAATCTGACTGGTCTCACTGCTGGTGCTTTGTGATGGATGAGCTGTTGGGTCACAGATTACATTTTTTAAGGGAAATGCTCTTTAAGTGTCTTTGAGAAGCTGTTTAGTGTCATTTGTTAAATTATGTCACCCTAAGGTTAACATGTCTTTGAAAAACTATTGTGCTTTGATTTACCTAATTAGGCAAGTTATATCTTATGTGGATCGTTTTTTGGTATCAGAAAGTTGTTTCTAATTCTACAGTTAATTTCTTTGATTACCTGGAGCATTTTTCAATTTTCAAAAAGTTTCAGGAGTTAAATAATCCCTTTCCCTGATGCTTTAATGACCCTGAAAGCATCAAGACGCTTTGTGGTTACTTAAATGTCACTCTTAAGTCGAATGCCTTTCCTCTGCTTATCTTCTGTCAGGTTTACTCATTAGAACTTTTTAGCGTTGAACTTCTATTTATTTTTAAGGGAGGGACAGAGAGAGAGAGGGAGACACAGAATCTGAAGCAGGATCCAGGCTCTGAGCTGTCAGCATGGAGCCCGATGTGGAGCTTGAACTCATCAACCTCGAGATCATGACCTGAGCCGAAGTCAGACACTTAACTGACTGAACCACCCAGATGCCCCTGAAATTGTTTTTAAAGCTTTGTCTTTCACTGGTTTCAGGGGTGAGATCTTGAGAGGAATCCCATGTACCCTTGTTAGCATAGGCCCAGTGGGGGCTGGTCTCACCTTGGTATGTCTAAGTTTTTCTCTATCCTAAAAAATGAATAGAATATGCTCTTGAAAAGCATAAGGTATTAAGCAGGTAAAATATGCAAGACAATGACTAGCTAAGATTGCCATTGATCATCTGTTTCTTAGCTCATATAACTTTAATACCTCTGTTAACTGTTGTCAAAGTACTTATTGAAAGGCCTGTTTGATACCTCCACAAAACACACTGAAGACCTAGTCCTTATCCTTTAACACTTGACAGTTAAAACAAAAAAACCTCAGTGTCCATGAAGGTACTGGTTCTTCTGATCTTTTCAGAAGATCACAGAGAATTATGGAAAGAGCCTAAATGTCCATCAACTGATGAATGGATAAAGAAATTCTCCATACACAATGGAGTACTACGTGGCAATGAGAAAGAATGAAATATGGCCCTTTGTAGCAACGTGGATGGAACTGGAGAGTGTGATGCTAAGTGAAATAAGCCATACAGAGAAAGACAGATACCCTATGGTTTCACTCTTATGTGGATCCTGAGAAACTTAACAGAAACCCATGGGGGAGGGGAAGGAAAAAAAAAAAAAAAGGTTAGAGTGGGAGAGAGCCAAAGCATAAGAGGCTCTTAAAAACTGAGAACAAACTGAGGGTTTTGATGGGGGGTGGGAGGGAGGGGAGGGTGGGTGATGGGTATTGAGGAGGCCACCTTTTGGGATGAGCACTGGGTGTTGTATGGAAACCAATTTGACAATAAATTTCACATATTGAAAAAAAAAAATCACAGGGAGGAACATTCTTTTGCATACAAATCTGTGATGGGAGTTTTATTTAAAAGTAGTTGAGCTGGTGAAAGAAGATTTGGTGTCTTGATGAAGGATAACTATTTGAAAAAAATTGTCAAGCTGCTTTGGAAGTGCCTACTATTTTTAGCCAAAGGGATAATATAAAAGTTGTATGCATTTATCCCATAATCCTTCAGCCTTCCACTCACTGTGTGTGAGGTGCTATGCAGGTACCCTCCAGGTGTTTGACTGCTACTTTGCTCCTAAAGTACTAGCTGTTCCATTAAGGGTAAAGACAGAGTATCAGCATTCCTAGCTGTAATGAGAGGAAGGATCATGAAGAATGCTAAAAGAGAAAGATGTCAGAGAGAAGCTGATTAATTATAATTTACAGCTGAGGATCTTTTTTAAAAATATTTTTTAATATCCATTTGTTTAAGACAGACCATGCAAGCGGGAGAGGGGCAGAGAGAGATAGGGAGACGCAGAGTCTGAAGCAGGCTCCAGGCTCTGAGCTGTCAGCAACGAGCCCTACGTGGGTCTGGAACCCATGAACCTATCTGAGCCACAGTTGGATGCTTCACCGACTGAGCCACCCAGGCACCCTACAGCTGAGGTTCTTAATCTGGATAGAATTCAGGGAATCTGAGCTCAGATGGAAAAACATTACACCTTTATTTTCACTAATCTGTAACTGAAACTTAGCATTTACTTATGAATGTAGAAAACAAGCTACAGTAGTACTGGCTATTATCTGTGGCTTTATCTCCAATCAAAATACATGTTTCTTCCTATCACATATTTCATTGCAGCTATCTTGAAATACTGTTTACATTCATGAGCTACACTGAAACTACAGTACTTTTAATACCTTATTGCATCTTTAAAAAAAATTTTTTTTAATGTTTATTTTTGAGCACAAGAGAAGAGAGAACGTGAGCAGGGGAAGGGCAGAGAGAGGGAGACACAGAATCTGAAGCAGGCTCCGGCTCTGAGCTGTCAGCACAGAGCCTGACACGAGGCTTGAACCCATGAACTGCAAGATGATGACCTGAGCTGAAGTCGGACACTTAACTGACTGAGCCACCCAGGTGCCCTCTGTATTGCATCTTCTTAATGAGTTATTAACGATACATATAAACTTTCTGCCACACATTGGCTTTTAAAATATTTTTTATAACTGTATTTCAGTAAAACTGCTTTTCTTTGTAATCCTGTGAATTTGTTTAAAAGCACTATCCTCAGAAGGGATTCATAGGCTTTACTAGACTGCCAAAAAAGATCCTATTACCAAAATGGTTAGAAATCGTAGAGGACTTTTGAAGACTTCAATACAGAGGGAATAGAGTGTAAGCATAAGGGGTGAAAGTGGGCAGACAAAAGTGTGTTTTGTTTCTGTGCTGGGGTTGCAGATTTATACACCTATCTATGTGACTCCTAGAACTGAACCTTGCTGCTTCATTTTCTTCATCTGTAAAACGGTGCTAGTGCATCTCCCTCCCAGGATTGTTGATGATTAAATTGCCAAGCCCAGTGTTAGATGTGAGCTATTTATTACCTGGAGCATTGCTTTCCCAAAAGTACCTCCTTTTTTTTTTTTTTTTTTTTTTTTTTTTTTTTTTTTTGCCTAGTTCAGCACTTAATTCATATTATGTGTATTCCTTCCTAATTAAATGCTCTTTCAGAACAGGAAACCATGGCTTATATATGCTACAGAACATAGAGACATAAAGTAATCAATTTTGAGTGAAATAGCTCATCTAATAAACATTGAAATGCTAATAAGGTACTGTCTTATGCTCTGGAAATACAAAGATGGATAAGCAAGGTCCCTTGACCTCAAAGACTCCAGTGTGTTTGGACGGATAGATACATGAGCAGTTGATGATTAAAATCACCCTGGGCCAACTTTACTGGCTTGGAGTAGGGAGGACTGAAACCACATCACCCTTCTAAGTTCTCCCTTCTGTACAGAGTAAACCTAAGAAGACTTGAATGTGCTGTCACCCACGTTAATGTACCACAGTGTGTGGCACATATTACATTTGAGATGGTAGCTTTTCAGTTGAATGATACGAAACTGCCAATATGTTTTTAATAAAAAAGCTTCCTATGGATACATCTAAATAGTATTTAAAGCTGTAATAATTAATTCTACTTGCTGTCTCTCATAGGTGGTTTTGTGTGTCAGTGTTTTTAAAAAATTCTTTATTTTTGAGAGACTGGGTGAGTAGGGGAGGGGCATAAAGAGAGGGAGACAGAATTTGAGGCAGGCTCCAGTCTCTGAGCTGTCAGCACAGAGCCTGTTGCAGGGCTTGAACCCACAAACCCTGAGATCATGACCTGAGCCGAAGTCAGACACTTAACCAACTGAGCCACCCAAGTGCCCTTGTGTGTCAGAAATCTTGTGAACATCCAGATATCGGTCAGAATCGTATGTGATTGACTTTTAAGAACGTGACTGGAGGCAGATGACTTATTAGGGGCAGACTAGAAGATTCCAAAGGTTCTTCATGAAAATCCTTCATCATATATACTTTTGTAATACCTTATGCTTATTTACTGTCAAGGTATATTTAAGCATATACAGTTTTAACAGCATTAATACTGTTTTTATGTGTTCTTAATTTTGTTTCCAAATATTTGACGTGTCCTCTCAAATCACATTTAGAAATTAATATTTAAATTATTTAATAAAATGGTGTTTATTGTCTCAGAAACAGTCTCTGCTGTCTCATGAGGCCTGACACCTAATCAGTATGGCAAAATGATTTTATTTCAGATCAGCCAACATTTGGATATCCATTGATCATGTGGATTTGGAGTAACCCTGCCTGTGCTCCAAAATTAGGAGAAAATTGTGAGCTGTTGAATTCAAACATAATGTTTAGGAAACACTTTAGTAAATGTAGTTCTCGATTGCAAGAACTCTCCTTTTTGAATAAGCTTTTTCCATTCTGAGATGGTATGTACGTGTTTTCATTTTTTAAATTGCAACAGACAGTTGCAGGGGAAATTCTTCCTTCCCCAATGGCCTTTTAATCTCCGATTTTGAAGAAGCGGTAAGTGATGATTTTCTACTTCTGTGATTTTTTTTTTCTTCAGTCACCTTGGACTATATTTAATCCTTTATATACTGCTGAGATTTTAGCTTGACTAGAGTTCTGAAAATTTCTATTTCACATAGGGGAATTTAATTCCCATCCTGGCTTGGCTTCTCCTTTTCTTATAAAATTATATGCATGTTATAGTATAGCACGGATAGGTGTTAAACCAGTGATCATTATAGATGGATTATGAAGGGTCCTTCAAGAGGTAAGGCTGTAAATACACTTCATCTCAGTTCTATGCATACTGGAAAGAAAAATGGATGCCAGCTTCCCTCCCTGTTTCTGTGCCTAGTAGCCTTGGTTTTTAAAATTGACTTCATGTGTACTCTCGTTAGTCACTCTGAGGGATAGGTGTGGTGTGAACTTGGCCCTCTTGTTTCCTTTACAGCATGGAGAAAGTAGATGATTTGAGCAACCTAGGGAGCAGAGAGGAAGGGCGGTGTTGGGGGACTTCCTGCTGACTCCCCTGTAAACAGAATTCCACGCCTCAGTTAGGCTGGCCTTTTTCTGTTTCACTCCCTTGTCCTTCCTTTGTTTTCCCTCTGTCCCCGACCCCGACCCCATTTAAAGAGCTCTTGGTATGGTCAGCACCTCTCATCTCAAACCTAGTGACTGCTGGCCCCTTCTCCTCCCACACTTGAAGATCCTGGGTTGCCCATGGCTATCAGCAAGTATGCTAAGGGGGTTGAGTCCATAGAACATGGAGGGATTTGCATCTCGGCTTTTTTTTTTTAACTTCATCCCTTCAAAATTGATACACTGAAGGTGGCATCAGATAGCAGTCCCTGAAAGTTTAAAAAAAAAAAAAAAGTTTTAACATTCATTTTTGAAAGACAAAGTGAGCAGGAGGAAGGAGGGGGTAGAGAGGGGGAGGGAGACACAGAATCTGAAGCAGGCTCCAGCCTCTGAGCTGTCAGCACAGAGCCTGACGTGGGGCTTGAACCCACAAACAGTGAGATGATGACCTGAGCTGAAGTTGGATGCTTAACTGACTGAGCCACCTGGGTGCCCCATCCCTGAACATTTTAGTATTGAAACACAATCAGTGGCTAACGATTGTTGTAAATGTAGCAAGTTGGAGGTGTAAAGAGGTCCACCCTAAACTATATTCTTTGCCAAATTCTGTTTGAGAAAATGAGTTTATTTGCTTCTATTCACTGCTATATCAAACAAGCTGACAGGGTCCTTGGCTCCCCACATTGTCTCTGAGAAGTAGTCCATGGTTCTTGTTTCGCTTCTGTGCTCTACAGTGTGTTCTCATTCTTTTAAATGTTATGTTGTAATACTTGGATTATACATGGAGCCGTTTGATCAGTTCCTTGCCAATTTATGTCTTCGTTTTAGTCTATTCAGGCTGCTATAATAAAACACCATACATTGGATGACTTATAAACAATAGAAAGATTTTTCTCTAAGTTCTGGAGACTGGGTAGTCTAAGATCATGGTCTGGAATAGTGAATGGGGTAGCAGGCAAGGAACTAATTCCTGGTTAATGCATGGTGCTTTCTTGCTGTGTCCTCCTCATTCAGTGGAACAAGCTAGGGAGCTCCACTGAGTCCCTTTTTATAAGAGCCCTAATCCATTCATGAGGGCTCTACCCTCTGGACTTAAGTATCTTCCAGAGACCTCACCTCCTAAAACCATCACATTGGGTGTTAGGATTTCAGTGTTCAGAATTTGGTGGGGGGGGGGGGGAACACAAGCCTTAAATCATAGACCTCGTTTCACTACATCATACATGACTGTTCAGTGATGGGGGGAGGGGAGGGTGGTGGTGCAGAACTGTAGTTACCTGAGCATGACATACACATCTTACTTTTCATTATCCATGGTTTTCCCATCCTGCTCTATCCAGAGAACACTTACCTGTCCTGGAAGACTGAGCTTCCTTCTTACGTCCTCTGTGTAACCCTCCCTTCTCTCCCCATCCTCATTCCACTTCTCCCTTCCCTCCTTTTCTTTTCCCCTCGTCCTCCCACATGATTTTTCCATGTCAAAAGATTTACAGATCTATAGGAACATAATGGATGATGTGGATATGACCTCGGAGTAGATTAAGATGTAATAGTTGAATTGCATAATGACGATCACATAAACTACACAAAGTTTCTACCCTTAGTAAACTCTAAATGTGAATTTTGAAAAAGAAAAAGGGGAGATATACTGCTGGTCTGAGGTAAATAGTATTTTGGTATTTTCTGCCCAGTAATTTTATTATCTCAGCAAAATGTTTATCTTCTCTGGGGTACATTCTCAAATTTAAGGCCTTTGAGCTAAAAGATGGAAGGGATGGAAAGATTTCAGTTGCTCAATGTTGTATAACATTGGTTTTTCTACAGTATAATGTTGTTTACTCCCTATTATCTTAAAGCTGCTTCATTATTACTCTTAGCTTGGGGGTATGAAAATCGGTTTTTTTATTTTCAAGATAACTTCCATATGGAAAATCTAAACAGTACTATCTATAGACCAATTTTTAGTCAATATTTATTGGGAGAAAAAGTTTCTGCTACTTTTTAATGTTCTTTATAATTTTTATGGAAAATTCTACATGTTCTTACCCATTTAATGTTTTCATTCAAAAATTAAGCACTACCTACAAGAACTATTTATGGTGTGTGTTTTTAAATGTCTTTGTACCTTCAATTTACACATTTTTGAAGTTGTCAGACTGTTAAGGCATTGCTACTAACTATCTGTCCCCTTTGCTTATTTGGTGGGACCAAACAAAAAGAGGAGAAAACCTCTTAATTGGGTTCTTGATATGCTGTTTGGGAAATTTAGTGTGAAGTAGTAAAAAATGATAGATAATGCCAAATATGAATATAAGCTGGGGATCTGTGACATCTTGAATTCAAACATATTAAATGTACAGAATAGTTAATGTTAAGAAAGATTACTTGCAGTAAAAATCTGTGTTTTGTCATTATAAATTTCCCTTAAGTGGTAAATTTTGTTTGTATTTTGAAAACTCAGTTATAGCATGTGTTAGATTGTCCGCTCTGTCCTAGAATGAAAGGCATGTTTACATTCTGTGTAGAAATTGAACTCCTTTTCTTCGGATGTAGAGTGACTATAAATAGACTCACAGTACTTTAGATCAGATTTGCCCCCAAATGAGTTTATTGCAAACTTCAGGGAAAAAAAAGTTTATGTTGAAATGTGTATAAAACATACGGCCCTTAGTAAAATCTAGAGGAGCACAATCATGTTGTTCTTAATGTTGGTCACAGTGGATGGATGACTTTATTATTGGCACCTTACTAAGAATAGACTATTGGGATTTTTAGTCTGGAGTTGTGTATTGGTTGGTTTTTACAGTTGTACCACTGGATTTCTTTTTGTCATAGCTTGTGTGTGAAAGTTTTAAGCCTTATGCTATGGAGAAGTTTTTGGCCTTGGCGGGAGGAGTATAGCTGGCTTTGTCCATGGGAAAGCTGCTCTTGATTTAGAGGCAGTTACTGTATTTACACTTAGACCTTACTCAAAGGAGCATGCACTCAGTTTAAACTACAGGTGGCCCTGGTACACAGGCTTAGAATAACACTGGTGTTTTCCTAGGCATAAGTGTGTGAAAGACCATCTTTTTCACGTCTTTTAGGCATAAGCAACACAGTATCTGCTCATCTTTAATTGCAAGGCGTAGAAATCCTGTTGTGTGACTTACAGAGGAGCCACGTTTGGATTCATGCTGTTTGTCCGTAGGCTCAGATTCCATACCCCCGACCAGGCCCATTCCACCAGTTTGGCTGTGAGGAGAGAAACCTTCACCAGGAAAGCAGGGTTATATAAGGCCTAACCAAACCTAACTAGTGACAGTGGACACTCCAATAATAGTCACTTACTAAAGAATAATGTCATGCCACTTGAGAGACTACCCATGCTATTCAGTACTGAGGGCGGGGGGTGGGGGTGGGTAAGGGGTATATACAAGTTAAAAGGTTTTATATATGATGGAAGAGATTGAGAGCCTCAAAACCTGGTATCAGGCGTTCATCATTGCAGGAAGGAAAAGTGTCTCAAATGTCATTCTGAGAGTGAAGATTGTTTATAGAGGCGGGTTCTTACACCACCCACTTGGTAAATTCATAGTGTTAATTAAAGTCAGCATCTTAATGGGAGTACTTAGGTTTACAGGTCAGTCAGAACAGCTGCCATGGACTGATTAGCATCTTGGCAACATTAAAAGGCTTTTTTTTTTTTTAATTTTTTTTTTAAAAACCTTTGACTTTTCTATCTTGGCTATAGTTTTGGCTACATACACTGTTCCCTCAGATAACTGACTGACTGCTGGGTCCGGGTACTTAATTCTGTAGATAATTATAACCCCAAAGAATGAACTTGAAAGTAGTAAACATGATAAAAAGTAAAGAAACTGAGGCTAAAGTCTAGTTGTGGTAGACCTGTGAGACTGATGCTACCCAGATTAATGAAAAAATGCATAAATAAGCACAGTTAGATAAGCCCAAATAACAGAATTACATTTGAATTTTAGCTACTTTGAACAATGCTAGGCCAATACGTTTGGAAACTTTTATGAATTGGTATTTTTGTTGGAAAACAAAATTGAAGAAGAAAAAGAAACCCTGAATGATCTATAATCCTTTAAGACAGTGAAATGGTAAGTTGCACTCAAATAGTTTTACCAAACCTTAAGGGAAAAATAATTTCTAAGACCTGTTCTGGAAATGAGAAGAAATGCTTGTTTGATGAGGCTGGTAAATCTTTGTACAAACGAAATTGGAAAATATATGAATAGAAAACTAAAGATCAGCCTTTTTACATAGATACAAAAATCCTTAATAAAATGTTAAATATCAGTGTTGTGTATCAAAAAGTGTGTTCTATCCTGAGTGGGTGAATGGGTCAGTATTAGAAAAACTATTAATATTGTATACATTGAGCTAAGAGAGAAATCATTATGTTAATGTAACAAATGGCATTTAATACAATTCAACATGTGTTTAGGATAAAAATGTGCAAGATAAAAATGGGCACTAGAAAGGTTCTTGAATATCAAAAATTTACACAAAGCATCTAGTTAATGAAGACTTTGAAGTTTTCAAAAGAAAAGACAAGGCTGTCACCCCTTACTATTCAAGTATTCCATGATGTAACAGAAGTCCTAGTCACTGCAAATAAGAAAAAGTGACTTTAAACTTGTAAAAGTAAACTATCCACATCTGCAGGTGCTATGTTTTCTATGTAGACCATTTCAAGAAAACCTATAGAGAAACTACTAAAACTAATGACTTCGGCAGGATGGCTGGATAAAAACTAGGCCAACCTACAGAAATCTGTACCACTTTTAGTAAAGAACTAGTAAAAAAAAAATGGGAAAAAAACAATTCATTCTCAAAAGCATCAAAACTCAAAGTACCTGTTAGGTACGAATCCAACCAAATACTGCAAGGTCCCAGGGAGAAATATGAAATATTATTGAAGGTAGAGAACATGTTTCTGAATGGGAATATTTGATGGCATTAGTTATAATTTAACCTGAGCATAGTCAGGAAATCATTGAAATTAAAACCTCCAACAGAATCTTGCTTTTTCTTACGTTACTTGATAAGCTAATACTGAAGCTTCTGTGGAAAAGCAAAGGATCAAGAAACAAGCATGATTGTGTGGAAAAGGAGAAATGGCATGGGGAGATTTGCTGTACCAGGAACCCATGAGTATAATTAAGATGGCTTATTTACTTCTCTATTATTGTCATAATATAAATAAATCCATGCATAGGTATAAACTTGATCTATTTCACAAATGGCATTACAAACTTTTGAAGAAATGATGGACTGATGAATAAACATTGCTAGGATAACTGGCTACCCGTAGGGAGTTAAGATACTACTGGATTCTGTCCTCACACTCTGCACAAATACGTTCTAAACATATTAAATACAGAAACGCAAAAAGCAAGAACTTTGAGGAAAATGTAAGTGAAAATAGAAAGGATGACAGGATTTTTAAGCCAAAGAAAGCACAAACCATAAGTGATTGAAAAAAATGCTAAAAGCTGAAATACTTCACATGACAAAACAAAGGAGGGAGAAAATAGTTGGTATTACCATCAACAAGCCTATAATACATAGGCTTAATACCTAAAATACATACAGAACTCTTCTCTGTATGACAAGGCAAATGGTCCCTGGACAGAATGGGTAAATTCAAAGAATAGGAAATCTAAATGGTTAATAAACTGTAATAGTTTCATGTAGCTGTTGTGATAGTTGCCACAAACTGATTGGCTTAAAACCTTTATTTTCCTAGTTTGGAAGGTCAGATACCTGAAATCAAGTTGTATGCAGGGCTGCATTCTCTCAGCTCTGGGGGAAGACTCTTTCAAAGCTTCTTCCAGCTTTTGGAGTCTCTTGACATTGTCGTCGTAGCTTGTGATTGTGTCACCCTAGACTCTGCCTTCATCTTTACATTGCTGCCTTCCCTTCTGCCTGCCAGATATTCCCTGTGTCTCAGAAGGACACTGGTCATTAGATTTGGACCCCGCTTGATAACCTAAGATGATTTCTTCATCTCAAGATCTTTAATTTTATCCACAAAGACTTTTTCAACAAAAGTAGCTTTCATAAGCTCCAGGGGTTTAACATGGATGTCAAATACATGTTGGAGTCATTCAACCTGTTACAAAATTGGGATGATTAACATTCCTAGTAATCAAGGATGTTTAGATTAAAAGGAGATACCATTTCTTCCAGTTTGGTGAATTTGGAAAAATGAAACTTTAATAAGGATATAGGAGAATGAGTAGTTACATGGTTCTGGCTGAAGTTGTAGATCTTTTCAAACAATCTGTTCAACTTGTAGCAGTGTAGTGCCTATACCTTGTGAACTGGAAATTGACCTGCCAGGAGTATAGTCTAGGGAAACTCAAGCACAAGGAAACCCATAGAGGAATGTCTGTCGCAACGCTGAAATACTGAAGGAGTGAAAACAACTCAAGTACTTATCAATAGGCGAGTGAGTATAAAGTACGATATGTTCATACAATAGAATGCTATAAAACTGGTGAATCTCAAAGACAGTGATCAAAAAAGTTGCAAAATGGTTTGTATGGCATAGTTGTATTTATATGGTTTTTGTAACACATAGAGTTTTTCTATATGAATACATGCACATAAAGCTTACTGAAATTAGTAGCACTTTCAGAATAGGGTTTATCTCTGGAAGTCTGGATTATTGGTTTGAGGGTGGTATATAAAGGGCTTCAAGTGTGTCTAATTTATTTTCATTAAACATCCTTTACTAGGTTGTGTAGTGTTCCCCCCCAAATTCAGGTTCTTCAGAATCTCAAAATGTGACCTCATTTGGAAGTAGGGTTGCTGTAGATGTAATTACGGTGGGGGGCATACCAGAGTAGAGTGTGCTCTTAAGTTCTATGACTAGTGTCCTTAGGAGAAGAAAGATACAGGGGAGGACGCCCTGAGAAGATATGAAGATCGGGGCAGACGTTGCAGTGATACATCTGTAAGTCAAGAGACTAAGAATTGCTGGGAACCACCAGAATGTGCTGGAAAACATGGACCAGATTCTCTTGAGCTTGCAGTAGGAATAAGTCCTGCCAACACTTCAATTTTCTATTTCTAGCACGAAGAACTATGAGGGGGGAAAAAAGCCCTATTTCAAGTCATCTAGTCTGTGGTATTTTGTTACATGGCCCTAGGAACTGAATGTGTGTCTAAGATGTTAAGATTAAAAGTTGGGTGATGAGTATGTGAGTGTGTAACATTTTCTTTTTCTTTTTAAATATTGCACCTTAAAAATACTTAGTGAATAATCCCCACTAATCTGATTGAATTTGCTATGATTAACCTTTTTGTTGAAGTTGAAGAAAATAAATGTGTATGTAATTGTCTAAATGAGCAGTGCTGCAAATGTTGCAGATGGACTCATGGCTGATAGTTGCAGTAAAATCCCAGCAGTATGTTTTCTGTCGTCTTTTAAGGTTTTAAATATTGAAGTGGGGGACTAATTCACCATCTGAAAAAGTTGTTCTTGGCCACTGTCCAGTATGGTAAATGATTATGCATCGGGACCTACTTATAAAAGTATTTGGGCTATGAGACATTACGATAGACATCAGGGTCAAATCCTGATTCCTATTTAACTCCCTCTGTGGTGTTAAATGATTACTTGCTTGGCTTCAGTTTTCTCATTTATAGCTTAGAGATTCTAAATAGTACTACTTCATTGCCAGGTGAATAGTAAAAGCGATAATCTAGAAAGTGCTAAACCCCGCCATTTAGTAAAGACTCAAATTGAAGCTCTGTTATGGTTCATAGCAATAGCATTATAAATTACTGTACTTCAACAGATTATGAAAGTACTATAGTTGAAATATGAGCTAGAACAGTTTGTAAAAATACTACACTAATAACCTTGAGAGTACTTTGTATTCCTGTGCATGGCATTGGGTTTTGTCTGATTTACTCTCCATCTGTGTCTCACACTCAGTAGCCCATCTTGTGTATTTTTTGAGACATAAATGTAAACCCACGAATTTGTGGATTTTTTCTGTAATTTTCACCTGTGGCCCTACTTAATGTTTTTTGTTCCATGATTGATGCAAGAAAAGTATTAAATTTACTAAAGGTTGTAAAAGAAAAAATGACATTTGGAAGATGAAGTTAAAAAATAAGACCACTAGAAACAATTCAAAAAGTTGTAGAGAGGAGAGAAGGTGTTAACTTCATATACTTGGAGATAAAAAGGCTGTCACTCACCTGTGTTTTCGGGTTAACTGTATCACTTACCGTCTTTTTTACAGTGTTTATTTCGATCACTCAGTCTCGTCACCCAATCTCATCACAAATGTACTTTTTTTTTTTTAATGTTTTTATTTTTGAGACCAAGACAGAATGTGAGCAAGGGAGGGGCAGAGAGAGAGGACACACAGAATCCGAAACAGGCTGCAGGCTCTGAGCTGTCAGCACAGAACCCAATGTGGGGCTCAAACCCACAAACCACGAAATCATGACCTGAGCTGAAGTTGGACGCTCAACAGACTGAGCCACCCAGGTGCCCCGCAAATGCACTCTCAATCCCCTCACTTATTTTACCCTTCCCTCATTTCATCCATTCCCCCCACTCCTCTCCCCTCTGGTAACCATCTGTTTATTTTCTATAGTTAAGAGACTGTTTCTTGTCTTGTCTCTTTCCCCCCTGCCTTTTGCTCATTTGTTTCTTAAATTCCACTTATGAGTGAAATCAGATGGTAATTCTTTGACTGACTTCACTTAGCTACATCCATGCCATTTCAAATGACAAGATTTCATTCTTTTTTTATGGTGGAATAATATTTTAATGTGTGTGTATATCATAGATTCTATATCAGTTGATGGATACTTACCCTGTTTCTGTATCTTGGCTATTATAAATAATGTTGCTTTAAACATAGGGATGCATGTACCCCCTTTGAATTACTGTTCTTGTGTTCTTCAGGTAAATAAGCAGTATTGTAATTGCTGGGTAACAGGATAGTTCTAATTTTAAGTTTTTGAGGAACCTCCATATTGTTTTCTAGATGGCTATGCCAGTTTGCTTTCCTACCAACAGTGCAAAAAAAGATCCCCCCTCCCCATCCCTGCCAACACCTGTTGTTTCTTATGTTGTAGACTTTAGCCATTCTGGTGAGTATGAGGTGATCGTTCATTGTGGTTTTAATTTGCATGTTCTTGATGTCAAGTGACTATGAACGTCTTCCCATGTATTTGTTGGCCATGTGTATGTCGTCTTGGGAGAAATGTCAGTCTGTGTCTTCTGCCAACTTTTTTTTTTAATCTTTATTTTTGAGGGAGAGAGAGAGACATAGCGCGAGCAGGGGAGGGGCAGAGATAGAGGGAGACATCGAATCTAAAGCAGGCTCCAGTCTCCGAGCTGTCACCACGAGCTGTGAGATCATGACCTGAGCTGAAGTTGGACACTCAACCGACTGAGCCACCCAAGCGCCCCTGTCTTCTGCCAGTTTTTTAATTGGATTATTTGTCTTTTGGGTGTTGAAGTTGTATCAGTTCTTTATATATTTTAGGTAATAGCCCTTAATTTGATGTATCCTTTGGAAATATCTTTTCCTATTCCATAGGTTGCCTTTCAGTTGTATTGATTGTTTCCTTCACTGTGAAGAGGCTTTTTATTTTGATGTAGTCCCAGTAGTTTATTTTTTATCTTGTTTTCCTTGCCTCAGGGGACTTATCTGGAAAAAAAAGGTTGCTATGGCTGATGTCAGAAAAATTATTGCCTGTGCTCTTTTCTAGGATTTTTATGGTTTAGAAAGTGGTCCAATTTCATTCTTTTACCTGTAGCTGTCCAGTTTTCCCAACACTATTTGTTGGAGACTTTTTCCCGTTAGATATTCTCTCCTGCTTTGTCAAAGATTAATTGACCATATAATTATGGGTTTATTTTTGGATTTTTTATTCTGTCCTGTTGCTCTATGTGTCTATTTTTGTGTTAGTGCCATACTTTTTTGATTACTATAGCTTTGTAGTATAACTTGAAGTCCAGAAGTGTGATGCCTCCAGCTTTGCTTTTCTTCTTCAAGATTGCTTTGGCTATTTGGGGTCTTTTGCAGTTCAATACAAATTTTAGACTGGTTCTAGTTCTGTGAAAAATGCTGTTGGTATACTGATAGGGATTGCATTAAATGTGTAGATTGCTTTGGGTAGTATAGCCATTTTACCAGTATTTTTCAAAAATACTGGAATGTGAAATGTCTTTCCATTTCGGTCTTCAATTTCTTTTGTCAGTGTTTCGTAGCTTTCACAGTTACAGGTCTTTCACCTCTTTGGTTAGGCTTCTTCCTAGGTATCATTATATTAGGTATAGTAATAAATGGTATTGTTTTCATAAGTTCTCTTTCTGCTGTTTCGTTATTTGTGTATAGAAATGCAACAGATTTCTGTAGATTGATTTTATATTCTATGACTTTACTTGAATTAGTTTATCAGTTAAAGCAGGTTTTTTTTGTTTTGTTTTTTGATGGATTTTTGTTTTTGTGGAGTCTTTCAGGTATCTATGTAAGGTATCATGTCATCTGCAAATAGTGAAAGTTTTACCTTTTTCTTGCCAATTTGGATGCATTTTATTTTTTTGTCTGAATATTGTGGCGAGGACTCCCAGTACTATGTTGAATAAAAGTGATCAGAGTGAGGGGCACCTGGCTGGCTCAGTCTGTACAGCATGCAACTCTTGATCTTGGGGTTGTAAGTTTGAGCCCTATGTTGGGTGTAAAGATTACTTTTAAAAAAATCTAAAAAATTTAAAAAGGTGGTAAAAGTAGACATCCTTGTCTTGTTCCTCACCTTAGGGAAAGGCTCTCAGTATATTCCTACTAAGGATATTAGCTCTGGGTTTTTCATAGATGACCTTTATTATGTTGTGGTATGTTTCCTCTAAACCTACTTCATTGTGGGTTTTTATCATAAATGGATGTTGTACTTTGTCAAATGCTTTTTCTGTGTCTATTGAAATAATAGAATTATTTATCCTTTCTCTTATTGATGTGATATGTTATATTGATCTGTGAATATTGAACCACCCTTGTAATCAGGAATAAATCCCACTTGATTGTGGTGAATGATTTCTGTATTACTTTGGATTCTGTTTGCTAGTATTTTGTTGAGGATTTCTGGGTCTGTGTTCATCAGACATACTAGCCTTTAGTTCTCTTTTTTTTTTTTTGTGGTGTCTTTATCTGTTTTTGGTATCATGATAATGCTAGCCTCACAGAATGAATTTGGAAGTTCCCCTTCCTCTTCTATTTCTTGGAATCGTTTGAGAAGAATAGGTATTAACTCTTCTTTAAATGTTTAGTAGAATTTGCCTGTGAAGCTGTCAGGTCCTGGACTTTTGTTAGGTGTTTTTTGATTACTGATTCAATTTCTTTGCTGGTAATTGGTCTATTCAAATTTTCTGTATCATCTTGTTTCAGTTTGGGCAGGTTATATGTTTCTAGAAACTTACCCATTTCTTCTAGGTTGTCCAATTTGTTGGCATGTAGTTTTTCATAAATATTCTCATAGTTGTATTTCTGTGGTGCTATTGGTCCTCTATCATTTATGATTTTATTTATTTGGGTCATTTCTTTTCTTGATCTGGAGAGAAGTTTATCATTTTTTTTAAAGCTTATTTGGAGAGAGCAAGAGCTGTGGGGAGGGGTAGAGAGACCGAATCCAAAGCAGGCTCCACGCCAACAGCATGGCTCACTCCCACGAAGCGTTAGATCATGACCTGAACAGAAACCAAAAGCCAGACACTTAACCGACTGAGCCAGCCGGTGCCCTAGAGGTTTGTTAGTTTTACTGATTTTTTTTCCCCCCTCCAAAGAACCAGTTCCTGGTTTCATTGATCTGTTCTATTATGGTTTATTTTTGTGTGTTTTGTTTTTTAGTTTTTATATCCTTTATTTCTGCTCCAACCTTTATTTCTTTCCTTATCCTGGTTTTAGGTTTTGTTCTTCTAGTTCATTTAGGTGGAAGGTTAGGTTGAGATTTTTCTTCTGTATAGGCCTATATTGTAATAAACTTTCCTTTTAGACCTGCTTTTGCTGCATCCAAAACATTTTGAACCATTGTGTTTTCATCTTCATTTATTTCTGTGTACTTTATTTCCTGGTTGATCCATTCATTATTCAGTAGTATGTTATTTAATCCTATTTTTGTGGTTTTCTTGGTGAATGACTTTGTTTCTCAGTGTATGGTCAGAAAAGATGCATCGTATGACTTGGATGTATTTGAATTTTTTGAGGCTGGTTTGTGGCCTGATACTTGATCTGTGCTGGAGAATGTTCCATGTGCATTTGAAAAGAATGTGTGTTCTGTTTTAGGAGCGAATGTTTTTGAATATACCTGGTAAATCCATCTGGTCCAGTGTGTCATTCAAAGCCAGTTTTTCCGTGTTGATTTTCTGGTTAGATGATCTGTCCATTGATGTAAGTGGGGTGTTCAAGTGCCTTGCTGCCATTGTGTTATCATTGGTTGGTTCCTTTGACCTAGTTATTAACTGTTTTAATTATCTTGTTGCTACCATGCTGGGTGCATAAATAGTTACAGTTGTTACATCTTGTTGGATTGTCTTTTATTATAAATGTTCTCCTTTGTCTCTTATTACAGTCTTTGTTTCAAAATCTATTTTGTCCAACATAGCTTTGCTACTTTAGCTTTCTTTTGACCACCATTTGCGTGATAAATGTTTTTCTGTCCTCTCACTTCCAATCTATAGGTGTCTTTGGGTCTGAAATGAGTCTCTTAGGGGCAGCATATACATGGGTCTTGTTTTTTTTGTTTTTGTTTTTTTATCCATTCCATCACGCAATATCTTTTTATTGGAGTGTTTAGTCAATTTACATTCCAAGTAATTATTGATATGTATTTATTGCCATTTTATTAATTATTTTGTGGTTGTTGAAGATTTTCCCTCACCCTTTTTTGTTTTTTTCATGGTTTGCTGATTTTCTTTAATCTATTTGGATTTCTTTCTTGGTATTCTTTGCACATTTATTATTGATCTGTGATTATCATTAGGTTTGTATATAACATCTGTGTATACAGTCTATATCAAGTTGATGGTCCTTTAATGGAACCATTAAAGGTGGTTCCTTTAATGATGGAACCCATTCTTTACTCCTCCCCATGTTGTAGGTACATGTATATAGGTCATATACCTAAAACATACCATAGTTAAAACATATACCTAAAGGAATCATTTCTATTCTTTTATTTTGTGAGTTCCTTGACTGATATTTTACAAAAATGCTCATTTTTACTATTATTGTGTTTCCTGCCTTTATACTGTAACTTTTGGTTTCCTTTTCCACTCAGAGTCCCCTTTATTATTTCTTACAGGGCTGGCTTAGTGGTCATAACTCTTATAGTTTTTGTCTGGGAAGCTCTTTATCTCTCCTCTTATTCTGTGTGATAACCTTGTGGTGTAGAATATTCTTGGTTGCAGGTTTTTCCCATTCAGCACTTTGTATATATCATCCCACTCCTTTCTGGCTTGGAATGTTTCTGCTGAAAAACCCACTGATAGCCTTATGGTGGGGTTTCCTTTGTATATAACCATCTTTTGTCTTGATTCTTTTATAGTGTTTTTTTCCTGTATCACTACATTTTGCCATTTTGATTACAACATGCCTTGGTGTCGATCTGCTTTTGTTAATTTTGTTAGGGTTTCTCTGTGCCTCCTGGATCTGGATATCTGTTTCCTTCCCCAGGTTAGGGAAGCTTTCAGCTATTATGTTTTCAAATATATTCTGTCCCCCTTTCTCCTTTTCTTCTGGGACTGCTATAATATGAATGTTACTATGATGGAATTGCTGGGTTCCCTAAGTTCTTTTGTGTAACTCTTTTTCTCTTTTGTTAACCTTGATTTCTTTCCATTACTCTTTTAAGTCATAAATTTGTTCCTCTCAGCCTCCTGTCCCTTCCATCCAGCATGTTTCTCATTTTGTTTATCGAGGCCTTTATCTCTATTTATTCTTTATCTCTGTGTTAAGGGTATCACTCATGACCTACACTCTTGTCAAATCAAGTGAGTATCCTTCTGATGATTGCTTTAAATCCTCTATCAGACATGTTACTTACACCTGTTTCACTTAGATCTCTGGCCTTGTCCTGGTCTTTTATTTGGGACATTCCTCTGTCTTATTTTGTCTAAGTATCTGTGCCTATTTTGTGTATTAGGAAAGTCAGTTACTTCTCCTTTAATGGCCCTATGAAGAAGAAATCCCATAGTGCCCTGGATTTTAGCATCCCCTGTTTCTCAGGGCCTGGTGCTTCTGGGATTGTCGTCAGTGTGTGCTCCGTGCACTCTGCTGTTGTGTCCTGGCTGGTTTTTTGTTTGTTTTGTTTTGTTCTTCCCTTTAGACCAGCCTTCTGCAGAGGCTTTCTTTGTGTGTTGTGGGCAATGTTTGGTCCCTGGTCTGAATGTGCTAAGTTTAACTAGGTATGCTTTGATCTACTTCTGAAATGAGACCTGTCTGTGTTGCCACTAGGACAGAGGACTTGGAAAAACCCCAGGGTTGGGGGTTGTGGTGTGGGCAGGGGTTTGGGCTGGTCTTCTGAGAGAGGGGTTCCTGCAGGCCAAGACTGAGGCAGGTGTGACTGGGAAGGATGGTTCCACCATAGTGCAGGGGTTGGGACTTGGTATGAGCAAGTTAGGTAATGAGTACGGGCACTGGCTGGTTACTGCAGGTAGCCCTGTGCTCAATGCTGAAGGGTGGGGAAGAAAATGGCACCTGCCAGTTCTTTTGTTACTGGTAGGATCTCACCCTCGATACTCCCTCTTTGGGACATGCTGTGAGACGAGCAACTAACCTTCCAACTGTGTGCCCCAGGTGCTCTTCAGATAACTGTTTCCATACTGTTGGTCTACAGGCAGTTTGCCCTTCAGCACCAGTATCCTCCAGCCTCTCCCAGGGCCAAGCATGCTGACCCAGGCTTTAAAACTCCAGGCTTTAAGCTGTGCTTGTTTCAAGAACTCATGAAATCTAGGTCCTCTCACTTTCCAAGCCACTTGCGGTAGGGGTTCATTTTCCCCATGTACTCCCCTATTTGCTAATCTGCCTCTCCCCCTTCTCTGTGACCACGTTTATGATCCAGTTCTCTCCCACCTTCTTTGATGTGGCTTCCGCTCTATCTTTAGTTGTGGAGTTTGTTCCGCCAGACTTCATGTTGATTTCTGGGATATTTAGTATGATCTCATTGTTGTATTCCTAGGATAAAGGGAGCCTAGGGTCTTCCTACTCTGCCACCATCTTTTTACAGTCTACTTTCATTTATATGGGATGTCGATCATTTAGTTTTTCCACCTGAGTAATTTTAGTGTCCTCAATAAAATAGACAGTGGGACATCAGTAATTCAACTATGTTGCACAGAATGAAATTCTTTACGTGTAGTTCACACACACTTTGCTTTCTCACATGATAACATCTGTCCCTTAAAACTCAAACATCTTTTCCTAAAAACTCATGGATAGTTTGAGTCATTGGTGACCTGAATGTTCTTCTTCGAGTTTAATGTGGATTAGTAATATAACAATTGGTGAAACAAGTCTCCTTTTCAACATAATGAACAATATCATGTCAGGAAAGCTAATCAAAAGCTTTACTTCTTTGTTTTGATTTTATAGGAGGTCTGTGGGTGTGAGGGAACAAAAAACACCTTTTGTTTGAAGTTGGTCATGTATAGTCCAACAATAATAACTAAGCTCTGTGACTATTTTCTTGCTCCCTCTGAGTCCCAAAACCCTTTCTCTAAAGGGCAGCCATGTTAACTGTTTAGTTGGAGATGGTAAGAGGCATTTATGTAGAGACTAGATCTCTAGTCTTTAAGAGTGAATGTTACATGTGGAAAAGTGATAGCAAATATTCTGTCAATATAGAGAACTTCTTAGAATTATAGGATTTTAATCAGCAGGTTTCTGGGGATTGTAGGATTTGACCACATTTTTTGGCTGGGGAATATAGAAGGCCTTCTGGGTTGCTGAGAAAGTTGGTGTCATTTAGAACTTTGTGCTTTAAATATTACTGTTGATCTAATCTAGGGCTTTGAGGTGCTGCAATGCGCAATATTAATCTGATACGGTTTTCTTATATTGACCATTTGACATATGACTTGAGATACAGATATGTTGATCTATAAACTAAAATAATTTTTTTAATGTTTGTTTTGAAAGAGAGAGGTAGAGAGCAGGGGAGGGACAGAGGGAGCGGGGGAAAGAATCCCAAACAGACTCTACACTCTCAGCGTAGAGCCTGATGTGGGGCTCGAACCTATGAACCCAGGAGATCATGACCTGAGCCGAAATCAAGAGTCAGATGCTTAAACGACTGAGCCACCCAGGCACTCCTAAACTAAAGGGTTTTTGATTCAGTAGAGTCTACTTAAACATTAGAAATAGTTATTACTTTATGGCTGTATATTATTCCATTTTTCAAGTATAGAGCTGTGGATGGAATTTATTTCACAGAAAAAATGTCAGACGGATGGCCTCTGATCTTGTGATACTAAATAAGCCTTTGCTGGACAACTGTTGTCAAAGTAATTCTTAGCTGAGGGAAGACTTGTCACATCATTGCCTGTTTTATATATTTTTTAAATGGGTGGCTGTACAAAGCAGAGGTTGCCAGAGCTGCTGATGGATCTTAGTATTTTGAAGAATAAGTACTTGAAAAGACACATATTTGACAGGGACCCTGAGCGCTAGTCCCTGTGCTAGTATAGGGGCAAAAGGGAGGAAACCAGTTTTATACAAATAAGTTAACATTACTCACCAGACATTTTAAGTCAAACTGAACTGGGAACAGACATAAACATCTAACTACATGTAATATACGGCAGGATTGACTGTCAAATAGATGTAAAAACAATGTGTCATAGGAACAGGTGCTTTTCTCTGGGGAGATTGCAGAGGGAGGATTGGGATGAGTCGTGAAGGATGAGAAGAATGTTATTAGGTGGAAAATGGAGGAAATAGGCTATCTAGAATTGGGAAGGGGCGGAAGGGCCAGACCTGTTGATCAAGCCTCTGCCATGCCAGTTGTGTGCTTGGTGATTTCTGAATAAACGTGGACGCGGTCATCTGATAGTCCACCATCCATCGCGCTGAGAGGCTGACATTACTTCCCCATCGTACAAGTGAAAAAACAGGCTCACTGTGGCACCCTTCACTCAGCATGTGGTGAAGACTGGGTTTCCCGGTGGGTCTGTCACATAGCTGGGTGCTTCAGCAAGTTGCTGCTAGCATGATGACGTCATCCTCCTGTTTTTTCTCCTCTGCTGCCTCCCAGGAGGGATTAAGTTACCTCACAAATGGGTAAAGGTTTTGTGACCGGTGAATTGGAAAAATATAACTGATTTAAATGGGAAAATCTCCTTAATTGCCTCTACCCTGCTATTTCAGGTGGCTAAGAGCTTACTCAGAGTTAAGTGTGCTCTGCAGGACTGGTCTTCGGAAGGCAAAACAGAAACCTTCAATGACTGACTTTGGCTTAGGAAGGTCTGGAATCTACTTGAGGGTTTTAGAACAATTTTAAAATGGCAGAGCCTCAAAATCGGCCTTCATACCCATTTGGTCCTCAGTGTTGGCTCTTACTAACTACAGAAGCAGAAAAAGTCTATTGATAGAACAGAACAAGTTCTTGGCAGTTATTCAAAAGATTCCTTTTTTTTTTTTTTTGAGTGCATTACCTATTCACCCTTTCAAACAAAACTACAGACTAAATGATCGAGTTAATCTTAAGATGTGTTTTGTCCCAACTCAAAGAAAGATGGTCATACAATCAAATACAGTTCTTAATCTTGTGTTTACTTAAGGATGTTCAGCTCCTTCCTCTATCCTTCTTGATGCAAAGGTTACAGTGTAAATAAAGGGGTTTTTTTTGCCCCAATTACTTCTCAGACTGGTTACTAATATATTCCTACTCTATTGATTACCATTCTATATTCGAACTAGGTAGATGGAGAAGAAAAAAAGGTATTCAATTTAGTGTTAGTTATATGAACCTTGACTTAAATTCTGAATGCAGAAGAGAATATAATTTAGGTAGTTTGTTTTATACCCATTAAAATTTAAAGACATTTGGTCATACTCTACCTGCTCATTTATCTTTGTATTCAAGTATGGCTATAGGAAATCCAGTTTGGAGTATTAAATATACAGAATTCAATATTGAACTCATGCACATTCTAATTATACCCAAACTGAAATTATCACCCTTGTAATGGAAAAACAAAATACATACATTATTGAATGAGGAATAGTATATATTAGGATATAGAGGATAATGACACTGAGTTTATCCAGCCTTCACTAAGAACTTACAATAGATAACTACATGTGCTAGATACTGTGCTAGAGGATGAGTACTGAAAATGAGCCATTGAGTCCTAGCTGTGAAGGAAGTTAATGGAGTAGATAATTCTGTAGAGGGAGCTCTGTCAGCTGCTGCATTATAAACCATCCCAAACTCCTGTATATCGGGGCAGTTTCTTCTTTTTATAAACTGTAAAATAAGAGTCAGTATGTGTTATTGCTCAGAAGTCTAGGGTTGACCAGGTGAGTCTTCAGTTCTGTGTGGTCACCTCACGATCATGTAGACCTCTCTGCTTATCAAGGCCTTTCACACATGTTGGTCCATCTGTAGACTGATGTAGGGTGGGCTCAGTTAGGCTGCCTGGCCTCTCCTCCACTTAGCATCTTGTTAGTCAGGCTAGTTTTCTTTACTTTGAGGGTGGTGGGGTTCCGAGAGCTGGGGAACAGGGCAAGACGGTAAGGCTTCCTGAGGCTTAGACTCAGACCTGACATGTCTGTACTTCTGTTCTAGTCTCTTTACTACTTAAGTTCAAAGGGTGTAGAAATAGATCCACCTCCTGATGGAAGGAACTGCTCTAAGCCACATTGTAAGGGCTGTCATTAGAGGGAGGGAAGTAATTGGTGTCGTTTGCAATCAGTGTACCTACCATAGGAACAAACCCGCCTATTAGAAGGCATAAAGCCTGTGTAAGGTCTTCTATAGTGACTGCCGCAATAGGAGTGCAGGAAACTATAAGCTGTTTGAATTGAAGAAGATAAATTTCAGGATTGATAATTGTAGAAAATGAGACCAGATGAAAGCAAAGAGGACCAAGCTGGAGAGGCTTGTATTTCATTCTTGGCCGCTTGGGTGTTATCCTTTGAATAGAGCAAGCCATCTAAAGTTTTAAGCAAAAAAAGAATGCCATTGTAAACTTCATTACTTTTTGTCTATAGGTTGCTCTGGCAACAGAATGAATCCAAGGTGATGGGAGATTAGATAACGATGCTATTGCAAAGTTCTACACTGTGGGAATGATTTTGAAGGCCAGACTAAAGCAGTGGAAAGTATTCATTCAAGTGTGATAAAACCTGACCATGCTAACTGCTCATTCACACAAGCTCTTTTGAGCCAACACTGTTAAGTGTTTGAGTAAGGTTAGCATTCCCCGTCCTCCATGTCATGGTGGCTTCTTGGAGCTTTGGTGCTCCTACACTAACTAAACTTTCCTCCTGCATCTGTTAGGCATGCCAGTAAATAGAAATAGTAATCCTGGCTTACGTTAGTGAAGAAATGGTGGTTGGTCATGTGGTGATTTAAAATGTGTCTGCTTTGGGGGCACCTATGTGGTACTGTTGGTCTTCAGCTCAGGTCATGATCTCATGGTTTGTGAGTCTGAGCCCCCACATCGAACTTGCTCCTATGAGCACTGTACCCCTTTCTGTGACCCTCCCCCTGCTTATGCACATGCTCTCTGACCTTCCCCCGAAAAAAACAAAAACCTCACGTGTACAGAGAAAAAACAAGTGTCTACTAATATACTTAATTACCAGAGCCTTTAATGACTTTGAAAGTCATTAAATTGGTTAATATAAGGAATAATGAAGAGCCTGAGTAAATTTTGGGGTTTTCATGTATCTGTACCTGTTCTAGTACATAGTACTTGACTGTCCAGGTAATTCCCAACTTCATGTTATTTAAAAAATTTATTGTCTTTCATTTAAGCATATTCAAAACTCCTTTCTGTGTTCAAGAATATTAAGAGGAGAAAGCATTTGTATATTAAAAATTTTTTTATTGAATATGTCTGAGAACATGTGAGAGTAGTGATTAACTTATGAGAGAAAATGAGAAAATACATTATGAGAACTTAATTTACAATAAAATATATAATTTTAAGTTGATGTAATTCTGCCTTTTAATATTCTGTTCTTGCCAAATCCTAGTATGCATTTAGTTACTGGCAGAAAACTTACATAGTTTTCAAACTTTAAGTGAATCCAGTGTGTTTTGTGGATTCTTAGAGATCTTGAATATCATAGCCCTGGATACTGTGACTTGTGGAATCATTTATTAAAGTTTCTTCAGTATTGCCTGTATCTTACAGATACTATGTGGGCAATGCTGAGTGAATGCATTTGGCTATTTCTGTCATCAGGGTGGAGATTTCTGGAAATTTGAGTAATGAAAATTATAACCTTCTTAACATTTTAGGTGGAACCTGAAAGTTAAGATACAGAGATGCCTATTTCTGATTTGTGCATAACACTTTTCTACTACCTAGATGATGACCTCCTTAATAGAGGGGCCGTGTTGTGTTCCTTGTGATACAGGCTCTAGCCCTTGTCAGTGTATAGTGTGTATTACATGTTTGTTGTGGTTAATGATTATTTAAATATCATTCCTTTGGGTAAAAGGAATTTAGAGCCTGTAGCTGCTGTGTTGTTTACCTACTCACGTGGCAGTTTGTACCTTTTTCCTTTGGTGGGAGAGCACCAGTAAAGGGGATCGTTATTGATATATTGGCAATTATAAAAGCTTAATTTATGATAAGAGCTCAGATATCCCATGGAGAAGTAAGTTTTGTGTTGATTCCTTCCTCACAAGCCTGTTCTATTAGTTTATTAGCCTCAGCATTGACATTTTGGACCAGATAATTATTTAACTGGGCTATCCATGTACACTTTGGAATTTTTAAAAGCATCCCTGGCCTCTACCAGTACATGCCAATAGTATTCTGTCATCGAGGCAGTCGAAAATGTCTTCAGGAGCAGCCAAATATGCCCTGGAAGGGAAAATTGTCCCCTATTTGGAAACCACTGTGTTGGAGATAAACAGTTGTTTCTTATAGTTGCGTGTATTCTGGGACTCCAGCGAGTTCTATCATTGCCTTAATCCCCTTACCTTGTAGTGAGAAAAATACAATGAATTGGTAAAATTCTCAAATCATTTTTCAACCACAGGACCTTGAATTTGAGATGTGTTACTGAGTCAGAATATAGTTCCTGTCTAAACTGTTTACCCTTAAGAATTAGCAAACCAAAACAAAGTTAGAATTTTTTAACCAGATTTACTGAGGTATTGACAAATGGACAAAAATTACACATGTGTAAGGTGTACAATGTGATGCTTTGGTACGTGTACGTTTTGAAATTGATCACAAACTAGTTAACCTATCCATCCCCTCACATAGTTTCCATTTGTGTGTGTGATGAGGACACTTGAGATCTACTTTTTTGGCAAATGTTGAGTATACAGCATTCTTTACTGTAGTCACCAGGCTGTGCATTAGGTCTCCACAACTTAGTGATTTTTTTTTTTAATAGAAAGAAGGAATTCATGTTTGAAGTTGTGTGTTTTCCAGGTGTAGTTGACACACAGTGTTACGTATTTTCAGGTATATGCATAGTGATTGGACAAGTTTATACGTGATGTTCGGCCCACAAGTATGGTAGCTGCTGTCTGTCACCCTACAATGCTGTCACAATATGATTGACTATGTTGCTTACTCTGTGCCTTTTAGTCCCATGACTTAGAGAATTACTTCTTAAAATCCAAATGTTAAATAATCCTACAGCACCTAATGTGATGATGTAAATGGTCTTCCTAGTAAGGCTTCACCTGGTCAACGTTAATGGGCCAGCACTTGACATGATTTGAAGCTAGGAAGAGTCCACGTTCTGTGTGTCTTCATAATAGTCCAGATGTGAACTGAATGATGAGACAAGTTTCATGGTTTCCGATTTTATTTTTATAAGTGAATATTAAATATTACAAGGAGTACAACTAAATGCTTTTGTCAAAATGGCAAAATTGTCAACATGCCTCAAATTTTTTTTTTTGTCCCTTTTGTATCCCGAGGGCGTTACGGTATGCCTGGGGCTTAGGCTACGTTCTATATAATGAAAATGATAAATGTTTGAGTGTTGCCTGTTTGTTGAATCTTTGAAACAGACTTCAGGTGAGACTTAAAATTAAAGCAAATAAGCATTAAAGGATCTTTAAAGCACTAAGGATGCCATGGTTTGCAGCAATAAACTAAGTGATTTGTGGCCATTGTGGTCCTCTTTTCCTCCACCCGCTACTACCCTTCCGGTTACCAGATCTGTTAATTCAACCTTTGAAGTGACTGACTTGTCTGTGCCTCTGCATGTTTACTACTATTTCAGGAGTCCAAGCCACTGTCTACCTAAGCTCCCCTCACCACTCTTCTCCTCCAACCCGCTCCCCGCATGAGACAGCCAGAGTGTGCTTGATCACGTGTCTATATCTTGAAATGTTTATAAGTCCACCTCCCCACCTTGCAACCCCTTTGGTGTGTTTCTTTTGTCCTTGGGACCTAATCCAAAATCCTGGTGTAACATTTACAACCCTGCACGTTGATTGCTGTTTGCCTTCCTCCCTCATTACCTTTTGCCCTCTCTTCTCCTGTTTTGCCAAACACACATTGCTTCAAATCCTTTCATTTGCTGTGTTCTTTCCTGTGTTAGGGTCTTGAAACTGCCATTTCCTCTGCCTGAAATACTATTCTCAGCTTAGGTAATTCTGATTTATCTTTCAAGTCTTAGTGGCACTAAGTACCACTTCCTTGGGGAGCAATGCCTTGGACCTCTAATCAAATTTGTGTCCTTTTATATTCTTCGGATAGAGTGTTTTCCTTTCAGCGACCCTATCAACTTGCAGCTACGTGTTTGTGTGTGTTTGTTTAAAATGTGTCCTCACTAGGGGTGCCTGAATGGCTCAGTTGGTTAAGCATCCGACTTCGGTTCAGGTCATGATCTCACCATTCACGAGTTTGAGCCCTGCCTCAGGCTCTGTGCATCAGCTCAGCCTAGAGCCTGCTTCAGATTCTGTCTCCCTCTCTCTCTGCCCCTTCCCTGCTTGCACTCTCTCTCTTCTCAAAAACAAATATATAACATATATATTTATATATATAATATAGATTTATATATATATTATTTATATATAAATATAAATATAATATATATGTATATACATATATATAAATCTGTCCTCGCTAGATAGTAAGCTCCACACAGTAGGTGCCTGTCTGTTTTTGCCTCCAATGTATGATCCGTGCTTAGTGTTTGCCTAGCACATAGATTCTTAGCAATTTTAGTGAAAAGTTGAATTTGCCTTGTGAGTTGGCAATGTATCAGGCTTACAACATGTTTATTATCCTCATGTTGAATCTGAGATAAGCATTTAATTTTGAAAGAGAGTAGAAATGATTTGTTCCTGCTGCCCGTAGATTAGCATATTGGGTAGCATGGAACCATGCATGAGAACTGGGGACTGGCCAGCCACATGCACGAATACATGAATGATTTCTACTTTGCTTAACAGACAGAAAAACAATGAATATAGAGTGGTATTAGGCAGTTTTCACTCTATCCAGAACTAGGAAAGAAACGCCGGGCTTAAAAACAAAAACTTGCCTGTTTATTGCTTTACAGTTTATCCAAATTGTTATATTGAGTCCTTGCTTGGTGGTTTCTTGGCCAATAGAATTTCAGTATGCAGTGCACTAATATCAACTCCTGGATTGGCTTAACTACCTCTGATGTCACAATATCCCCGTGAGGAAGTCATAATTTGCTTGAAATCACATTGTACTAATAACAACTCTTGTTCTGTTTCATTACAAGAAAGATGATCTACCAAAAATAAAAATGCTGGAAGGAGGAACATACCTCTGATCAACACAGACTTTTTTCCATTTATGTGCTTTAATTATCTACTGCCAACAATTGAAGTTAGCTTCTTTGCTATTTTTTTTTTTTTTTTTTACAACTGATGTTTTGTTTTTGGTTTGTCAGTTAAGAGGCAAATGGAGGAATGAGCCTACTTAGAATTACTCCTTCAACTCATAGTTCTGTTTCATCTCAACTATTGAGGCTTAGCATCTTTCTACTACTTAGCCTTTCTGGCTCAAAAGGAAAAGCCATTTGGACAGCCCACCTGAATATAACATTTCAGGTGGGAAATCGGATTATATCTGAATTAGGAGAGAGTGGAGTGTTTGGAAATCATTCTCCTTTGGAAAGGGTGTCTGGTGTGGCGGTACTTCCTGAAGGATGGAATCAGAATGCTTGTAATCCTATGACCAACTTCAGCAGACCTGAACAAGCAGACTCTTGGTTGGCCCTCATTGAACGGGGAGGCTGTACTTTTACACATAAAATCAACGTGGCAGCAGAGAAGGGAGCAAATGGGGTGATCATCTATAACTATCCAGGTACGGGTAACAAAGTATTTCCCATGTCTCACCAGGGAACGGAAAATATAGTTGCAGTAATGATAGGCAACTTGAAAGGCATGGAACTTTTGCATTTGATTCAGAAAGGAGTCTACGTGACGATCATCATTGAGGTGGGAAGAATGCACATGCCATGGCTGAGCCATTATGTCATGTCTCTCTTTACCTTCCTGGCTGCCACAGTTGCCTACCTTTTCTTGTACTGTGCTTGGAGACCTAGGGTGCCCAATTCTTCCACCAGGAGGCGAAGACAGATGAAAGCAGATGTGAAGAAAGCTATCAGTCAGCTTCAACTGCGAGTGCTCAAGGAGGGGGATAAGGAACTAGATCCAAACGAAGACAGTTGTGTTGTTTGCTTTGACATCTACAAACCCCAAGATGTAGTACGTATTTTAACTTGCAAACATTTTTTCCATAAGACGTGCATTGACCCCTGGCTTTTAGCACACAGGACGTGCCCCATGTGCAAGTGTGACATTCTGAAAACTTCAACCCAGACAGTCTTCTGAAGATGTAACTGAGTCTTTCCAAAGGTTAAAATTAAATGAATTTTCATGTATTACTTTATGTAGAGAGAAACTCCATCTTCTCTACCTAAGCACTGAAGAGGATGAAAGTTGTGTTTTTAAAATAAAACTCCGTATCATGCCAGCTATTTGAACTTGTTGTTTTTCTATTGAGTTGTTAGACTTTTTTGTCTTTATCCAAATAAGAACATCAGTATATGTTAAAAAAATTTTTTTTTCAACGTTTATTTATTTTTGGGACAGAGAGAGACAGAGCATGAACGGGGGAGGGGCAGAGAGAGAGGAAGACACAGAATCGGAAACAGGCTCCAGGCTCTGAGCCATCAGCCCAGAGCCTGACGCGGGGCTCGAACTCACGGACTGCGAGATCGTGACCTGGCTGAAGTTGGACGCTTAACCGACTGCGCCACCCAGGCGCCCCAGAACATCAGTATATGTTTAAAAGCAAATTAGTTTTATCTTCAAATTAAAATGATTTTGGTGTTGAGGCTATAGAGAATTAGGCATGATATTTTAAAGTTTCTTTTTTAGATTCATTTTATTATTTCTATGGGTTTTTTAATTATGAAATTAATTGTCAAATTGGTTTCCATACAACACCCAGTGCTCATCCCCAACAGGTGCCCTCCTCAATGCCTGTCACCCACTTTCCCCTCCCTCCCACCCCCCATCAACCCTCAGTTTATTCTCAGTTTTTAAGAGTCTCTTATGGTTTGTCTCCCTCCCTCTCTCTCTCTCTCTCTCTCTTTTTTTTTTTCCTTCCCCTACCCCATGGTCTTGGTCTTCTGTTAAATTTCTCAGGATCCACATAAGAGTGAAAACATATGGTATCTGTCTTTGTCTGTATGACTTATTTCACTTAGCATAACACTCTGTTTTTGATACCTAAAATCTCTATTAAATAAATTTCTTATTAGGGACGCCTGGATGGCTCAGCCAATAGAGCATGCATCTCTTAATCTCAGGGTTGTGAGTTCAGGCCCCAAGTTGGGCATAGAGCTTACTTAAAAAAATAAAATCATTATATAATTAGACCTTGATTTAATTCTCCATGGTTAATCAATAGGAACTCTGGTTTCCAAAGGCACTGGGTAGATCATGAGTTCTAAGTAATTGCTTTGGATGACAACACCTCTGGTTAGGTAACTAAAATATTTTAAATTATTATAGACCTCATTTGAGGAAAGCATCACAAAAAAAATATCTCTTTTGTTTGTCAGAGCCTAGTTAGCCTAGCCTAGTGAATTAGCTCTGGTAGCAGATTTCTCTTCTAGAATTAACCTTACTAAGTGCTTTTGTTTTCTTAAAATGGTGGTGAGTGTGTTTCTGCTTGGGCATTTTGACACAGTTCTAGAGTGGAGCTGAAATTTTGTTCGGCTGCCTTTAAAAATTCTGAGTAGATAAACACAAATACTTCTGTGTAACAATGGAGAGGCTGAAAGATTTGGGTTTTGTGTTTGACTAAAATCTCTCTGGATGAAATGCTACACCATTGGTATCAACTTAGATGGCACTTTATGGATGTACACACTATGTACTACACATTTTGAAGAGTGGGTTGTATGGAAATACAATCAGGTAGTGGCCTTTGGAAAAGAAAATTCACTCTTGGGAGCTGAAGTTTACTCAATAGTATTTGTTTTTATGCCGCTTGGGTTGGGCCTGTAGGACCCTGTTCTTCTTCCCTGCCTCAAGTTTTGTTGACTCACGTTTCATAAGAACAACTAGCTCCCTTAGCCCTGGTGAGATCCAGCCAAAACTGTCTCTCAGCATCCTGTGTTGTAAGGACAGACATTTGTGTTCAAGGTAAAAATTCTTGCTTTCCTAGCCAGTGGATAAGAACCACTGAGAGATACCCTCATGAAAGTGTATGCCCCTACACCAGGGGCTGTCCATGTGTGTTAGTCCACAAGTCACGTTGGTATGAAGTCCTTTTGTGCCAGTGATAGAAGTGGAGCAAAAATATAGGCAGAACTGATAGTGTATGTGGGGATGGGGAAGGGCAGTTTCTATCAGGGATGTTTGATTTTAGCAAATGTTTTGTTCAAAGCATCTGTGACCTTTAACACTGCTGTTGGTGTTAATCTAAATGAGGGACCTTGATGTTTTATTAAAATCAATAGTTGCCTTTTTGTTTAAAATGAATGATGCGAAGACTGCTAAACAGAATTGTTTCCCCTTATACTCTTCCTCTCTTCCCTCAAAATATTGTTAGATCAGTAACAGATGTCACTGTCTGCAGAGAAAAGAGATTAAAGTTCTTTACTGCTGTCATCCCTATGGATAGGCAACGTAAGAGTGAGACAAGCGAGGCTAAAGTAATCTAACAGGATACCCTCCTTTTAAAAATCAAAACCAAATCAAACCAACGAATCTGAGCAAGCAGTTGTTAAATAAACTTAGTACAGTGCTTTATGTGATAAATAAAAAATCTATTGTGATCACGTGAGTGAAAAATGGTAGTAATGCTCATTGCTTTTACCACATAATTGTTCTTCATGCTAATTCCTAATTATTTTAAACTTGCCATTTTGTTGCATGTTTCCTCGATTTGTGAAGAAGAGTGATAATGCTGTGGCTTTCTTGCATATGCTTTCAGGTGTGTGTGTGTGTGTGTGTGTGTGTGGTATGAATTTTATATTTCTGATTTAATGTGATACCTGTTAATATGTTGCTCAGGGATTGACTTGATCTTACAACCTAGGTATCACCCATAACAGTATTTGAAACTCTCAAGTCAGTAAGTTGACAGCAGATTCAAAGCTCTTATCTAATTGGCTGTGTTATCTTTTATGTCATAATCACATCACCCAGTTGTAAACAGTATCTGGAGTTACATTAGTGGGACTGGGATTTTTTTTTTTTTTTCAATCTAAAGGGTTTCTCTTCCTCTCTCTAATAAAACATCTGAACCTCCTAAGACCTCTTTAAGAATTTCTTACAAAAACATGCCGGAAGACCGTGGAACTTGTTTTCACCCTGAAGATTTTTCTCATTTTATTATTTTCGACTGATTGCCCACAGATGTGGAAGCCACATCTTTTTGTTGAGTTGGTTCTTCAGTCGCTAGGTGGGGAGAGAGATGACTCCACTCAAGATTAGCACTTACAGAAACAAAACTGCCTCTTCCTGGCTTATGAAATTCAGTTTTCTTTGGCTTCTTAGTCACAATTGTTGCAGAGCCAGTGCGGTCTGGACTGCTTACCTGAACATCTCGTTTCATGTTGGGAATCGGATGTTGTCAGAGTTGGGGGAAATGGGAGTGTTTGGAAGAAGCTCCACTTTGAAGAGAGTGGCAGGAGTTATCGTGCCACCTGATGGAAGAACTCAAAATGCATGTAATCCCAGTACCAGTTTCAGCAGATTGAAGAACTCAGAGACCTGGCTTGCACTTGTTGAACGAGGTGGTTGTACCTTCACGCAGAAAATTAAGGTGGCCGTTGAGAAGGGAGCCGGCGGAGTGATCATCTACAACTTTCCAGGAACTGGCAATCAGGTTTTTCCCATGTCTCATCAGGCATTTGAAGACATCGTTGTGGTGATGATTGGTAACCTCAAGGGCGTGGAGATTTTGCACTTAATTCAGAAGGGAGTTCATGTTACAGTCATAGTTGAGGTGGGGAGGAAACACATCATCTGGGTGAATCACTATTTTGTCTCTTTTGTGATTGTCACAACTGCTACTTTAGCATATTTCATCTTTTATCGTATTCGGAGACTTTGGATAGCAAGGATTCAGAACCGGAGATGGCAGCGGTTAACAACTGATCTCAAGAAAGCCTTTGGCCAGCTGCAGCTTCGGGTTCTGAAAGAGGGGGATGAGGAAATCAGTCCAAATGGAGATAGCTGCGTAGTTTGCTTTGAACTCTATAAGCCTAACGATACAGTTCGTATTCTCACTTGTAAACACTTTTTCCACAAGAGTTGCATTGACCCCTGGATTCTGGCCCATGGGACGTGCCCCATGTGCAAACGTGACATTCTTAAAGCTTTGGGTATTCAGGTGGATGTTGAAGATGGGACAGAATCTTTGCAGGTTCTCATGTCAAATGAATTGTCCGATGCCCTGTCCCCTGATGAAGAAGAGACAGACAGTGAACTTCCTCCTGTGAGAGGATCTGACGAAGTGACCCCTTTGGAAGCGGGGGCGGTGCCACTGCCCCCTCAGAATGACAGCCAGCCTACTTCAGTAGTTGAAGATGTTCATCCTTTACCTTGACAGCATGACCTTTGAGCAAGTGGATTAAACCTGTTTGTCAACTCAAGTCCTAATACTGACAAGCAGCTTGTCTGTTTGAAGTGTGGTTTTTGTGTCCTCTTGTTACTTTGGTAACTTTCTGCATTGTTTGTCAAGCAGAAAAAGGGCCTAGCAGGATTTTTTTGTTTACCTTTTTGCCTTTGCTAAATGTAACTTTTTGTCCATGTCTATTGAGTATATATGTCTATTTCTTTGTACACATGCATGTTAAAATCAAGAATGAACTTTCCCCCCTAAATGTTTGTACATATTCTGGGCTCCATTTTGATAAGAAAATTGTTCATATATTCGCATGTTCCTTATACAGAAGCCATCAATTGTTTGGGAACGATAAATTATCTTATGTGCTAGAAAGAGTAATATTTTTGATATATTTATAGTACAATATACTACTTTTGAAGTCAATGTGTGCTGTGGTTTTTCATTCTTAGCATGAAAATTTTGCTGGCCAGAATTTTATTACTCTCACCCTTGGCAAGAAGTTCTTTTCAAGCTGTTAGTACATTTTGATGGGCTCTGCATATGCATGGTGATAGTAATTTTAAAAGTAAAACACTAGCACTTTTCAGTGAACAGCAAATAATTCAGTGCCCAATATTGCTGAAAAGTATTACATGTTCATGATTTGTGGAAAGATTTAAATGGTCAAGAATTCCTATGGTGTTTATTAGGGTGTATTCATTTCTTATGTATTTCAGCTTACTAAGTATGTTTTGTCATTAAAGATTTAAAACGTGCTAGATTATTTTCAGGTAAGTATCACAATGTAGATGTTCTTACGACAGCGTTTGTGTTTATTTTGTTCACTGTATTTTCAGGATCTAGCAGAATGCTGGACACTCATAGTTTTGAGTGAAAGGATGAGTAATAAGTATTTTTTTTTTCTGTAACATAAATATATATTAATATGAAAACCTGGGTAGTTTATCCCAATCATACAAAATAAGGGGAACTTAGTCCTGACAATTTTCATCCTAAATCACCTTGACAAAATAGAACACTGATTCTCAGCTCAGAATCCATTATTTCAACTTAACATATATAGTTCTAACAAGGAGCTTTGAACTCTTCCCGGCCTGACAGTGGGTTTTTAGTTCTTGTGCAACACTAAGAGAGTGGGGTTTTTTGTTCTTGGCAACACTGGAGAGAGATCTGTTAGGAACTTTCTTGAGTTCAGTGCTGACAACCCTGGAATTCAGAAGCCGGTGGAAGGGCAACAGTTGATTCTAACTGCAACACCAAGTCAGACTATTTAAAGGAGGGAGAAACAATCATTGAAGGCCAGGGAGAATCGGAACACAGCAAAATGTGTCCAAGATGACCAGGTAGAGGGGTGAAACTTGACTTGGTACACCCATGCTGCTTTTTATTTTTGAGAGTGAGTGTGCTATCGGGGGAGGGGTGGAGGGGCAGGGAGAATCTTAAGCAGGCTCCATTCCGGGCATGGAGCCAGATGAAGGACTTGATCTCAGGAGTCTGAGATCATGATCTGAGCCGAAATCAAGAGCTGGATGCTTAACCGACTGAGTCACCCAGGCACCTTTACACAGGCTCTTATACCTAACCGGGGAGAGGTTTGATTCAGTTAATCAAAGGAACTGGTCTTTGAAAGAACTGTGGAGCACCGATACTGTGGAGGATTTCACAGAAACACTGTTTGGCAGATCTTTTTGCTTTTACCTGGGAGAGTAAATTTGTTTGAGGTACCAAGGATCACTTTAAAGAGACAGGAGACTGAAGATCATTTAAAAGCCACTCCTACTAGAATCTGTTGCTAAATCCAGGATAAGTTGTCTTTCTCAGACTGGCCACTGTTGGCATCTCAGTCTCTAGGGCTAGCAGCTCATGGAGTGGCAAGGGTGACTTCCACTGGTTGCCCAAGAGAATCATTGGAACTATGGAAGTGAATGCATCTTGGCAGCCCCCGAACCTCGGTTCTAGAATCATTACAGCTGTGTGTCCTCCTGGCAAATTAAATATGGGTTACATGTTCCACGATAGACCTAGCATTTAAATTTGCTTTTCACACTAACTGCCATTGTGTTCTCTTTCAGTCCTTCCTGTGCCTCCTTGGTTTTTCCTTTTGGTTCATCACTGTCAACCGTAAACATGACTTATCATGTGTACAAAATTAACATATTTACTTTCATAATTCAGTGTCTCATTAATGATGGACATTTAACGCACTGTGGGCTTATTGTCTTGATCTGAGAATTTTCAGTGGATACCCTTTAAAAGGTGTTAGAACCTGTATTTGTGTTGGGGAAGGAAAGGTCAGTGAGCTTGGAAGCAGTCATTGCTGAGTTGTCTACCATGTAGTAAGTAGAGGACTAAGTGCTTTCTCTTTCTTATGTCCGAACAAAACAGTTTTAATTTTTGTCTTTAGAATGTTGTAAACAAATCAGTTAAACCACTTTTGCTGAGTTTAATAACTAGAACCTGGAAATAAGGCTGCTGTGTCAAATTTAAGTTATTATTCATTTGTAGTAAATTTTTACCTATTTTTCTCTTAGCGAGGTAAACGTATTTTGTCATAATGGCATGGGGCCATGATAGGAACTGTCTTGCTCCTAATACCAGCGTCATGATACATTTCCCTTGTGTTTCTTCGTACATACTTTTGCATTCCCTGGTGGTTGATTCGCCACACCCACCTCTAATAGGGGGGTTTGATGTTCCTTATAAAAATGCAACTTCTTTGCTTCATTACTGGGATATATTAGGTTTAATTATTTACTAAACCGAAAGTGGCCTTAACCACTTGGTTGAACTTGACCACTGATTGGGTGATGCAATAGGTGATTTTGTCTATACATTTTCTTGTATGACAAGACACACTAAACCATATCCCTGTCTCTTGCTATAGAAATACTGTAATGTAGTTGTGCTGTAGAGAAATGTTGGCCAACCATACTATTTACAATAGTATGTGTACTTTAAAAGGCTTAGCTTGAGAGCTGGTGTTTCCAATGGTATTTAAGTTTTGTGTACAGTTAATGTTTTCTCCTTCTACAGACTTTCAGGTTTTGAAGTAGCACACAGAATCAAGGAAAGGATCAGAATTTGGAGACGCACTGATGTAAAAAAAACAAAAGAAAAAAACATTCACTCCTGGCTACTGTGTGAAGAGTAATAGCGACTCCATGTTCTTACTCCATCGTTTACTATGGGCACCAGTTTCCGTCTTTTAGAATTTAAGTGTTTAGTGCTTACTGATGAAGAATACGGATTATGAGTTACTGCAGTTACCAAAAGAAATATCTTAAAAATACCTGTTTTTATAAACTGCAAGTACTTTTTTTTTTTAGAAAAGAAGGGAATAATGCACTTGAGATTAGCTGCTCCCTGTGCACAGGTGTTAAAGCTCCTCATCACAGTCCCTCCACAGAAACCTGCCTTATTTGTAGATATTCTACCTATAAGTCTTCATAGTTATGCTGTCATCTTAGACCTCTGAGATAGAGTTCCTTGAGGACTTCAGCTGCTAACATGAACTTTCCTCATTGTTGATGACCAGCATAATCCTGATTTCAAAACTTCTCTACACCTGTAGTGTTCATCTCCCAATTCTACAACACACCATTGTTGCCGCCATCAGCTTCTGTCATCTTTGAAAATGACTCAACTAAGAGCATCTTTTTCAGAATTACCTCTTTGAATTCACTTGACTTTTCCTTTCCACCCCTTGCTTGTTTTGTTCTCATTCTATGGTTTCCTGTACCCATTCTTTTTCAGCCCATCTCTTTTCCAGCTGCAGCCTAGAACCAACTATCAGCCATTTGTTTTGTTCTACCACATGCCACTGAATTCCTTGCCTTCTAAACTTTTTTCCAGGACCATTGGTTGTCTGAGTCATCTCTACTGATTTTTACCAGATACTTAGTTCTGTTTAAAAATTCTTTATTCTCAGGACGCCTGGGTGGCTCATTCGGTTGAGCGTCCGACTTCAACTTAGGTCATGATCTCACAGTTTGTGGGTTTGAGCCCTGCATCAGGCTCTGTGCTGACAGCTCAGAGCCTGGAGCCTGTTTCAGATTCTGTGTCTCCCTCTCTCTCTGCCCCTCCTCGCTCATGTGCTGTCTCCCTCTGTCTCAAAAATAAACAGTAGAAAAAATTTAAAAATTCTTTATTCTCAGGGTGCCTAGGTGGCTCAGTTGGTTAAGCATCCTACTTTGGCTCACATCATGATCTGAGTTTGTGAGTTCGAACCCTGCATTGGGCTCTGTGCTGACCACTCAGAGCCTGGGCCCTGCTTCAGATTCTGTGTCTCCCTCCCCTGTTGGCTCGTGCATGTGCACGCTCACTCACTTTGTCTCAAAAATAAATATAAAAAAATTTTAAAATTATTCTCAAGTCCCTCTTTTGTTTCTCATGGAGCAATGCTTCTTGACCTTGGCTACACATCAGAATCCTGTTGAAGGCTCTTAAAATTCTCTATGTCCAGACTGCACCCAGCACCTGTGCTTTGGACTCTGGCTTCAGAATTTTTTTTAGTTACCCAGTTGATTGCAATAAACAGACAAGATCGAGAACCACTACCGTAGAACCACTACCATCTCTCTTTCAGAGAGCCTTTACGTTAATCAAGTTCCTTGTTTCACCTTCTGCTTACTTCTTATTGACTTGTTTTCACTTTACTCAAAATATTGAGGTGGAAATCTAGCAAGTCATGAAGGGTGATATTTCATGAAGAGCAATTGATAAAGGCTTCTGGGAATATGAAGGAATGGGTTTCAGCTGGAGAAGCAAGAACACTTAGCTCCATTTCAAATGTTATTTCCTTCTCTATCATTTGGGAAGAAGCACATTTTAATGGAGGGAAGGATGTGAGCAGCAGTGTGGTTCCCCCTACCAAAGAAATATATTGTTGGTAATTCAGGCAGTAAAATAATCATGTAAGAATTTAACAATGTTGATATATCATGGATTATTATTATTTTTTAAGAGAGTGAGTGCACGAGAGGGGTAGAGAGAATCCCAAGCAGGCTCCGCACTCAGCCATGAGCCCTACTCAGGGCTCCATCCCACAACCCCGTAATCATGACCTGAGCTGAAATCGAGTCAGACGCTTAACCAGCTGGGCCACCTAGGCTCCTCAGATCATGGATTGTTAATCTGTTTTTTTCTTTTTCAAGTATTTAAATTCCAGCTAACATGGTATAATATTTCAGGTGTAAAATTTAGTGATTTATCACTCAAAATACCCAGTACTCATCACAAGTACCTTCCTTAATCTCCATCATCCATTTAACCCATCCCATACTCCAAACCTCTAGCAACCCTCAGTTCTCTATAGTTAAGAGTATGTTTTAACAACAGTGTTTTCTAAAGAAGTTAGTATCATGTAGAATTTTGATTAAGGAACTTGAAGACCAGGAATTCTGAAGGTTGTTGTAAGAATCTAGGAGTGATAAAAAGAAAGTGTAAACAAAGGCAATAATAGGTGAAATTGAGTAAGAGAATTCACCGTCAAGATAACATGTGCTTTGATTTCATTTGCTGATTTGTATTTTTGATCTGATTTTTTAATGACCAAGTTGGTACTGATTTCAGAACTTGCCTTTATACCCATAACTTTCATCTTCAGTTTAGCAACACCGTGAATAAAGAACAGAAGGGTTAGGGTCAGCAGGAGTAGAGGAAGGGTCAAGGATGACTCCTAGATTTCCGTCTGGGGCACTAGGTGATAATGGTGCTATTCATTAGAGTAGAAAATAGGTGAATCAAGCTTTTGGGGTAGAAGAAGCGTTCACATTTTGAATGTGCTGGATTTGAGGAGCCTACATAACTTACAATAATGTTCACTACACAGCTGAAAATAATAGGTCTGTAGGAATTAAATGAGAACATAGCAAAAGAAAGGATCTGTACAAAGTAGTCAATTGTGGTGATTTACTAACAAAACGACCCACCATTGACTTGTATATTAGTGGTAATTTACTAATGTAAAATTTAATACTGCTGTTTTGGATTCCTTGATTTTATGGTATTCCCATGGAAGTGCTATATGGCTTTTTCTTTCAAAAAGTGGTGGTTAGGATGGTAATAACCGTTTCGGCATGACAGGATGCTGTTCCATGCGTTTATCAGGCAGACACTCATTTAACCCTAACAATAACTGAGGTATGCTCATTCTTTAGATGATAAAACTTAGACCCACAGAGGCTAAGCAGTTTGCCTAAAGTTAAACAGCTGTTATGTGGCAGCATCTGTGTTTGACTTTGGTCTGGTTCCACAGCTCTTGGCCTTTACCACAGCACTACAATTAGCTTGAAAAACCAGTTTTTAAGAGGAGTCTTGTTTTGAGGACTTCAAGAATTGGGCCTTAGAAGAAAATTCCCAGCTAAAAGATATTGGGAGTGCTGGTGAGAGGGTGGTGCAAGTGATAACTGGAGAAATCTCCGGACGATTTAGGGATACAGGAGCATGGGTGGCTGAGGGTTGTGGGCAAAATGTATCTAATTGAGAAGGGAAAGTTGAGCTCAAGGGGAATGTCTGCTTACATTTAGAAAGTATGGATTCTGGAGTTGATCTCATACAAAAAATCAATTAGTTGGGGGGTTTTATGTAGTCTTTTATTCCTTTGAAGTTGGAAAGGGTTAAAAATAATTTTTACAATTGCCCTAGTAATTGATAACACTCCATTTTGCATGTTCAGGGATAAGCACAGTTGCCTATTGAAAAGAATACCATGCTTTTTTATACATCAGGTGACCTGTATTCATATCCTTTCCCCCAAGGCAGAGCATCTCAGAACAGTAGTCCTCAGGCCAGTACCGTTAGCATCACTTGAGCCTGTTGGAAGTGCAGGTTCTCAGCCCCCACTAGACCTTTATGGAGCCAGAAAAGTTGGGGAGGAGGGGAGGGGGGCCAATACCTGTTTCAACGAGTCTTCCAGCTGATTATGATGGACATTCAAGTTTAGGGATCTCTACTGTCTCAGGAAGTTTATTTTCAGAAGAGGATGCATCACATAGTTGTCATCAGATAGAAATAGTATACATGAAAATAATGGTGAATCTTAAAGCAGTACACAAATCATAGTTGTTACTGTTGTATTAAGAGACCTAGTAGGCATTTTTCACAGGTCCAACTTATCAGATTTATGTAGGACTTGTGCATATAAATGCTTACTCCTTTCCTCTCCTAGTTCTCGTTTCTCTACCACCACTATCACACTGCCAAGGGATTTGTGAAAAAACAGATTATAGACAATTTAGGAATTCCAAAGTAGAAGGTTAGGGGAAAAAAAAAACAAACAGAAAGAGCTTAAAGCAGTCGATGCACTGGGTAAGGATTGTTTCTAATATCACCTATTTAGTAGGTCTGAAAATAACCTACTAAAACGGGACCATCGATGAAATGCAGAAGGGAATTAGGTAAATTCGTGGGTTTGGGTTCAGAAAACCAGCCTCACAAATACTGGAGGGAGACTCCGTTTAGAGTCCATAAATACATAGCTGAAAATACATCTGTGCAGCTACCTGAAAATGCTTGGTGTCTTCTGTGTGAATAGAACCACTGCTTCTATAGCAGGAGTTACTCCTTTTTGTGTTAATGGTGAGCATCTTACCCATATGGCAGATTCATTGATAATTTCATTCAACAGATATTGATTGCCTTGGAAGTCTAGGAATAAACCATATAAAACCCATTGCCCTGATGGAACTTGCTTTCTAGCATGTAATAGCAGGATAAATGTAATATGTTAAATAGTTTTAATTGCTGTGGAGAACAGACAGAAAACAGGATGGGAACTGTCAGAAGCAGAGTTGCAGTTTTAAATGGAGTAGGCTTTGAGGCGCCTGGGTGGCTCAGTCCATTGAGCGTCGAATTCTTGATACTGGCTCAGCTCATGATCCCAGGATCATGGGATTGAGCCCCACATTGGAGTGTGTGCTGAGTGTGGAGTCTGCTTAAGATGGTCTCTCTCACCCTCTGCCACTCTCCCCTGCTCACACTTGTGCTCTCTCAAAATTAAAAAAATAATAGTAGTAATAAAAAATAAAACTGGAGGAGACTTCACAAAGAAAATCAAAAACTGAACCAAAGACCCGGAAGGAATGTGTGCCATACACTAGAACACATGCACGGAAAGGGCAGCACGTCCAGAGGAGAGCCACCAGGTTAGTAAGGGGGCCTGTCATCTGAAGAACGTTTAACCTCACAGCTTGAAGACCGGGTTAACTGCCATTAAAAAGCTTGAGGAATGGCCTTTGGAAGAACGGAGGTTGTCTCTGCGATGACATGAGGTAAAAGTCTGTGAGAGAATGACAGCTGTAAGGAAAGTGTTGCCACTGGGAAACAACCTTCCTGTCCTTGGTCCTGTCCTAGACAGATTATGGCAGCGGAGAGTTTCTCTTCCCTAAAGGAATTGGTTGTTGTTTAGATATCATTTTAATGGTGGTGGTGAGGGAATCCATGTTTTGAAAGAACTCTGGGATTTGTACCCTTGAAGTCCCTTACTATCCTGAAAGCCAAATTCTGGGATTAAAAACCAACAATGTTATTTCATGCATAGTAGCCATCTTGTGGAAAAACAAATAACTGCAAGGTATAAAGCACAAAAATTCAAGTATTTACTGAGCACAATTGTATGCCAGAGAGATGGTAGTTCAACAAGTTTTGGGTTCATTTTCTTTACCATAGCAGAATGTTTGCTTTGAAGATTGACTTCCTTTCCAGAAATATTTTTCATTTTCATTTTGAAACTTCATTTCTCTGCTGTAGGCTCCTGGCTTATCAAGAGTAAATAACTTGGTATCCTTAAGATTCATGTTTTAGAAACCTAGAATATGAAAGGGGGTAGTAGCTCATTCTCTGGTATCCTGATAGTATTGTAGAAAAAAAACGTTTTGGTTTTTAGAAATGGTCTTTCTCAATTTCGGTGTCAACATTAGTATATCACCTGTCTTCTCAAAAGTTTCCTGAGATATTGTATCTGCAGCAAAGGAATGAGTATTTGTTTTCCAATCCATCATGGATTATTTTGTAAAATAAAACCCATGTGTTTTATTTCCTCTGGAAATGTATAACAGAAGTAATTTGGATTGATGAAGGGATGGATGGATATGTGAAAGAAACACTAGAGTAAAATGTCATTTGTAGAATCTAGGCTGGGAGGTATATGTCAGAACAAAGGCAGTTGTTAGGAGTTTTAGTTTCTGATCTCTTCACATTTGATAAAGGAATGAAGATTGGTTAAATGAGTGACTTTTCAGACCACCAAAAGCTTTTTTTTTTTTTTTCAATTTTTACGTTTGGACACTTCCATAGCAAAATGTTGTTTAAAACTCTGCTTTTGGGTGTCATGGCATTGTCACATCACTGCAAGTTTCTAAAACGTCTCTGTACTCTGTCCTTGATGGACAGATGATGATAATTTGAGAGTTGGCGTTGGTCCATGGATCACACTTCCCATAACACTGATGAAACTCACACATTACTATATTCTATAATAAAAGAAAGCGTATTGAAGAAGGCCGTTACCCCTATTCCACCAGCGAGGAAACTGACCCAGAACGTTGCATGTTCTCAGCTTGTGTCACACCTGGAACACCCAGGGCTGATCCCCTTTTTGTTACATTATTTTCCAGCCGACAAAAGGAGAGTGACACAGAAATGGAGGACGAGGTGAACAGAATTAGAGAAGTGATGCTGGACTATTGTAGAAGAAGAGGACTGAGCATGTTCTTTGTTCCATACAATAAAGGATTTATTGAACGTTAGATACTATGAGACTCCAAAAGTAACAACTGTTTAGTATTTTTTTTTTTCTGTACCATAATCATGAGGGGGGGGCGGATATCTTTGTAAAACAGAACAAAGTAGCTCAACCCAGAAACTTAACAGTTTCTATGGTACCATGAAACATTGAAACAAGAGCGAGGAGATGGGTGCAGAGAGGGTGGCATCTTCTTTCACTCTGTGTTTGTATAGAAAAATACTGTAGAAATTCACATTTTCTATGTCATGGCTTGCTTTTCCACTGCGAACATGAGTTTTTTTTTCTTTGAACCCTAAAGCATCCCAGTCTGGAGATTGGAATCCCAGCTAGTACCCAGTGATTTTGGTTCCGTGTGTATGGAACTTAAAGTGAGTGGGTTGGTGACTTTTTTCAGCTTCAGCCTCTCTAGTTACAGGGTTAAGGAAAGTTTGCCATTGGTTTAAGGAAGTTGAAAGGACATTCTTAAGCTGAAAAATACTTGTAAAGAAAACTGAAGGATCTGCTATTGGTTGATATTACAAGAAAAACTTTATAAAAACTTTGTAATGTTGACAAGAGAAATAGCATGTATATGTTTTTCCAAAAAGCTTCGTATTTTTCCAATCACCTTTATGTTCATCTGGATATAAGTTCCCCTCAATCGAACTATAGGACAATGCAAGAAGACTTTAGTAGTTTAGGGGGTTCAGATTTGCTCTAAGGGCTTAGGTGAGTTATAACAAAAGGGTCATTTGAGAATACCTGCTTTCTAGTTTAAGGATAGAGATTTAAAGGTATCACCCAATTTTTCAAATAAGAGATGGTTTGCTATCATTGTTAAGTTATATTTTCACATTTGATAAGGGAATGGGATTGGTTAAATTAGTGGTTTCCAAACTGTTGGAATTCAAACAAAAGAAACCCCCCCGAGGTCAACTATAGCTTTTTTATTATTTTTGTCAAGAAGGATCATTAACCACAACAAAAAAATGATTCACAATTTACTGTTAATAACATTGTATTACAAGTAAGTGACTTGTTGTACCTGTGATTTCTATCAAAATATTGGAGTAAATGTAGCTTTACTAAAATTATACTTTGCAATCTACATTTCTTTACATTGAATTAGGGAAAACTACATTCCAGGGTGGTCATAAAACCATCTTTTGGATTCAGTAACTTTCCCAAATTCCTTGCTACTATGAGGACTCATGATTTCCTTTAAAATTTGAGTGTTGAATGATACCAGATCCTACAGAGGCTTTAAAGGTACAGCTCTAATGAAGTTCATAGTCTAAGCAGGGGAAAGATACAGGGATTGCTGTACAGAATTTGCCACAGCGTGAGAACAGGTTAGGTTCCATTCCTTAAGAGAGGATGGGGAAGCCCTAAGAAGGCTCACAATGAAGAGGCGGTATCAAGGCCATGAGAAGCTTCACAAAGGAGGTGGACAGTAACAGGAGAAAATTCCGTACCTCCCAATTCTCTTCATCCACCCAATTCTGTAGCTCAGTTTCATAAACCATAAGTTGATCCCCAAATTTTATTATAGGGTGGGGGATGAGGAGGGATCTCAAGTGAGACCCTCAGAGCTTCAACTTTGACCCTTTGGCAGTCTGGATGTGTGACCTGGGGCGTGTTTCTTTACCCCTCTGCTTTATTTTTTTTTTCTTTTTCTTTTTTACACCTTTAAAGTAGAGGCTAGCATGTACTTTGTATTGTGAAGGTTAGTGTATCTAAAACCCTAGAATGTGTTCTAGCTATTTTCAAAATGCTTTCTTAATCATGTGACTCCCGGACTTAAATGTTTGGAAGGCGTTCTGTGTTCTCTTGGGATAAAGACCAGGTACCTTCCAGGGCTTAGGAAGCCTGTCCCTCCTCTCTAGCCTCTTCTCATTCACTAGATGCCCTGTCCCTTCACTGATTCTAAGGAGCCTTTTCAAACCCACATAGATCAGTTGTGTTCCCCTGTCTACTATCCCTTGGTCTCCCCTCTTTCCAATCAAATTCCTCTCCATTTTCATATCTCCAATCACCACCTCAGGGAATCTTCTGTGACCTCAAATAGGTTCAGAACCTTGTTATAAACTCTTGTGGCTCCAGAAATTCCCAGTATTTTCACCTAGCTGCCATCATTTTGTTTGGTTTTCTCTAGTGTAAGCTCTGTGAAGGCAGCAGACTCTTGCCTTTTTCTCAGTAGTACATTCCCAACATTGAGCACATTGCCCAGTAGATAGTATGTTTTGATAAAATATTTATGGGAGAAATGGGTGAGGTATGGGGGAGGGAACTTGTAGAGGACTGTGCTAAACAAGCGTTCCCTTTATTAGAAAAGAAAATACATTCTTTTTTTTTTTTTTTCCAACGTTTATTTATTTTTTTGGGACAGAGAGAGACAGAGCATGAACGGGGGAGGGGCAGAGAGAGAGGGAGACACAGAATCGGAAACAGGCTCCAGGCTCTGAGCCATCAGCCCAGAGCCTGACGCGGGGCTCGAACTCACGGACCGCGAGATCGTGACCTGGCTGAAGTCAGATGCTTAACCGACTGCGCCACCCAGGCGCCCCGAAAATACATTCTTCTGACAGGTAGAAGAGAAGACTGTAAAGGAAGCTTGTGGGATACCCAGATGGATGTGGCGTTGATACTGGAAAACTAGCAATTGATATATAGTGGGACGAAATTCATCACTGTTAAGCTACATGAATTGATAACGCCTGAAAAATAGGTTTTAAAAACAGTCACCGTTTCTCTGTGCACAGCCTCCATTATGGGAATTAGAAGTAGTTTCCATTAAGGAGAAAAGGGCGTCTCTTATAAGTGGGGCTCTTGTACTTTCTCCATGTTTTTCCTGGCTGGACACCTGCTGGCAGCTTTCCCAGGAACCATCTCATAGGTAGCCACAATGATTTGGCACGCACATAATGTTTTTCTTGTCATTATACGATCCTTCTGAATCAGAGAAGCGATGCATGGATCAGATCAAAAGCAATGGCTGAACAATAAGTGCTCCTGTGGAAAAGTGTATTTGAAGTTTTATTTGGACAGCTGAGCAGACTTACCTTTTGCAGATAGAGCTTACTATTGTAGTCATCACATTTCAATTGTTATTCTCCATGACATGAAGGTATTCAGTGACTTCTTTGGTATATAAACTGAGCAGCTGAATGGAAAGGGTGGCCGTTGGTGGTGCTCAGCGGGCCCCCATACGTGGTATAACTTGTTAAAATGTGTAGAAGACGTGACTACACGGTATGCTCTGGTTTGATATGAGGTACCTGACTCCCACACTGAATTGGTAGGGTGTGTTCAGTGGTATTTTCACATAAAGGTCACTGATTGGTAATTCCCATAGTGTTGACCAGCACCCATCAGAATACATATGCCTATCAGGGGTGAACCCTTGATAGGAGTGGGGAAGTGAGAAGAGTAAGTAAAGGAATGTTGCTTTTGGATTCCATTGGTCTCTTCTCTCAATATGTGGCCTTAGGCCAGTCACGTAACTTCACAGTCTAGAACACTTAATCTGTAAAAGAGAAAGATAATAAAGGCCCAGGGAGGGTGATTGTGGGGACAAAAGAAGATAATATGTAAAGAGCTCTAGGGAGACAGAATATCTGCTCATCAGTGGGTTTGCTGATATACCAAGTTCCCATCACTGCTTTAGCACCAATAATGACACACTATTCAATGTACCCCAGGCATAATTTTATGGAGGATCCTGGGGCTCTGACCAGAAAGGTGGCGTGTGTGCACCCAAGGCTTGGAGGCCAGTTCCTAGAACCAGCCTCTTCATGTGGCCACCCTCTACCTGCCTTTAACTTGACAATTGTTACTGTGAAAGGTTAGAAGATTAAGATAGTTTATATCTAATGGGACTAAATCCATCATTGTTCCATAACTTATAACATCTGAAAAATCTTTAAAAACTATCTGTGATTACAGTAAATTGTCATTCAGACTTTTTAATTTTTTTTTTTTTTTTTTTGAGGTAGTGCGTGCGCACAAGTGCCTGTGTGAGCAGGGGTGGGGCAGAGAGAAAGGGAGACACAGAATTTGAAGTGGACTCTGGGCTCGGAGAGCTGTCAGCACAGGGCTCAAACTCGTGAACTGTGAGGTCATGACCTGAGCCAAAGTCAGACACTTAACTGACTGAGCCACCCATGTGCCCCTAAAGTTTATTTTGAGAGAATGCATGCGCACGCCAACAGGGCAGGGGGTGGAGAGTGAGAATCCCACGCAGGCTCTACTGTCAGCCTGGAGCCCAACACAGGGCTCAAACTCATGAACTGTGAGATCATGACCTGAGCCAGAATCAAGAGTCAGATGCTCAGCTGACTGAGCCACCCAGGTGCCCCTAGACATTGTTTTTAAACAGTGTTTTTAAAGGTTTTTTTTTTTTAATGTTTGTTTATTTTTGAGAGAGACAGACAGAATGCAAGTGAGTTGGGGCAAAGAGAGAGAGAGAGGGAGGCACAGAATCCGAAGCAAGCTCCAGGCTCCAAGCTGTCAGCACAGAGCCCGACACGGGGCTCGAACTCACAAGCTGTGCGATCATGACCTGAGCTGAAGTCGGATGCTTAACAGGTGCCCCTAAACAGTGTTTTAAACATTTTAAACAGAGATGTTTTTCTGTCCCATTCATGTGGACAAGCTCCATATTTTAAGTTAAGCATATAATTGAAAATTACTAAACCTTAGTGGTTATTTAAGTTATGCAAGTGCATGGATGGGGAAATAATCATCCAAACCATTGTCATTTATTCATTTCATGGATATTTTCTAAGTGCATGCTCTGTACTTGGCCTGGTGGTAGGTGCTACAGATAGAGTACTGAACGACACCATCTTTGGCTTTGGAACTTACTATTTACTGAGTTAAAGAATAAGATGACAATATAACCTTCCCTGAATTATCACAGTGACAAAGTGCTAAGTACTGTAAAGGAAAAAGGTGCTAGGATTACATGCAAACACCGCCAGATCGGGCTGATTCAAGGCGATTGGGGAAGGAATCAGTAAGGAAGGGTTAATTGTGCTAATATCCTGCTGTCTTGATGATTACAGCTTTGTAGTAGAGGCTAAAGTCTGGGATTGTGGTGCCTCACGCTTTGGTCGTCGTCTTGAATATTACTTTGGCTATTCGGGGTCTTTCATGGACAGGAAACCCATCAAGACCCTAGAGGAGAAAGCAGGAAAAAACCTCTCTGACCTCAGCCACAGCAACTTCTTACTTGACACATCTCCAAAAGCAAGGGAATTAAAAGCAAAAGTGAACTATTGGGACCTCACGAAGTTAAAAAGCTTCTGCACTGCAAAGGAAACAATCAATAAAACTAAAAGGCAACCAATGGAATGGGAAAAGATATTTGCAAATGACATATCAAAGGGCTAGTATCCAAAATCTATGAAGAGCTCACCAAACTCCACACCCAAAAAGCAAATAATCAAGTGACGAAATGGGCAGCAAACATGAATAGACACTTCTCTAAAGAAGGCATCCAGGTGGCCAACAGGCACATGAAAAGATGCTCAACGTCGCTCCTCATCAGGGAAATACAAATCAAAACCACACTCAGATACCACCTCATGCCAGTCAGAGTGGCTAAAATGAACAAATCAGGAGACTATAGATGCTGGCGAGGATGTGGAGAAACGGGAACCCTCTTGCACTGTTGGTGGGAATGCAGACTGGTGCAGCCACTCTGGAAAACAGTGTGGAGGTTCCTCAAAAAATTAAAAATAGACCTACCCTATGACCCAGCAATAGCACTGCTAGGAATTTACCCAAGGGATCGAGGAGTGCTGATGCATAGGGGCACTTGTACCCCAATGTTTATAGCAGCACTTTCAACAATAGCCAAATTATGGAAAGAGCCTAAATGTCCATCAACTGATGAATGGATAAAGAAATTGTGGTTTATACACACAATGGAATACTACGTGGCAATGAGAAAGAATGAAATCTTGCCATTTGCAGCAACATGGATGGAACTGGAGAGTGTGATGCTAAGTGAAATAAGTCATACAGAGAAGGACAGATACCATATGTTTTCACTCTTATGTGGATCCTGAGAAACTGAACAGAAGACCATGGGGGAGGGGAAGGGAGAAAAAAGAGGGAGGGAGCCAAACCATAAGAGACTCTTAAAATCTGAGAATATACTGAGGGTTGATGGGGAATGGGAGGGAGGGAAGAGTGGGTGATGGGCATTGAGGAGGGCATCTGTTGGGATGAGCACTGGGTGTTGTATGGAAACCAATTTGACAATAAATTTCATATTAAAAAAAGGGTTAACGGAGGGGGGATCTGAAGCATTACCAAGAGATAATTAGATGATGGTCAGATGGACAGTGTGAAGTTTTGGAGAGACCAGTGGGACTGGAGCATGGAGACTGAGCGAGCGAGTAAGAGAGAGACAGAGAATATGCCTTGTAATGAAGCCAGAGTGGTAGTTTGGAGCCAGCGAAGAATTTGTAAGCTGGAGGAGGATTGAAATAACAGAGTAAAAAAAATACTAGTTTGATGCCAGTGAAGGGAATAAGTTGGGAAAATGAGAATCATTTGGGTGGCTTTCAGGAAAACGGAGGTAGGAAAGCCAGTTCCAGGCACTCTGGGGTGCCTGGGTGGCTCAGGGAAGCGTCTGACTCTTGATTTCCGGTCAGGTCGTGATCTCACAGTTGTGAGATCGAGCCTTGTGTTGGACTCTGGACTGAATGTGGGGTCTGCTTGGGATTCTCCTCCTTCTGCTCCTCCCCCACTTGGGTTCACTTGTGTGCTTTCAAAACAAAAAGAACTTGCTTTTAGCTAGTTAAGACAGAGTGCGGTGCATAAACAACTTTTGTGGGCACAGGAAGAGGAAAAGAAGGATTTGAGAGGAATTTAGGGGGTGGGATCAGCAGGGTTTAGTGACAAGTTGTAGGGAAATAAACATGGAAGAGATGGAGGTTTTGAGAATGGTTTCCAGGTCTCAAGGCAGGAAGTAGGTATCTGATGTTCACTGAAGCAGATAGAGCAAACAATAGGGAAAGTTATGCATTCTGTTTGAGACTTGTCCCACTGGCACCCTAGACTTCATGTGTAAGGAGAGCTTTTGGTTGGTATTAGCTATGTCTGAAGCTTGAGTGATATTTGAAGAGTTTGGTGGATCCCGTTTTGTGATGGTGTCAGAATTGGGAGCATGGGCAAAGTGGACTACCCCAGACCTAACTGATACTGGTCAGCATGGGATCCCAGAGGAGGACACAGAAGGGAAAAGCAGCCATGGTATCATGGTAGGTCTTCCTTTCCATATGCCTGGGATCAGGGGAGGGCTGTCCCTTCCCCCTGCTTTCAGATCACAGCTTTTCCTTCCTCCTGCAAAATCTCTCTTGCCTTCTGGAATGCATTCCTTTCCACTGTACCACACATCTTTCAGCTTTTTAGTGTTTATCCATTTCATGGCTCCTCTCACACAGACATCCATATCTCAGGAAATCTGTGAGCTGGATACCTATGTAATCCTCTTCTTTAGCTTTAGAGTGTTCAATGTCCGTAGATAGTACTTTTTTCAACAAATCTTTATTGAGCTCCTATTAAAGGACAGGCTCTGTATCAGGCCCTGGATTCACCAGCAAACAAAACCAAGTGTCTATCTGCTCCAGTGGTGTTTGCTTTCTTTTTGGGGAGACAAATACATACAAGGTGCTCTGTACTAAGAAGAAAACTAGAGCAAGATATGAGGGTGAGAATGGCAAATTAAAAGGGGGCCGAGGGGGCACTTCTTCTCAGAAAGTGATATAACCAAGACCCAAATGAAGTTAGTATAGTAACCCATGGGGGTATATTTGCTGTCTAACAAATCATCTTAAAATTTAGCAGCTTAAAGTGATAAATGTGTACATATCATTTCACAATACCCCAGTGTAAGGAATCAGGGTGTAGCTTAGCTGATGTTTCTGTCTGGGGTCTCTCGTGAAGTTGCAATCCAGCTGTCGGCTGAGACAGCCATTATCTCATGGCTCAATTGGGACTAAAGAATTTGCTGTCCAGAACACTTATGTGGTTCTTGGTGACCTAGTTCACTGAAGGCCTCCTTTCTTTGCCTCCTAGCAGCTTGCTTCCCCAGCGCAAATGTTGGGAGAGAGGGACAGTATGCCATGGTCTTCTGTCAACAGATCTCAGAAGTGACAGACCATCATTATTTTTTGTCATCCATACCTTAAACTGCCTCTTTACTGACTTGTCTCCCTCATTGCCTAACTGCAGTTTCCCAGTCCAGCTTCTCCCTCTTTTCTCGTTTCCCTTTTTATTCGTGCTTCCTAAAAGGAGAGTTTATATTTGCTGTGTTAAGTTTTACAACTTGTCCTCCCTTTCTCTCCTACACATTGGCTCCCTCTCTCTTCCACACCATGAACTCTTCTCTGTCAAAGGTGACCTCTGGTGATAAAGACTCTTCTTAATTAAAAAACCTAGTCTAAATTTAGTTGCCTTCTCTTGTGGCATTTAATTCTTTTTCTCTTGAGATGATCTCCCCTCTGGATAGCAAATAGATCATATCTTGCCTTTTCCTTCTCTGATGCTGCCCCCTTTCTTGGATCCAGTTCTTTTCCCAACTGTTTAAATGTAGGTATTTAAGAGTTTTTTTCTTCACTTTTTGTTTTTAGTTTACTTTGTCTTCAAAGCTGACTTCTGCCAAAACTAAAATAATCCATGACCCCTCCTGACACCACCGCCATATACAAACACTACACACACACACACACACACACACACACACACACACACGTTGTTCCATCTGTATTCTTTCACTCTTTATTTTTGGTTAATGGAATCCAGGCACCCTCTAGAACTTTTCCTGCCTTTCCAAATTCTATAATTCGTAACACATGTTAATTCTGTCTTTTAACTCCCTCTTGCCTCTCCCTAGTTCTCTAGTTAATGACCTTTGCCCCAGATCAAGCCCTTCCTGTTTTCACCTGGTCTACTGTACTTGTATGGTAACTGATTTACCTGATCTCTGTTTTGTTCTATAGTCATGTCTTTGATGCTGCTACCAGTGGTTAGCATAACTCCTGCTTGTCAACATTTCAATACCTGGGTCACCCTGCCGTCATTGGCTCTCTGTCCTCAGAGCCCAGATCCCTTGCTTGGCGCACAGTGCATTTTGCCATCTGGGCTCTGTTGGTCTGCTTGGCACAACTTTGGCTCCCCTTACCCTTACATTTAATGCTTCTGCAGTATGAAAATTCTGACGTTACCCTCAGAAGACCATGCTGTCTTATGCCTTTATGCTTTTATTTCTTTTGTTTTCCTGAAATGTATTTTATTCTCCCTTTTCTCCTTTAACCCACAGGTCCTTCAAATTACAGGTTCCTGTCTTTGTTTTGTGCCTTCTTTGTCCTCAACCTTGTCCCCAGACAATGGAGTTCCTTTCCTTTTCTCCCCCCTACCTCCTGCCCCCTTGCATAGGCTGCAGTTCTTGCTTTTTTTTGATTATTTATCCTGTCTCTCTCTGGTTGTGTGAGCTTTGAGGGCAGGGTCTCTGGCCCATTCACTCTTGTGTCCCCTCAGTACTTAGCAAAATGCCTCACAGGTGGTTATCTAGTAAATATGTATAAATAACACGTATTTTGACTGAGTTAGTATGGATTCACCTATGGTTTTATAGGGTAGTTAAGACTCCAGAGACTCCTTATTATCCTTGCTTCAAAAACATTGTCGTGTTCCTTGGTAGAATTTAGCACTGTGTTAGGCAGGAGAAGTTGAGAAAACATAAAATGCCTGCCAACTTAAAGTATCAAATACCAAGTAATTAAAAGCTCTTCTGAAGCCAGTCCTAAGGTATTTATTTTGCACATTAAAAATATCTTGCTGTTTCCAGCTATACACACAGCTACCAAATTTTTAAAAGTTGTTTGTCTCAACTCCAAATAATCTCCCATAGAAATAATGTTACTTACAGCATTTCAGTATTTCTAGATCAGGGTGCAGTCTGGAGACAGAAAGCGCACAATTGAGCAGGGACAATTAAATCAATGAGAGATTGGTTACCATGGGTAAGGAAAGATGAAAAATATGGGGGCACAGCACCTGGGGAAGGAACAAATCTGGGAAGGGTTCCACTCCCTGCCTCTCAAAGGCTGGGATCCGGTCCTCGTTGGAGATGATGGGGCATGTCCTGCATGGCAGAGACATTTCACTGAAGCACCACACTAGTGGGACTCAGGGGTGGGAGGGGGTCTGCCTTCTGAGGTGCTGCACTGCAGAACTCACTGGAAATCTGCCAGTAGGGGTGGTGCACTGGGAAGTCACACTCAGGCCTGGGGAGAAGCTGTCCAGGGGTTGGTACCACATGCCTCCAGGTATGAGAAGAGAACCAGAAGGAACAGCCCTCTTCCTCCAGTGTCCCTCCAACACCCTGTAAAGTGGTGCTAGCTGACACAGGCAGGGTACTGGAAGGGTAGCACAGAAAAGCAATAAATTGACTACTTTGACCACTGAGCTTATCTATGTCCCCATTTAACAATATACCTGTATCACAGGAGTTAGAAAAAATACATAAATGTAATTTATCTTGAATTCTAGTGCCTAGCGAGAGTTGTGCAGTTAGATGAAGATTAGAAAGGAGATGAAGGCACTCCCATGTGTATCGAAGTTGTTAATGGTATTCTTGGACAAGGTACATCATTAAATGTCTTCATTTTCATTGATCTGCGTAAAATAAAGGCATTATTGTTACATCTGTCACTTAAGAATTAGTTGCAGCTTAGAAACCTAGAAAATAAGAGTATTTTACGTAATAACTGAGCCACAGCTGGTAAAGAGGAAGCGTTGTGTGTAGGTCTTAAATGTTTGCTTAATACAGAGTTTACAACCCCTATTTCAGTACATTAGTCGACCAAAATGTTTGAAGAATCAGGAATCTTCTGGCCAGTGAGCAAAGATAGGAATACATATTTTGTGTGAATGACTTTAAAAGAAAAATAAAATGTTGGAGAAAGGTTTGGAGTTAAGTGACAGTCAGTGGAACTAGTGAGGTCAGTTTATATGGAATATGTGTCCTGCTTACTGACATGCAGACAGACAAGAGCCTACCTAGTCTAAGTAGTGGGCTCATAATTTGGGGTGCCAGTTCTTTGGGTAAAAGTTAACAGGGATTTTTGTTTCATAAGCTTCACAGATGAAACTCCTGGGACTGCACTGAATAATCCTACATGCTCTTTGGGAAGAATTTGTCATTATAGGAAAAGAAGGAATAAAATCAGTCTTACCTGATTCATAGTGGATTCTTAGGACTATTGATGAGAAAATTGGTATTTGAATCTTGACTGATATTTGCTCATTTTGGGGTCTGTAACTTAGAAGAAAGGAGATGCTTAAGGCCAAGTGTGAGTTGTTGCACAGTAAGACCTTATTATCCATTTCTTCCTGTTTCATGAACATTCCTCTCCTTTTCTCTCTCTCTACCTCTCTCTCCCACTCTCCCCCTCCCCCTCCCCCTCATTGTCTTTGTATTTTATTTCTTAACCTGGTATTAGCAGACTGCTAGATGCTTCTTAGAGAATTTGCTTTTCTGTCATGCATTTTTACCAGCTATGAGACATGTGGGAGAAGTTGGTGGACTAGTCAAGTCAGGGTTGTGGAAGGTTATACCCTAACCCCCAGCTGTGGGGCAGTTTTGTTTAACAGTTATACACGCTAAGTATTGATTTGGATACTAGACTTACCACACTATTGGAATTAAGATCCTGACTCAAATAATTGGAACTCCTCTCCCCGCTTAAAAACCTAGCCTAGGGGCGCCTGGGTGGCTCAGTCGGTTAAGCGTCCGACTTCAGCTCAGGTCACGATCTCGCGGTCCATGGGTTCGAGCCCCGCATCAGGCCCTGGGCTGATGGCTCGGAGCCTGGAGCCTGCTTCTGATTCTGTGTCTCCCTCTCTCTCTGCTCCTCCCCCATTCATGCTCTGTCTCTCTCTGTCTCAAAAATAAATAAAGATTAAAAAAATTTAAAAAAAAAACAAACAAAAAAAACAAACCCTAGCCTAAACCCTTAAGTACAGATAAAAACGCTGAGTTGATGTCTCCAGTTACCTACTTAACTCTGAAAAAATTCAGTTGCAGAGATGCCTAGGACCTTCTGGTAGAGGTGCATGTAGTTTGAGTTGGCTCATGTTATAGATTTCTCACCATTCATTACTGCCTCTTGTAAACGTTTCGTCATTTTAGAAGATTTGGGTCCTCCATTATGTTATTAGTTACCATGTGCTAGAAAACATTTTTAATCATTGTAGAATATTTGTCCTCATTCTGAATAGATGGCTAAAAGCAAGTGTTCTTGCCCAGTTGTAAATGGTTTTTTGGTTTGTTTTTTTGTGTCTTCTAGGTTTTTCTGAAGAGTGACCGAGTGGCAAGAATGGTTCAGAGTGGAGGATGTTCTGCTAATGACTTCAGAGAGGTGTTTAAGAAAAACATAGAAAAACGTGTGCGGAGTCTGCCAGAAATTGATGGCTTGAGCAAAGAGACAGTGCTCAGTTCATGGATAGCCAAATATGATGCCATTTACAGAGGTGAAGAGGACTTGTGCAAACAGTCCAACAGAATGGCCCTAAGTGCTGTGTCTGAACTGATTCTGAGCAAGGAACAACTCTATGAGATGTTCCAGCAGATTCTGGGTATTAAAAAACTAGAACACCAACTCCTTTATAATGCATGTCAGGTAAGTGGTCCATATTTCCTATTGCCCCTGTCTCAGAAGGCATATCAAATGTTTAAAAACCTGTGAAAATGTATGTTTTATAATCAGTTGGCTGAAGAGTTGAGTGGAAATGAATTTTAGTAAATTGAGTAGTGGTATTTGAAAGAAACTTTGAAAGATGCATTTGATGGAGAACCTTTTATCCCGTGAGTAGTTGTTCCCATGCATCCTATTTGAGGACATCAGATTTTCACCTATTGGGTATATATAGGGCATGCCCCAAGTGCAAAAGTGCAAATAATCTGTTATCTGAAGAAGTTGGGCGATTTAAAATAAACAGGTATTCCTGAGTGCAAAATAATTTTTTCATAAAGATATGCTGGTCTTTTGAGTTTTATGGAAGTAATTGAAATTTCAAACTTTTTTCTTTAACTCATCCAGATAGAAATGAAGATATTGCTGAACTATGTAATTAAGAGATGACCAAATTAAAAGTATTTTTTCTCTTCAGATGTTATTTGTAACCATACATAGGAAAAATGGAATAAAATATATACCGCACCTTTCATCTTTGGACCCTGTGATTTGTCTAATAATGTAGTCATTTCATATGTGCATTTTGTTTGCTTGTTTTAGTGGTATAAATTATTTAACTATGCTTTAAAATACAATTCACATTGACAAAATTCAGCATTTTGAAATTCATGCATTCATGAAGAGTTGTACTGCTATAATCATACATTCACGTTTTTCATCTTTTCACAAATCTCAGTTTCTGTGTTCTGTGTGTATCATTTGCATTACGAACTTGTGGATCAATTCAAGTGAATAAATTGACAGTTAATAGTAAAGCAATGTAGCATCTTAACTATGAACAATTTATGCATTCATAATTGTTTTTCACTGTTATCAAACCAGATGGTTATTTGATAATAGTGGAGGATGACAGTAAAACCAAAATCTGTTTTAAAAGATCTTTGTATTTTTAATGAAACAGTAGCCCACTTGTACAGTTAAATTGATGAGCGTGACTTAATGAAATCCATAATCACATACTTGGTAGATATTTATTGAGTTAGGTGTGGGAGAAACCAAGCTGAGCAAAGGAAAGTATTCTCCATATCTCCATATGTTGAAGTCTAATCGAGCAGATAGACCTCTAAAATGAATTATTACAAATGCATTGGAATTTATACTGGTGTTAGAGGGTCATAAAATTTCTGTGAACCTATCAGTTTATTTTTTTAAATGATAACAGTGTTGTATCTTTTTATGTAAGTAATTCCTTTATAATTATATAAAAATCCCTCTATTTCTGATAATTTTCTTATTTCGAAGTCTGCTTTGTCTTAAACTAATATGACTACTCCAGCTTTCTTTTGATTAGAGTTAGCCTGGTGTCTTTCTCTGTTTACTGCTAACCAATCTGATTCTTTATGCTTAAAGTGGGGTTTTTTTGTAGACAGCATAAAATTGCCTCTTGGCTTTTTCTCTTTTAATCCAGTCAGACATTGTCTTTCAATGGATGTGTTTAGACTGTTCATGTTTCAAGTGATACTGTTTTTCCATTCTGTTCCTTTGATCTATAGGTCTGTTTTTGTGCCAGTACCATACTGTCTTGATGACTACAATTTTGTAATATAGCATGAAATCCACTTTTTTTCTTTTTCAGGATTGCTTTGGTCATTCGGGGTCTTCTGTGGTCTCGTACAAATTTTAGGCTTGTTCGAGCTCTGTGAAAAATGCTGTTGGTATTTGGATAGGAATTGCATTAAATGTGTAGGTTGCTTTGGGTAGTATAGATAGTTCATGAGCATGGAATGCCCTTCCATTTCTTTGTATCCTCTTCAGTTTCTTTCACAGGTGTTTTAGTTTTCAGGGTACAGGTCTTTGACCTCTTTGGTTAGTTTATTCCTAGGTATCCTGTTGTTAGTACAATTGCAAGGGGACAACGACATTCAGAAGAGTGAAACTGGACCACCTTCTTACATTATGCACAAAAATAAATTCAAAATGGATGAAAGACCTAAATATGAGACAGGAAACCATAAAATCCTAAAGGAGAACATAGGCAGCATCCTCTTTGATCTCAGCTGCAGCAACTTCTTACTAGACCTGTCACCGAAGGCGAGGGAAACAAAGGCAAACATGAATTATTGGGACTTCATCAAGATAAAAAGCTTCTGTACAGCGAAGGAAACAATACACCACTAAAAGGCAGTCTACAGAATGGGTGAAGATACTTGCAAACGACACATCTGATAGAGGGTTAGTGTCCAAAATCTATAAAGAACTTATTAAACTGAGGACCCAAAAAACAACCCAGTTAAGAAATGGACAGACGACATGAACAGACACTTTTACAAAGAAGACATCCAGATTGCCTAAAGACAGATGAAAAGATGCTCATCATCACTCATCAGGGAAATAGAAATCAAACCCATGATGGAGTTTGATTTCACACCCCTGTCAGAATGGCTATAAAATTAACAGCACAGGAAACATCAGGTGTTGGCAATGAGGTTTCTTAAAAAGTTAAAAACAGATCTACCCTCGATCCAGCACTGATAGGTATTTACCCAAAGGACACAAAAATACAGATTCGAAGGGGTACATGCACCCCAATGTTTATAGTAGCATTATCCGCAATAGCTGAGCTAAACTATGGAGAGAGCCCAAATGTCCATTGATGAATGGATAAAGAAGATGTAGACGTACGCACGCATGAACACATGCAATGAAGTATTATTCAGCCATCAAAAAGAATGAAATCTTGGGGCACCTGGCTGGCTCAGTTATTTGAGTGTCCAACTTCAGCTTAGGTCATGAACTCAGTTCGTGAGTTCTAGCCCTGCCTTTGGCTCTGCACTGACAGCTCAGAGCCTGGAGCCTGCTTCAGATTCGGTGTCTCCCTCTCTCTGCCCCTCCCCATCTTGTGTGCGCTCACTTATGTGCTCTCTCTTTCTCTCTTCCCCTCTCCTCCCCTCTCCCTCCCTCTCCTTACATGCCTCCCTCTCCCTCTCAAAAATTAACAAAATCTTGGCAATTTTCAGTGACGTGGATGGAGTTAGAATGTATTATGCTAAGTGAAATAGGTCAGAGAAAGACAAATACCATATGATTTCACTTAGGTTGACTTAAAACAGATGAATGTATGGGAGGGGGAAAGAGAAGAGAGGGAAACCACAAGAGACCCTTTAAGGATAGAGAACAAACTGAGGGTTGATGGAGGGAGGTGGGTGGGGGATGGGCTAGATGGGTGATGGATACTAAGTAGGGCACTTGTGATGATCACTGGGTGTTACATGTAAGTGAAGAATCACTGGATTCTACTCCTGAAATCAATATTGAACTGTATGTTAGCTAACTAAAATTTCAATAATAAGGAACTATTATAGGGGCGCCTGGGTGGCTCAGTTGGTTGGGCGTCCGACTTCGGCTCAGGTCATGATCTCGCGGTCCATGAGTTCGAGCCCTGCGTCGGGCTCTGTGCTGACAGCTCAGAGCCTAGAGCCTGTTTCAGATTCTGTGTCTCCCTCTCTCTGACCTTCCCCCATTTATGCTCTCTGTCTCAAAAATGAATAAACGTTAAAAAAAAATAAGGAACTATTATAGATGCAAAAAATATCTGGTTTGTTGAAATTCTACAGTCTCAATTTGTAAGTGTCACTTCCTTGAATTTGTACTTTGTCCCCTTCCCCACCCATTTTGCCTTCTCTCATTTCAATTGAATGCTTCATGGGATTCCGTTTTATGGGGTTTTCTTTTGTTGTACTGTTTTTTTAAAACTTGTTTAGGGCTTGGTTAGTGGTTGCTCTAGAGTTTACAACCTACATTTCAAAACACTCGGAGGTCTACATTCAAGTAACATTATAAGGGCCTCAAGTGTAGTACAGTTGTCCCATGATAAAGAATTCCCAATTCCTGTTTACTATCCCTTAGGATGTCTGTCATTTATTTCGCTGACCTTTCTGTCCTTCATTTCCTTGATGTTATTATCACCCAGCACATTGTTACTATTATTGCTTTAAATAGCTAACGTTTGGGTATTGAGAATAATAAGAAAAAGTTTAAAAAAATCATCCATTTTTACCTTCATTCATTCCTTCTCCTGACCCTCTTTCTTCATGCAGACGCAAGTTTCTGACTGGTGTCTTTTTCCTTATCTTTCTTCTCACATTTCTTGTAAGGGAGGACTATTGGTGATGAGTTCCTTCGGTTTTTGTGTGTGAGAACGTCTTTTTTTCCCTTCATGTTTAAAGGATAATTTCATTGGATATAGGATTATCAGCTAGTTCTTTTTTCTATTTCAACATTCTAAAGGTTTCACTTCACAAGTTTCTTGCTTGCATGCTTTCTGATAAGTCTGAAGCTCTCCTGACTTGAGTGTTTTTTTCTTAGTTTCCTACAGTTTGAATATGATATGCCTAAGTATAGGCTTTATGATATTTCTCTTGCTTGGCATTCTCTGAGCTTTCTGGATCTGTGGGTTGGTGTTTGTCATTAAATTTGGAAAATTCTCGGCCATGATTACTTCAGATTTTCCTTCTGTCCCATTCTCCCCTTCTTCTGGAACTCTAGTTCTGTTTGTCACTCCTCTTTGATATTGTTCTCCACAGTTTTTGGATATTCGTTTTGTTTGGTTGGGTGTTTAAAATTTTTGAGTTTTTTTTCTCTTTGCATTTGAGATTTGGAAATTTATGTTGACTTTTCTTCAAGTTCAGGGATTCTCTCAAAATCATCAGGTCTACTGATGAGCCCATCAAAGGCACTGTTCATTTCTGCTAATGTTCTTGATTGCTAGCATTTCCTTTCGAGTCTTTCTTGAGGGTTCTCATCTCCTTGTTTACATTACCCATCTATTCCTGAATGTTTCTAACTTTTTCCATTAGAGCCCTTAACATATTAACAATAGTTAAACTTTCTTAAAGTGTAACATCTCTGTCACCCCTAAATCCAGTTGGAATGCTTCCTTTGTCTTTCCAGACTGTGTTTCTTTTTCTTTTTTGGCATGCTTTGTATTTTTTTGTTGAAAGCCAGACCTGTTGTATCAGATAATAAGAACTGAGATATATTTTCCTTTAGTGTGGGGGTTTACAGTAATCTGACTGGAAGTTAGGCTGTGTTTAATGTTCATTGTAACCATAGGTACAAGATTTGACTTTAGACTTCCTTAAGTATTTCTGTTCAGAAAGAGTCTGTCTTGCATCTCTGTTAGCTATGGTACTCTGCTGTGACACTGGAGTGATGTTGGGGAGTAGGGACTGTTCTACAGTCTGACTGAATCTTGGACTTTTGGTGGGCCTAGGTCTCAGGGCTGTAGCCTTCACAAATGCTTCTGTCCCTTGTCTAAGAGTATCACTTCCCTCCCCAACATGTGCCTATTCCTTTTCTTGCCTAAAGCATCCCCAGTCTGTTTCCTTGAAGCCGTGTCTCCTGTTCCCTCAGGTGTTCCCCCCCCCCCCCAACCCTGTAGAAGACATCAGAAGGCTGCAGAGGGTATCCTTTGTCTCCAGTTGTGATAATTTTTTCCTGTTTCCTTTGGGCACAGTCCATCCCTCTTTGTTAGGTAGAAGAATCTGGGAGGTTTAACAGTGGCTTTTCTTCCCCTCTTCCTGCCAGGTCCACATGGGGATCTTTCTTAGATCCCTACCATGAAAACTTGGTGGGGTTACTGGAAGTAAAGGCCAGTAGATTGTGGGAGTCCCCTCTGACTGCAGCCCCGGGATTTTCTCACTCTCTTCACTCAGCTTTTAGTGATTTGTCCAGATTACTAGCCAAGTAAGTAGTCATACGCTTTATGGCCTCCATAGACTTCTGCTTTCTGTGTTGTGCCTCTCTGGTTTTGATTGTGTCTCTAGGTTTTGGGATAGTGGTTTGCCCTGCAACCATAGTTCTCTGAGAAGTCCAAAAAAAAGTCCTTGATTTTCAGTTTATCCAGCTCTTAATTTTAAGAATGGGAGTGATGACTTCCATTCTCTACACATGTCCGAGGTGAAACTACAATTCCTTTTTTTGTCTCTGGGGTTTGAAATACTTTTGGATTATTTTTTGATTGACTTGAAAACAAATTACAAATAATACTCATACATAAAGGAAGAGTTTTACTTTGGAGTAACAATCATTTTATGAAATCAACACAGTTATGAAAATAGAGGGTTAAGAAAACAGGTGAGATTTTTTTTTCTTTCTCTAGGGCATATGGATCTTCTATGTTCTTCCATTGTCTTTCAACAGAGGTTTAAAAAGAAAAGGTGATAGAAAACACAGATGATAGTCCATCCTTTACTAAGGAAAGGAATAGTCTGAGAAGAGGAATAGTGGAGCAGGGCTCAGGGGAGCGGAGAGGACCTGAAGCCAGCTGAGCTCTGGGAACCTGGCTCCAGGTATAGGTCAGGGAGATGTATTCCACTTTTTCTGGCATCTCAGAAAAGGCTTTAAAACTTACTAACTGTAACTCTTCTGTATTTGTTTACCCTTAGCTGGTCCCTTGTTTTTGCTGGTAGTGGTTCCCTAGGAAATCTCAAAGATGTGTGCTTGCTTCAGGGTCAGAAGCTCAGGACAGAGATCTGTTCTGTTAAGATGCGCATGATGGTGACAGCCAGTCTGTCCCTGGGACTTGAGAAAGAACAGGAATGTGAAGGGAACGGTGCCAGAACTGCAGCCTGGTGCCAACGGGAGCCTACCTGAAAGACACTGCATTCAAGTGATAAAGCTAAGGATAATTGAAAGAAAAATTATTACATGTTGACAGAAGATAGAAAAGAATAAGAACAACCCATGTATTTCATAGCTAAGCTATCTGTCAGGGGCTCCTGGATGGTTCAGTTAAACATCCAACTTCAGCTCAGGTCACGATCTCGTGGTTCGTGAGTTTGAGCCCCGCGTCGGGCTCTGTGCTGCCCTCTCAGAGCCTGGAGCCTGCTTCCGATTCTGTGTCTCCCTCTCTCTCTGCCCCTCCCCCACTTGCTCTCCCTCAAAAATGAATAAATGTTAAAAAATGTCACACTTTGGATTCTTTGGTTTGAGAGTCATGTGTATTGCACATTTACAGAACCAAATATTAAAAAGAGCTCATTCTAAAATGAGCAACATAACAGTATGAGAATCTGAATTTGTTAGCCATGATTTATTTGAATCAGAGTATTAGAGGTGCCGTAAAGTAACAGGTCTGAAAGACAATCTGCTGGTGGAAAGTTTAATTTCAGAATAGTTTTAAGGAAATATAGTGAATTTCAGGTAAATATAGTTATACTTTTAGAGAAAACAGTTATTACAAGTATATATTTTATAATCTCAAGTAAGAATTTTGTCACCCATTTTATTAAAAAATCTTTTAATGTTTATTTTTGAGAGACAGTATGAGCAGGGAAGGGGCAGAGGAGGGAGACACACAATCTGAAGCAGGCTCCATCCAGGCTGTGATCTGTCAGCACAGAGCCCAACGTGAGGCTTGAACTCCCCAGTCGCTGTGAGATCGTGTGACCTGAGCTGAAGCCACACACCCCATTTCATGTATTTTTAACGAAAATGTGGTTATTGAAATGGTACTAGTAATCAGCTTCCTTTGAACAGAAGTAGGCTTATTAAAGTTTATTTTAAAATATGACAGGATAATATATTACGTTCAAATCGATAGTCTGCATTATCATGTTTGGGGGGTGATGCGGGGGAGGAGAGGTGCTGGCTCTTGTCTCGCGGAGTCGAAGAATGAATCTCACGGACACTAGAGAGTGAGCAAAGTGATAGAGTTTAGCGAGGGCAAGTATAAAGCTCTCAAGAGTGAGAGGGGTTCTGACCGCATAGCCACCAAGGATTTTTGTCCCTTTTTATTGGGACCTTTACAGAAAGTTTGTGAGACTTGATGTGTGGCACTAGCCCAGGCGGGTCCAGAACACGTTTATCTTCTCTTCTTCCCCAAACTCTGCTGCCACTACTGCTTCTTCAGCCTCCCACTTGCAGCCGCATTCTGCCTCCCTGAAGTTCCCTGATCTTTCCCTGCCTAATGTTAGCCCTTTCCCTATTCAATGTTAGAAATATATGTAGTGAAAAAGTATGTGCCAAGCACTGTATTGAATGATAGGAACACAGAGACCAGACCTAGTTATAGCTAGATAAAAAAAAGAAAAAAGACAAAGCCCTGTTGTAAATGCCGCAGTGATGTGGTGAGTTCCTGGCTCTGTGTTCTTGAGATTGAAAAAAATACAGTATTGGAGGAGTGTCATGAAGATACCAGAATAAATTGCTAAAAAAGAATTATGCAAGGAGGGATGAGTAAGTGTAGAGTATCCAAAAAGGCATGGCATTAAGGGGAACTGCAAGTCTTTGTTGCTGCTGGAGTATAAGGAAGAGAGGAGCTGTGGTTTGAGAGGACATTAGCCGATGTAGGTAGGGGTGTTGCACACTGTGGAGAACAATCCAACCCTAGATGACCAGAGTCTGTGTGGTGGGGTCATAGTACTAAATCAACACTAGTTCTTTTACTTTTTTATTTGTATTTTAAGAGAATTAGTAAGGGAGTTTTACAGCTATCCAAATCCTATCTTTTCTGCCTAAGGCAACCTTCATTATCTTGCATAATCCCATTACATTAACTGAAGAAAGTGATTCATCCATATTATCCAAGGGTTAAAGCAAAGTTGAGTGAAATCTTCCTCTCTAAATATTCCTCTGCCCCAGATCTCTTATATTCTGAACACTGCAAGAACTCTAAGTGATACTACAGAACTGTTGTAAATTTTAAGGGATAAGTGGGAATGATTCACAAATGGTTAGAAAGTAGCATTCAGGTCTATGATACCTTTTCTCTGGGATTTTAGCTTTGGAGTTGAAGCACTTGGGTTTAAGAGTTTTAAGGAAATGGGCAAATCTAGGCAGTTGCGAGGTTCTTTGCTCCTCTCATTGTGAGAGTCTTGCCTTGGAAGACCTGCATTCAGAATGTCAACAGCAAATGGAAGAGTGAGGAGTGTGAATACTCGGAGGAAATTGGTATCTGCCTTGCACCACTACCCTCTTCTTCTCCACTAGTGCTGTGTGATTTGATAATACTTCTTGTTTAATATAATTTGTCTGCTTTGGCAAAAATAAAAGCACACCCTACAGAGGCAGTTACATTTGATGACAAAAATCATTTTCAAAATTAGAAAATAAAGCTGTAGAAATGACCATTTGCAGGGTGTATCTTTCAAATCCTCAAAATGCTTGAGGAAAATGTTGAAATAAATGTCATTAAATGGCAGTTATGTTCTAGGATGCCTCAAGAAGCTTAAGACTTTAAAAATGAGTTGGTTTTATAGTCTCTGATTTTTCAAATTCTGTAATTATAATTGGAATGGCCATAATATTTATGTACGTGTTCACTTTTTAAAATGAAGGTGTATGGGGCGCCTGGGTGGCGCAGTCGGTTAAGCGTCCGACTTCAGCCAGGTCACGATCTCGTGGTCCGTGAGTTCGAGCCCCGCGTCAGGCTCTGGGCTGATGGCTCAGAGCCTGGAGCCTGTTTCCGATTCTGTGTCTCTCTCTCTCTCTCTCTGCCCCTCCCCTGTTCATGCTCTGTCTCTCTCTGTCCCAAAAATAAATAAACGTTGAAAAAAAAATAAAAAAAAATAAAATGAAGGTGTCATGATATAAATTAGAGGACTCTGATTTCATTTCAATGAATTTGAATATCTGATTAACATTAAATCCGTTTTCTCTCTAAAAATTAAAAATTTTAATTGTGAATACATATCTAATATATTAAACCAAATTTTAGGTTTTATCAATAAGTTTTGCTTCATTCAACTGTGCATTATTTTGTTTTTTTACCTTTGGCCCATCTGTAAGAGAACTACAGTATAAGAATATGCCTAAATAAGATTTCTCCCAAAAATGTTTTACTTTGCTTTTTCCCAAATCTCACTAGATAACAAAGATAGGCTACCTTCAGATATTCCTTGCATTTATTTTAGGGTTTTCTTTACCCAGATCTAGCCTTTACAAATTAAGATATTAACTTTTCCATTTTTTAAATAAGAGAGTACAAATCTTCAGAGATCAGGCATCTTTGTAGTAGTAATAGCTGAGCCAGGGTGGAGGTGTATTTTTGCTAATATATTTCAAGACCTGTTCTTAACTCTTCATAAAAAAGGATCATATGCATATGCTGTTTCAAGCATAATAAGCAATTGTATCTTTTTCATAAGCATTGTTCATGAAAATATTCTATGGAAATTAAAATGAGGTATCTACAAATGTCAGGGAGAATGCAAAAATGACAGAATTTGATTTTTTCAAGGTATCTGCATATGGTCAGGGGACAAATCTATAAAGAAAACGTAATGGTATAGTTAAAAAGTGTGATCCTGAGGCTATGTATACTGCACAACGTGGGCATGTGTGTGACTGTATTTTAATTTGACATGGGTTAATTGGCACAGCTTTCTCTAGTTCTCCATCCTGGCTGCGCATTAGAATGATCTAAGGAGCTTTAAAAACCACTCAATGCCTCGGCCCCACCTCAGACTAAGTGAAACAAACCACAGAAATGGGGCCCGCTGTCTGGTTTTAAAAAGCCTTCTACATTACGCTGATGAAGATGCGCAGTACGGTTGGGGACCCCTGGCCTGACTGCCCGTCGAGGACTTAATGCCATGGTGAGCTCAAACCATAGAAACAGCTTGAGAACTGTTTGAGAACAGTCTACCATTGTGCTCAGGAAGAGGAGTGTGGGCAGTGTGGAAAACCTATTTTCCTTTGTAGCTTTACTGAAGGTTCTAAGAAGGCACAAATTCCTGAATTTTAGAAGATGGGTAGAAATTTGACCGACAGGTAGGTGGAAAATAACATTTACAAAGGCACAAGGAGAGTGAAAAGGCTTGGAATTTGTTAGGAAGGTATGTTGTGTGTATTGCTGGAGTAGAGGACATGAGGCTAAAAAGGACTTGGATATTAAGGGTCTTTAGCTGCTAGCTGGAAGACCTTAGAATTTATTAGCCCTTCCAGAGCTAGGCTGGAAGAAAAGAAATGACAGGAGCAAGGTGGGATTCTGCAAAGCTTTTTCTCCGTGGCCTAAAAAATAGATTGCCAGTGGTCAATATCGTGCCTCACCCAACCTGTGGGCATATTGCAGCATTATTAAAACAGAAGTGGGTAGGGGCTCCTGGGTGGCTCAGTCTGTTGAGTGTCCAACTTTGGCTCGGGTCATGATCTCACAGTTGGTGAGTTCGAGCCCCGTGTCAGGCTCTGTGCTGACAGCCTGGAGCCTGCTTCGGACTTTCTCTCTCTCTGTCTCTCTGTCTGCTCCTCCCCTGCTCACATGCTGTCTCTCTCTCAAAAATAAATAAAGATTAAAAAAAATTTCAAAAAACAAAAAAACAGAAGTGGGTCAGGGACCTACGTGTTAATCCTTCAAGTAATCTCCATGCTCTGCTCCTTGCCCTGCTGTGGTCCTGTTTTATCTCTCTGTTGGTTGTGAAGTTCCTAGACTACTGGCTTTGACCTAGGAGTCTGTTGTCGCATCCTCTTAGATCCATTCCCTGTATTGTGCTTCACAGTCCTGCTTGGTTCCTCACATACTTGGGAACTTGGCCTTGAGTCAGAACACTGGAACACCTGTTTGCAAGGAAAGGGACAAAGAAGTCTGGGAATGCAGGCAGAAGCTAGGAGTCAACTTGGGTCTATAACTTAAGACATACCATTTTCTAGAACTTTGATTAAGACTGCCTATTCCTCTCCCTTTCTTTTTGTAGGAAAGATCCTATGCTTTAATGGCTATCTTCCCATTTGTTAATGTTTACCTGATTCAATGTTTATGTTAACCATGCTCTGATGAGGCATCTTTGATTAGGGTTTTCTTTCATCATAGTACCTACTCTAGTTCAGCACTGTTCTAGGCTTTCAATATATGCTGTTCCCTCTTCTCAAGGAGCAACATCTTGGGGAGGGAAAAGTGTGGGGGAGAAATCAGAGGAGTTCTGTTTTATACATGCTGAAAACAAAATACTAAATGTCCACATGGAAAAGGCAGGTGGTAGATGGATGTGCAAATCTGAAATGCCAGTGAGTGGTCTGGTTGGAGATACAGATTTGGGAATCATTTAGATAAAGTTAATATTTGAAGCCAGAGGCCACTATGAGATCATTTTAGGACAGTCTGGAGCTCAAGAAGTAAAAGGGCCCAGAAAAGTAATCCTGTGGACACCAGGATTCAGAGGCTGCACAAAAGGCGAATAGCCAGGGAAGTAGGAGGGAAACCATAGCACGTGGTATCAGGGAAGCCAAGAGTATACCCGTCAGAGAAGGAGAATGTTTATGCCACAAGCTTCTCAGAGGTCAGGTAAGAGGAAAATGAAGTGACCCTTGTATTTGTCATGGTAGAAGGCACTCTTGACTGTCTTGGAGTGGATTAAGAGAGGAACCAAGAAGGCAAGAAAATGGAATTAACGGTAAATTCTTTAGGGGATTAGGCAGTAACATAAAACATTTACATATTCAAGAAATCCCTTCTATATAGTGCATTGAATCGTTTTATTAAGTTTGTTGGCAATTTACTGTGTGCCAAGCTCATAGCACCAGACTTTCTTCTTGTTTATTATTTTTGGATTTATAGAAATGGGTGGCCCAGAGAATTTAACACCTGTTCCTTTTGGTAGATGGTTAGAGCAACTTTTTGGTTTTTATAATGCACTTCAAAAAAATTTGAAAGGCTGAGGGAAAGGGATTGATACATACTCACAAAAGAGTACCTGCTGATATTCAATGCTTTTTAGCTGATTATCAAGGTCATAATATCCTAAATCCTCTTTGCTTTAGACTATAAAAAATTTCCATTTACCCTAATCACATTAGAGCAGGGCCAACTGATCATTATCTTAGTAAGATTTTGCTTGTGTAATGGGTGGCAGTGATTGATTCTGGCTATTTATTACAAACTTCTAGAAAGGCTTGTTATTGTTAAATGTTGAAAATGATGTTCTTTTCTGTTTATGAGTGTTTTCTTGATTCTGATGCGAAGGTCTCCAGATTAACAAGGCTTACGTCTCAGTCTGTGAATCCTCATCAGAGGTTTGTGAACTCATTTTGTACATGGTATGATACTAAGAGCAATAGTGTTTGAAAATTAGAAACAGGCTCACTACCCTATTTTTGAGAAATGAGATGCTACTGTTTTTGTTGCATTGAGTTAGATCCACTGAAAAATACTGCAGTGATAAAAACACCACCACCACTCACTGTGTTTTGCTTATTTTGAGTATTAGTGCCTTTTTACCCTTTTTACGTAGGTCAGCTCCTCCCTCTCCATTCTGTCTCACTATAGCCCAGGGCAAACTGATGAATCTGAGACTCCTGAGACACAACAGGTTCAAAATGCCATTTTTTCGCATCCCAAACACGATTCTTCTTTTATTTGTGTCAGCCTTCTGACTCATAACCATCGGTCCTTCTATGTCTTCCCAGCCCAATTACCTGCACTGCTGCTTTCTCCATAATGCTGTATCATCTCTCTTATTTGTTTTTTATTATGAAATTTATTATCAAATTGGTTTCCATACAACACCCAGTGCTCATCCCAACAGGTGCCCTCCTCAATACCCATCACCCACACACCCCACCCTCCCACCCCCCATAAACCCTCAGTTCTCAGTTTTTAGGAGTCTCTTATGTTTTGGCTCCCTCCCTCTCTAACCATATTTTTTCCCTTCCCCTCCCCCATGGTCTTCTGTTAAGTTTCTCAGGATCCACATAAAAGTGAACACATGGAATCTGTCCTTCTCTATGTGACTTACTTCACTTAGCATAACACTCTCCAGTTCCATCCACATTGCTACAAAAGGCCATATTTTATTCTTTCTCATTGCCAAGTAGTATTCCATTGTGTATATAAAGCACAATTTCTTTTCCCATTCGTCAGTGGATGGACATTTAGGCTCTTTCCACAATTTGGCTATTGTTGAGAGTGCTGCCATAAACATTGGGGTACAAGTGCCCCTATGCATCAGTACTCCTGTATCCCTTGGGTAAATTCCTAGCAGTGCTACTGCTGGGTCATAGGGTAGGTCTATTTTTAATTTTTTGAGGAACCTCCACACTGTTTTCCAGAGGAGCTGCACCAGTTTGCATTCCCACCAACAGTGCAAGAGGGTTCCTGTTTCTCCACATCCTCGCCAGCATCTATAGTCTCCTGATTTGTTCATTTTGGCCACTCTGACTGGCGTGAGGTGATATCTGAGTGTGGTTTTGATTTGTATTTCCCTGTTGAGGAGTGATGTTGAGCATCTTTTCATGTGCCTGTTGGCCATCTGGATGCCTTCTTTAGAGAAGTGTCTATTCATGTTTGCTGCCCATTTCTTCACTGGATTATTTTTCGGGTGTGGAGTTTGGTGAGCTCTTTATAGATTTTGGATACTAGCCCTTTGATATGTCATATGCAAATATCTTTTCCCATTCCGTTGGTTGCCTTTTAGTTTTGTTGATTGTTTCCTTTGCAGTGCAGAAGCTTTTTATCTTCACGAGGTCCCAATAGTTCATTTTTGCTTTTAATTCCCTTGGCTTTGGGGATGTGTCAAGTAAGAAATTGCTGTGGCTGAGGTCAGAGAGGTTTTTCCCTGCTTTCTCCTCTAGGGTTTTGATGGTTTCCTGTCTCACATTCAGGTCCTTTATCCATTTTGAGTTTGTTTTTGTGAATGGTGTAAGAAAGTGGTCTAGTTTCATCCTTCTGCATGTTGCTGTCCAGTTCTCCCAGCACCATTTGTTAAAGAGTCCTCTCTTATTTCCATGGTCATTGCCCTCACTCCAGACTTCACTTATGAGCACAGCATATGGAGCATGGCAGTAATTTAACTGCTTCCCCCTCCCAACCTTAATGTATTTTTGTTGCCAGATTAGTATTATTGGAGCACCATCCCATTCTCGTCATAACCCAACTATGAATAGGAAAGAAAAAAAAATGGCTCCTCTCTGTCAACAGAATGAAGCTAACACCACCTCAGTGTTCAATCTGGCTCCCACGTGTCTTGCTTATGTTATTTCCCATGTAACAAATCTTTACATACCCTGTGTTCCATGTAAATTGAATCGCTCCCTGTATTTTCTTATATTTTAATTTTGTCTCTTAATATTCTCTTCACTTCAAATTCCATATTAATTCTTCAAGACGCAAGAGAAGGTCCACTTGCATGAAGATTTCCCTGCTCCTGTCCCCATTTTTCTTAAATACTGGGAGAGGACCCAAAAAAAATGAGAAATTTACAATTCCTTATCATTACCCAAAAGCCTACCATATTCTACTTTGCATTATATTTATCTATGCCTCTTCTACTTCATTGAACATGGGATATTGAATCTTTGTATCATTAATTTGACAATATTTAATGTGCTTCCTATTGTGGGTACTCCTGGATAGAGCAAATGACAGAAAGAATGGAAATTGAGTGTGAGGTAGTTAAGTTGAACCCTGCACTCAAACTGCCCTGCCCCTTATTAACTGTGTGACCTTGACCCTGGATAATTGCTTAAAGCAGTCTGTGCTTCAGATTTTTCATCACTAAAATGGGATAAAGTTATCACCTATCCCATAGGGTTGCTTTGAGGCTTAAATGCCATCATGTTTATAAAAACATAGAAGAGTTTCTTATATGTCATAAGTGCTATATAAATTTAGTTCTTATTAATCTTGATGAAGCTGGAGTTCTAATGTACTGGGACAAAGTTTTCTAATATCCTTAATTAGTGTCTGTTACTTAATATTAAACTCTCTCAATTTCAGCATTATTTAATTATTAATGTGAATGTACACTCAACTATTGAAGTGAATATAGTTAGTAGTTACTTGAAAGTATTAGCATGTTACTTTTGTCTGGAAGATAAAATGTTAATATAAATGAAATACTGAAGATTCTATGATATTTCAAATTTTGCCACCTACCATTTTAGAGAATATGCATGCATTGTCTTCAGGCTATTGAAGTCTCATGGTTTTTAGATTTGAGGTTAAATTCTTATGTTCTTGCTTTTGAACACTTTGATCCATTATTTAATACAGTTCAGTTCACATAGGGTAATCTTATATGTAATTAACTCATTCATCTTTCCCCTACTTCTTTAGCATTCAAATGAAAGTGTGGTTTGGGAAATGATCTTTCTTAGTTTTATTGAAAAATAATTGACCTATGTCTTTGTGTAAGTTTAAAATGTACAGCATGATTATTTGGTTCACGTATATTGTGAAATGATTACCACACAGGTTTAACCAAGTTCTGTCTTCTCCTATAGATACAATAAAAAGAAAACAGAACTTTTTTTTTCCCTTGTGATGATAACTCTTAGCTTTTCCTATATATCCTGCAGAAGTCCTAGCTATATTCCTCATGCTGTACAGTATATCCTTAGTGCTTATTTATGTTATAACTGGAAGTTTGGGCTTTTTGACCACCTTCCTCCAGTTTCCTTCCCTCCCAACCCCCTCTGCCTTTGGTGACCACAATTCTGATCTCTGAGTTTTTTCAATTAGAAAAAAAATTTTTTTTAGATTGCACACAAGCAATCCTACAGTATTTACTTTTCTATGACTTACTCTACTTAGCATAATGCCTTCAGGTTCGATACATGTTATTGCAAATGGTAGGATTTCTTCTCCTTTATGGGTGAATAATATTCCATTGTATATATACACTACAACTTCTTGATCCATTCATCCATCTATGGGCATTTAGGTTGTTTCCATGTCTTGGCTATTGTAAATAATGCTGCTACGAACATGGTGCAGATATCTTTTCAAGCTTGTGTTTTCATTTCCTTTGGATATATTCCCAGAAGTGGAATTGCTGGACCATATGGTTGTTGTATTTTTAATTTTGTGAGAATCCTCCATACTGTTTTCCATAGTGACGGCACCAAATTATAGTCCCACCAACAGTGCACACAGGTTCCCTCTTCTCCACATCCACGCCAGCATTTGTTATCTCTTGTCATTTTGATGATGGCTATTCTAACAGGCATAAGGTGACATTTTTGTGGTTTTCATTTGCATTTCCCTAGTGACTTATCAAGTTAGGTGTATTTTCATGTACCTGTTGGTCTTTCATATATCTTCTTTGGAGAAATATCTATTCAGGTCCTTTGCTCATTTTTTAAATTGTGGTGTTTTGTTTTTGTTTTGATTTGTATGAATTCTTTATGTGTTTTGGATACTAACTTCTTTTAAGATGTATGGTTTGAAAATATTTTTTCATTCCATGGGTTTTCTTTTCACTGTTGGTTTCTTTTGCTGAGCAGAAACTTTTTAGCGTCCTATAGTTAATACTTGTTTATATTTGATTTTGTTGCATTTGCTTTCAGTATTGTATATAAAAGCAAATAAATCATTACCAAGACCCCAGTCAAGGAGCTTTGTTCCTTTGTTCTAGGATTTTCACGGTTTCAGGTTTTATATTTAAGCCTTTAATCCATTTGAGTTAAATATTGTGAGGGGTGGAAGATATGGGTCCAGTTTCATTCTCTTACATATGAATACCTAATTATCCCAGCATGATTTATTAAAGAGATTGTCTTTTCTCCATTGAGCATTCTTGGCTCCTTTGTCAAATATTAGTTGATTATACATTGTTGGGTTTATTTCTGGGCTCTGGACCTGTTCTATTCATCTTTGTGTGTTTTCATGTCCATGCCGTACTGTTTTTGACGACTGTAACTGTATAGTATAGGTTGAAATTAGGAAGTGTGATGCCTCCTGCTTTTGTTGTTTCTCAGGATTTCTTTGGCTTTTCAGGATTTTTTGTGGTTCCGTGTAAATTTTAGGCATATTTTTTCTACTTCTATAAAAAAGAAATGCCATTGGAATCTTTATAGGGTCTTCCAGGCTATGAACATGGGAAACCTTTCCATTTATATGTGTTTTCTTTGATTTCCTCCATTTTATTTACCAATGTCTTGTAGTTTTCAGAGTAGAGATCTTTGACCTCCTTAGTAAAATTTATGCTTAAGTATTTTGTTTTTGATTCTATTGTAAATGGCATTTTAAAATTTCTTTTTGAGAAAATTCATTGTTACTGTATAGAAACACTACTGGTTTTTCTATGTTAATTTTGTATCCTATTACTACTAAAGTCATTGATTAGATCTAATAGGTTTTTGGTTGAGTCTTTAGGATTTTCTGTACATCAAACCTTATTCTCTACAAGTAAAGACCGTTTTACTTCTTTGCAGTTCTGATACCTTTTATTTCTTTTTTGTTGCCAGGTTGTTCTAGCTAGGTCTTCTAGTATTATCTTCAATAGTAGTACTGAGGGTAGGTGCCCCTGTGTTTCTCCTCATCTTAGAGGAAAAGTTTTTAATATTTCACCATTGAGTATGTTGTTAGCTATGGGCTTATTATGTTGAAATAAGTATGTTCTTTCTTCCTTCTGGGAAATGCATTTTTAAGACTCTTAGAACTGTTCTACAAGGACCCATGGCAGAACTGCTATTTCTGAGTCAGGTTTTTTATACATAATCTATACGATAGATACAAGGGAATTCTTTCAATGCTTTGCCTCTAGCACATGTGATGTTACCTGAATCATACATAACATCATATATGCAAGTGTCTCTTTTGAGAGTATGGGAATAACTTCATTTTCTTATTATATTCTTTTTGTTGTATGACATTACAAAGAGAGTTTACCATGTTGTTGGCTGATTCCCAGTGACCAAGAAAAAGGGAGGAAAGAGGTTTTGGTTTTTTCAAGGGGATTGACTCACAGAAGATGGGTCAGCTTGGAGGGAATGTCTTGGACATTCTTTGTATTTGAATTAAAATTTACACTAGTTCTTTGAATTCCCCTATTCGAGATGGAGTTGTTTTACCCCTCTGGGTAGGCTGGGCTGACAAGAGGCATACATTGCAGGCCGAGGTAGTGGTCATAAATATCTGAAGTTAAACAATAATAGGAAACTATGAAAGATATGTCATGAGATAGTACCTGCTTTATTATTAAATGATTGGTAAGGTAATCTCAGATTTTAAGATTGATCAGGACAGTGAAGGTAGGTAAGAGAAATGTCTCTGGCAGAAGAAAGAAACACAAGCAAAATGCATGACTGGGAAAATGTAACATGTTCAGTAAACACTAAACAAACTGACTTGTATAGATAATGGAATTATCCAAGAGCTTAAAAATATAGATTGGTACAAAATTTGGGAGGACCTTAATACTAACCTGAGGTGTTTGGGTATCATTCTCTCTATTCATATTGATTTATTTAGTCCTTTCTCTCCTTTCCTCATCTCTCTTCCTCCCTCTGAGACTGTAGCGTGATCAAGGGTAGTGGGAATTCTATGTAGAAATAGGAAGCTATGTTGAAGAGTGGATGATAAAGAACAGATTGTTTTTTTGAAATTTTAACTTATTTTTTTAATTTACATCCGAGTTAGCATATAATGCAGTAATGATTTTAGGAGTAAGTTCCATTGATTCATCCCATATGTATAACACCCAGTGTTCATCCCAACAAGTGGCTTCCTTAATGCCCCTTACCCATTTAGCCCATCTCCCCATCCACAACCCCTCCAGCAACCCTCAGTTCTCTGTATTTAAGAGTCTCTTATGTTTTGTCTCCTTCCTTGTTTTTATATTAGTTTTGCTTCCATTCCCTTATGTTCATCTGTTTTGTATCTTAAAATCCACATAATGAGTGAAGTCATATGATATCTGTCTTTCTCTGACTAATTTTGTTTAGCATAATACACTCTAGTTCCATCCATTTGTTGGAAATGGCAAGATTTCATTCTTTTTGATTGGCGAGTATTTCTGCATTGTATACATATACGACATGTTCTTTATTCATCTGTTGATGAACTTTTGGGCTCTTTCCATACTTTGGCTATTGTTGATAGCACTGCTGTAAACATTGGGGTACATGTGCCCTTTCAAAACAGCACAAGAACAGGTTTAGTTTTAGTTTGAGGACTTTGTGGGTGCCTAAAAGGAAAGGCCTTGCCTTCAGCTGGAGAGCTGAAACTCAGGGGAAAGGCCAGTGGTATGTACTGACTGATGATACTGTTTTGAGAAGTAACTCGAGATACTCTGATATCTAGAATAGCCAAGAACCTCTGTGTGTGTGTGTGTGTGTGTGTGTGTGTGTGTGTGTGTGTGTGTGTGTGTGGGCATGAGGTGGGGAGGCAGCACAGAAAACAGAAGTAGTAGGTAGAGTTAGGGGCTATCTTTATGATAAATCTGTGGTTCAAGTAATAATAAAAATTAACACGATTTATAGATGAAGTAAATTAACACCTAAAGCTTTTTGATGAGTGGTTTTAGGTCCTGTTGCAAAATCCATGTATATTTGATAGTGTCAAATAAACACTGGGCTACTAGAAAATTACGTGATAAAGTGTTGAAATGTTCTTTTGGAATCTGTGTTAGGTTTGTACTGCTTACTTCTCATGATGTATTATCTATAAATCCCTGGATTTATAGATAATATAAATACAGTGGACCAGCATATGGATTAATCTTAGGGAAAACACTAAGTTTATATAACAAATCCTAGTCTCCTTGCATTTTTCATACTAAAGGATAAAGATGAATATTGCAAGAAAATAACAATATAATTTGAAAAGAGGTATGCCATAATTGGAGTATGGAGTTGGAGAGAATACTAATTTCTTCTGTGGGAGAAAGGACATAATTGAGTAAGGTTGGCACACACAAAGGCATCATTATGGGAAAACAGCTATTCCCCTTTTTAGTGATTGACAGTGTTAGTACAGTTATCCTGGTTCTAGAAAATAGATTGATAGGAGAGGGTAATGATGCTAAACAGCGCTGTGAAAAGTGCTTTTTACAAATGATCTTTTTTTTAAAGATGAGCAAATTTAATGAACTCAAATGTTTGATATTTATAGTTTTTAAAGCATTGAAAGAATATCACAAGTTGTAAAATGAAGGTGTTAGATGGAACTTGGTAACGTTATTTTATTGCTGTTTATTACAGTTTGTGAAAATTTTAGACTTGGACACCACATAGGCTTTGGGTCCTCCTGAGGCCTTTCTGCAAAGGGAGATGTGCTGATCCCTGAGATCTCTTTTCAGAACTGTTTCCAAGGACATGAGGGGAATGTGGCAAAGACAGCCTAGGGTTAGAGATTTGTAAGTCAAGACCAAAATAGACTGCTGCATCAGGTCAGCATTTTCTCGTCCACCTTTTACTATTTCCATCTTCACGAATCCATCCTGTTACTAATCAACCAGGAAACACATCTCTCTCATTACTGAATTCTTACAGCACCTGATCAGTAACTTTCTTGTGGCAATTATATTCTGTTCTGTGTACTATTTTTACTGTTTTCGACATAAAGTGTGAACTTCTGGAAGGCCCTTACTTTTGTAGGTACTGATGAGCTTTCATAGCGGTTGCTATATGGTAGGTGTAGGAAAGGGTAAATAGAGTTGGTAAAGTAACTGTGGACCATTGCCAACACTACTGAGAGTCTGTGTCTTAGCATCCCTTTACAAAGATTTAACAAATCTCTGTAAGAGTAAGGTTGATGATGTGTAGGTCTGAGGTGACCATTTCCCATGGTTTATTTTTTAAAAGCCATATAGCCTCTTCTAGGATATAGAAGCTTCTAGAAAGATGATGTCCTTACAGCATTGTTCTTTACTTTGAGTTAGGGAGTTGCCACCCCTTTGAGTAAGGTATGAAAGTCAAGCCATTCCCCGAGGGGAAAAAATGCATAACTCTACAAAATTTTGCTCACAACTTGAGTAATTCAGACCCCCCAAAGGTCCAGGTTAAGAATTCCCTAGCCTAGAGAATTTTAATTAAGGAAATTATAATCCCTGTGTAAAAACAAGAGGAAAATAAAAATTCACTTTCTGTATTAAATATTAAACTAGTGAAATATTTTCATCGTTGGAATGGTCACTGATTTTTGAATATGGTAATTGATTTTGAAATGGTATCGAAATTGATAATTTTCAATTAATCATGGAAAATGCTTTGTATAGTGGATAGTAGAGGCATTGCAGGGAATAAGGCTACATTTGGGCACCTGTTATGGTCAGGGTTGATTGACCCTTTTTAAAAGACCTGAAAAATCTTCTGTGCCAGAGGATTCTGAATGTGGAAACAGTAATTTCTGTGTAATGAATAGGAGGGAAATAAAAGTACATTTCCTGTACTAAATATTTGCCATTCCAGAAACATCTCTTGATAATTGAAATTGATAATTTTCAATTAATAATTGAAAATGCTCTGTGTAGTGGATACTAGGGGCATTACAGAGAATAAAGATACATTTGGGCATCTGTTATGGTCAGGGTTGAATAACTCCCTTTAAAAGACTGGGAAAATATTCTGTGCCAGGAAAGGACACCTGTGAGTTAAGTCATCTATTGTCAAAAAGTGTTGAAATCAAGCATTTAAAAGAAAATGAAGTTTAAAAATGAAGTTGCCCTTGTGGAATGAAACTTATGTCTAGTCCCTACCATGAATTCCAGAGTCTGCATATCCCCATTTTATCTCATACCCCAAATCAGGCATTAGAGACAGATGTGTTTCCCAGCATTTAATTTTTTTCTTTTATTATTTTAACATTTCTTTGTTTTGAGAGAGAGCAAGAATCCCAAGCAAGCTCTGTGCTTTCAGGACACAGCCCAATGTGGGGCTCAATCTCAAGAACTGTGAGTTCATGACCTGAGCCATAATCAAGAGTTGGATGCTCAACCGACTGAGCCACCCAGGTACTCTGGTGTTACCAAGCATTTTATTTTATTTTAATTTTTCTTAATGTTTATTTTTGAGAGAGCGCATGCACACGCACACAGCGGGGAAGGGGCAAAGAGAGAGGGAGACATGGAATCTGAAGCAGGCTCCAGACTGTGAGCTGTCAGCAAAGAGCCTAGCACAGGGCTCGAACCCATGAACCGTGAGATCATGACCTGAGCTGAAGTTGGAGGCTTAACCCACTGAGCCACCCAGGTGCCCCTGTTACCCAGCATTTTAAAATCTGATGTCCCACATCTGTAAACCACCTAACCAGACTTCTCCTTTTTTTCTATTTTTATTTTTTGAGAAGGGGGTGGAGGGAGTGGTATAAAAACCCATGTTCTCTTGAGGGTTCAGAAAAGGAAAAGAATTATGTTCACCATAACCATAGGTACAAGTGTTCTGATGAGAGGAGATGTACTTGAAGTGGCTAAGGAAACACTCCACTCCCCAGAAAAGTGGTCCTGGCCAAGAACTCTTGAGTACCTCAATTCTGGTCTGCCTCAACAATGTGATCTAGGTTTCACCCTGCATGGCTCAAGGTTGGATTGGATGTGGGCCGTGAGACAAAGGGGAAGGTTAAAGATGACACGTTGGCTTTGGGCTTGAGCATTTGTATGACATGGCATTATTCATCAAAGGAGTGATTGGGACAGGCTACTAGAAATCAAGATTGCATTTTGGGCTTACTAGTGCAATGAGCCTTCTCTTCATGCAAACAGAAATGGTAAATAGGCAGCTGGAAATGTAAGTCAAACTCTAATGAAGGATTGGAGCTAGAAATACATGCTTGGGAGTTGTCAATGAGTAGATGCTATGTAGGGCCGTATGCTTTGAGGAAAGAACTCAGGTGGTGAACTTGAAGATTTAAGAGGTCTGAGACCCCCCCCATCTACTGTTGACAAATGTTAACCTCATAAGAGGCCATGTCCAATTTCATAATGGAAAGTAAAAGAAAACCCATTTGCCTTTTTGGAATTTATTTTTAGACATTGTGAAAAGAGGTGCATTATTATTAAAACCAACTGCAGGTTCCCTGGAGGGAAATGGGTCTGGTTATAAAAGGGCAACTTATGATGTTAAAACTCTTCAGTGTTTTGACTGGCGGTGGTGAACCTGTGAATCTAGATAAATAATTGGTTAAGACGAATAAGCATAAAACTGAGAAACTCTGGATAAGATGGATGATTATATCAAAGTCAATATCCTGGTTGTGCTAGAATAATTTTGTATGATGGTGCCATTGGGGGAAACTGGGCAGTGGGTGTATCTATTTCTTATAACTACATGTGAAACTAATTTCAATTAAGTCAACTTTTAAGAAAATATTTATAAAAATTACATAAGCTTTCAATGAATTTGAAAACAAAGGCAATACTCAGAAGAAAACAAAACGCATGGGACATTAACATTCTTACATGTAAAAATAAAAAAAGCTAACCAACTGATCTACTTCCTTCAATTGTATTTAGTATTACGTGACACAAAGATAAGAATTTATTGGTTGTTTTTATTAGCTTTTCCTCTCTTTTGTTAATGTGTTTGGAATTATGCTGTTCTATTTTCACCAAATGACACCAGTAGTCACAAAAATTAGTGTTCGGTCTCTGAAAATTTATTAAGGAAGAGAAAGCTATTCAAAGGTCGTTTGGTACAGCAGCGCTCTGCTTTTGTCTGCCTACGTTGTTTCAGAAAAAGCACTTAAGGTATTAATATTTTTTTAGAAGTAGCAGAAAACTGGCTCTTGCAGTGATCATTCTTGCAAAACCCAGAAGTAAGTCAAATAATCCCACTTAAAATTAAGGGCTGTTAATGAGAAGATAAGAATATTTGAAGATGTTAAATAGTGTTTTGTGATTGAGTTTGAAGGAGAACTATGACCTTTTATTTTAAGATGTTAAATACTGTGTCTTAGTGGAACTAAAACTCTTTACATGCAGGTAATCATTTCATTTCAGTTTTCTGTGGAAACATACTGATTAGCATTTAAGCAAAAATCGGAACATTTTCCGTGTGAAGTTTAACGTAGTTGAAGTATTATAGTTACAAGTTCTTACACATAATTTTTGCTTTTAGGACCTTGATTTCCATTACCTAGAACAGACATACCACATATTCTTTAACAGTTTTGTTAGTTTTTAATGTAGATTATTTTGACTTTGGACACAGTGAAGAGAAACTGTTTGACTTTGCCTCCTATTAACTGTATTTGTTTTGAGATGACATGGAAAATTGTCTACCAACAATTTAGTTTAAGAAAATCTTGGCTATTTTTAAACTTGTCTTTTAAAAGAATTTGATTTTTTAAGTGAACTTGGAAACATATTTTTTGGAAAGTAACCCCAGATCTCTCTTTCTAATGAATAAATAATAGACTTCCTATGTCCCTCTAACCTGTTGTTAGTGCCAGAAACAGAGTGATCTTTCCAAAATCCTGTTTAAAACCTCTCAGTGAATTCTCATTGCTGTAGGAACCAACTCCAGACTCCCTAATGTAGCTGTGAATAGTAGTTTATGAAGTAGCTGGTCTCTCTCCAGCCCCATTTTCCATGTATCTTCCCCTGCCTGCCCCCCCCATCCCATTACCAAGATTATTAATCTCACCTCCAAACTTTTGATGCCCTCCTAGTGAAACATCTTCCCCTTTTCTTGACTCTTTATATTTGCCCCGACACCACCATCCTGTTGACCTGCATTGCCCCCACTCTCTTTTTCAGGCATTATTTTTTTCTTTTTTAAGGCCGTGTTAAAGCATGTAATCTGGTCCATTTGTAGTTCTTCAGCAAATGGAATACATCTCTATTTTCCTAGGCATTATTGTGGTACTCAATACTAATGCAGTCTTTAGGTGGGCCTTTACTATAATACAGTTGTATTGTGTGGTCCTGTTTTCTTAATGAGGGAAGTAGGAAAGGGGAAGGAATTAAAGTTGAGGCAAACATCTGTAGCCCACCCAGTGCATCCCCCACTGCGCATGGCTCATAGGACCTTCGCAGTTTAGCAGTTTTTATAATGAACTAATAAAAGAAATTGATTATGAATAATTCAGGAGAAGGGAATCATGAGGAAAAGTTAAAAGAAAATCTATAAGAAAAGGATTATTTCACTGGATAGGTGAAAGTAATTTTCTGTGTAAATATCTTTAAAAAACAATGACCACGTGCTTTTCTTGCTTTCAATCAAATTTAGTACAAGAGAATGGAATTCTAATGTGGTGCCAGTCTGTGAAGAGTAGAAGGGTTTCCTGGCAGTATAAGTCTGTTGAAAACTAGAATGAGGAGAATATGAAAACTTAAAGGGTAGGAAGTTCTATCAGTCAATCAAATGCTACTTTTATAGTTTAGCACTAATGCACAAACTTGTTATAAAACTGACGAAGAAGTAAAACATTACTCAGTATCTCACCATCCAGAAATACACTGTGGAAATTTGAAAGAACAAGACAAGAGACTCGTCTATCTGGAACTACTTAGGAACTGACCTTCAAGAAGATAGAAGGGTGGACTGAATAAGCCTAACAACGATTTAACCAATTTAATATAACTTCAAGGAAACAGCTTACTGGACACGTTGGGCAAAGAATGATTATGATTAGATTTTTGGTAAACTGAGCTATGATTCTTAGCAATTGAATAACTTTTACAGCAACTGAATAACTTTTTTAGCAATCGGATACTTTTTTTGTGAACAAACTAAAATGAAAGGTGCCCAAGAAATTTAATTGGACTGCTGACCTAATTAAACATTGTTCTGTGTTCTCAATAGGTAGCTGAGAGAATTTATTAAAAACAAAAATCGAGTCTTTAAATCTTCACTTTAAACTGTAGGTCACTGCCGTTAAGTAATCACATATGTGTAATTTCTGTCTTAAAGCTGGACAATGCAGATGAGCAAGCTGCTCAGATCAGAAGGGAACTTGATGGTCGTTTGCAGCTGGCAGAGAAGATGGCAAAGGTAAATGGTTAACTTTGACACACTGTGCCACACTTCTTTGTATGTAGATTTCTGTGAGCTGAAAAAGTTTTGTATAGATAAATGCAGCATAATTTTTATCATTTTCTTCTCTGTGTGCATGTTTCTTAAGCCCAAATATCTGAATGCATATTGTCTGAATGGGGCATATTATCTATTTTACAGATCCTTCCTTATACATAGGACATATTTAAGTTCAGTAACTTTTGTAGATTAAAGCCATGCCTGATTTTCTCAAACTGACAGATTTAAAAGAATTTTAATATTGCACTAAACATAATATAATCAGGGAGTAAAATATTGTCCCTGTGAAATATGTGAAATCACATATTCTAAAGTATTCAGCACGGTGATTGGCACATAGTGGAGTCAACTAATATTTGAATGGATGAAAGATACAGCTTGAAGTTTCTTGTAAAAAGTCTCTGTGTATTTAATGTTTTATTTTGTGCAATCACTGTGTTTCTCTGTAATAGGAATAAATTTCTTTAAAAAAAATTTTTTTTTGATGTTTATTTATTTTTGAGAGAGACAGAGACAGAATGCGAGTGGGTTAGGGACAGAGAGAGAGGGAGACACAGAAACCGAAACAGGCTCCAGGCTCTAAGCTGTCAGCACAGAGCCTGACGCAGGGCTCGAACTTGTGAGCCACAAGATCATGACCTGAGCCGAAGTCGGCTGCTCAACTGCCTGAGCCACCCAGGCACCCCTGTAATGGAAATAAATTTCAAACAAAAACCTTGAAATTCTTCTTAAGACTTTAAAGATCATGGAACTTCATTATCTGCCTCATTCTTTAGTATAATTGATGCATTAATTTATTAGTGGTAAGGGAAAATTTAGTCTTTACCAATAGACTTGAGGCTATAGTGCTCTTGATCTGAGACTATGATTTTTTTCCCTTTTTTCTGCTAAGCAAAACTTTAAATATTTGGTGGTAGACTCTTCCTTTCCCTCCCTCCATCTTTCGGATGACTCCTCCCTATTGAGGGAATATTACTCATTTCTTTAAAATTTAAGTATAATGTGTACAGTATACAGATAGTTGACAGCTCAGTGAATATGTGTGTATATATACACATATATATATACACTGTGCGACCACCTCTCAAATTAAGATAGTGAACTTTTCCAGCAGTAGAGAAGACACATCTTGTGCTGATTTTAACAATTTAAATGTGTTTGTTTTTGCAAAGACAAATATATTTGTGAATAATGTATAAGTTTTAAGAACACTAATACTGTTTATTTAAAAGTCTGTTAAACTAAAAAGTAGGGAAGTTGTTGAGAAATCGGAGATAAATAGAAAAGTAGAGAAAATTGAGAGAAATTTGGGTAGCAGAGAGGAGAGTAAGTTGTGAGAACCAAGTCGGAGATAGACGAGGAAGTATCTGCAGATGAATGAAAACATAGGATGGTGTGAGTTGGGAGCTAGAGAGTTATATTCATCCAAAGGGCAGTGGTTATAGGGCAGCATGCCTTGTTACTATGGTCTGGATATCTGGAGAGGCACTGCATCATCCCAGAGATAAAAATGTCAGATTCATAGCCTGGAAGTCAAGTTAGATTAAGACGATTAGAAGCTTTAGAGAAGAAAATACTTTCCCCAAAACCCTCAGCTGAATTGGAAACTGGCTGGAAAGACCTTTGCTTTTCTAGAAGACCCGAGGCTGGGAGAGAATCCAGAGAGATCTTCCAGATCCTGTGGGGAAGGACCCTGGAGCTGAGAGCTGCATTTGTAGATTGCCTAGGTGTATGTAGATTGTACCTGAGACTGCGCACATTGTCATGAGTTGGATTTGCTTCTGTAAGGGCCTGGCCAAAGATGTGATGCTTTAGAATAAAGTTTAAATGAATTTCTGGAGAGTAATGAAACAGGAGAGCCTTGGTGTTTTCTCAAGGCCAGGTCTGGGGAGGAGGATGTGGGTTTATAACCTCTGGACTTGAGAAGGGTCAGTGATGCACCTACAGAGAGTTCTCTTTGATGATACCCTGCTGATGCCATCACAAACATTGATACATTTTAAAAAGTGTGGAGAAGGGCCAGGCACTTGGGTGGCTCAGTTGGTTAAGCAAGTGTCCAATTCTTGATTACAGCTCAGGTGAAGATCTCATGGTTTCTGAGATCAGCCCCATGTCTGCTTGGGATTCTTTCTTACTCTCCCCCCCACCCCCATCCCACACTCCCACTGTGCCTCATCTCTCTCTCTCTTTAATAATAATCTCTCTCTCTCAAAATAAACAAATAATAATAATACATATATAAATAATCTCTCTCTCTCTCAAAATAAATAAACATTAAAAAATAAAGTGTGGAGAAGGATGTGAAGCCAGTGGGATTGGAAGGGGGAAAAATGCCACCAAAAATAAAATGCCTTTTGGTGAATATATTGACATAGCAGATAGAACATGTTTAATTGCTTTCTACTTTAATTGCACCAATTATAAGCCATCTTCATAAAATATTCATGGCGCTAATTATAATTACTGACCTTGTTGCATTGTATATCTATAATCTATGAACCCACAATGGCAGATGATACAATGAATCTGTTTTATAGACCAGGAGATTGAGATCTAGGGAAGATTATTGATCTCAAGATTACATAACAAATAATGTGCTGGAGGCTGGGCTCAAACCCTGGTCCTTTGACTCCAGAACCTAGTTTGCCTTCTTGGGTGCAACTGCCTGTTCAATCTGATAAATCCAGAAGTGTTGTCCATTAGCTAATCATTGGTAATCAGTAACCCCTCCTACCACACTTCACAATACGATATAATAACAAGGAAGCCCCAGGGCAGAAATCTGTTTGAAAGGATAGAAATACTGACCTTAATACTTTAGCTAAGGTCTAATTTGGAAGTAGTCGGAAAGGTGTGGACTGAGCCAGAAAAACCTGTAGGCAAATCCATGATTGCCATTTCCTAGATATAGAACATTAGGCAAGTTTAACTTTTTGGAGCCTGAATTTTTCCATCCGTAAATTCAGTGTTTATTGAACACCTGCTAAAATAGCTATGCAATGTTGTAGGTGCTTAGGATACATCCAGACAAATGTGTGGTTGTCTTGGGATAAAACCAGACAAAAATATATCTGCTATGCCCTAACAGAGCTTGCATTTGAGAGAGCCCCACAATAAGCAATATATGTTCTATATAACTGAATTATGGAGGGTGATCATTTACTGTTTAGAAAATAAAGACAAGGTAGAGTCAGGAGTTTGGAAGGGAGGGAGGGTGCTTAAAATCTCCTGTTAAGTGGTCAGGTTAGGCCAGTTCTTGGCAGTGGTGTCTTTTCGATTACACCAAAAAACTTGGAATCATCTCTGACTCCCTTCTTTTTCTCGTGCTTCATGGCAAATTTATTAGAAAACCCATTTGCATCTGTCTTCAAAGTATTTCTGGAATCTGACAGATGTCTCCATCTTCCACCTACTACTCTGGTCCAGGCTTCCTCTAGTGAAGGTTAGGAGCACTTAAAAAGTGACTAAGTTTGAATACTGAGAATTTTTTTATGGAGCAAACATTTTCACATATATCATGTGTTAGGGCTGCTAATGAGCGAGTAAATTAGGACTTTTAAACCATGGTTTATAAGAGCAACTCACAGTTAAACTAGAGAATAACCCATTTCTGATTCTTTTCTAATTTAACAGATCAAATTTAACATATAGAGTTGCCTGAAGTACCCTTGATTTTGTTTCCAAGAAAGAGGCAACATAAGCGGGCTAAATAAAGTTGACGAAATACTATTAATAAGCCTCTGAGCTTTAAAGCAGGATTGTCTATCTTTTCCCCCAGAGAGGAAGAAAAAAAAATGAGTATAGTCTATTTCTTGAAAAGTTGGAAAATGCTGATAAAACAGTCACTTTTGGTGATTCCTGCCAGTCTCCTCCTTAAAAAATGATAGTGAGTGAAGTGTTGTTTTTAATGCTAAATAGGAGTAGATCTTTTATATGGTGATGGTAAGTTTTCCATCAAATAACACCTTAAAAATTTGACAAGAGAAAATTGGTGCATCCAGGCTTTCAAAGAAGGTATTTCTTTTTGCTTTGCTAAAACAAAAATTTTAAAAAGGCAAAAATCATGACTCCTACACATATACAATGAACACACAATAAAGGTTTCATTGAGAGCATAATGAACAAGCCAACTAGTTATAGATGAAGTAACCTCAAGAACATACTAGAACTAGGTGGTTTTAGCCAAGGTTAAAATAAGATTCATGGATTAAATCTGAACGTGGTTAATTTCCAACAAAGTTGTAAAGTGTAACCATTGGATTCTCTTACTCACCAGACACACACTATTTGTATCTTTTTCAGACAAAATTCTGTAAGGTTAACATGTAATTTCACTTAAAAAAAATTTTTTTTTTAACGTTCATTTTTGAGAGACAGAATGTTAGTGGGGGAGGGGCAGAGAGAGAGGGAAACAGAATCCAGAGCAGGCTCCAGGCTCTGAGCTGTCAGCACAGAACCTCCTGTGGGGCTTGAACCCACAAATTGAGAGATCATGACCTGAGCCAAAGTTGGATGCTTAACTGACTGAGCCACCCAGGCGCCCCTGAGACTTTTCATCAATAAACAGTAAATTGAACTTAGTATATTTCCTCAGATGACTCTTGGATGTCCTTTATCCATACAGGACATTGAAAGGACCTTCCCCCCCTCACCCTTTTGCCTTATTTCTAAGTTTTGGAGACTTTTCATAACAACTTTTAAAGTCAGTGCACCAATCTGTAAATCTATTTTTATGGCTTATTTTGCTTGTAATTTTGTTTTTCCTTTACATACATTGAGAAACCATTCCAAAACTTTTCTTTTTCACCAAAGGAAGCCAAGGTATTCTGTACCTGACTAGCTATGTGTTTTTCCTGGGATTGCAAACTGACTGTTTTTGGGGTGTCACTTCAAACTATAAAGGAATGTTGAAAGGGTATTTAAGAATCTTACTTACAAACGTTACTTCTGAATGTGGATATTTAATTACTGTGTGATAATAAATATTCAATTTTAATATTGATTATATGTAAATTATGTTAAAAGAAATACGTGAAGGTTGTACTGGGGGAAAAGAAAAACAGGTGGCCTGGGACTCTGGGACTGATTTGTGAAGTGGTGCCAGGTGTCGCTTTCCATCCCATGAACAAACGAGGGCACGTGAGTCACAGGTTAGGTGCTGGTTGATGGGAGCACTCTGGATGTGTTCCAGTTATCTCAGAGATGAGGGTTCCTTGGGTTAGGCTTTGAATGATGCCAAGGGAAACTGTAAGGAAGGCACTGCTTTTCTAGGGCATTAGGCAGCTGTTTGAAAGGTGGCTGCTTTAGGCTTTCATTCCCAGCCAGTTTTGTGCAGTAGGTGGATATGGTATGTCATACTTGATACCATTATAAACTCTCTACCTCTAAGGAAAGAGCTAATGCCAATTGTCAAGGGTTAAGGAAGAGCCAGTAGCGGGAGGAAGTCTCATTTTGCTGTTTGTAGTAATGTGAATGGCTATAATCTTCTCTAAGGGCAATTTGGCAATGTCTGTCAATATTTTTTGGAATACTGATACTTGGAATGTCCTTTTCATCGAGTGAAAGAAACCAAAATCTGATGGCAGAGATAGAAGGATCAAATGTCAGTACTCATGTGACCAAAAAGAAAATGACTCTTCTAAGTTGATATTATTCTTTTATATGTAGATGTGAAAATTCTAGAAATATCATATTGCTATTTCACATTATTTTTTAATTTGAATGCTTATTTTATAAAAAGGATATCTTCTCAATAATACACATCTGTGGTAAGGGAGAGATTTAAAATGTTTGTTTCCCAACAGGCAAGGCATCCTGTACTGAACATTTTTCTTACCGACCAATTACCCCAAGCATTTCAAAGTTACCAGTGGCTAATTAAGATTGATACACACACTAAAGTTTCTTTCATGTAGGTTTCCAGTTTTTACTTAAGCAAAACCTTATCAAAAATAAAGTTAATGTTGAAAATGTAATTCATCTTGTACCATAATGATTCTGAGTAAGGGATATGAGTAGGGTACTCTTATACATAATCAAAATTGCCAAAGCCTCATGATTTTAAAGCCTGAAGACTCAAGTATTGGGTAGCTGCATTTATACTGAGTATCATAATTTCTGAGAGTCAAATATATACATCATGTGATCTTTTATGATAAAATTGAAATATGTCTTTTGTAACGTTATTTTAAAATTATTTTCAAGGAAAGAAACTTCCCCAAATTCATAGCAAAAGAAATGGAGAATATGTATATAGAAGAGTTGCGATCTTCAGTGAATTTGCTAATGGCCAATTTGGAGAGTCTTCCAGTTTCAAAAGGTGGTCCGGAATTTAAACTACAAAAACTAAAACGTTCGCAGAATTCTGCCTTTTTGGACATTGGAGATGAGAATGAGATTCAGCTGTCAAAATCTGACGTAGTGCTGTCATTCACCTTGGAGGTAAGTGTCTTTATCCCATACTCACCTCTGACAGCCTGAATGAGGCTGCAAAATAATTTCTGCTGACCTTCGTGGTAACTCTTTGAATTTAAAGCAGTGTAATATATTTTGAAGAAGTTACATTATTCTTCATTTGCTAGACAATCAGGTTGTGAATGCAAATTAATGCAAATTGCTCTTTAAACCTAACAGCAGTTTTAGGATTAAATAATAAAATGAGTTTTGAGGGAAGTCCTCTTGTGCTGGTGTACTAGGCTGGTGTACGTTTATTGATAAAGTTAAACACCAAAGCACTCTTTAAACACGTGATTTAAATCTCTAATTTGGGAATTGCTTTCAGGCTTTGGTTTAGCTTTGTTTTTAATCTACCTCACTTGTGTTTTTCTAGCCTCAACTCACACCATCTAGCTTTGAAACACAATATTGGGTGAATATAGATGATAAGTAGTTCTTCCTTTCCAGGATGTCCATTTGTGTTATAGATAATATTTTAAGGACCAGGAACAGATGTGACACATTTAAAATTGTCCTCCTGGAGGCGCATCTGAGTGGCTCAGTTTCAGTGTCTGACTCTTGATTTTGGCTCGGGTCATGATCTCACTTGAGCCCTGTGATGGGCTCTGTGCTGATAGTGCTGAACCTGCTTGGGATTCTCTCCTTCGCTGTCTGCCCCTTCCCTGCTCATGCGTGTTCTCTCTCCCCCCTCCCCCCTTCTCAAAAATAAATACGTTGTAAAAAGATAAATAATATGTGTTTCCTGAGACTTCAGAGTTTCATCATTTTTATATAATTCACTGGAAACCAGATATTGATACGGACTCTTATTGCCACAACCACTTGATGTTTTTCATGATTACATTTTTTCATTGCTAATCTGTGTATTTGAGCTAATCCATGTAATATTTTGATGTATTTATACATAAAACAGACACACAATATCAAGGTTAAATTTATAGCTCTCTCAAAAATTAAAACTTCTAACTCCTTCCTTGCACTGTTAAATTGTCACTTTGCTGGTACCCAGTACTGCTATTTGAGTTTGTGGATTGACAGAGAAAAGTACATGGAGTCTTAGGAGGTACCGTTTTAAATTTCCCTGTTGATACTTCTTACTCTTGGCTCGCTTAGGTTGTGGCAGAAAAATGTGTGCTTTTTGTTCTTTCCTCCACCTGTTCAACTCTAAGGTAAATTCAGGCTTCAGGATAAGCCAACTGCCTCTCTCTTTCTTGACTTCCAGGCTAATGATTTCTGTGTAGGTTAACAGATTAAATGTACTGTCAGAGTAGAGATAGGTTTTCTTCTGACTCAAGCCTCAGTTCTGGGGTTCCCTAATGATTGTGCCATTATTGCCTTTCTTCTCAGTCTCTTGTCATTACTGGGTTTCTTCTCAATCTCTCCAATATCTTAAAGAGATATTTAAAGGGAAAATACACAGTATCTTACATGTCGAATTTTCTTAGCATACCTGTCTCAGTTTTCCTATTGACCAAGATATAAAGTGCCCAGTTTTTTTTAAGGCTTTGTATGAAACAAAATGAGTTTATTATAATTTGTAAAGCAGCTTATTTTTGTCATGTATAAATCTGCCATTATATAAACACGCAGAACTGGAAACAGTTCAGAACGTCATCTCTTTTCTCTAGTCTTTAAAAAACTGTAAATAATTGGCTCTTACGGACTTTTTCCCTACTTAAAAACAAAATTATGTTCGTGAGTTAGTGTCTGTGTGAAACCATGCGTTGTTCTATGCTTCATCGCCAGTGTCTTAAACAGGGCTGAGCATGTAGCAATAAAATGGCATTGGGGGAGAATAGGAGTTAAAACTTCATTTTGTGTGGTCTGAGAAGCTTGTATATTTATAAAATTATTTTGATGTTCTTTATTGCTATGTGTATAAAGGCAGATATTTTCCTTCCTTAGCATAATACAGATCTTTTCCATGATGCCCCCAGTATTATAAATAGGAGATGTGTGTTGAACAACAAAATGAAATCACATTCAGTGCAAACTACATACACAGTATGTATCTGTAGACCCCTTAGAGAATAGACACGTCCCCCTCCGTCCCCAGGGCCTCTGACCTCAGCCTAGCTAAACTCCATAATTATCCCTGGCCCATTATCCAAGCCTTGCTTCTCAGCCTAAGAAAATTCTGAAAGGCAAGTAGTTAATCCACTTTAAGGGTCTCACATTTCATCAGTCAAGCTTAGAATTGGTCTAGTGAGAAAGGTTTTTTCTAGGAACTGAAGTCTGGGTCTAAGGGGTAAGTGCAGATTTGAAAAACTCATATTTTATCACCCTCTTTAAAATTGCTGCTGACTGCTCTCTTCTCTCACCCCACCCTATTCTGTTTTCAAGCTGAATTTTTGCCACAGCTCTTAACCACCTACTATATAATTCAGTTATTATGTTTATTATTCATTATCTGATTTATTCTACTACAGTGTAAGCTATGGGAAGTTGAGGTCTTTTGTTTACTGAGGTATCACACGAGCCTAAAACACTGCCTGCTACACAACTAGCTTGATAAATACTGATTGAGTTGGGGACTTTGGTGGTTCAAAAAGCAGCAGTTGGCCACACATGATTACTTTCAGGTCTCTCCATTCATGAAGCCTTCAGTTCAGAGAGAATAGTAAAGCAAGAGACCAGCTAAGCCACAAAACTGTAAGCCATACAATGGGATTTTAAAATTAAATATTCAAATCAGGGGAGGACAACAGATGTTCATCTATGAAGTTGAGTCTGCATGTCGTAAGAGAAGAGGAATGGTTTTCGCTGGCATGAGAACAGTTGGTTTTCACTGGTTTTAGGCTTGCAGACCCTGTGACTTCTTTCTCTGGTATATGTGGTCCCCATATACTGCTCAGCTTTGTTTTCTCAAACCTGCCCACACCCTGATGCCACAGAACTCTGGACAATTCAGAAGCATGTTACCAAGCTTTATATTTTGTACGTGCCTCCCTTCTTTTTGCTTCTAGAATAACTCTGTATATTTTATCTTTATCATATCAGTCACAGAGAGATTGGGGAAGAGAAGATGAAATTTAGACTAGTTTTATTTTCTGTAGTTGCATTGTCAAGTCTTGCAGGGAATTGGTAGAAACCGTTACCTAAAATTAGGTTAGTTGATGGTTTTTGGGATTCTGAGCTGTCTTTATCATTAATGATTGAGACTAGCTGTATTTTTTTTTTTCTCCTTTTGGAAACCAGATCTGCAGAATTGTGTTGTTTTGTGTATATGTATGGATTCCAAACAGAAGTTCCTTCTTTTGAGAGTGGCAATTCTGCAGAATAAAACCTTCCCAGCACAGATGGGAGTATTGTTTTGCAGAGCAGAAAACAGTTTCCTGAGTTGTATGCTTCAGGAGGTCCTGTTTACAGTAGCTTGTAGTAGAGGTGACAGAAATAGTGTTAAGCATATGCTTCCTTTCTTCTTTTTTGAACTTTGACTATTAAACACACTGTAGAAAGAGATGCAGTGCAAATAAACCTATTCCCAAATAGGAACTAAAACATTTCTAGATTTATCATGTGTACATGATTCTGTTGCTTCCTATATTTTAAGTGATCTTCCAAAAATTTTATTTAGAAGTCATTGGGGTCAGGGCACTTGGGTGGCTCAGTCGTTTAAGTGTTTTAGCTCAGATCATGATCTCACAGTTAGTGAGTATGAGCCCCTCCATCAGGCTCTATTCTGACAGTGAGGAGCCTGCTTGGAATTCTCTCTTTCCCTCTGTCTCTGCTCTCTCCTGCTCGAGCTCCCTCTCAAATAAACTTAAAAAAAGAAAAAAAAAAAGTTTACAAATGACCAAAAAAAGAAGTCATTAGGGTCATGGTAGTAAGTCCATGTGGAGTTGGCTTTTGATCGATAGGGTTACAGATCTCATTTGTTTTAGTTTCTGCTTAGTTCTAACGAGTTTCAAAATGATTAACAATGAAGCTGATTTATTAAGAATATATACCTTCTTTTGCTTACTTTCCATCAATAAGATGAAGTGCTTTACTTCAACTTCCTTGAATGTATTAGGGAAGCTGTGAAAGATAATTCTGTTATCTATTAGTTCTTAGTCTGTTTTCAGTTAAGTCCTTATTTTTATTCGTGACTTGGTATGCATTTCATTGCAATAAAATGACAAAAGTCTTGATTGAGGAGGAAAATGGTTCAGAGTTTGACCTTTTTTAGTGATTAGTTTCCTATTTTTTTGTGAAAAACAAATTTGGCATTTGTATTTATGAACATAATCCTTCTGTTGTGCTGGAGAGTGAAAGGAAAAATAGTTTTTTTAAGATGGCTTCTTTGAGACCTTTTGCCTCCAGATTCATATCACAATTCATGAAAGGGGTAATGATTTAATAATGCATTAAGTGATCAATATATGATTTTTTAGTGGATATTTTGGTAGCTACTTGGCATGAATGCTGTTTATCTTGTTTGTACAAATACAACACGAGATCAGTAAAGACATGAATGTATATTATGAAAATGCCATTGAATATATTTTATGCAATTTGAGAACTGAGGAAACTTTTGGGTTGCAAGTTTTGGTTGAAAAAGCTATAGCATGTAATATTCAATAATCATATTTTATGTGTATACCCAGTGAAAACATTAGGTTACAGTGTTTTAAAATCAGTAGCCTTTTATATGAGTATAAAAGGCTCACTTGAAAAAAAATTGTTTCCCTTTTTTCCAGGACTTATAGATGCATAAAATAATATCACCTTCTACCCTTTTCCAGTAAACTGCCTTAAATTAGCACATACTTTTAGTGGATGAAGAAGTCCTTTTTTTTCCTTGTGAAGTTAGTAGAAAGATGTTCATTGGCAAGTTAAATTTTCCATATTTCATAATACATACATCTGCTATAATGCATATTCTTCTATAAATAGTAGTAGTCATCTAAAATAAGTGAATATAGAAAATTCTGATGTCATATATTCATAACAGTGAATTGGTATTATGATGATGTGTACACTCATAAATCGTATACCACTTTATGTGGAACTCAACCTGTACATGTTTTAGCACATTCACTGAAATTTCATTGGTCATTCTGCTTTACCTGATGCAGACTTGCCATCGTTTTTTAAGGATCTGAGTGTATACCTCACTTATTAATTCAGTAGGGCTTATATTTAGAGAATTTAACCTTACTGTAATAGCTGGCAGGAGAGATTTCTTCAATATCCAATATTTCTTCAATTTCTTCAAAATTTATTCAATTTCTTCAATATTCTTCAACTCCAGTATTGAAGAAATCTTGAACATTCTTCAGAATATTGAACATTCAGAAATATTGAACATTCTTCAGAATGTTATTTACTTTACCTTTCATGAATACAGGTGGATTCTAAGGAAGAAAAAATACCATTGGTGTTACCAGATAATTTATTCAATTGGTCATTCTAATTGTAGTCAATGCTGCTATCTCTGTATATTGCTAAAGGCTGCCAACTTGATGTATCATTTAAATTTTTTTTATCTTTAGATTGTCATCGTGGAAGTTCAAGGTTTGAAGTCTGTTGCTCCCAATCGAATTGTTTATTGTACAATGGAAGTGGAAGGAGGAGAAAAACTGCAGACAGACCAGGCTGAAGCCTCAAGGCCACAGTAAGGCACTTAAAAAAAAAAATTCTCCCCTTCCAAAGAAACCCGGTTTGTTTATTTGCAGCATTGTGTGGTTTTATACTCTGAAACCGTTATTTGGCCAGGCTTGTCTGAACTGTGCTAGAATTATTGTATGCCTTTCTAGATAAGGATGCTGTAAATAGAACTGTAGCAGAATCCCTGTGTAGTACGGACAGAAAATCTAACATGCAAATGAGAAGCTAATTATTAGGCAATTAAATGTCGGTAAGTCATTTAAAAGGAAAACCTGCATTATATGTTATTTAGAAGGTAGTGCTTGATCCTATTTCAGTTTCTAGAATTGTAACTTAATAGCTTTTCCATTTCCATAGATGACAACACTTATGTTGAGGTAGCTACGATTTGGCACAATGTCTTAGAATACTTAGGGAATAGGCTTGAGGTAGAGAGGCAGTTAATGACAACCATACAGTAATCAGAGAAGCTAAACCTGTTTTCTGCTGGCAGTTTTATGTTTCAGATTGTGGAAATGAGTTTAATTAAGTTTGGAAGATGTTCTTTTTAACTGACTGAAACTTGGGAAACATCACAGTCTCTGGTAGAAATAACCAGGCTAGTCTGAGGAATTTGAGTGAAAATTGCCTGGCTTTCATTTGTACACTGCCTATAGAAAAGAATTGTTTTTTCCTTCCTCAGGATTTAGGATTTTTGTCTTATCACAGCATGATGATGGGACTAATCATACAGGAGACATCAGTTCAGATCCTGGCTAGGCACTGGTTAGATAGTGGTAAATAAAACCTTTCGTTCTCTGTAGGGCAGGCACAGTTTAAGGTAGAGACACAAGTTGACATGTAACAGGACAGATGTGCACAGAGTATTAGGAGATGGAGGAAGAAGCAAGTTGCAGCTTTTCACCCTGCCTTACAAAAAGCCATACAGGTCTGCCCCTAGCCCGCCCCTCATTACCTCTGGAACCTCACCTTGACCCTCGGTTTCCCTGGTCAATTACTGGACTTCATGCAGTTCCTTCAACATCTCAGCCTGTTACCATTGCACTTGCTTTTTCCCTCTGCCTGCCTGCTTTCTTACCTTTGTACGGCTGGGTCCTTGATACTAAGAATCTTAACACAAACTTCACTTGCTGGGAAGATCTTTTAGATAACCCAATATGAAGCAGATATCTTCTGGCTCATTTTAATTTTTAGACCGATGTGTTTCTCATCTGTTCATTTGGTATTGTTTTCCCTTGAGAAAGGGGAAGATATCTTGTCCTATTTGATCTTCTAGTACCTGGTAGATTGTCAGAACTTACTAGTTCAGTTGCTTGCACTTATTTTTATAACTTAGTCACAGCAAATATTTAAGGTCGTAGTATTTACTCTTGCAGGCAAGTAGAGTTGAGTTACATTAAGTTGTGACAATGAGGTGAAAATAATGAGGGTAAACAACTCTTTTAAGAGATTTTTCTAAACCTAAAAGAAGGCTGTGGAGATAGAAGGAAGTCGATTGGGGCCAGTTTTGGCCAGGCATATGGAGTCAAGGGAGAAGTTTGTTTTCTGTTTTCAAGGACAGCTATGTTAGTATATTCACAGAATTATGCAACCATCAGCAATTTTAGAACATACTCATCACGTCAAAAAGAAACCCTATACCCTTTTCCTAACAAACTTAGATTACCCTGTCCTGAGCAACTAAGTGACTTTCTTTCTCTCTAGATTTGCCAATTCCAGGCATTTTATATAAATAGGATCATATAATAGGTGCTCTTTTGTGACTGGCTTCTTTCCCTTAACATAACGTTTTCAAGGTTCTTTCATCTTGCAGCGTGTGTCAGAACTTCATTCCTTTTTATGGCTAAATAATAGTCTAAAGTAAACACATTTTGTTTCATCTAGATTTTTGACGCTAGGGTTGTTTCCACCTTTTGGCAACTCTGAATAATGCTATAACTAAAGTTGTACAAATACCTGTTTGAGTTCCTGTTTTCAAATGTTTTAGGTGTATTCATAGGAGTGGAATTGCTGGATTATAGAGTAATTGTGTGTTTAGATTTTTGAGGGTCCACTAAGCTGCTTCCCACAGTGATTGCACCATTTTATTTTCCCACCAGCAATGTATATGTGTTTCAGTCGCTTCACATTCTCACTAGTATTTATTATTTGTCACATACACACACAGTCCTTCTAGTGGGGGTAAAGTGGTATCTCATGTTGCTTTCATTTACCCTTCCCTCCTAATGAGTTGTGAGCATATTTTCATTTGTTGATTAGCTGTTTGTTGATTTTCTTTAGAGGAAAGTCTATTCAAGTCTTTTGCTCCTTTTTTAACTGGGCTGTTTATCTTTTCAGTTGTAAGAGCTACTGGTATATTCTAAATGTTAAATCCTTATATATATGATTGCAAATGTTTTCTCCCATTATGTGGATTTGTATTTTTATTTCCTTGATATTGTCTTTTGCTATCATTCAGTTTATTTTGTTGTTGATGCTTGTTTGTGCTTTTGGTGTCATACCCAAGAATCTGGTGTCCAAAGTCAGAGACTTACCCCACGTTTTCTCCTGAGACTTTCATAGTTTTTCCTTTGACATTTAGGTCATTGATGTATTTTCAGTTGAGTTTTGTTCACAATATGATATAAGGGTTCAACTTGTTTCATTTGACAATTCAGTTGTCCAATTCTTCAGCTGAAGAAACTATTCTTATTAAGTGTTCTTGGTACCTTTTTGAAAATCACTTTACCGTAGATAGATACATGGGTTTATTTTGGGAATCTCAGTTGTATTTCGTTGATGTACTTAATGCTAGTACCACATTATTTTGATTACCATTGCCTTGTATGAAGTGGGTTTTTGTTTGGTTTTGCCTTGTATGATGTTTTAAGCATCCAGTAATGTTCTTTTTTGAGATTATTTTGTCTATTCTGTATTTCCATATGACCTTTAGGATGAATTTGTCATTTTCTGCAAAGATTTTGCAGGTATCTCTAGCTGAGATTCTGACAGAGATTGTGTAGAATCTGGTCCATTTGGAGAGTGTTGCAATCTTAACAGTGTTGAGTCTTCCTGTTCATGAACGTGGAATGTCTTTCTAGTTATTTAGATCTTTTGTTTCTTTTAACAATAGTTTATAGTTTCCAAAGTTTAAGTTTTAAACTGCTTTGGTTTAATTGATTATTTTTGACCCTATTATAAAGGAAATTGTTTTTGGATTATTTAAGTATATAAAGACAATTGATTTTTTTTTAGATGTTAATCTTCTATGCTGCACCCTTGCTGTACTTTATTCTAATGGTTTTTTTGTTGGGTTTATTAGATTTTCCTTTATATAAAATCATGTCATGGGGTGCCTGGGTGACTCAGTCGGTTAAGCATCCGACTTCGGCTCAGGTCATGATCTCGCGGTTCATGAGTTCAAGCCCTGCATCAGGCTCTGTGCTGATGGCTCAGAGCCTGGAGCCTGTTTCAGATCCTGTGTCTCCCTCTCTCTCTGACCCTACCCCATTCATTCTGTGTCTCTCTCGGTCTCAAAAATAAACGTTAAAAAAATTTTTTTTTAAATCATGTCATTTGCAAGTAGTGATAATTGTATTTCTACCTGATCTGGATGCTATTTATTTACCTAATTACCCTCTCTCCTTCAGTGCAGTGTTGGATAGAATTGGCAGGAGTATAACTCCTTGCATTCTTCCTGATTTTCGTAGGAAAGCCTCTATCTTTCACCAAGTACAATGCTAGCTCTGGGGTTTTTGTAGATGCCTATTAACCAACTTGTGGAAGTTCCTTTCTATTTATAGCTTGTTAAGTGTTTTCATCGTTAAAAGGTGTTGGGTTTTGTCAAACAATTTCTCTGCATCTGTTGAGATGATCATAAGGGATTTTTGCTTTTTATCCTGTTGTTATGGTGTATTACATTCTTTAATTTTCAGGTGTCAAACCAGCCTTGCATTCCTGGCATAATTTGCACTTGCTCATGATGTATAATTCTTTTTATTTGTTACTGGATTCACTTCTCCGGTGTTTTGTCAAGGATTTTTGCATCTATGTAAGAAAGAGTGGTCTACTAATACCCTTTTTTGTGAATTCTTTATCTGATTTTATATTGTCCTCATAGAATGAGTTTGGAGGTGGTCTCTGGTTTCATTTCTTTGTTTGTATTTTTGTTGAATTTTTTTGGAAAGGTATGAAGAATTGGTATTCTTTAAGTGTTTGGTAGGATTTACAAGTGAAGCTGTCTGGGGCTGGGCTGTTCTTTATGGATAATTCTCTACTAATTCAGTCTTTTTATTTGTTATAGATCCATTCAGATCCTCTGTTCCTTGTCACTTTTGGTATTTGGGATGTTTCCAGTAATTTGGCCATTTTCATTCAAGTTATCTAATTTACTGGCATACAGTTAATTTATATTTTTCCATAAAGTATAATGTTTATAATGTTATATAATGTTTTTTTATTTCCATAAAGTATTCCCTCTTTCATTTCTGATTCTAGTAATTGGAATCTCCTATCTTTTTCTTACTCCATCTAGCTAAAAATTTATGTTTTCTGATGTTTAAAAACCCACCTTTTGCTTTACTGATACTTTTTTTTTTGCATTAATTTCCATTATAATCTTCATTATTCCCTTCTCCTTTTTCTTTTAGGTTTAGTTGGCTCTTTTTATAGTGTCTTAAAGTGGAAAGTTAGGTTTTTGAGGTCTTCTTTCTTGATTTAGGCATTTAGAGCTATAAATTTCCTTCTTTGCACTGCTTTATCAGCATGCCGTAAATGTCCATATGTTTTCTTCATTTTCATTCATCAAGGAGCCTTGAGCCAGGGACATGTGTTATTTGTATGATAAATTGTGGAAGTAGTTTCTTAGCTGCAAGAAGATACAAGCCTCAGATGCTGTCCTGCCCCCCCACCCACCAGCGACTGAGGGAATTGAAGTCACTCTCAACCCATTGGAAACACAACAGTATGTCACCACTCACTGGTTGGAAGCTCTTTCATGTCAGCTATTTTAGTTTATTTAATCTGTGTGTCTTAGTTCAGGCTACTGTAGCAGAAATGCCGTATACTGGGTGGCTTAAACACCAGACATTATTTGTCACAGTTTTGGATGCTGGAAGTGTAAGATCAAGGTGCTGGCATGGTCATGGTTCTTAGTGAGGGCCCTCTTTCTGGGTAACAGAAGGCCACTTTCTTGCCAGATCATCACAGAGTAGACAGTGAGCTCTTTGATCTCTTTATCCTCTTACAGCTGTACCATTTCCGTCATGGGGGTCCCTCATGACCTCCTCCAAATCCAGTTATCTCCCAAGGGCCCCACCTTAAGACACTGTCACATTAGGGATTAGAGCTTAAGCATATGAACTTTGGGTGTGCACATTCAATCCTTCACATTTCACCTACGGCCTCTCAAAATTCATATCTTCACCTGCAAAATACATTAATTCCATCCTGACAGCCCCAAAGGATTTAACTAATTCCAGCGTCAGTCCTGAAGCATAAAGTCCAAAGTCTCATCTAAATATCATCTAAATCAGATATGAGTGAAACTCAAATTATGATTCATTCTGAGACAAAATTCCTCCAGCTGTGAACCTGTGAAACATTCAAGTAAGTCATATGCTTCCCAAGAACAGTGGTGGGAGAGGCACAGAATCTATCTTCCCGTTCAAAAATGGGGAAATCAGGAATAGAGGGGTGAGTACAAGCCCCAAGTAAATCTAAAAGCTAGCAAAACAAACTCCTTTAGTCCTTAAGGCTCAAGAATACTCTTCTTTCATTCTATGTTTTGCCTTGTAGAACCACTTAGGCAGTGCTCACGCCTGTGTGATGGGTGTTTTGCCCCTGCAGCTTCTGGTGCCTGCCATCTGGCCTATTGAAACCAAAGTGATGGCCCCATCCATAAGGTCCTGCTGGGAAGAGGTCTTACCCTTTGAAACCAAGGGTGGGGATAGCCCTTTGTGTGCCGCCCCCCCCCCCCGACCTGCCCTGCCCCACAGGCTTGTTGCACTCAAGGCCTGTGCTGGGATTGGCAGCCCTAATAATCTCTGAGTACTTCTGGAGTCATTCCTCCCTTGCTTTGAAGACTAGAATGTGTTCATAGATGAATCTATGGTCCATCTGTGTAGGGGCTGAGGAGTTCAACAGCCTTCCTTCATTTCTTTCCATCTTCTTTAGTTTAGTGGTGTTCCTGCTGGGATGGTTGACGAGGTTCAGGGTTCATACCTATACTTACCTCCTTATCAAATGGTTAGTATACCACACCTTTAGTGTTCTCTTCTGTACCTGCTTTTAATTTTTATTTATGAACAGGTTGAGAATCTTTAAACTCTTTATGATCTGGTACCTTTTTGCAGAATAATTCTGTCTCTAATCCATTGATCACTGTTGCTTTTTACTGCAAGCGGTCAGGAGGAACCAAGCTGCTCATCAGCGCTCGGCTTAGACATTTCCCCAGGTAAACCTCCAGGTTCACTGCCTGGAAGGTTCTACATTTCACAAAAGACTAGAACATGAACGCACTTCAGCCAGGTTTTTGCCTCTGGTAATGAAGATCGTCTTTCTTGTGGTTTCCAATAACCTGTTCCTCATTTCCACTGAGACCTCATCAAAATTGCTTTTACCATCCATATTTTCTGCCAACATTCTGTTTGTTATATATTCTCCAAGAAGACAGAAGCTTCCTCTGTAGTTCTCGTTGCTTTGAGTCTTCACCAGAACTTCCTTTAGGAAGTTCTTCATTGTAATACTGGCTTCTTCCAGCATGCACCTCAGAATTCTTCCAGCCTTGATCCAAAGCTGCTTCCACATATTTAAGTATTTGTTTGTTACAGCAGCACCACACTTCTCCAGTTGGGCTGCTAGAATGAAAATACTGTAGAATCCGTGGTTTAAACAGCAAACCTTTATTTCTCACAATTCTGGAACTAGAAGTCCGAGATCAGGGCACCAGCAAGGCGGGGTTCTTGCTGAGGGCTCTCTTCCTGGTTTACAAATGGCTGAGTTCTGCCTGTACCCTCACATAGTGGAGAGAACGATCATCACCTCCATGACCTTATTCAAACTCGGTTACCTCCCAGAGGCCCAAACTCCAAACACCATCATACTGAGGATTAGTGCCTCAACATGAGAAGTGGGGGTGGGGACATAAGCCCTATGACAGTAGTAATCCATGTAATCTTGAGGGAGTGCAGATGCCCTAAGAATCTGAATACCATGTTATTTCTTTTTACAGAATCTTTTTAAAAAGTTTTGTTGAGCTAAACTTCACATAGCATAAAATTATTCCATTGTCATGTAGATGATTTTTAGTAAATTTATGTGCTTGTACCACTACCAGCTGGTGCCACTCTCAGTTCAGTTTTAAAATCCATCACTTCGAAAAGTCCCTCATGCCCATATTTAGTTTTCCAAATGCCAGTTCCAGGAAGCCACTCATCTACCTCCAGCGCTATAATTTTCTTTTTTCTAGACATTGCATATAAATGAAATCATGCAGTATGTAGTCTTTTATATCTGGCCTTTTCATGTAGCATAATTTCTATAAAATTTATTTGATACTCAAATATTCAATCAAATAAATTATCTTTTATATCAGTAAAGTTATTTTAACAACTTTTTTCACAAATAGGTTTTCATGAGGTGTTTCTCATTAAAAAAAAACTTTTTTAATGTTTATTTTTGAGAGAGAGCACATGTGCGAGTGAGTGCGTGTGAACAGGGGAGGGGCAGAGAGAGAGAGAGAGAGAGAGAGAGAGAGAGAGAGAGAGAGAGGGAGGGAGACACAGAATCCAAAGCAGGCTCCAGGCTCTGAGCTGTCAGCACAGAACCCAACATGAGGCTCGAACTCACAAACTGCAAGATCATGACCTGAGCCAAGTCTGAGCCAACCAAGAGCCTGAGCCAGCCTGGTGCCTGAGCCAACACCAGGCTCCCCAGGTGTTTCTCATTTAATTTATGATGTATTCATAACGAGATTCTGATAATAGGAAACATGTAAGTGGACAATTCAAGTGAATTAAAATGCTTAGAAGTTAGAAAATATTACAATAATCCTCCAGTACTCTTTTTTATTACTCTGACCGCAAGGAAATTTGGCTAAAATGCTGCTTTTCTCTTTCCTCATGAACACGTAGTTAACTTATAAATTGAATTAAATGATTTATATTTATCATGTATCCCAGGGGCAGATTACCTTAAAGATGTGTCTTCTGTAGCTGGCCAACTGCGGCTTTTCAGCAGTGTGGTAACTTCTGTCTTGAACTCACCTTGCACAACAGGAAAGAGATTCATCTCCTCCATCATTATAGCGAATCATGCCTCAGACACGTTTTCTATGTTTTATTGCTTTAACAGTTTCTGCTGTATTGGATATCAATTCATTCTTTTGTCTGATACTAATTAAAGTGCCTTATTTAGTCCACATTTCCAGTAAACTTAATCAAGATTTCTAGTCATTGCCTATTTCATTCCTGTAGTTCACATTTCCTGCCAGCAATTAGGCGGAAACAGTGTGTGAGGTTGGTGCATAACTTAGAAAATAGAATCTGAGATCTCATAAAAGTGTGTTTAGAGACAAGTTTGATTTACAAAGAGTAGTAGTGAGTTAAAGTTTTTATTTTATAATGGAGGGAAGAGAATGTATGTGAACTGTATTTCAGTTATGAAAGAAACTGTTTATGGATTTTCATAGTCTCTCAACCAGGAAAGGTTTTGTTCTCTATGAATAGAGGTCCATAAACACTGTTGCTACCCTTGTGTAGCTTTTTACCATTTCCAGACACTTGGTGATTTGAGTTTTAGCCCATACCCTTCATGACCCCCCCCCCCCCGCAAAGGAAAGAGAGGGTAAGAATGATAGACTGAAAGGGGAAGGGGTCGGTTGTGTTGTCCTCACCAGTCTCTCGGTAACACTGTGCCTATAAATAATGACCATCTTTGCCTAAGACACAAAAGCTGATAATTTTCCGTGGAGGGTGAAGATAAATCTTGGTACCAGAAAAATTAAAGCAAGGAAATTAGTTGTTAGAAACAAACCAGAAGTACCTGGGTGGTTCCACCAGTTAAGCTTCCAGCTTGATTTTGGCTCATGATGTCAATTTGTGAGATCAAGCCCCGCATAGGGCTCTGCACTGCCAGCATGGAGCCTGCTTGTGATTCTCTCCCCATGCCCCTCAAAGTAAATAAACTTTAAAAATATGTTAAAAACATAAACCAGGAACTGGGAGGAGGGGGAAATGGGGAGTTGTTCTTTAAGACATACAAAGTTTCAGTTATGCAACATGAATAATTGTATGAGACCTACTGTCTAATATTGGACTTACGGTTAACAATACTGGACTGTACACTTAAGCACTTAAAAGACAAATCTCATGCTCCATGTTTTTACCACAATAAAAAAGATATAGAGGGAAGCAGCACTGGTTTTGTGGGGGGGGGGGGAGGAGGGGTGGTTTTGTTTTTGCCATACTTTCTGTATCTCTTTTATGCCGTAGTGTTTTTAAAGGTACCTCTATATCTTTTATTAAAGGTATTTGAGAGTTAATTGGTCTCTGCTCCCAACCCTCTGAAAATAATACAAAGGTAAGGAGCAATTAAAAAAAAAACTAATGAGGTGCATTATTAGAGAAATATATTTATGGATATGAGGACAAAACTTTCTTCTACCTCATGAAAATGATGAGAAATCTAGGCTCCAGTACTCATTTCTGGAAACTCTACATTCTGAACCAGAATTGTAACAATCTGTCAAACTATGGAAGGAATAGAGCCACAAATGGAAGACTTATCTGTATCAAGGGGTTGGGACAAGTGTGTGAGAGATTAAGTACAGACTGCATAGAAACTAAAAGAAGCTAACCAGGCTTTTTAAAAACAGTAGTTTACATCTTAATTTAGGAATGTCAGGGTTTTGAAATATAATTCATTAGCCTGCTACTCTTGCAGAGCAGAGATCAAATATACTAAATTGATATGTGATCTGTCAAAAAGTTTGCCTGTTTTTAATGAACCTAAAGGTAAACACTAGAATGGCGTGAGTCCCATCTTTTCTCATTTCCATCTTGAAAAACATGAGCTTTCTTCAGCTTACATAAATAAATTCACCAGAAGTAACATTTCTCTGAGCTGATGCGACTGGTACAGAACAAAATGAAGCCTAAAGAGACCAACATTGGCCAAATACAGGAATTACATTCATTGAGAATTTATTTGGAAGTAAAGGAAGCTGATTTGGCAATCCTTGTAACGAGTGACATCTGCATTAAAGGGAAAACATGATGGATTCAGGTTCCAGATGCTGGCTCAAGAGGCCCTATGAGTTAAAGTGGAAAATGGCCATGAGAGAGCTTGGGAGAAAGTTTATATAATTATGATTATCAACATCTCTGTGATGGATTTACAACTTGTAAATTACTTCCTTTTACAATCCGTGACTTTTTTTTTTTTCAGAGCAACCTTTTGTAGTTGTTTTCATTATTATTCCATTCAATTTATGTAACCACTGTATCAGATGGGCTAAATTTGGCAGAGAGTGAGTAGCAAACAACTTAATTTTTATCCCAGTATTACTCTCAGACACACACTAGAATCTCCCTTCATATCCTTTGAAGAAATCTTGGCAGAAAGCATAGCTCTTGTTGTTGTTAGGTATTAAATACCATGTTTGGGTATTAGAATTTTCAGGTTTCAGTCAAAACTTATGCCATTTCAAAACTTGTTCCTTTTCTTCCAGCTCCTCCAGAAAGCTGTAGGAGGGAGGAATATACTGTAGTTCTTTTCACTATTCTTGTTTTGCCTGCCCATATACTTTTTCTACCACTTTTGAATAGGATTGAGGTTGGGAGGAGGGGAAAAGGTGAAAAGGGAACATCGTTTTTGTGTATGGTGCTCTTGTAGTCCTCTCTTCTAGCAAATGGCTTCTGTCATGGCCTACGTCCACACCTAACTTTTCTCTAGGGTAGTTCATTGGAGACGCCCATGCTGCCAGCAACTTGTGACATCGCATTATTCTTTCCTAGAATGATGCATCATGTAGCTGCCATCTTTCTCTTCCCCCTGAGCTTAATAATATCCCCCACATAGCTTCTTCCTGCTTACATTTAATTTCCTTTGCAGATGACTCCCATGATGTAGAAGCTTCTTGAAAGACAGGGGCTATATCATAAACCTCCTGGTTTCTGTTTAGCACCAGCCGCAGTAATATGGCCAAATAGTGCTCAGTAATCTGAATGTTTACCCTTCAGAATATGAAAAATAGAGTCTCCCGGTAGGTTTCCCGGTATGACATCTGAGCTAGTACCTGCTTGTGATCAGCATATCCAGCCCTTGTTCTCCCATCCCAAGCTCCCATTTTTCTAGAAATTCCTTGGAAAACATATTTTAAAGAGCAGCGCTTTTGCTTGTACTTACTGGTGACTGGAATTAAGGACACTTCCGACTCTTGCTACCCTTGCTATCCTGAGATGGGGGACCCTCTGGGCAAACGAGACTACTTCTACAGGAATGTGGAGGCACAAGTATGATTTTAATGAAATCAATATATGATTCCTTAGTTCACACGTACTCACTCCTAAAGCTCTTCTTTCTAGAAAATAGCCTGCTTTATGCAAGTTCTTTCTGGAACTTGGCTCTCTTCTTTGACTTTTACAAAGGAAAGGCACATCTCTCGACCAACTTGAGTCTTACCGTCATTTTTGTCCTAGAGTGGAAAAACCTCTAGGTCACCGTTCGAAAGGGAAATTTATGATTAGTTTTGAGAAAGTGATTGACAAATGATGTCATAAGTCCTTCTGTAGATTACGAGGCTTGTATTTCTTTGTTTTCAACAAAGATGAAGGGTTTATTTTGAACTGCTAAATGATTGAAAAATAGTTTTTGCTTATCAATCACTGTAGTTGGTGACATTTAAATAAAAAATAAGCAAATTGATGGAAATTGCCATAATAAAGTCTATCTAATTATTTTTAGTGCCTACAATAGGAAAACAAAAACCTGGAAGCGGATCAATTGAAATTGATACTGAACTCAATCTAAATTAAGTAATGGCCACTGCTTTAGATAGGTTAGATAGATTCATCAACTAATTGGGGAAAAACACTATCAATTTCATTAAGAGATATATATCAAAAAATATATTTTTCGTATTAATCACTTGTCATATATTGGATCATTTGAATACTATTTAGTAATTGTAATAAAAATTAAATTCAGAAGGAATTTTATTTCCTGGTTTAATTCTTGACTTGGTTTTTGACAAATAACTATTTAAGGTGTACAACATGATGTTTTGGTATGTGTTATGAAATGATTATCATAATCAAACTAATTAACATATTTCACATCCCATAGTTACCTTTTATATGTGTGATGAGATCATTTGAGATCTACTTACTCTTAGCAGATATCGAGTATACGGTACATTATAAACTGTAGTCACCATATTGTGATTAGTTCTTGAGAACTTATATATGACACATTGTACCCTTTGATTAATATCTCCCCATTTCTTCCACCCTACAGTTTCTGATAACCACCATTCTTGTGCTATTACTATGAGTTTGACTTTTTTTTTTTTTTTTAGATTCTGTGTATAAGAGATCATGCAATATTTGTTTTTCTGTGTATGGCTTATTTCAGTTAGCAAACTACACTCTAGGTTCATACATGTTGTTGCAAGTGACAGGACTTCTCTCTTTTTTAAGGCTGCATGATACCCCATTGTATGCATATACCGTGTTTTCTTCAGCCATTCAGCTATTGATGAGCACTTAGGTTGTTTCCATATCTTGGTTACTCTGAAGAACACTGGAGTGAACATAGGCGTGCAGATCTCTCTTCAAAATAGTGGTTTTTAGGGGCATCTGGGTGGCTCAGTCTGTTAAGCATCCAGTTCTTGATTTTGGCTCAGGTCAGGATCTCACAATTGGTGGGTTTGAGTCCCGTGTTGGGCTCTGAACTGACAGTGTGGAGCCTGGTTGAGATCCTCTCTCTCTGCCTCTCCTCTGCTTGTGCGTGCCCACTCTCTCTCAAAATAAACAAACTTAAAGTGATTTGGGGGTGCCTGAGTGGCTCAGTTGGTTAGGCATCTGACTCTTGATTTTGGCTCAAGTCATGATCTCTTGGTTCATGAGTGTGAGCCCTGCATAGGGCTCCACGCTGACTGTGCAGAGCCTGCTTGGGATTCTGTTTCTACCTGCACCACCCCCCCCCCCAAAAAAAAAGAAATAAACTTTAAAAAGAATGATTTTATTTCCTTTGGGTATATACTCAGAAGTGCAATTGATGGATCATGTGGTAGTTCTATTTTTAATTTTTTGAGGCATCTCCACACTGTTTTCCATAAAACAGTTGTACCAGTTTATGTTCTCACCAAAATGCAAATGTTCTTCACATCTTCATCAATACTTGTTATCTTTGACCTTCTGATAATAGCCATCCTAGTAGATGTGAGGTAATATCTCATTGTGGTTTTGATTCGCATTTCCCTAATGATGAGTGATATTTAGCATCTTTTCATATACCTATTGGCCGTTTATAGGTTTTCATTGAAAAAATGTTCAGGTCCTTTACCCATTAATAGGTATCTGAGTTTTGTTACTGAGTTGTAGGAATTCCTTATATATTCTAGATTAATCCTTTATTAGATGTATACTTTGCAAATATTCCAAAAGTTTCTTTCTCTTTTTGTTTGTTATTTGCTGTGCAGAAAGTTTTTAGTTTGATTTTTGCTTTTGTTGACTGTGTTTTTGGTGTAGTCCAAAAATTCCTTGCTAAAACAGGATGCTTTTCTTCTTCATTTTCTTTCAGGAGTTCTGTGGTCTCAGAGATTATGTTTAAGTCTTTAATCCATTTTGAGTTTATTTTTTGTATATGAACACGGATATCCAGTTTTCCCAGCACCATTTATTGAAGAGACCATTCTCTCCCATTGTATGTTCTTGGTACCTTTGATAAAAATCAGTTGAACGCATGTGCATGGATTTATTTCTGGGCTCTCTATTCTGCTCCCTTGATCTGTTTCTTCTTTCATGACCATACTATATTGTTTTGATGACTATAGCTTTGTAATATTTTTTTTAATTTTTTTTTAACGTTTATTTATTTTTGGGACAGAGAGAGACAGAGCATGAATGGGGGAGGGGCAGAGAGAGAGAGGGAGACACAGAATCGGAAGCAGGCTCCAGGCTCTGAGCCATCAGCCCAGAGCCCGACGCGGGGCTCGAGCTCACGGACCGCGAGATCGTGACCTGAGCTGAAGTCGGACGCTTAACCGACTGAGCCACCCAGGTGCCCCTATAGCTTTGTAATATTATTTGAAATCAGGAAGTGTGATGCCTCCAGTTTAGTTCTTCTTTCTCAAGATTGTGTTAGCTATTCAAGGGTTTTTGTGATTCCAAACTAATTTTAGGATTTATTTCCACTTCTTTGAAAAATGCCATGGGAAATTTGATGGGGATTGCATTGAACTCTATAGATCACTTTGGGTAGAATAGACATTTTAACAATACTATTCCAATTAACAAACATGGGATAGCTTTGTGTTTTTTGCAGTTCTTTTCATTAGCATCTTAGAGTTTTCAGTGTTCAGATCGTTCACCTTTTCAGTTAAATTTATTCTCACATATTGTACTCGCTGTTGTAAGTGGGATTGTTTTTTTTTTTTTAATGCCCTTTATGCAGAGTTTGTTGTTAGCATGTGGAAATGCAAGTGATTTTTGTATGGTAATTTCTATATCCTGAATTTATTCATTACTTTGAACAGGTTTTGGGGAGGGGGTGGAGTCTTTAGGGCTTTCTATATGTAAGATCATGTTTTCTACAGAGACCATTTTACTTCTTCCTTTCTGGCTTAGGTCTCTCTCTTAGACTTCCTATATTCTGTTGAATGTAAGTGGAAAGAGTGGGTACCCTTGCCTTGTTTGTGATCTTAGAGGAAAAGCTTTGTGTTTTTTCACTGTTGAGTGTGAAGTTAGCCATGGGCATGTCATCTATGGCTTTTATATTGAGGTATGTTTCTAAAGAAGATAAATCTATATATTTTTATATAAATAGGTATCTTTATAGACACACCATTATACATATTAATATATATACTGCCTTTACAGAGGACCTTATCAAAGAAAATAAAAATTATATATAATTTAGCACAGATAATTAGGATCCTCAGTAAAGCATGTTCAAGTGTTAAAATATATTACAGTAGAATAAAATTCTAAATTTGTGAGGGGATAAAGGGAATCAAAGTGGGATCTTGAAGTAAAATGAAATGTTGCAATTCTATTAAAGAGGTGTGCAGATGTTTTTAAAATGGGTGGTGGTAGGCTTATCTTGCTATGATAGATTCCATTGAATCCACTTAAGAATGACATCACATTTTTGTTAAATGGCAACGTTTACAGTGCCAGGAATTAGACCCTTTGCAGCCCTTTAAATGTATATTTCAAATTTCTAGATATGAAATTGAAAATGGGTGTATACTTTTTTAAAATTCTTTTAGGAATTACGGGAGAGAAAACGTGAAGGCTGCTTCTTTACAGTGTGCCCTGTATTAGAGCCAGACTAAGTCCTAGGTCAGAAGACGTTGTTGTGTTTTAGATGCAAACTTATACAGTCGAAAGAATGTCTTTGTTCTTAGTCTCTGCTGTCCTTATATCGAGAATTCTGCTTGGCGGTCTAGGAGATACCCCTGGGGCCCACCCGCACTGCTGCTGGTACAGATCTTCACCCAGACCAGAGCGCTGTCTAGTGGTACAACATAGGACTACTCTTCCCTTGGGACACTACTTCGAAGACTGCTGTGAGGAGCTGGGGGGAGGAGGAGCACCTGCAAACGATTTGCCAGGACCCTTAGAACAATCAGTGGATGAAGAAGAATGATGATGAGGGGCGCCTGGGCTGCTCAGTCAGTGAGCTTCTAACTCTTCATTTTGGCTCAGGTCATGATCTCATGGTTCGTGGGATCGAGGCCCACATCTGGCTTTGCACTGACTGTGCAGAGCCTGTTTGGGATTCTCTCTGTCCCTCTCTCTCTGCCGCTCCCCCACTCATAGTCACTCTCTCTCTTTTTCTCTGTCTGAAAATAAACTTAAAAAAAAAAGAATGGTGATATCAGTAAGTAGAGAAGACATTTTAGGAAACCTAATTGGATAATATTTAATGTGAAGTGGTAAATAAGTTCATATTTTCAGAAATGACTGGGAATTATAATAATTAAAAATAGAAAGGCCTATATTGGAAGTAAGAGTTAAGGAGGTAGACGTTTTAGGGGTGCCTGGGTGGCTCGGTCAGTTGAGCGTCCGACTTTAGTTCAGGTCATGATTTCACGGTTCGTCGATTCGGGCCCCGTGTCAGGCTTACTGCTGTCAGTGCAGAACCTACTTTGCATCTTGTTCCCTTCTCTCTCTACCTCTCCCCCTCTCACACGCTGTCTCCCTCTCTCTCAAAAATAAATATTTTAAACAGGAAGTAGAGTTTTTAAATCAGATTTCGAGACTTTTAAAATGTTAATTTCACAGTGATTATAGTGGACGTTTATCAGGGCAACATGGCTTTAAGGAAAAGAATGAGACCAGAATACAAATCTCCAGATTTGTCACAGATGAGCCATGTTATCATGGCTAGTGAAATCTCTTTCATTGTGTGTTCTGATTGGTGAAATGGGGGTAATATGCTTGTATCAAGCATTGTGAATTGAGATAATGCAGGTGGGAACACTCAGTCATGTTCTTCTGCTTTTACCTCTCCCCATATACTATTTTTTTCTTTGACCCTTTGTTTCATGTGCTTGTCACTGGAGTTGTTGATGTTTCTTTCTTTAAAACGTGTATGTGCTCTCTTAGCATCCTGTTTGAAAGTCCAGAGAATTAGCAGGAGGGGGCTCACACTTGATGAAGGATTGAGTGCTTCTGACAATATGAAAGAAATTTATTTGATGAAGTGAAATTTGCTTGTGTCTCCGGAGTCCGTCCTGCCTGAGATTTTCGGTTGGTGTTTTTTATTGTCATGTAATATTTATTTGGTAAGAACCCCATAACCATCTTTTCAAGATTTGAGAGTTACTTTCAATCAAATGTAGGCAGTTTTCAATATGAATAATGGCCTGGTGTCAGTTACGAAGGGACCGCATTCTTTGGTTGTCAGATATTTACTATCAGCACTGGTTTTGTTTCTCAGTTGATGTCATTGAAGATTTATATCTTCTCTGGTAAAATGCAGCTGTCAAAGGATTGCTAGCACTGTGCATCAGAGCATTCTGCAACTGTTGACAGTAACTTTGCAGCCATGTCTTCCATGTTGGCACCGTGTTAATACATTATGTGCGGGGCACTCAACTGTGACTTGTATTGCAGCTGTGGAATTGAAATGCAGCTGGGGGCTCCCACTACAATTGATGTGTGGATCAGCCAAAGAAAGGATAATCCTAAATTCAATGCAACCCTTTATTAACTGGGATAGTATCAGCTATAGGGAAATCTGAAACAATTTGTAAAAATATCTTGGAATCCTTTGTGGGCCCTCAGGTTAAGAAGGGAATACGGGAGGTTGTTTCTGTAAGTTAGAGTGTTTAAAGGGCCTCGGTGACTGAGATGCAAGGTAAGTAGGAGTCAGGAGTGCCATGCTCTGCGAGGCCTCTGCACGTGAGAGCACGGTGCTTCCTTTGGCTTTCCTCTGTCCAGGAAATCTGAGGACTGCTCCAAGACCACTTGAACATTGGGAAGGTTTGCACCTGGATTGATCTCAGCGTGGTCTTTTCTTTATTAAAGCACTTTTTTTTTTTTTTTTACTTTTAAATACAGTGAAATGTTAATACAACATATTATAATGTATTTAAACTTTTATATTCATTCTGATGAATCCTTATATATATGCCTTCCTAGACAAAAATACTCATTTTGGAGTAGTATCTATATTGTGTACATTTATGTATATATGCATTACTATATAAATAATTTTTCAGTTAAGTGACTATGAAATACAATTGCGGTAGTTGTAATAGGATGACAATGGACATTATTTGCAGGTGAAATTTGTTATTGTGGTAAGGACACAACATAGGATCTCCTTTCTTAAATTTTTAAGTGTAAAATATAGTATTGTTTACTGTGGGCAAAATGTTTTTCACTAGATCTCTAGAATTTGTTCATCTCCTAGAACTGAAACCTTTTACTTCTTGAACAGCACCTCCTCAAGTCCCCTTCCCCCGCAGTCCCTGGCAACCACCTTACTGCTGATTCCAGGAGTTTGACTATTTTCGATAGCTCCTGTAAGTGGAATCATGCTTTTTTTTTTTTTTTTGTCCTTTTGTGACTATCTAGTTTTACCTAGTATAATGCCCTTGAGGTTCATCCCTGTTGTCACATGTGGCACGATTTCATTCTTTTTTCCAGGTGGAATAATTTTCCACATTTTCTTTATCCATTCATCCATTGATAACGCATCGAGGTTGTTCCATAGCTTAACTATGGGGAATAATGATGCAACAAGCATGGGAGTACTGGTATCTCTTTGAGATCCTGATTTAAAATTCTTTTAGGTATATACCCAGAAGTAGGATGGTATGGTATTCTATTTTTTTTTTTTAAGTTTTTGATGAACCTCCATACTGTTGTCCATACTGAATGTACCATTTTGTATTTCCACCAATGGCGCTTTGAGGGTTTCCGTTTCTCCATATGCTCACCAGCACTTCCCTGTTTTTTAGATTAATAGCCATCCTAACAGCTGTGCGTGATCTCTCACTGCAGTTTTGCCTCGCGTTTCCCTGATTATTACTGATTTCCCTGATTATTACTTTTCATGTACCTTTGGTCATTTGTGGATCTTGCTTAGAGATATGTCTGTTTAAGTCCTTTTCCCATTTTCTAATTGGCTTTTTTTTGTGTTTGCTATTGAGTTGTTCTCTCTGTATGCTTTGGATATTAACCAAAATTATTAATATCGGATATAAGGCTGGCAAATATTTTCTCCCATTTCATAGGTTGCCTTTTCACTGTGTTGATTGTTTCCTTGGCTGTACAGAGCTTTGTCTGATATACTTTCACTTTGCTATTTTTGCTTTGTGGCTTGTGCTTTTTTAGCATCATATCCAAGAAATCATTACTTAGACCAATGTCCCGAAATGTTACTGTTTTCTTCTAGAAGTTTTAAGGATTCAGATCTTACATTTAAATCATTAATTTATTTTGAGTTGATTTTTGTATATGGTGTAAGGTAAGGGTCTAATTTGATTGTTTTACATGCAGCTGTTCTGTTTTCCCAGCCCTATTTGTTAAAGAGATTACCTTTTTTTTCCCATTGTGTGTTCTTGGGACTCTTGTGAAAGATTATTTGATTGTAGATGTGTCGGTATGTCCAGGCTCCCTGTTCTGTTTCATTGATCTCTATGTTTTTAGGCCAGTATCCTATTGATGTAATTACTTTAGCTTTGTAATTTGAAATCAAGAAATGTGATACCTAAACTTTTTTCTTTCTTAAGATTGCTTTGACATAAGAGACTCTTAAAAACAGAACAGGGGCGCCTGGGTGGCTCAGTCGGTTGGGCGACCGACTTCGGCTCAGGTCATGATCTCGCAGTCCGTGAGTTCGAGCCCCGCATCGGGCTCTGTGCTGAAAGCTCAGAACCTGGAGCCTGTTTCAGTTTCTGTGTCTCCCTCTCTCTCTGACCTTCCCCCATTCATGGTCTGTCTCTCTCTGTGTCTAAAATGAATAAACGTTAAAAAAAAAAAATTTAAAAAAAAACAACAAACTGAGAACAAACTGAGGGTTGATGGGGTGTGGGAGGGAGGGGAGGGTAGGTGATGGGCATTGAAGAGGGCATCTTTTGGGACGAGCACTGGGTGTTATATGGAAACCAATTTGACAATAAATTTCATTAAAAAATTGCTTTGAATATTCAAGGTGTGTAGTGATTCCATTTGATTTTTAGGATTTTTTTTATTTTTTATAAATGCTGTGGAATTTTGATAGGGATTATATTCAGTTTATACATCACTTTGGGTAGTATGAACAGTTGAATAATATTAAATCTTCCAATCCATTGAACATGGGGTATCTTTCCATTTATTTACTTATTAAGTTCTTTCATCAATTTCATATAATTTTCATTCTAGAGGTTACCATCTTAGTTTATTCCTAAATATTCTTTTTGATGCCACTGTAAATGGGATTGTTTTCCTAATTTCTTCTGTGGATTACTCATTGTTAGTGTATAGGAGTGCAATTGATTTTTGTACATTGATTTTGTATCCTGCAAATTTATTTTTATTTAAAAAAAATTTTTAAATGTTATTTATTTTTGAGAGAGAGACAGAGTACAAATGGGGAAGGGGCAGAGAAAGAGAGAGACACAGAATCCGAAGCAGGCTCCAGCTCAGAGCCTGATGGGGGGGTGGGGTTGAACCCACAAACCATGAGATCATGACCTGAGCCTAAGTTGGATGCTTAACCAACTGAGCCACCCAGGTGTCCCGTATCCTGAAAATTTATTAAATTTGTTTTGCAGTTTTAACAGTTGTGTTGTAGAATCTTTAGTGTTTTCTACATACAAAGTAATAGCTGCAAACAGATGATTTTATTTCTTCTGTTCCAATTTGTATGCTTTTGAAATTCTGTATTTTTTTTTTTTTATTAATTGCTCTGGCTAGGACTTCCAGTACTATATTGAATAAAGTGCTAAGAGTGGAGTACCCTTGCCTTGTTTCTGATCTTAGAAGAAAGGTTTTCTGGTTTTCACCATGGCATATGATGTTAGCTGTGGACTTATTGTATATGGCCTATATTATACTGAGTTAAATTCCTTTTATACCTAATTTTTTCAGAGATTTTTATCATGAAGGGTGTTGAATTTTGTCAAATGCTTTTTTCTGCATCAGTGGTTATGATTATATGGTTTTTATTCTTCTCTCACTATGGTGTGTCCCATTAATTTGTAGATGCTGAACCATTTTTTTTGCATCCCAGGAATAAACTCACTAGGTCATGGTGTATGATCCTTTTAATGGCCTTGTTGGTTATATTTTGCCAGTATTTTGTGGAGGACTTTTGTATCTATATATGTCAAAGATACTGGCCTGCAGTTTTTCTTAATGGTCTTTGTCTGGCTTTGGTATCTGGATAATGCTAGCTTTTTAAAATGAGTTTGACAATGTTCTCTTCAGTTTTTTGGAAGAGTTTGAGAAGTGATTGGTAATTCTTTTTTTAAATTGTGGTGTGATTTACCGGTGAAGCCATCTGATCCTGGGCTTTTCTTTGTTGGCAGGTTTTTTATTACTCATTCAATCTCCTTATTATAGGTGTGAACAGATATTTTATTTCTTCATGAATCAGTATTGTATGTTTCTAAGAACTTACACATTTCCTCTAGGCTGTTCAGTTTGTTGGCATTAATTGTTTGTAGTAGTCTTTTACATGATTTTATTTATGTGTCATCAGTTGTAATGTCTCCTCTTTTGCTTCTGATTTTGAGTCTTCTCTGTATCCCACATAGTCTATCCATAGGTTGCACAATTTAGTTGAGGAAATTTCTGCTCCAACCATGGAAGTGACCTTTTCTTCCCCTACCAAAGCACTTTTATTAATGTATCAAGACGGTGACTTTCCTATTTTAAGATTTTTTTCATTACTAATTTATGAAGAATAATAAGTTATTTTTAAATTTATGTAATTTTTTTAAAAAATCACAATTTTGAAGCTTGTTTAGAAGGAAGGGGGGGACACATTAAATACATCGTCTAACATACTGACAATTATCAGGGAACTTTGGCAGAGTAAGACTCATTATTCATGGTAGTTGTTCCTACTCTATGAAATTTGAAGAACTTTTTAAATATAGGAACCCTATTACTGGAATATATGACTTTGTTTTTTCTTAAGTTTTGTTTTAAGAAAAGAATATGTCTTCTGTAAATTTAATGGTGGGGGGGGCATATTGGTGAGTTTTAATTTTTTACACTTCTACATCTTCCATAGCTTCCAAATTAAACCTGTAGGCTCTAGAAATACTGCTGGACAGGTAATGGCATCACATTATTTAAAGAGAGTTTTGAAAGTTTGGGAAACAAGCCTATTTTTAAATTTCTTTTTTCTCAGAAAAGATTTCATTGACTTAAGAGACCACCAAAGAAGCCATAGTGATGGTAAATTTGGCAAAAGAAATAAAAGTGAATCATTAGTCAATTTTTAGACAAGTAATGCTTTTGTTACCTTGGCTCAGATTTCCTTATTATATCAAATGCAAGATGGATTTGGTTGGCAAAGATTTGATATCTTTTGGCTTTTATAAAATAGCAAAATTTTACCTGGAGCAAAGTTTTTGAGCTTTTCGCTGTGTTCTAATGTTTAATTTTCCTCTTTTTGCCATAATATAGCTTTGCTGGCAGATGGCAACATTTGGATCATATTGAATTTGGCAAATTCTCATAAGAATCTTTAAAAATTTTAATATTTGCATGTGAAAAAAAAACACAAATTTTACATAGCTCTGCCAAGAGATAGAGACAAAGTCGTCTGCATTTTTCTTATTTTCATACCCTGTATTGCTTCACATTTAAATAGGGTAAATGTCTAGGAAAAACATGAATTAATGTATAACAAATATAATCTTCGGGATATAAAAACTTAACCTATCATGTTCCACATTTAAAAACTGTGTTCCTAAAGTAGCATCCTGTGTTTTTCTTAAAATAAAATCAGTAGCTGAAGGTCAACATTCATGTCAACACTAGACAACTTTTCCTGTAGCTTCCCTTTAAAAATTGGAAATGTTTGCATCTGATTACTTATTTTACATAGGGGCCAGTGTTTCAGGTCACCCCATTCTCCTGTTTGCTCTACAATGCTGGGTTCCCAGAGAAGGCTGTGGAACTATCTGCTAAGAGGGAGGCCTGTTTGTTCTTTTAGTAAACGGGACCCGGGGTATGTAGGACCAAAACAGATATACATTTTTTTTTTTTTAATTCAGCTCCAAACAAATTCATGCCATAGCTAGATTTTGGTAGATTTACATATTTATGCGGAGCTCCTCCCTTAAGCACACATCCTACTTATAATGGGACTAGAGTTATAAATGGCTTAGACTCAGGGACTTGAATTCTGTGGCAAACTCATTAAAATTGCACAACTATTTCTGGAAGGCTCAGAACAGGTTTGTGGACTTAATGCGATTAGTCACTTTTGTGATGAGACTTACTGACAGATGGACCCTGTTTCTCCCATAATCAGACAGATTGGTTGATTACATGAAAATTTCATCATTAATATTTTCTTGGGCCTATCTGAATGTTTCATGGCTTAGTTTTTCAGAGAAGGTCCCCAACCTCGCCAGTGACCTTTGGCTGTTTTCCCTCAGTTGGTGGGATCTTTAAAAAGACAAAGCTTGTTTACACCAAGCTGAGCTTGGCTTTGTTGCTTTGACTCCATGGGGCTGCTCTTTCTGTTCACAAAGAGGCTAATTCCTTTACTTAGCTATTTTCTGTTGTTTGCTTTCTTGCCATCATGTAGCTGTGATGGCCTGGACTCAAAGTGTACATCCATTTTACAATCATTCTTTTCTTAAAACCAATCCAAAGATGTACTACTCAAATGTCCTATTCTTATAAATTGATCAAAATTTTTCAGTTTTATAGCACCACTTATGTAAATTAAGATATATTACAAGGAGGATAATTCATCTGATGTAGAAATATTTATCCATATGGTGTGGATGAGCAAGAGCTTCCCAGTGGAATATAATCACTCTCTTTTATTAGATAGGAGACAGATAACAATTTATTCTGCATTACGTTAATATGTGAGTAATTCATATTGTGTGTGGTGTTGTTTCTTCTGAAAGAAACTTTCACGGCGGGCCAACCCTTGTGATAGAATACAAAGAAAAATTGCTTTCGGATTCAGAAGGCTGTTGCTGAAAGCAATTCTGCAAAGGACAGAATCCACTTTTTAGTTCACCCGATTGGTTCTGGATGGCATATCCTTCTGTCTGGAGATCTTCATTTGGGTATCTTACAGACCCTGAAATTCACATTCAAAATAGAAACACTTATTTTTACTTTTAACACTCCTTCTTTCTGTTTACCGTCTCAGTGTGTGGTCACTCCATCTACAGAGGCGCCTAAGCCAGAAGCTTGGGTGTTCCACACTTCTTCCTCTTTCCAATCCCCACATCTAAAATCCTGTCTGGTATGCCTCCTCCATGCCCAATGAAACTGTTTCCCTTTCCACATCTTCATTGTCAGCACATGGGTTCAGCCTTTGCTAACTTGATTTCAGGAGCCTGTATTTGGTCTCCCGGCCTTCCTTGTTGCCCCCACTGCAGTCCAGTTGCTAAAACACAGGTCAGATTATGTCATTCCCCTTGACATTTTTTAGTGACTTCCCTTTGCCTTCGTGAAGAAGTCTGCATGAAAGACTCTATGTTTACCTGACTTCCACTTGCTTCTCCACCCTACCTCTTTTTGCCGGTCACAGTGTTTCCAGGCATTTGGTTGCATTTTGTGGGAGCGGTTTTCATCAGTGGAACTGCATTATAGGTAATTTAGCTTTCATAGCCTCTGCCCATACACGTATTTAAATGTCCTGAGCAGGAGGAGGAACCATTTCTGGGGAGAACCACTATCTCTCCTTGTACATGGACTGCCTGCCTTTCATTTGTACCTAGGCTGCCTACCCTCAGGTAGGTTTGGGGGGCTCTCCTCTGTGTAGACGTCCTGAACCCCCTGCCCTCACTTTCCTCAACAGGCTTCCTGAACAGTGTGTATGCTCTGTCCCCCTATAAATATAGTTGCCTCTATTTGCTGCTGCTCAAAAGCTGTCCGCCCCCCGAAGGCAGAGCCCAGGGCGTATTCAGCATTGCACCCTCAGCATCTGGCTCTGCGACTGACCTCTATTTGATGGAGTATTTGACCTTTAATAACTGGCAATAGTATTCTCTTGAATCTATTAAGTAAGCGTTGATGACATTAATATATAGGGGAAATACTGATTAACAAAAATTAGATATGCATATAAAACTACGTACACACTGACTTGTCTTCTAGTGTTCATGCAGAAAAAAGTTAAAAGTGAGTCTGGACTTAATAGCAGCTGAGAGCAATTGTTACCCTAATGTCCACCCACTGCACAGTTAAACACAGCCTGCTAAGTGACATCGTACAGATCACTCTCTGTGTCCCACATATCCCTTCACAAATTGCAAATAATGTAACATCAACATCTCATCTCACATATCTGGAACATTGGTACGGTGACAAAAACACTATATATTAAAATCTCTATAAATCACATGCATTATCTAGGGGAAACACCCCTTCAATTTGAGCTGGAATTTTAACATTTCTTAAAGTTATCATGATACTCTAATTTTTTACGTATGAAGGTATTTTTCAAAAACACATCTTTGTAACAAAGGTAGAAAAATTTTATTTAGCCAAATACACAACGGTGCTTGTTTTCACTTAGAAACTTTCCACCCACATTGCTTACTTCTTTGGCATATGGAAGTAAGGATTAACAAGTGACAGCTAAAAATGTATGCATTATAGGTAATTAAGAAAGTTGTAATCGCAAAATAATTAAATATCTAAACTCTATTTTGTAAGCACATGATTTTGGAGGTCAAGGGCCCAGATAATATTTTGTCTTCTAAACTATATTATTCTCTTCTAAAAACAAATGTTAAGATGTGAAGTCTGGCTTTGCCACAAGTTCTGTATGCTTCCATTGAAAAACGTGACAAATGTATCTTCCCTAATTAAATTGGAATACAAGTTCACAGTTAAATGCTGTGATTCTTCTTAAGTTCAAACATATCAGACATATTTGGTGAACTTAATGTTTGTGAGGTATTAGAATGGAAATTGGAAGTAAACTACCTTTCTCAACTGAAGTTAGTATTTAGTTTAACAATGTGTACAAATAGTCTTTGCCTCAGTTTTTCAGTTTTTTATGTCAGGGAAGACTTTGGTGAATAAAAAGATCTATCGGAGATTTACCTCCTAGAGAAAATTATGGTTACTACTCAAGTAGTCATGTAACAGTTACTTCTTGCAAAGTATTCTGTTGTAATTCTCTACTTAAGCAGGACACAGGTGCAATGATGGTAGGATAAATAAAAGTATATCCCAACAGACAAGTGAAAAAATACAACAAAATGATTTAATTCAGTCACTGCAAAGCTTAAGACACACCTGTTACTCATTAACAACTTTTGCCTCCTTTTCACCATTTGCTGATTCAGAGATTGGGTAAGAGATGAACAGTAGTAGTCTCAGGTAAACACACTTAACGTGTGTCCATGTGTTTATTACCTCTGACAGTTCTAATATGTAGATACTCACTTGTTTTAGAATCTTCACCACTATAAATAGGCTAAAATGACCATATTATTTTACACACGTCGTATTTTAAAATACCGAAGTGGCTTTCAGATTCAGGTGATTATCCCACTCCGCCATCTTGAGTCGGTTGCATTGTCCAGAAAAACTGTTCCTGCGTAAATATGAAAATTTTTCATATTTTTGTATCATTGACAGTCTGATCTAGAGCTGTTGTACATGCGTGTTGTGTAGTTGTCCAGTGTGGCAGTGATTCAGGAAACCCCATTCCTGATCTGATCTGGTTTCTGTTCTACATTTAACAAAGCAAAATATACTGTCAAGAAAACTCAGTTATCCAGGGGCACCTGGGTGGCTCATTTGGTTAAATGGCCAACTTTGGTTCAAGTCACGATCTTAAGGTTTGTGAGTTCGAACCACACATCGGGCTCCAAGCTGACAGTGCAGAGCACACTTGGGATTCTCTCTCTCTCTCTCTCCCTCTCTCCCTCTCTCCCTCTCTCCCTCTCTCCCTCTCTCTCTGTCTCTGCCTCTCTCTGCCTCTCTCTGCCTCTCTCTGCCTCTCCCCCACTTTCTCTCTCTCTCTCTCTCTCTCTCTCTCTCTCGTGCGTGCGCAACATAAAAAAAAAAAGAAAGAAAACTTGGTCATCCAAATACTGTGGCTCTCCTCATAGTCCTTTGAGGATTGTCCAGAATAAAGTATATAGTGTCCTTTATTAAATCAACAAATAATTTTGAGCTCTGCTCTGTGCTAAGTGCTGCACAGGTACTGGGGTTGAAATGATGACTAAAATCAGACGTGGCTGTAGCAAATGGCATTTGTTGTCTAAAGCAGGGGAGCTAGGCATTAACAGCTCAGCACCTAGGATCATATAATTGCAAACTGAGTAAGTGCTTTGAAGGAAAGGAATATAATCCTATGCAAATATGACACAATGGAACTTATTTGGAGGACTGCACAGTGGAGCAGGTGGCGATGGTTAAGGAGTCTTTCTGAGCAAGCAACCCTTGGTCTTTCAACAGAAAGACACATAGTAGTTACCAGACAATGGAATGGAGCAATGAGGAAGCAGCACTACTCCTGAAGGAACAGGCAAGTGTCCTGCCCTATGGCAAGAGCCTTCTGGATGGGCACAAATGCGGGTTAGAATGGTTCAGATGAGGCTGAGGAATAGCCAGGTATGCTCAGCGTTGGGAGCTATGGTTAAGAATGTTAATTTTACCTTGTCTTCTCCCATCTTCTATGGTAGAAACCTGAGTATACTTAAGAGGTTTTGTTTTCATTTCTAAACATTGACCTTCTTAGTGCTTCTCAGAACTGCTGAATCTTTCTAGAGAAAAGGGAATTAGTTTCATACTCTGGACTTTGGTGGGAAAGAACCATTTGTAAAAATAGCTCATGTGTAAAACAACAGTTTTTTGTTGTTGTTTTTGTGTTTTGTTTTTTCCTGTCATCATAGCAGAAGGCTAGTTAATGGTTCATGATCAGTTACTCCAGTGCTGTGGCTAGATCAAAGCTTGCTTCTCTGGTAACCTTTACCATCTTCACCTGTGTTCTTTATCCTGGATTATCATTTTCTGATTTTTCCATTCTTAGCTGATGTTTTGGGATTATGCTCAGTCTGTGTTATTATCTGTTCTTTCCACGCTGTGTAGTGCTCTGTGTGTAACACCACATCCCTCCTATTTGATTAGGCCTGTTTCTCGACTCTGATCATTTTAGCTCATCTATGTAGCCATTCTTTGCATTTTTTTTTATTATCTCCACCTTCTAAAAATAAGACTGTTGGTAACCATGGTAGCTCAAGGACATAGTTAGGAAAGGAAAAAACAAAAAAACAAAAATAAGAAAACTCAAGCGTCTCCCTCTGTGAGTACCAAACCAAAAGGGGGAGAAGAGACCTGCCAGGTAGTCTTGAATCTTTTTTTTTCTTAATTTATTTATTTTGGACATGTGTGGGAAGGGGCAGACGGTAGTGGGAGGGAATCCCAAGCAGGCTTCACATTGCCAGTGTGGAATCCGATGCAGGGCTGAAACCTATGAACCTTTGAGATCATGACCTGAGCCGAAATCAAGACTCAGACGCTTAGTGGACTGAGTCATCCAGGTGTCCTGATGAATTTAAGTCTTAAAAGAGCTTAAATTCACCTCTAGACTTTCCACCCACAGACCGACTAAAGCCCCACCTGAGCTACGAAGTTCTTAGACTGACCAAGATCAGCACCAGCTTTGTACCACTACAAAATACTATTAAGGAGTGGAATTTTTAATTCTTGGGTTTCAGAATTTCTTCCAAAAAAGACCTGTGAAGATGTTATTAAATATTTTAGGAATTCCAAATATATTTGACACGTCATTTTCCAAAATGCTTCTTCCTACCTTAAGATTGGAGTACCATGACAATGTGAAAATAGCAGTGCCTTACATGAGCTGATTAAAGACGACATTAAAGCCAAAACATGTACTTGCCATGTTTGCTGGAGCTAGTTTAAGAGTGAGGGAATTCCTAAAAGTCCGCTATCAACACAAGCTGTATTCCCAGTAATACAACTAAAACCTGATGTGTTTCAGGACCTGTCTTCTACCGTACTTGATATTTGCTGCTGCTTTCCACAGAAAAGAGACTGTAGGATCATTCAGAGGACGACTTCCCCTTTAGAGAAGATGGAATGGGAAAGCAATCAGGAATTGCTCATTGGACCCCTGCCCTGACATCAGGAAAATGGGGTGCACAAGTGAAAAGACAAGAAGCATTTATTTTTTTATGCCTTCTAATTTTCCAAGCATTCTGATATTTTCTTATTGATTTCACTCTTCTGAATACTTATGTCAGGTGGGACTTATTACTATTCCTATTTTCTAGATAAGAGAATGGATCCTTAAAAAATATTCCATAGCATACCTAAATTAACTCTGCTATCAGGCAGAGCAACCAGTATTCAAATCCAGTCCTCTTAGATTCCAAAGTCCATGCTCTCCGTACACAGTCTCCTCTCCTGAGCATGTGATGTATGCCGGTTATTTCCTGGGCCGTAATGGTGGCTGCAGTGAGAGATGTAGCTGTAGTTGCTAAGACCAATCATGAAGGTAGAAAAGTAATGCAGGTAGTCGCCAGTATTAAAATGAAGGTCACTCTTCAGCTTTCCGCAGCACTTTCATATTTATTACATTTCCTGCTTCTCAGTTTCCTCCAAGTACAAGTCCTTAGGGGCTGGAATCTGTTTTCCTTCATCTTTGTATTTTTCACATTCATCCGCATGACGGGCACATACAGAGTACTTATTACATATCATTTCAGAGATTACACGAGTGAGGAAGTGAGGACAAGAATTACAGTAAATGCTGTTATTTCAAGTTTCCTTAACCCTAACAGGGCTTCTGTTACCTCATGAGTACCAAGATTTTTTTCCTCAAAATATCACTGTAAATGTCTTTAAGCTTTAAAAGCATGTCTGTGTTGTATTTATGTCCCAAGGTTATCTCAAAATTAGTCACTGGCCATCAGAAATCTGCAAGTGGGGATTTCGTTTTCTGAGTAATATGGGGATAGGTCTCCTAGGAACCAGGAGCAGCAAATGCCCCAGTGATTACTTAGTTTGTGGGGATTACTTGAGCAGATTTCTCCTGAGGCTGCTCATAACATGGTCACCTCTGTACTGTGTGCTCCCCTGATGCTCCAGGGGCTGGTTTCAGCTGTCCCCTTGTTTTGCTGGCTGGACTGTCTGGTTGTGTCTCCTCCCCGCACTGTGCCTTTTTTGAGCACCTCATGCTTTTTACAATCTTCTCAACCCCCTCAGGAATGGTCTCAAGTAATTCTACCCTCTGGCAATCTCCAAATATTTGTATAATTCAGAAACTTCTTTCCTCCCAGATTCCTCCTGTGCAGTTGAAAAGTCTTTATTTCACCCAAAGAAACTGTCATTTAGGAAAGAGAAACAAAGTTTTATCTGCAGGGAGCTCCCCAGGAGGACCATTCCTAGGAGAAATGAAGTAAACCTGGGTAGATACTTCAGTCTGGTATTCTCTCTTTAAAGCCCCCATGTTACTGCTCTAAGGACCAAGAAGTCTTTTATCTTTGGAGAAGCTGGAAACATTGCAGGAGCATTTGCTTTTAAATGGAAACCTTAAGAATAGAAGCACTGACATTGTAGGACTTGGGCAATTCCAAGGTGTTCAAATTAAGAAAATAGAGAGCAGAGCATTTTCACACCCATATGTCTGGCCTCCAAGAGCATCCCACCGCCCCCTTTGAGGTTCTGTCAAATTAGAGATGAATTACTGGAATGGATCTGGTAAAACAAGGACTAGTAACAGATACTCCGGTTTACTAGTAACAATATGCTCTATTGATTAATGATGATTACAATAGTTTGTATTTTACATTTCTATAGCATTTTATCTTTGAGGGATAATGCATTGATTCACAGTTGAAAGGTTTTCTTTTTTTTCTAGTTCATGTAACACATTCACATTTTTGTGTCAAAAACAAACAAAAAACACAGGAGCAAACCAGGCTGATGTTCTCACATTACTTCAAAGCTAAGGGTATAACCCAAGTGTGAACATACGTTAATAAGTATGTGTAGTGATTAATTATTGGCTTGTGCAGTAGAGTTGTGCTCATTTCTACACCATTGCATTTTATTATTTTGAAATCTTTCTAGAGGTTTGTTGTATAACACATTATGCATTAAAGTTAAATTAATGTACCTGATCAGTTATTTTGCTTGTATTCCTATACATAGGTTCTTGAAAATCTTGGTTTCTGATAAAAAGTTACACTTTTTTGTACTGCCTTGACCAAGTAAAATTGTAATGCAAGATATAACAAATGGTTCTCTTTAAAATTAGATGCTTCAAGCTAATGTCTTTGAACTACCCTGCTATGAGGAAGAGAAAGGAAAATGCTTGTGAGGGATTATATCTTCTATTTTTTCTGAAACCTGGTTTTGTGCTAACATGCTTGCTAGACTTTCCCAGAAGAAAATGGTATAAGTATAATATGATTACTCTGGATATGGAGGTTTAATGGCATGAATACTTCATAAATGAAATACGGACTTTAGAGGATAATTTTACTCTGTTATTCTTGAGGCTTTAGCAATCTTTAGAGCAGCAAAATGGGAGCTGTCTCTTTGAAGGGAAATGGAAATTTCCAGACACATTAAGAGAGAATGAAGGGTGAAGTCCCTGGGATTTTTCTCTTATTATAACAGTGATCATTACCCACCCCAAGCTATCCCCAAATATTTTTCTGCCTTCATCGCAGGATTTCTTCTTTGCCGTGTTGAAAAGAGAACTTTGTATTGTCTTTTCATCATAATGAAAAGTTTTAATGTAGTGTTTTTGAAAGATCATCCCAGAAGCTTTGAGTGATAAAGCTTAGTCACTTTAAAGGGTATTTTCTAGCCCTTCTCTTAAAATTTGCATCATGTTAGCATTTTAGACTAAATATTTTTTTAAAGAAAGATTAAAGATCATGTGCAAAATACATCAAGATTGAAAGTAACTCAGTTTATAACTCTTTATCCCAGGTTGGTCCTGTGTTAATCGTCCCTTCTTTTCTCCATCTCTGCCCTTCTTACCACCCTCTCTCTCTTCCCCTCTCTCTCTTTTTTGTCCTGTTTTGCTGTCAGTGGAGGTCTCTCTGTTTGTAGTTTCTTCTAGTGCCTGGGTTTTAGTGTTGCTGTTTTATAAAGTTGATTAAAACTTTAATGTTCCAGGCCATCCATTGTCTTCAAGTAGGTATCATTTTGCTTGTGCGGTTAAACTAGAATAGTCTATATGGCTGCTAATAACAACAGTTAGCATTTGATGTGCACTGTCCGTATGACATTTGGGTCGTATGTGCTGTGGCATTATGGGTGTTAATGTGAATTGCCTTCATTTGCACCTCCACAGTTTGAGGAGGGACGTAGTATAAGATTAGAGGCAAGTTGATTGCTCGGACTCCCTTTGTGTGTGGGAATTTGTCTTTGAGCCCAGAAATGGTCTCTGGGGTCTGCACTGTGGAGCCCTGTCTCTCCATGACCGTACTCTGCTGTGGGCAAGGGCCCTGGTACTGGTTCTGAAGTTTTTTCCTTCCCTCCCCTCCCCTCCCCTCCCCTCCTTTTTCTTTAATGTTTGTTTATTTTTGAAGGAGAGAGAGAGAGCGCAAGCCAGGGAGGGGCAGAGAGAGAGAGAGATACACAGAATGTGAAGCAGGCTCCAGGCTCTGAGCTGTCAGCACAGAGCATGATGTGGGGCTCAAACACAGCCATGAGATCATGACCTGGGTGGGCCGAAGTCAGATGCTTAACTGACAGAGCCACCCAGGTGCCCCATTTTATATTTTTTAATCTTTTCCCTCCCCTCACACATCTTTATATGAAACTATTTAGAACAATGTTATATTTGTGTTGCTAATTTCATCGAGGTGGTTATCTTTGTATAGCTGTACAGAACAATTCCTTTGGTTTTGTTGAAAGGATAGAATATTTTGTCTTAAATGCCAGTGTAATGGTAAATGTTATCTTCTTGACCCAGAAGGTCATGCCATGATTTCATTAGTTGGCGTAGCTATATTGCCTTGGAGGTATTGCTAACCTGTGTGTGGTTCAAATTTGATATGAAATTGATATTTAAAGTATGTCAACCACAGTAATGATAATAAGTAAAACAGTTTTTATAAACACTATTGATCACCCAACTTAATTAAATGCATAGGAAATGTTTTTAATAATATACCCAATATATTTTTAAAGTAAGAAATTTAATCTCTACTACAGATTATTAAAATTGAAGGGAAAGGATGTTTACAATGAAATTTTGAAATCCTAGCAAACTTGGATTTTGTTTTACATTGAATTATTTTGAAATTTTGGCTTTTGGGATAATGTGGCTTTTGTGCTCAATTTTATTTACATAGGTACATCTCTTATGAATCGACTTTTTAAATAGTGTAATCTTTTGTATTTAAGATTAGTTTAAAATCTTGGGCTGTCTTAGAAGTCTGTCCTTGGTCGTCTTTTCAGTATTTCTGTAAAAATAATTAAATATATATGAGGATGTCTTTGCAACATTTCTAGAATAGTTGAAATTGGAAAGAATGCTACAGTCTGTCAGAAGAGTGAATATGGTACAACTATACAAGAGGAATGTGTTAGAGTCTTAAAATATTGTGTAAAATCCATGTACTCATAGGTGAAGATGTTCAATATGTAGTGTTACATAAAAGCACAAGTTATAGAGGAATTTGAATATCCCACTTATTGAAAGATAATAAACGTGTTTAGGCACACACATACACGGATATAGAAACATATGTAGGCCTGGATTTGTAAGATACCAACTCCTACTATCATGGAGTTTTTAATGAACACCCCTTCATAGGTTTTGTTCATTCTTAGAGTTTCTACTATCCACCTCTGTGTTAAGAATTCTCAAATCTGTATCTTTATTTGCAGCCTTTTTGCTAAAGTCCAGACATGAATTTTCAGCAACTCATTTGGAATCACTCTTGGGGTTTTCAGATAAGTCCCTTCATCTCTTACATAGACTTTGATAATGGAAAAGGATGACACCAGCCATCCACATTTCTGTGAAAATGTAGTTACCTTCACTTCTTCCCTTTTTCTTGGGCTTATGTCCATCAGTAATAACACTGATACATTTGGGCCCTGGGAAATGACGTAGAAATGCTGAACTTTTTAAATATCAAAAGCTGCCCTTCCAAAAGTGTCTTCTGCTTAGAGCTTTCCATGAAACTGTCTTAATTGCTCTTAATAATCAGAAATGCTGTATTTAAAAGAATTTGTTCAGGGGGCACCTGGGTAGCTCAGTCGGTTAAGCGTCCGACTTCGGCTCAGGTCATGATCTCACAGTTCGTGAACTCAAGCCCCGCGTCAGGCTCTGTGCTGATAGCTCAGAGCCTGGAGCCTGTTTCAGATTCTGTGTCTCCCTCTCTCTCTGCCCCTCCCCTGCTCATGCTCTGTCTCTCTCTGTCTCAAAAATAAACATTAAAAAAAATTAAAAAAAAAAGAATTTGTTCAGTGCTTAATACTATTAAAATGCCTTCAGTGTTCTATTTAATCTTTATATAGTAGGCTCTTAGTGATTCTTTTTAAACTCCTCAGTTTTAAATTCTTCACTTAAAAAGAGGTATATTCATCATAGTGAGGTCCTGCCTTTACTTTGTATATTGTACAAGCCCTATTAATGTACCTGTTTTACATATACATCTGTTTCAGAAGAGTTTGACTGTATTGCTGTGGTCATTGTGAGCAGGACACTGACTGACAGAAAGATACCCACAGAGGTGCAGATATAGCTTTTTTTATGTAAGTAAAGCAAACTAAAGCTCACCCGCATGTCCCTGCATGAGTAGGGACACAGCTCTGTGCCCTGAGTCAACCAGGCAAGTTTCCCTGGCCTCCTGACCCCAGGACGGCAAACAGCTGCGGATGGTTTCGTCTGACAGCCCTGAGGATACACACGTTTAGGGCTTTCTGACCGACTCCCTGTATCCCATTCCCAAGCATCACGATTCCCTCTTGGTGGCTCTTAGACTTGTGAAGAGTGTTCATCTATGTTGTCACCAAATAAGAATATTAAAAATAACTCCAAGTGATCCTGTTTATTATTAGGTGAATCCAATCCTGTAGGAGTTGTGGGGGCAAATGTCCTACATGACAACAGAAAGTGACCTCAAACCCATATGAAATTGATTGCAGAAAACTTGGGAAGATTTTCTGTTTCATAAGTGAATGTTTAAATCAATATCTACCAAATATCTGATGTTTGGATATTTAAGTTATGAACCTAAATTTGATTGAGACAAGTAATCTTGGATAAACATGACATTTTAATCTTACAATGCCTAAGTTATGAAAATTAAAATCTATAGTTGGATTGTTAATATTTTTCATGCTGCAGTTATTTTAAGGATTATGCATAATTAAAAAAAATTTTAATGTTTTTATTTATTTCTGAGACAGCATGAGCGGGGGAGGGGCAGAGAGAGAGGCAGACACAGAATCCGAAGCAGGCTCCAGGCTCTGAGCTGTCAGCACAGAGCCTGACGCAGGGCTCGAACTCATGGAGTGTGAGATCATAACCTGAGCTGAAGTTGGATGCTTAACCGACTGAGCCACCCAGGATTATGCATAATTTTTAAAAGACTTTCACTTCAGGGCGCCTGGGTGGTTCAGTCAGTTAAGAATCTGACTGTTGATTTCGGCCTAGGTCATGATCTCACAGATCATGGCTTCAAACCCTGCATTAGGCTCTGCAGTGACCGAGCAGAGCCTGCTCAGGATTCTCTATCTCTTCTCTCTACCTGTACCTTGTGCATGCACATGTGCTGTCTCTCAAAATAAATAAAAAATAAACTTAAAAAAAAAGACTTTAACTTCTTCCCCTGTAGTTAGATACTGATTTCATGTTTTCTGCTAGAAAATTAGTGATGTTTTTGTAATTATAGGTCATTGTTAATCGATTATTTTAGTAACTCAGTTTTTGTAATAGGATTAATGGTAATATGGTCATGAAAACATTTAAGGTTTCACTGGATTGGAAGTGAGGCAAAACTGTTCTTATAAAAAGAGTTCATAACGTTCTTGTATACCAGCAATTGTCAGATAACATAAAGGACACAGTTTCCTTAGAATTCCAAAATATAAAATACTATGAAAGTGGGGTCCCTGGGTGGCTCAGTCGGTTAGGTATCCGATGCTTGGTTTCAGCTCATGTCATGAGCTCACGGTTCTTTGGCTCGAGCCCCACATCAGGCTCTGTGCCAGCAGTTGCAGAGCCTGCCTGGGATTCTCTCTCACTCCCTCTCTGTTTGCTCCTCCCCCACTCCCTGTCACAAAGGAAATAAACAGAAAAGAAAAATTAAAAAACTGTGCAATAATTTTAACACAGAATGTGTAGGACTTACCTGCATGGAAGAAGGAAAAAGTTTAAGACTTTACAAAAAAATTAGAATAGATCTTAATAAATGGAGAGAACTCTCTTTTTATTGAATAGAAATGTAGTAAGTTGGAAATATCTAGTTCCTTCTGGTACTAACTGGTATTCTAATATCTCATAAAGCCACAACAGTTCAAACAGTATAGCCCAGCTCAGGAGGTCTATCTTGAAGACAAAGTTCAAAATCAAACCCCAGTTTATATAATAATACCACAAGTATATTTGATTTCTAAACTAAGTGAGATTGGATAGATGAGAAATTAAGGGAAAATACCATTTAATATCACTGTTAAATTTTAGACAACTTGAAGCTTTAAATAGTGGAAACGTGGAAGAAATAAAGGTTAATATTTATATCATTCTTGGTTAAGTAAAGACTCTTTAGGATGTCAAAATCCAGTACTATAAATCACATTGCTAGAACTTGACTGTCTAATATTTTAAAAGTATACATTTAAAAAAAACCCTGGAAAGAGTTAAATAGAAAATCACCAGCTGTGGCAAATTTGCCATATATATCAGAAACAGTAAATGCCTTTCTTTATGTTAGTTTTTTAAAATCAAAAGAAAGCCTCCTAGATAGAAAGCCTAATGTAATAGATAAATGGACAATGATAATAAAAAAGAAAGTCATAAAATAAATTTAGATGACTATAAAGAGAAAGTGCCTGATCTCAGAAGAAATTTTTAAAAGTGCTGTTTAGAAAGCTTGCTCAATTCTGTGTGATTGGGTTTATTATTTATATTTATGAGTTTATAGGTCTTTTTCCCCTACCAGTCTGAGCTCATCTAGGGACAGGATCTGTTTTCTTAATTTTTTTTTTTTTAAATGCCTACCGTTTCCCAATGCCAGCTCCACAGCTGGATGGATAAAAGGATGGAGGCATGGATAGATGAAATAATTTTTCAAATTACATACACCCTATTCATCAGTGCTGTCATAGATAAGGAACGTGGATTGAGTCTTCTTTTTAGTTTTATCTTTTATCATCATGTATGCATTATATGTTCACAAGAAGAATTTTGAATTAAGGGATTTGAATGATTTTTGATAACTGTTGCAGTGTTGATGAATTTCAATGTACTTTGAAACAAATATGCTAATACTTTTTGAGAATCCTTTTAGGTCCCATTTTAAACCTAGTTCTCCCGATGCTGTAAGACGCATGAGAAGTATCCAGCTGTTAAGAACACAGGGCGAGGTGTTCTATGTTATGTATATATTACAGTATACAATCAAATTATTTGTTATCTATAATCTATTAGAGTATCAGTTCCAAGAGAGTGGAGACTTTGGTTGACACTATTGTCTGGCACATATGAAGTACTCAGTATGGTTTTTAAGAGAATAAGAGGTCCAGATTGTTTTCGTTTCCACATTACCATATCACCTTCATATCACCCCATTATCACCTTCATAGCCATCATTTTAAGTAGCTGCAAAATATTCCATTGTGTGCCACTAACTTACATAATTTTCCTTAAATATTAGATGTTTGAGATGCTTACTTTTGCTGTTATACATGGTGCTGTAGTGAATATGTTTCTGCTGCTAGTCTTTTCAGTACTCATGATTATTTTGTTAGGGAAGATTCCTAGAAATAGTTTTACTAGATGAATAGACATGTACATATATTTTGGCTCATCATGTGAATTTCCAGGATACTTAATTTAGTAGCAAATACATAATTAATATCAGTTCCTTCAGTTGGTATGTTAGCTGCCCTGTGTTTGCTTAGCCAGGAAGTCCTGCTGTCCCCGTACAGGTGCTTTGTAGATATTTTATTCTTTTGAAGATTTACACTGGAAGTCTGAATCCTCATAAATAATACATGCATAGAAGTGGAAAAAGGCAATGTATTTTGAGTCAAAGCAAATTGACAGCAAGGGAAACGTATTATTTTATCACAGAATACAGAGAAAATAGTAGGAAGATAATAACTGGTATTAATTCCTGGAAGTATTTAAACATGCCAGTTAAGTAAAAAACAAGGAAACATCTTGGTGAATGTTGAAAATATTCACCTATTATCTTCCTTCCTTCCCCTGCCCTTTTGGGGGGTTGGGTATAGGAAGGAGGACTTTGGTTTTTAATTCATTTATTGTAGAATTCATAAGCATTTTCTAACTGTATATATCTTTTAACGTTAGTTCTTAGAAATTCTCAGGTCACCTGGGTGGTTCAGTCGGTTGAGCATTTGACTTTGGCTCAGGTCACGATCTCGCTGTTGGTGAGTTTGAATCCCGTGTCAGCCTCTCTGCTGGCAGCTGGGAGCCTGGAGCCTGCTTTGGGTTGGCTCCCTCTGCCCATACCCCGCTCGTGCTATGTCTCTCTCTCAAAAATAAACATTAAAAAAATTATCAAAGGGGTGCTAGTTTGTTTGTATTCTGGAATTTGGGATTTATGAGGGCTATTAAGTGCTACTGTATACTTAGGCACCCCTTTATATTTGCACATTTTTGTTGAATATCATAAAAGCTTAGTCCTCTGGCTGTTGAAGTTAGGATCCGCCAGTCCCCTTGTGCCTTTGCTTATCTCTGCCTGAAAGCATGTTATTTAATGCTCTCTCATTTCACAGGAGCTGACCATTAATGTTCCATGCCCTTGACTCAGGTGGTCCCAGACCTTGTTAGGTAGATAACATTCTTGCAGATTGCTTTACCAGGGCTTGTGATATTCCTGTTTCCTGCCCTCATTGGCATAGGTTTTGAGAATGGAGATCCTGCATTGTTCCAAGTTCTGGATTACTAGTGGCTTCCTATAAAACTTAGCTCTTTGTTTTCTAATAAATTACTATCTATACTTGCCATGTGTTGATTAGGTTCCTCATGTGACTTCTCTAAACATGTGTTGTACTTATTACCATTCCTGGCATAGTGTTCACTAATTTTACACAAGTATAATGGTAGAAAAGTATTCATGGCCTTCAAATTATAAAAGATAAACACTTCATATTAAAAGGCCAGGGTTACTATTAAATCTTTTACATCACCGAATAGGATACCAAAAGTTGACAAAAAGATAAAGGGAAATTGTCAAAATCCCTAGGTTGATGGGAGAGGATAATACTTCTACCTTGCTATATAAAGAACACCAAAAAATCAGTAATGATAAAATAGATTTTCACAGTTAACAAGCATGATCTAATGTCCACATATACAACATGGTACCCACAGTGGACAATACTTTGCATTTCCAAGTACTCATGGAAGAGTTAAACACACACACCCCTACCTACATATTTTGGAATATATAAAAGCTAGTTTCAATTATTTCAGAAGATTAGTATCCTGTAAGTTATATTATCCCTTGCTAACCTAGTGCAATAAGCATAGGGCTTATCTAGGAAAAGGAAAACTGCATTTACAAATTCTAGAACACACCTGAAAAGAGCCAAGTAATAACAAAAATAATGTCAGTTTGGGGGATGCTGTACTTAAGGTGGTTAAGGGAAATGTATAGCCTGAAGTGCTTACAATGCTAAGCTTGAATGCTTAGAACAAAATAAAGGCTTGAAATTAATGAGCCATGCATTCAAGTTAATTCTACAGTTCTACATTTTTAACACCGATAAATTAAGATAAAATAAAAAAGAGGAATTTAATGAAATAGAAAACAAGCGTGCAGTGGAGGAGATCATCAAAGTCCAGCAATAGTAATTTGAAGAGAATAATAAGACAAACTTATGTCAAAGTTAAAAGTGGGGAAAAAAAGAAGATGAGGAATGAGGAAAGATACTTAACTACAGATGCCATAGATGCAAAAGATAAGAGGAATTTTAAATTTATTTTGAGAAGGGGGGTTAGAGCATGCATGGTGGAGGGTCAGTGTGAGAGAGAGAGAGAGAGAGAGAGAGAGAGAGAGAGAGAGAGAGAGAATCCCAAGTAGATTCCCTGCCCAGCACAGACCCTGACTTGGGGCTTGATCCCACAACTGTGAGATTATGATCTGAGCCGAAATCAAGTTGGCTGCTTAAGCAACTTGAGCCACCTAGGTGCCCTCATGCAAATACTTTCATGTGGATGAAATAACTTTTTCTAGTAATATATCAAAGTGGCTTAAATAGAAAACTGGAATAGTTTTATAACTATAACCTGTGAAGAAACAGAATCAGCATCAAATGCTTCATTACCACGAAGAAACACTGCACCCAAACATCTTAATGGATAAATTCCAAGAACAGATAATTCTCATTTATTGCAAACTCTTCCAGATAATAAAAATGTGGCAGTGTTCAACTGCTTCAGTAAAACTAGCGTAAGAAAAACAGGAAAATACAAGAATGTAAATCTACAGGCTGGTTTCATTGATGAAAATTATACAGCATAAACTACAGCATCCTAAATCTGTGTGTTTTTTTTTTTTAAGATAGGAAATTAGGTTTATCTCTGAAAAGCAAAAAAAAAAAAAAAAAAAAATCCATATAAACCACTGTAATTACCATCTCAGGAGGTACAGGAAAAAGTTTACTAGAACATTCATTTCTGGATTACAGATAGGTAAGATCTGTGGTCTAGATTTATGATAGATATATAGTGTATGTGTATATATATATAGATGATATATATATATATATATCTTTACCCGGATATTTAATGGGTAAAGAAAATAATCTTCTTTTCCTAGTTCATTATATACCCACAAATAAATCGGAATATAGGTCTTTCATACACATATATATATATATATTTCTTTACCCGGATGGCTCAGTCAGTTAAGCCTCTGACTTTGGCTCAGGTCATGATTTCACAGTTCGTGAATTTGAGCCCCACATTGCGCTCTCTGCTGTCAGCATAGAACCTGCTTCAGATCCTCTGTCCTCCTCTCTCTCTGCCCCTCCCTTGCTCATTCCCAAAATAAATAAACTTCAAAAAAATCCATAGGAGGATATATATAAAATCTAGGACATAGGTAATATACCATGATGTATATCCCATATCTGATATATGTGTATGAAAGACCTATATTCCGATATAGGGTATATAATGAACTAGGAAAAGAAGATTATTTTCTTTACCCATTAAAGACCAATTACAGGACACCTGGAGCAATGATCACCTCTAGAGGTAAAATGCTAAAGATCCTCCCTTTAAAAAGAAAGCCGAGACAATTACTAATACAGAACCCAGAATCCTAGCTAATCTTATGGTGTGGGGTTGGGATGAGAGGAAGATGTGATCAGGGCAGGGCACAAAGAGGACTTTCCTGATGTACTGGTATATTCTCCATTGTAACCTGGGGTAGTGGGAATGCTGACTTTTTATTCTTTAAACTGCATCTCATCTTTAGATACTTAATGTCTAATTTACACAATAAACTGTTTTTATTAGATGAGAGAGGTCTACTGAATAAAGACTGAAGATATAGGGGTGGGATACTTTTCCTTTCTGGTAGGTTCTTTGGTCTAATAATTGACATAAGAAAAACAAAAACTGGGGTGCCTGAGTGACTCGGCCAATTAAGTGTCTGACTCGTGGTTTTGGCTCAGGTTTTGATCTTACGGTCATGGGATCAAGCCCCAAGTCAGACTCTGTGCTGGGCATGGAGTCTACTTGGGATATTTATTGTCTGTCTGTCTCTCTGTCTTTCCTTCCCTCCCTCTCTCCTCCTCTCTCTCTTTCTCTCTCTCTCTTCCTTTGCCCCTCCCCCACTGTCAAATAAAGTAACATTAAAAAAATAGAAAAACAAATTTAATTTGTACATGTATGAAATAGGAAACTCAAAGTGACCAAAGCAGGCAGCTTTTAGATCTCTTAGACAAACAATAAATTTGTGAAGAACTGAAGTCAAAAGAAGTTTGGGCTTTGGGGATAGTAAGTTAGTAAAGAAGTAATGAGGTTTGTTCATGTAATTTCCTTGGCCCTAAATTTCCTGTCTCTGGTAATAAGGATGTCTTCTGCCTTCCGGTTTGGGGGGTAGGGGAGGGTACCTTTCATGTAGGAGATTTATTTCCTGCTTTCAGGGGGACAAAGGAAGAGTCTTAGTTTCCTTGTTGCACCTCCTGCTTCTTCAGTAACTTTAATTCAAGGTAATATGCCAACGTGGCGTATATTGGAGTGGCCTGTCCTGAACCCCATCAATGAAGAGTTGTTGAAGATCTCTGTTTATGAAGGATCTGAGGTACAAGGCAATTTTGTGGAGGTTCATGGGATCATGAGTGAGCACAGTTCTTTACATACGCATTGTGGTTTGTCTTACTCTAGCAGTGGAAATGGCAGTGCATTTCCCGTGGTGTATCATCCTTGCAAAGGGGCCGTGCTGTTCTTCTCTGTATCATTCCAGTTTTGGTATATGTGCTGCCCAAGAGAGCGTGCATTTTCCTTCATGTAAAGTGGCAGAGAGATGGGAGTCAGAGATGAAATTCACAGTCTCCCAGTGATGGTTAATGTGGTCATCAGTACTTTTCGCTTTGGAGAATTGCAGTAGATGGGGAGTTACATACCATCGTAAAAAACAGTGTAAGCACTTGCAAAGGCTTTTGACATTAGAGGGAAGAAAATAACAAAGGAATTTTTATGAAGAGAATTAGTTTAAAAGAGGAGCAGATTCTGTGTAAAACTGTTAGGCTGTGTCTACATGGTTACTACAGATCTTTGATTTCACTTGTAAGGAAATGTCTCAAAGGGTTTAGTTTCCCAAATTGAACCACATGACACGAAGTAAAGGCTAGTATGTCGTGGGAATTTACTCTAGAGTTGTCATCTGGATAGCCTTGACTATTCAAGTCTTAAGATCCAAGCACTAAATTGAGAATTTTTCTCTACTCCCTTATTTTGGTTCTGAATCTGTTTTTACTTGTAGTTTTATTTATTTAGCTCTACTTTATCTCAGACCATCTTAATTCTATGAAACGGCAAAAAAGATTCTTTGCTAACCCCTTTCTAGAAGTCTAAAATAAAAATTAAGCTGCTTTTCCATCCTAACTGAATGTCTCTCTTCCCTCTGGCATACGACTTTAATTTCAGGAGGACAAATTATAGCTACATACTAGTTTCTTCGGCCACTGAAATGGCCTCTGCTTTACTGTACACATATTACAGTGTTATCACTGTTGTGGTAGGGAAGGAAGACATCAGTTATTCAGTTTTTATTAGACTTCCTCCATTTTTTTTATTTCCCAAGCTTTCTGAATATGGTTTATAAAATAAAGTTTAGATAATGCCTTGAAAATGGTAAATTCATTTTTTTAAAATAAGAGGAGAAAATTAATATTTTTAACATGGTGGTTTATTTGTAGCAGGAATCCTTATTGTGTTAAATCTCACTTTGGTGTGTTTTTCTCAATGGCATTTTCTTGATGCTGTGCTGCATTTCATGCCTGTGATCCTAGCGTTATGAGAAACAGTGATAAGATTTTTTAATATCAGGTGTATGCCAGTTGAGTTTGTAAGCACACTAGGATGAACTGGTGTGTGGTAAAGCTGAGATGCTATTAATTAAAAGATAAGCCAAGAAAAATGTTATTTTGTTATGATGATTTGAAAAGCCAGATGTCGACAGACTTACTGCATTCCTAGGAGAGTGTATTGGGAAATTAACTGTAAAATACTCCTATTTTTATAGTGCTTATTTATTTCCTTTTGACAGGAGCTTTTAAAAATCATAAAGTAATAGATGTGAGATAATTACCTCCACTTTTTAAAGTATAAAATATCTAGTAAAGACTTCCCAAGAAGTTATGGGATAAAGTTTTTAGCATGCAAAAAATAGTTTTCTGTGAAACTACCTCTTATATAAAGAAACTTTTAGCAATATCCTCCAGGCATCTGTAAAAATTGGGTTATAATTTGTATTTGAATTAATAAAATGGTAGAGTTTAGTAGCTCTGTATATAATGCTTTACCTTAACCTAAATTCTTATTGCACACTCTGTTATATACTCTAATGTGCTAACTTTTGGAACAGCTTTGGAATTATTATAAGCTGATAAGCTATAAAACTTACTGTTATTTTTCCTCCTTGAGTCTGCCATCTGTCAGAAACAAAAGCAAAGCTAAAAATCTCATTGAGCACAAAAGATTCTGCATTGCTTAATGGGCCTTCTAAGGAGATACATCTGTCGGGGGAAAAAAAATTAATGCTGCATTTTAAAGAAAATCTTTGTTCCTTAATTGCAGATGGGGAACTCAAGGTGATTTCACCACCACCCATCCTCGGCCTGTGGTCAAAGTAAAACTCTTCACAGAAAGCACTGGGGTCCTGGCCCTTGAAGATAAAGAACTGGGAAGGGTGAGTTGTGGTCAGTCCTGTGTGCTTGAGGTCACACAATTGTTACTTCTTGTGCTTTACAGTTAAGGTGGACCAATATGTAGTGTGTGAACTTACTGTTGAAAACCTAAATAAAATAATTTACTTGTAATTTTCCATTGTCCCGGATTAATAGCTCTAATCTATTAAAGGCAACTGTCAATAACATAGAAAATACTGTGATAGGCTTTGGGTATATAAAGGTTGTATATAAGATCATAGTCAGGGACCCATTTTGCTTACACATGCATTGGTCATTGGGTGTTTATGGCACAGGGCAACTTGTTCTTTTGGGTGAAAGGTAATTGTCATTTAAACATTTCCGTCTATGGGTTGAAAGAAGCATCTTGATATTTAAAGTCCATCTGTTCAGGTCCATTATGATTAGACTAATTATAGAATATCTAAAGGTATTTCTGTCTCAATCTCTCGTGTTTTCCCTGTGAGTAGGTCTTTTTCACGTATCTTTTAACTCTGGATTTTTTTTTTTTCCTGTACTCACTTCATACCTAGAATATATTTATCCGCAAGTCGAGGGTCTTTCCACTATACTCAGCTCTTGCTGGCAGTGCATTAAGATGAGGGTGGATTTGTGATCTTAACACCTCTCTGTGTGAAAGATTATCTGCAGTCCCATTTATAAAGTACATGTGCTACAATGAGTAGGCTATAAAGTTACCTTCTCTAATGTGGATCTCTCTTACCCAGACCTGAAGACTGAACTCATAGGTATTTTTCAGAGATTAAAGCCTTCAGAAATCTTACCTGAAAATTTCTGGTAATGATGGACAGACAGCTTATGTGATGGTGGATGTTGAAGGATACTAGGATCATTGGGTATATTGAAATTTTTTTTCCCCAAAGTTGGGCTTTTGATTCATTTCAAATCTGTATCCTCTTATGTCTCCTTTACCTGATTAGAGTTTCCCATTTCTAGGGATTTTGTGAATCTGTACCCACACTCCAGAAATTGAGAATCTATATTCATATTCCAGGTTTCCTCTTCTGTTTCCTTGTTAGGTGTATTTGTTAAGACCTAAGAGCTAGGCCGTACCATTCATTCATTCATGTGCTTACATATTTGTGCGCTTAACTCATTCAGCAAAGGTACATGTACAGGTAGCATAATCTTATAGAAGACCTTTGGAGACTCCGTATGATCCGATGGATTTATAAATCAGGTTTTTGACTTAAACTATTATTAATTTTACCCTATTTTCTTATGACTATTTTCCACACTCAAATAGCAGCCATTTTAAGTCTAATGCTATAAGGTAATTCTTTAGATATTTTTAATTTATTTATTTATTTATTTTTTTAAATACTTAATAAAAAAGTATTATTGGAGTTATTTTTTTTTCAATATATGAAATTTATTGTCAAATTGGTTTCCATACAACACCCAGTGCTCATCCCAGCAGGTGCCCTCCTAAGCAGGTTTTAAATTGGGTATGGAAGTGATATGCTTCCCAGTTATTAGTATATCTGAGAAAGGCCTCATGCTCCTTTGCCCTCTTCATACAAGACAGGTTTTCTTTCCATACAAGGGTTTCTCAACCTCAGCACTATTGATATTTTGAGCAGGAAAGTGCTTTGTTGTTAGAATCCTTTCTGTACACTTTATATTTAGCAGCATCCCTGGCCTCTGGTCAGATGCCAGTACTGCACCCAGCCTTAAGTCAAGATGGTCAAAAATGTGTCCAGACATTGCACCCTGGGAGGTGTGCAAAATCACCCTTAAGGATCCATTAAGGATCCTTTGAACTACCCTAATGATCTGAGTAGGTTCCATGATTATAAATATCATTTATGTGGCAATAACTTCCAAGTTAAAATTTTTCTTTCTCGGAGCTTCAGATTTGTATATCCAATCCACATACTTAGTATTTCTAAGTTGCATTTAACAGTTATCTCGAACTAAATTATTTCTGAAATAGAACTTATGATTAGCAACCCCATAAAGTTTTCCATAGAGGTAGTTTTTAAGTCCGTGACATGACATATACTTTGTTTCTCCTTCCATCACCTTAATGCTCCCATCTATTTGCAAGTTCTGTCAGCTTTCCCTAAATTTATTCTGAATACGTCCACATCTTAATTTCTCCTCTACCCTAATTCAGGACACCATCCTTCCTTGCTGCTAATAGTCTCCTTACTACTTTCCCATTTATCATGTTGTCCCCTCTGATCTAGCTTTCACACCTCAGCCACTATGATCTATTTAAAATTCTAAACAAATCACATCATTCTGCCCTAAAAATCTTCGAGTATCTTCTCATTTATTTGAAACAAAAATCAGACTCCTCAGGGAGCCTGGGTGTCTCGGTCAGTTAAGTGTCTGACTTTGACTCAGGTCATGATCTCACAGCTCATGGGTTCGAGCCCCACATAGGGCTCTGTGCTGACAGTGCAGAGCCTGGAGCTTGCTCCAGATTCTGTGTCTCCCTCTCTCTCTGCCCCTCCCCTGCTCTCACTCTCTCTCAAAAATAAGCATAAAAAATTTTTATTAAAAATCAGAGTCCTCATCATGGTGTAGCATGTCCAAGAATGGTTCTCAAGATGGGACCCCGGATCAGCGATATCAGCACCTGGAAGAGTTAGAAATGCAGATTCTCAGGTCTTGCACTAGATCTGCTGGACCAAAAACTCTGAAGGTGGTGTGCCGCAGTGTTTTAACCAGGCCTCCTGGTAATTTCAAGACACCCCAACGTTGAAGAACCCTGATCTACATGAACTGACCTTTAAGTCTCCTGTTAGAGCCATCTTGCTTACTGTCCTCTTTCCTTCAGACTTGGCTTTCTTCCTTTCCTCAAACATATCTGATTCATTTCTGCTTTAAACTTGGGGTCTTCAGATGTATTGTAGTCTGAGTCCATGTACATACGCATGCACGATTAGAAGAAACTGGCGGTGATCAGGGCACCTGGGTGGCTCAGTCGGTTGAGTGTCCGACTCGATTTCGGCTCAGGTCACGATCCCAGGGTTGATGGATCAAGCCCCATGTTGGGATTGTGTGCTGAGTGTGGAGCCTGCATAAGATTCTTCCTCGCCCTTGCCCCATCTCCCCATCACACTCTCTCTTACTCTCTAAAATAATAATAATAAAAAAAACTGGTGATCATCTCTGGCTGGTAGAGCTACTAGTAATGTTTGCTGGTATAGCTATCTACTTTTATATTGGGAAGCAGAAACAGTTGGGTTTTTTCTTTATTTTTTTTTTTAATTTGAAGGAAAAAGCCTTACATGATCTGACATTTACAGTGTAAATTTTTACAAATCGATACCTGGAGATCCTAATTTTAAAGTGAAGTTTTCTAATTAAAATTTTGTGTAGCAAAATTGGGTTGAATTTAAAGATGAGCAGCACAGTCCCTAAAATAGATAGATACCACAAGGAGACCCCACCACTGTACAGTTGGTAAAATGGCTAATGTACAAGAAAGCTGACAATAACAAGTGCTGACAAGGATATGAAACAACAAACTTGATCTCTGCTGGGTAGAAATGCAAAATTGTACAGCTACTTTGGGAATACAATTTGCCAGTGTTTTTGTTTTTGTTTTTAAGTGAAATCTAGACATGCCATATTACCCCGAGGTTGCCCTCTTAGGTATTTACCTGAGGTTTATTACTTAGTATCTGTACGTGAATGTTGATAACAGCTTTATTCCTAGTCACTAAAAACTGGAAGCATTAACGTGTCTTTCAATGGAGGAACTGATACATAAACTGTGGGACATCCATAAAATGAAATGCTATTCAGTGATAAAAAGAAATAAACTATTAATTCATGCAACAACATAGATGAAACTTGAATGCAAGAGAACGAAATCAGACTCTTTGCCCCATTTAATCCTCTTTGAGGATGGTAGTCTCATCCCATGTTGAGACAGAAAGTGAGAATCTGATTAAGACCTCTCAGCAAGTGCAAGAGTCAGTATTTGAACTTGGGTTTTCTGATCCCAAAGCCTATATTCTAAATCATTAAACAGTACACCTGATAAGATGAGGAAATTTGGCAGTATTTTACAAATCTTGGTATGAATATGGGCCCATTTAATTTCATGGCTTAAGGCAGGAACCAAATGTTATTTAAGCTAATGCTATTTTATGCATTTCATAATATTTTACGCCATAATTTGCATCTTCCTACAGTAATCTCTGGAGGCACTTTCTTTTTACGTTTATTTGTTTTGATAGGGAGGAAGGGAGAGAGAATCCCAAACTTGCTGCATGCTGTCAGCATGGAACCCTCTGTGGGGCTCGATGTCACAAATCATGAGATTGTGACCTGAGTCAAAATCAAGAGTCAGAAGCTTAACTGAGCCACCCAGATGTTCCTCTCTGGCTGCACTCTTCTATGTCATAGTGCCACTCAACTGTCTGTGCACATAAAGAACCCCTAGGAAGTGCATGAAAAGACTCAGGCTATAGGCCCACACTCATCTTTTGGTTGGTTGGGGGTGAGTCCAGGAAGGAGCATTTTAAGCACCTCTCAGGAACTAACAGTGTGCACATAGGGTTGAGAAGCACTGGTACAAATAGTGTCACTAAGCAGCCGGAGTTAAGAACTGGTAACGCCCAGGGATAAGAGAAAATCTTCTCTAGCATATAGTTTTGTAAAATGATAGTTCAAATTTAAGTAGGCATTGGCCAGTTGAAGGTTATGTTCTTTGGAAAGTACTTGGCATGCAGATTTCGTTTGGAGATGGCAGGTGCAAATACTTATTTATAGAAATGGAGGTGGCATATGGAGATTTTTCATCTGAATTGGTGGCCAACCCTCTACCAGGTGCCTTAGGGAATACCTGGAGACAGAACAGGGAATTTTTCATATTATGGGCTTGTTCTAGCAAGGAAACAGTTGACCAATCAAGCACCCAAAAGTATACGAATCACTGTGTTTGTACCCCTAAAACTAATGTCACATTATGTGTCAGCTCTGCCTAAATTAAAAAAAAATTAAGATGATTTTGTCCCCAAAACTTTAAAGGCAAGGCTTACTTAACATAGCCATATAAAAATCCAAATTGCTTCCAGGACATCTATTTGTGGACAACGGAGTTTCCATTGAGCCTTTCAGAATTAATTTTTGTACTCCTTGGTAACTTTTTAACTTGCTGAATGGTGTTCTTTAGTACAAAATGAATATTTGAAGTTTCCACCCAAGTAACTTTTTAGTTTTAGGAGTGTTTCTGTCAAAGCATTCTAACTGTTAGAAAAAGAGCCTAGTTAGTGTCTGTTCAAGCGCTGAGTTCATGGTCTTGATAGCACATCATCGGTATCCACAGAAGGATGCTCGTTTTTCCCCCATGAGGATAGAGACTCCCACAAATCAGAGAAGCTATTTTCCTTTCCAGGGGAGCCAGAACGTCTTCTAATTTGATTAAATATTTTAAGATGGCAAAAGACTAACAGTCTGATTATCTCTTAGATATACATTTTTAGAGTAGTTATATTTTTGAAATTAAGGTTTCATTTTATGTATTTCTCTCACTTTTTCTATTTGACTATCTGCTTGTATTTAACATTTCTCAACATGGAGATGTTCATACCCAATAAATTCAAAGTGACAGTCATGTTTGTTTTACAAATACAAATACTATAAGGAAATAGCAGCTGGTGGTTAATTTCATATACATTTTAAATATTAAGATAAATTAGAATTGCTGAAATGATTACTCCATTACATTGAACTATTATCTTTCAAGCAGCTTGTAATGTCTTAATGTAGCAAGTAAAAATTAGCTTATATATTTGCCTTTTTCGTTGTTTCTTCTGTTTGCTTTATGAAGCATCAAAGGAGATCTGTCTCAAGAGTGATCAGAATATGCACAATTCTTATTTGTTTTTGAAACTTGACAAGAGAAATAAGCAATTGAGTGGTATGTTAACCCGTCTGTCGTCTTGGGAGGTAAAGAAATAGTTGTCTTAGGAGCTCTAATTAACTATCAGTCTAATATTCTTTTTCTTGCCTCTTGTTTTTCTGGCGTATATCCTCTTCACTTTTTCTCACTTGTGTGGCTTTGATTGAATTCTGTAAGTTTTTCGTTAATGCTAAAACTTTCAGCAGCCACATTAATTATTAATGCCAAACTTAGCATATTTAATTGGATATCCCATATATAACTGGTTAGAACTCATAGACTTAACAATTTTTTTAATGTTTATTCATTTTTGAGACAGAGAAAGAAAGAGTGTGAGCGGGGAAGGGGCAGAAAGCAAGAGGGAGACAGAATCCTTAGCAGCTCCAGGCTCTGAGCTGTCAGCACAGAGCCTGGCAGGGGCTCGAACCCACAGACCATGAGATCGTGACCTGAGCTGAAGTCAGCCACTTAACCAACTGAGCCACCCAGGTGCCCTTAGAGCTCATAGACTTTAAACATTTGTCTAATTGCCTGCTTTATACCCAGTCATCATAGAACTTTGACTTCAACATACACAGTAATAAGTTAGGAGTAGACTACAGATGTTTTAAATAACTATCCTAATTTTTCAAAAATAAATATACAGTTAAATTCATAAAAAACGTTTTAGGCCTTTCCTTCACTCAAACCGTCAAAATTTATATTTGGACTAAAAAAAAGTTTCCAGCATTATGTGAATTTGATTCATCTACATATGAATCAAGCATTAGAGAAGCTGCTAGCAAAATCATAATACGTATTTTTCTTCACTTTGAAAGCGAAATTTAATATCCAGTTTTATTGAAATTGCCAGCACTGGATGCCTGCTGCTGTGGCCGGCGAATTAATATCATATACTGCAAAATGGAACGGAGACTCATTTGCATTTCATATGCCTAATTGAACTCACCCTATACTGTGGACTTTAATTTTTGTAGTTTTAGCAAGCACTGTAGCTTCTCTGAAACTAAAATTCGCAGAAAAGGTCTCATCCTCCTTTAGTCATTTCATATAGCCATCCCTCCCAGGACTCTGCTGTCCTGTCTGAGGATCCGTGCCAGTGACAAGCTGGACCACGGACAGGTGGAAGGCCATGGATGATTCATAGATGGTGCAAATTTTTTCTAACTGTTTTTTCTAACTGCAGTTAATTATGTCTGCTCATTAATCACATGCCGTGAAGAGTTAGAGAAGACTTACCATTCAGAGTCTGACTTTGAAGGAAAAGCGCCTTTGATAACATGCATCAGTTGTTAGTGACTCTGCCTCAGACCTTCTCTAGGGAGTTGGCTGAAATCTTCTCTGTAGAGGTAAAGGAAAGCATATTCTTACCTACTCACATTCAAGTGGGTGAACAGGTTTAAATAGGCATCCTCCATGGTGGGTCCATGTGGGTGATTATGTTAGCAGAAGTTGGTGTTTCAGTTTTCCCATAGTAATAAAGGTCTGCCTCTCCCCCAGACAGAATATTAGAAACCATACACACTGTACTTATTTCTTATTTCTAAGAAGTATGGTGTTATTTCCTCATGGTTTTAATTTTCTTTTCTCTACCAACTAATACTGATCATGTTGAACATTTTTTTTTTCATGCTTGTCTTCCACACATCTTCTTGGTATATACATTCATCTTCTTGACCCATACATCTTCTTTGATGAATCTGTTCAAATAGCTTCCCCAATTTTTAATTGGGCTGTTTATTGTTCTTGAGTTTGGAAAGACTATAATAAGTTGTTTATACCTCCTTTATCAGATATATTTGTAAATATTCTCCCAGTCTTTAGTTTGTCTTTGTATTCTGCTCATGGTGTATTTAAAAGAGCAGGAGTTTTTAATTTTGATGAATGAAATTCAGTTTGTGAATTTGTTTTTATGGCTTGTGCTTTTGGTACTATATCTAAGAAATTTTTGCCTAGTGCAAGGTCAGAATTCTCCTCTGAAAGTTTTTTAGTTTTAGATTTTTATGTTTAGATCTTTGATCCATTCCAAGTTAATTTTTATATCTACAATGATGTATAGGTCAAAGTTCACTTTTTTGTTATATGAATATCTGGTTCTAGTACCATTTGTTTATTAGAGAGTGCGTGTGCAAGGGGGGAGAGGGGCAGAGAGAGAGAGCGCATCTCACGCAGGCTCCACGCTCAGTGTGGAGTTCGATACGAGGCTTGATTCCATGACTTGGGATCATGACCTAAGCTGAAATCAGGAGTCAAACGCTCAACTGACCGAGTCACCCAGGTGCCCCTTTAGCACCATTTATTGAAAAGACTTTCTTCACTGGTTTTTCTTAGCACTTTTGTTGAAAATCAATTGTATATGTATCTGTGGGTCTATTTGTGGACTCTCTAGTCTGTTCCATTGGTCTGTTTTCCTGTCTTAATGCCACTAGTGTACTGCTCTGATTACTTTAGCTTTCTCATAAGTGTGTCATAGCAAGTACTGATAGTTCTTCAACTTTGTTCTTTTTGTTTTTGATTTCCCCAGTTTTGTCTGTTGTAATATAGTTCTTTGCCCTATGAATTTTAAAATCAAGTTGTAGCTTTCTATAAGAAGACACTCAGTGTTATTTTGACTACGATTTCATTGAATCTGTAGGTCAATTTTGGAATTGATCGATAGTATTGGGTCTTTCGACCCATGGATACGGTGATATATCTCTTTCTTTAGGTCTTGCATCATTCCTCATAGCAAGGTCTTAGAGTTTTCAGTGTACAGGTCTTGCATTTCTTTTGTCTGATCTGTCACTTGACTATTTCATATTTTTGATGCTATTCTAAATGGCATTGTTTAATTTTTTAAACTAGGTATTACTAGTATATTGAAATACAGATGACTTTTCTATACTGATCTTCTATCCTGCAGTGTTACTCAACTCACTAGTTGCAGTAACATTTCGTAGATTGTTTCTCCATAGACAATATTGTCTAAAAATACAGTTTTTCCTTTCCAATCTAGATAGTTTTTATTTTTGTTGCCTTATGGTACTTACTAGAACCTAAATTACAGTGTTAAATACAAGTGGTGAAAACGGACTTCCTTGTCTTCTTCTCAGTTTTAGGGGGTAAGCATCTAGTCTTTAAACATTAAGTATAATATTAGCTGTACTTTTTTTTTTTTTTTTGGTAGATCCCCTTCATCAGATTGATAAAGTTCCTTCTAATATTTATTTGGGCTCTGATCCTTATTATTTCTTTTATTTACCTTGGGTTTAATTTATACTTTTTCTATTTATTAAAAGCTGAAGACATTGATATGAGAAAAATCTTTTTTCTAAAATAGACATTTAGGGGCGCCTGGGTGGCGCAGTCAGTTAAGCGTCCAACTTCAGCCAGGTCACGATCTCGCGGTCCGTGAGTTCGAGCCCCGCGTCAGGCTCTGGGCTGATGGCTCAGAGCCTGGAGCCTGTTTCCGATTCTGTGTCTCCCTCTCTCTCTGCCCCTCCCCCGTTCATGCTCTGTCTCTCTCTGTCCCAAATAAACGTTGAAAAAAAAATTTTTTTTAAATAAATAAAATAAAATAGACATTTAGTGCTATAAATACACATTCCCTAATTATTGCGTTCATAGCATCCCACAAATTCTTACTTTTTTTCATTTTCGTTCTTTTGAAAATACTAGGTTTTATTTTGATTTCTTCCTTTGACCATAGGTTATTAAGCATGTGCTATTTAGTTTCCATATATATTAGAGTTTTTCAGAGTTTTGTTGTTGATTTCTAATTGAAGTCTATTAATTAGAGAATATACTTCTAGAACTTTGATCCTTTTAAAATTTACTAAGGCTTAGTTTATCACCCACAACCTGTTGGATTTCCATGTGCATTTGTAAAGACTGTATTCTTCCATTGTCTAATAGGGTGTTTCATAGAAGTCAGATAGTTCAGGTTACTCAGATCTTTCATATACTTACTGATTTTCTGTTTACTTTTTTTTAAAACAATTTCTGACAGATTGATACTAATCTCTATTATTCTGGATCTGTCATTTTTTGTTTCTTCTATCTTGAAGATCTGTTCAAAAATATTAAGGATCTGTATATATTTTTTTTAAATTAACTGACTGCTTTGGCATTATGAAATGACCTTCCTTAGCCCTCATAATATACTTCGCTTTAAAATTTCCTTTATCTTAGGGGTGCCTGGGTGGCTAAGTCAGTTAAGTATCTGATTCTTGATCTCAGCTCAGGGTTATGAGTTCAAGCCCTACATTGGTCTCCATACTAGGCATGAAGCCTACTACTACTATTACTAATAATAATAATAAATAAAATCTACTTTATCTTAGCCATCCCAGGTTTTTTAAAACTAGTGTTAGCATATCATGTCTTTTTCCATCCTTTAATCTACTTCTTTACATTTAAAATATGTTTATTTAAGGCTCAGTGGAGCATGTGACTCTTGATCTTGGGATTGTGAGCTCGAGCCCCACATCAGGTGTAGAGATTACTTAAAAAAATAAAATATATTTAAGCAATGTATAACTGGGTCTTTTTTTTTAGTCAATTTGGTAGTCTTTTAATCAGAGTATTTAAACTATATTTTATTACAATTTTTGATATGGTTAAGTTTAAGTCTGTCATTTAGGTATTCTTTGTGTCTCATGTCCTTTATTCCCTTTTTTCTCTTTAAACTAACCAATTTTTTAACATATTTATTCACTTTTGAGAGAGCATGAGTGGGGCAGAGGGGGGGACAGAGGATCCGAAGGCAGGCTCTGAGCTGACAGCAGCAAGCCCGATGTAGGGCTCGAACTCCTGAACCGTGAGATCATGACCTGAACCAAAGTCGGATGCTCAACTGACTGAGCCACCCATGCGCCCCAACTAATTGTATATTCAGTGGTTCCATTTTTTATCAATAACTGTTATTCTAGGTGTTGCTTTAAATCATCACAGCCTAACTTCAAGTGATATTATAGCACTGAGTGTAGTGTAAGAACCTTACAATAGTGTATCTCCATTTCCTGTTGAAGGTGAGGCCAAGGACATACTGCCATTTCACCAACATCTAACAGTATTTAATCTATAATACATGTGCAACTAATGTTGGGAAGATGAATGAACAAATGAATCTCTTGAACTTGGCCTGGTTCCGTTTTATTTCTCATATGCAAAATTATAGCAGACAGTAGAATGACTCCCTTTGAATGCCTGAGCTTCAAGTTATAAACAACAATTGCAGAATAATGTAAGGTTTGGATCCTATAAGAAGAGTGAGGTTCTAGTAGAGTCAGGCTCTCTCCTTATAATACATGGAATAAGCAAGTTGGAAGAGCCTCAGATCCATTGCTAACCTCTTCTTGTAGTTGCTGCATTAAGAAAAGAAGTTCCTATGCATCTTGCTGCTATCCATAACCACTTAGGAATATTCATCATCCTGGTCTTTAGCACTGATGCCAAAAAGCTAAGTACTTTTGTTCCCTACTAGTTATTATCTGCAGTGTTTGAATCAAAAATAAATTCTTTAGGTAAAAGGTGCATGATTCAAATTGGTTCTTGAGCACCAGAAACTGAAAATTTAAAACCTGCTTCCAGAAGACATGGATTCTGGTATTGGCTTTGTCGTCATAGCCATGGGGACAAGTGGACAGATCACTCAACCTCTCATTCTCTGCCCTAATCTTTATCTTCCACATACCTCCATCTTACCATATACTGAATGGGAATCAAATATATTTTAAGGATGCAGCTGAATCCAGGTTTAGACAGTCTGTAATTTCCTCCTTCCCATCCTACTATCGTATATTCTGGATTAAGAAATAAAATTGACTTGGCTCTAAAAATCCTTACAGTATTTAATAACCACAGCGAGAACAAAGCTACATTAGTTATTATAACGTTTGTGAAATAATTAAGGGAATAATTTGTTGGATTAAGGAGGGGGAGGTAACATTGTAAGTGCCCATTGTTATCCTGAAGAAATTTTCTTAGGTATCCATTTAACTTCAGTGTCAAATTATTTACATAACCAGAGTAACACCTATCCTTTAAGGGTGATGTGAGAATTAATTTAAATTTCACAAAGCACTTTGAGGCATTCAGTTGAAAGGTTCTTTATAAATGCCAGGCATTATTACAACCAGCCTAGTAAAAAGAAACGGGATAAAGCTACTCATGCCATGTCCTCTGACAGGAACTGTATTGGTTAGGGAAGTATAAAGGTTACCGCTATTCATAATTTATGGTTGAGGGGAATAGATCGAGAATAGTAATGACGCTTTTCTGTCCAGTTAAATCTTAAAAAACACAGATATAACAGTGATGGAATATATTGCTCTTCCAAGGAGAAGTATGAAATCGATACCTTACAAGCAATAAAAATGATATAGGAAGATGAATACAGGCCAGTATCTTTAATCACGTCATAAAAATACAGTGACAGCCTTGACTGTCCCTCCTTCAAAATCTTCAAGAAAGACTTTGCAATGGAAGAAATGATTCTTGACCATGTGGGTGTATAGAATTTGAAATTTGCTAGAAATACATGCAGATGGTCTTCATTGTAGTAACCAAAATAATCAGCCTCATTGTTAAGCACTTAAAAATGTATGTGATAAGTCAAAATTTTAACACACAAAAACTTTTCCAAAGATTTCATACAAGCAGGATGCTTCAGGTATGTGAGAGATAATCACACACAAAAACCTCTCGTTAAAGTAATCAGACGAAGCTACTGATTGAAGTCTGTGTGTAAAAATATCTTTGAATCACACTTGGCAGACGAAATTTAAAAGGTAAATTTAGTGTTCTTTTAATCTCAGCATTTAGTGTTTTTATGATCAAATCTCAGCCTTTATTGTCTGTATTAGTTTCAATTGGGACTTTAACAAATTACTAAAAACACAAATTTATTGTGGAGGTCAGAAGTCCAAAATGAGTCTCAGCTAAAATCAAGATGTTGGAAGAGTTGTGTTTCTTTCCAGAGGATCTAAGGGAGAATGCAATTTATTTTTACTTTTTCAGTTTCTAGAGACTGCCTGTATTCTTGGCTCATGGCCCCTTCCATACCAAAGCCATCAATGGCTAATTTGAATTTGAATGTTTCTCACATCACATGGCTCCAACACCCACTTTTCTGCTTTCCTCTTCCATATCTAAGAACTCTTTTTTTAAAGTTTGTTTATTTTGAGAGCGAGCAAGTGAGCTAGTGGGGGAGGGGCAGAGAGAGGGAGACAGAGAATCCCAAGCAGGCTCCGTGCTGTCAGCACAAAGGCAGACCCAGGGCTCCAGCCCACAAACCGTGAGATCTTGACCTGAGCCAAGACCAAGAGTTGGACGCTTAACCAGCTGAGCCACTGAAACACCCCTCAGAACTCTTGTAGTTGTGTGAGGCCCACCTGGATAACCTGGGTTATCTTCTGATTTTAAGGTTGGCCAGTTAGCAATCTGCAATTCCATCTGCTACTTCAGTTCCCTTTTGCCTTAGAAGAGAGCATATTCACAGATTCTGGGGATTAGGTTGTAGGCGTCTTTGGGAAACTTACTCTACCTACCACAGTCCAGGAATGGAAAAGGAGAGTTACTTAACTTTTTGCAGACTGGCAAGTAAACGGCATACAGATTCTGACATTGACTATGGTCATTTTCTGTTACCACGGTTGGCAGTACTTTAGTTGGCAAGGCTTTTTCTCTTTTCCCCTCAGTGAAGTATCCATTTTAGGCTTGTATTTTTGTTTTGGGTTTCTCTCTGCATGCATCCATCCAGTCAGCCACCCAAAATGCTTGGTGTAAGTATCTACCCCAGATTTGAAGCTAGGGGACCATGGTGAGGAAGAGTTTAATTGAAGAGACTGACTTAAATTAACCTGTAAGGCGCTGATGAGCTACTTTACCACACCATAGCTTCTGCCTTCAGGGAGCAGAGTCTGCTGAATGCCTTCGAAGAATTCTTCACATAATGGTTCATTATTAAGTCGGGATTTCAGAAAAGATTGAAGAATTTTGACACCTTGGTTTTTCTTTTCCGTACCCTTTTCCCAGCTCCCATCATGCAAATAATAAAGTTTTTCATCTCTGTCTTTTAACAATTAATGTCAGGGAAAAGTGTTTAATCAAGATGGTAATATTTCTTGTACTGTTTTATTTATTGATTGATTTTTCGAAAAAGGCCTTATTTGAAAAGCACTATATAAAAGGAAGCGATTGTGTGGTTCCGTCAGGTCAGGTGCACATTTGGTAAGGGGTCGGGAGTTGGATCAGTTCCATATTGTAAATTCCAGGATTCTTTCCAACTTTAAAAATAAAGGGAACTGGATTTAGCCCACGGACAATAAGGTTGACAGAAGACTTAATGGTAATCTTTCAGTATACAAAAGAGCATTGTGTTAGTGAGAATGAGCAGGTGTTCTTTGTTTCAGCTAAGTAGGACAGGAAGCAGGGATATTAAATGGAAGGAAAAATAATTTAGACAAAGCAACCTCATGTGTATTAAAACACAGGAAAAGTGTTACTAAGAAGGATGTAGATTTCTCTCAGAAAAATCTTTCGATTTATCTTCTCCGTGCACTGAAAATACAGAGGCCCCCGATACTGGAGAAAATATATACTAGTTATTAACATGTGCTAAATAAAAATTGATTGAAATGAACTAAATTCAGTTATTCTTTCTCTCAAGGTTATAACTCTCAGGAAAGGTACTCGAGAGGTTCACAAGGAATAGTGATTGTGAATCTTAGCTAATGTATAAAATCTCTGTCATTTGAAGGAGAAAGATAGAAAATGTCAACTGAACCCAAAAATCAAGGTTTCTTATCAAGACAACTCTACATATCTGAGGAGATGTTCCCTTGTGCATGTCCTTAAAACAGCTGTGTCTCAAGGACATCTGATTGTCCACATAAAGGATTTTTTAGGGGGGGGGGCATGCAAAGGGAAAGAGAAGAGAAAGAATCCCAAGCAGTTGCCATGCCCAGCATGAGGTGGACACAGGGCCAATCCTACAATGGTGAGATCATGACCTGAGCCAAAATCAAGAGTCAGATGTTCAACCGACTGAGCCACCGAAGCTCCCCTCAGAAAAAGGATGTTTAATCACAATTGAAACATGATTCCAGCTAATAGCATTTTCACTGCCACCTTACTGTCTTTTAAAGGTGTATTTCCAAGGCCAGATCATCTCTTAGTTGAATGTTAGGATACCTCCCCACACATTGAGTTACATGACTGCATCTGGGATGCATACAGATGGATAGAGGGGTGTTAATTCTTTACTCCTGGATATACGATTTCCCTGGCTTAAAAGTATCTTCTAAATGCATGTTATGGGATAACCTTATAAACTCCTTAGCAAAACATCTCCTTTACAGACTATCCCTAGTCTTCCTTTCTGGTCTCAGCTGTCAGCACAAGCTTCCCATTTCCTTACCGTCTTCATGCTTTCTGGCTTTATTCCCCCCACCTTGGCCAACGGTGCTTTTCTAGCCGAAGTGATCTTGCCTGACTTGCCCTGACATCACTTAGGAGTCAGGTGAGGTCTTTTTCTATTCCTCAAATAGATTTTTGTTCTTGAAACTATTGCAGTCTGGCCTCACATAACTTGCTGAGATCTTGAGTGATTTGTCTGTTAAACCAAGCAATACCCTTTCTGTTTTTCCTGTGCTTAACCTCTCAATTGTCATTTGACACTGACGGCTATTTCCTACTCCCTAAAACACTGTCCAGCTTAAATGCAGTGTATCACCTTCTGGTTTTTCTGCGTACTTGGCCCCTGGTCTCAATTCTATAGTTGTCTTCCTAATTCTCAAAAGGTCTTCACAGAATTCTCCCTTACCTTTTGTTTTTTTTTTTTTTTTTTAACAGTATTATTGACTATATTCCCCAAGCTGTACTTTTTATCTCTGTGACTTATTTTATAATTGGAAGTTTGTACCTCTTAATCTCCTTCAGTTATTTTGCTCATACCCCCATGTACCTCCCCTCAGCAACCACCAATTTTCTGTATTTTGGAGTCTGCTTTTTTTTTTGTTTCTCCGTTTTTAGTTTCCACATATAAGTGAAATCATATGGCATTTGTTCTAACTTATTTCACTTAATACCTTTTAAGTCCGTCCATGTTTCAAATGGGAACATCCTTTTTTATGGCTGCATAATATTCCATGCTTGTATTCCGTCTCCATCTATCAGTGGACACTTGAGTTGCTTGTTACTGTAAATAATGCAGCAAGAGATATAGGGGTATGTGTATCTTCTTGAATTTGTGTTTTTGTTTTGGCTTAGTTCCAACAGCCTCATGTCTTTGTCTTAGTTTCTTCCCCATGTCTTGCCTTGTAATTGTTAATGTGTTCTTTTAGACTCCCAAATGGAAGTAATTCCTCTATGCAGTCTGTCCTGATCCCTTCCAGAATTGCTGGTTGCACCCATCTCTGAGCTAGAATTGTACCAAGTATGTATCTCTATTTTACTTTAAGACTAAAATGCAATTATTGTGGTCATATGCTCTTTTTTCTTCCTTTCTGCTAACAGATATTTATAGGAAAGCAGTGAATTGTTTATCTGGCCCCAGGGCCTATCTATCCCTCTCTAGTTCTTCTAGACTTTTTTCCTTAGCTTTCACATTTTTAAGACCTTGTTGACATTGTTTAGAAGGCTTTAAGTGGATAGGTCACAGAGTTCAACTAATGTGGTATGTGCATAAATATACATGACTTCGCTTTAAGGTATTTTAATTAGGAAAGCAATGTAGAGATGTCAGCTTGTACAAATATGTTAGAACAGAGATCCTATGAACTCCTATTACTCTAAACATTATGTGTATGTGTATATTTACACTTCATTCTTGTTTTTTCTTCCTGTGTATTAAATTTGACAGAATTTTAAACAAAGTGTAAAACAAATTGTGTTTTTCATTTACACCTCAGCAAACATGGCAAGTAACTTTGACATTTTATTATGAAGAAGCTACATTGGCTTTATATTTAAAGGAATCATAAAATGTGTGTGCCATGCTAAGTGACAAGACATTTCAAGTGTTGGTGACAAAAATAAACTAGAAGAAGCAGGAATGTGTATAGAAAGGTTCAGAGAAATGGATGGCAAAGAATAGACTAGTTTGCTTAATAGAAGCTAACTATTTTGTACGTAGCTATAGTTTAATTTAGATGTGAACCTGGAATATAGCAGAATCCTTAATAAATCTTTATATCTGTTAATATTTTAATTGTACCAAATCCTTTTTTTAATAATTTAACTTTATTTTTTAAATTTTTTTAATGTTTATTTTTGAGAGAGAGGGAGGGAGGTGGAAGAGCAGAGAAGGAGGGAGACCCAGAATCCAAAGCAGGCTCCAGGCTCTGAGCTGTCAGCACAGAGCCTGATGTGGGGCTCGAACTTGTGAACTGTGAGATCATGATCTGAGCTGAAGTCAGGTGCTTAACCGACTGAGCCACCTAGGCACCCCAAGTTTGTTGTTTTTGAGAGAGGTCTGAGATAGGGAGGGAAGAAGGGAGGGAGAGAATTCAAAGCAGGCTCCAAGGTGTCAGCACAGGGCCTGACCTGAGGCTCAAACCCAGGAAACCGTGAGAACATGACCTGAGCCAAAGTCAGATGCTTAACCGTGAGGCACCCAGGTGCTCCTGTACCAGGTCATTTTCAAGTAGAACTGCTTATCTTAAGAATTGCAAGTGCTTACCTGTGAAAGAAGATACATGAAGCAAAACTTTGTTAATGTTTTACTTAGGATTCTATGAAATGCTGTAACAAATATTTCACTTGTTCCGAACAGTAACACCTGTAGAACACTTTACTGTGGGCATTACCGATAGATGGGGTAGATGTCCTCCACCTGGTGATTCAGGGCTCCAGTTTCTCTCATTTTATGGCTCTCATTTCCTAGAGCAGTGGCATCTCTGGATTTGGCTAGCAGATGAGTAAAGAGGGATGTATCTTAATTTTTCCCCAAAGTGATACTGACCACTTCTCTTCATATTCCATTAGCTAGAACTTTCATATGTCCCTACTTCGATGTAAGAGGAGCTCAAAAACATAGCCTCTGGCTGACTAGCTGCATCCGGCAGCAGCTCTACGCTAGTAAAAGATGATCAGCTGTAGTTCACCCCTATAGCCAAAGAGAACGATTGTGTTACCCTGCCTCCTACATACAGAACACATTCACTTCAACTCAAGGGCATCACCCCAAAGTCTCCTCCGGTCCAGCTTCTCCATCAGTCCCAGCTGTGGCTCTTTGCAGCCTGGTGACCTCTGAATTCAAGTTCATGTTTAACTACCTCCACCTCCCCTCCCCACCTTGCCCTAGCACAAATCCAGTCTACAGCGGTGGAACAGGAACAGGAGAACTACACGTGTCCCGTCTGAAAAAAGGTAAAGTAGAAAATGCATAGTAATATCTGTCCGTCGACAGTACTGAGATCCTGTCCTGGCAGTGTTTAGGATCTCTTGACTAGACCCTCGTTATGCATCTGAAAAAGAACTCCTTTGTCCTTTACTCTCCTTGGCCCTTGGAGCTCTACACATTGGGAGCTGCCTCTTGTCTGTCAACATCCTTGGCAACATCACGTAGAGGAGTGTGACCACTTCATGCTTGTGCAGTTTGGGAACCTGGAAACGATTTTACAGCCATTGTTAAGACTAAGTTCAGGGTTTATTCACCGGTACAGTCCCTTTAGAAACAACAGATAGCATAGGTATGGATCTCCATTGGTTACACATGTCAGTGTTTCTTCCTGACAAAGAATTTCAGGTATTTCAAAAGGAGGAAATGTAACACAAGGAATTGGCTTCAAATGTGATAGAACAGAGCCACCAAAGAAATGACAGTGAGTAAACCTAGAGACTGACAAAATGAGAAACCTTTGCACATCTTAGGGATAGAAGGGCAATAGGAGAAAGTGATATGATCAGATATTATCCGATATTCTATCATCAGATCTTAGCTCCAATGACAAGAAACTGTAAACCCCGTGAGGGATCTGAGTCATCCATATTCTTTTACCTTCTCGTGTCCCCATATAATGAGCCCTCAAATGTTTACTTAAGTAGTAAATCCTTCCACTGATATCACTTAAAAATACTCACTAGGAATCTAAAATGTGGCAAAAATGATGATATTCAACACTGAGATGATCCTTAATTTGTGGATCAGATGCAGTTAGTTGTTTTGGGACCTTATTTGATAACTGTCATCAGCATTTAGAGAATGAGAAACTGTCCAAAGTTTTCATTTAAATAATCTCTTCCTGTTTAAGGCTTTTGGAGTTTGGAACAACATCAGTTTTTGTGTAAACATAGAAGGAAAAATTAAAAAGGAATAAAGTATGTATATGTAGGTGGCTCATGCCAAAATAAATTGGGGGGGGGGGATGTGGGGAGAAAGAGAAAAAGCTTTCCAGAATTGCTAGGGAAATGGAAGCTATAGCTTCAGAGGTTAGATCTACAACTCTTAGTCTTTGTTTCATTTTTGGAATCATCCTCTAAGTTAGTAATAACATTATTTTGTCTACTGGTTTGAGCCAAAAATCATCACTTTTTTTTTTTATTTTTATTTATTTATTAAAAAAAATTTTTTTTCAACGTTTATTTATTTTTGGGACAGAGAGAGACAGAGCATGAACGGGGGAGGAGCGGAGAGAGAGGGAGACACAGAATCGGAAACAGGCTCCAGGCTCTGAGCCATCAGCCCAGAGCCTGACACGGGGCTCGAACTCATGGACCGCGAGATCGTGACCTGGCTGAAGTCGGACGCCTAACCGACTACGCCACCCAGGCGCCCCTCATCACTTTTTTTAAACTCATTTAAGAAAGAATCTGTAAAATATTCCATTGGATACTTTAGCAGTCACAGAGGACTAATTCTATAATACAGTTTTTGAAGATATCACAAATGCCATTTTCTCTGTTCCTGGATGTGCCTTTATATGCTCAAGTGTATAGATATGCTGGATTCAACTCAACTGTGGCTTTTAGGATAGGCTTTGAGCAAAGTCTCAAAATAGTAGATACATTTAACAACCTGGGAGTTGAGAATAGTTTAAGAAGCTTTTATGACTGTTGTCTTTCTTAGAAAAAGAGCTTTGCTTGAAAATTTCTGTGTGAATAGTTCCGCTTATCCACAGAAATGAAGACTTTTTTTTTCTTTTTTTTTGCCAGAGCATGCCAAATTTAGTTGCCATGTTTTGCTTTTAAACACATGAGCATGTTTATAATTCTTTCATTTACATAGAAACTTCAGGTTTGTTTACTTCTCACATTGGTATAAAATAAGAATGGCTTAAAGTATAATATACTGCATTTCATTTTTTTAAATTTTAAAGCACATGTGCAAGCAGGAGAGAGGGATAAAGGGAGACAGAGAATTTTAAGCAGGCTCCACACTCAGCCAAGAGCCCGATGTGTGGGGCTCGATCCCATGACCCAAAATCAAGAGTCAGACGCTGCAGCCGACTTAGCCACCCAGGCTCACCTACACTATATTTCATATCTTTATCCTTCAGGATATAGGCTTCCCATTTAAAAATATCAAGGCCTTGATATAAGCTGTGTCTAAATAATATTCTGACTAACAAGGGGGAAATACATCATTTTACATACAGACATGCCTCAGAGATACTGTGAACTTGGTTCCAGAGTTCTGCAATAAAATGAATATCATAAAGTGAGTTAATTGAATTTTTTGTTTTCTCAGTGCATGTGAAAGTTACATTTATAATATACTGTAATATATTATAAGTGCAATAACATTGTCTTTAAAAAGTACATATCTTTGGGTGCCTGGGTGGCTCAGTCTGTTAAGCATCTGATTCTTAACTTCAGCTCAGGTCATATTCTCACAGTTTGTGAGTTCAAGCTCTGCGTTGGGCTCTGTGCTGACAGTATGGAGCCTGCTTAGGATTCTCTCTCTGCCCCTCCTCCACTAGGTCGGTCTCTCTCTCTCTCTCTCTGTCTCTCTCATAAACTTAAAGAGTATATACCTTAATTAAAAAACACTTACTACTGAAAATGCTAACCATCATCTGAGCTTTCAGCAAATTGTAATCTTTTTGCTGGTGGAGGATCCTGCCTTGATGTTGATGATTTCTGAATGATCAGGGTGGGGTGACCCTGGCAATTTCTTAAGATACATGAAGTTTGCCATGCCAGTTGACTTTTCCTTTCGTGAACAATTTCTCTAGCATGCGATGCTGTTTGATAGCATTTTACACACAGTAGAATTTCTTTCAGAATTAGTCAATCTTCTTGAACTCTGCCATTGCTTTATCAATGAAGTCTAGATAATATGCTAAATCCTTTCTTTTCAATTCAACAATCTTCACAGCATCTTCATTAGGAATAGATTCCATGTCAGGAAATCACTTTCTTTAGTCGTCTGTAAAAAGTATCTCCTTACCTATTAAAGTGTACTGAGATGATAGCCATTTGTACTGTGATTTATTTCGCTTAAAAACTTACAGGCCATTGCTGGGTAATTGGCATAATTTCAATATTGTTGTGTCTCAAGGAATAATTAGTCACATTTTCAGGTTCCACTTCTGGCTGTCTTGCTGTTTACACCACATCTGCAGTCACTTCCTCCACTGAACTCTTAAAACTCTCCAGAATCATCCAGGAGAATTGCAGTCAACTTCTTCCAAACTCCTACTGTTACCTTGACCTCTTCATGTGAATCGTAGATGTCCTTAATGGCATCTAAGATGGTGACTCCGGGGCACTTGGGTGGCTCAGTCAGTTAAGCGTCTGACTCTTGATTTCAGCTCAGGTCTTCAGGGTTGTGGGATTGAGGCCCGTGTTGGACTCTGTACTGACAGTGAGGAACCTGCTTGGGATTCTCTCTCTGCCCTTCCCCTGTTTGTGCATGTTCTCCCCCCCACCACCCCTAAAAATAAATAACTTTAAAAAAATGGTGACTTCTTTTCAGAAGGTTGTCCCTTTACCTTGCCTAGATTTGTCAAAGTAATCGTTATTTAGAGCAGCTTTAACCTTAAAAAAATGTTTCTTAAATAAGACTTCAGAGTGAAAATCACTCCTTGACTCTTGGGCTACAGAATGAATGTTGTGTTAGCCAGTGTGGAAATAGCATTAATCTCATTGTCTATCTCCAGAAGAGCTCTTGGGTGACCAGGTGCATTGTCATTAAGAAGTAATAGTTTGAAAGAATGTTTTTTCCTGAGCAGTAGTTCTCAGCGGTCCTCTTAAAATAGCCACAAAACCATGGTGTACACAGATGTGCTGTTATCAAGGCTTTGTTATTCCATTTACAGAGCTCAAGCAGAGTAGATTTAGCGTAATTCTTAACAGCCCTGGGATTTTTGGAATGGTACATGAGCTTTGGCTTCAATTTAAAGTTACCAGCTGCATTAGCCCCTAACTAGAGAGCCAGCCTGTCCCTTTGGTGCTTTGAACCCAGCAATTGGCTTCTCTCTATGAAAGTCTAAGATGACACCTTCCTGGGCGTTGAAAATCTGTTGTGTAGTGTAGCCACTTTTATTAGCTAGATCTTCTGGATAACTTGCAGCTTCTACATCAGCACGAGCTGCTTTACTTTGCACCTTTATGTTATAGAAATGGCTTCTTCCCTTAAAGCTCGTGAACCAACCTCTGCTAGCTTTACATTTCTGCAACTTCCTCACCTTTCTCAGCCTGCTTAGAATTGAAGAGAGGGCCTTGCCCTGGATTAAGCTTTGGCTTAAGGAAATGTTGTGGCAACTTGGATCTTCTATCCAGATCATGAAAACTTTCTCCATATCAGCAATAAGGGTGTTTTGCTTTATCATCATTTGTGTATTCACTGGAGTACAGTTTTAATTTCCCTCAAAAACATTTCTGCTGACAAGTTGGCTGTTGGGCCCAAGAGACCAAGCCCTCAGCCTCTCTTGGCTTATGTCATGCCATCCTCACTAAACTGAATGATTTCTAGCTTTTGATGTAAAGTGAGAGACATGTGGAGCACCTGGGTGGCTCAGTCGGTTGAGCATCCAACTCTTGATATGATCTCATGGTTCAGGTCACGATCTCGTGGTTTTTGAGGTCAAGCCCCACATTGGGCTCTGTGCTATCAGTGCAGACTAGGATTCTCTCTCCTCCTTTCCCTCTCTGTCCCTCTGCCACTTGCACAGGTGTGCACACTCACGTTCTCTCTCTCTCTCTCTCTCACTTTCAAAATAAATAAAAATTTAAAAAGGTAAATAAAGTGAGAGATGTGTGACTCCTTTCATATTTAGAAACTATTATAGGGTTATTATCTTGATTTCAGTATTGTTGTGTCTCCAGGAATAGGAAGGCCCAAGGGGAGGGTGAGATACAGTGGAATAACCAGTTGGTAAAGCATTCAGAAAAACATAAATTTATCAGTTAAGTTCATTGTCTTATGTGGATGTGGTTTGTGATGCCCCAAACAATTAAATTAGTAACGTCACAGTTCTTCACTGATCACAGGTCACTATGACAAATACAACGTAAAAGTTTAAAATATTATGAGAATTACTGAAACTTGACAGAGACGTGACGTGAGTGAATGCTGGAAAAAGGGCACCAGCAGACCAACCCGGCACAGGATTGCCATAGACCTTCAATTTGTAAAACGCAGTATCTGCGAAGCACAATAAAGTGAAATGCAATAAAATGAAGTGTGGTTGTATACGGCATGTAAGTTATGAAGGGTAAGCTTGTCTCTCCTGTGTCGGCTCTGTGAAGCTGTGGTATTAGAAAATAATCAGTTGGAAATTTTATTAAAAATAATTACTTTGTGAGGGTGCCTGGGTGGTTCTGTCAGTTAAGCATGTGGCTCTTAATTTCAGCTCTTGTCATGAGATCTCATGATCTCATTGTGGCATCGAGCACCACATCAGGCTCTGCAATGACAGCACAGACCCTGCTTGGAATTCTCCCCTCCCCTCCCCTCCCTCTCCCTTCCCAGCTTGCACGTGCCAGGGTCTCCTTCACCTCCCTCCCTCTCTCTCTCTCTCTCAAAATAAATAAATAAAAATTTAAAAATTTATTTTAATTATTTTGTGTCAGTCCTTATAGTATTTATAGATATGAAAACATCAGGAAAAAGTCCTCTGGTGTTGATCTAGGACAGAAAATGTGCTATGATATCGGTCTTTTCCATCTCTAATTGTGTTGACTTTCTTTCATGCTGTCTTACAATGCAAATATTAAAACATTAGGTATATTTTTGCTGCCTAGAATAATTGGTTTTACTTTTTAAACATGCTATCTGTAATTTCAAAAAATATTTCCTTCTGAATTTCCATGCCCTGAGTTTAGAATAGTCTTGAAATTATAGGTGTCTAATAAGTATTTCTCAACTGTCAATTCAACTGCAGCCTTTGTGCTATTACCTCATTAGGAAATGACACAGGAAGAAAACTCGTTATGTGATAATATGAAAACACATATTTGTCAAAAAGATAAATGAGGCTGTATTGAAAACCCATCTGTTGTGGTGGGAGTCAAGTGGTTTTAGACACATTTGGGCATGATACCTTCTTTTTAAACAGGAAAACAAGATTTCTGTTTCAATCCTTGGAGCTTGTATTGTGCACTTAAATGTGTTCTTTTTTGTCTTTTATAGGTGATATTATACCCAACTTCTAATAGCTCCAAGTCAGCTGAGTTGCACCGAATGGTAGTTCCAAAAAATAGCCAGGACTCTGACTTAAAGATCAAATTAGCAGTGCGAATGGATAAACCACCACATATGAAACATAGTGGGTGAGTGTGTACTTGAAGATGCTTTTCTCCTGAATTATTGGATCTCGTTTCAATGTATCACTTTTGCCAGTTTACTGACAGAATAGGTATATCATGAAATTTTCCCCCCAAAATGACATTTACAGGTTAACTTAATTTTTTACACTCCTAGACACGTTTACAGCTAAATATATGTGTATTTAGTTATTATAACTGTGTGCATGCTAACATAATATTAATAATTGATTGCACTGGTATTCTGTATCACTCATGTCAATGAGGAGCAGTGATGGATGGAGATAACTTCCAAGAACTACCCTTCAAAATATAATAGTCAAAACAAGCATAGTATTCAGCTCTCCAACAGCTAAACTTACATAAAATACATTAAAGCTAAGATGTCGTTCACATATAACCCAGGACACTGTGAAAGGTTTGTCAGGGAGGGATGTGAGTGTTCATCCAATATGTGAGTGAAAAACTAAATCAATGCTGGAGAGTAAGCCAGAGGGTAGGACCTGTCTCCTGTGGACCACCATGGGTCAGAGTCCGTCGTCCTCTCTTCCAGGGTTCCTTTTCCCTTGTAGTTGGTGAGGTAATAAGTCTGAACTCTTGAACACAATGAGTTTTTTAAAAACCTCGGTCTTTCTCAGATTAACACTGTAGGGCTTGCTACAGTCAAATCACAGCACAGAGTTGTTAGCTATTAGGAAAGCATGTGATCTTTTTCTTCATGAAGGAGAGAAACAGTCGCTAAAGTGGCTCCCTTTGACATTAGCAGCCAACATGAGTCTAAGAAAGTACATTCCTATACAGAGAGGTGTCATCTTCTGGCTTTAGAGCCAAATCACCAACACTGTAGCGGAGTTCACTGATGAGTCAACAAAATAAGGATTCTTTGGATGACTAACACGGGACTAAGGACTACATTGCCTCCTTAGTTTGGATGGGCAGTGTATGCAGTGTCAGAATGAGTCTCGCTGATGGGAGAAACAGCTCAGAGGGTGGGCTCTTTGAAAGGAAACCGTAAGTTGGGTAGCTCACATTGTGGCATCTCAGTGTAGTGTTGCAAACTAAAGTCTAACTATGACTCAGCTCATAATGCAGATGGAATTCTTGGGATTTAATATTTAGAGTTCTTCTCATTCATTCACCTCCCTGGTCACCATTGATTTATTTAGCAGGCATGTATTGAGCACTTGCTCTGTTCCACCCAGAGCAAACCTCAGTGAGGTACCATCTCAGGCCTAAGGAAAGTGGCTAGTCAGGGATTCAGACTGATATACAAGTAGCTGTAATAGTGATGTTAGTCATGAAAATCCCACAAGACACCTGACTTTCAAGATAAAACTTGGAAATGTGAATTCAGGTAGGCAATGAGGAGGAAGAGCATCCCAGTCACATGACCTAGCATATTCATGGCCAAGAGTTCTGGAAGGGCTGTTAGCCAATGAAGACAAGTTGGGCGCAGTTAGCATAGAGCGCGTTGAGACAAGAGAGTTAGAATACTACTGCCGTAAAGTGCTTAGAGATTAGTAGAGCCTAGATTTGGACATAATATTTCTTCTGTTTTTACATCAGTCTCTTTTGATGAATGGCACCATAAGAAATTGGAACCTATGTATTATAATTCCAACAGAGTCCTTAATTTGCAAATGTCCAGCACCATGGTGAATACCCCTGGAGCCTTAAAATTGTCCAAAGAACCAAGATTAAACATGAGGTTAGGCACATGGCAAATTCTGCAGCCTTTCACTTGTGTGGAAAGAAAGCCCTGCTCTCTTCTTTGGCAGTTTCTTCCCTTAGAATGCTCCAGGGCAGGTGAGACAATCCAGCCCCCTTCCAAGACTTGATTTTGTTGTTGTTTGTTTTTCCTTTTTTTTTTTTTTTTTTTAATCACTCCTTTGCCCTTAAGAAGAACTGGTTTATATCCTATCTCTGAGCCCTTGACTAAATCAGGACCCACCCACCCCCCCCCCCCCCCGCCCCACCACCCAGGATGTGTCTGGAGTTGACTTGTGTTCAAGACTGCTGGTGAAAGGGATCACTAAAGAGAATATATCTTAGTCTCTCAATTTAATACATAAAGCCCAAGAACTCGCCTTGGATTCAGATGAGGAATGCTTTAGATCCATCCACATCAATTATTTTCTAAAATGATCGTGACAGACATTACTAGATATTCGGGTGTCTCTGCAGTTGATAGTATGTAAAAGGAAGGAATTCTAGAACTGAAAATATCTGTGATGCTGTTCTCCTAGTTGGTATGTTATTCAGCATAATTAAAGACAACATATTTCATAATAATTCCTTAAAAACTAATACCAGTATTGGACATAATAATGATCAATCAGAATTAAAAGTTTTCAACACTGCTGTAATAGGTGATCCCCATGGGCACAGGTGTTTACTACAAGTGCCTGATTGGGTTCCTCAGTGCCTGTGGAGACACGCAAATATTTTGAATATCACCCCTGTGTATGTGGGCAAACATGATTTGACCTATATTATAATTGTATTCATCTTTTTCTGCAGTGTTTCATAAATGGATTTTACTGAACTTAATTACATTTAAGAAGAGAAAGTCCACTAACCTTTTTCTTCCAAGTACTCTATCATATGCCAAAGCAATAATAGGATATGAGTAGTAGATTAATAGCATTTTGCTTTGAGGCTGGATTGTGTTCTGTCAATAGTTCATCCCATAATGAATAATTAACACATGAATAATGAATAATTGAAAAAGAAACAAGTCAAGTTAAAAAAAGATTAATTTATCTTTAAAATATAGCAAACCTCTCTTACAGAGAGTTGTCAAGTGGATTAAACACTAAATTGGGAGGGTTATGGGTTTTTATCTTCAGAGCACTTTTGAGAACTAGACTTTGAAATACTCTGGGTTGTTGGTTATAAAAACCTATTGGCTTTTAAAAATAATAATGGGTATCTCTTATATGAACTATTGGAACATATAAATAGATGAATATTCATCACATGTGTAGAGCACCTGTATGGTCCCTAAATATTTTATCAATGTTTTTTATATTTTTTGTGGCCCTAACTGCACTGTGAGTTTCTTAGACCCATTTGAATCCACTGCCTCCCACAATGTGCAGTCAAAGACAGATATTAATATAATGATGATGATGAAAATAATAGTGTGCTCCTTAGAGTTTTAAGGAAAAAATTTACAGTAGGTTGCATTCCTAAGTTGAAAAGTAAAGAGTTCTAAACTCACGTTACATAGAACAGAGTATAATTTAAAATGAAAAATACCTAACGGGCACCTGGGCAGCTCAGTTGGTTAAGCACCCAACTTCAGCTCAGGTCATGATCTCCCCATTCGTGAATTCGAGCCCCACATCTGACTCTCCACTCTCCGTGCAGAACCTGTTTCAGATCCTCTGTCTCTGTCTCTCTCCCTGCCCTTAACTTGCTCATGCTCTCTGTCTCAAAAATAAACTTAAAAGAAAAAGACCTAAAATAAATGTGTTTGGTTCTCAACTGTTGCATTTTTAAATAATCTTTTTTTTTTAAGTAGAAAAATATATCTGTTCTAAAGCTCATTTTTCTGATAACTAATGAATCCGTGACTATACATTATAGTTTTTTTTTAAGTAGGAATAACTGTATGCAAATGAAACTACATTTAATTTGGATAAAATAAAGATGATTTCATTCTTTTAAAACCAAACCACATGACATATATTTGATTGTTTAAAAAGGGCTCATTTATTCTTTTGGAATATATCCTATAAACTAATTATATAAACTCCTATAAATCTGTTAAGTGAATTACCAGGTAGGTTTTGAATGGTTAAATAATTCATATCCATTTTTTTTTTGCGGTTGTTTTCCTGCTTTTTCTGGGTAGCTGGAAGACAGAAGTGTTCTAGGACAAATGGACTATCCTTTAGCATAGCCTAGTGGCTAAGTAGCAGCATTAACTAAATCTCAGAAAATACTATTCCTCTTTTTACTGAATTACATTTTCCTAATTCAAAGGTTATTTTTTTCAGTCAGACAATAAAGTGGAATGAGATAAAGCGAATGATTTATTATGACAATTAAGCCTACAATGGAAAACAAAAAAGAAGAAAATTAAATTGCCACAAACATGCAGAAGCATAAGACCAGGTTCTATCTATCCGAGGTCTCCGTGCACATGTTTTTTGGGTTTTGGTTTTTTTTATAGTGAAAATGAATGAAAACCTCATGAGTGTCTAACCATAGAGTTTTGTCACAGTTAAGAACTGGTAAGACTTGTAAGACAAAATATTAGCCAGATCACTGTCCTCCTATACATCTGTTTCTCTTTGTGCAGAGTCATGCTTGGCTCTTTAAACATTTCTTGATCAGATAGATGTATTGAAACATTTTATAACTGTCGTTTATGAGTCTCTGTTTAATTAATATCTTAAAGGTTTCAAAGGCCCCGGGGCCTGTTTCTTGCTGCCAGGGAGAGACAGGAGTGGAGATTGCAGTGGGAAGCACGGTGTCGACACCAAGCTGGCTGCAGGATTATTATCCCCTGCTTTCCCACAGAGCCGGCCAGCCCTGCATTCAGGGACTGCGGTGTTAGGCTGTCAGACGTGGCATTTGCTCTTAACGTGAACGGACTGCGCTGTAATTAAATTGGATTGTTGATGATTTTAAGGTTTATGATCTTCAATTAGTTTGGGGGGTAGTCTGATGATCAAAGGGAGGAAAAATCTTACTTTTGTCAAGATGGCATTTGCTCTCAGGGTCCAGGCCTTACAGAAAGGACACGTCTGTTTTTTCCCTGGAAGAAAATTGATTCTCACTTTAAGTTGACCTTTTAGAATGATTTTCCTACATGTCCTTGTCTAAAATAGCCATGTTTTGACATTTGAACCTATATATAGGTCTGTTTGCCTTCCCAATTTGAATTTACCTCATTCTGACTTATTCTTATTTCATAGAAATCCTACTTCTTAGTGCCTTGCGAAAACCTCTGACAAAGTATTTGCTAGGTTCTTAATAAATGATTGATTCCTTTTCCAAATACAGCTCTCAGAAGAGAAGTCTGTCTGTGGTACTTTATAAACATGAATGTAACTGTTGTAGAATGATAAAAGGAATAAGCCCTCAAGGCAACTTCGTTTTTCCAGATACCTTATATTCATGTCCCTTTCTGCATGCTAATTTAAATCATTAACTGTATTTTTCATTTTAATTTACTGATGACTAGTTATGTAATAATCATAGAAACATATTCAGGCATGGCTTTAATGATCCTTAAACTACATGTTTTAACTTCTTTGCAAAACCTTCTCGGATTTCTCCTGTAATAAATTAGTTTGCCACTGAGCGTTGATGGGGGATGGGAGGGAGGGGAGGGTGGGTGATGGGTATTGAGGAGGGCACCTTTTGGGATGAGCACTGGGTGTTGTATTGAAACCAATTTGACAATTTCATATATTGAAAAAAAAAATAAATTAGTTTGCCTTTAACTTTAAGCTTAAATGTGGCTTTCTCGAGATTTTTCTCCAGGGAGTGACATTTTAAGTTGTTTTTCATGCATCAAATAACTATGCTGTCTTGCTTTTAGGCATCCTTCAGTGTCCTATCTGAGCATCTTAAAAGCATGTGAGGCCAAACAACTAAAAGTAGAATTGAGGTCTTGTAAAATTTTCTTTCAGGAACCCCAGACCATACTCATAGGTTATCCTAATGAATTTAGGGCACTTCTTAAAAAATTACAGTGAAAACTAGGAATAATTTAAAATATTTTATAAACAGTTAACATACAGAATTATAATAGACCAGTTCCATCTCCTTTATTGGTGCCTTTTATTATACAGTTTTTCTATTTGCACACATTCAAAAATTTTAAAATATTATCACCGAGTTTATAAATTAAAGCTCTTGGGCTTGTTAATGAGCATTGTGGGAGGTCGGGAAAAATTTGAACATTAGTTACAGACATTTAGTTGATTCCTCAGATACGTGACTGCACGGTAGTGCAGGTGGAGGGCAGTGCGGTAGTAGTTGTATACGACAAGTATAGGTGTCGAGCCCAGGGCACTGGGTTTGGGTCTCAGTTCTGTCACTAACTTGGATAAGTCACTGCACCTGTCCTGGCCTGGTTTCATCAATTGCTAAAGGGGACATCAGACTAGAACATTTGAATGGTCCCTTCAGCTCCCCAGAGGACAGCCTGAGAAGATAAGACATTTGGGGATTCATGTCAATCTTCTAATGATAAGGAAGTATGGAGACTGACTGAAGCATCAGGCTGCTTTTGTAGAAAAGTAATTTGAAAATACACATCGTAGAATTGTTTATACTCTGATAGTAATGTTAAAAAACAGATGCATATAAAAATTTAGAAATGAAATACACTAAATATACTAAATAGAATAATGCAACTATGTGTAAATTTTTCTTGATTTTATAGGTTTTTTTGTGATATAGTTATACTATTATGATGAAAGAATGCAATTATCAAACTAAAGATCAAACAGGTTTTCTTTTAATTAACAGTAGATAATCACTAGAGTGCCTGGGTGGCTCAGTCGGTTGAGTGTCTGACTTCAGCTCAGATCATGATCTCAAGGTCAATGAGTTCAAGCCCTAGGTCAGGCTCTATGCTGACAGCTGGGAGCCTGGAGCCTGCTTTAGATTCTGTGTCTCCCTCTCTCTCCCCCTCTCCTCCCTCCCTGTCTCTCAAAAATAAACACACACACACACACACACACACACACACACACACAAGGTAGGTAATCAGATATTTGGTAAAACTAATTTATTAGGGAAATTTATTTGAGAGGTTTCCTTAAGATGGCCTTGAAAGACTCCTGTCCATCCAGTGTTTGTCCTATTACTTTTTTTTAAGTTTATTTTGAGAGAGGATGTATGAGTGGGGGAGGGGCAGAGAGAGAGAGCAAAAATCCAAGCAGGCTTCACGCTGTCAGGCCAGAGCCCAATGCAGGGCTCGTTCTCACGAACCATGAGATCATGACCTGAGCCAAAATCAGGAATTGGACACTTAACCAACCATCCAATATTTAAAGACTTGGTGTGGCTTAGGAACGTGCTCTGGAGACTGCCTCTCTTCATATCCTGGCTCCACCAATAGCTATGGCATCTTGGGAAAGTTGTAAAACCTCTCTCTGCCTCAGTTTCTTCATCTGCAAAATGAAATTGTTGGTAGAACGTAACTCATAGAATTATTTAGAGGAGGAGCATTTTATTTTTTTATTGCAATGTAATTAGCATACAATCTTATATTGGTTTCAGGTGTACAACATAGCTTTAACAAGTCTATACGTTACTCAGTGCTCATCACGGTAACCGTATTCGTCACCTGTCCCCATACAACGTTATTACAATATTGTGTGATGCTGTACTTTTTATCGCCATGAATTTATTTAATAACCAGAAGTTTGTACCTCTTAATCCTGTTTATTTCACTGATCCTCTCATCCATTTCCCCTCTGGGAACCATCAGTTCCCAGAGTTTGTATTTTTAGAGTCTGGGTTTTTTTTTCTTTTTCTTCATTTATTTTTTTAGATAACACATGTAAGTGAAATGATATGGTGTTTGACTTCCTCTGACTTCATTCAGTTAGCTTAATACCCGTGGGCCCATCTTTGTTGTTGCAAATGGCAAGATCTCATTCTTTATGGCTGAATAATACTCCATTGGATATAGATACCACATCTTTACTCAACACTTGGGTTGCTTTTATATCTTGGCTATTATAAAACTGCGGTAAAGAAAGTGTGCATATGTCTTTTCAAATTAATGTTTTTGTTTTCTTTAGGTAAATACCCAGTAGTGGAATTACTGAATTGTATGGAGTTTTTATTTTTAATTTTTTGAGGAACCCCCATACGTTTTTCCACAGTGGCTGCACCAACTTATATTCCTATTACCAGTTTATGATGGTTCCTTTTTCTCCCCATCCTCACCAATACTTGATATTTCTTTTTGATACTAGCCATCCTGATGTGAGAGGGTACCTCATTGTGGTTTTGATTTGTGTTTCCTTGATAATTAGTGATCATCAGGACCTTTTCAAGTCGTCTTTAGAAAATGTTCCGTATGTCTTCTTTAGAAAAATTTTTATTCAGATCTATTTTTAAATCAGATTATTGTGGTTTCATACAAATGCCAGTGTTCTAGTTCTATGAAAGATGTTGATATTTTGACAGGGATCGTGTTGAATCTGTAGATTGGGTAGGATGGGTGTCTCCACAATATTCTGATTCATGAGCATGGAATAGCTTTCCATTTGTTGGTGTCCTCTTCCATTTCTTTCATCAGTGCTTTATAGTTTTCAGAGTCCCAATGTTTCGTCTCCTTGGTGAAGTTCATTTTAGCCTTTTTTTTTTTTTTTGATGCAGTTGTAAATGGGATTGTTTTCTTAATTTCTCTTTCTGCTACTTGATTATTTGTGTATAGAAATGCAACAGATTTCTATATAATAGTTTTGTATCCTGCAACGTTATTGAATTCATTTACCAGTTCTAGTAGTTTTTTGGTTGAATCTCTAGGGTTTACTGTATATAGTATCACGTCATCTGCACATAGTGACACTTTTACTTCTTCCCAGTTTGGATACCTTTTATTTCTTGTCTGTTGGCGTGACTAGGACTTCCAGTATTATGCTGAATAAAAGTGGTGAGAGTGGACATCCTTGTCTTCTTCCTGATCTGAGAGGAAAAGCTTTCAATTTTTTACCATTGCATATGATAATAGCTGTGGGTTTTTCATATATGGAGAAGTAGTATCTTAGTGTGTATAATGTGCTTTCAAGAGTAGCTGGCTTGGGCGCCTGGGTGGCTTACTTGGTTAAGTGTCCAACTTTAGCTCAGGTCATCATCTCACAGTTTGTGAGTTCAAGCCCCACATCAGACACCCTGCTGTTGGCACAGAGCCTGCTTCAGATTTCTCTCTGCACCACCTCCGTGTTCTCTGTCTCTCTCAAAATAAATAAACTTAAAAGTAGCTATCTAGCTCACAGAAATACCCAAAATGTTTTAGCTATTGATAAAACCCTAAAGAAGGTATGTGTTTGGGTTGAGACACTTACTAAAAGAAGGAAAAATAAATCTTAAATATTTACAATATGAAACAAAACAAAAACCAAAGCACCATGATAAAAAATGCTGGTACATCAGAGAAGACAGAATAGGACTGGGTGGAGTGTTACTCAGCACTGGAGAAATAGGACATAGCGAAGACCCTTGTGGACCATACTAAGTACAATCCCACCTGGCCCTGCGTTGTGGGGAGGAACTTTGGTAGTTAGGTGACACATGAAATGTCTGCTTCCTGGGCCAAATTTGGTTTAAAGCACAGTCTGTGTCACACACCCAGTGATCCATCCAAGAACAAGGACTGCAGCCTAAATTCCAAATACCAGAGACTGAAACCTCAGCCTTGCCTATAGGAACACCTGCATCTTTGAACCTTTATCATGTTTTGTACGGGTTATTCTCTATATGAACTTATTGCGGTAATAAAACAATTAACAAAACAGCTTACATTTGTATTTTCTGTTTCCTACCTGTCTGCCCCATATTTTTTCTTCTCAAAATCCATTCCTTTAAAAAAAAATCTGGGGCACCTGGGTGGCTCAATCCGTTAAGCATCCGACTTCAGCTCAGGTTGTGATCTCGTGGTTTGTGAGTTTGAGCCCCGTGTCAGGCTCTGTGCTGACAGCTCAGAGCCTGGAGCCTACTTCAGATTCTATCGTCTCCTCTCTCTGCCCCTCCCTGCTCATGCTCTCTCTGTCTGTCAATAAAAAAGCGAACATTAAAATAATAATAATTAAAACAAGTCTTTTGGAGAAGTACATGTTAGCTAGGATTTGTTCCAATCTACGGTTGAAGATGGACTATCACTTGATCTTGATAAGGGTGGGGAGGGTCAATCCTTGAAGTTAGTTTCTGTGGGGTATAATAGATTGTTCTACTCACTAAAGTATTTCTTGCCCATCCTGCAATCGTCATGCATGGACGAATATTACTCAGAACTGCATGTCAGGAAATGGATGGTAGAGAAACATTTGGATTAAATCTTATTACCAACCAGCTAAATACTTTGTTTAGGCCCTCATATTATTAGAATGTTGCTATAGAGTGATCTGGGCCTTGGGTCTCAGGTGGTGATGAATACATAGAACACCTTTTTCTTTTTTTTTTTCCAGTTAACATTCTTTATTTCCTATTTATTCTGGATCCTTCACTTCTTTCCAATGTTTAAAAATTTAAATCCAAGTTAGTTAACATATAGTCTAATAATGATTTCAGGAGTAAAATTTAGTGATTCATCATTTACAGATAACACCCAGTGCTCATCCCAAAAAGTGCCCTTCTTAATGCCCATCACCCAATTAGCCCATCCCCCCACCCAATCAGTACCCCACCAGCAACCCTTGGATTGTTCTTTGTATTTAAGAGTCTCCTATGGTTTGTCTCCATCTGTTTTTATCTTATTTTTCCTTCCCTTCCCCTATGTTCATCTGTTTTGTTTCTTAAATTTCACATATGAGTTAAAAAACGTATTTGTCTTTCTTTGACTTATTTTGATTAGCATAATACATTCTAGTTCCATCCACGTTGTTGCAATGGCAAGAGTTCATTCTTTTTGATCACCAAGTAATATTCCATTGTGTGTGGGGGGGGGGTGGTATATATACACCACATCTTTATCGGCTCTAGGCTGTCGTCCTCCCCCCCCTTTTTTTTTACTGCCTTGTCCCAAAAGGATGCTCTAAAGATGAAAGGTGGTCTTAAAAGGGAAGATGAAACTTTTTGAGCAGCAGTCTTTCCTCCATATGATCCTAATAAAGTCTTTGAAGGAATTTCATTTAGAAACCCCATTCACAACTAAGTGAATTAATTAAAAGGGCACCATTTCCATCTCAGCTGCACCTCTGGCAACTTTCTCTTGCTCCTTCTCAAGCATCCATCAGGGCTGCTACTGAGTAGTAGAGGGGACTGGCCTGTGGGTAACCTAGGCTCTAGCCTGCTCTGCCTACGGGTTGCTCTGGGTCTTTAGTCCTGTGCCTCCTTAGCTTCATCTTTAAAGCAGCATATTGAGCTTGTTAAAAAAAAAAAACAAAAAACTTACAGTTTTCTTCCAGCTCTGAAATTTCTTTCAATTTTTTATTTTAAAGCTAAAAGTAGGTGTCTTAAGGAAAGTAAAATAGAAATAGTTCGTATTCCTGGGATAGAATAGAAACAGGTAAATGATTTTCAAGGCATACCATTCTCTTTAAGGACATTTCCGTAAACAAGAGGCACAGGGTACAGTGGGGGTTCAGAACACAGGCTTTGGAGTTAGACCTGGGTTCATACTTGAGCCCTGTCATTTTTATGCAAACTTGGTCATACCTAGCTTCTCATGGCCTCACTTTTCTCAACTATAAAGTTGGATTGTCCTCAGCAGGAAATGAGATCTACTCAGAAAGCATGTAGCACAGTGCCTGCTACACAGTAAGTGCTTGATCACCTAGTAACAGTTGTTACTAGAATAAACATTATTTTTAAAAAACTGTAGTCCCATGAGGTATAATAAAACCTAAGTTTAACAACATAGTTCGATTGTATTTGGAAGAAGATGCCCAAAGACATATGGGAAAATAGCAAATCTGAATTCCTTCAGAATATAAAAATTATGTCCCCCCATTAGGGCCCTCTGCTTTAATTTTTTTGACAGTTATGGACGTAGGTGGTGGTGGTAGTTCGTATGTGTACGTTTTGCTGTTAACTTTGTTTTGTCTTCTGTATGTCCATGGAGAAAACTAGAAAATATTATGTAAGAGCATTCAGATAAGCTCAAGTTCTCAAAAAAAAAAAACATCTGGAGATTATTTCATAGCAAGTGAGAAGAAGATAGAACTTTTCCCTTTATTTTAGCCCACTACAGTCTAACTTATTTTTAAAATGGCAGATGCTTTCAAAGCAAAGCATGATATTTTAAACAACTAGTCGTGTCTTTTGTAAGTTTAGGGCAGTTGCTGATTTTAATTTTCTTAAATCTTTAGGTGAGTGTTGATCCTCTATAGCTTTAAGCAGCCTGTTAGGTTTGGAAGTATTAAAACTTGTCCACTTTTCAGTAAGTTATTGTTCACAGTAATTTTTACATACTATGTAAGTTTTCATTTTGTTGGGTGTTTTAAGTTGGTTGTATACATGCTTCATTTAAAGAGGGATTGAGAAAAGCTTACTCAATACTTAACGATTCAAAGACTTGTGTTTTGTAGTTACAATAGCATCCAAGACCTTCGTGTCCTTGAATAATTAAATATGCTAATGTTTTATGAAAACAGTTGCTGGGAAAGATTGGCATCATTGAGGTTGGGGTTCCAAGGATTCTTCATGAATGTTCTCAAGTGGTTCCTGGTACTTGCCTTTGGCAGTGTGGTGGACACTTAAAGAATGCTTTTACCCCGACCTCTGCCCCCGCACCTGTCAGTTCTTTGGTCAGGTATGATCTCTGCACAGGGGCCCATCCTCCCCACCCCACACAGAATAGTGCCTTTCTTTCCTCACTGCCAACTTTCTCTTCTAACTAGCTTCATTATTTTCTTGTTTATTTTGAGAGATCATGCGAGCAGGAGAGGTGCAGAGAGAGAGAGAGAATCCCAAGCAGTCTCCTGGCTGTCAGTGCAGAGCCCTATACAGGGCTTGAGCTCACCAACCATGAGGTGATATGATCGGAACCAAAATCAAGAGTGGGTCACTCAACCTACATAGCCACCCACGCACTCTGGTTCATTCTTTCTTAAGCTCTTATCATTACTTGATACTATTTACTGCCTGTTGTTTGACTATCTCATTACTACAATGTTACTTCCGTTTGGATGATTTGCTATTAACGTAGCCCTCCCAACCAAATCTAATTTCAGTAGGGAAATTTCCGTGGCCTTACTGCTATTTTTAAACCTAGTTTTTTAAGAAAAGCGTCTATTGCTTAGTAGAAGCTAAATAAATACTTGAGTGGATGTTTTCTTTTCCAAAGAAAGAACAGAATGCAGAACTTAAGTTCACAGTTCTTTTACATTCAAAATAAGTGTTGGATTGATGGGATAGAAACTTCAAATTATAGTATTATCTAATTGGTACCACTGTAAGTTTGTTGGAATATGCTTCAAAATATTATTTCCCCAGAGGATTTACAATAGGTTTTTACAATTATAGAAATTTAGAAATTTCTATAGGACTAGAAATCTGAAGACTATTATCAAAAGAAAATTAGAAATATAGGGGCCCCTGGGTGGCTCAGTCGGTTAAGCGGCCGACTTCGGCTCAGGTCATGATCTCGCGGTCCGTGAGTTCAAGCCCCGCGTCGGGCTCTGTGCTGACTGCTCGGAGCCTGGAGCCTGCTTCGGATTCTGTGTCTCCCTCTCTCTGACCCTCCCCCATTCATGCTCAGTCTCTCTCTGTCTCAAAAATAAATAAACGTTTAAAAAAAATTTTTAAAAAATTAGAAATATAGAAATTATAGAAATTTACAATTTCTATAGGACTAGAAATCTGAAGACTATTATAAAAAGAAAATGTATTGTTCAAAAGCACTTCAAGGGGTGCCTGGGTGTCTCAGTTGGTTAAGTTTCTGACTGTTGATTTTGGCTCAGGTCGGGAGCTCACCATTCATGAGTTTGAGCACCATAAAGGACTCTGCGCTGACAGTGCAGAGCCTGCTTGGGATTCTCTCTTCTCTCTTCTCTCTCTTTCTCTTAAAATAAGAAAAAAAAAAAAAAAAAAAAAATTAAAAAAACTTCAAGTTCAAAGTCATTATTCTCTAGAGTGAGACTTCCTTTTTTTGCCTATGATGGAGGAAGTAGATTTGTAATATTATCTGTCAACATTTTCTGTTTTGACCATTTCTTTGATACATGGTGGAACTGTAGGAGGAGTTTCAGCAACACTTCCTGTGGGTAGGAGTATATCCCGGTGTTTGTATACAAGAATGCTGTATAACCGATACTAAAGGCCAAAAGAAAACTAGATTTGAGCATTGTTTATGCTGTCTTTGTGGAATCAGTAAAACTTTTGCTTTCTTTCTCCTATGGGAATTCCAGATTGAAGTCCTATTTATTTCAGGGTTTATTGTTTTTCTATTTCATGAACACTTCTCCATTTACATTGGCTCAAAAAAAAAACATTTCATGAAAATATTCTCCCCAACAACTGACAAAGAAGAACAAAGAGAAATTAAAAAGAAGCCAGTGCCTTGATCATCTGAGACAGAAAGAGTCATGGATATATCCGGGGAGGGGAGCAGAAGGGAGGAGGGAGTGAGCAAAAGAACTCTGCCTGTTGTCAACCTGAGTGAAGATTGTGCAGGGGCCAGAGTGTGGTTTGGGTCCAAAACAGGAAGAAACTTAGGAGCCTGAACATTACATGAATTAGAAAACAGGATGAAGCCTGGCAGTAGTGAAGGACCATACCTAAAAAGAACCTGGTCGACATTTATTGCTGTAAAGCTGGCCTTGTTGGAAGCCCATGACGAGGAGAGCAAAATAGATTGGGAGTTGGGGGTAATGACGAGGTCCAAAGGGAAGAAAATGGGTGTTAGTGGAAAGTAGGGATGGGTAGAACAGCACCTGAAAATACAGAAACAAATCTCTTCAAAAGTAGTCCCAACTCATCTGCCAGTGTATTTTAATCCTGGCATTCTTTTCACAAATCCCATCTGGTTATAAGGAATACTTCCTAATCCTCTCTTTATGATCATAGAGTTTAGCAAAATGGGTATTGGTGACAGGATATAACTTCACAACCACAGTTCTCTATCAACACCATATTTGAGATGCCCGAAAATCATTATGTTGATGATGGGGAAGATAGCTAATGAATCTGTTTCAGCTGCATGGGTGGATGGATGGATGTTTTGATTATAAAAAGAATCATCACCAGCCACCTGGGTGGCTCAGTTGGTTAAGCATCCAATTCTTGATATCAGCTCAGGTCTTGATCTCAGGATCATCAGTTCAAGCCCTACATTGGGTTCCATGCTGGCTATGAAGCCTACTTTAAAAAAAAAAAAAAGAATCATCACAACTTTAATTGATACCCATGTTAATTACATGAACAGAGCATAGAGTTCAGGAGTATTAAAATGTCTAATCACTCATCCTGGAATCTTGTAGATCCTTAGGAGTAAATTAATATTCAAATCAGAAGAAAATAACTTATATTCATGATTTAAAAAAAATCTGTGTTGTCTTTATGAATGTATCTTTTATTGTCTTTGCTTATTTCATATATCAGTACTTTTGAAAATTTTTTTTCAATTTGACAGTGGGCTAGAGGGTACAACAGTAGACCAGTCAGAAAGGTAACAGAAAATTTGAGTATCAGCTATTTCCACCTTTGTGAAATTGGCAAGCTTCTTTTTGCCGGTTGGATTTTTAGGTTCATCTTTAACTACTTTCTGTTCACTGATATTAATTAATCCCTAGCTGTCTTTAGTATTTGCCACAGAAAATCCCTTTCCATTCCTTCTCTCAATTCCATCTCTACCCTGACAAAAACACCTGTTCTAATAATTTTTGTAGTGATCTTCCTGCACTCACCTGTTTTCCAAAACCAATCAGGAAATTTAGGAGTACTATTTATATTTTTACTAAAAAAGTTCTAGTGCTTTTTGTTGCTAATGGGATGAGATTCACATTCTATATCCTTGCCTTCAAATTCTTCAAAAATCTGGCCCTATCTGATGTTTCTGTTTCTCCTTTTAGTGCTCCAGGCAAACCCCCAGCTTCAGCCAAATCAGTCTGTTCATATACCCAAACATGCTTTAACTAACTCAGTCCTATTTCTTCTCCTGGTACTGGTCCAGTACTAGGTTATCTGTTTTCTCACATTAGTACAGATGTGCCAAGAAAATTGGTTTTCTCTATAGTCTTTCTCATGAGCAGATGGTCTGCTGACTGCCAACTAACTTTGTCCCTCCCCGCACCCTGATTTTGAGGGAACTGGTCATCATTTCACTGGTTTACTTGCACCAGAAGACTGGGCTTTCATTCTGTCTGCCTACAACCTTCCTTATTTAAAACTCTTTAGTCAGCCGAATCTGCCTTTTGTTCTATTGGAAGAGATATGCTTATTGAGAAAATTCATTCTTTGTACATATGGTAGGTTGATTGTGAAAGTGGACCCAATATATGGACTCTCTATATCTTTTTTTTTTTTTTAAGTTTGTTTAATTATTTTGAGAGAGAGAATCCTGAACAGTCTTTGAGCTGTCAGTGCAGAGCCTGACGCGGGGCTCGGTCTCATGAACTGTGAGATCATAACCTGAGCTGTAATCAAGAGTCTGATGCTTAACTGACTGAGCCACCCAGGTGCCTCCTAAACTATATCCTTTGTCCTATATCTATGTTGTTCCTTCCAACGTTGGGCTCAGCCATGTGACTTGCTTTGGCCCCTGGAACAGTAGAAACTGGGCATAAGCAGAGGCTTGAAAAAGCACCTGTGCATTTTCACTTCTTCTCTTGCTCTCTGCCTTCATCGTGAGATGACCTATGGGTTTGACTGTCAGAGGAACAGAAATGAATGAGCCCAGTTTTTCTGGCCAAGGTCTCAGACATGAGTGAGCCCAGACAGAATAAACGAAGCTGGCTAGCCAATTTGTAGCTGACCATAGGTCAAGGAGTGGGTCATGTAGAGCCCTGATCATATCAGTAGTAATGCTCAGTGAATGATAGGTTTATGAGAAATAATAAATGCTTGATGTGTTAAGGTGCCAAGTTGAGGATGATATGTTACACTGCAAAGGCTGATACTGTGCACTGTTGTCTTGCTACTAAATCCTGTTCACTTTTTTCTTCTATAGATCAGATGCACAGAATTGGATTAGTCATAATCCTTTGGCCCGTGCAGTATCCCATATTGATCTATACATGTAATAGTGTATGTAATCTTTCCTGTATAATATGCCTTTCTATAAATATACTATGATTTATGCACTTTATCATAATGGGCATTTAAGTAGTTTCCAGATTTTGGCTGCTTCAGGAAGTGCTACTATAAACATCTTGTGTTTATCTCTTGGTACATATATTTTCTTTCTCTTTAGTGTGTACCTAAGAGTGAATTGATGAGAATGTAAAAGTTCTCTTTACAAGATAATGCTAAACTTTTTCAAGTTTTAACAACAGTTGTAGCAATTTCCTCCAGTTGAATGTGAGATTGTTTTGCCATCTTTGGCTCTTACCACATAGTACCTTCTTTTGATAGTTAGATTTTCATATATTTTATGTGTATAGCTGTATTATCTCCTGAAGGTAGGGAAGGTATACTTTTTCCTTTGTTACTTTGCCCACACACTTCAGAACATAGTGGATACAAATTAAGTATTGACAACTGGTTCATTTTTATGTACTTTCAAATTAAGAGGCAATATAAAAATTCCTTGACCTCATGTTTCCACTTCAGACTGATGTGGGCATCCCGAATCTGTGCTCATAGATAGCCTGAGAGTGTTCTGTTATAGAATTATAACCATTCACACTCTCTCCAGTTGGGATTAACACCTTGTAGACTGGCGCTTCTTAGTCACCATTGTTTGACCCGATGCTTAATACAGGCATGGTTTCATCAAGTGATTTATTGATAACCATGTGCCAGATTCTGAGCCAAAGAATGGATGGGTGCAGTTTGTTATAAGAGTAGTAATTCTTTGGGTGCTTGGCTGGCTCAGAGCATGCATCTCTTGTGCTCAGGGTCATGAGTTCAAACGCTCCATGTTGGGAGTAGAGTTTACTTTAAGAAAAAGAGTAATACTTAAGAAACATTAATCAGGAGAAATACATTAGATACAGTGGAGCTAATTCTCCCACTGAATTAGAACAGTTGTTAACCTAACAGTATAGACTTAGAAGATGAAGAGAACCGTAAAATGGAAAACAAGCTGGCAAAATATATAGAGAATGTAATGGTCTTACAGATGATTGCTTCTTCCGTGACTTTGACATCCCAGTTGACAAGATACAAATAAGTGATTCACAGAATCTATTTTAATTGGTGGTTTGAAGCTGTTTCCAAAAGCCCTTATATCAGAATTCAAAAACACTTCTAAAATATGCAATTTGAGGTGGGGGGGGGGCGGTGGTGCCTGGGTGGCTCAGTCAATTGAGCTTCGAACTCTGATTTTAGCTCAGGTCATGATCCCGGCATCATGGGATGGAGCCCCATGTCGGGCTCCACGCTAAATAGAGAGCCTGTTTAAAATTTTCTGCCTCTCCCTCAGCCCCTCTTCTCTGCTCACACACATGCATATTCTCTCTCTCTCTCAAAAACAAAAAAAATTAACTTTTTATTCTTTGTGGGTATTAGTATGCACACACAAGTGTTTAGCTTGATTGAGTATAATTTTCATTGGTCACTCTGCTCTGAAAGCACAAGAATATGAGTATTTGGGAATAATATCTGTTGACTGAAAAATATTGTCCCAGTAGGTAATGGTAGTAAGAATTGTGCTTATGAATTTTTATTAAACGAAACAAATTTTAAAAGGATGAAAGGGCTCAGCTCTTTGCATGAAATGTGAAAAGTGATAGAGGAGGAAAGCTGATCAAACCTGAGTCATCCAGATTTCTAGGCTGATGGAGACTATAATAACCAAGGCAGAAAAAATGACTAGGTGAAGGGAGTCCAAAGGTACAAACTTCAAGTTATAAAGTAAGTCATGGGAATGTAGAATGTACAGCATGGTAACTGTAGTTAATAATACTGTGTTGCAAATTTAAACAACACCTAAGGGAGTAGATCTTAAAAATTCTCATCACAAGAAAAAAACAATTTCTATGTAGTGATGGCTGTTAACCAGACTTGCCATGACTATTTCGTAATATGCACAAGTATCGAATCATTATGTTGTACACCTAAAACTAAAGTTTTAGGTCATTTGTACCTCAATTTAAAAAGTAAGGATTGGACCTGAAATGAGTAAAGTAGTATAAAATGAATAAGATGGCTACAAAAAACAAAAACAAAACCAATACTGTTTCAGTTGTAAATACTGCAGAGAATATGGATAAGGTTGTTGTGCTTTGCCATACCAGTGTTTGCTTTGGACACAAATTGGGTTTTTTTTTTTTAGTTATTTATTTCTGAGAGAGAGTGAGTACGAGTGGGGAAGGGGCAGAGGGGAAAAGAATCCCAAGCAGCCTCTGTGCTATCAGTGCAGAGCTCAACCCACAGCTCAGTCTCACTGACTGAGATCATGACCTCAGCTGGAATCACGAGTTGGTCATTTAACTGACTGAGCCACCCAGGCACCCCACAAATACATCTTTTTATGCAGAGGAAAAACAAGTTTCCCATATGTTTAGTCTTTTCCTTGACCTTAAATAGGATGCAACTGTGGACATTTTGTTTATAGTTCCAAAACTTGCACTTGGTTACAGATAACTATGCATTGTTCACTCAGAGGTTTAAACTTTCGACTTACTGAGTATATCTGAGAGAATCAGAGTGTTAAGTTACATGTTATACCGTGTAAGTTTAAGATATTTTCATATTACAGTAGTAATATATATTACAAAAAAATGATTTGTAAGAAAAACATCAAAAAGGAGATAAAAGTTTACTTCATAATCCTTTAAAAATTTAGGCATTTAAAAATTAAAAGTCTGTCTCTCTGATCCTATCAGCAGCATTAATGACTTGAGCATATATTTTCATATTAACATATTCAATTTAGAGTAGTTTTAGATGTCTCCTTTTCAGCACTGATATTTCTGCTATTATCAACCACTTTAATGTTCTATCATTAAAGTCCTAGCATGAATAAATGGGTTAAAAAATATTTCTTAATTAAAATTATTCCCACAACTTGATCAATTGGTTGTAATAAGTTATAAAAAATGAAAAATTGAACTTTGTGATACAGAGTACAAATTGCATTAGTGATTGATAGGTAATATGCATGAAATGAAAAATTACTAGGCAGGGAGGAAAAAGTGTTTATCCTGCTACCAAATTCTCGGTGAATAGAGTATAGCTGTGATCATCCCTCTAATGTTTCTCATAGTAATTGACAGGAAGAGGTATGAAGAATCATGAGACCTTAATAATATGCCTTGCCATTTTAATTGCTGAGACAAGTAGGAGAATCTTAATTGCCAGGGGACGCATTACTAATTAAAGTGTCATTCTACATTCATTCTGAAATAATTAGTTTGAATATTTGTAAGAGCTGAGATATAAATTTAGTTCCAAATTCAAGAACATACCCACAACAGACTTTGTTAAAATGATCTATGGTTAAGAAAGGTTAACAATCATAAAATTTTTAATGTTTCTTTAATTTGGTACAATTTAATTTTTATTAGATTATTGAACTTGAAAGAATGGAGTTCATAGTATCATAAAACTTAGTATGGTTTTTAAATTGCTATAACACCGAGTTAAATTCCTGAATTCCTTTTGAGATTTATGAGATGTTGGTATTTTGTTTTGGTGTTTATCACAATTTGGGAAAAACCTTTAATGAATAATGATGTCAACATATAGTTACATTATAATGTATGAATTGTTCTGTTATCACTACGTGGCAACTTACAAATGTAGCCATGATTCAGTGGACTTTTAAAATTCAGGAATAAAGTATTTAAGTTCGAGATTAAGTTGTTAAGACCTGTGTACGTTGTTATATATTCTTCTAGGTCATTCCTTCTTATATTCCCTAATATCTGTTACATTTTACCTATGCAATCCTCTAACGATGAACACCTGAATTGTCTCCAGTCCATCATCTTAATAGATATTAAATAGATCTTTGTTTCTGTCCACTTGTAGGCCTAGTAAGAATTTGTCCACCACATGTAACCAAGAATCAGACATACACATACTTAATTTCGTCAAGTATTCCAGGTTTACTTTCCAGATTATCTGTTCTTCTTTACAGTCCTACATCCCTGTATCCATACCCAAAATTCATATATAGACCTTTCTAATTTTTTGCTTTTTCTGATGAGTGTGAAATAGTGTTTGATTATATTTAATAAGCTTGAATATCTATTCCTATGTGTTTCCACTAGTTAGTCTTCTTTTCTGATTCATATGTTCCTCTCCTCTGCCAGTTCACTTGAAAATATTTTTCATTGTTGTAAAATGTTCTTTCTCTCTATCAACATTGTCCAGTTCAACTTCAGTGATGGAAATATGGACCTGGACTATCCAGTAGGTTAAACCACTATGAAGCTAAGTTGAATTCCTAAATTTCTTTCTGGAGTATTGGTATTTTTTCATTATTGTGTTTCAGGCTTATCACAATGTGGGGATGATGTGATTTTTGAACACTTGAAATGTAGCTAGGAGCCAATATTTTTATTTTATTAATTAATTTTTGTTAATTTAAATGTAAATAGCCACACTTGTTCATTCTGCTGGACAGAGAGATTTTAGATAATCTTTTGTTGGCTTCAGCTATGACAGATAGCCTCTTACCTTTAATCTTCTGAATAACCTTCTTGAACAGAAATGCTTAATAGTCAAATCCATCAATTTTTTTTCCCATGTGTTTGTGCTTTTGGAGTTGTTTTAAAAGTATCCTTCATCTCTAAATCCCGGGAATAATCTTTCATTTTCTTCGTTTGGTTTTACAGATTTATCTTTAATTTTTAAGTCTTTAACCCATATAGAGCTTGCTTTGGAATATGGTATGAGAAAGGCCTCCAAATTTTCTCAAAAAGCCAGTTTTCCCACATTGCATGTGGAAGGCAATCCGTCCTTCGACCTTTGCTTTTGTGGTATAAGCAGGGTATTGATTGTAGTAAGCTAATCTGACCACTTGTCTTTTTCTGTCCTCTGCAAGGAGCCATTTTTTTCTTCTTAATTTAGTGTCCTTTCTCTTTTTTTTATTCTATGGGCCAGTGCCTCTAGTGTTGTGTTAGTTAGAAGTGGCAGTGGGCAAACTGGCTTTTTCCCAGTCTTAGAGCTAAATCTATTAGTCAGGATTGTCCAGAAAAACAGAACCAGCAGGATACACACACATGTGTGTTTGTATTACATATATCATAAGGGATTGGCTCGTGTGATTATGGAGTCTGGCAGTTCCAAAATCTAGAGAGCTAAGATCTGAAAGCCACAAGTTACTTTAGAACCAGGAAGAACCGATGTCCCAGTTTAAAGGCCATCAGACAGGACTTGATGTTTTATTTGAAAGAGGATCAGGAGAAGTGGGTCTTACTGGAGGGAGGGTCAGCTTTTTGTTCTATTCAGGCCTTCAACTAAGATGAGGTCCACCCACTTTCAAGAGAGCAGTCGAAGGGCTACCAATTTAAATGTTAATTTCATCCAGAAAAAATCCTCAAAGAAACACCCAAAATAATGTTTCAGCAAATATCTGGGCACCCCCCGGGGCTCAGGCAAGTTGATCCATAATATTAACCATCACCATATCTGAAATTTCTTTCATTAGGCATATTTGCTTTATGTTCTTGGTATGCAGCTTTACTAAATTTCTTAAACCAAACATGGTTGAACTTTATCAAATGCAAACACTTTCTCCTATCACGTTAGTAGTACTATTTTTCTTCTTTAACCATCTGTATGGTGATTTACATTGGTGGGTTTTCTGACGGTAAACCATCCTTACATTCATAGATACAATGTTTTGTTAAAGTTATTTTAAATTTAAATATTTGCAGCATTGGCAAAGACACGGATTACCAAATTCATGATCTGTAAATTGAAGACAGTTGATAGCATTCATACACAGATACTTAACAAGTTTAACAACTGTAGTTGGCCTCGAAAATGATGTCTACCTAACAGTGGGATGAAAGAAGAAAGAAAATGTTTTCTTGTTTTAAAGTTGGAATAGATACAGATATTTTATGTGACATGGCTAGAGCACATATCATGTTACAAGCACATTCTTTCTTATCTAGCCAAAAAAAATTTCACAGATGTAAAATATTCAACATTTGTGCCATGGGTTTTAATTTGTAGGCCACAGATTTTGAGGGGAACAGTGAATCTGTCGGATCTCTAAGTTTATTCTCCGCAGAGTTTATTGAACTTCCTTGGTGTGTAAACTAATATTTCTCATCAAATTTGGGAAGTTTTTGGCCATTATTTCTTCAAATACTATTTCTGGCTTTCCTTCTGAGACTTCTGTTATGTGTATGTTGGTTGCTGCATGGGACTCCACAGATCTCTCAGCCATTTGGTGCTCTGTTTTTCCTCCCCTCTCCATCTTCTTCTGTTCCTCAGACTGGGTAACCTCAATTACCTATTTTAATGCCTATGGATTCTTCTGCCAGCTCAACCTACTATTGAGTCCTTGTAGTGTTTTTCTAATTGCTTTTACTTTGAAACTCCAGAATTTTTTTAAATAATTTCTATTCCCTTATTGATGTTCTCTTTTTGATGAGACAGTGTTTCATAATTTTCTCTCTAAACGACATTGTCTTTCGTTCTTGAAAATATTTAAATGTTTAACATTGTCTTATGTCTTATGTCTTACTCTGTAGAGATTATATTATGACAAAATTTGTGTCCGGAGAAACCCAATCACAAACATGATTTCTATGAGAGCACGTTGCCCTATTACAGGTTTTCTCCCTTTCCACAATAGTGAGAGGTAGTCTGGAATTTCTTCTTCTTTTTTTTTTTATTTGTTAATTTCTCCTTTTAATTCTATGATTATATATTTGAAGTGATGTTAACTGCTGATTACACATTTTTTAAAATTTTTTAATATATGAAATTTATTGTCAAATTGGTTTCCATGCAACACCCAGTGCTCATCCCAAAGGATGCCCTCTTCAATGCCCATCACCTACCCTCCCCTCCCTCCCACCCCCCATTAACCCTCAGTTTGTTATCAGTTTTTAAGAGTCTCTTATGCTTTGGCTCTCTCCCACTCTAACCTCTTTTTTTTTTTTTCCTTCTCCTCCCCCATGGGTTTCTGTTAAGTTTCTCAGAATACATATCAGAGTGAAACCATATGGTATCTGTCTTTCTCTGTATGGCTTATTTCACTTAGCATAACACTCTCCAATTCCATCCACATTGCTACAAAGGGCCATATTTCATTATTTCTCATTGCCACGTAGTACTCCATTGTGTGTATAAATCACAATTTCTTTATCCATTCATCAGTTGACGGACATTTAGGCTTTTTCCATAATTTGGCTATTGTTGAGAGTGCTGCCATAACATTGGGGTACAAGTACCCCTATGCATCAGTACTCCTGTATCCCTTGGGTAAATTCCTAGCAGTGCTACTGCTGGGTCATAGGGTAGGTCTATTTTTAATTTTTTGAGGAACCTCCACACTGTTTTCCAGAGCAGCTGCACCAGTTTGCATTCCCACCAACAGTGCAAGAGGGTTCCCATTTCTCCACATTCTCGCCAGCATCTACAGTCTCCTGATTTGTTCATTTTGGCCACTCTGACTGGCGTGAGGTGATATCTGAGTGTGGTTTTGATTTGTAGTTCCCTGATGAGGAGCGACGTTGAGCATCTTTTCATGTGCCTGTTGGCCATCTGGATGTCTTCTTTAGAGAAGTGTCTCTTCATGTTTTCTGCCCATTTCTTCACTGGATTATTTGTTTTTTGGGTGTGGAGCTTGGTGAGGTCTTTTAGATTTTGGATACTAGCCCCTTGTCCGATATGTCATTTGCAAATATCTTTTCCCATTCCGTTGGTTGCCTTTTAGTTTTGTTGATTGTTTCCTTTGCAGTGCAGAAGCTTTTTATCTTCATGAGGTCCCAGTAGTTCATTTTTGCTTTTAATTCCCTTGCCTTTGGGGATGTGTCAAGTAAGAAATTGCTGCGGCTGAGGTCAGAGAGGTCTTTTCCTGCTTTCTCCTCTAGGGTTTTGATGGTTTCCTGTCTCACATTCAGGTCCTTTATCCATTTTGAGTTTATTTTTGTGGATGGTGTAAGAAAGTGGTCTAGTTTCATCCTTCTGCATGTTGCTGTCCAGTTCTTCCAGCACCATTTGTTAAAGAGACTGTCTTTTTTCCATTGGATGTTCTTTCCTGCTTTGTCAAAGATGAGTTGGCCATACTTTTGTGGGTCTAGTTCTGGGGTTTCTATTCTATTCCATTGGTCTATGTGTCTGTTTTTGTGCCAATACCATGCTGCCTTGATGATTACAGCTTTGTAGTAGAGGCTAAAGTCTGGGATTGTGATGCCTCCTGCTTTGGTCTTCTTCTTCAAAATTACTTTGGCTATTCGGGGCCTTTTGTGGTTCCATACAAATTTTAGGATTGCTTGTTCTGGCTTCGAGAAGAATGCTGGTGCAATTTTGATTGGGATTGCATTGAATGTGTAGATAGATTTGGGTAGTATTGACATTTTAACAATATTTATTCTTCTAACCCATGAGCACAGAATGTTTCTGTATTTCTTTATATCTTCTTCAATTTCCTTCATAAGCTTTCTATAGTTTTCAGCATACAGATCTTGTACATCTTTGGTTAGATTTATTCCTAGGTATTTTATGCTTCTTGGTGCAATTGTGAAGGGGATCAGTTTCTTTATTTGCCTTTCTGTTGCTTCATTATTAGTGTATAAGAATGCAGCTGATTTCTGTACATTGATTTTGTATCTTGCAACTTTGCTGAATTCATGTATCAGTTCTAGCAGCCTTTTGGTGGAGTCTATCGGATTTTCCATGTATTATATGTCATCTGCAAAAAGTGAAAGCTTGACTTCATCTTTGCCAGTTTGGATGCCTTTGATTTCCTTTTGTTGTCTGATTGCTGATGCTAGAACTTCCAACACTATGTTAAACAACAGCAGTGAGAGTGGACATCCCTGTCGTGTTCCTGATCTCAGGGAGAAAGCTCTGAGTTTTTCCCCATTGAGGATGACATTAGCTGTGGGCTTTTCATAAATGACTTTTATGAGGTTTAAGTATGTTCCTTCTATCCTGACTTTCTCAAGGGTTTTTATTAAGAAAGGATGCTGAATTTTGTCAAATGCCTTTTCTGCATCGATTGACAGGATCATATGGTTCTTATCTTTTCTTTTATTAATGTGATGTATCACGTTGATTGATTTGCGAATGTTGAACCAGCCCTGCATCCCAGGAATGAATCCCACTTGATCATGGTGAATAATTCTTTTTATATGCTGTTGAATTCGATTTGCTAGTGTCTTATTGAGAATTTTTGCATCCATATTCATCAGGGATATTGGCCTGTAGTTCTCTTTCTTTACTGGGTCTCTGTCTGGTTTAGGAATCAAAGTAATACTAGCTTCATAGAATGAGTCTGGAAGGTTTCCTTCCCTTTCTATTTTTTGGAATAGCTTGAGAAGGATAGGTATTATCTCTGCTTTAAATGCCTGGTAGAATTCCCCAGGGAAGCCCTCTGGTCCTGGACTCTTATTTGTTGGGAGATTTTTGATAACTGATTCAATTTCTTCACTGGTTATGGGTCTGTTCAAGCTTTCTATTTCCTCCTGATTGAGTTTTGGAACTGTGTGGGTGTTTAGAAATTTGTCCATTTCTTCCAGGTTGTCCAGCTTGTTGGCATATAATTTGTCATAGTATTCCCTGATAATTGCTTGTATTTCTTAGGGATTTACTGTAATAATTCCATTTTCATTCATGATTTTATCTGTTTGGGTCATCTCCCTTTTCTTTTTGAGAAGCCTGGCTAGAGGTTTATCAACTTTGTTTATTTTTTCAAAAAACCAACTCTTGGTTTCATTGATCTGCTCTACAGTTTTTTTAGATTCTATATTGTTTATTTCTGCTCTGATCTTTATTATTTCTCTTCTTCTGCTGGGTTTGGGGTGTCTTTGCTGTTCTGCTTCTATTTCCTTTAGGTGTGCTGTTAAGATTTTGTATTTGGGATTTTTCTTGTTTCTTGAGATAAGCCTGGATTGCAATGTATTTTCCTCTCAGGACTGCCTTTGCTGCATCCCAAAGCATTGGGATTGTTGTATTTTCATTTTCATTTGTTTCCATATATTTTTAAATTTCTTCTCTAATTGCCTGGTTGACCCATTCATTCTTTAGTAGGGTGTTCTTTAACCTCCATGCTTTTGGAGGTTTTCCAGACTTTTTCCGGTGGTTGATTTCAAGCTTCATAGCATTATGGGTCTGAAAGTATGCATGGTATGATCTCAATTCTTGTGTACTTATGAAGGGCTGTTTTGTGACCCAGTATGTGATCTATCTTGGATAATGTTCCATGTGCACTCAAGAAGAAAGTATATTCTGTTGCTTTGGGATGCAGAGTTCTAAATATATCTGTCAAGTCCATCTGATCCAATGTGTCATTCAGGGCCCTTGTTTCTTTATTGACCATGTGTCTAGATGATCTATCCATTGTTGTAAGTGGGGTATTAAAGTCCCCTGCGATTACCACATTCTTGTCAATAAGGTTGCTTATGTTTGTGAGTAATTGTTTTATATATTTCGGAGCTTCCGTGTTCGGCGCATAGACATTTATAATTGTTAGTTCTTCCTGATGGATAGACCCTGTAATTATTATATAATGACCTTCTTTATCTCTTGTTACAGCCTTCAATTTAAAGTCTAGTTTGTCTGATATAAGTATGGCTACTCCAGCTTTCTTTTGACTTCCTGTGGCATGATAAATAGTTCTCCATCCCCTCACTTTCAATCTGAAAGTGTCCTCAGGTCTAAAATGAGTCTCTTGTAGACAGCAAATAGATGGGTCTTGTTTTTTATCCATTCTTATACCGTATGTCTTTTGGTTGGAGCATTTAGTCTATTTACAATCAGTGTTATTATAGAAAGATATGGGTTTAGAGTCATTGTGATGTCTGTAGGTTTCATGCTTGTAGTGATGTCTCTGGTACTTTGTCTCACAGGATCCCCCTTAGGATCTCTTATAGGGCTTGTTCAGTGGTGATGAATTCCTTCAGTTTTTGTTTGTTTGGGAAGACCTTTATCTCTCCTTCTATTCTAAATGACAGACTTGCTGGATAAAGGATTCTCAGCTGCATATTTTTTCTGTTCATCACATTGAAGATTTCCTGCCATTCTGTTCTGGCCTGCCAAGTTTCAGTAGAGAGATCCGTCACTAGTCTTATCAGTCTCCCTTTATATGTTAGAGCACATTTATCCCTAGCTGCTTGCAGAATTTTCTCTTTATCCTTGTATTTTGCCATTTTCACTATGATATGTCATGCAGAAGATCGATTCAAGTTATGTCTGAAGGGAGTTATCTGTGCCTCTTGGATTTCAATGCCTTTTTCCTTCCCCAGATCAGGGAAGTTCTCAGCTATGATTTCTTCAGTACCCCTTCAGCACCTTTCCCTCTCTCTTCCTCTTCTGGAATACCAATTATGAGTAGATTATTTCTCTTTAGTGCATCACTTAGTTCTCTAATTTTCCCCTCATACTCCTGGATTTTTTTATCCCTCTTTTTCTCAGCTTCTTCTTTTTCCATAATTTTGTCTTCTGGTTCACCTATTGTCTCCTCTGCCTCTTCAATCCGAGCTGTGGTCATCTCCATTTTATTTTGCAGCTCATTAATAGCATTTTTCAGCTCCTCCTGGCTGTTCCTTAGTCCCTTGATCTCTGTAGCAAGAGATTCTCTGCTGTCCTCTATACTGTTTTCAAGCCCAGCGATTAATTTTATGACTATTATTCTAAATTCACTTTGTTATATTGTTTAAATCCTTTTTGATAAGTTCATTAGCTGTCGCTATTTCCTGGAGATTCTTTTGAGGGGAATTCTTCCGTTTCGTCATTTTGGATAGTCCCTTGAGTGGTAGGGACCTGCAGGGCACTTCCCCTGTGCTGTGGTGTATAACTGGAGTTGGTGGGCGGGGCCGCAGTCAGACCTGATGTCTGCCCCCAGCCCACCACTGGGGCCACAGTCAGACTGGTGTGTGCCTTCTCTTCCCCTCTCCTAGGGGTGGGATTCACTGTGGGGTGGCGTGGCCCATCTGGGCTACTTGCACACTGCCAGGCTTGTGGTGCTGAGGATCATGGTTTATTAGCTGGGGTGGATCGGCAAGGTGCACAGGGGCAGGAGGGGCAGGCTCAGCTCGCTTTTTCTTCAGAGATCCACTTTGGGAGGGGCCCTGCACCGGGGAGGGGGGGGGGGGGTGTCAGACTCGCCAGAGGGATGGATCCGCAGAAGCACAGCGTTGGGTGTTTGCGTGGTACAAGTAAGTTCCAGGAGCTGGTTCCCTTTGTGGTTTCGGCTGGGGGATGGGCGAGGGAGATGGCGCTGGTGAGCGCCTTTGTTCCCCGCCAAGCTGCAAGCTGCGCTCTGTTGTCCAGGGCTCAACAACTCTCCCTCCCGTTGTCCTCCAGCCCTCCCGTTCTCTGTGCAGAGCTGTTAGCTTATAACTTTCCAGATGTTAAGTCCTGCTCGCTGTCCGAACACTCTCCATCCAGCCCCTCTGCTTTTGCCAGCCAGACTCGGGGGCTCTGCTTGGCCGGCGGGCTGCCCTTCCGCCCGGCTCCCTCCCGCCAGTCTGTGGAGGGCGCACTGCCTCTCCGCCCTTCCTACCCTCTTCCGTGGGCCTCTCATCTGCGCTTGGCTCTGGAGAATCCATTCTGCTAGTCTTCTGGTGGTTTCCTGGGTTATTTAGGCAGGTGGGGGTGGAATCTAAGTGATCAGCAGGATGCGGTGAGCCCAGCGTCCTCCTACCTGGAATTTCTTCTAAGGTCTTATTATCCCCTCATCCTCAAGTATGGTTGGAAAAGTAAGAGTAAGACTCATAGTGAAAGTTTTGAAAAGTTCCATAAAGGCTCCAAAAAACATGTGAGTCACTTTTGGTGATGTTAGGTTCAATATTGCATCCCATCAACCTGCAATTTTACTGGTATTCTTTAAAACAAGATCTAATTGCCTTGGGATTCTTGTCAAAGTTTTAAATATATGTGTCTTCATCAGTGGTGCAGTTATATTCTTCATTAGTTCTTAAAGGAATGTGTGGTCAATATGAATAATAACTTGTGCCCTTTCTGTACAAGTCTCGTGAACATACTGGGAAGAGTCCTTGACAGCAGCAAGCAGTTATTTAAATAGGACATGTATCCATTATCTCGTAGAGTGTTCTTTATCCGTTATTTATTTATTCATTTTGAGAGAGCGTGCATGCGTGCACATCGGAAGAAGGAGAGGAAGGAGGAGGATCTTAAGCAGGCTCCATGCCCAGCGCTGAGCCCGACACAGGGCTCAGTCTCATGACCGCGAGATCATGACCTGATGTGAAATTGTACTGGTTGCTTAACTGGCTAAGCCACCCAAGGCACCCCAGAATTTTACCCTTTTAGACTTCACATTTATTATACTATTAATTAGCAAGATGAAGCATATTATTTCTTATAAAATATGTGACATCAAAATAATGTTACAATTTGATGTGATGTTTTATGTGATTTATATGATGCATTTATATATATCATTTGATACTGATGTCACTATTACATCAATTTGCAGAGAGATTACTGAGGCAAAGGAAGTTAAGGAATTTGATCAGAGTCCTATAACTCGTTAAGTGACTGTGGTTTAAACCTGTTTGATTCTAGAGCTTGTGCCTAAACCACTAGACAGCACTGCCTAATAACACAATACTTCTCAGAAGTGATTACATTGCAAGTTCACAAGAGTCAAATGCTGCGGAAGGCCAGGCAAATCAAATAAATGCATGAAGTCAATTAAGTATAAGGTCAGGAAAAGTGGAATAGTCAGGATCACGGGAATGAAGAGAACATGAAAAGCAATTCAAACTATATATTTTTAATGCGGTGCTTTCAAAGCACATCTGCAGGCCAGATTTGGCCCATAAGGTCACCATTTTGCCTCTCTTGGTTTATAGAAATCATCTCTTTCTGTTCTTACCTTTGAATAATGTTTAAGGCTTTGCTGGCTGCCACATACTCAGAAATAGCACTTATTTTTTAATGAGTAAGGGACCTTAAGGAATTACATATTTTTAAATTGATTTCATTGAGATAAGAGAATGAAAGGAATTTTTAAAATATTTTTTAAACCTTCTTCATATGTTCTTTTAAAATAATGAAGTCCTCATTAATGGACATTGCTGTTACTCTACCATCTAATTAAATGATCTTTTCAGTTGTCACTTTTTGGTTATTTGATAGTAAGGTTTTAGAGGCCTGGCCCTATTGGCTACTGAATAACCAATTGGAAAATCCTAAACATTAGGGTCTTCATTTAGGACATAACCCAGCATTGGTCTAATATTTACCCTCTGAATTGCATCCATCTCTAGACGTGCCATGATGAATACCTTAATTCATAAGTATGTTTTAAGTCTGTGTCTTGGCCATAAATGATATAAGAAGCAAATCTGTATAACATCTTTTAGCCAAGTAAGTAAGTTGATCCCCTCCATGTAGGTATTTTGCTAAAATAACATTTAAGTACTCTGTTGGGAGGGCTTTGTGGAATAGGCTTTTACATGTTAAAAGCTTAGAATTATCCTAGTTCAAGGAATTTACCTCAGTACAAAAGCAAATGGTTTTGATGATTTAAGTGTAAGATTAGGTAACAAAAGTCCTCGCGTTAAAATGCTCTAGAGCTTAGATAAAAATCACAATCATCCTTTTAAAAGAGTTCAATAAATAGAATTTAGAGCATCACATATTCAGACTCCTAAATCAGTGGCAAATTAGGGACTACACAGGGCTGGAGATGTGAATATTCTATAATGAGGATAATAAAGGAGTTGAATGTGATGTGCCTTGGGTGTACGTTAGTAGCTAATTCCAGTAAGAATGCTTTGCAATCATTTGTCGGTTGAGATGCATGTGTTCAGCTAAATGGAAATCTTGGACGTTCTCTCATACACCCCATTATTTGTAATTGAACACCTGATTTCTATCATGCAACAAATTAACATCTGCACTGAATCTGTCTTTTATGCATATGGATACACTGATTAGAATTTTGCCGATAGGCAGACACTTGAAAACAAAAAGACAACATTGTGAAACACTTCCAGCCATAATTTTTGATTACATATTGAGAATCGTTTAATTATCTTACTCCATTTAATTAGCCCTTCTACTTAGGTCAATTGCTTTTTTTATTAGCATGACGTGTTAGCAGTTTGTTAATTGGCATGAAATAACATGAGACTTTTCTGGGTATTTTGTATGAGATCCATATTTCATGTGTGCGGAAGAAATTTAAGGGAAGTGCAGAGAGAGAAATGTCCTCATTAGCCCCCTTCCAGCTTTTACCGGGGTCATTATGTGGTGCCACCAGAACCTGGTTTCTGCCCTTCAGTCCTTGTATCATGTCGAATGAGTTTGTTGGTTTGAGTGATGAAAAAAATTGGAGAGCCTGGGCATACATTTAAAATAGAAGAATCTTTTCTGAAATTAAGATAATGATAAAAAGAAGAGGTGTGTGTGTATGAATTTATATATATATATTTTTTTTTCCATACATATACACATATACATGCATACTGGTAGATGGGAGGGAGGGAGGCATTACATACATGCATGTAAGAAAGTTACTAAGAAAACGATTTAGTCAGTATCTGGTCTTTTTCGCCATTGTTTTCTATTTTAAATAATTTGACATATCAACAGTTTTCCTTTTGTAGCTAACGCCCCCCAGTTTAGTGATTCCATATATACCCTTTGAAGTAAAAAATGAAAGTGTAAGCTGATATGTTTTTAAGAGGAATTACAGAATATAATATGTAAACATCTATGGAGTGTATGTAAAGATATCATATCTAGGAAGAAAGTTTATTTTCTTCCCAAGACTTCCTCTAGGATATGGCACAGACCAGTCTCCTGCGTTGGAGAGACAGGTATGTAGCTGGAGCCCATTTAACCACCTTGCATTATATTCAATCCCCTAGGTACAAATCGTTGTTGTTGTTGTTTTTCCTAAGCCCTAAATTATCACAACTTCGAGGAACTGTGTGATGGCAAGAATGGAGAGCACAGAACAATAATAGTTTTCCTGTTAGTCGTTTCTTTATATTACACTTTTTTCTAAATGAGATTTGTGGTTACTTCCTGCCAACATAAAATTAAAGAACTAAAAAAGATTTTGGGATCATCTGGCCCAATATTAATGTTGTATAAGTAAAACACTGAGGGCAAGAGTGGTAAGTCTTTCTGAAATACGTGCGGGTGTTTATTCAGCTAACCTGTACTGAAGGTATGCTGGGCAAAGCGCCGGTTTGGGCATTCTGGCAAATACGAAGGTAGGTTTTACATAAACCCCCATCCCAGTGAAAATCGGTCCATTTTCCTTTCTTGTTAGTATTTTTTTATCCACTTGGGGGCACTATGATCAAATTTAAAAGAAAAAGTTATTTGGTTTATTTCACTTAGAAAAATTGCTTGGGTAAAGAAATCTTAACTGATTATATACTTTTAGGTAAAAATACATTTTGAAATATATAGGTATGGCTGAGGTTTTTGTTTCTGTTGAAGTTTCAAAACAGATCTGGTCTCTGGACCAGGAGCACCAGCATCTCCTGAGCACTTGCTAGAAATTCAGATGGTCAGGCTTGATCTAGTGACTCTACCTCAGGGCCCAGCAGTCTGTATTTTGGCAGAGATTTTCCTGAGATTTTGTGGAAACTACTGGAAGGGAATACTGCTGCACCGAAGAGAAGACCTCCAAACTTCTTCTGCTACAGTCAGTAGGAAGATCTTCCAGAGATAGGGGTGACTGGATGGTAACATTGGGACTGTGAGTTTGCCCTTCCTGGAGGGATTCCCTCACATCCTTCATACTATGCTAGACCTTAGACATGCCCTAACTCCACCTCTTTTCCTCTCTCTTCCATTGTAGGCACTGCTTCTTTGTTTCTCTTTGTTCAATTAAAGTGGTGTGGAACTTCTAAAAGTCTTTAAGCTGAGGGAGAACAAATGATGGAGTCATAGGGGATATGAGAAGCTTCCTGGAAAGCTTGCCATCATTCTCAGGGCCTCTGACAGTTCACCTACTGTCCTCCACTAGCTGTGTTCCTTCCTCAAGAGGCTGACCTGACTTAGGTGGTACCCTTTGAGGATACCCTACTGTTTTGCTTTTAGTCTTTGCTCCAAATGAAGACTCCTATTTAACACCTGCAACCCAGGGAATGGTCTTCTGGCTAAGTAAGCACTTTCTCATTCACAACCAAGCCAGGAACTGGGACACAATGCCTCTCACCCAATATACAATGAGTGGTCTTGATCTCAAAGACCACATTCTCCATATATACAAGGTAACCTCTTCCATGAACACAATTGTTTTATGTGTATAACAACTGGAGGTTGTTCCTTTATAATTTACTTACGAAATGAATCTTATAGCAAAGCCAAAAATCAACTGAAAATATCCAGTAAAAATTTGTAAGTAATACTGAAGGTAGTTCTTAACATAGTTTTTGTAGTATTATCAGAAGTTGGTTATAAACTACATTTGTTGTAGTTTATAGCAGTAACTATACCTACCTTATAGGATTGTTGTATTAACTGAGATTATATATGTAAAGTACAAAAGCACAATGCCAGGAATTCAATAAATCTCTAAAGATAAAATGTAACCTGTTATAATGAAAACAATGAGGGGCATCTGGGTAGCTCAGTCAGCTAAGTGTTTGACTTCAGCTCAGGTGGTGATCTCACAGTTCAGTTCGTGACTTCGAGCCCCATGTGGGGCTCTGCGTGGAAAGCCTGGAACCTGCTTCAGATTCTCTGTCTCCCTCATTCTCTGCCTCTCTCCCTCACAAAAATAAACATTAAAAAGGAAGGAGGAGGGAGGGGGAAGGGAAAGGAGAAAAGAGAAGAATGAAATGCATTGGGAATAGTTATTTGAAGCTACCATTATAAAATTATTCTATAACAGAACGTATCCTAATATAGTCTGCCATTTTACTTTTTTTTTTACTTTGTTTTTTTACTTTCAGATAGCATCAAAAGGATGCTAGCAGAATAAGTCTCACAAGAAACCATATTTAATTTCAAACTTTATTGATGAACATTCTTTTAGTATTTATTAGAATTCTGTGTTGCTTTTTAGAGTTAATAAATATATTTTTATTTGAGGATTGAGGATCATTTATTTTACCTATGCTTGTCTGTCTGAAAATCTCGGACTTGTACAAATTCTCATGATTGTTCATCTTCACTTTTCGTAATACTTTCTACCTTAGGCTAATGTCCTATGTCTTATGTCTTAAACTATACAAAGTAATTATTAAATATCTCTAAAGAACATTGACTCCAAGATATGTCTCCTAATTTCTGAAGTGAGTTTGTTTTCTTATTTTCCTCTACTTGTATAGCAAAGGAAGGCAGAAAAAAACCCTCTGATAAGTTGAAAGCTATTTGAATTCTTGTCCATCCATTACAGTTACACTGTAATTTATAATAACTTTCTAGTAATTTATGCACCCCACTGAAAGGCGGATACATACGTGCCAGCAACTGAATCAAACCCCAGGATGTAATTATGACACAGACCTTTGAACAGGATTCCCACTTTGTTTTCTTAGGAAAAAATAATATGTCTTCTTAACTGAAAACGAACAAATCTCAAATTTCTTTGCAGTTCTTCTGCTATTTAGGTGGTGCCACCATAAAAAGAATAGGAGAAAAAATATTTAGAGGTCAGTGTATTCCATGTACTGTTTTTTTTTTTGCGTTCTGTTTTATTATTTTGGTTTTAACTATTAAGAAAAATTCAAATATATCTTTGGAATTGATGTAATTCTTTTCTATGAAGTAATCTTGATATTACAAATTTACGGAACAAAATTCTAATCTTTAGCTCTAGCTGGATGGCTACATGGAAGAGAGCCGCTGCTTATATTTGTTTTAAAATTACATGCTGGTGTTTTTTAAATAAATAGTTAAATAGTTATCCATTTCCTCCATTTATATTTTTCTATTTCACGTACACTTTTGCCTGTGAATATATAACTCTCGAATGATTCCATTAAGAAGGGACTACTGAGTTATGAACTGACATGTATTTGAGTACATTTGAAACAATGTACATTAACCTTGGGGGGAAAGGTGCCAATTTCCCCTACTGACACATGCCTTCAAACACAAGAAAGAGAAGGACCGGATTTTCTTCCAAAGTTGGATATTAAAGGAAAGTATCTTTGGAAGAGTTAGTTTTTGTTTGATGGAAGTAGTCATATATTTATCCAGTAGGTGGCGCAAGCATTCCCTGAAAACAGAATCATATTTTCTCCTTTGAGAACTTGGTAATAAAGGTGGCACTATTTAAGGAGTATTAAGGAACCTTCAAGACATTTTCTTTAAAAAAAAAAAAGTGTAAGAAGAAAGGTTAGAAGAAGGTGAAGTGGTAGCTCATTTTGGACATAGCAAACTTGTCAAGACATTTTATCAAATTAATGTAGAAAAACTTTAATGCTTAGTAGTAGATGAATGATCAAAGATATCACTAAGGTCAGTTTTAACCAAAAATATGTGAAACTTGAAATTCTGTGTTTTGTAAATGTCAAAGGTTTTCTTCTCTTAACTATATTGATTTCATTTTTCTTTGTATCTTGCATTCATAGGCAGAAGTCTCATAAATACAGTTTATAGACAAGTAAATAAGTGGAATTCTTAAGCTTTAAAATTAAAGGAGAACAGGAAGCATTTTACAAGCCTAACCCAATGAATCCCAGCTTGATTGTACATGGCCCCCTTAATACTATTGCCTTTATTTTGTTATTCTCCAAATAGATGGAGGTAAGAGAGAAACTGGATGTAAATGTGCATTTTTCATAGTATTCTAGAATTTCGTTTGTTGATAAGTAACAGTTTCCTAAGAACCTAAGGAATTTAGTGAGTGGGAAACATATATGTATGCTACAGAAATATTACTTGTATCTGATGAATGAGAAAAACTAGTTTTGTCGTAACCTGTGCGATATACTGTTATTCTTGATTTTAGAAAAACAGGTTTTTGCCCCACTCTTGGAAAGTTTTTTTTAATGGACAAGTTGGAAAATTCATTGTCACTCCCCTGCACTTGCCAAAGAGTCCTTCAAAAAAGTTAGATTGAAGTATTTTTCAGTATATTCTACTACAACTACTATAATGATGACGATGATGCCTTGATTTACCTCGTGCTTTATAGGTTTGCACTTTATAGTTTCAAAGGGCCTTTACATACATCATTTCACCTGTTTTTGCACTGACCCTGTCTCTTATACTCAAGGCAGACACTGCTACTCCTATTTTATACATGAAAAAAGGGAAAGTCATGCTGGGCACATAGAAGTTAAAGGAACTTAAAAGTTGCATGTGTTTCTGTATTTTTGTTCCCCCTCCCTCCCTCTCTCCCTCCCTCTCTCTGTGAATATTTTCACTTTTTCATCTCTGTTTCGACAAAGCACTTATTGCACACCCCTGATACTTGCTTGCTTCCATGTGGCGGGAACCTCCACGACAGTAATACCCCTGGCTTCTCTCCTATCCGTTTTTGGACTTAGCTGAGTGGTTAGCTTTAAAGCAGGAGCTGGGCATGCATAGATCAGCCCTTTCCACTGTGTCCTTTGAAGGTGAGTTTCTCCCTGAATAAGTCTGTCAGAGGCAGCATCTTCATGCCTCTGGGCATGGACAGGCCTCTCCTGTTCAGCACTGCCTGTGACTGGAGACAATAATGGTGAATGAGGTGATGTTTTTGCCTCTTAACTATATTCTCAGAAGCCAACTTATATTCTCAGAACTTAGGCAAAGAAAAGAGAAATATACTGTATAAAGTATCGGGGCTTCTCAGAGACTCCCAACAATGTCCATATATCAGCAAATTAAAAAAAATAAAAGAGTATTAGTGGAGTTAGGAATCTGGGGGAACTTTGAGATCTTTAGACCTAGAATGTATTCTGTTCCATTTTGACTAAAAGGCCCCTGTGATGCTATGACCTTGAGGCTGTTTCCAGCAGTGGTTCAAACTGTTTTGCCTAAAGTTCAGGAGTCTCTGGGGACCCTGACTGGCCCAGTCAATGTAGCATGTGACTCTTGATCTCAGGCTTGTGAGTTCAAGCCCGATGTTGAGTGTAGGCCTTATTTCAAAAGTTCAGGAGTGCCTTTTTTGGATAATGGGGTGGTGGGTGGACTGGACTCCTACTAAAGTTCTGTGCCTGCTTTCATAGCAGTTGATTTATGCTTCCTTTATGTTTTGATTTTCCATGTTAAAAATTAAACATTAGGATAACATTCTGCTAAAACTATTTGAGTACTTGTGATTAAATAAGTCTAAAAAATAACAACTTTATGAAATATCCAAAGTCTATCCAATGCTTTTTATTTTACTTTGATACATGTTATATAAATTTTTGCTGAAGGTTGATTTTCTTTATGTTCTTATTATAATTATTCCTTATGACAGACCTAGAAACAGCCATTTAGTCATTCCAAAAATGCTTATGGAATATCTGCTATATAAAGGCCCAGTGCTGGGATGGAGTGGTGAGTCATGACCGATGTGGCCCTTGACTTACACAGATTTACGGTCTTGTGCTGGAAATAGACTGATCCAATATGCCTCGCCATAGGCCATGGCAGAGCTATGGAAGAAGTGTCCACATCTTGCCTAACACATGAAATAAAGGAATATGACCTTATTAGGGATATCAGGGAGGGCTTGTGTGGAAGGGTGGTGGCTGAACTGAGAGATGGGAAGAAAGTGGAAAGGTGAGACTCAAGAACTAAATTAATTTAAATTGAGGGAAATTAATGAAAAATGTTAGATGTGTGTGGAACTGATTAGAGGAACAGCGAGAACAGAGTATCTGTGCCGACGAGTACATGGTGTCAAAACCAAGGGAAGTATCTGCAGATCTCAGCACAGGCAGTGGTATTTGCAGATGTGAGCCATCACCGATGGCATCACCGATGCCAAAGCAGGGTATCAGAGAAGGTTGCACAAGAGCAAAGCTGGGTCCTTGGCCTGGAGTATTGGGTTGCTTATCCAAACAATGAGGGCAGGGGATAAGACACTGAGGCCAAGGTACAACGTCAGAACTGGAGTGATAGTCCCTGAAGCCTTGAACCAGAACTCCACACAGTTGTGCTAGACTACAAAGTAGATTGGTCACAAGGCATAACATTGAAATTCAGGTGAGACAGTGTGGGTAGAATAAGGCTATTAGGGCAGGGAATCTGTGAAACACGCCGGGTGTCAGGAGGAATCCAAATGCATTAATAAATGACTCACATGAGGGTAAGTTACTTTAAAGATGGATATAGCTTTCTAAATTTCAGAGTCTTCCGAAAATGTCCTCATTCACTAAGACCAGAGAGAAACATTACAGAGCAAGTGATCTTTCAGAAATCAAATATAATCCATGGAGATTATGATCCAAATTTTACAAAAAACTTTTTATCCCCCAAACATAAGGAATCTGTTGACAGATTCCTACGAAAGCGATGTTAGAAGTGAAGAAGATATTTTAATTATGATTAGGATTTTTGTTAATTCCAAACAGAATGTAAAAACTCAATTGTATAATTTTATCACTTAAAGACTAATTATCAGTATTCTAGTCTGCCTGATTTCCCAAAGTGTATGCTGGAAAACATTACTCCTACAAGATACTTTCTGAAGAAGATTCTATAATTTTGCAGACGCTACACCCGCTCTTCTCCCTTCCCCTCCTGCTTTTTAGTGTCTCTTCCAGGTCTACGATAAGCTCTTACTCATCCTCTCATTCAGAATGCTTTCAGCTTTTTTTAACTGAGTATTTCTCACATGTATTTGCCCACCACATTTGTTCTTTTTTTCGCATAATCCTTCTTTGTATCCAATTCCCAAGACACACAGTGGAAAACACTGAATCTCACATTACCTTCTCAATGATTTTCATTTTCCTTTTTTTAAATTTAAGTTCAAGTTTAAATAGACATACAGCATAGTCTTGACTTCTTTTTTTTTTTTTTTTAAGTTTATGTATTTTGAGAGCGCGCACACACTGAAGCAGGGGAGGGGCAGAGAGGGGGAGAGAGAATCCCAAGCAGACTCCTTGCTGACATGGGAGAGGCGGGGGGGGGGGGGGGCGGGGGGTCTCCATCTCCCGAATTGTGAGATCATGACCTGAGCAGAAATCAAGAGTCCGACGCTTAACCAACTGAGGTACCTAGGCGCCCCATGATTTTCTTTTTAGAGTGTATACAGTTTACAAATGGGCATTTTTTGTGCATATTTCATCTCAGATTTATCATAAATATGAAGAAGGTAGGACAGATATCTCTACTTACAGAAAACCGAGACCTAAAAATTTCTGCTAACTCAGCATTACCTATATCGGATATAGTGTTCAAAAGTGATTATTTTTGCTTTGTTTTGGGAATACTGTGTCGAAAAAGAGAACATATTTGGAATAGTCAATAAGATACAGTTTGTTACATAAAAACCCCTTGCTAAAACTTTTGTTTCATTATTACCAAATCATTTGCACTTTCAGGAAGAGGAGAGTTTAATGGATCTCGCAAAAGTATCTGGGATTGTCTAAGTGAATTATTTCATCTTAATTGGTAGGTGCCCTAGAGCTTTATTGCCAAGTGCAGAGTGTCCTTCCTTTTGGAACGTGTGGTAGATGACCCTCCACCTACCCCAACCCCCCAGATTCACATCTTCCCAGCCTGTACCCTCCTCCACGGAAGATGGAGGTATGGTCTTGACTCTGCAAGTTAGCCTGGTTGGAATAGGTTGCTTAGTACATTATTTGGACATATTTTCACTTATCCCCTTCTGAGATATTTTATAATTAACTTGGAAAGCTAATTTTCTTTAACTTCTAACAAAGCAGTAAGGCTTCTGCACAGGCAGAAAAGTATTACTTATTTTGAAGGACGTTTGAACTGAGGACAAACATGAAGAAACCATGCTTACAAAATCTGCCCTCTGTGTTACAGTATATTAGAATGAGACTCTAACATATTGGTGTAACTTTGTAAAATATGTGAGACCATGATCCAATTAAAAAAGTTTTTAAGACTACTTTTCCTGTTGAGATATAAAAGAATACTGCTGATCAGTCATCAAAGATAAATCTAGAAAAAAAACTGCCTTTCAAATAGATTTCTCTGTGCGGTTTCATTTAGGTGGTTTGCCTTGTGCGTAGTTATTTAAACATACTTTTCGAAGAGCTACTGTTATAATTTCCCCAGTTTGGTTTGTTTCTGGGTGACTGTGCATTGCTTTTTATTTTGGACCTCTTTTACAAATGGTCGTTTGGAGTTCTTAATGTCTTACCCGAGGTTGGGGTATCAGTCTTCCCATGTTGGCAGATTGCCTCCGTTCGTGTTCTGTAGTAGGCAATGGCAAACCGGTGTTTAGAAGACAGCTTTCATACATTAGACTGTTACACTCTGATAATGCTGATACAAGCTGAGAGTTAACTCAGGCTTAGAGTAAACTACCAGAAGATGGGACTTAGGAAGAAAAGGAGGGGTGATTGGTTTTATGTTACTAATTCTATAAAGTGTGGTCCAGAAAAGGAGTGGAGAACTCTACATTTTACTCAAGTTTGCTTTTGTAAGTCTGTTTATACAGCACACACATTTCAACTTCTTGTTTAGCTGTAGGAGTTTCATATTTTTCTTTGTTCATAATTTCTCTCAAAATGTTAAGTAGTTTTGTTTGGTGGGGAACCTTCCCTTGCCTCCCCAACCTCATGTACTCTTTCCCTTAAGAATTCAGGAGGTAAAAAGCCAGTATTTATTTCTTGGTTTCTTAATGCCCAGGTCACACTGTTGTCTTGAATCAGTTCTTTCTCTCATCCTTAGCCAAAAGTACCCCCCACCCCCCAAAAAAGGCTTATCTTTCAGGGTTAAATAAAAGAAAGAATGCAGTGAAAGGAAGATTCCTTTTATCCAGGCAGCAGAGAACAGGGAACGTGCCGGATGACTGAAAGTGCCTGAGGGCATTTGGTCCCTATTGGTTTTCACATCAGATGCAGTGGTGCCCACAGATAGCCTGTATTGTTGTCAGTTAAATGGGATCATGAGTGTCTGAAAGGTGTTTGAGAATGAACCGAAAATCATTTTCACAAGTGGATGATTACTTCTGCCACATGTTAACCGAACTCTATCAGAATGGCCCAGATTTTTGAGCCTGCATTAATTGCTCTTTCAACCTTGACTGAGGTTTCTCTTTAAGAAAGCCCTTTCCAGGACTAAACGACTCTATATATTGATTTTTTTTCCCTTTCTGTATTTTTCCTTGAAAAATGAAGCCTTGTAGAAGGAAAGGCTTTATCATTCAACATGTAGATTGATTGTTCCATTTCTTTGAATAAAAAGCTGGACTCAAGTGATCCGACAAAAGAAATAGTCCTTTTTTTCAAGCACCGAATAATTCCCATATTCTGTACACAATTATGTTTTTCAAATATTCATTAGTGATGATTTTTCATCACAAAGTGAAACCATGAACTCCCACAGCATGGACTCAGAGCAAATAAATTGTCATATTCTCCTTTCTATTAGAACTGTATGCCACCACTCTAATTGAAACTTAACTACAATATTTAGTAATATGTTTGGAGAATTTTTGTGTGTTGAAGATGCTTTGAGCAGTCTTTAAGTTAGGTCTTATAAAGTGTTTTTAGAGTGTTTGGATAATTGTTATTGGTTATGTTCTCCCATTTTCCATTTCAAATATGACAGAGAATTTTAGCTGTTTATTTACTAGAATAGGATAGGATATATTGGAGCTCAGACACACTGTGTTACAAAGTTGAGTTAACTCTCAATTTTAAAACCTAACCGAAAAATGAGTTCCTGAAATTTCATTAACTTTTGTGATTATATATTAGCAGAGAATATATACCATTTACAGAAAAATGGTTTAATTTATTATTAAAACTAATTTGGGGGGTTTTGGGCTTACAGGAAGACACATCACAGAATGATATATGTGAATCTACTATTAAAAACCATTCACAGGAGCACTGTGTAAGAACAAGCATTTAAAATAATTTTATCTTACAAGCATTGCAATGTAAACATGTAATGAAATCTAAATATCTCCTTGAAAATGCAGCAAAAATGAACATGTTGCCGATTTTTGTTTGCTTGATGCTTGTTTTTAGGAAACTCCATTTTTTCCAGTCTGTGGTTGAGGTCATTTTCTTGGTAATAATATATATTGTTAATAGGCAGCACATGCCTGAAGAAAAGTGTTTATCCCTGTTGTCATAGAACGTTCTAATGGATTTCATAAAGGCTCTGCTTTTGTTTCTCCACAGATGAAAACTTTTAAAAGCACCTTGTCTTATCAAGTTATCACATAACTCTTTTAAGGATGATAGCGATTCCATAAAGATAGTACAGTTTTTAGTGTTGAGATTCTCTCATAGTCATGACAGGGATTTGGTCCCTGTTGGTTTTTTTGGTCCCTACATAGTTATTGACAGAGAAGATGAGAAATAATGCCCTGTTTTCCTCGTTGATACTAACTTGAGGTTTGCTGTTGCCAAAGTTCTTTAATTTTCTTTTCTTTCTTCATGTGACATTTTCCCTGACAGTATCCACATCGTATTTTAAATATGCAGTCAAAACTCTTGAAAGTGTCACATTTCTTTTATATTTGAGGATAGAGCATGACCAAGAATAGTACCACCAAAAAAAAAAAAAAAAAAAAGATAGTCCTAGGCGAATGAAACATTGATACACATTTAGGTGGGTCTGTGCCTTATTTTCTAGCAATGATTGCTAGGTCTCTTTGGAACAAATAGTACTCTCCATTAGAAGCAGCCCTAGAAGAGGGATTAATTCTTTAAGATTATTGCTGTGTTGATACTGATTTATAAAACCAAATGCTTCAAGGCTTTAACTCTTGTGTGTTAAATCCAAGCTTTGTGCCAGTGCTGTTAATTTCTTTGTTACCTAATCCCCATGTAAGAAGAGAAGATTTTAAAGTTAATCAGGCAATTTTTTGTTCAAAGGGAACAACTTCCTAATACGTTAAGTTGGGTGTATTGATGAAAGCAAACACTATTAAATAGTATCTGAGCAGTTACTCTAAGTAATCCAAAATACTCTAGTTACATGAGTATTATGCTGCATTGGAAATATTTTAATGGAAAAACGTTATATTTAGTACAAATTAGGGATAGAAATCTGTACTTTTCAAATGTGTTATGTACAATAGAATCTTTTTTCCCATTCAGATCATTCTTGGATCAAATTGAATTTTGATTAGATAATTTTTTTTTCTGAAGGCCATACTCTAATACAGGCTTGGAGAATGTGGAATGACCATGAAAATGGCTGATACAGGTATTCCTTCATTTTCTGTCCATTTGTTACTTAGCTGAAATAATTTAACAAGGATGAGTAAAAATGTTTAAAACCAAATTTTGTAGGCTAATGAAAATGAATAATGTTGAAAGCCCCATGGGAGGACAAAAGAGAAAACTAGCTTTTCTCTTTAAAACCTCTTCAAAATAAGGTGAAAAAAATTCACAGTCTGCATTAGGGACTACTGCTGTCATATATATGATATTTTATTGGATAACCTTATAAGTTGTCAAATAAAGCCCAGTTAAATGTGTGTTCCCAGTTTGAGTGGTATTTGGCAGGTCTGATTTACATACCCTTTAAAAAATAACTTTCTTTTTGAGTTAATCACATAGTCAATTGAGAGGAAGCTAATGATTCAGCAGGTTACAAAATAATCAGGGAGAATACGAGTGCTGAGCACACCTGCCAACAGACCTGTAGTACGCTAGCCAAAGTAGTCTGTCTCCAGAATGACAAATATACTTCCTAGAAGAGACTCTCTACACTTTTATGGGGTAGAAGTAGATTTTATAAGGCAGTAAAAAACCAATTCGTTCAAAATTCAGAAAGATATTAATAATAGATTTTTTTTTTTACATTCTGAGCTATTTTTATGAAACGGAAATGGATGACAGGTAAATAGCTTTCAAAGATGTGTTTAATACTCTTGCTAGATTTAGACCTGTCAACGATACCTTCTCCTTTACAGAATTATGCAGTTATAATTGACGTTCCTAATAATGACCCTGAGGTGCCCTAGCATCTTTTCTAAATCAAGTCAACCTGTTGTATACAAAATCCTTAAAAATTCGTTATGGGTATAGTTTCTACATAGAGTAACTCATTTTTCAGTAATTAAGAATACTCAAACATCACTATGTAAATGTAATGAACTGAATCTTAACTGCCTACTAGAGCACAACATGTTAAATGTAACTTTAGTATATTTATCTGAAATAAAGCTTCCTGGGTTTTTAATCTATAAATGAGATAATTTGTAGCCTAACACTCAACATTAAAAACAAAAAAAAACAGGTGAGGAGAGAATGCATATTAATTTTTACAGATGTTTCTAAAAATGGATTATCTGATTATAACCGAATATTCAAATGATTTGGGCTAATTTTTTCCTTACTCTCTCCACAATTCAACTCTTGCGCAGCTAAGACCACCAAACTACAGACTTGAGAATAGCCTTGACACCTGAAAAACCATTGAACTATTAAAGCTGATAGGGGTGCCTGGGTGGCTCAGTTGGTTAAGCGTCTGACTTCGGCTCAGGTCATGATCTCACAGTCCGTGAGTTCAAGCCCCGCGTCGGGCTTTGGGCTGACAGCTCAGAGCCTGGAGCCTGCTTCAGATTATGTGTCTCCCTCTCTCTCTGACCCTCCCCTGTTCATGCTCTGTCTGTCTCTGTCTCAAAAATAAATAAATAAAGCTTAGAGAAGGAGTTCTCCAATGTACTCAAGATACCTATAGACCAAAGAGAAGGATCTTTGTCACTGTATTTGACTTTGTCATACCAGAATTACAATTTATGGATCCATAATGAATATATCCCCCAAATCCCTCAGAACAGTAATTTTTTCTGATTATAAAATAAGAGGTACTCTCATATATTGCTGGTGGTAATACAAAATTGTGCAGCTACTTTGGATAACCAGTTTGGCAGTTTCATACAAAGTTAAGCACACACTTTAAATATAATCCCGTAATCCCACTCCTAGATATTTACCTGAGAGGAATGAAAATATGGACCCACAAAAGACCTGGACATGCGTGTTTATAGCAATTTTGTTTATGATAGCTAGAAAAATGAGAGCAATCCAAACGTCCACCAACTGGTAAATGGATAAACACATTGAAGTAAATTCATACAGTGTAATAAATTCAGCACTGAAAAGAATGAACTCCTGACATAGACAACAGGGGTGAATCTCAAAAGCTTTTTACCAACTGAAAGAAACCAGACGCAAAAGGGTGCGTACTGTATTTTTCCACTTACATGACATTCTGGAAAACACTAACTGTAACGTTAGAAATCTGATCTGTGGTTGCAGAGCTAGGGGATGTGAGGAGGAGACTGATTATACAAAGGCCTCAAGGAAGGTTTGGAGGGATGCAGATGTTCTGTTAGTTCATGGTGGCGGTGGTTACATTGCTATGTCGACACTCACCAAATTATATACCTAAAGTGGATGAACCTTACTGTATGTAAACTATACCAATAAATCTTACTTTAAAAATATGGAAGATATGCTCAGTGTAGAAATTGTGGAAATGTGAAGGCCTAGAGAACAATATGAAGGAGCACCTGGCTGGCTCTTGAGGTAGAGCATGCAGCTCTTAACTTTGAGGTTGTGAGTTTGAGCCCCACATTGGATGTGGAGATTACTTTAAAAAATGAACTTCATCTTTAATCTCACCAGCCCAATATTAACTGCAGGCTTAATATTTTGATTCATCTTTCTGGGTTTTCTTCCCATGCATATACTATAAGCTCATGTGACAGCTTTTTTTTTTTTTAACTTAGCATTGTAATAATTTTTGCATATTATTTTTTGGCATTATTTTTCATGGCAACTTATTCCTTACCGTTGATTCTTAGATGATTTTGAGTTTTTTCTTTTAAACAGTATTGATGAACATCTTGTTCTTCATTCTTTCCTTAATGTTAAATATCTCTTATGTCCAGAATCTACTTTTATACTAGTGAGAAAGCAGCTAGCTAGTACTAGACCTCTAACTCCAGAAATCATTCTTAGAGTAAAAAAAAACCTCAAGTTGGTTGAAGTTAAGTTTAGTGCATTCTTATTTAGTATAGTTATCTTTTCTGATGTATTCATGTCCATTTTATTTCATAAAATTTTTATCTGGCTAATGTGAAAACTGAAGGACAGAAACTGTCATTTTGCTACATAGCGTTTATAACGTTGCCTTTATGCAGTCTATCTTGTGTTGAACGTAATCTGTTTTCTTATGCAGAGAGCAAAACTCTCATGCTTAGCTACTTTCTAGATATGTGTGATCACTTGTGACTTCTGTTGGTAGTTGACTGATTTCCTTCTTACAGGGCAACACCCCCAAAACACCCCAGAGGCCAAATGCTTACCTTGGTTCCATTCTTAAATCATCTCTTATTCAGTTCCTTACATCTCCCGATTTCTAGTATACGCATGTATGTATCCACCCACTGCTCTGCTGTCTTCAGAGAAATCCTACAGTGTCATTCCCAGTATGTTGAGCCCAGATTTTGAGTGATGTTGCCGCTGGTAGTAGTATTACTTGTGTATCACCTTAGCAAGACTTACACTCGCTTGTGGTGTTGATGGTTTGCTTCTCACTAACTGAGATGCTGAGTGAGACGCTGAAGGAGCTGAGAAGCAGGCAGTGGTCACAGGCAAAGGTGATTCCCAATGTCTTCTGTGGCTCCTCAGCAGCTATTCGGTGCACATCTTGCCAGTGCACTTTTATAGAGGGCGTCTGTCGTGTCCACAGTGTCTGGCTCCTGAGGTCATTGCTGTTAACCCTGTATTAGGAGTTGGGGTGTGTGCATTTCAAGGAGAAGGAAATTACGTACAAAAGACAGAAAGAGAGCAGCTAAGCACCTATCACCAGAACCACAGAAGAGAAATTAGAGCCTGGAGCAAAGGTGGGGCAAAGGGTTTTAACAGGACCTCAGGTGGTGATAGTGAACAGGTGAGCACGGTAGCAGTGGATGTCTCTGTCAGGCAGTCACTAAATGAATATCCAGAAGTGCAGGCAGCGTGGTGTCAGGGGTATTGTCAGAGCCGAGTAGAAGTTCACCTAGATAGCGGATAGGTTTGACACAAAATACGTAATTGATTTGGGCAGTTATGGATGATGATTTCCAATGCAAACGTCTAGTTTCTAGTTTGACTTTTAGTAACTGCATCTTTTTTGTTGTTTTTGTTTTTGATTCTGAACATTTAGAACCCAATAAATCAAGCTCATAGATACAGAGAACACATTGGTGGTTTGCTAGAGGCTGTTGGGCTTGGGGTGGGGACAGATGGGGGAAGGGGAAAAAAAAGTAAAGAGTGCCTATTCATTTCTTGCATCACTTTTTAAAAGGGGGGCAAGGGGCGCCTGGGTGGCGCAGTCGGTTAAGCGTCCGACTTCAGCCAGGTCACGATCTTGCGGTCCGTGATTTCGAGCCCCGCGTCAGGCTCTGGGCTGATGGCTCAGAGCCTGGAGCCTGTTTCCGATTCTGTGTCTCCCTCTCTCTCTGCCCCTCCCCCGTTCATGCTCTGTCTCTCTCTGTCCCAAAAATAAATAAAAAAACGTTGAAAGAAAAATTTAAAAGGGGGGCAAAAACGCTTTGCTGTGCAAAAGAGAATTATTTTAATACGACAGAAACTAAAATTTCAAGCTAAGATTTTAGTTTTAAAAATTGTGAAACTCTCAAGACTTTAAGCCCCCAAATAAGTGATTAACTGTAGTGCTTTTTTATCACTCAGAATTGTATATAAATTTAGTTTGAATAGCCTTTACAGTGGTGAACCTTCACTTCAGGAAAAAAAAAAAGGATTATGATAAACTATTGAAAAATCTTATTTTAATTTAACAACTAGGCCTGTATTTATCATATTTCAAACTCTAATGATATTTTCCACTTTTGTAGTAAGTGTGTATATCGTTCCAAGGTGTAATTTTTTTTTCCCATGGTATAATTTTTAAATAGCTCTCCATGACATGCTTATACTAGAGCAATTTTTAATTTCTTCTTTTTCCGCCTTGATAAACTTGATAAGCTTACATCTATATATATTCAGTAAGAATATTCTCAAATGATTGACTCCTTTATTCATTTCAATTCACATTGTTAATAGCAATGCACAGTTCAACATAGTTTTAGCCAGGGCTTTTGTTTAATTACACCATGTTCTCTTCACCTGAACTTCATAGTTAGGAAAATTTGCAGCAAGATACTTTCTGTAAATCAGCTAAACCTCCAAATTATGAGGCCGGCAGAGACCTTAGAAATCAGCAAAGCCAGTCTTGCCATTTATAGTTGAAGAAACAGAAACCGAGATTGGTGCTGGCACAACTTGGGGTCACCCAGCTGGACAGTGACCCTTCACTCAGGTTCTTGACTGTTCAGCCACTTCTTCTGGGGCCCCACTTCTCAGCCACGGTCATCTGAGAGCTGAAACACTGAGTCTTCTAATCCCCAGTTTGTAGTCTTTGTCTATCCTAAGAAGTGTGTCGTAAGCATAAAATTCCCACTGGTTCTTTGATTATTCTTTCTAGCTCCAACGCGGCTCAATTTGTAGTAAGAACTGACAAATTGATAAGCCCCATAAATCAATTCCCTTTCAAGAACCTAGAATAAGCTCAAGTCGTTTTATAACACAGAAGCTACATGTTTTCTCCATTTTCAAATGAACTAGACTTTGCCTTTAGCAGGCTGGTCTCCAGAACGAATACCTGTGGAAGAAATAATGATTGCACAGAGCCACAGCATCATTCATCTAAAATATCTTTTGCTTGTTTTTCTTACCAGGTATTTGTATGCCCTTGGACAGAAGGTCTGGAAAAGATGGAAAAAACGTTACTTTGTTCTTGTTCAGGTTAGTAAGTTTTTTTTCCTGTTACACAACCGGTCTAAGAGCAGTGCTCAAACTTTCGTTTGGTGGGTTATATCTATAGGTATTCACTGTTAGAAATTAAAACTGAAACTTTTAAGTATTTCATTTTAAAATAAAAGTAGTGAATTTCTTTACATGCCCACACAAGTAACATTTTTATGTAAAATAACTTTTGAACCAAACAATTTAGGGAAATGAGTAATATTATTCCAGGTTTTCACACATCTCTTTAATGTCTAGCTTAATAGAATGCAGCTATATTTTCATATCAGGTTCTACATTCAATCTGTTGTACTATCAGATGAAATTTAGCCTCTGGAAAATTCCACTGTACACACAGAGAATAGCTGTGGAAAATGCAGATGATGTCTGAATATTACAGTTTTGACCTCACAGATTCCCTGAAAAGATCTTAAAGTTCTCCAGGATTGCAAAACCACACCTTGGGAACCACTGCATCATTCTGCTATTTTATAGATAAACCATAATACTTAGAAGCTTCCATTTTTACATAAATATGACATTTTTTTTATCACTTATTCACATAACGGTAGCTTTAAATTTCCAGGACTGGTAGATATGTTTGTAATAGGATTCTGAATATTATTGGATTATTGGAATATATGTTCTGGCTGACTCTTCCTTGTTTTGTTAGTTTTTAATCATGGATAGCCTTTACTCCTAGAATATACTCATTAAATTAAATTTACATTAAAGAATAACTTTCTAAATAGTAGTCATTCCATTCTGTGATGAATCCAAGCTATTTTGTTCCCAGTGGTTCTATAGAAAAAATTGTTCTTGGTGGTATTAACATAAAACAGTCTCTAAACTCTTGTCGATTCTTACCCACACATTAAGCAAATTTAAATGGACTAGATCAGAATAACATGGTGAAATGCCAAGGAAGGAAAACTGTCATTTTTCTGTCTTCCATAAGTAAGGTTATCTATCCGCTTTTGGATGTGCCACAATGGCATGGTAACTTCATGAAAAGTGTAAAAATTCAGTCAAAACTAGTTTTATCTATGTGGAAGATAGCCAGCCTATTTGGTTAAAATGTAGCGTTTTCTCATGTGATTAGAACCAATATTTGGCCAGCTACTTTAACAAAAGATGCACATATGTGTGCACAGCATACGTTAGCAGTCCTGATATAAATAGATTGAGTAAGGGGCTCCTGTTTGGAGTTGAGTGATCTGCCCTCCAAAAACCATACCCATAAGATGTCTTCTTTGGTTTCCAGGTTTAATTTCTTTCAATTGGCACAAGCATTTAAATGCATTTACCAAGCAGTTTTAATGCAGATCTTTCTGGACATTTGATTTTATTGCTATTTACAGATGTCTCACATCTAATGTGACAAGTTTACATTAGCGACTTGTCTTTATCAAATCTTTCTAAATCACTCAAGTGATTTTTCATAGTAGCTGCTTTTTCATAGTCATACTCAGTGCATTTAGGTAGAATCTTAATTCCATATTTTTAATAGCTGATGTGACTGGCACAAACCTAGCTGACTCTTAATTAGCATGAACTTTTACTTATTAATTATTATGGTTTTTTTTTTTTACCTTTTTAAAAAAAAACTTTATTTTTTAGAACAGTTTTAGGCTCACAACAAAACTGAGAGAAGATACAAAGATTTTCCATATATCCCCTGTCTTCACATATGCCGTGGCCTCCCGTTATCAACATCATGTGATACATTTGTTACCAAGGATGAATCAACATTGACACATCATTATCATCCAATGTCCATTATTTACAGTATGGTTCACTCTTAGTGTTATATATTATACGTGTTTGGACAAATGTATAATAACATATATCCACCATTAAATGTCGTACAGAGTATTTTCACTGCCCTAATAATCCTATGTTCTCTGCCCATGAATCCCTTCTCTCCCCCATGGCAACCACTGATCTTTTTATGGTCTCCATAGTTTTGCGTTTTCTAGAATGTCATATAATTGGAATCATACCCCATGTAGCCTTTTCAGATTGGTTTATTTCACTTAATAATTTCAATTTCCTCCATGTCTTTACATAGCTTGATAACTCATTTCTTTTTAGCATTACGTATTCCATTGGCTGGGGGTGACTGGGTGGCTCAGTCGGTTAGCATCCGACTTGTGATCTCTGGGTTATAATTTCAAGCCCCACATTGAGTTCCATGCTGGGTGTGGAACTGACTTAAAAAAAAACACACACATTGTCTGGATGAATCATGGTTTATTCATTCATTCACCTATTGAAGGCCATCTTGGTTGCTTGTAAGTTTTGTCAACTATGTTTAAAGTTGCTGTAAACAGTCCTGGGCAGTGTAGACATAAGTTTTTCAATTCCCTTGGGTAAATACCAAAGAATGCAATTGCTGGATGTTTTAAAGAATGAATCAGAGAATGTTCATTAGTTTGGAGATCTGGTTAAGTGACAAGCTAAGAGAGTTTCTGTTATATTGATCATATGAAAATTGGCTTTATTATTTATTAGATCAGTCTTGAGAGATCAGATGATTGCCTCATGCTTTTGGCCAGGTAAAGTTTTAGGTAATCCTTTTCTGCATACTGTATTTTCTAGCATATGATCGCAAGAATCAAAAGTTACAGAACAAACGTATACTTTGATCACCCTATAAAAGAGTTTAGAAATGAAAGAAAGAATTAGAATACTTTGAGATCATTTGAGGAACATTAACCGTGTCTTTGGGAAGCTAGAGAGTTGGCTCAGTAACAAAAATAAGTTTGACATTTTCAAAGGCAAAATTTAAGCCCATAATTAAAATTTAATTTAAAGCCATATACTCCATAATTGGAATTTAGAAAAAAACATCACCAGACAATAATGAATTCAGATTTATTCTACCTGAGGTACCTTCTTAAAATCTGAAGTCCTATTTAAGCCTTATAATTTTGCACAAATATATGTATACACATGCATTCATACAGAGAATTCCATGCCCACATGCATTGAAATAAACATGCCAGTACACTGGCAACTTGTTCGAGTTTTAAATACAATTGAATCTTCCTTTCAATTCCAAACGTAATGGGAAGACAAATTGAATGCGCACATTTCCAAATCAAGATGGATGTGTATGGAGATTCAGTGAGAGTGGCCCATTGGGAGGAACTGGGTAGTTTTTATTAGTATTTTTAAAGATAGCTCTCATTCTGTTGGCATGCAGCCTGTAGGTTCATACCTGCAGGCTGCATTATTGAAAGGTGAAGGAGTCATTTTTCTAGGGAGGACACTGTGCCCCTGCTGTGTCCGCTGCTGCCATCGGCAGGATGGTGCTTTGGTGATAATGTGAATCTCATCACCACTTGTGAGTGTGTATTATATGAGTGATATAGCTGGAGATACAGCCATCAGCTCAAGAATTTGTACTCATAAAAATTGATCGCGAGCCTGGTTTGGCCAGCTGCAAAGTCATTGTTCAAAGTGAACACTTGAGGGGCTGCTGAGGTGAAAAGACTTTCACATCAACATTTAAAGCAGAGTCCAAAATGGGAAAATAAATTATTTGTTAATATGGGGTGCTTTTCTAGCTTCTAAGTAAGATTCTAAGTAAGTAAGATTTGGTCTCCATTTAGATTCTGAAGTCAGTATAATAACTGTGTTAAATAGATTTTCATGTTTCTTAAGAGGCTGCTTTTTTTTTTCAATGAATGAATGAAAGTAAATGTTGATTCAAGCCAAACTGAAAGAACAGTTGATTTTGAAGAATATGTTTGAAATCTTATCAAAATTAAACTTATGTTTCTTACTCATTTTTCTTATACTTCTTCAGTGTTTTACTATTTGATTTGGAGTATATCATTATTGTGAAGTACTTATGACACTAATACATTTTTGTTCATTATAGTCCAACCATTTAATAGTCTTAAAATTCTCTAAGATTTAATCAAAAGGAATTATTTCATAATTCTGTGTTCTGCTAATGCCTATTCAAATAACTGTCCCCATGTAGTGCATATTCTGTAATCCAGATATTTCTGAAGCACTCTCACCTACTACTGTAGGTATTGCTGTATTTATTCTAATACTTATTAAGCAATAGTAACAGGCATTTATGCAATGCACTTTTTAACACAGAATGAGGTATGTTTGAGGGATAGGTGTTATGATCCCTGTTGTACAGATACAACTGATACACAAAGGGGTTATGTTATTTACCTGGAATTGGAAAGTTAGCATGTGATAGAGTCAAGCATTCAAATCCACATATAGTCTAGAGAGTAGACTTTTATTTTCTCTGTCATCGTGCTATGATTAAATGGATGCACACAAATACAGTTGATGTGAAGACAAATATATATAGGAATAATCTCTGTGGATCATTCATTTCATGAGGTACAGAGCACTTTTACTAGAAACGGCTAGTGATAGCATAGTGTCGTGCTCATGAAGGGCACTTATTGTGTGACATCACTGGAAACTGACATCAGTGTTGTGTTGACTCTGTATCAAAGTGTTCACTGCTTGTTGTCAGTGTGCCAGAATCATGACTTGAAGTTCTGCAAACAACAGCAGGCTATCAAGACATAATGTTAATTACATGCACATCAGCTGAGTTGGCACAGGATGTAAACAGTCATCCATGTCACTGAGTGATCTGTACATGCTACAAACATGCGAGAAGCACTCTGTTTAGTGAGATGCCATCAAAATCTGCTTTAGACTTTAAAGAAGTGACTGCCCTAGTGTCTTGCTATCTGAAATCTTCAACACACAAGGAAATCCACTGCAGCAGGCTGCTGTCACATATCAGAGAAGGCCACTACTGGATGAAACGCTATGGTCTAGATTTAGTCTGAGGTCATCAGCTATGTTGGCTTGTAGTAATATGAAGTGGACGAATACACTGTTGACAGATGCAGAAAATCATGGGATAGTAGCTCTCTAGCTTTATGTTTTAAATTAAAATTTACAAACCCAGGGCACGTACAGTGTAGGATGAAATCAAATCATACAAAAGTACTTATGGAGAAAATGAAGTGCCTTTATCAACAACACCCCTACCACCATTGCCACATTATTCCATTCTCCTTTTTAGAGGACCATTGCCAAGTAACCATTGCCAGTAGAGTGACCTTTTTTTCTTTAATTTTTTTTAATGTTTATTTTTGAGAGACAGAGACAGAGCGTGAGTGGGGGAGGGGCAGAGAGAGAGAGAGACATAGAATCTGAAGCAGGCTCCAGGCTCTGAGCTGTAGACACAGAGCCTGACACGGGGCTTGAACCCATGAACCCCGAAATCATGACCTAAGCTGAAGTCAGATGCTTCACTGACTGAGCCACCCAGGCACCCCAGTAGAGTGGCCTCCTAAACTTCTACCAGTGTGTGTGTGTGTGTGTGTGCACACACACCCTTCTTAATGGAATTATTCCATACACTGTGTGTGCATTGTTTTGATCCCCTTTACACAATATTACAAGTTGCCATATTGGTATATAAAAATCCACTTTATTCTTTTGACCAGATGATTGGATCCCATAGTACGGATAACATAATCTATGTAACAGTTCCCCTTTTCTGGACATTTAAGTTCCTCTTTTTTTTAATGAGCAGTGGTACAAGCAGCATATGTACAGTTTTTATATATTAAGTTTTGTGTGTATGTGGGCATATTCTTGTAGAAATGAAATTACTGGGCCAAAGGGCTTGGATACCTATAAGAAAAGGTAAGATTATAATAAACCTTTAGATCACTCATGAGTACTTAGTCACCAGAACTTCAGCTTGTTTTTTCATTTATTATTTTTTATAGTTAATAAATAGTCCTTATATGTCAAGTAGCATATGTTATTTTGTCTTTCAAATTGCACACCTGTAATATGAAAGAAAATGGAAAATTCTATTGGCTTGGGGGCTTATTTGGAACAAAATGTTAGAGGATAAGAAATTTTTTCTTAGGTTTTATTTTTTAAGATAACTTTTGCTTTGTGATCAATTGAGTTTTCCATAGCAAAAAGAATAGTCATTTTATATGATTTACCCTTGGATATTAACTAACAATGCATTTACTCTTCAAAATAGTTCTAAAATATGAACTATTATGTGATCGTTTACCTGTATCTCAAGAGCTAAAATTATAAAAGACAAGGTGGAGTGAACATTAGGCTGGATTTAGTAAGGAGAATCTCATATGGGTTAGGTGGTGATCTCAATGCAAAACTGCCTCTTTTATATAGCCCCTGTGTTCCCTTAAAATGTTTGTTGTTATTTAGATTCCAAGGAAATGTTGGATTCCTCTTATTGTATAGCTCATACCTGCAAAAAAGCGCAAAGGACCTAGGAATGAGGATTGTCTGATGTTGTAAAGTCAGCATTAAATATTGGTGGGCTATTTTTTTTTGAAAATGGCTTTACAAGTGTCCACTTTTAAATGTGTGTACGTATAGCTTATGTGTATATTTATGTGCATGTACAGTATATCTTTACGTATACGTGTACAGCGTGCTTGCCACGTAGTAAAGACTCAGTGAAGATTGAAGTGAATATAGCCTGTCCTTTAACTTAGGCTTCTTCTCAGACCTTTATGTGGACCATAAAATTGACTTACATTTGGGCATACGTGACAAAACCTAGGTGTCATGTTTGATCTGCAGCCCACACAGTGCCCCACTTACTTCCAGTCCTCCCCGTTTTCTCTGCTGCTGTACTAGCCGAAACCACTGTCCCCTTCCTACAGACTCCCACAGCATTATCCCAGCTGCTTCACCGCCATTCTCCTCACAACCTATTGCTTGCATTGTCCAAATAATCTATTTGAGGCTTAACTCCGATTCTGCTCCTTCTCGCTGCTTAAATGGTTCTGTGGCTTCCCATTACACTTAGAATTACCCCGACCACGACCTGGGGAAGATGCTACAGAATCTGTCGCTAACTTCGTCTTCGGGGAGTCTTTCCCGGTCACACTGAGCAGCACTTCAACTTGCAAGGTTCTGCCCCCAGATAAATTACAGTGCCAAGAATTGTAGTATTGCACCTCACTGTTACTAGCCTCCCTCTCCAAACATATCTCAAATAAATACGTAACATGGGTTTAGTTTTTAGTGTGTGATTATGAAGATATACCTTGAATTAAGTCCCCTGCCTTTCTTCCATCTATGGTTGTTCGGCGACTCATAAATATCTCTGTAGAAATTCTGAACATTCTATTGCTTTCATTTCTCCGTGTCTGGCTCATTCTATCCTTTCAAGGGTCGGGTCAGATGTCATCTCAAATGGGCCTCTTCTGCTCACCCAATCTAAAAGTACCTCTCAACTCACTCCCTGTCCCAGTACCTTATTTTATATTTTTTCAGAGCATATTCCTAATCAGAATGATCTTTTTATTTAAGTTGTCTTTGTATTATTTCTTTACCCCTTCTAGAATATATGCTCCATGAAAATAAGGGTCTTGTATTTCTTATAGTCTACTGTGAGTAGAAACTATATGTTAAATTAATATATGTGTGTCACTCAGCAGTGTAAAAAGACCGCCTTTCCCCTCTTTAGTTTATACACTGATTGCTAAATCTCTTTTATGCCATTTGGTCAAGGCAATAAATATATATTCCCCTCAAATCCATCATGGTCTTGAAGAAGATATATTCCTTTTCCTTGATTAAATTAAGCTGTGGGATTTTTTTTTTTTTTTTAAATAACTCTAGCAGCACCTTTGGCCTCTGCCAAGAACGTTTCCAGCTAAGGATTTTTTAAGCCTTAATCTTTACTGAAATTAGATGGTGGCAGTTGCTAAGCTGCCAGCTGTTAACATGATCTCTGCAGTAGGAATACAACATGCAAACCTGAATGCTGTGGTCTCTAAAAACTCATAGTTAGCCCTTGCACATGTGGACACAGGTGTTGAACAGGTTGGCAATTGAAAATGAAATGGGAGGATTCCCAGAGCAGATGCAGATTTTACCTTGTGGGACCTCAGCCACCTAAGTTAAGGTGCCCTGTCAAAGGTAATGATGCCAAAACCTGATTTAATGCTGTCCTCAGATTAAAGTCTGCTTATATCCCCCAATTCTCAATAAATCCATTCTTTATGGAGTTAAGAGTGGATTGGGTTAAGTATATGAATGTTTATCATTGCTGTGTCTTTCCACCAAAAGGATTTTCAGTTGCAGTGTAGTATATTATACGAGCTTTGTTCACTAATGTACAAGTAAGCTTTTAAGTGAAAATAAATACTAGGTCAGACCACCTGTTTTTATCTAATTCCCTGGCATGTGGTGATGGGGCAGAGTGCAGGCTGCAAAATCTCTAGCTTGGGAGTGCAGGGAGCAGGGTGACCCCCTTGGTCCCATCGCTCCTTTTAGCCACATGTTTTGACTATTAGTGCCACTTCTTTCAGAGGGCAGCTTCTCCCCATGACCCTTAATTTGGATCTTGGCTGGCAAGCCAGTAGCTACAAGGTGTTACCACCATTCAGAAGGATTCACTAACATATACGTTGCGGCCTCATTGTAGGGTTTGTTTGCCTCAGGAATGCGATTTCACATGACTTTGCAAAAGAGATGGGTAAAGTAAAAGCTCTTGGGGTTAGTCAAGGAATCCAAAGAAGCTCAAAATGCCGCATCATTTTATGGACCTATGGACTTATGGAGCCAGTGACTTAAAAGGATGGTGTTCATAGTTAGTTGCTTCTGGAGCCCATGTATTCGAAATTCAAACTGTACTTTGTTCAGTTGTCTCCTGGGTCAGGTTTCCTCATTCTTAGCAGTAGCTTTGTCAGTCTGTGGTGTTGTGTTCCTGTTCCATCTGTACTCTCCGTTAAAACCCTCGGCCCAGTTACCTGTGACAGAGTCTGGGTCTTTTGAGTGACTTTTGAGATGTGAAAATATTAAAGGTACGAAGTAAAATAAAACAAATGTTTAATACCTTATCATTTAAATCCCCATGGCTTTAGAAAGTAGGTGATTCCCCTGAGGTTGTGAAGGGGTTTGTTTTTTAGGCTTTAGAATTTCTAAAGATCTTGAATGTGCTTCTCCCAATTTTATATATCTATCGTGTTAAATAATTATTTAGAGCTAGCTAGAAATACAACACTAGAAATAAAGCCTAGAATAGCAACTGAAACTGTATTTCAAGTTATATAAAGAAAGAGCACTGATCTAAGCTTTTCACACTGCATGTAATAAAACAAGCCCTTTGGGTAATTTTGAAGACTAGATCTTAAATGGCAAGCAAACTTTTAGCATTTTAGGTGGGTTACACATATCAAGTCTACGTTCTTTATTTTTATTTTTAATGTTTGTTTATTATTGAGAAAGACAAAGTGTGAGCAGGGGAGGGACAGAGACAGGGGGAGATACAGAACCCAAAGCAGTCTCCAGGCTCTGAGTTGTCAGCACAGAACCCGACATGGGACTTGAACTTACCAGCCGTGAGATCATGATCTGAAGTTGGACGCTTACCTGACTGAGCAACCCATGTGCCCCTAGTCTGGTTTCTTTAAGGCATGACCACATGAACTTGATATATGTCTCAGAGATCTTTAGAGATGAAACCTTTTTAAAAAGATGAATAATTTTAAAAACCTACATTAAAATCTATAGCCACAATACTATCCATTAGAAATAAAAGGGATACTAGCTAAAACCACATTTATAGGCATCTCTATCTTCTCTTTCTCAGGTTGTTGTTCATTTACATATCCATTCAGCAAGTACTTTAAACATTGTCCACTGTGTTCTTAATGGGAAAGAAACAACCTAGGGGAGAGAGGGAGGGAGACAGGGAGGGAGCCAAGCGAGGCTGGGAAACAAGCCGAGACAGCAAAGCCAACAGCCCTCCCATCATTCACAGCAGAGAAGCATATGGCCTCACAATCAGTTCAGTCCCCAAATCAGCCAGGTGCCTCCCCTGTGTTAGAACAACGAAGCACATCTCCAACCCCCAATGAAATGATCCTTGGAATACACAAAGGAAGAGAGTTGAGAGAAGGAAGATGGTTTCCTGACAGCTGGGTTTGGTTGGTTGGGAGACTGCTGCTCCACAGGCAAGCCAGTGCCAGTGCTCCACATCAGTTACCTCTGATTGTCTGAGAAACCCTGTGGCATGCATTATCGTGGTCTCTTTTACAGAAAATCAGACTGAGGTATAGAAGAGTTAAAATGATTTTCCCAAGGTCATGTCAAAGATGAGTTGGAAAGAATAAGTAACTGAGGAGGAATGAAAGTGTGACTTTCATTTTGCAATAACAGACTCGTGTTAAACTGGCCTGTGAAGGGGACTTCACTTCCATTTGAAATACAGTAAAACCTTGGATTGAGAGCATAATTCATTCCGGAAACATGCTTGTAACCCAAAGCACTTGTATATCAAAGCACATTTCCTCATAAGAAATAATGGAAACTCAGATGATTCATTCCACAAACCCAAATATTCACATAAAAATGATTATGATGCTGTAATATAATACAAAACAATAAAATGCACAATATAAAGAAAAACAAATTAACCTGCACTTACCTTTGAACACCTTTATGGCTGGTGTGAGGGAAAGGAGAGAGGAGGGTTATTGTGTAGGACAACTTTCACTATCACTAAGGGAATCACTTCTATCTATTGGCTCAATGGAATCTTGTTCTTTAAGTGCAGATTTAACAAGGAACTTATCCAATGATACTTGCTTTTGCCTCCTTTTAAGGATTTCGCAGATATGGGACATTGCATTGTTAAACAGATTTATCATTCTCGCACTGCTACTGCCTTCTGGGGGTTGTACTTTTCTACAAAGTTTGCCACATTTTACACACCTCCTTAATCTCTTTGAAGCGAGGGGTTCCTCTGCCTTTATCTCCTTCTCCTCTTCAGATGATATGCAGATGTTAGACTTCTTATAAAATCTTGCAATTTCAGCCACTTGCGTACCTCACTCACACTTCTCGATGATTTCCTTCTTAACATCCACCATAATCATCATCTTATTGCCTGCCTTTTCAACTTTTTCTGCATGGGGGCCATTGTATAAGCTCACACGATGTTGACTACAGTACAGTATTAATAAACTCTTGTAATATACTGTACTTAACGTAACTGGCAATAAGGTAACAGAAGAAAGAGTCTTTATTTACAGGCAGCCTGACCTAGAATGAAGCAAAGCATTCCTAAGCTTACTCTTGTATGGAAAAGCAAAGGACTATCCATAAATGCTTTGAAGTGACAAAAATACACCAGTGCCAGTTGTGGGCACCTTCCAGTGTTCTGAAAAATCACTGATTTCTGCCAAACACTGTGGCCTGAGCCCAAGCATCTGAGCATGGGAGACGATCACCCACAGTCCTGCACAGAGAGAGAGAGAGAGAACAACCCTTTAACAAGTTAAAATTTACTAGAAATGTTTGCTCGTCCTGCAGAACACTTGTAGAACAATCTGTTGGCAATCCAAATTTAATGTACCTTAATATGATTATTTTTAGAGAGCTCTTTTCTGGCCAAATTATCAAAAATATACCCCTTTAACTATCACTCTCTTTACTCTGCTTTTTTTTTTTTCTTGGAGACAATTCACGACTCAAAATTGTTTTAGGTATCTCTTTGTTTATTTGTGATTGAGTCTTCTCTGTTCTCTCTGTGTGAGATTGATTTCATTTTTCTAATTTTTTCTCTGATTCTGATGCTGGGGGATTTGTTGTAATCCTCAAGAACTAGAAATATTCACTCTAGATGCTCAGTAAATATTTGTTGAATGAATAAGAGAGTGTGAAATACCCATAAGAATGGAAGAAGATATGAAAATTATAAATGCACATGAAGCGAAAGTCAGTTATTTACCATTCTGATTAGTAGGCAAGGAAACACTAACTCCCAGATCTGTAAAAAATACCAAAGAAGGACAAAATACAGCTTTCTAAAAGACCAGATTACATTCACATTAGTCTTCAAACTGTTGCGTTAATATATTGTCCCTTAAAATAATTTTGTGCAACTTCTAGATCATTATAACTTTTCACCATAAATTAGTTGCAGTGGATATAGTTTCTAACATAAAACCATTTATCAATTGTAAGCATGCCTGGTAGAATCTAAATGCTGTTGTGAATCTATATCTACCTGTAACCATGGAAAATTGAATATCAGTAGCTTTTTTCCCCTCGAGTTCTTATTTCCATGGCTCTTTCCCAACAGAAATTTACTCTTAGGAAATAAATATTATGTTTTATAATCCTATCTGATCACTCTATCATGCTTCTCTGCAATTAAAAAGTCTACAAAATTGGAATTAAAAAAAAATTCCAGTGAAGTCCTAACCACTTGGTGTCTTAGAATGTGACTTAGTTGGAAATAGTGTTGTAATTAGGATGAGGTCATAGTGTAAAAGAGTGGGGGCTCTAAGCCAGGATGACTGGTGTCCTCGTAAAGAAGAAGGTGTTTGGGAGTAGTCCTGCACACAGGGAGAGCGTCACGGGTAGGTGAAAGCAGAGGTGGAGATGATAGTTCTACAAACTAAGATATGCCAAAAATTGCTCATAAACCACTAGAAGTGATGGGAGAGACCCAGGATAGATGGTCCCTCACAGCCCTCAGAAAGAACCAACCTTGATTTTAAACTTCTCGCCTCCAGAACAGGGAGACAATAAATTTCTGTTTATGCCACATAAACAGACTTCAGCAGAGAACAGATTGCTAACACATGCAAAAAAATAACATGGGAAAGACAAAAAGCGCCTTTCACTAAAAATAGCTCCATCATTACATCTTTTTTAAATATTTTGTTTTGAGAGAGAAAGAAAGCACATTGCATGAGCAGGGGAGGTACAGAAGGAGAGACTCTCAGGCAGGCTCCATGCCCAGTGCAGAGCCAGATGCTGGGCTTGATCCCACGACCATGAGATCATGACCTGAGCTGAAATCAAGAGTCAGATGCTCAACTGACTGAGCCACCCAGGTGCCCCCATCATTACATCTTTATATACTAAACACCCAGATTTATTTCCCCTTCTCCCTCTGTTTGAACAAACCAAGTTAGTTAAACTACCTCACCTGAATAAAATTAAGACTTTGAAAAGGAGAAAGCAAACTGTTATAAACAAAAGGCTTTCAGTATTAAAAATTATTTTATGTTGATGTATATTTGCAATGATAAGTAGAAGAAAACTGATAAAAGCATATAAATATATGACAATTTAAAGGACAATTATTAAACATAAAGTTTATTGGAAATGCCCATCTTAATGAGCTGGATATGGCTTCCCTTCCCAATTTATCTGTAAATGAGTATTTTTCTAAAATGAGAAAAGGTTTCAGACTGACTCCTTGTTTATAGTGTTGGAGATATAAGCATGAATGAACTCGGCTCACCTAAGTAGGTTTATGGAAATGGTTTTGTCACATCACTCAGTTTCTCAACCGGTGTGTGTGTGTGTGCGTGCGCGTGTGTGTGTAAGTTCCTAAATTAGATTCCCCCAACACATAGTGATATATCATAAAAAATATTTTTAATATTCTGTCATCTTATAACTAAATTAGTTCCTTTCATAACTTTGCCAAAAGCAAAAAATGCAAAAGCCATCTAATTTTCAAATACTTTGTTTTGCCTCTGAATGTAGAGCACCACAGCACTGCAGCTGGAAAAATTCCTATGCACATCTCACTACATAAATGCCTGCTAGAAAATGAAAATTGGGTTAGAGAGAGCTGTTCATTTCTACTTCTCTCCAGCTTGAGTTTGAAGAGGTAAATCCTGTCAGTTCTCTAGTAGGAGATGAAGGGGAATCAGTGAGGATTTCCTGTCATTTGCCGAAATCAGACCTTGCAAGATCACTGTTTGTTTGAGGATGGAGAAAGGGGCAGGGTAGTGTGGAGACCTATGGAGACCTATCAAAGGATTCTGTAATATTAAAATCAAATATACTGATTTTGTTTAATTTATAAGAAACATGGACACTATTGAAAAGTGAAAATGAGAGTTGGCTGAGATTAATAAAAGAGCTCTAAAAAATAAGGCAAAAAACAAGTTGATGTCCACATTCTAGGTAATGTACAGAATGAACACGACATAGATGAAGTCAGTAATATGGAAGACCAGAGAAGCTTCAAAAGTGTGAAGTCAAAACCCTACCTACCTATACTAAGGAAAGAAAGCAAATACTCAGTATGACCAAAATCTGCTTATCTAAATGGGAAGAGAGCACAGATAAAACAGAAGTAGTGATAAGAGCAATGGTGAAAATAAAAATAAAAGGAACATTTTCTGATATTTCAAAGAAATTAAGCCTGCAGAAATACAGACTTCCCACATTTCAGGAAATTTAGTGAGAAGAAGGTATTTTCAATTTCTTCTAAAACATTTTTTCAATTAAAAATGTGTGTTGAGTGTTACACTCAAATACAGAAATTAGTAGAGTTAGATCTACAGAGAATTAATGGAAAATTGACTTGAGAATTTGGTATACATCCAAGATCTGTAAGTCACCTTCCTGAAAATATATAAAGAGGAGCTCCTGGTATTTGAGATGAAGGAGTATAGTCTCTCGGGAATAGGAAACTTAAAATAGAAAAGAATTAAAGAGTAATGATAGAAAATATAGCTGAATCTCTATTAATGTTATAAAATACTTTGAGCCCAACACTTGTAAACATGAGGATTGTTCCTGAACAAGTTGTGGATGTATGAAGTAATTATAACAAGATGTGAAACATAAACTCAAAGTTAATGAATGCAGTAATAAAAACAGGCTGTACTCCTCAAGTTGTGTAAGAAACAATCAGAAATTAGTTTATATTTTCAATAGAGAAAATATGGGGTCAACTCTGTCCTTGAAAAGTTTTAAAGTCTACAAATTAGGATGCCTAGAAAACTTTAGTAAACATAAAACAGAAGACAGCAATAGGCATGTGGTAAATAGAAGTTTTAGGAGTCAGATTCTCAGAATGGGATTAAAAAACAAAATCCATATGTATGGTGGCTTTCCGGGATACACCACAAAAAAAAACAGTAAGAACAGAGAGAGAAAGTGTGACAATATTTAGACCAAGGAAACTTTAAGAGCAGTATTAAACACATCAAAGGGTTATAATTTTATATTCATTAAAGATATCATCAACAATTAGTATAAAACAAATAATGGTTGTTAAAATGTCAATACTACCCAAAGCAATTTACACATTAAATACAATCCTAATCAAAATAGCACCGGCATTCTTCACAGAGCTAGAATAAACCCAAAATTTGTATGGAACTGCAAAAGACCCCATATATAGCCCAAGAAATGTTGAAAAAGAAAACTAACGCTGAAGGCATTCCAATCCCAGACTTTAGCCTATATTACAAAGCTGTAATCATCAAGACAGCATGGTATTGGCACAAAAACAGACACATAGACCAATGGGATAGAATAGAGAACCCAGAAATAAACCGACAGATATATGGCCAACCAATCTTTGACAAAGCAGGAAAGCGTATCCAAAGGAAAAAAGACAGTCTCTTAAGCAAATGGTGCGGGGAGAAATGGACAGCAACATGCAGAAGAATGAAACTGGACCACTTTCTTACACCATACACAAAAATAAATCCAAAATGGATGAAAGACCTAAATGTGAGACAGGAAACCATCAAAATCCTACAGGAGAAAACAGGCAGCAACCTCTTTGACCTCAGCCGCAGCAACTTCTTGACATGTCGTAAGAGGCAAGGGAAAGAAAAGCAAAAATGAACTATTATGACCTCATCAAGATAAAAAGCTTCTGCACAGCAAAGGAAACAGTCAACAAAACTAAAAGGCAACCTACAGAATGGGAAAAGATATTTGCAAATAACATATCAGGTAAAGGATTAGTATCAAAAATCTATCAAGAACTTATCAAACTCAATACCTGAAAAACAAATAATCCAGTGAAGAGATGGGCAAAAGACATGAATTGACACTTTTCCAAAGAAATCCATATGACAAACAGAGGCATAAAGAGATGCTCAATATCGCTCATCATCAGTGCAATACAAATCAAAACCATATTGAGATACTACCTCACACCTGTCAGAGTGGCTAAAATTAACAACTGAGGAAACAACAGATATTGGCAAGGATGTGGAGAAAGGAGAACCCTCTTGCACTATTGGTGGGAATGCAAATTGGTGCAGCTGCTCTGGAAAACTGTGGAGGTTCCTCAGAGAATTAAAAATAGAACTACCCTACAACCCAGCAGTAGCACTTCTGGGAATTTATCCAGAGGATACAGGAGTGCTGATTCATAGGGGCATATGCACCCCAATGTTTATAGCAGCGCTGTCAACAATAGCCAAATTATGGAAAGAGCCCAAATGTCCATCAACTGATAAATGGATAAAGAAGATGTCGCATATATTTACTTATATTATGTTATACTATATATATGTATATATATGTATATGTATATATATAATGGAATAGTACTTGGCAATGAAAAAGAAATCTTTCCATTTGTAATAAGGTGGATGAAACTAAAGGGTATTATGCTAAGTGAAGTAAGTCAGTCAGAGAAAGACAGATCTCATATGATTTCACTCATATGTGGCACTTGAGAAATTTAACAGAAGACCATAGGGGAAGGGAAAGAAAAATAAGTTATAAACAGAGAAGGAAGCAAACTATAGGAGACTCTTAAATACAGAGAACAAACTAGGGTTAATGGGGGTGAAAGGTTGGGGGGGGGGGTGGGATGAGCACTGGATGTTGTATGTAAGTGATGAATCTTGGGAATTTACTCCTGAAGCCAAGACTGCACTGTATGTTGGCTAACTCGACAATCAATTAAAAGTAAAATAAAAGGCAAAACAAATGAAACAAATGATGTATTGAATATGTACCTGAAGAAGATAATAAAAGAATAATGCATAATGCCTCAAATTACTTGCTATTCAATTTCTTTCTCTCTCATAACCTTAGTAGTCTTTGATTATAGATTCTTACATATAACTGTATATTTTATAGCTATCTTAAATGATAATGTTACCATAGAATATATGAGGTAATTGGCTTATGTGGGAAAACAGGATAAGCTTTAGAATGCCAATTATAAAATAAGGTGGTATATTAGAAGGAGTACTAACTGTATCTGAGGAGAGTTATGTTTCTAGACTCAAGATGACATTTTCCTTCTGAGTGACCTTGGGAAAGTCAGTTTGCTCTTCTGTGAACTCTGGAGTAGAGATCATTATCTCCAGGGCCCTGAACCCCGATCCCCCAATACTAGTATGTCCTATGGAATAATCTTATTTTTTCTTTTCATTGAAGCTTAACTCTGGGTTTTAATTATTAGTGATTTAGTGAGACCTGAGTCCTCTAGATATCATAGTCTCTAGTTTCCAAATGTTCTTAAGATCCTCCCCACCCAGCTGAAATCTATAATTCTATCAAATGTAACAGTATTTTATTCATTAATATTTACTGATTAAATATCTTGTAGAATATTAGGACAATACTATCAGAAAGTAAACCTACAATGCTGAGAAATCCAATCCCATCTATACTATTACATAATACATATCTCACCATTTTTCCTGATGAGTTTTCAGTTTGCAGTGCTTATAATATTTCGGCTTTACCTTTTTCTTATAGTAAAAACATAAAATATAGCAAGGTCTCACATGAATCAGATGTTTTTGAGGAAGTTAAGATTTCTTTTTAATATAATCACTCCCTAATTGCCGTTTTTCAATTGTTCTTTGATATTTCATTTTGTTTTTTTCCTAGTGATCTTGTGATTTTAATGGGTTTCTTAGGACTGTGATCACATCGTAGCTATTGGTATACCTGGAAGACTAAGACCTGGTTCCTCCGTGGCTCTTAAAAGTGGGTCCATCACACTCTGGGTGCTTCAGACAGCCTAGTTGGATAAAGGAATGAACTTAGCCTCATGTTTATTGTTTCCTGAACATTTTAAGTACAGTGTTTGACATTTTAAAAAATCTAATATTACTTGAATGGTAAGTGGAGGAGGATTCATTTAAGAGTACAAGTAGGGGGGGCGCCTGGGTGGCTCAGTCGGTTGGGCGTCCGACTTCAGCTCGGGTCATGATCTCGCGGTCCGTGGGTTCGGGCCCGCGTCGGGCTCTGTGCTGACAGCTTGGAGCCTGGAGCCTGTTTCAGATTCTGTGTCTCCCTCTCTCTCTCTGACCTTCCCCCATTCATGCTCTCTCTCTGTCTCAAAAATGAATAGACGTTAAAAAATTTTTTTTAAAAAAGAGTACAAGTAGGGTAATTTGGACTGCTAGACTATTAGTATTTTTTTTAAACAAGGTAAGTATGTGATCTGTCCTAACAAAGATAATAGATTTTCAAACGTTGGCTGAATAATTTTATTAAATTGAAATAAGTTTAATTTCCCAGAGAAATTAAAAGGCAGGGACGATATGCCAGGCACTGTGGGAGCCAGTGAGTCACAAAGAGACAACAGCCAAGTAAATGCAGTTAGGTGTGAAGGGGACAAGTTTGTAAGGGTGCTAGAGGGAGGAGGAGGGCTTACTAGATTAGGAAATCTATATAAATCATGCAATTTCAAAGGTGGAGGTGATCTATTCCTGCTTGGGAGTTCAGTAGAGAAATGAATAAAAGTGGACAAGTCTTGCTGGGGAGCCTGTCTGGAGTACCAAACGCAGTGGTAGCTATAAATTCCGACTAATATTTGTGGGAGATTTTTGCAAGCCGTGCAGAGAAGGCAGACCTTTCTGTTCTAGTCATCTTTCTCCCAGCAGATTCCAGATTGTTCGTGTGGTGATGTGTCAGGAGACTTTCTTTCAGCCAGGTTTATATGATTCTTCCAAATGAAAGAATAAAAAGGGGAACTTTTTGGATAATTGGCTTGATATATTTCCTGTTTTGTTAACAGTTGGTCACAGAAGTATTACTTTGTGTAGTAGTCCCCTGAAATCTAATAATTATATTTTAATTATAAGACAAATTTTAACATTTTTTTACAGTTTGTATTTCAGCTTTATTTATGCTTCCTGTTAAGAACATCTGAGGTTTTTTTTTTTAATACGAAATTTATTGTCAAACTGGTTTCCATACAACACCCAGTGCTTATCCCAATAGGTGCCCTTCTCAATACCCATCACCCACCCTCTCCTTCCTCTCACCCTCCAACAACCCCCCCCCATCAACCCTCAGTTCTCAGTTGATAAGAGTCCTTTATGTTTTGGCTCCCTCCCTCTCTAACCTCTTTTTTTCTTCCTTCCCCACCCCACTGTCTTCTGGTAACTTTCTCAGGATCCACATAAAAGTGAAAACATATGGTATCTGTCTTTCTCTGTATGGCTTATTTCACTTAGCATAACACTCTCCAGTTCCATCCACATTGCTACAAAGGGCCATATTTCATTCCTTCTCATTGCCATGTAGTATTCCATTGTGTACATAAACCACAATTTCTTTATCCATTCATCAGTTGATGGACATTTAGGCTCTTTCCATAATTTGGCTATTGTTGAAAGTGCTTCTATAAACATTGGGGTACAAGTGCCCCTATGCATCAGCACTCCTCGATCCCTTGGGTAAATTCCTAGCAATGCTATTGCTGGGTCATAGGGTAGGTCTATTTTTAATTTTTTGAGGAACCTCCACACTGTTTTCCAGAGTGGCTGCACCAGTCTACATTCCCACCAACAGTGCAAGAGGGTTCCCGTTTCTGCACGTTCTTGCCAGCATCTACAGTCTCCTGATTTGTTCATTTTGGCCACTCTGACTGGCGTGAGGTGATATCTGAGTGTGGTTTTGATTTGTAGTTCCCTGATGAGGAGCGATGTTGAGCATCTTTTCATGTGCCTGTTGGCCATCTGGATGTCTTCTTTAGAGAAGTGTCTCTTCATGTTTTCTGCCCATTTCTTCACTGGATTATTTGTTTTTTGGGTGTGGAGCTTGGTGAGCTCTTTTAGATTTTGGGTACTAGCCTTTTGATACGTCATTTGCAAATATCTTTTCCCATTCCGTTGGTTGCCTTTTAGTTTTGTTGATTGTTTCCTTTGCAGTGCAGAAACTTTTTATCTTCATGAGGTCCCAGTAGTTCATTTTTGCTTTTAATTCCCTTGCCTTTGCGGGTGTGTCAAGTAAGAAATTGCTGTGGCTGAGGTCAGAGAGGTCTTTTCCTGCTTTCTCCTCTAGGGTTTTGATGGTTTCCTGTCTCACATTCAGGTCCTTTATCCATTTTGAGTTTATTTTTGTGAATGGTGTAAGAAAGTGGTCTAGTTTCATCCTTCTGCATGTTGCTGTCCAGTTCTTCCAGCACCATTTGTTAAAGAGACTGTCTTTTTTCCATTGGATGTTCTTTCCTGCTTTGTCAAAGATGAGTTGGCCATACTTTTGTGGGTCTAGTTCTGGGGTTTCTATTCTATTCCATTGGTCTATGTGTCTGTTTTTGTGCCAATACCATGCTGCCTTGATGATTACAGCTTTGTAGTAGAGGCTAAAGTCTGGGATTGTGATGCCTCCTGCTTTGGTCTTCTTCTTCAAAATTATTTTGACTATTGGGGGTCTTTTGTGGTTCCGTACAAATTTTAGGATTGCTTGTTCTAGCTTCGAGAAGAATGCTGGTGCAATTTTGATTGGGATTGCATTGAATGTGTAGATAGCTTTGGATAGTATTGACATTTTAACAATATTTATTCTTCTAACCCATGAGCACTGAATGTTTTTCCATTTTTTTATATCTTCTTCAATTTCCTTCATAAGCTTTCTATAGTTTTCAGCATACAGATCTTGTACATCTTTGGTTAGATTTATTCCTAGGTATTTTATGCTTCTTGGTGCAATTGTGAAGGGGATCAGTTTCTTTATTTGTCTTTCTGTTGCTTCATTATTAGTGTATAAGAATGCAACCGATTTCTGTACACTGATTTTGTATCCTGCAACTTTGCTGAATTCATGTATCAGTTCTAGTAGACTTTTGGTGGAGTCTATTGGGTTCTCCATGTATAGTATCATGTCATCTGCAAAACATGAAAGCTTGACTTCATCTTTGCCATTTTGGATGCTTTTGATTTCCTTTTGTTGTCTGCTGATGCTAGAACTTCCAACACTATGTTAAACAACAACGGTGAGAGTGGACATCCCTGTCATGTTCCTGATCTCAGGGGGGAAAGCTCTCAGTTTTTCCCCATTGAGGATGATATTAGCCGTGGGCTTTTTATAAATGGCTTTTATGAGGTTTAAGCATGTTCCTTCTATCCCGACTTTCTCGAGGGTCCTTATTAAGAAAGGATGCTGAATTTTGTCAAATGCTTTTTCTGCATCGATTGACAGGATCATATGGTTCTTGTCTTTTCTTTTATTAATGTGATGTATCACGTTGATTGATTTGCGAATGTTGAACCAGCCCTGCATCCCAGGAATGAATCCCACTTGATCATGGTGAATATTTCTTATATGCTGTTGAATTCGATTTGCTAGTATCTTATTGAGAATTTTTGCATCCATATTCATCAGGGATATCGGCCTGTAGTTCTCTTTTTTTACTGGGTCTCTGTCTGGTTTAGGAATCAAAGTAATGCTGGCTTCATAGAATGAATCTTGAAGTTTTCCTTCCCTTTCTATTTTTTGGAACAGCTTGAGAAGGATAGGTATTACTCTGCTTTAAATGTCTGGTAGAATTCCCCAGGGAAGCCATCTGGTCCTGGACTCTTATTTGTTGGGATATTTGATAACTGATTCAATTTCTTCGCTGGTTATGGGTCTGTTCAAGCTTTCTATTTCCTCCTGATTGAGTTTGGAAGTGTGTGGGTGCTTAGGAATTTGTCCATTTCTTCCAGGTTGTCCAGCTTGTTGGCATATAATTTTTCATAGTATTCCCTGATAATTGCTTATATTTCTTAGGGATTGATTGTAATAATTCCATTTTCATTCATAATTTTATTTGGGTCATCTCCCTTTTCTTTTTGAGAAGCCTGGCTAGAGGTTTATCAATTTTGTTTATTTTTTCAAAAACCCAACTCTTGGTTTCATTGATCTGCTCTACAGTTTTTTTAGATTCTATTTTGTTTAATTCTGCTCTGATCTTCATTATTTCTCTTCTGCTGGGTTTGGGGTGTCTTTGCTGTTCTGCTTCTGTTTCCTTTAGGTGTGCTGTTAAGATTTTGTATCTGGGATTTTTCTTGTTTCTTGAGATAGGCCTGGATTGCAATGTATTTTCCTCTCAGGACTGCCTTTGCTGCATCCCAAAGCATTGGGATTGTTGTATTTTCATTTTCATTTGTTTCCATATATTTTTAAATTTCTTCTCTAATTGCCTGGTTGACCCATTCATTCTTTAGTAGGGTGTTCTTTAACCTCCATGCTTTTGGAGGTTTTCCAGACTTTTTCCGGTGGTTGATTTCAAGCTTCATAGCATTATGGGTCTGAAAGTATGCATGGTATGATCTCAATTCTTGTATACTTATGAAGGGCTGTTTTGTGACCCAGTATGTGAAATATATTGGATAATGTTCCATGTGCACTCAAGAAGAAAGTATATTCTGTTGCTTTGGGATGCAGAGTTCTAAATATATCTGTCAAGTCCATCTGATCCAATGTATCTTTCAGGACCCTTGTTTCTTTATTGACCATGTGTCTAGATGATCTATCCATTGTTGTAAGTGGGGTATTAAAGTCCCCAGCAATTACCACATTCTTATCAGTAAGGTTGCTTATGTTTGCGATTGTTTTATATATTTCAGAGCTCCTGTATTTGGAGCGTAGACATTTATAATTGTTAGTTCTTCCTGATGGTTAGACCCTGTAATTATTATATAATGACCTTCTTCATCTCTTGTTACAGCCTTTAATTTAAAGTCTAGTTTGTCTGATATAAGTATGGCTACTCCAGCTTTCTTTTGACTTCCAGTAGCATGGTAGATAGTTCTCCATCCCCTCACTTTCATTCTGAAGGTGTCCTCAGGTCTAAAATGAGTCACTTGTAGACAGCAAATAGATGGGTCTTGTTTTTTTATCCGTTCTGATACCCCATGTCTTTTGGTTGGAGCATTTAGTCCATTTACATTCAGTGTTGTAGAAAGATATGGGTTTAGATTCATTGTGATGTCTGTAGGTTTCATGCCTGTAGTGATGTCTCTGGTACTTTGCGGTCCCTGCAACATTTCACTCACAGAATCCCCCTTAGGATCTCTTGTAGGGCTGGTTTAGTGGTGATGAATTCCTTCAGTTTTTGTTTGGGAAGACCTTTATCTCTCCTATTCTGAATGACAGACTTGCTGGATAAAGGATTCTTGGCTGCATGTGTTTTCTCTTCATCACATTGAAGATTTCCTGCCATTCCTTTCCGGCCTGCCAAGTTTCAGTAGATAGGTCTGTCACTGGTCTTATCAGTCTCCCTTATAAATTTGAACATATTTTGATTTTACATGCAAACCCCATCAACAAACTTCTTTTCCTGGAATGTGGTGAATATAATAGTTTTTCTCATATATATGAAAACTAGACCTATTATTCAGAATCTCTATAAAAAAATTAGAATTGAAGGATTAGCAAAAGCATTTGAATTGGGGTCTTGGCTAGTCTTCAATGTAATGCTAAGAAATCTTTTATGGAAAACACCTAGAAATGCTGGGTAAGGTATAATACACATCTTTTTTACATGCATATCTGAACTGCAAGAAGAAAGGAAAACCCCAGGGACCAAAGAGTGAAGCTTGTGAGTTGACTTTGTAGCGGTATTGGGGCTGGACACACAAGGGTGTTGATGTTGGTTTGTAGGGATTTTACTGTTCACGCAAAGAAAACATACCCTGAGGCATACTCAGAGTGGGAATTTGGATAAGAGATCTTCTCATAAAGAACTTAAAAGATCTAGATCACTGTGAAATGTGGACTAGGAAAAAAAAAACCTGCCCCCAGGCTAGTAAATTTATATTTGGCTCTAAATATGGAGTAAAAATGACTCCTGAGAATTTGTAACTATTAGCCTGTACTCAGAGAATGTTGAAGTTCTAATTTATTTTATACAAATTTAAGGGAGAAATGCTCAAGTTAAGAAATAAACATAAAAAGTACTTATGGATTGGTGATATATCTGAGGCATCTGACATTTTTAAAAAACTTTTTGGAGAGATGAACCTTTAAAGTAGGTTTTATAAAATATCCACAGATAAAATGGTGTTGGATATGAGCTCATAATTTAAAATCACAGAACAATAAACCACTTATTTATACACCCAAGAATTTTAGTAATAACTATAATATGTATAAACTACAAAATAATTAAACTTAGGGTGATGAAATTTATAAACTGATTCAAAACTATAAGAAAAAACACACTATGAAAAATGAACAAGCAGTTTTGGAATAGGACTATGTGGAGCTAGTAAAAATTTTAAAGTCATTGAAATTATGTCTTTATTGGACAGGTTAAACAGTAGGTTAGACACATCTAAAGAGAAAATTAGTGATGTAATTAATGATAGAATATTATAATCTTAAGAAATTACTCAGCATAGAGAAATGAAGAAGCATAAAGTATGCAGAGGTTAAAAGGTAGGAAAGAATCTACAGTTCCAAGATACTTGTGATAGAATTTGAAGAAGGAGTAAAGGGCAAATGAGATAGAGTCAACATTTGAAAAGATAATGAATGAGATTAAAATTTGATAAAAGTCACAAATTATCAGATGCAAGAAATACTACAAATATTAACCAAGATAAACATTAAAACTCCCTAAAATTTCACAGTAAAACTATAGGATAACAGGACTGGCTGGCTCCATTGGTAGAGCATGCAGGGTCATGAGTTTGAGGCCCCTTGATCTCCGGGTTGTGAGTTGGAGCCCATCAAGGGTAGAGTTTGCTTTTAAAAGAAAATTTTTAATTAAAACACAGGATAACAAAGATAAAGAGTACATTTAGGAGAAATTAGAAAAGGCAAATTCACTGCAAGGGGACCACAGTCAGACTCTCATCAAACTTTTCAATGTGGATTATGTAAGGTTTCTGATGATGGAATATCTTCAAAGTGCTGAAAGATTATTAGCCTAGATTATTATATAACCAACTAAACATTCATAGGGTAGGGGCTTCTGGGTGGCTCAGTCGGTAAAGCGTCCGACTCCGGCTCAGTTCATGATCTCACGGTCCGTGAGTTCGAGCCCCGTGTCAGGCTCTGTGCTGACAGCTCGGAGCCTGGAGCCTGTTTTGGATTCTGTGTCTCCCTCTCTCTGACCCTCCCCCGTTCATGCTCTGTCTCTCTCTGTCTCACAAATAAACGTTAAAAAATTTTTTAAAAATATATAGGGTAGAATTAAAGACATTTTTAAAATAAAAACTGACTCAAAAAGTTTTTACTAAGGAAGGAAATTGAATTCAATGATGGTGCGTGCCTTCTTTTTAAGCCTTCTTTTAAAAACTGGTCATGCCCTAGGCAACAGAGCAGGTTTCAAAAAATACTAAAATTCTGAATCATTCTGGTCACAATGGAATTACTTTAAAACTCAGTAAGAAAAATGTAACCACACATCCAAATATGAAAGCACACTTGTAAATAGTTCATGTGTAAAAAAGACCTAATGAAATGAGAAATATTTAGAACTGAACTAAGGAAAATGCTGTATGATAACTTGTGAGATTAAGCTAAGGTAAACTTAGAATAAACCTAGATATATATGCATTTAGGCTTATTGAACCTATATAATAACAACTGAAAATGAGTAAGCTAAGTAGATGAATTAAAACATTCATAAAAGAATAAATTAAGCCCTCCCAAAAAAGAAGGGAGAAATAATAAAGATAGCAGAAATTAAGAAATAGAAAACAATAGGGAGGAATAACTAAATGCAAAGATACTCCTTGAAGGTGCTCAAAAAGGTAAATAAATCTCTTGCAAAACTGATTATGGGAAAAGGATTTGAATGACTGATAACATTAGGAAATGAGCAAACTTGTTTAATAAAGTAACCCACAGAAAAGAAATCCCAAGTGGCTAATAAAAATAGGAAATGTTCAGCCGTATTAGTAATGAGAATTCAGAGAATTCAGAGAAATTCAGAGAATAGAGACACGCCACGTACCATTCGTCAAAGTTGGTAAAATATTAGAGACTCAAAAACCAAGTTAAGCAAAGATATGTAGTACCGGGAGCTCCCCTGGACCCTTGGTGTGTGTATGCACTGGAAAGTAGTTTTGCAATGTCTAGTGAGGATGTAGATACACATGCCCTACAGCCTAGCAATTCCCTTCCCTGATGTAGCCCTTTAGGCAGCTCTAACACATGTGTGCGAGAATGACCGTTGTGGCACTATTTTTAATGGCAACAAGTGGAAGGTACTGAAGGCCATCATTAAGACATTGGGTAGAGTGTGGCAGTTCAGATAACAGAGTAGGTATCAAGATGGCTAAACATCATGTTGAACTTTTGGGGGGAAAAGTTGCAGAAGAAAGGTACATGACTTATTCATACAAAGTGTTAAAATGTGTGAAGAAGTACTTGATTTTCTCAATTTACTTATGTGGCAATTGTGATTTGTGATAAATACATACTTGGTCTTTATCCCCATTCTAGCATAGAATCCTTGTACTTTTCTACTGAGTGGTAAAGCTGTCTTATGTTTATGAGATGATTTTAGAGCCCACCTAAGCATGGGGGCTGTTTGCCTAGAGAATCAGCAGTGTGATTAGAACTGGAACTTTCACTTCCACCTACCCCCCATATCCTCCCAGACCTCAGGGAGGAGGCAGGCTAGAGGCTGGATAAATTGCCAATGACCAGTGATTTAACCAATCAAGTAAGCCTCTATAATGAAGCCTCTGTAAAAAACCAAAATAAGGGGGTTGAGAGAGCTTTTCAGGTTGGTGAACGGATGGAAGACTTAGGAGGTTGTGGGAAACCCTGATCTGTAGCCAGTCAGAAATACAGGTAATAATTTGGACTAGTGTCTGAAGTACAAGGAGAGAGGGGCATCTGGGTGGCTCAGTCAGTTAAGCTTCTGACTCTTGATTTAAACTCCGGGCATGATCTCATGGTTTGTGAGTTGGAGCCCCTGCAGTTGGGCTCTGTGCTGACAGTATGGGACCTGCTTGGGATTCTCTCTCTTCCTCTATCTCTGCACCCCCCTTCCTTTCCCTGCCCCCCCCCCCCGCGTGCAAATAAATAAACTTAAAAAATGGAGTACAAGGAGAGAGTGGTAAGAACCTCCCATCTGTAGGTTACAGTCTGGGTTTATGACTGGCATCTGAGGGGGAGTGGGGGTGGAGCTGTCTTGTAGGACTGAACCCTTAACCTATGGAATTTGAGTTCTATGTGCTGTGTTGGTATAGTGTTACAATTGAGCATATTGTAGGATACCCAACTGGTATCCAGAGCATTGCTTGTTATTGGTGTGGAAACCACCCTGCCTATGTATAAACCAGGTTGGAACTGGGTCTAGGAACCTAAAAATTTATGTAATAAAAGTTGTAAAAACATGCCTGGGAATAGTAAACACAAAATCCAGCATGATAATTACCTTTGTGGAAAGAGAAAAGAAAAATGGGTTTGAATATATATATACACACACACGCATATATATATACGTTGACTGTATCCAGACAAAAACCTTTAAATATATATGTGTGGGTGTATATGTACATTTATATGTACATATGTGTGTATGTGTATACACACACACACACACACACACACACACACTTTTTTTGTTTTTTTAAGTAGGCTTCACACCCAGCTCAGAGCCCAATGTGGAGCTTCAGGACCTGAGCTAAGATCAGGCTTAACTGACTGAGTAACCCAGGCACCTCCATAATAGCACTTTTCAGTAATTAGTATAAATATTTTCATCTGTATCCTGTTCATATGTATGTATAGCGTTTATCCAAAAAAGTACACTCTACATTTTTGTTTTTCCACCTGCTTTTTATGCTAGATCTTAGAAATAAAGATATGTCTTGGAAAAAAAAATCTGTTGTAAGTGCTTTGAAGGCTGAATAGCATTGTACTGTGTGATCATGTTGTAGTGTATTTAACCAAACCGCTATTGGTTTTTCCAGTTTTTGCTTACATTCAGTACTGCAGTGAACATACCACGCACGCATCTTTGAATATTTTCCATTTGTTTACTCAGAATAAGTTCTAAGATTTGCTGGATCAAAGGGGTTGCATAATAAACAGTGAGGCTTACCTACTAGGAAGTTTCCAGCAGGCTGGAAACTCAGGAGGTGATGCTACAGTCTTGAAGCAGAATTGCCTCTTCCCTAGTGACGCTCAGTTGTTGCTCTTCTCTGTCAGCCCGTGTTGATAGGTAACAGTTCTTTGCTGAATATATGTTTTGCATACATCTTAGTTTATGGCTTTGCCTTTTTATTTCTTTTTTTTTTTTTAACATTTTATTTATTTTTGATAGAGACAGAGCACAAGTGGGGGAGGGGCAGAGAGAGCCAGAGACACAGAATCCAAAGCAGGCTCCAGGCTCTGAGCTGTCAGCACAGAGCCTGATGCAGGGCTCCAACTCACAAATCGCGAGATCATGACCTGAGCTGAAGGCAGACGCTTAACCGACTGAGCCACCCAAGCGCCCCTCCTTTTTACTTTCTTTGTGGTGTCCTTTAATAAGGAGAATTTCTTAACTTTAGCATAGTCTGTGTAACTTTTTTCCATAATTAGCTCTCGAGCCCTCTTTAGTTTTTGTGTATTGAAAGGTATTTTTTGTGTTTTCTTACTTTCATTTATGTTTATAAGTGGAAAGGGGGCATAATTCACATTACCCAAACTGTTTTCCATGGAATCCTGTGTTCTACAATATTTTGCAGTTTAAGTGTTAATCCACCAAACATTCTTTTCTCCTGCTGGGAACAGCACTTCCCCTCTCTATTTGGGGGGAACATCTCAGAGCCCACCTATTGGAGCATTTGACATTCTTTGCCACAGATGTAAGCTCTTGACCCATACTGGACTAATGTCAGTTTTACCCCTTAGCCGTAGTGATTGGTCCAAATATGGCCTTAAGACTCCAGGTGGGACAGTCAGGGAGGTGACTGAAGAGCTGTTGGCCACTGTGGTTCTAGGTCACTGAGACCACAGCACAAGAAAATGAAGCCAGTTTCAAAAGAGAAGTAGAATGGAGACACAGAGTGATCTTGGCAGTGTTGAGTCTCTGGCTGCCAAAAAACTCATTCCACCCTGGACCTTCCTGTGGGTTTGCTTATGTGGGCCAGTAAATTCCCAATTTTTATTGAAATCTTTTTATTTATTTGTTTGTTTGTTTGTTTGTTTATTTTGAGAGCACACGTCTGTGTGCACATACAAGCAGGTGAGGGGCAGAGAAAAAAGGGGAGAGAAGATTGGAAGCAGGCTCTGCTGACAGCTGAGAGCGTGACGCAGGGCTCCAGCTCACAAACCGTGAGATGATCATGACCTGAGCCGAATTCAGATGCGTAACCAACTGAGCCACCCAGGCGCCCCTGAAATCTTTTTTTTTTTTTTGAAGTCTGGAAATAAGTACATTTTAAAGTGTAGTTCCATGATCATACACGTTTGAGAATGCTTCTGTTATATCTTACTCTTAGAGATTCGCAAAGTATGTTAGCCTACTAAAGGCCATCACAAAACATGCAGTATAAGCCTGTTTATCTTTATTTAACCCAGTGATTCTCAAACTTATTTTTAATATGAATACTTTTTTATGATGCTTCTATTAATGTCTCATAGAATCTTGGCCAGCAGATCATCGGCTTGGGAAATGTTATCGTAGGCATGGAAGGGCCTAACTGCAAGCTGGCAGAGGAAAGGTGCTTTCATTTCTGAGTTAGGTTTTGAAAAATGCTAACACCTATTGAATTTTTAAAATTTGGCAAAGAATCCTCTGATTAAAAAATAAAAGAGATTTCATGCTAGCAATCTGCAAACCTTCTCTTGTGCAGGTTAGCCAGTATACCTTCGCTATGTGCAGTTATAGAGAAAAAAAGTCTGAACCACAAGAACTAATGCAGCTTGAAGGATACACTGTGGATTATACAGATCCCCACCCAGGTAATTCTAAGCCGAATCTCTTTCTCTGCTATGTATTCATGAAATTCTCATAACTCTCCTGTCTCTGTTCTACGTTTCAAGCTCCATTGAATGAATAGGGCGCATATTTCACTGAGGTACCTGGACAAGACTTCATGAGATTCGACTTCTATCTTTCTGCGGACTACTTAGCTTTAGGCTAAACTCATCATTTCTGTCGTCTTTAGGACGAGGATGCAATAGTGAAAGTTACAATAATTGGAAAAATTCTGTGAGCAATATCAGCACTGCTTACATAAACTTCTTTAGTGGAAGGCAAAAAGTTACAAGAGACAAATAGGGAAAGAAATGACCAATGAACTTTTATGTAGTCTATCAATTTTTTCCCCAATAGCGCATTCTTATACTTCTCTCCTTACCTCCATATTAATACTAGGTATGTAGTAGACATTTGGTGTCTAAAATTGGTAAGAGAATGAATTAATGAATATGTGGCCATGAATGAAATTAATAAAGCAATATTAAGGAATACATAGATTTAATAAATGCAGAGATTAAAAATTTCGCATAGATGAAAAGAATCTGTGATCATGTTCACTAATTGGTCAGTGAAAAATGAAAAATGTCATCTCTGTGAAAGAATTTTGTGGAGGATAAGATGCCATACAGATAAAAGCATCATTTTTGCCTTTTCTGCTAAAATTACCGTATATTTCTCCTGCATCTAGCATTAGAAATGTGCCAAAAGAAGACTTTCTTCTCTGGCCTGAGCTTTCAGGATACACTATATATTTCTATGGAGTAGGTTTATATGGCTTACATAATGTTACTGTGCCATGAACTATTCGTTTCCCTAGGCTATTTTTAATTTTTAAAGTAGTACGGAAATTTAAACTTTTCTTAGTAGTATCGAGCTATTGATATCAAATTCATTCTTTTCTATGAGACCATTTAGGGAATGAGCTTAAAACTCTGCCAACTACGTAAGTTTTTTTAATGATGTCTTTCTTTCTCCACAGGCCTTCAGGGTGGACAGATGTTCTTTAATGCGGTTAAAGAAGGAGACACGGTGATATTTGCCAGTGATGATGAACAGGATAGAATATTATGGGTTCAGGCCATGTATAGGGCCACAGGTCAATCATATAAACCCATTCCTGTGATTCAAACCCAGAAACTGAATCCTAAAGGAGGGACTCTCCATGCAGATGCTCAGCTTTGTAAGTTTTGTTAAAACATAATTTCATTATCAATTAATAACCTTAATAATATATAAAATTGCCTGAGGCAAATTTGTTCAGTATCATAGTTTACATCATTAACGAATTCCTAATTGAATAAAAATAGTTTGTATTAGTCATAGAATCAGCTCTAATTTTTCATACGGATCTGGAATAAATGGTGCCTGGGTTTTCAGTTACAAATTTGCCAAGCATTGGGGTACATTTGGGCATCTCAAGGGCATATAAGAAAATTCTCCAAAACTTCTAAAAGAAAATTTATTTTAATACTTATAATTGTAACGTTTTTTTATGTGTTTTACAAAAATGGAAAAAGTATTGCAAAATTAAATGGGCATTGATAGGACTCCAGAATACCAAAATCATGAACCGTCACTTTCTAGGGTTGTTCTTAACTCAGAAGAATAAGAGGGCTATTTTCTGTTGTAGATTGACAAAAAAGAATGAGTCATCAAGCCAACTTTCTTTATCTAAATACCTTAGTATTCATGTCATCCTTTTTATGCTAATTTAAATCAAGAATTTTATTCTTCATTTGAATCTACAAGTGATTAATAACGAATGATGTAATAATTACAGAAACGTTTTCAAACACACCTTTAATAATCATTAAACCCAGATATTCTAATTTGTTACACTTGCAAAACTTCTCTGGTCTCATCTGTAATAAGACTTTTTTGGTATGACTTTAAATTCAAATTTTGACTTTTCATTCAACACCCTTTACTGTTAAGGTTCTTCTCCAGGAGAATAACATCTTGACGTGCGTTATTTTGTTCTCCACATCAAATAACTACTCTCTTTTCTTTTTGAGCCCCCTTCAGTATCACATCTAGGCATCTTAACGGTACATAAGACCAAATAATTAAAGATGGAATATGAGCTCAACTCCAATTACCTTTGTGTTATACCATATGCATAGTATATATACACACATAAATATATACACACATATATATACATATATATACACAGGCACATATATACACACACACCACTGTGTGTCTGTGTGTGTGTATATATATATATATACACACTGTATATATAACATATATATAACATAAATATATATCTATGTAAATATACATATGTATATACACCGTATGTATAACATACACTTTATGTTAGCTAACAGGACAATGAATTATTTTTTAAAAAACTAAAATAAAAAAGAATACTGATCTTGACCTCTATCAGAGAAAGCATTTAACTTTCCAGAGAGTAGTTAGCCCTTAGTATTTTCTTCATTCCATGACTTCCATAGCATTACTTTTTCTTCTTTTTTGGTCATCTCTTGGAAGAACAACTTTTAGAGTAATTAATAGAAACTAAGAAGATAACATGAAAATAAAGTGACTAGTTATAGAAATAAATATTCTCCTAATCTATTTAACTATGCTTTTTCACTCCTTTGCTGACCTATAGCTGGTAAAGGTGAGTGTTTTCATGATTTTCTTTTTGCTTCATTGTATTAAAATTTTTGTAATAATGTGATTGTTGAAGGAATATCATGGTCTTATTTACAATGTCAGGCTCCTACTTTCTAGGCAAACCCAGAATATTTAGGTTAACTTTGCCATTTATGAAACAAAAACGTATATTTTTGCCACAACAGAGAAGTAGAAACAACCTAATATCTACCATTCATATGGGCGTAAAGGTCATGGCTGCAAAGGTATTACAACAGCCTGCAAAACACTACTCAGTAATGTTACGTGGAAAAATACTAAATTGTGTGTGTGGTATTTCACTATGTTAAACACAGTTTTATAAATAGAATAAATTATTCACAGTATATGAGTTTAATTAAAGGGACTAGTTGCTAGTCCATTTCCTCTATTTCCTGAATTATCTTTGAAGTATTTATGTTATAACTTAAACCTTTTTTAGAACTAAACATTTTTTAATGTTTAGAGATAGTCAGAAAAAAATAGTAAATTTATAAAGTCTAACTTATTTGAAGATAACCTTATTTTAGGATATAAATAAAGGTATGTATTTATAGATTTTTCTAGTAAGTGAATCTATTCAACTTCCCTGTTTCTTTAGCTTTCAGGATATTTAGAAATTTTAAGAAAATAGAGTAAACTGAACAGATAGAGAGTCGGCTTGATATCCAGTTTCTCTGCTTCAGATAGTAGTACATTGCCTTCTGCCAGACTGACAGGCAGTCTTTGATTAAACTGTCCTTTTCTATGCAAAGCAACTGTTTTTCATTTTTCTCTCATGTATATAATGCAATACAATATGTATGTAACACAATACAGTACAACAGAGTTCATTTCCAATAATGTCAAAAAAGAACCAGAAAATTTACCTTTTTATTTTAAGCCAGATTAAAAAAAATCTTAAATTGGAATATAAGCTTACATTTAATTTTATGAGCTTATTTTCTTGATTAATCTAGTAAGTTGAATTTCACACTTCATAGGTATGTTTTATCTTACATTGAATATATTATATATATTATAACATACTATTTCAAATAATACCTTGCCTGTGGGAGCTATAAAAAGACAAGTGGTCCTTATCTGTCCCATGTTTAACTTCATGTGAATTTTCAAGCTCATTGAGAATTTGACCTAAAAGGAAAGTATAATCAGATGTGGATATCAGCAAATGCAGCTACCAGCAAGCTCTTAACCATAGGACAGTCTTAAATCAAGTTATTGTATTTGAAAAGATTCATATGCTGCTTAGTTCAGTTCAGGATTTTGCAGAGGAGGTGATGCACTCTTAGGTAGCAACACCTTTTTCATAGTCCTTTTGGTACCTGAGTCCCAGGTCTGAACACCAGAGTGTTCTCAGAATGCTAAGGGATGCCCGCCTCTTCCCCTGCAGTGTCACATTTGCCCTCCCTCACATCCTATTCTCCCGTTTTATATTCTAATTTCTCTCAACACCAAGAGCAGTGAGTGTACATGCGTGCGCGCACACACACACCATCCTTAGAATTAGTTGCAAAAGAAGAAACATTTCAGTTGATTTTAAAAAAAACTTTTTTTAATGTTTATTTTTGAGAAAGACACAGTGTGAGCAGGGGCAGGGGAGGAGCAGAGAGAGAAGGAGAGACACAGAACTCGAAGTGGGCTCCAGGCACAGAGCCTGACGCGGGGCTTGAACTCACAAACTGTGAGATCATGACGTGAGGTGGAGTCAGACGCTTAACCAACTGAGCCACCCAGGTGCCCCTTCAGTTAACTTTTTTCCCCCTCACATCCTGAACTCTGACTTCAAATGCCTATCCTCATGTTTGCATTCTTGAGCACACAGGGGCCGGCTGTGGTCAGTGTCTACCGAAGAGCCCCCTCCCACACACCACAGGGGGGCCTACCAGCCTGCTAATAGTCCTCGCGTTGTTTCCTAGGCTAGCTGTTTTCAAGTCAGTGTTAACTGTTTAAATTGGTACTGTCAGCCTACTCATTCTTTGCCCTGGACTTCCAACAGATGTTACCCTAATGACAAATTTAAATTTTCAGGTTCCGTTTGAATAAGCCTCTATAATTCCATACATCTATAGCAAATAATAATCTTTCTCAATTTGGGTTTTAGTCCATCCACTTTTACCACACCTGGTGACAGTACCACGTAAAGACGCTGGCGCATATAGCCAACTGTTACCATAGAAACTCTCCACCAGTATCCTCAATTACCATGTCCCACATCTGTAGTTAGTCCATAGGTTAATCATCACAATTTGTGACAGTTTTGCAGTGCGTTGTTCAAGCTCAAATCTTGTCGGTTTCTTTTGATAATTTTCTTACACCATTTCAGAAGACAAACTGAACTGAAATTTGTCCTTATTGGTGAATGTTTGATTAGTGCCATGAATAATTTTTCATTTAAAACTAGTCACCATAATTTTGTGTTATAATAAACATTAATTGAAGATAATAGAGTATAACCCAGTTTTAAAGCCGGTCTCCAAGCTTTGCATTTGGTATGTAATTGATATCCAGATGATATCTCTGCATTTTCTAAGAGTAAATGTAGATATGTTACGCCAAGAGAAAACTACATGAAAATATTCTTGTACAGAAATAAGAAACTAGATAGTATTTCAACAATAGTTTTCCTATTGTACTTTGGTTCATGAGCGGGTGTTTTAAAGTGAAATATTTCTCACAGAGATCAAAACTGTTGCTTTTTCAAAATTTATTTCTTCATGAATTTATAGAAACTAATGAATCAGTGGTGCATCGTGAAATATATTTGCATGAAGTATTTCAAATTGTGCTTATAAGGTATAAAAAGAAAGTAGAACAGCTTGGTCTTTGCAGCCTGTATTTTGAAGATGGGGCAATCCCTAAGAATACATTTCACTTTCATGGAAATATAGCCCCAGCGAGATTGTGGGGTTTCTTTCTTTAATAGAATTTTGTTGGCCTGAATATTTTATCACTGTCGATATGGAGTCCATTTTTGTGACTTAAACTGCTATTAGGAATATTTTTATCACGAAAGCCAATTGTTGGCAAAGTAATTTTTCATTCATGTGTGTGATTCAGAAGGGCTTAACACATAGGTAAATGTGTGGTTTAGAGTTACATTTCATGAGGAAAATACTTCTTAAAGTAAATTCATTTTTAAAAATACGATTTGATTGCAGAAATGAACCATAAGTCATATTTTTCAGGACCTTGTAGATTTTATTTAAAGACTGTAAACACTTTGCTTTAAAATGAAAAAAAATTGCTTCTATAAACCTCTATAAAGGGTGGAAGCAAAAAGAGAATTATGTACAATGTATTGTATGTATTTATGTATGTAATGTATGTATTTTGTAGAAGTGTAAAAGAATTGTGGATTTTCTGTGAAATTTATTGTATATCCTATTCTCAACAGATAAGCCTTAAGTGAGTGTTATTTTTAACTTCTTGTTATGACCTTCTCCGTTGAAAGAAATAATGAATAAAATTCAGATGTTTTATAAAACTAGTAATTTCATAAAGATGTTACTAAAAGATTTTTTTCACTCAAACGGAGAAATGAAGATTCTAAGATTATTTAGAACACAAAAACAGTTTTATTACATATGTACCTTGCATTTTTCAATATGCTATCTACTAATTTGATATTATTTTTGCATTATTATATATGTAACTTTATTTTGAAAGACTATTAGACATACAAATAAAGCACAAGAGAAGTTGGATTGTCTCATTTCTCAATTCAGGAAGAGCAGTTTAATAACATTTGGTGTTCATCCAGTTAATACTAATTTACCACATGTAATGCATTTAATCATTCAGTTAAGTAATTAGTGAATGCAAGGGAATACATATGGCAGTTTCTCCATGCATCACAACCCAATACGTTACATCATCGATGAACACCCATTCATTGCTAACTTGCTGCATTCACATCTGCACTGATGTGAGATTTTTTTTTAATGTGATTCTGAAGACCCTTCAGCTTGAATTACATAGTTCTTCCATCCACAAATATGGCTGAAAGTTGAACTTGACATAGGATCAATATGATCTGGGCTAAATATCTAAATGTGACTGATTATGTTAGCATCATGTCCACAGATCAATATTGAGTTTTATTATGAGCCTGACTCTATAATTGCGTTTAATCAATAAACTTTTGTCTTCCTTCCTTTACAATTTTAGGATTGTACCATATAGGTTTTAAAAATTACATTTGGCTTACATTTAGGACTCTACTTCTTGTGATGACCAGAATGAGATCTGTCTATGAATTTTAAGGAACAATGGAGCCTCGGCCCCACCATTGTCAGGAGAGTCCACTTTTACCCTGATAACTGATTGCTTGCCTGATGCGTGCTACATTTCTAACAGAGCTAATGTAGTAACACCCCAGCACTCCTTTTGGGTGGTGTGTGTCTTTTTTTTCTCTCTACTTAGTAAATAATTCACATTGAAGACTTTGACAAAACATACCATTAATGAAAGCAGTCCTAAAAGCTTGCCTTTTGATAAACCCGCAGGGTCTGCAGGCGTTGAAAGATGCAATCTGCAAAGAACAAGAAATTTGGGTCTTTGATTGAAGTGCCATTTGGGACGTTATGCTTTGTCTGCGTATTTGCACAAACATGATGCTCCCTTTTTCCTATCTCTTAAACTTGAAGCTTGAGAGCATTCAGTGCCATTTCTACATGAAGGTTGGTCCCATTAAAGGCTCAAAAAAAAAAAAAAAAGAAAGAAAAAAAAAGACTGGAAGTGATCCAGCAGAAGCCTGTGTGTTCATTTCTATCCTAGTTTGCCATTTGGAAAGCAAGCTTCTAGCCATCATTGCTATTTTTTTATGACTAGACCTGGGTTCTTTTCCAGTCAATTCCTTCTTTAAACACATACTTAAAATGTATCTACTTTCTTAAAATTGGAAAATAAGATTATTTCTGTGATGAATATTAGAAGAGGCTCTGATTGAAAGTAGGATTTCCTCATTTCAAATGATTTGCAGATTTTTCCAGATCATTTTTCACTAGGCTGCAGAAAAATTGCAATTTATGTTAATATGCTGGATTCCTGGCATCCTATTTTTTGCAATGAAAATAATGTGTCATCATGAGGCATGCATTTGGTGTTCAAAAACTGTATTTGCCCATGAGTAAGCCAGGGAAGTAAATGTATTATACATGCTTTTCTGGATTTACAGATGCAGACCGTTTTCAGAAACATGGTATGGATGAGTTTATTTCTGCTAATCCTTGCAAGCTTGACCACGCCTTCCTTTTTAGACTACTCCAGAGGCAGACTTTGGATCACAGACTGAATGATTCCTATTCTTGCTTGGTGAGTACAAGTCTGTCCATCCAGTTCCCTGTGGGTTAGAATGAAAGATTTTTTTTTAAGTGAGAAACACTTGTTATGAAGCGGCATTTTATTCCTGACCCCTTTAATAACTGTAGTTGGGAGTTAGGGATAAAGGATTCCAATCGATTGCTTCCCAATTTGAAAATTATACACTTGAAGACCACTGCTGTGCCACTCAATAGACAGCAGAATAGACTCAAACAGACACTGACTTGTGGTTTATCAGTCCCTCTGGAGAAGGCTGTATGAAAATAAAGGCTTTAATGAAGGCAAAAAAAAAAAAAAAACCCACACACCTCTGGGATAGGATTTACTAACACCTGTAGAGACATTTTAAAGTTTAAATTCTCACCAAATGTTGATATCTTTCGTTTCTCTCTTGTTTCTAGAAAGACAACCTAAGTGGCAGGGGAAAGAAACAGTGGGATAAATGATATGACAGGGCAACATGTAACAAGAAAGCTTTGGTTTCCTTTAACCTTCCAAAGATAATTTGAATTCCTTAAAAAAAAACTAAATCAAGTAGCTAAACTGCTACTCAATGTGTTGAAACCAGGCAGAATTTGGCATATAAAGTACTGTTTACATATAGAAGGAATGCTTGACCCCTCAGAATGTGGGCATTAAACTGTAGCCTAGGAATTGCACGTACCTTTCCAAGGATTTATATCAGTGGCCATTGCTCTGAAATGTGTCCGGCCTGAATATGCCTGTTTCCATCACCACATGGTCTTTTGACTGCTGAACATGGTATGGCAGCTACCTACAATAAAGCTACGGTCTTTTTAAAGTAAGATTTTAGACAGGATGTGCTCCAAGCTCATTGGACATGTTTGAATAGGCAGGAAGAATTAAAACCACTTACTGCTGTGATCACAATTTACTGTCCTGATAAGTCATTTGTACATTCATTATTAAGTACACTATGTGCATGGTTTAAACCTGATCCAGCCCAAACTTTACAATTATATGGAGAGTGAAATCATCACAAGACCTGATGGTGCCTTTCTGGGGACAAGCACACACACAGTGGACATCAGTGACGGGCTTCCCTTGTGGATTTCCACTCAGTGGAGTTAGGTACTGAATTACAAAAGTTGTTTTGGTTAAGTGGATGACCCCACGTGTCATAAGGAGTCTGAGGAGAACACTACAGTGTGTCTTCAACTGCATCTAGAGGGTAGTGAGCATGGTGTGATGAGAAAAGGGTGTTTGGAGGCAGGATGGATGGCCCTGGATGTAAATCATGGCCCGACAATCGACTTTCAGTGTCTTGAGCAATTCACTAAATGTTGCTGCATTGTAGCTTATGTGGCTGTGACAGGGAGAGCATAGTAACTACCAGGCACGATGGCTCTAATATTACAGAGAGCGCATAATATTGTATGTCCAGTTCGGTGCCTGTACCATCACCACATTAAGTTTTTGAGAGCTTGTTTTTCTCCGTCTTAGTGTTCTTGCTGTCTTAGCTTTCTGCATTTCTCACCAATCTTTTCCTTCTCTTGCGCCATTATCCTGCCCCCTTTTAAAACCATTTATTTCTTAGTTCATATAATCCATCAAAACATTTTATGAACCAACTCTGCCTAACCCTGCCCTCCAGTATTGGCCAAGCAGACACTACCTGCTGGTTCAGTTGGCTCACACACACACACACACACACACACACACACACACACACACACACACAAGCGCACGGACACACACACCTTTCACATCTCGTTTCAAGAACACCAAAAACTATTATAAAACATTAACTCTGTTATATTGGTCACAGAAGGACAAACAGAACGAGTACAATGTCCCAAAAATGTAAATTTCCAAATAGCATATGTTTACCGCTGCTAGACTTAACTAGGATTTTCTTATAAAAGTGCTTCTGGCAACTCGGCAGTTTCGATTATGGTGTCTGATTTACTGTTCTCTTTTTAATGGACTCATTCATGGATCGAAGTTTGTCAGAATGTTATTCTTCGTGACTACAATTTTAGATACTGTGAATAAATTTGGTTAATTTTGAATGACGGTGGAGAAAAACTGGTTTCCCGTGCCTTGCCGTGGCAATAAAGAGAGAATGGTGTTAGGTGACCAGCGTCCCAGATCAGGTCCAAAACTGTTGACATTAGCTTTCTGAAAATAACATGCAACATGCTACTAATAAAAAAAATATATCAAAAGACACTTCGATGCAGCTTCTTCTTATAATGTCTAAGAGTGCCTACAGAAAAGCAAATCATAGTACAGAAAGGAAAAAAAATTTTTTTTTCTTTTGCAGGGTTGGTTTAGCCCTGGCCAAGTCTTTGTGTTAGATGAGTACTGTGCCCGTTACGGTGTGAGAGGCTGTCACAGACATCTCTGCTACCTTACAGAACTGATGGAACATTCAGAAAACGGTGCTGTCATTGACCCAACCCTGCTCCATTACAGCTTTGCATTCTGCGCCTCTCACGTGCATGGCAACAGGTATTTTTACTTGCAAACACACAGTGATATATGTAGGGTTGACTTGGGAAGAGAGAAAAATGTGCTTTGCCACTATCACCTAGTAACAGATTTTAAATAGCAAGCACTTCTTGCAAGAGACAGGAAAAAAACCCACAAAGGAAAAATGTACATCAATATGCTGTTGATTTAGGTTGGCTGCACTTTATGTTTCTTTTGCCATTGAAGCCACTTGAAAGAGAAAGGAAGAGAATATCTAGGAGATTAGAAGTTGCCTTTTAGTTCTTAGGTACCACCTCGCACTCAGGTCTGCACAGCTGAAGTGTCCTCTGTATTTTCATCATGATGCATATGTATGTCTGGGTAGAACTTATTGACAGGTCCGTGTATACCTAATGGTCCATCCTTGCCTTTCCACTGTGGAATAAGTTTTCATTGATAAAGCAAGATAAATAAGGAGGTTTATGGGGAGTCTCCTCTTAGCTCCTGCTCTGTACCTTAGGAACAAGTGTCCCGTTTTAGCACCCTAAGCCAGTGACCTCACCTTTTGCTTTACCAAAAGGACAAAAAAAAATCACCTAATACAGGCCCCCCACGGCTATGTGCTTCTGAGCTTAAAATCTCTCCATGTCTCATTCCCTACCTTTTCTTCATCCTGTTCCAGGGAACCTTATTAGGGTTCCTCCCACAAAGGGGTTACCCCTTATCCCATCCCCCTTTTGGCTTGTTTCAACCATCATTCCATCTCTCCATCTTCCTATTTCCTTTCTTCCCACAAACCTGTGTAAGCTTTTGCTAGCCTCACAGCATTACAGGATGGTCAAGGGACTCTGAAGTCAGAGTGCTGAGTTCAAAGGAATACAAATTAACAGTGTGAGGTAGGGTAAGCTTCATCATCTAGTGAAGTGTCTGGGTTTCCCTGTCCTTGAGAAAGATAGAACATAGCATCTTTCTCAGAAGTCATGAATTGGCTAGGGATTAAGTGCATTAGTATGTGTCAGGTACTTAGAACACTGCCTGACACATGATTAGTCAAAAAAAATGTTAACTGGTAGTTTATGTTGTCATAAGTGTTGTTATTATGTCAAGCTACCTTTCCATTGTTCTCTTTATCTCCCCAACCAATCTTCTGTCTCCATTCCCCCATCTGCTTCTGGCTTCTAGCTCCTCACTTACCAACAAGGCTTCTTGAAATAGATTGCATAAGGACCTAATCCAGGAACCTCTTCTCCGGCTTCACCTTCACTACTCCCACTGAAAAGATGATGCTCTTGAATTTCCCAGGGTCTGTGCTGCTTGAACTGCTGCTTATCTCCCTGGTGCCATACCGCCTCATGTCGGCTATCCCCTTATTTATTTTTGACCATCTCTTTGCTAATAATTTTTGTTCCTCCAGACTCCCAGGTACAGGATAGCTCTTTTCTCACATCTGTTCTTGAACTTGCTCTTCTTTCTGAGAATTTTTCTACTTCACAGAAAAATTGTACTTCAGTGATCTTGCCCCTTTCCACAGCGACCTCTCTTTTTACAGACAACTCCATCCCAATGACTCTTCTAAACTATAGGTCTCTATTGACCATGGATGGCTTGAATGTTCTGGTACTTTCAACTCTGTATAAAATAAGTCTGTCATCTCACTAGACCAGCTTCTGTACCTCTTGTAGCTCTTAGCAGGATACCTGGCAAAGAGTAACGAAATAAGTGCTCAGTAAACATTTGATGAGTGAATGAATGACTTCACTAGTTATGTTAATATCACTTCCATTAATGACATATTCATTTTCCATTCATCTTTTGCTTTTACCTTCTAGACCCAGTCTGTTGCCAGTGTCAACACTGAGCACTCCTCAAGTTCGCTTTTTTATCATTTTCATTGCACTATCCTAATTCAAGCCTTCATTTTTTTCTTGCTTATTTATCTTTATACATGTCTCTACTGCTTTTTTTAAATGTTTTTTTAAGTTTATTCATTTTTGAGAGAGAGAGAGCATGAGCAGGGGAGGGGCAGAGAGAGAAAGAGAGGTAGACACAGAATCCAAAGCAGGCTCCAGGCTCCGAGCTGTCAGCACAGAGCCTGATGCAGGACCCTAACTCACAGAGCATGAGATCATGACCTGAGCTGAGGTCAGAGGCTCAACCGACTGAGCCACCCAGGCGCCCCATCCATCTCTACTGCTTTTTTTAAAAAAAATTATTTTAAGAGAGAGCACAAGCCAGGGAGAAGGGCAGAGGGAGGGAGAATCTTAGGTTCCACCCTCAATGCAGATCACGATGTGGGGCTTGATCTCAGAAACCATGAGATCACAACCTGAGTTGAAATCAAGAGTCTGACGCTTAACCAACAGAGCTACCCAGGCACCCCTCTCTGCTGCTTTTTGCCCTCCCTACAAAAGTCTAGCAATCACCTTCAAAATTACAGATTAACTTTTATTCTACTCCTTTACAAAAAATTTCAGTGATTCTTGTTTGATTAGGAAATTAAAGATAAGTTCCAATCCATATTGTTAGGGTTTTCTCTACATATTTCTTGTCTGATCTACCCAGACTTCTCTCCCAGTATGCCTCCATATATAATCTTTACCCCAGACAACTCATTTATTCATCATGTCCTATTTGTCGTTTCCCAAATTTGTAATCGTCCTGTATCATAAAGCTCCTCAAAGAAAGCTTCAGTTAACTTAAACACTAAAAACCTTATGCCTGTAGTTTTCTTATGAACTTTATCCTGCATACCTACATGCTGCATCCATGCCCACACTCACCTGCTTCTATCCTAGTAGGTCATATTTTAAAGGCAAAACCCAGCTCTCGTTCACCTTTGTGCTCTGCAGGAGGAGACCACACTGCCTTGTACATTGTGGGCACACAATAAGTATTTGCTGAGTTGAAGTTGTCATTGTTGCCATTCTCATTCCACAGTAAATGAAAACCAATCCTGGTCTCAGGATCTGGGACCTAATTATGGAACACAACCTTAACTTGAGAATTAAGGGGAAACTGCAGATTGTAGTCATTTCCCATTACCCTAAACTAAATCATCTACATTCCATAAACTTTGGTGGGGGGGTGGAGGGTAACGGGGTGGCAACAACAGGGGACAGTCAGGATCACTAATCAATAGCCAACATGAGCAGTTTTTTTGTTTTTTTTAAACTAAAACTGTTTCTTAGCTCCTGGCTCTGTCTTACCTCCTCCTGACCAATGGATGTCAAAAGATACGTCTCCCAATGTTAGTTAGGCAGGATTCCGAAATGCAAGAGGCTGAGAAGGTTGTACTGAAACAGACCTACCCAAAGAATTTGGTACGATCAGATTATTTTCATCATTAACACTGAAAGGGATAATTAAGTTGAGAACCTTAAGTAGGACATTCAGCTAATGCTTCCCCAAAACATGTATGTTTGAGACACATTTTAATGGAAAGTTACTGAGGCAGCTGGGAACTGCCACCTTGGAGGCAGGCTGATTTGAATCTATAGGTTGCCATAGTTACTTTTATTCTGTAAAGCTATTGTTTTCTTTATAATGGTACACTGCAAAGTATAACATAAGGTGTGCTTATATGTTCATGCTTGTGTTATGCTTAACATAAATCCATTTTCTGGGTTAAAATGTGTACATTTTCAGATATCTCTGCATGGTATAAAACAAATACGGGTCAGTCTGGGATTCAACATTTAGGTCACGTGCAGCTTAAAAAAGAAAGGAAGAAATGCAGTTTTAGGGAAATTTGAACCTCAGTTTGAGGTAGAAATTATCTAAGATAACCTGACGGGTATGATGTCATTCAGAAATGTCATGCCATCACAGTGAACGAATAAAAAGAGGCAAAAGATCACTACTTGAATCTAACTCTGAAATCTGCAAACTGACCCATTTTGGGCAAATGACTTAATCTTTCTGAAATTCCCAAGTTCTCGTGTGTAAAAGGGGAAATGCTAATATGAAGATACTGGATAATTATCAGTACTTATTAGTTGTTATTCTAACAGTGCTTTTTCCCTTTGCCACCCAGCCACAGGGATGTAAACTGTAAGGAGAAAAAAACGTGAAAAATAGGTAGAGCTGTGATATCTCATGCTAAGTGGAAATATTTCAGTGCATATGTAATCATAATCTTCATTTCTTTGCTGATAGAATATTCAGGTTTTAGCAACCTCGCCTTATGAAAATAAGCTTCTCTTATCCGAGTCTGCAGTATCTGATATTTATACAGACTTTTGTTAAAAATACCATCAATGTCAAGTCCGACTTTTCTACAGTATTTGCCATAGTCTCTCTTTATGATCGTTTTTATCTGTCAAGACACATTCAGAGCTCCATTTTGCTCATTACCTGAGCTACCTCTGTCAAAAATTCAAAAGGAAAAAAGATTGCCTTTTGTCATTGACTGAAGTGAAGGACAACAGTGCCGTCTGGATCTGAAATTTTTCCGGGAGCACATCCTATTACACAGCATTGAGCTCTCAAGGTGCTCTGTGCCGACCCATCTTCTCTGAATAGCACTCGGAGTGTTTCAGGAATAGAAGAATAGAGTTAAACAGAAAAGGTCTGGCTGGTACTAAGATGGAGGAAGAGAGAGAAAAAGAAAGGAAGGAAGAAAAAAGTGAGTCAAGGACAGAAACAGACACATTCCTCCTGCAGGATGATAGCCGCACGTCTGTGAATAACAGAGCCACTCAATGATCGTGACACTAAGGACTGACAGGAAGGAGAAAAGAGACTTTCAGAGACTATGCATTATAGGGCAAAGTTCTAGGTTGATATGTGTGGTTATGCATCTTGGTTTTGCTAGTCACGCTGAGGGTGGAGAAGCTAAAGCAGCAACACAAAATGGCTTTTATGTGTCAGTTTAATGTAAGGTATGTATACAGAGTATTCACTGGCTTGGCCACAGTTTATTGGGCCCGCCTTAGAGCTGCTGCTTGTCTGACAAAAGCCAGCTCAGATGCGCTTTCAAGTGTAGGGATGGGTTTGTAACATGACTAGAGTTTATATTGAAAATAATCTCGATTTTTTGTGGACTCCAGACTACGTCACAGAGTAGTAGGCAGCCTTCATGGGATCAATCATATTATTATATGATGATGTCTCCATCTTCACAGATAACATTTCCTCTGACGTATCACTTCAGAAATGGTGCCTTAACTTCCTGTCTCTTAATTTTAGGGACAGTGGTGCATGTTTGAGTAAAATCATAGATAATTGCATCAAATAGGCTCATCAAAACTTTTCCTTACCACTTTTTTTTCCTTACCATTTCTTTTTTTTTTTTTAATTTTTTTTTAACGTTTATTTATTTTTGAGACAGAGAGAGAGCATGAACGGGGGAGGGTCAGAGAGAGACAGAGACACAGAATCTGAAACAGGCTCCAGGCTCCGAGCTGTCAGCACAGAGCCTGATGCGGGGCTCGAACTCGTAGACTGCAAGATCATGACCTGAGCCAAAGTCGGTCGCCCAACTGACTGAGCCATCCTGGCGCCCCTCCTTACCATTTCTTAATTCTAGTCTTTTATATGTGACTTAGAGAAAATAAGTGTAAATGTCACATCAGTTGTGAATCTGGAGACTCACTTCTGGGACAGGTGAGCAACCAGATCAAATGCCATAAGCAAGGTTCATCTTCATGTAATGCGTCCAGGTGGACAGATTTCATCCTATATGCACAGAAGGGGAAGGGATAGTGATCAATGAGTGCCTTTTAAAATATACTCTGAGGGTTCTTTGTTGATTCTCTCAGAAACTATAGAATAACCTCAGATCTGTCTCAGTCAGGCTTGCCTAGCAATAACATCTATCCCCACCCAGCCTTGAGTTCAATACTAGAGCAAGGTAATTATGCCTTTCAAAACAACACGGACAAAAACAGAAAGTGAGCAGTTGAGTGGAAAGACATAGTATGTTGAAACAGAACATCTGTCTTCAGCTCTCCTACTTATGAGCTGTTTCCTTTTGATCAGTTGGTCCTGTCTGAGCCTCAGTTTCCCATCTGTTCATTGTGAATAATTACATCAATGCTGCCACCTCATGTTTCTGGAAAACATTGTGGGTCTAATGGGACAGTGGCAAAGACCTTGCCAAAAGCAGGAGTCAAGAACCCAGTCATCAAGGGTAATAAGTAAGCTGCCAGAATGCAACCTGAAGAATATAGTTATTAAAATCACCTAATCAGTTTCCTGTTTTCCTTCCACACCATTCATTCGCAGCACACAGCTCCTAGATTTTTCTGAAATAATGCATAAAAGAGCCCACTGAAGGTAAATCGTTAAGGAAGAGACAAGGCAAAGGGTTTTTTAATACATGTTAGAATGTAAATCAGTTTAATTTACCTTGTAAATTAGCTCTTGTAAGCAAGAACTACACCAGCTTTTTTTAAACTCAGGGCCTTTAGCACCTTCTTAGCATCTAGACTTAGGTGTGGAAAAGTTTGAGGTCTTGAGTTGGATTTTCATGTAACTTTCTAATATACTAAAGTTTTTTTTTTTTTAAGAACATAATATGTAATGCTGTTACATAAAAACAAACACAACTATCTGTGCACATCTATACCATTTACTAGTACTCTTGCCAGTTTAGGGTTTTTAGATCTATGTTGATGCACAAAATTGGCCTATTTTTTCCCTCTCTCATACGGCTTTTATTGGGATGTGATATTCACGTTACCATAGATAGCCATATACAGTGAGTTTGGGAACTTTGTAGCTTGTTTTGTATAGACGTCAAATGACTTACTGTTTAAAAATTATCAGTGACTCCTCTTTAAAACCATCTGGGCTTTGAGACTTCTAGATGGAAAGATTTTTACCTATCACATTAGTTAATTTTGTAGTTAGCTATACAGGCTTTCCTTCTATCTTTTTGAGTGAGTTTTGTCGGGTTATGGTTTTCTAGGAAATAGTGCATTTTATCAAAGTTTTCAAATGCATTGATACTAAGTTCAAGTCATTCTTTGTACTTTTTGCTCTGCCTACTTTTTGTACATTATAATGTTGTTTATTTGTATCTTCTCTTTTCCCCCTCAATCCATCTTGCCAGAAGTTCTGTAAACTTTATTAGTCTTTCCAAAGAAGTAGATTTTGGCTTTGTTGAACTATACTACTCTTTTCCCTTTTCATTAATTTTTTTTAAAAAACCAACTTTTTAGAAACATAATTTTAGATTTACAGAAAAATTGCAAGGATGTTGCAGGGAATTTCTATATTTGTTTCCCCTGTTACCGTCATATAATAACATGGTATATTTGTCAAAACTAAGAAACCAACATTGGCATGTTAGTTACCTAACCAGTAGTTCTTAATTGGGTTTTACTAGCCCATTTTTTTGTGTCCTATTTTTTCTTTCCTGTTCCAAGGTCCAACTCAGGATGCCACCCACCCCTGTTGCATTTAGTTGTCATGTCCCCTCTGATCTGTGGAGTTCCTCCATCTTTTTGTGGTTTTTCACAACCTTGACCGTTTGGGAGAGTTCTGGTCAAGTGTTTTGTCAGATATCTCTCAGTTTGGATTTGTGGGACATTTTAATGATTAGCTTGAGGTTATGGGATTTTAAAGAGATAAAATACTGTCTCATCTCAGGAAGTCCTTGATAACCCCAAGACATCACTGGTCATCTTCACTCTAGGGTCACTTGGGAAAGGTAGTGCATGCCCGGATTCTCCACTGCAAAGATATTATTTTGCTTTCTCTAAACACTAGTTTTTGAAAGCAAGTCACTAAGTCTAACTCACACTCAGTGGGAGAGTGCCACTTTCCTGGAGGGAGGACCAACTAGATATATTATTTGGAATTCTTCTGCAAGGAAATTTGTCTTCTCTCTATTTACTCAGTCAAACATTTATCTATATTAATCTGGATTCATATGTAGTTATTTTGTACTTTGGGTTATAATCTGATACTGCTTTATTTTGTTGCTCAAATGGTTCCAGCTTGAGCCATTGAGAGCTCTTTCAGACTGACTCCCTATGATAGGTACTAAAACATGCTCCAAGCTCATCTTGCATTTTCCCCCATCTGGTAAGTGGAAAGCTGTAGCTGCCATAGTGGATTCTTTCTCCTGCTTATGCCAATTTTTGCTTTGTATATTTTGAGGCTGTTTATTAGGTACATTCAAGTTTAAAATTGTTAAATCCTCCTAAAGAATGGGAATTATTATCATTGTTTAATAATGACCCTTTTTACAACTAATGTATTTTGCATTCAAGTTTATTAAATGGTTATTAATGTAGCCTTCTTTTGGTATTTGTCTGATATGTTTATTCATACTTTTAGCCTTTCTGTATTCTTGTGTTTTAGTGTATTTTATAAGTAGCAAACTAGATTCTGATTTAATTCTCCAGTATGACAATTTGTTTTTTAATCATTTTAGTCCATTTACAATTATGTGTATTGATATAAATGAATTTATTTCTACCGTTTTATTTTGGCCTTTGTTTTTTTTTGGTTCATGTTTGTAGGCTTTTTGTTTCTTTCTTGCCCTATTGTTTTATCCAGGTTCTTTTCTTCTGTTTCTTTTCCCCCTCAATAGCTTACATTTTCCAACATTTGAGATTTTACCAAGCATGTTGCTAAAAAATTTTTAAGTTTTATGCTAATCAACACATTTCTTCTCCTTCTAAAGAGTAGAGAGACCTTACTCTCTATGCTTTTATTCTCTGGTATTTCAGTTGTATCCTTGTTTATTTGTTTTCTATTTTATACTCAACACTTGCTTAGATTTAGAATTTTTTCCTTTTTTCCTGAAGTATATTTTTTGGAATTTCCTATTATGGAGCACTTATGGATAGTGAATTTTTATTTGGAACTGTGTGTGTTCTACATTTTTTCAAAGAAAATTTTGCTAGGTGTACAGTTCTAGATTGACCGTTACTTTCTCTCAAAACTTGAAAGATAATACTTGGTTCTCTTCTGGCTTCCTTTGTTATGAGAAAGAAAGCTGTTGGCAATCTAATTGCCATTCTTTTGATGTGGATTTGTCTCTCCTCTCTGGATACTTTCAAGATTATTTTGTTCATTAGTGTTTTGTGGGTTCACTATAGCATATCTACATGTGGATTTCTTTTCATGTATACTGTTGGGGGTTCCTGTGGATTTCTGATCCATGTACCCTGATATTGAGTAAGTGCAGATTTCTTTGAATTTACCTTGATTTGCGTGTGAAGATCCATGTTTGCCATCGTTCTGGAATATTGTTATCTCTTTAAATGTTGGTTCTCCCCTAATCTCTTTTCTGAAATTTCAAATATCCATATATGAGGCATTTATCTTATGTATGTTTTAATGTCTGTAATACATATTCTACTTATTTCTCCAGTTGCATTCTGGGTAATACTTTCAGTTCTATCTTCAAAGAACTTGACGAAGTTTTTCTATAAAGGGCCAGATAGTAAACATAATAAATATTTTGGACTTTGTGGGCCATATGATCTCTGCCACAATTGCTCAAGCGTATGTTTTAGTGCAAAAACAGCCAAGAGTCATATGTAAATGAATGGGTGTGGTTTGTGTTCTAATAAAATTTTATTCATAAAAACAAGTGGTAGACTATACTTTGCCAACCCTTACTCTATCTCATTCTCTCTTTAGTGAGGATATCTACTTTTTAACCCACTCATTGAATTGTTAATTTCAATTTTTTTTTTAGTTCTGGAAATTTCTATTTGGTTCTTTTTAAAATCCATTTGATTTTTGTTTTGTTTGTTTTTTTGTTGTTGTGTTTTGAGAGAGAGAGAGAGAGAGAGTGCGTGCATGCATGATCCAGGGAGGGAGAGAATCTTAATCAGGCTCCACTCTGCCCATGTGGGGCTTGATTGCACTACTGTGAAATCAAGTCCTGAACTGCAATCGAGAGTCAGACGCTCAACTGACTAAGCCACTCTGGCACCCCCATTTCATCATTTCTGAACCTCTCTCATTTGATTCTTGGTTTTTATCTCTCCCTCCTTTTCCCCTTAGACCTTTATAGTTATTTTATATTCTGATCAATTTTAATAACTAAAATTTTCTAGGCATTTATATCTTGTTTCTGCTGACATTTTTGCCATGGTCACTGTTTTCTTATTCAGCTAGCTTTTTTTTTTTTTTAGTAAGCACATGTATTTGAAATTAATTTGTGAGAATTCTACAAGGCCTGGTTGAGAATGAGAATACTCTCTTTTAAAGAGGATGTGCTCTTGCTTTTACTTGGTGATTGAGGTGCTACTGGAGCTACTTTAGTTTCTCATCTTGGGGATTTCTTGATTGCGCAGGTAGTACCCAGTTTGAGGTTGGGCATATGGTTCATATTGTCAGCAAAGATTCTTTCACTCAATCTTTAGATGTTGTGGAAACAGACAGGTTTCCTTGTTGCCTCCCCCTTACAAGAATGTGGATTATTTCTGGCCCATCCTTTAACTGATAGTACAGCCCAGTTGTTTGTACTGGGCCCAGTTTTTGCAGACCAGTTGCGGACCCCATGGTGCATTCTCTTGAACACAGCTGTGAAGCCTCCTTCATATCAGCATTTACCCCCCAAGGCAGCCCTGTTGTTCACATGCACCCCCACTTTGGTTTCAGTTTTTGGTTCCTTTTCATTTTCCTGGCTTTGGAGAATTTTTTTTAACTTCTAAGTACAGCACATTTAACTACTGTATGCTTGTTATGACTTTGGCAGTGTTTAGGTGTTTTTTAGGGAAAAGGGGCTTTTGGAGTATCAAGTCAACCCACTATACTAGAAGCAGAAGAGTCATATAAAATTTGCATTTTGGAAAAAAAAATTTGAACATCTTGACTATGGAGAACCTGTTGGAACGCTCTCCACAACCTCTGCTTCTAGTTCCACCTGATTAAATGCTGCTTATCTGTTACATCTCAGCTGAAAAATCATTCCAAACCTGACTCCTTCCCTGAAAATCCATACTACCTCAAAGCTTTGTACCTTTGCCCTTCTTTATTGCAATTGTACATTACTGTCTGGTTTTTCTTTTAATGCCTTTCCCTGCTATAAACTCTGTTGGGGCAGGAGACATTTCTGTTCTGGTTATATTTTCCCCAGCACCTAGGCAGGTACTCAATGAATATTTGTTGAGTCAGGAAATGAATGATAGTGGCCATCTGTTTACAAATTTTATAAGTGAAATGTTGGGGCACTTGGTAAGTAGAGTTCACAGTTAAATATTCTGAATGAACCAAATGCAATGATTTTTATGACCTGTGGAGAGATTCTGTGTAAAGCGGAAAGATTGTATCATTTTGCCACCCAGAAATTAATAGATTAAAACAATGAAATACTTTTTTTATGTATAAAATAGAAAATGATTATAACAAATGATAAAGACAACAGTTGATGAGATTGCAGGGAAATGAGTCATTTCATGCACATGGGTCACGGAGCAAACATAAGTAAGTGCTTTCTTAAAAAGCAATTTGGTAGTATGTATCAAATTTCTAAAAACATCATTACATTGTCTTAGCTTGGGCCGCCATAAAAAAAACTCCATCAGTTGGGTGGCTTAAACATTAGGAATTTATTTTCTCACAGTTTTGGAAATTGGAAGTCAGAGATCAAGGTGCCCAGTATGGTCAGGTTCTGGGGAAGGCTCTCTTCCTGACTTGCAAATGACTTCCTTCCCCCCATGTCCTCATATAACAGAGAATAAGAAATCCCACTCTTTCTCTTCTTAGAAGGCCACCCATCCTATCAGTTTAGTGTCCCACCCCTATGACTGACCTCTTTTAACCTGATTACCACCTAAAAGTGCCATCTATAAATACAGTAACATTGGGGCTGGGACTTCAGCATATGGATTTTCATTCATGGTGGATTCAGTACAATCTATAGTACCACTTATCCAACAATGTACTTTCAAGAATTTACCCTAAAGAAGTAATAAGAGATGGATTAAAAATATTATAGTGTAAGATTGTGTATATGTAAGAATATAAGTGTGGGGCACCAGGATGGCTCAGTTTGTTAAGCGTTTGAGTCTTGATGTAGGCTCAGGTCATGATCTCACAGTTCATGGGTTCAAACCCTGCCTCAGGCTTCACACTGACAGTATATGGAGCCTGCTTGGGATTCTCTATCTGCCCCTCCCCTGCGCATGCACACGTGCTTTTTCTCTCTTGCTGTCAAAATAAACTTAAAAAAAAGTTTACTCTATATATGGTAGTATACATGGTAGGAAGAAATAGAGGAAAATGAAATAAGGAAAATGAAATAGAGGAAAAGAAATAAGGAATGGATTAGGAGGGAGGAGTGTTTAAAAAGATAATAGGAGTTGTAAATTTCATTTGCAAAGTATTTTTTTGCAATTCGTGAAAGTGCTGCTTCTGTCACAATGAACGTAGGGGTTGAATTAATTTCTTCTGGATGTTTAAAATAATCAGGGGAAATGACACTGATTTATGTGACCAATATATGATCATCCAAATGAGATATCATTTTGTTTCAAACAATTAAGAAGTGTTCTAGGTTAGAGAACAAAATTGAGAGATTGTTGTTTTCTGCCTCCTCTCCCGTCACTTCTCATTCTTGTGCTGGTCTTCCTCTCCTTTTTATTCTGTTCACAAATGGATATTGGTGGGAACTACACGAAGTGCAAAGTGACTTTGACCTGCTGTGCTGCAGGCCCAGTTGACAATTCCGAAAGGCCACTCTCCAGGTGTCTCTCCCCTTCTCACTTTGTCCAGAGGAAGCTAAGAGGTCCTACATTCCTCATAAGAGACAGCACGTGAAAAGAAGCCTCTAAGAAACTCAGACACACCATGAACTTTGCTATCTGCCCTGTCATTGCTTACAAAATCTCTTTTGCTGCAAGCCACCAAACTTCCAGGACAAACTTATTTGATGAACTGGGGCGGGGGCGGGGTGGGGGTGGGGGTGGGGAGGCGTTGGTGAAGGAAATCTGTATTTACCAGACTTTTCTCTACAATGGTAACTCCTGGTATCTTTCTTCAACCCACAAGCTTCCTGAGCACTCTCTTCCAAGCAATATGCAGGCTTCTAGAGATTATAAAAACAAGGACACTTTTATCCCTTAACTATCTAGAGTCTGTCCGGCTGATAAAATGATTAAGAAAATAACCATAGAATGAATATGTTAACAATTTTCATTAAATGACCAAATACTCATCAGCACTAAATGAGTCTTTTGAAGTGGGAATTGTGGAGAGATCCCATGATCAAATAATTTTGAAAAGTGATGTGAAAGTTAAACAGATTTCTTTACTATGAGACTTCGCAAACACCTTGACATGCCTTGGTTACATCATGGGCCTCCAGCAAGGTCTCATAAATTATATTGTTCAAAAAACCCTTGAGTGTTAGGACCATCGTTTTTTAAAACCTGTTAGGAGCCAGATGAAATAGATATTTAAATTAGTTTTCATCAGTCTTTATGGGCCTCTGAAAGTCTGTATTATACTGGGAAAAAAGGACCATAAAATGTGTGAACTGTAAACTGTTCAAGGGAAATGAAGCTATGAGGTTAGACTATATTAGAATATTTAAGCAGATTGCCTCATTAATGTTTGCTCTTCTCCAATGACAGACTCTGCAACCCATTTTTCACACTTTCCCTTTTAGATCTTTCTTGAAATATAATTCTTACCTTCACAGAAACTAATTTCTTATCTGAACTACCCCAAAAGCCATCAGAGATGATAGAAGGTGGGTTATGCTACTGTTTCTCTCTCTTGTTCTGAGTGGTCTTTCAAAAACATCCCTCTCAGGGGCGCCTGGGTGGCTCATTCGGTTAAGCATCCAACTTTGGCTCAGGTCGTGATCTCACAGTTTGTGAGTTGGAGCCCTGCATTAGATTCTGTGCTGAGAGCTCAGAGCCTGGAGCCTGCTTGGAATTCTGTCTCCTCCTCTCTCGGCCCCTCCCCCACTCCCACACTGGCTCCCTCTTTCCCCCTCTCTCTCTGAAATATAAATAAACATTAACTTTTTTTAATCGTTCTCAATTTAGAGCTTATTTTGTACTTGTCACCAAGAGTTGCTGGTAATGACAGGATGTCCAGCACATATAATGGATTCTATTTGTTTTAAAATGCCTAATCTTCCAGATTGACGAATGGCACAAGTTACAAAATCCATTGTAAGATCTCTTAGTTCATGTAGGAATTTAATAAAATTAATTTGTATAAGGCCTTAATATGTATAGGAACTATTTTTGGATGAATCTGCTTTTCAGAAAAGGTAGTGTGTGTGTCTATACGTGTGAATATGCCTGCGTGTGATTCTTTCTCAGAGAACAGACTGTGACCCCGAGGCAAATGTAAGATGAGGCTCTTTAGCATCAGTCAGAGGATTCCATTGCATGAATTCTTTTTTTTTTTAAAGAGTCTATCAAGTACAATTAACATAGACCCAACTACATTTGGTGTTCATTTGTTTATTATGTAATGCCAGAAAGAAGTTCTATGTCATAACTTGTTTGGGTCTATAATTAAAAGAAATGCATCTACTATTACACTGTGTTTTATAATTTGTTAATATCTTAAACTTTCATGGAGCAGTTTTCTTAAAATCATGTGACTTCAGTAACTGCAGGCCCCAAGAAAAAAAGGAAAGATTTAAATCTTGGTACCTGAGAAGGTCTTTTTGTGTCATTGGAACAGCTTTAATATTTAATTATCAGTCATAGAATTAAGCTCCAAGTAACATTTGAATCAGAAAATTGGCTTTTTATTGTAGAATTGTCAATAACCATATTTTAACGTCATCTGAAAAGATGTCAGTGTCAAAGAGGCATTATTTATTTTACTTTTATTATCTCGGGGGGAAAAATTCTGTTTTTGAGATTTAAAGCAAATGATTTCACTAATAATTAAATGACAGGTAAATACTAAAAATGTTCTCCTAAGTGTAAATATAGCTAACTTTTTTTAGAACTCTTTTACCCAGAATATTAGAGTTAATTCCTGTTCTGTTTGTTCATCAAAAAATTTCCTGTTGTACCCACTGTGATAGGACTTAAAACATTGCAAATAATCTAATACTAATAAGCAACCATATTTTTGATATTACTAATTCATGAATTTTTATAATCTGTACTTGGTATTTTTATATTCTATGTATCACTTATTCATGTCTTTAGCACTTCTGTATTGAACATCAGTCTGCCAGTTCTGGGTACCAGGGTTGCAGCACAAAGGAGGCAGTTAATAAAAACAAGTCTGTCATGTGTGGGGTGATGACGGTATGCACAGTGAGCAGCAGTAAAGCATATTAAAGGAGAAGAGACCTGTGGGAAGGGGAGATTACATCTTTACCTCAGGTGTTTAGAGATAACCTCACTGATTCTGAGTCCTTTAGGTTGAGATGAGAAGGGAGTGAGCAAGCCATGTGTGACTAGAAAAGTGGGAGCAGCATATGCAAAGGCCCTGAGGCATGTGTTCTGTGTTTGAGGGCTAGCTAGGAGACCATCATGGGGTGGGGGGTCTGCTGTGAGGGGTAGAGAAGATCAGAGTGTTAAGTGTGGGGAGAGGGGGTCCTAACAGGTCTTGCGGAGCATTATAAAGGTTTGGGCTTTTGCAATCAGTTGTTCGCATGACAAAGTATGACTCATACTTGCAAAAGGCTCACCCTAGTGTGTTGCCAAGACTCTGACATAGAAAAGACTAGAAAAGGGAGACCAACGAGGCTGCAGCCATACCAGGATATGTTTTGAAGGTATAACTGACAGAAACTAATTTATAAGCTAAGTTTGTAAAGCTATTATTTTAAATTTCTATTACCTTGGGTCTACTAGATGAATGTTCATAATATATAACTGTTTTAAGTTTCTCTTAAAGCTGCTTTCTACAAGTACAAATTTCAGAACTGACTTTGTTGAGATTTTTTTAATAGAATTACTGATTCAGTGGCAGGTATTTTGTTTTTGTTTTGTTTTTTAATATAATTTATTTTGAGAGAGAGCACACATGAGCAGGGGAGGGGCAGAGAGAGAGAGAGAATCCCAAGTGCAGGGGGCCCCACCCGGGCCTTGATTTCACAAACTGATGAACTGTGAGATCATGCCCTGAGCCAAAATGCAGTCAGATGCTTAACTGACTGAGCGACCCAGGTGCCCTAGAGGTATTTTAAATTTTATCAATTTTTAAGCTTGCTGCCATATGTGAGTAATATAGAAAATGTCTGATGTAAGTAAGTATGTTTGAAATATTCCACATTGCTTCTCAGATACAGTTTCCATTTTTTCACACAGATTTTTTTCCTCTTTATTATTTTCTGTGAAAATATCGGGGAAAGAGAATAAGACGTGGGCACTAAGAGCCCTGGATTTGGAATGCAAGAGACCTAGGTTCAAGTCCAGGCCTCTGCACTTATAATCGGTATGACTTTGGGAAAGTCACCTCACCCCCATGACCCTCAGCAGCCTCCTCTCTTGGAGGCTGCAGAATGGATTGCTGTGAGCCTCTTATGTCATGCATATAAAACAGCTAGCATAGTACCAGGGGCACGTTAAGAATTTTGTTTCTGGTAATTGCTGTATTTGTTTTGATAACAACCATGACAAGATCTGATGACACAGGGATATTTGTGTTTATTACGAAGAATAATTTTAGAAGGAGCTGTTACCTGTAGGCATGACTGCAGCTAAGTTATTTGTTACCATCACTTAGGTATAGATGCCCATTCCATATACCTAATATTCAGTACGTAGTCTGGTATATGCACTAAAGGCATGTAAATAAGGACAAGTCCAAAATACTAACTCCTGTGTTTAACTGGTCAGATTTATACCTAATGAAATAATCTCACTAAAATGGCAGCCCTTCGCTGTGTATAACAGTCTTTATTTTAGTGAAAGTTCACACAAGTGATGTTCCCCTGACTTACCTTTCTTGCTTGTCATCACCTAAACCCCTGGCTCCGTTGTGTCAGGTAGGTGAGGTGCCCAAGTGAAGTTTGATATGGCAGGACGAGTTACTGTATCCTTGTGAATCACAATCTCCTTTGACAGTTGAAGCAAGGTTGACTCTAACATAACTGTGTGGAGTCTGCCAGAGAACAAAGCCAAAGAACCGTATCAGTCATCAGAAAACTAAAGATAAGTTCCTTGCCCTTTTTCATCAAAGTTTGCATAGGTGAAATACCCACCCACAATGTGGTATGAGTTTTTGTGCTGTGTAATAACATAATGTGGCTATAGTTTTCATCTGAATGCTCAAATTCCCAGGTTAGTGATTGATATAGAACTCTCCACTTGAACTTTTGTGATTATTGTACTTATTTTTAAGTGTACTTATTTTTAAGTCTGGGTTGTGTTATCGTTTTCTCAGTGGGTATTTATTCTGAAGTACTATGTGAAAAATCCATTTTATTACCAATGATTATAATATTACAAATTTGTTTTTAATTTTTTTAATGTTTTTATTTGTTTTTGAGAAGAGAGAGACAGAGCATGAGCGGGGGAGGGGAGAGAGAAAGAGGGAGACACAAAATCTGAAGCAGGCTCCAGGCTCTGAGCTGTCAGCACAGAGCCCGACGCGGGGCTCAAACTCACAAGCTGTGAGATCATGACCTGAGCTGAAGTTGGATGCTTAACCAACAGAGCCACCCAGGTGCCCCTATAATATTACAAATTATTATAAAACATTGGGTTAGCTCAAAGTTCATTGTTTTGTAATTTCTAGCTCAGACTTTCTTTTCTCCTTCCTAAAAATATTTGAAAAAATATTTGAATATTTTTCTGGAGTTCACATTCTGATGCAATGTATTATTCTATGAAATTAAATAATTGATGTTTCCCTATTTAAGGATGAAGTATAATTATAAGAATTTCACAGCATAAATTCTAGCAGCAGTGAGTTTCTGAAATAACAAATTATTTACTCTATAGTGGAAAAGAAATTTTTAGACTTAAGAGATGCCTTGATATCAATAAAAGGTCTTTGTCATAATGATTCAGGTATAACTTTAAAATTAATTGCTTTTATCCTAATTGACTAGTTGCAAGCATCAAAGATACACACACACACACATACATATACATACATATATATATATATGTAAAACAAGAGTGGGAGAACCAAATAAAAACCTTATGGGAAAGTTATATGAAGCATTTCCATAATCATTTCTACCCATTTTATACATAAACATTAAAAATTAAAATTATAAATATATAAGTCTTTGGTAACTAAAATATAATCTTTAGAAAAATAAGCTAATTGAGGAAGAAATGATTAGTGTTAATTATCAAATCCAAAAGATTCATTTTGTTGAAATATACACTTTTTGAATGAGATCAATACATCTTTCTCTTTGCATTAACTAAGTTAAAATTCGTATGTTCAAAATTTTTGATGATTGTTGCACAAGCAGACTTAAACTTATATAGTATAAATTCTAAATCCATTATTCATTAGAAATATCTTATACTTTTAATCCTGATCTTAGTAAAAGAAGATGTCTGTTTAGTCTTCATAATTACTTCTAAAAATTTTAATGAGATCTTGCCTTGATTCCATAGGGATATTTGGCTAAGCACAAAAATCCTGAAACACAGATGGTCTGTCTTCTCTATATGTTTTTATTCAAGTATTTATTTTTATTTTTAAATAAGTTAAAATTTGTGTGCTGACACAAATAAACAAAAATACGGTACAATAAACCACTACATCTATTCAGAATTTCTGTGTTTTTTTCAATTAAAATTAAATCTCCAGTTTCACATTAGCTTAATTTTTATTTGGAAGAAGAGCAGTTATTTTAGTTTGTGTTCAGTATGCTTTTATAATATTTCTATCCAGGGGATATTTATTCAATTTGTCAAATATCTGATGCCACTATAAAACACTTTTCACTGTCATCTCAAGGACTAATCATTGTTTTCTGTAGACCTGGAAAATATTTATTGTACTCCTTTACCTTGAAGGCTGTCTAAAACAGAATAGTTCTATTGCATTCATTCCAGGTTAAAATCTGAAACAAATGACTACAAATACCTCCTTTAAATAAATTTCCATTATAGATGCAAGTAATATGTATACTGTGAACCAGTATACATTTTTCTTAACTATTCTTCAGGGAAATATAAAGATTACACACACACACACACACACACACACATAAGGGCAATGGGTGGCTCAGGTGGATAAGCATCCAACTCTTGGTTTCACCTCAGCTCATGATCTCAGGGTTCATGAGACTGAGCCCTGTCTTGGGCTCTGCACTGATGGCATGGAGCCTACGTTGTATTCTCTCTCCCTCTTTCTGTGCCCCTCCCACACTTGTACTTTCTTTTCTCTCAAAATATATGTGTATAAATAAAGATATATATATATATATGTGTGTGTGTGTGTGTATATATATGTATATATATATAAAGATATAAAATACATGATAATAACCATTCTATCAATACAAATGACTGATTTTGATTTTTTCCAGGCCTGATGGAATTGGAACAGTTTCAATGGAAGAAAAAGAGAGATTTGAGGAGATAAAAGAAAGACTCTCTTCCCTTTTAGAAAATCAGATAAGCCATTTCAGGTATATATATTCCATTCATTAATATTAAGTATTTGCTTTCTTCATTCAACACTCCAATCCCCCACAGCTGTTTATCATGTCTTTCTGCTGCTACTCAAGAACTACCAGTAGCTTCTTTTCCAATGCCTGCAAGGTAAGATCCACGTTCCTCAGTCTGTGGTCTGTTTCTAAGCCCACCACCATTCAGTTTCCACCATTCACTAAGGTAGACCCCTTCGCCCTTCAGTGTCCAGTGTGGAACGTATTTCTCACGTGTGCATTTCTCATTCTTGAGTAGTCTCTTTCCCCAGCTCTGGTGACTAGTCCCTTCTCTCAGAATCACCAAGCAAGGAACCTCTTATGTCCTGTCTTCACAGTGCAGCCTTTCTCAGTCATTCCAGCAAAGACTGAAAAACCTGAAGTCTTTCAGCATATATCATCTGTACTTTTCACTAGTCGTTTATCACATAGTTATAACACCCATTTTTTAAGCCATTAGTTATCCTTTTATTTATATTTTCTGAGAACAAGGGTCCCACTGCCTGGCACAGTTTCTTGCTCAAAAAAATTAACCATTTAAACTAAGAAACATTTGCATAGTGAAAGGTCAAAAATCTTAATATTTTTCCCCCTGATTATAGTTAGCTGAACAGAACCTCATGGTTAAAAACAGAAATTTGCCAATATGTTCCCTTTTTTTTTTCAATCATTTTTACCAGGTGCTATTGTATGTTGTGTCTTACAACATACTTGTCTTGTTGCAGAGATCAGACTTGAAATTATTTCATCATTACTGAAAACTTGGGTTAATATACTTCTGTAATAGTTCAAGAAAGCTGTTACTTAACCATTACCTTCTAGGCATATTATAAGTCTTCCCCTGTGAGTCTGACTAGCTCAAGAGAAAAGACCTAAAGCCATGGACAATAAAGACTCCCACTGGAACAGCCCAGCCAGATTCTTCTTTAGCAAAGACCATAGCCTACACATACCCACCTTAAGTGCATATAGCTTCCATTCAGGTTTTTACTGCCACACTTTTGAAACTGATCAGACAACCAAGGTCATCAGACATTTGAGGAAAGCATTTAATATGGAAAATAGAGTCTAAAATAAGTAAATACGAAAAGAGCAATTGGGAAAACATGGGGAAAGTAAAGTTAATGTGGGGACTAAGGCAATGAAAATCTGTTATTGATGTCCTTGGAGAGGTTTAAGAAGATAGGGCAACTATAAAACAAAAGCAGGATGTTGTTAAAAAGAAAAAAAAATGAATAAACCTCAAGGAACAAATACGAACACATACACGCTATTAAAAATTAAGTTAATGAAACCTTCTAGAAAGTAATAGGAGACAGGTAGGAAAATGGAAATACAAAGATAAGAAAAATTAAGGATTTGCTCAGGAGTTTCATCACCATAAGTAATAGGAATTCTGGAAACATAAGGCTGAAAGTAGGAAATTGTCAATACATTTATTCAAAAACATTTTACAGAAGTAAAAGACATAAGTGTTCACCATGAAAGAGCTCATTGAGTACCCAGCACAATGGATTAGAATAGATACTCATCAGGGACATTTTCATGAACTTCCAGCATCTTGGGGATAAAAGAGAAGATTCTGAAATACAAAGAATCCAGAATCAGAATTACTTCTCAACATTGATTCGTTCTATAAACATACATTGAGTACATATTGTGTGTCAGGCAGAGAACAAAGTTAAAGTTCCTTTTCTTCAACTTTCATTCTGATGGGAGGAGCAATACAGATATTCAGAAAACAATGCATCACTGTCTTCAAATTTCTGAGGAAAGATTATTTTCAACCTAGAATTCTATACCAGTAACAGTCTTAAGGGTAGTAGTAGAAAAATATTTTCAGACATTAGGACCTTAAAAGATATGCTTCTTGAGGTGACTGACTGCTAAAGCCAGTAGAGCATGTAGCTCTTGATCTCAGGGGTTATGAGTTCAAGCTCCATGTTGGGCATGGAGCCCACTTAAAAAAAAAAAAAAAAAAGATATGCTTCCCAAAATCCCTTTCTGGAGAGTACAAATTCCAGACAAAGGAAAAAACAAGGAGGGATAATTAAGATCCCTGAAACTGAAAATCGGCATTACAGAGGAGGGAATCTTCATGGTGATTGTTAATAGAAACCCCAAGTGATGGCTGAGCTTTGAAAGCAGCCAGTTCTGATAAGAGCAGGTCAGAAAAATTCTTCAAGTAAATTAAATTGACAAAATACTAAGATGTTTTAATATGTTGAGAGAGAATTTACCCATTTGGAAGTGAGTTTGGAGTTATATTAATTAGATTATATTAGTTATATTGGAATTTGGAATTACATTAGATAAGGTCTATAAAAAGAGGAAATTAGGGGTGCCTGTGTAACTCAATCAGGTGAGCATCTGACTCTTGATCTCTGTTCATGTCATGATCTCACAGTTGTGAGATTGAGCCCCACATTGGACTCTGCTGTCAGCACAGAGATTCTTGTGATTCTTCCTCTCCCTTTCCTTCTGACCCTCCCCTGTGCACACATGCACTCTTGTGCATGTGCTCTCTTTCAAAATAAACAAAAAAATATAAAAAAAAAATAAAAATAAAGACAGGTATTAAATATAAACAAAATGATGGCACATAAGAAATCATAGTACTGTATCTCAGTTATCTAGAATATTACATAATATAAATACTCTATTTAACCCCCAAATGGTATAACTGTGTTAGAAAGATAGGAAGGACAGGAATTACATTTACAGTTGGGTAAAGTAGTAAAAAAAAAAAATAATAACATATGTCTAAGGTGGGATGATATTTATCCTGTCATCTGAAACAAAAAAAAAATTTAAAGACTAAAATATGTGCAAAAATGCTTTTCAACACATTAAATATAAGACCGTGAATAAAAGTGATTCTTGAGAGATGAGAAACAAATGAATAAGCCCTTTCATTGCCTCTGCTTAGCATGAGGACAGTGTTTCCAGGCCATGCAGGGAGGAGAATCTCAGTGGACCCTGACTTGAGACAGAGGTGGGAGTCCAGGAAGGACAAGACAGCCAGAATTCTCAGATCAGAGTTCTAAAGAAAGAGAGAAGAGACCTACAGGTATTTGCTGAGGGTCCCCTTAGAGTCTTCAACTAACTATTGATCTGAGCAAGTATGTAAGGAAACTATTTAAAGTCAGGCAAATAATCCTTTCTCTCTGTGGTAGAATTACAGAGGATAATCCCTAAAGCTAACACAGCTAAGAGGAGTACCAGTTTCTACCACCCAGATTGGAAAGCTTCTAAGTCATGAGTATCAGAATACTGAGACAGCTTTGCCTCAGTAATGGAAAAAAAATTAGCCCTGTTTTTATCTCTCCTGATGAGAATTAAAATCAAAATTCAAATAAATCAAACTGTTTTTAAGTAATTTCATTGAATTCCAGAACAAAGTTCAAGAATAGAGGAATACAAAAATATTGAGCCACCAATAATGTAAAACAACACTGTCTAGCGTCCACTCAAAAATTTCTAGGTATATGAAAAAAAATAGTAAAATATAACCAATGAAGAGAGCAAAAACAGCCAAAAGTAGAAATAACACAAGATAGAATTAGTAAACCATACTATTAAGAGAATTATTACCAAATGTCTTATGTTCAACCTGTTAAGGGCTTTAATGGAAAACCTACAGCTTCATACTTAATATGAAGACTGAATGTGAAAGATTGAAAGTTTTTCACCTAAGATCAAAAGGCAAGGATGTTTGCTCAGAAATCAGTATTCAAGGTAGTGTGGTATGGACAGTTCAGAAGTAGACTCATACACATATGGTCAATGGATTTTCAAAAAATATATAAAGATAATTTACAAAGTATGCTTTTTTTCAACAAATATTAACCTGATTGAAAAGTTAACCTAAAATGGATAGATCTAGAAAACAGAAAATGTCTCTGTCCTTAGACTAAGCATAGATTCTTAAACACCAAAATCACGATTCATAAATGGAAAAATTTTACCTTAAACTTCAACAACATTAAAAACTTTTGATCTTCCAAAGACATTGAGAGAATAAGAGATACATTCCAGAATGGGAAAAACTGTTTGCACACTATGTATCCCACAAAAGACTTTTTATCCAGAATATATAAATAACTCTTAAAACTTAGTAGGAAATGAAACAACTCAATAAAAAATGATGATATTTCACCAAAGACATATGGTGAAAAGGTATATGAAAAGATGCTCAACATCATTACTCTTCAGGGAAATACAAACTAAAATACAATGAGGTACTACTATGTCATTAGCATAGCTAAAATTTAGAAATTACTCCCCAAGGTGTTGGCATGGTTGTGAAACTGGACCTAGCCTATGTCCTAGGCCATTCCACTTGTAGATACTCCCCCGAGAGAAATGAAAGCATATGTCCACACAGAGACTTTTATGTGAGTGTTCAAACCTTAACATACCAGCATTATTCCTAATAAACACAATATGAAAATAAGCCAGATGGCCATCAGCGAGGAATGAACAATGTATTGCAATACTTCTGAGCAGTAAAAAGGAATGAACTGTTGATAGCATAAAAATATATTGAGAGAAATTACATGCAAAGAAGTACATGCTATGATTTCTCTTACATAAAATTATAGAAAATACAAATTATTCCAAATGACAAAGTAAATCAGTGGTTGCCTGGGCCTAGTGGGTGGGGAAGGAACATTTGAGGGTCATGAATATATATATTAAGTTGAATGTAGTGATGGTTTCACAGGTGTTTACATATGTCAAAACTTATCAAATTATATATTTTAAATATGTGCAGTTCATTATATATCCTTTATGCCTCTAAATCTATTAAAAACTAAGTACTTCCATAGTGGAAAGTTAGTAGAATCATATTTAAAACTGAAAAATCAAGAATTAGAAATATTAGCATGTAGGTTAGGAATATAACTTTTAAATACTGAAAGAAGTAGCTAAAAGTTAAAAACTTTTTGTTTCTGAAGAAATTTACTTGGGGACTGGGGTGGAAATGACATAAAGAAATTTTTTTCATAAAAAGTCTTTAAAAGAAGTTTCCTTTCAGACTATGTGCGTATATAACTCTAACAAAAAGAAATCCTGTATTTTAAAATGGATAAGGAAAGGAAACAATTTGTGGGACATGTCTATGCAGGTTCATTTATCTGTGTAATTAATTTACTATGTTAGGAATCAGGGTGATTTTAATTTATTCAGATTAGATATTAAACTTTGTTGAATTTTATTTGATAATTGAGTATTTTCCCCTTTGCTTTGCTATTAGAGAGCTATCAAAGTGGTAAAAACCCAAAATATTTATCCTGAAAGGCAGAACAAAACTATTCCTTTCTTTTAAAACTCATTTTGTAAAGATTAATTAAGCTTCTGTGTAGTTATTTTCTGTACTTTATTGATTCAGGATTACTTGTACTCTGTAAATGTGCTGAATTATTTACACATCATGGGCAGCTAATGCTAATTCAGAACATACCCAGTGGGACCTCAGAGCCCTGAAATGCTAAATGTAATCTGGGGATCAGTAACATTCCATTCATAAAATGTGTCACCCACAGGTTAATGGAAATAAACAATAGGAAAGACAATGGGTGGATTATGCAAATACACTGAAAAGGTTTAAGCAGGGGGAGGGGACTATAAGAACCCAATTTGTGTTTTATTTAAACATGGATTAAGGTTTATGGTACACAAAATGATGAAAGCTACTTTGCTAATTTGCTAATGCTCTAAAAGGCAACACTGCCCAGGAAACAAAACTATCAAAAATAAATTGGTGGTGGTTTTTGTGCACGGGAGCAGAGGGAGGAGTGAGAGAATGCATCGAGGCAAGCGTAAGTGAAGGAAATTTTTGACAGTAAATGAAATGATAAACACTGTTGTGAAGAAAAATTTGAGTGACTGGATTTATGACATTTTTTTGCATTTATCTGAAACTAATAAAAGTTTCATAAAACTAAAACCCAGCCCTAATATAAATTTAACAACTGCTTTGTGAGAAATCAGTCTTTAATCACTCTTTAATCACTCTTCAAAATTCACTCCTGTAAAATAATTTGAATTTAAAATATACGTGCTTTTAAGGAAACCTGTTCAAATTGCCTTGTGAAAACAGTAATTTCTTGGTGAGTTACATCTTAGAAGATGTGTTAACCAAGTCCCTGAATAATGGCAAAGGACATGGAAATATACAAACTTCAAGTTACTAGTGTCAAGATTTCTAATACAGATCCAAGTGGCAGCCTGTGGACAGCTCAGCTGCCTGGAGCACTTGATCTTGGGGGGGGGGCAGTGGTTGGTGGGGGAGGCGAGGTGCTTTACTGAACTGATTCAACAAAGCGAGGAGCTCCAGCAGGATGAAGTGGCCCTGACGTTTTCTGCTCTTTAAGTGGAAAGTGACCTGAAGAGGGACTCCCGTGTAAAGAGCCATAAATCTGTTAACCACCATGTGTCAACGAACTTCCAAGGAGCCCACTCACTCCCCCAGCTTCTGACCCTGATTTCAGAATGCTAATGTAACCTGTCCTCCAGTTGTGGGGGTGAATTAGGAATACACAGGACTGGAAAGACTGAGGATGACCCACTCTGCTGGCAAACTGCAGAGCCCCCCCAAGGTTTATGTGTTTTGTGTGGGGAGGTGCCACCGGCACAGAAGACAAAAAGGGAGAGCTGAAAGCCATTTTTTGTACTAGAAGTTATGACTGGTGGGGAAGGGGGGTGGTATTTCCATCTCAAGCCACACAAGTACAGGAGGAGATGGGCGAAGTCATTTTGTTGATGATAGGGCTTGATAACAACAAACCTTAAGAAATGTTTAGGGAATATGTTTTAATTATCTCTTTAATAGGACCTTTCTGAACACATATCGTCAAAACTGTAGAACCTTTTCATCACAGTTGACAGCCTTACTGTTTAAAGAAATTTACAGCATGAACTAGGTAAACTTCTGCTGTTAAAATTTTTCCCAAATGGGCTGATGCTATTTTAACCAACCTTTCACTGTTCTTTAATAATGCCAAGTAATAGAAGAGGGAATTATTTAGCAGTCTTGGATATTAAATGTGTGACTTTTTTTGTTCCTCCTTTTGTTTTTAAAGATACTGTTTTCCCTTTGGACGACCTGAGGGTGCTCTAAAAGCTACGCTTTCGTTACTCGAAAGGGTATGTTTGAACACTACTTTGTAAACACTATTTGCACTCTTAGTGGCTGTGTATTTTAGTTACTAACCCAGGCAGATAAGCCCATTCCTCGCAAGTGTGTTCCCTGAGGCTGTTGGTCACATTTCATCACTTTGTCATCTGCTCTTACTACAACTCCTCCTATTGACTATTTCTTCCTGTCCGAAACCTTTCTGAAGCCCACCCCAGCCATCCTGTGCCGAGTTGATGGCATCTTGGTAGTATCCATTTCCCCCACCTCTTTCTTTCCCTCATAAGATTTTCTAGTCAAGTATAATTATGTTTTTCAGACTTGATTGTTGTCTTTTATTACCACCCTCCACCCCGACTTATTTGAACTTCTGTCATGTTTGTCACACCTATAAGAGTTTATCACTTAATATTTACAAACATATCATGCCTTTCATTCTAAATCTCAGAATTCACTTCAACTTATGTTACTTTAAATGAATACACAAATGGAAGAAATTCATTTTCCCTCAACTAAATAGCAAACAAGGCTTTCATATCCACGCTAAAATAACTTACTAATGAAAATACATTCTTCACTCCTGTTTTTGTGGCAGACTAAATTTGAAAGGGAAGAATCATTTTGATATATTTATAAAACTATATGCTGGGTGGATCCTAACAGTTAAGCAATGTGGGCAATTCCTTTTCCTTATCGGTATTAGAAACAATTTCTAAGGATCATTTATAGCTCATGATCTGAATGTTCTGGTCCTGATTTATTGACTTCAAACACTTGGTCTTGCCCACTTTCCTGCCAAATGAATTCTAGGTTGTTTATTAGCACTTCTATTAAAAGCAAAAAGGGATTTCACGGATTTGAGCACTTGGAAGATGAGGGCTAGAACTGATGAATGTAATGAGATCTTTGGATTATACATTGGTTTCCGCTGTATATCCCTGTCTTATTGTTCCCTGCGCATCATGTGATAGAAATATTATTATAGTAGTGACCTGTTTTATTTGAACTTTTATAATAAAGCTGCATGTAACCTAGGCTTTTCAAAGTATTCATTTCATCCAGTTCATTAAGGTATCATAGAAAAGATAAAATCTTTACAGAGAGCTTTACTTTTGGAATGGCATCCCATCCTGGGGACCTAATACAACCTGTCTGTGTTCCGGTTTCCACGGTGGAGCCTCCATCCTCCCCCCATCATGGAAGAGTTAGTAATAGCAGAGATGCTCTCACGCCCTGATGGGCGGCAGGATGAACAGTGACCTTTTTCCCAGTTATAGTCGCTAATCATGTCTCTTGCTGAACTGAGACAGAAATGGGAGGGTCACTTCTTCATTTTCAAGTCTCTGTATTTATTGACATCTTAGAAAAAATAAATCTCCATGTGAATTCTTCATACTTATTATGCCTTGGAAGAAATGGAGAAGATACAGGAGACAAGCTGGGTCTCTCTTTCGCACTTGCGCCCTAACATTGCCCTTTGCCAGGAAAGAGGATACAGTTCCCTCCATTCCAAATTAAATACCCAGCTCCTGGATACTATGAACTATAACCCAATTTCATTCCTGGACTCGTCTCTGTAACAGACCATATACATTCTAATTTCAGCAGCTCTATTATTTAAAAGTGTACCACCAGGGGAAGGCCTGATAGTAAAGTTCATCATTCTGCGTGTGGGACAAAATTAATATTAAATTTAAATCTTACTAATAATCACATTAAAAATAATAGTACACGTTAAAGCTTTTTTTTTTTTTTTTTTTTTTTTTTTTTACTATGAGCCGAAGGGTTTTTCTGCCTATAAAGACTCTGATGTGTAGTTCTAATTAAAGTTCCAGATACGTGTAAAATATGTTAAAAATTTTTAATATGAAACTATGAAGAATAATTGAATTTGATGGGAAGGACGTTTTTCAGTGATAAAGTTTGCTGTTTTGAAAAGGAAACCTTGCCTGACAAAATTAAAATATGTTGTGAAAGACCACCAGTGCTTAAGTGGTTGAATAAATCTGAGATTATAAAATCCTTCGTGCTGAGGCTGATCAAAAGAGAATGAAGTAATAAAGCATGGATGTTTTCATGCTCTTTTGATGATTCTTTAAGGTGAAAGACTAATAGAGTAGTAAGAATACTTACTGTTCTTGTCTTCTTTATACTCACGTTTTGCCATATATTTTATAATTTGAATATAAGCAAAACCAGAAAAGCTGCATTAAATATACGGAAAAATAGATCTGGACTAATGGTATAATCAAAACTGACTGTAAGCAATTTTATCACTGAAAAAGTTTTAAGGAAAATTATCAATGAGTCATTATAAAAGTGCTTAAATACATAATATCTTGAATTCTGGATATGATTGCATTTTTGCCTTGCCAATAATAATACTTATAAAGGAAAAAAAATCTAAAAATACAGTTAAGAACTCAACAGAAAATAATCTGTTCTTTTTAATTTCAGAAAGTTTCTGTGTGTTTTAACACAGAAATGCCATTCATTTCACTAAAACAAAATATTTTTTCCCTCTCAGCCGATCACAGGAATTAGTTTGTGAGAATTAGAGATCTTGATTTTTATAGAGCTCAAAAACAGTGCTTGTTATTAATGGAACTTTGTTACTGTTTTCATATATATCGCTCAAAAGATTTAAAGCATTTAAATTAGGGATGTGCAAGAGAAACTTTATTGCTTGTCCCAAGGACTATAATCCCGATCTGAAACAGCTGCTCTAACGGTGTCCTGGGCCCCTGGAGGAAAAGTGACAGTCCTCACACTGAATGGTGGTTTGGCCTAGGGGAGGTTTTGATGTGCATAAATGAGGCTTAGACAGGAGGAGCCAAGATTGGAGGATTATGTTCCCAGTTGTGATGTGCCGACTCATTACTTTCCCTCAATGTTACGTAGGACCCCTTCCTGGTAATAGATATAGGACAATTTGTATAATTTGATTTTAGTATCTGTTTTATGCAATCTCTCCCTGTCTCCCTCTCTTTAGGTCTTAATGAAAGATATTGCCACTCCCATACCAGCAGAAGAGGTGAAAAAAGTGGTCAGAAAATGTCTCGAGAAAGCTGCCTTGATCAATTACACCAGACTCACAGAATATGCCAAAATAGAAGGTCAGTGCAGTGAGCAATTGCCGAAGTGGCAGTGAGAGCCAACAATGCCTATTAACTGAATTTTCTGTGAGAAGTTCTTTCCTTTCCTGAACAAACCTGTACCGTGGCAAAGGGAAATGTCTCATTAAAATCTCAGCTGGTGAACTGAAGAGCTTTTTCCTATTCATTGCTTTAATATGCCTCCTGGGACTCTGCTTGAATGAAAGACCCAGGATTCGTGCTTAAGTTGTCCTTTGTTCTTATTTTGAGTTTTCAGGGAACCAAAAGGTGTTTTCATGGGTTGTATTTTTTGACATTACCGTAAGTATGTCTAACATTTCAACTGTAGGCAGTGTCTTCTTTCCTGATCAGTAATAGTGTAGTATTACATAATTTTATTTTCTGTTCAACAGTGTTGCTCAGAGAAGGAGGAAACTTGTTGATTATGATGAGAGCCAAAATAAACTGACAGAATTCCCTGCAACTTCTCATTGCTTGCAATATATTAACACATTTGAATGATTACATCTCTTGAGAGGACTGCACTTTTTTTTTTTTCCTCTTCCTTCAGATTTCACTCATTAAGATTACTGAGGTTTAAGATGCTTAGAAATAACTAAATTGAAATTTGTGGCAAAGACACAAAAATGGGCTTTATTGGACAATCCTTTGATATGATTAAAAATGATAGAAAGGGGCTCAAAGTTTTTGCTCCAATTATTCATAAAACTGGCTTGTGTCGTCCATGTAGCATTCACTTAGGAAAAGTTTGCAAAGTTAAATGCGTATATCTAAAAATAAAGGCAAATCCTCTGTTAGAAAAATTTTAGTAACTTTTAATATAAAATTGTACTGAATTATAAATTTGTTAATTATTGATGTGAAGATAGTTTTATCAAAAGTGGTACAATGAAAAAGATTGATTATAATTGGCTGTGTTATATCCTTTTTTTCTCTCCGAATCCGATCAAGCTAACAAGCATGCAATAACCAACCTCCTGAGTGATTAACAAAAAAGCCATCCCATCACTATAGCAACCAATATTATTTCACGAGAGTAACAACATGAAACCTCCTTAGTTACCAGTTTAACATCATTAATTATGATATCATGTTGTGTTAAAGCAAAAGCAATGAATATTAGCTCATTTGGGGAAAGTGGAAGATAAACAGATTGGTTTTCACATCATGAATACTCATTCAAACAATCTTCGTGTTTTGAACATTGTTGTGAACATGGGTTGAAAGAATCATTATAAAAATAGACCTATTAAAACCTTTCAAATCTGGTAAAGGGAAAAAAGTTTGTGCACAACTTGAATAAACACAGTATTGTTTTATTCAAGTGTTTAAACTCAATCCAAAAAAAAAAAAAAAAAACCCTGTGAGAATCCTTTTGTTCTTAACTGGCCACTCCAGTTAGTATTTTTGACCATTGTGCAAGAATACCGAAAACATAGGTTATTTCTATTTTCTAGTCCTAGAGTCCATTTTAACATGGACAAATAAAATTGTCCCAGCCATGGATAACTTTTGCTAATTAGTTAGACAAACGTGTTAACACTGGTGGTCAAAAGACATAGCTGTTCCTCTGGATCTCACATGAAAACAAGTCTGTGTTAGAGAAAATCCTATTCTGGGACCAAATAAACAGTGAGCAGGGAGCTCTCATAGCTCTTTCCTTTCTGGAGTCATCTGTCTCTTACTTCTAGTCTACTGTGAGAATATTCTAGAAAATGGATCCTAGGAATCTAGGTGGGACTACTGAGCAGTCTCCATTTTCAGAAAAACAAAATGCATGCTTATTATATGAGAAAACGTCTATGCATTTCATTTTCTCCCTTCCTTCCCACCCCCTTTTGTGTATGTTAAAAAATAAAGCGCTTTTTGCTTTATGCTCAGGATCAGACCAAGAACACAATCAAATTTAAGTTAGATATAGGAAGTGGGCCACTTTTCTTTGCTTAATTGACTTTCTGCATTATGTGAGCAACATGGGTGGAGTCTGCTTTTTTCCTAAATTGTCTTTTCTTATGTTTTAGGCCCAGCAGAAAAGGAAGCAGGTAATGGATGTTTGTGCATGCACGTGCTGTTGTTTCTATTGTGGCATGATGTTTGATATTGATGAATAGCTGTCTGCTTTTCAGGGCTCCTACTAGATGACTTTGATTAAGATACTGAAAATACTTTCATTTTGGGAGAACTATTGTTAATGCTCTGTAGGTAAAATACAGGCCGTTTATCTCTGTTAAAGTTCAGCAGCGCTTTTTATACGAAGTCAAAGCCAAAAATTGGAGGCTGTATTAATGTTTTAAGCATGGACACTAATCTTATTTGGAAGCTGTAGCCAATATTTGGAGGGCTCTTACAACTAGAGAAGAGGACCATCTCTCCTTTATCACTGCTGAAAAATAACACAGTGAAAAGCATAAATGCTATTAAATAAGAAGTAAGAAGCTCTTAACTTTGAAAGTTGCTAATCAGAGGAATGAGCAGGGATTATGAAGTCCTAGTCTCAGAAAATTGCTAGGAAAGTGTTCTCCGGATCTCTGAATTTTTAAAGGTTGTTTTTACTTTTCTCTTATGCCACTTATCACAGTTGTAATTAATTTAATTATGTGCTGTTATCTGTTTATCTTGTCTGTCTCTTCTTTAGCCCCTTGCCGGCAGGGTCTTTATGGACTGTGTTTACTGTTGCATCCTGGCACCCAGCCGTGCACCACTGGCCCCAAGTAGGCTCTCGGTGCTTTGGAGAGAGAGGAGAGCTTAGCTAGTTAGTTCCATGGGGCAAGAGCCCAGGGATGAACCTTTCTAGTCCGAGTTTCCCTGTCTCATTTAAAGCCTACATGCAGTGTTATAGACAAGTTTGGGTTGGTTTTAACTGAAGTCTTCGACTAAAGGGTTCTCTTTCTGTTTTCCTAACTCTTTCCATTCTGTTTCAGCATTTGACCCCAGAAAGTGTGAGGAACAAAACACTCTGAGCCAGGAAAAGGGGAAAGAACACGATGACCACTAAAGTGCACTTTTGAGACTACCATCACTTCTTAAGACAGCCCATTGTAATAGCAACAGTCCTGTTCTCTTTAACAAACTTCTTCAAAATCTCTTAGGGCATTTCATCCACTGCAGTGTTCCTGTAGTGAAAATAGGTTTTTATATAGTTGACACACAGGAAGTCTGGGGTTGTTAGGGCTTTCCCACTGACACAGAGTAAATAAATCAGCCAGCTGGGACTTGCATCAGGTGTCCTGATCCCCAGCCTACCAAGGCTATGCTCCTTCCCCTGTGAAATATGAGGGAGTCACAGCACGTCTTCATGAAGGTTGAAGTGGAGGGACCATGTAGAGTTGCACACATTCCCATTAAAAAGAGGAGAGAACGAGAAAGTTGCTGTCCCTCATGTACCTCACTTCCAGACAGAAGCCTTCCCTTCACGCATTTCTGGCATCCATATGACTGTTCAACTCTAGAGGCTGATGATGCTAGGAAAAATACTTTCCTTAAAATTAAATTCTAAGAGGGGCACCCGGCTGGCTCAGTCGGTGGAACATGTGACTCTTGATCTCAGGGTTGTGAGTTTGAGCCCTACTTTGGGTGTAGAGATTACTTAAAAATCTTAAAAAAAAAAAAAAAAGAAAGGCCCAGATGGAAGAGAGAAAAAAATCAGTGTATAGTCTAGATGATTTCAGTGGATTGAAGGGATAGTTAATCTCAGTTGAAGAATGTTGTGAAATAATAAAAGAGAGGTTTTTAAAAAAAAATGTAGTTCTATTTCTTTGGTTGCATTTGGTAGCAAGTTTAAGAGAGTTACCTAATGTTCTTGGGGGTGTAAATGACTCAAAATGAGAATGTCAGTTACATGTGTAAGAGCTCAAATGCTTCCAAGCAGTATTCTCTTGGGCATTATGATAATTTTCCTCAGTTAGTTTGTACCGTGTAGACAAGAGTTGAATTCTGCCCAAGATCGGTCTTCATTTTGTCATCTGTTGACAGTTCCCTCAGAGGTTTTGTTTTTGTTTTTGTTTTATTTACTCTGCTTCATTAGTTCCTAAAACAACTGTAGAAAACAGATATTTCATAGAAGAGGTAACCAAGACTATAGAAAAAGTCCGTAACTTTCACAAAGGTGTGCTGTTGTTATTCAATTCAGCAGACATGAGATTTGTACCCGTGCCTCTCAGATATGGAGCGTGTTCTGTCCACTGGTTGCCCTGCCTCTGGGGCTGTCCGATTCTGAGGCACAGTGCAAGAGCCAAGGGGTTACTTTTTCCAAAAGTATAGATATTTACTTAATAGTAAGAGCAAACACTCATTAGTAGGAACTGTTTTAAGCACTTTGCATGTGTCCATTCGTCCTTTACAATAAATATTTCTATTACTGCTTTTTTAGGAAACTGAAGCAGAGAAGTCACTAGTCATACATCCAGAGACCACTAGGAAGCAGGAGATTAGAACACAGTGTCTCCCTTTCAAACTGTCATTTTATTTTCCTTGGTCTTTCTCCCTCCCTTTTCTTAGTGAGCCTGTGTAGTTAAGTTTGTACTCAGTTAAACTGCATGGGCATTTGAAAGGAGGTCTGGAGCGGTGCGGTTCATAGAATTATGATGGAAGCTGTAGATATAACTTAAAATTTTCTAGTAATCGCATTAAAGAGGTAAAAAATGGAAAATTAATTTTAATAATAGTTTTTTAACCCAATATATCTAAAATATTCCTTTAAAGTATATTCAATATAGAAAATTGAGATATTTTACAATATTTTTTCATATGTAGTCCTTGAAATCTGGTGTGTATTTTTACTAGCACATTTTGTCGCCCCATTTCAAGTACTTGTTTACCACATGTGACTATGGCTGCGGAATTAATCGGACAGCACAGATCCCATGGTAAGGCTAGGAACTGACTCCAAAATCCGAAGCTTTTTGTTTTTACGCTCACATATCTCACAGCGTCAGGTGTTGAAAGGGATTAAAATTTGCAACCTTGCCCCCCTCCCCCCCGCCCAGCCCAGCCCATACGTAGCCCTTTTTCCCTCCCCTATTTTATTTTTCTCTGCAGCACTTGTATTCTAGCACATGATATGGTTCACTCATCCTACTCTTGTCCTAGAGTGGTAGCTCCACCAGGGCAGGACTTTCGTATTTTAGTAGCTGCTGTATCTCCAGTGCCTGAAAAAGGTGCCTGGCACATGTTTGGTACTCAATAAATATTTGTTGAATAAATGAATGAGTTTATGGCACAGAATGATCAAGCTATTTATAGCAGAGAGAACATGTATAAACTGGCAAGCTGGCTTACAAAAGGTCATTCAGATCAATCACTAAATAATCAGAAATATGAGAGCAAAAACTAACCACTTAAAAATAACAAGATTGGAGGGGCACCTGGGTGGCTCAGTTAGTTTAGCATCCAAATTTGGCTTAGGTCATGATCTCGCAAGTGATGAGTGGGTGAGAGCCTCGCCTCGGGCTCTGTGACAGCTCAGAGCCTGGAGCCTGCTTCAGTTTCTCTGTCTCCCGCTCTCTCTGCCCCTCTCTGCCCTCTCCCGCTTATGCTCTCTCTCTAAAAAATAAACATACATTAAAAAAGGTTTTTTAAATAACAAGATTGGACAAATTAAACCAGAATTCCATGCTCTTACCATGGGTGTGGGACACTAACCCTGGATCACAGCAGCCAGAGGTGATGGAGAACAGTGGCGTTAACAGTAGTTAGCATTCTAACCTGTTTCAGTTGTTTCCATAATTCAACATATGCTCAGTTGGACTTCTAGTTCTCTTCCATACTTGGGAATTCTTCCCATTCTCCGTCAGCAGCACGTATTTGCAGAAAAAAGGAATTTTACAACTTTGTAATAAATGAAATAAACGACCTCTCTCTAAATGTCTTCTTTCCTTCTTAGGATATCTTTGCATTTGTTTCATGAGAACAGAGTTCATTTTGAGAACTTAATATTTCTACAAGGCTTTTTTTTTTTAATTTTAAGAAATATCTGAGAGCTACACGGTTGCAAAAATCAACTGGTGCTCTTCCTCAATTTAATTTTATCACTACTGTGCATTTAACAATAAGATCATTTTTACAGTATTTATAGTCTAGGGTTCAAAAAGGTACTGCACCTTTATCTTCCTAATTGTGTCTTTTTTTAAATTTAAATCACATACCTTTTTGATGCAAACTAGCTCTTTTTAAAGGAGAATCAATTCCTTACTTCAGGGGAGTTTCTTATAGACAAGAACAGCAGTCTAGTAACAGTCCCTGCTATCTCCTGAAAACTACGTATCATATGAGGGCTTATGATAAAAGAGAGAGACGGCTCATTAGAGCTTGCCTTGACCTGAGATCTTTTGCATAGACTTGGTAGCTAGGCTTATTGTGAATCTCAAAACATGGAGGTGCCCTAAACAAAAGGTAGCATGGAATGAACAGGCAAGAGCTTTGTGCACTGAGGATCTGTCTGGGCCCTTTGGTTGCCAGGTTCCCAGGTCTAACCCCCAAGTGCTCTCATTTTCAAAGTCTCGGTTGAACAGGTAGAGATGCTTTCCCAGAGGGCCACACTGCTTGCTTTCTTTGAGAGAAGTTGCACTTTGGCAGGCCTTACGTCATTAGGATGTGTTTGCCATCTGGGTGGCATTTTAATTTAGCGCTCCACTGTCAAGAGTATAGCGATAAATAATAAATAAAATCCGTTCTTAAGTGTATGTGTGTGTAGAAGTTGAGTAGATCAAAAGCATACTTGATGAAAATATTTTTTTGTCAGTGAATAATTTCTTACTAATATTTCTAGGATAACATAACCATTTTCTCTCATAAAAGCTATATTTTCTTATAAATTTGATTTTAAAATTTTTGAATATTATATGTTATGATGAATTCAGGTTACTGATATCTCTAAATAATAGTCCTGAAATTTTGCATTCCCATAAGAATTGACAGTACTCTGCAGGAAGTGATTTGTGTATTAGAAGAAACAATTCTCACCTTAAAAACTATAAAGCAAAGTTGAAGAATTAAAGAATTTTTTTGTAGCCTTTGTTAGCGTGGCTTGGATAGTAGGACTTTGGCACGAAAATCTTTATGATCATTTGTGCTTCTGAGTCACCTGATGACTTACAGACAAATTGAAAAATGTAATTTCTGACTCTAAAAGAGAATATCTTATTGTTGTCTTCAAAATGTTTGAGAAAATTAAATCTATAAAGAGCTTTTAGTTTATAAAACTATGTATGTAGCGTAAACATTTGCTGCTTGAGCTACGCCATCTGGATAGGGACCAACTTAAAATTTATTTTTGTACTATATACAGAGAAAAAGTATTTTTCAGATGATCAGTGGACTCTTTAAATTACCTGAGAAGATAAATTGTTCTGATAGCTCTGACTTTTATTCCATTATCTAATATGCATCGGATGTTAATTTTAAATTATTTTTTCAACATGTTCCCATCAATACGTTGAGTTAAATGTTTTTAACACCCACTTCCTTGCTACCCCAGTAGCCTCATTCTATAGGTCATATATACCAGAAAATATTATGACCATATTCTCTTTTCAGTACTATGTAAGTAATACGAATTTACTTTGGCCATTTCTACATCTAATTTGGAATGAATGAGGATTTGTAATATGTTTATTTGCTTCAGCTTTTTTCCCACCACCTCACTAGCCTCACAAGATAGCAGCCCCACACTGGATAATTTGTGTTCACACCAGTTAGTTAACTCATGACAGTGTTGACAAATTAATTCCTATGAATCAAGAGATGTTTGGGGGACAAACAGGAGTTGCAGGGATTATTGACGAGAAGAGGCAAATGAAGACATTGGCTTCCATCCGACAGGGCTTTCCAGCTGTGCATGTACCTTCAGTCAGCTCAAGACAGACTTAAGACAGGAAGAGTGTGCTGTGCAGTTGTACAGTGGCTGTCTGCACACTCAGGCGACCAACTAAGAGAAAAGTCAACTGAGGACACAAGGAGCACCCTGTATACCAGTGACAGTATGATGGTAATGCTTGGAACCCCTCTCAGGACCACTGCACGTACTACCCACAGCTTTAGTGACCAAAGGACGAGGGTTCTGTCAACTCCAGACAAACCATGGAGACACTTAAGGACACTTGGCACTCTCTCCTCTGATATTGGTTCTGTCTGCATTTCATTAATATTCTTCTTGATTCGTTTGTGTTTAATTGTGAGGAAGCATTAGTATCTGTCACTCTGTTAAAAACAACTGCTGACAGTACCGTCCTGCTGCCTCTGGTTATGACTTTTCACCCTTTACGTTGGAGTTAATATTGCCAACACTGGATGATTCGTCGCGCCTCCGCTGAGGTGTTCTGTGACCAAATGGAGTGGCATCTGTCCTTGATTCACAGTCTTTGTCGTGAGTCATCCACCATTTCCTTCTTTGTTTTTGTAGTAGAAGTTATAATGGATAAGGAGAGTCTCAGTCAGGGATGGTCATAGCTAATCCCATATTCAAGGTGAAGCTTGACTCAATCTTGATTGATGTTCTCTTTCCAAATCAGGCTATCACAGGAATTTGATCTTCAGTTTAAATGACAGCTAAGTTTAGGGTATTCGAGGGCAGTCCCTTCTTTTCCACCTTGGAAGCATAGTAATCCTCAGCTCTGTAGGCTCTATACCTATAAACTTCTTGGCATCCCCACCCACCCAGGTCTCCTGTTCTCCAGCATCAAGGGATGAGGTATCTTCCTCTTCAAGGTAGACTCATCCAACCTGTGATATTGATCTCAATTGCACCTACTTCTTTTTGGGTGGAATTTACTCCATCATATATCTCTTCTTTCTCCTGTGGTTAGTTCCCCCATCTTCCTTCTACATATTTCATTTCCGTCTATAACCATGGTATCTCCATAAATAAAGCAGCTTTACCCTGATCTTCCATTGCTTGCCATCTGCCATCCAAAGAGCAGCTTATGCTCACATTCATTTCAGTCACCTTCACTTCACTTGTCTGCTCCAACGAGTTTGGTTGCCAGTCCCCAGTCTGTCTTGTGGAGAGTTCTAGCCTGGAGTATGGCTGAGCAGAGAGGGAGTGAAGGGTCGTTGCCTTGAGACCATCAGTTCCTTTTGCCTTTGGAGTTGGTAGCAGTAGGCCAGATGGCTGTTATCTGTGGCTTTATCAAAACTGGGCCCAGCTGTGCTGCCATGAGCTGAAAACTGGAATGAGCTGAGCCACTCTCAGGCAGTCATGCCTTCAGTCCTCTGTATCCCAACGTCTAGCCTAGTGGATTACAACCTAAGGAGACTTTTGGTCAAGTACTGCAGCTTTGAATCTAGCAGATTAACAGTGAATCCATGTCCTTAGAAGTTGCCTAATGGGTTAGTAGCAAAAGGAAATTAGTAGTAGTATTGGTCTTGTATTCTGGGATCCTCTACTCCAAAGCCTAAGTTTCTCTGTCCTCAAAGGACACACAGGCAAGCACCTGCCTATCATTCCATCCTGAGTTTCTCCAATGACCATGAGCTTTCAAGTCAAAATGGACTCCTGAAGAGTTACAGCCCCTTATAAAAGACAGTAAACTAAATGATATGTGTCATCTAGAACTTACTATTCTTAGGAGCAAAAATTTACCTTAAGCGTAATATACTCAAGGATATATTGGAAGATTCTAGAAATATGCAGGAACAAGAAGTCAGAAACCAATTGGAAATATTGAGTATGAAACATTAGGTATGACAATAATATGGTAAGAAACATTGGATACAGGATGAATACAGCTGGAGAGCTTGTCATCTGGGAGATTAGTGAGAGCAGCAGGAAAGGTGAAGATGTAGACAGTGTAAAAAGAAAGCAAAGTGATGTGGAGAATAGAAAGAGTAAGATAGACTTCCATCAGACTGGTTATGAAAAAAATTCAGGTAAATATAATATGAAAAATAATTAGAGACACAAGAGGTATAGAAAATAATGGAAGAGTATTATGAACAAAGACAAAAATTGAAAGTCTAGATGAAATTGATTACATTTCTTGAAAACCTATATTGGTGTGGTCAAGACAAGAAATGAGACTCAGGCTATTAAGTTTTAAAGTAATTGAAATGGTTGTGAAAACCCTCCCTTTCCCAGATCCCTAAGCCTGGTTGGTTTTGGAGGTGAGTTCTACCATATTTTTAAGGAAAAAATCCTATCCAAAATAAGTTCAGTGAAGTGGAAAATGAATGAATCCTGTCCAGTCCATTTCATGAGGCAAATACAATCTTAATTTCCATACCTAGTAAAGGCAGTAGAACAAAAGAACGTTATTACAGGCCCATTTCATTGTGAGCCTATATATGCAAAACCCCTAAGTATAAGCCTACAGAATCCAACAGTTTATTGGGAAAATAATCAACGGGGTTTATCCCAGAAATATAAAAGGAGTTCAGCATTAGGAAACAAACTAAAAGCAAAAATCCTACCTCAAGAGACGTAAAAAAAAAAAAAAGTATGTGGAAAATTATACTGTGAGCATCTTGGAATTTCTTAGCTTTATAAAACCCATATGGAAAAAAACCTACACCAAATGTTTTACATAATGAAGGAAGTTAGAGGCATTCCCACTAGGGTTTGTGATAGTTACTTCCAGTATCGTCACAACACTGGAAGTCTTGGACAGCATGAAAGAAATGAAAAAAGTAAATCCAAAGAATGGAAAGAGGAGATAACACCATCATTGCAGATGAAATGACCATCTGCCTAGAAAATCCAACAGGATCTACATAGAACCTTTTATATGTAAGTGTTCAGCCAGGTTGCCAGCTATAAAATCAGCCTGCTAAAATCCATAGCCTCTCTCTACACCAGTAGTTCTCGAATAATTTAGTCTCACAAACTTAGTACACTCTAAAAATTCAGATCCCAAAAAGCTTTTGTTCAGATAGGTTGTTTACCAGTATTTACCATACTAGAAGAAAAACAGAGAAATTCATAAAATATTACTCTTTACAAATAGCAATAGCAAACCCATTACCTGTCAACATAAATAGCTTTATAAAAAATTTTTTGCACACCTCTTTAATGGCTGTCTTCATAGAAGACAGCTGGATTCTCATAGGCACTTCACACTGAGTCTATGACAATATGTTATTTTGGTTGATATATGTTTTTTAAAAATCGACATATACTGATCTGCAGTGGGAAAAGGGGAAAGTATTTTAATAGACTTTTTAGATAATTGTGGGTTTTCTTCTGTGTTATACTAAAGCTTGGCAAGTGATAATTTCTTATGGGTTAATTGCAATGTCGAATCTGAAAGCCTATCAATGAATTTTTCATGCTATTAAATCCAGTTGGTTCATCATGTACTTTGAATGCGTTTTTCACCATGCATGATTTTTTAACACCATGTACTAATCATTTGGTCCACTGAGTTAAGATACTCTTAGTGTTAACAAGTATAATAAAGTCACCCTTGTTAATATCCTCAGAAAAGTCTCAAAGCCTTGGGAAGCTGTCAAGTGCATGACAGATACAGGCTTACTAAAATTCTAATTTTCCTTGAAAGCTTTAATTTTATCATTAGCAACAAATACTATTTAAGTGACAGGTTTACTTAATTTTTCAGAAAACGTCTACCAAATATCCCCAAGTCTGAATAACCATATTTTTGTCCATCGGTAGGCTTTTCAACTAAAAAATGGTTCTCTGAAAATAAAACAGTTCAGCCTAGACTGAAACAAGCACACACTTTTACTTTAGACAATCATTACGCCTCAGTATGCAGATGTGCCTAATGCCAAGTTCTCATTTTGTCACAGACGATATTTAAAAATGTATACTCAAGGGGAGAGATTCAATAAAATGGGTGGTTTTTTTTTTACTGTTTTATCAAGGACTTTTGTATGTAAAACTGTCTTTTTTCTTGCATGCACGGGGGTAAAGAACCCAGTGATTATAATTTAGCACCACAGCCTTGATTCATGCTAAGGTAACAAGAGTTTTACCTGCCACTGCTTTTGTACCATCACTGTGAAGATCAACTAAGTCAAAAAGGCAAAAACATTTCAGTATTATTATGAAAATACTTTTGCACTCACAGATCCCTGAAAGGTCCTGGGGATCTGCGGTGGTCTGCAAACCACAGTCAGAGAACCACTGCCTAGAAACCACTAACCACCATCAGTTAACTGCCTAGAAAATATTAACCAAAAGTATCTTTTACAGTAACCACCAAACATCCAGGAATTAACTTTGCCAAAAACATGCAAAACTTCCTAGACCTCTAAAGAAAATTTTGAAACTCAAAGGTCATAAAGAGAGATCTAAATAGATGTAAGATAGTCCTTGCCCTTAAGAGAGAGGACTTGACAGTATGATATTTAAACTCTCCCCCCAAATGTATAAATTAATTGCAGTGTCTGTTGGAATTCCAGAGGTTTTTTTTTTTAAGAACGTGATAAATTGAAAATATAAGTGGAAGAATAAAGGGTACTGAATAAGTCAACTTAAAATAAAACGCATGGAGACTTGCCTTGGCCGACACTAAGATTACAAAACTATCACCAAAGCCTGTGAAGAAGAATCTACAGGCTCACGTACCGATGGGAGCCTGCTGTGCTTCATCCATAATAAAATGGACCATAAACCAGTGGGGAAAGGATGGACTGTTTCAAAGATGATGCTAGAAAGAAGGGCTTACTAAATGGACAAGAAATAAACTGAATCCCTTTCTGGTGGAAGCATGGCCTCCAGAGAGATCAGAAACCTCAATGTAATGAAGAAAATGTCCACTGCTATGGATTTAGTGTTTCTCTTTATTTTTTTGAAAGTTTGAGAGCGAACGAGTCGGGAGAGGAAGAGAGAATCGCAAGCAGGCCCCAAGCTATCAGCTCAAAGCCCAGCGTGGGGCTTGATCTCACAACCACGAGATCATAACCTGAGCCAAAGTCAAAAGTTAGACACTTAACTGACTGAGCCACCCAGGCTCCCTGGTATTTCTCTTTATTGTAACTATCCCCAACTAATGTTTTTACCGTTTTGCTTCCTTGGTAATTTCTCAAGCTTGTCTGGTATCTATTTGAGATATGTAGCAAAATTGTTTTTAACTTTCTGATAAAACCTAGCATGTTCCAGTGTAGTTACTTCATTTTCTACATAGAATTGTCAGCTAACCATCTATCCTTGAGAAAAATACTTGACCGCTCTGAAGTGATGCCGTGAAAGCTTCCATGAATCCTACTGATTCCCAGTTGCAAGAGAGAAAAGATTCAGAAGATAATGGAGCTACACAAAATAATGCATCGAGAGTACTTAATTGAATATATCCCAGATTGCCCACGAGCTGGAAAAACATTATCTTCCCCCAAAACCTTCTCTTTGATGAATATTTGCCTTCTGTAGAAATTCTTAACCAGAACATAAGCACCTCCTGAGAAAAACCAAGCATTTATGTAATGTCTCCTTCAGTGTGCCCCTTACCAGGAATTATTCCCTCAGCCACGATCTCTAACACTCTGAACAGCTCTTGCTAAAGCCTTCTCTCCTTCCTCTGAAGATGCATGGAAATCTCATTACAAGTGTTCAACACCTGTTCCCTAAAAGGTCTCAAAAAGGATGTCAGTTTACTCAGCTCACTTGACAATGTGTCATGTTTCATTTTTTTTTTTTACTTTCACATGGAATGTGGTGCACAGATAAATGCAGCCTTGGAATAGCAAGTTTTCTTATGAGCCATTTGGTAGAATTTATCATTCTCTAAATCCATAGTTTGAAACCCACTGATTGGTGACCTTTTCATTTATTTACTAACGTGTGTCAACAGGTAAACCAAGTGACATATAGCCCTGTGGCTCCTGCAGCACCTTGTTAATCTGAGTAGTTTAGATGTATTAAAAAGTCTTTTCCAGTTGGACAAAACCAGAGTAATGCAAACTGACAGATTTCACCTCTTGATAGCTCAATAGAGTTTGTAAGTACTCGGAGCCTGGACAGGTGAATAGTTTTAGAAATCAGAGGTTATTACCTATCGGCTGTAACTATATGACCTATAAGTGGCCATATAGCTTCAAGAGCTAAATTAAAAAGCCTAATGAGTGTCTGTAATGCCAGATCCTTTTTTATTTCAAAAGGATAAACCTGTAAAAATACCCCAGAGGCATTTTGTTTACACACATTTTCACAGTGGCTGGCAGACCCAGGATGTAAAAATTGTAGAAACATTCAAGATATCACCAAGCCCAACCCACCTCTCTACACCTGGTCTTTACACTTGTCCAAGTAGGAGACATTCTCCAAATCTAAGCATCAGATATCACCACTAACGCATTAGTTGGCTGCCCTACCCCATCTTGTTTATATCTCAAAGGAGACAGAGATACATACAGACATCAAGATCTTTGACTCATTTCTTAGTACCCAAGGCTACAAATCTTTTCAAAATAGATCTTTCATACTGTTCTCTTTCCTTCTTCAGCTTGCCTCCCACTGGCCAGCCTCTGCAGTCCTGACTTTTCACCCTCCTCATTGCCCGTCATCACCACTACCTCCGGGATCCTGCTTTGCCTGACTGTTCACGGGCAGACCTTCTCCCTGAGAATGAAAGAGAGTTTAAGGGGCAGGAGGAGGATGGGAGGGTGGAGGTGTGATGGTACTTCTTTGATGTGTGAATGTGACAAATGACCAAGAAAACACTATTTTAAGTAAATGTAATTAGAAGACAAGAACTAGGCATGAAATTTAAGATGCTATAGCCCTTAATTATGTGATAATTTAGTACTGGCCTGGCAGTTACTATAACTGAGATCAATTTCTGAATCTGAATTCTGTTGAGAGGATAAGGAGCACTGAAACCAAGGAGACCATTTATCAGTTTCAGCTGCTGAATATTATCAGTGTGTGTGAGATATATGTATGATAGATGTATAGGCTATATAACGGGATAGATACAAAGACCAGTCTTTAGGAAAACCCCTGTTACACAGGCAGAATTCTCCATGGAAAAATTTTATGCTGTCATTAAAATCCTGCAACATATTTCTAACCAGAGCTAAACAGAGTTCAATAAACATTGCAGAAAGTTTTTTTTCTCTGTCAAGCCTTCATAGTCCTCTCAGCCAGCAATCCTATGAAGATATTTTTTTTTTCCTGTGAGATCCTGGATCTTCCTTCTTCACAAACTTGAAAGCCAGCGTCACAATAGTTAAAAAGACAACTCTATTTTTTTTAAACTTTTTAAGCGTTTATTTTTGAGAGAGCGTGAACGGGGGAGGGGCAGAGAGAGAGGGAGACACAGAATCCGAAGTAGGCTCCAGGTTCTGAGCTGTCAGCACAGAGACCTATGCAGGGCTCAAACTCACCAACCATGAGATCATGACCTGAGCCGAAGTCAGATGCTCAACTGACTGAGCCACCCAGGCGCCCCTAAAAGGACAACTTTAATAAAATCAAGCCAAGGTGTCTGTGTTTCTCCACTCTTACAAATCACATAACTATAAAAGCCTGTGACAATTTAAGCCTACTAATGTTTCTCTGATTCCATCACCATCACCCCTTATTTTAAGATCTTAAGAGGAGACTATGTTGCCGTATTCCTCCTGAAGAAAGTCTCACAAAACCTCACTGATGTCTACCTCACATATGTATCTTTTTATGGCCCATTACCCCTGAATCTCCACTTGTTCTTGGCTTCTGCATTTGTTCGGTTTGGGTCCATTCTGGCTGCTATGGGCCTATACTCCAGTGGCCAATCTCCTTTGATCCAGAGTTGACCATTGGCTTAAAAATGAATTTACTGAGGGGAGAGATAATCCAGGTAAAGTAGCTAATGTGACTGTCACAACAGAACAATTACTCCAAAGTGCTGTATCATTAGCATGGTTAATTCCAGAGGTATTAACTGCAACTGTTGCTTTAAATGGCAGGGTTATTAAGGAAGTTAATACCCAAGGGATTCTTGGAATTAGGCCACAGACCTATTGTTTTCAAACATCCATGGTATTAGTACTCTCAGGGATTTTAAACAGCTGTAGGGAGGCCATAACATTCCAGATATTTTCATTCACAAAGAATTGTTCAAATATGTACACCATCCTACTGAATAACATGACAGAAAAGTAAGATGTGTTCAGATTCTACAGAAAAAGTCACCTTTTTTTTTCCCTAAAATGAAATTTATACAAAGAGGTAGCTTGATTTCAGGTAAACGAAATAATCTGAAGTTCCTACGGGTCACTGTGGTATATGTTTGTTTTTCATAAACACTGGTAGTTCTCAAAGTGCATTCCCCAAAGAGGCATCATTGGCAACTCCTAGGAACTTGTAGGAAATGCAGATTCTTGGGTCCCAAACAAGATCTACGGAATCTGAAATTCAGAGGGTGATGCCAGGGAATCCGTGTTTAACAAGCTCTCCGGGAGGTTCTGGTGCATGCCGAAGCTGAGAACCACAGATCTATACGGAAGCTATTCCAGTCATCGATTGCAGCGATGGATGTATTCCAGCACTCTCAAAACTGTACTAACATTTAGGTTGCCATCAGACAATCCAGGAAGGGATCCACGTTAATGCTATTCTCTTGCATTAGCTGAGAGTACCACGTCTTGGGGAGTCAGATACTGGGCAAGGTTGAGTCAGGTTGGCCCTGAAGAGTTGGGGAAGTAGAGTTTAGTTTTAGAAACTGCTTCTCCCCTAGATTCTGAGGCAGTCTTCTTAGCATGTTCTACCCTGTTTCCTCTACGTGGCTAACTCAGGAGTTCCCCCCGGAGTCATCTAGTCACGAGTTCTGAAAGTGGCAGACAGGTTTCAAGAGGGAGTTTTGCCTAATAAGGAAGAATTTGCTCTCTTACCCACCTTTCCCTCTCAGGATGAGAAATCCCATGAGCATGGAGATCTGGCTGGGATTAGGACTCGAAGAAGCCTGGTCGTGTTAGGCTCTGGCACTCTCACTCACCACAGGTTGCTGTGCTAGAGCCAGAGGATAGGTCAGAAGACCTCAATAAATTTTAGACTTTCCAATTGAGTCATCAGTCTGGATCATGCAAAGTGGGAGAACATTAACACCAATAAGAGTTAAGGTTACAATTAGGGACAGACTAGAGTCAGTAGACATTCCTTGAGCCAAGGGAAATACAAATCAGAACTACTATGATGTACTACCTCACACCCGTCAGAATGGCTAAAATTAACAACTCAGGCAACAGCAGATGTTGGCAAGGATGCAAAGAGGAACCCTCTTGCCCTGTTGGTGGGAATGCAAACTGGTGCAGCCACTCTGGAAAACAGTATGGAAGTTCCTCAAAAAATTAAAAATCGGGTTACCCTACGACCCAGCAGTTGCAACTATGATGTATTTATCCAAAGGATACAGGAGTGCTGTTTCAAAAGGGCACGTGCACCCCAGTGTCAACAATAACCGAAGTATGGAAAGAGCCCAAATGTTGATAGACTGATGAATGCCTAAAGAAGATGTGGTATGTATATACAATGGAATATTACTCAGTGATCAAAAGTGATGAGATCTTGCCATTTGCAACAACATGGATGGAATTGAGTATATTCTAAGCAAAATAAGTCAGAGGAAGATAAATATATGATTTCACTCATATGAGGAATTTAAGATACAAAACAGATGAATATAAAGGGAGGGAAGCAAAAATAATATAAAAACAAGGAGACAAACCATAAGAGACTCCTAAATACAGAGAACAAACTGAGGGTTGCTGGAGGGGGTGTTGGGGGGGGATGGGCTAAATGGCCGATGGGCATTAAGGAGGACACTTGTTGGGATGAGCACTGTTATATATAAGTGTTACGTATAAGTGATGAATCCCTAAATTCCATTCCTGAAATCGTGATTACACTATATGTAAAGCAGTTAGACTGCTGCTGACTTTCTCTGATCTAAAGTTTCTGACCTCACAGACTCACTAAAAGAAGCTTTTATTTCTGAAGATCTCCTTATGTTACCTATGAGCAACTTAAAGCCTTCCTATTGACGTATCTTTGATCATATTTCTTGCAAGATAATAATGCTTTTCTTGCATGTTGAGTCCACTTAATTCCCTCTGTATCAGAGCTTTATAGCAGAACTTCCTCATATTGACCAAAATCCTATGGTATAGAGCTATCCTCTATACCATATAATCTGCCAAGAGAGAAAGACACATAACTTCTTTGAAGCCTGAAATATTACCTTGTTCATCATCATATCCCCTTAGTTGTTAGTAGACTACCTTCCAGGCAATAAATGTTGACTCAAAATTCAGGGTCACAAAATCTGGGGATGTTGAGGAACCAGGCAAGAAATCTTAGTTCGTATATAGGAATTACTTTTTGATGTACTCTAGCTGGTTATCATGACCTAGATGCAAGGGAGAGAAGTATTATGGTAGCATTATTGCCATAGTCCCTTTATCCAACACCATCTTTATTGTTTGGTTGCAAGTATAGATATAAGTCTGTTAAGACTTAAGGTCAAATACCTTACAAATTTCTCCATATCCTATATGGGGGAAAGGGGGGACTGAAATGATCTTACTGGTCTTCTCCCCAGGTTCCCTTGCAACCTTCACTCTGAGCATCACTGTGTGTCCACCACTAAGGATTTTGACAGGAAACGGCTAGAAGGGAGGCAGCTGGGGAGAATATGCTAAGAGTATGCAATAGGGAACAGAATTAAAGCCTAAAGCCTGCTAAAGCAAAATAGTCAAGCTGTCTTCTCTACCTCCTTACCTTTTTTCTGCTGAGATATTTTCTTCAATGTACAGAGCTATAATGAAAAGGAATTGCTTTGACCAGTCAGGGAGTGTTAACTGTAGAAAATTAAAAGTGGTGCAAAATGAAGAAAGCTTGTCCCCAAGAGCAGTGCATTGAAAAGTCATCAAGCAACCTTGCTACTTTGGGCATATTTGTTTCAAATGACACTATTTGAAATGTATTACAACAATCATCAGCTTGGTGCGAAGCTTGAAGAATATAGAGAGAGATGTAATGCTGTGAAGATGTTACAGAAAGTGAACATTTCGAGGAGGAATTCTCAAATATTCAGTGTTCAGATTTGTAATGGAGCCATTGATAACCTTGTTATCTAATAGAGTTCTGACTATAGACATGCATTAAACTTCTTGGCTGTAGTCAAATGAGTGACAGCCAGAGATGGTATACACAGTGTACTTGATAAAAATGCTATTTATTTAAAGTATTAGAGTGGCCATTATGTTCAAGTACAAAGTTCTGCTCTTCTCAGTAAATTTAGTCTGGAAAAAATAAAATGTTTTAAACTGTTTTTAAGTTTCAGAAGGACACAGGGTACTCTCCAAGTTTTTACTTAAGATAGTGTCAAATGTAAAAGCTGGTTTTGACATAGTCACCTGTAAACAGAAACAAGTTTTCAGGTTCTTTCTGTGATTATTTTCCATTGTTGCATACTTGTGGCTAAGGATATGGTGACTTAATAAACTCTTCAAACCTGCAGCCATTTCAGAAGCTTCTATTGAACGTATACAGTCAATCGAGTGTGTGTGTGATTCCTATTCAAAGAATTGAAAATTAAAAAGGATTGAGTCCTTGTGTTATTGCCGCTTACCTGACATCAGAGGTAAGATTTTAATCCATTCTCAGCCGGTATCCTGTATGACCTTGGACACCTTCTTTAACCCCTCCAAGGACTCTCTTAATATGGAAATGGGGGCCATTATTTTCTAACTTGCAGAATGGTTGTAAGGATTCAGTAAATAATGTAGTAAAGAAGGTAGGAAAGTAAGTTCTTTTGTGATAATAAATTTTGTTGCTTTTCTATTTCCTTATGAAAAACACATGATATAAACATAGAAATATGTTTAACACAATCCAATGTAGAGAAAGCCCAACATTTATGTTTATAGGAAGCATAGAATTTCTTAGCTAGAAGGAATTGTAGAGATTATAGGATTTGGTGACTCTTAGCATTTGTTTAGTTTATGAACCACTTTGAGAACCTGAAAGGTATGATCCTTCTCTCCCCGCAATGCCTTCATACCCAAAACTTAACAAATAATTTTAAGGCTGTGCCCTAAAACCTGTTCCTAATCTCTAAATCCCTTGGGTTGAGAATTCTCAACTTAATTCAATACCTTCAATCTAAAGATGGAAAAATTAAGGAATATAAGTGATATGCTCTTGAGAATTAAAAATTATTTTGATAACCCTTTTACAAATATGTCTTTCTCTAAGAATACAGCATTCATCAGATTTTTGAGCATTATTCTCAAACTGCAGCCACATTTCATTGGTGGACTTGCCGATTCTGTCACCCTTGTCATGTTAGTGACAGGAGCAATTTGCAGTCGTACACAAAGTTAAGTGATTTGGGTATTTACTTTTAACACAGTTTTTCCCAAAAAGGTATATTCTTGCATCGTCAATAAACTTTCATTAGTTATCTGTGATGGTCCAAAGCCTATTCAAAATATTGAGGGTACAAGATAATGAGATCTAGTTTCTGACTTGGATCTGGGCATAGACTCATAAGCCCCTAAGAGGGAAACTCGGAGGGAGGAGTAACTCATTCAGCCCTAGAACTTTAAGAAGGTCCCACATTTAAGGCAACATTAAAGTTGTATCTTCAATGATGAGTAGGGGTTTTCTAGGCAGAGAATCCAGATGTCTTAACTCCCTGTGTGGGCAGATTTTACATGGCTTAGTTGTCTTTTTAGTTTAGAATCATTAACTGATACATATATGGCAGTCCTAAAATATATAGGACGTCCCATTGGAGACCCATTCCCTGGTTTTACAACCATGCATTCCTCATTTCCTGAGCCACACAGTCTCCAAACCTCAGAGTCATTCTCCTCTCTGGCCTGCAATTTCTAGTAACTTTCAAGGGCTTGCAAATTTGTTCTTCAAAGCATCCCTGCGCCCTCCTCTTACCATCTTCCCATAGTTCTCCATATTGCTAGACCTGACCCTTGGAATCCTGGTCACACAGCCTCACCAATCCTTCCTTTTTCTGCACAACCACAAATACATTTTCCTAAAATCAATTTAATCTGAAGCCTTGCAAAGCAACGCTTGCTGTGTTATACGTAGGATATAGTTATCCAGTGTACTTATGATCTTACTTAAAGCCTGCCACAGTCCGAGCCCAAACTCATCACCTATTATTCTCCTGCATGTTTGCACTCCAGCCAGGCAGGGGCAAAGCAGAAGTGGTAAGAGCCCACATTAAGTTCAGTTCTCTCCTTTTCCACTTGCTAGCTGTTGCACTTCATCCTTCCAGGCTTGTTTCCTTATCTGTAAGTTAGATGAAGAAATAACCAAACAAAGCTGTTAGGGAAATTAGTGTGGTGATGCATGGAAAGTGCCTGGCGCTATATGCCTGACACATAATTGACTCTCAATAAATGGTAACATTTGTAATCATTATCTTCCTCTGAAACGCACCTCTCTGTCATAGAGACATTTCTAGAAACCTGTCCTCTACCTACCAGGTCATTTGTTACTCCTTTAGGACCTGCTTCAGGTTCTGCTTACCTTCCTGCTGATTCCTCCCTCCAAACCCACCTGTTCTCGGCTGCTCTCAGTCTACATTACTGCTGTGTTTGCTCTGCGTTGTTTTCAAACTTTTCTTAAGGAGCTTGTCTTTCTCATCAGACTGTAGTAGCTAGAGCTGCCCCCAAATGGAGGAGATGATTGTGCAAAGCCATGATCTCCTTGACTTCACCCTCTTTTGAGGATTTTGAAGTGATCGTGAAACAGGTGGAAGATTGGATAGTTGATGTCTAAGGATCCTTTTCAGTAGTGATTTTGGAGTCTGAGTTGTTACAGATCAGGGACATGGCTTACACCCCCTCCTCCTCACAGCTTAAGAACATGTAGGGACACTCAATTATGTGGTGTTTGGCAGACTGGCTTTCCGCTCTTGACCCCTGTCACAGACAAGCGGTGGCTTTCCATCCTGCAGGGGAAGTTTAGGAGAATGAGTGCAGGGTTGGGGGATGGAAACCCCCACATCTATCACACTGTGACCTGTAGTACGCTTATAATAAATGTTTAATGAGCAAGCACCAGCCGTAAGCAGTGTTTCACTGCCTCATTGTACAGCCCTTGGAAACAAGAGCAATTGGAAGAGTGTCTTTCAAGTTTAAGGCTAAAGTTTTAGGAAGAAGTTGAAGGAAAATATCCATTGCCAAAAATCAGAACTCCTTAGGTTCCGCAGAAAAAGCCATTTCTCGGGGCACCTGGGTGGCTCAGGCAGTTAAGTGTAAGACTCTTGATTTTGGCTCGGGTCTTGGTCTCCCAGTTTGTGGGATAGAGCCCCCACATCAGGCTCTATGCTGACAGTGCAGAGCCTGCTTGGGATTCTCTCTCACCTTGCTCCCTGCCCCTCCCCTGCTCCTTGTGCACTCGTGTGCTCACCCTCTCTCTCTTTCAAAATAAACATTTTAAAAAGAAAAAGCCCTTTTCCTGAAAATTTTATTTCCCTTCTTTACAACCTCCTTACTGGGACAAAGAGTCCATGAACGAAAGACTGTGTTTATCTTCAGTGTGCTTGTTCGAAACTCTGTTCTTCACATTCAGTTTGAAACAGTTTCATTATACGAGGCACTGCTGATTTCTGCCAGTTTGTTGTATCTCTAAAATCAACTGCTTTTCCTTCTCTGTTGCTGAATTTCAGGTAGCTGTACTTAATCTTATTGTGGCCTTGCCTTTTTATACCAGTTTCCCTAATGCTGAGAGAACCTTCAGCTTCAAAGAACTCCTCCCCACCCCTCTCCAGTTGGAGGAGGGCAGTGGGTGGCATAATGGCAGACATGGAAGGATGGGGAGGGGGAGGAATCAGTTAATCGCAGGATGTCCAAATTGTTTTGGGTGGCTTTATATTTCTTGAATTTAAGATCAATGTAAACTATAAACATTTCAGGCTGAGAATTTAAATGGCAACAAAAAACCATGGTTTTTGCTAATGTCAGGAATGACTCATCTGGTGAGAATGGTATTGTATTGATAATACAATACAGAGAGAAGGAAAAGACTATAGTATCATCTCTCTTTGTGTTTCTGACCTTGAGGAGAATAGTAACTTGTTTGTTGCAGAAGTTGAGCATCTAATGTGCTGATGCACCTGTTCTTATATATTAAATGGCAAAGCACTTGCAGTTCTGTGATTGCTTTGTGAGGGAAATATTTTCTACAATCTGGTGAACTGTTTTTTTTTTTAAGAATGTATTTATTTGTATTTTTTGCATCTCTTATTTCTCAAAAATATGCTTTCTCTTCTACTTCAACACCCTGATCTCCTCATTACATATTGGAGTATGTTTGGCTTTTTCTTTTCAAGGTAACATTATCATGATTTCTTTTTAACATAGAGACCATGAACCAGGCAACTCCTGCCAGAAAGCTGGAAGAGGTCCTTCACCTAGCAGAGCTCTGCATAGAAGTCTTACAGCAGAATGAAGAGCATCATGCGGAGGTGACGACTTGCTTTAACTCTCCTATAAAGCTGCACGTGATGCTTTGCCATAGTGGGAATAGCACTGAAGAAGTGGCCTGCCCGTAGACTTTGATAGGTAGCTAGCCATCTACCTGTAAGAAAAACTGAGAATGTATGTGCATTTCCTGGGTATCCAATTCCTGTATGTAACAGAGGGACTGTAGATGTATATAATTTATTATCTGTTCCTGACAACAGTCACTCTGTGAGGAACACGGGAGAACTTATGGGATCTGCCAAACACGTACAGGTAATCAGAAGCAGAGCTGGAACACAAACCCATCTCCTGATGCCGGATTCCTTGCATCTCCCCCATGCTGGGATGGCTTTAGTTTAGAAATGGAAATTAATCAAGATGCAAAAGGAAAAGTAGTGATAAACTATAACAAAATCAAGTAGAAGACGTGGATAACTACATGACTGATAATTAGTCTTTTATTCTTACCATCAAACTTTTCTCTAAGTTTTCACTAAACCTGCATTCTTTATAGTGTTAAAAGTTTTAATTGTGTATTAACATTCACTCTGTAGAGTGGTATTTCACCGGGCCAACTGCTTATTCTAAGACTTAAAACTGCTGCTCTTTTTAATAGTCATGAGCGTATTAAAAAAAAAAACAAAACAAAAGGGGGCACCTTGGTGGCTCAGTCGGTTAAACCTCTGACTTCGGCTCAGGTCATGATCTCACAGTTTGTGAGTTTGAGCTCCACGTCGGGCTCTGTGCTGACAGCTCAGAGCCTGGAGCCTGCTTCAGATTCTGTGTCTTCCTCTCTCTCTGCCCCTCCTCCTTTCCTGCTCTGTCTCTCAAAAATAAACATTAAAAATTAAAAATTAAAAAAAAAAGAATTTTATGACTTTGAATTCAGTTTGGAAAATATATGGATTTAAGTAAGTATAATAAATTTCAGGGCCTTAACAGTGCTTTTATTCTTGAGGAAGCACATGAAATGGGCAAGAGTTTTTTAAAAGCCCAGATACATAAGACTTTATAGAACATTTATATGTAATGAGGCCAAGTTCTTAAAAATATGAGAAACTATAGGAAGTACATTTTAAGCAAATTCTTAAAAAAGAATATTCAGGAAACCTTACTATAGGTAACTAAGATTTATGGTATCTGATTATAAATATGATCATTCAAAACATCTGCTTTTAGCTCACACTATGGAATCTAGTTTTTACCTTACATCTGTCATGTGTGAACTTGTTATGGATATTTTATTTTAAACTGAAGAAACAGCTGCTTCAATAATGTGAAATGAATCCCCATGAGGATCTTCTCTAGGCTAGTACTACTGCTATGCTACAATGAAAATGATTATATGCTGAGATATATATATGTGATGTCTTTGTCTTTTGTTAAAAGGCATTAGCATCAGAGTGTTAGACATTTTTGAATTAAAAAATATTTCTGATTGGATATTCAGCTTCAGTGTATTTCACCTAAATGGGTACATCTAATATTCCCCTACATTTCACAAAAATAACATTTAATTTTCCTGTACTCATAAGGAAAATAATTACTCTCCTGTCTTTTAAATGCAATGATTAAGTGTTGTCTACTCCATGCAGTCACTAAATGCTTGTTAAAGGTAATGTATTCAAATATAATTAAAATGTAAATAATATTTTGTAATCCACAAAAATACGGTTGACGAGATGGATAATTAAAGCTCATAAATATCACTCTACTATATGCTGAAGTATAAAATTATTATAATGACCTCTTTTTAAAATGCTTTGTAACACTATGGCCTTTTCCATTACCCAATGCTTCCAAATTCTTGGAATCCATCAGGGAAGAGAGGTGAGTAAAACTGTTCCCACTGTTTTTCTAGCACTCTTTTAGTGAAGATTAGATAGAACCCACTTTGATCGTAGTTACTTTAACACCAAGTTACTTCTCCTCCTTACAATTAAAGATTATTTCTTTGAATGGACTTATCTTGGTTGTATCGTTTCTATAAATGTGTCTTAATAATTGTGTGCATAATTACTGCTGGCCATCTAAGTAAGGTTTTTGAAAAGGTTTTGATGATTTGGTTTTATCCTTTTTTTTTTTGCCTTTTTCTTTTCTTTCTTTTTTTTTTTTTTTGAAGATTTTATTTTACTTTTAAGTAATCTCTACACCCATTGTGGGACTGAAATGTACAACCCTGAGATGAGCAGTTGCATGACCTACTGACTGAGCCAGCCAGGCGCCACCCCGCCTTTTTCGTTTTGTAACCAGCAGAGCAACTTTTTCTTTGAACAGTATTGGGGAGAGAATTGGTCTGATGCTAACGTCATTTCCAGAGTAAGTTAGTAGACTGCACTCTGCACTGATCTTTATTCTGCTGGGTGTTCACATTGGAGTCTCTTTACTCCGCACGAGCACCTGCTTGGCTCCCTTGGTGGAGGTCAATGTGTCTGCCTCACAGAGCCCTCCCATTGGCTCCTGTGTAGGCTTCTTTTACCTTTACTGTACCTCTATCACAGTGGCAATTTAGTTTCAGGGCTAAGAGGTGGTTTCTATCAGCAATTTCCCAGTCAAGCAGTTTTCACTTCTTCACATTTTTAACAGCCCTCCCTTCTCTCTGATGGCCTCTCCACTTCTCTTTTGAGGCCTTATTTCTGACCTTGTTTTCTCTTTAAAAAGATAGTTTAAGATACTTTCCAGAAAATCTTTAAGGCTGTCTCCACATTCCAGTGCCTAGACTGTGCCTGACCAGAAACGTAGGCAAACCGATCTGTCAACTGTCCATCCAGAGGCCACTCACTTTGACAATGCCGGGAGGACCCAGATGTTGAGGAGAAAGCCCTGGGCTCCCACCAGCACACCGTCTCCACGTGCGCCATTTGACTGATAAGAAAACTGACCCAGAAAGGTTGAGCGACTTGCCAGAAATGCACAGGTGGTTAGTGATGGGACTGCAGACCTGGGTGCTTTGCAGTGAACCACATTGTTATTTCTTGTTGACTGGAGGGGCAGAATAGTTGTCTTACCCTGGTCTGCTGCCACGTTTCATACCGGGCATCATAGCAGGGATGGCAATACAGAGGGGATGATTATGGTGCAAGCCTGGGGATGCCCCTTTCCATTCATTCTCTTCCTTTCCTGGCTGTCTGGTGGATCCTAGGACTCTGCCGAAGGGAGTGGAGTACTGAAAATATCAGTAGATGGGAGGAGAGAAGAAACATCATCAGTGCAAGCACAGCTCAGGTTGTTCCTGTGTTGCTCATGATTACAGCAGGATCTAGATTTAAGGTCGCTGAAATCATCGAAATGTAATATTGTCCGTCATATCAGGGACACTGTAAGAAAAAAGGATGTTGGCAGTAATTTGGTATTTGTGGCACAGATAGCTCTCAGTTCACTGCACATCGGCGATTCTTCTTGTGCTTAAGCTGGCTGTGTCCCAGGCTCTTCCTCCGGCAACGGAGGCAGGACAGGAAAGGAGTTCAGGGTGGACACATGTATTTGTGCATACACTCACTCATATGAACATCAGTATCTGAACCAGATGATGTTTCTGGATGGATTCTAACGTGAAGAGAGAGGGTATTTGATTTTTTTTCTCCATTTATTTTGCCGCTTTGTGTGTGACCCTACTCTTCTCACTAACATGCACATCCAAGGAGCATCTTAAAGTACGGTTATTTGTTCATGAACGAGATCTGCTTCCTACCGACTACTGACTAAACTACAATAATCCCAACCGTTGAGTTAGTACTAATTACGTAGTATTTGTATCTCGATAGCCAGTGAGATAAACCAACATTTTTTAGAGTGGTTTTACTATTGGGTTAGATTAGCCTCTGGTCCAACAAATGTCCCTTATTTTGAAAGAAGATAACCAGCAAGTGGCTTTCAGATGGCAAAGTTATAGAGACAGAGTTCCATTTGCTGCAGTGACTCTCAAATGGAATTCCATGAACATCAATAGCCTACCAAAAATGTCTGTTAATTATTTAGTAATGTTTAATACTGTGTGTATATAATATATATAATACTATATAATAATAAGAGTAGTACTTTCCTCTGAAAAGTACTTTTCCCTAAGATATGCTTTGAAATATTTTCAGTTTGCTTTCTCTCTTGATTATTTCAATATTTATATTCATGTATGAATCCAATGAGGGAGAGATTTTGTTGAATCCAAAGAGCCATAAAAAACCTATGGCTAGGTTGACAGTGGTTTAGGTGTCGTCCTCTAGACCATTCTACTGGTTCCTCAAAAGAGCGTACGTGTTTCTGGAATATGGCCCCTTAGTGTTACATTGCTCTCTGTGTGTGTGTATGTTGGGGCTGGCGGATCTTCCAGACACTAGACTTGTCTCCAGAGCTTTCAAGATTGTCTATAAAATACAGGATTGCAAACCGATCTTTTCCTGAGGAAAAAAAAATGAGCACATAGTGCATTTCAAAATCAGATTCACTGTTTTTTGCTCATTTATGCAGTTATCTTTTTTTTTTGTAAATTATAAATTTTAACTATATTTTTTAGGGTAAAGTTAATCAAAAGCTTCTGACCTCAAATAAATTAGAAAAGACATAAAGGAATATTAATAGATGTTCTGGCAAGAAAAAACCGGAAGACATTAACAGTGGTCTGATCTGCACAACATGATAGACATACAGATAGGAGGACAAGTATTGTTGATTAAGAAGCATCTACATGTGTAAGAGCTTGGTCTCTATACTCCAGCTGACTGAGATTCAAATTATTGTCCTGACACCTACGAAGTGTATGACTTTGGGCAAGTTCTGTAAACTCTCTGTGTTTGCTAACATAGAAAGCAAGGATAATTATGCCATTTACCTTTCTGGAAGGGTTGTTTTGAGGATCAAATAATATAATGTATAAAAAGCCTTTATAATAGGGGCGCCTAGGTGGCTCAAGTAAACATCTGACTCTTGATTTTGGCTCAGGTCATGATCTCACGGTTGTGGGATCGAGCCCCACATCAGGCTCCATGATGAGTGTGGAGCCTGCTTGGGATTCTCTCTCTCCCTCTCTCTCTGTGCCTCCCAAGCTTGCTTGTGCTCGCTCACTCTCTCTCTCTCTCTCTCTGTCTCTCTCTCTCTCTCTCTCTCTCTCTCAAAAAATAAATAAGGGAGGTGAGGAGAAGTATTGCCAATTTGCAGAAGAGGAAATGGAAATTCACCGAGGGAACTGATTTGTCCACGAGCACTCAAGTCTCACCACTAAGTGCAAAAGATTGGTACTCACTTCTAGTTTCAGTGTCCATTCTTACCTGCACTGTTTTCAACTATGCTTAGAAAACAAACACAGCTTTCAAAGTATTATCACCTTGTCACATACATCATTTTCACTGTATAAGATCTTTTTGTTGTTAGAATGTTGGTAGAAATGGTATGGCTGAAGGATTACAATCAAGTTTTGTATTTCGCTCTTAAACAATTCAGCATTACCTTCTGCCTCTGTCATCTCATATACAAAAATTAGTGGCTTAGCTCTAATGCTAAGATAACTTTAACCCAGGTAATCATGACTTGATTGGTGCCCTTCAGATGGCTACATTTCTGGGTGGGGTTTCCTCCTCCCTGGTGGAGATCTTGACGCCATGGAACCTCCACAATCCTCCGTAAAGTGGTCCTTGAGGGAGGATATCGTACAGCCTCTCTTCTTACAGTCCACGGTGGGATGACTGCCACCTAGGGGGATGGCAAAAAAGTAAGTGGGTAGGTGTGGAAACCACTCTGTTCTCAAGGTAACGGCCTTTGACCCTTACTTTTTCTTTTCAAAGACTGTGATTGCTTAAAGCTTTCTCTGGTCATCTTAGGAGAACAATAAGCGTTCATCACAGATTGGCTTACATTCATCAGGAATACAGTTTGAGACACAGAAGTACACTTCTGTAAAAATAATGAAAATTGTGAGTTGATCGCAAAATCTTGCCATCCTGAAGTTACTTTTTATTTTTTTTAGATAAAATTCTGTTCCATTTTATTTCATTCCCTACCGTGGCTTTGTCTTCCAAGTTCATTTTAAAAAGAGCTCTGTAAATTTTTCTGAGCCTTGAAACAATCCTTGACATAACATGATGGTTACTTTCTTAATCTTTTGAGATTAAAAATTTTAATTTTGTGAAAGTACTGGTTGTGAACTACAAGTAAGACCACAAGTCCCTCTTTGCAGCACCGCATTTTTGCTTGAGTTTCTATCCTGCTGCGCCTAGAGTCAGGAATCTCCGGTTCCTCTTATGTCAGTCATTGCTGTAGCTCTAAAAGATAGGAGTAAGACATATGTAATGAAATGACACTTTTATTTTTTACTTTTATATTATTTGTCACATACCCATTTTTTTTAATGTTTGTTTATTTCGGAGACAGAGGGAGACAGAGAGTGAGTGGGGGAGGGGCAGAGAGAGAGGGAGACACAGAATCTGAAACAGGCTCCGGGCTCTGAGCTGTCAGCACAGAGCCGGATGTGGGGCTCCAACCCACGAACCATGAGATCATGACCTGAGCCAAAGTTGGACGTTTAACTGAGCCACGCAGGCGCCCCTGTCACATACCCATTTAAGTAGATAGTTAAGAAGTATTCAAAGATAATATTTTGAAAGAGCAATAGCTCATGACATAAAGCATACCATTTCCAACAGTTTTTCACGTTTATATATTTGTAGCAGCAAAGTTCAAGTCCTAAACACCGAGCTGGGCATTAAATGTCCCTAACTCTCACATCTGTTTGTATTCTTCCTGTAGGCAATGCTTTCTTACACTTGCCATCCATTAATTCATTACATGGCGATGTTTTGTATTAATAAATTGTGGAGCGCCTGGGTGGCTCAGTTAGTTGAGCATCTGTCTTCGGCTCAGGTCATGATCTCATGGTTCGTGAGTTCGAGCCCCGCATTGGGCTCTGTGCTGACAGAGCCTGGAACCTGCTTCAGATTCTGTGTCTCCCTCTCTCTGCCCCTCCCCCACTCATACTCTGTCTCTATGTCTCTCAAAAATAAATAAAACATTTAAAATAATACTTGTATTAATAAATTGGACATTATCTTGTGATACAAGTTTTTAAGAAAATACCCAATGGGTTGATATTTTATAATCCATTTTGTTTTGTGGTTTGACACTTAATGTTGTTTTAATCTAATTTACATTTGAAGAAATTAAATGAAGTTTTACAACCATGTATCACATGTTCTTAGAAAGTTCTTGAAAGTAAACGTTGACTTCTCTGGCTATAGCATGATGAATCCTTTTTTTTTTTTTTTTTTTTTTTAACGTTTATTCATTTTTGAGAAAGAAAGAGAGATGGGAGGAGTAGAGAGAAAAGGAGATACAGAACCCAAAGCAGGCTCCAGGCTCCGAGCTGTCAGCACAGAGCCTGGCACGGGGCTCGAACTCACGAACCATGGGGTCATGACCTAAGCTGAGGTTGGAGGCTTAACCAACTGAGCCACCCAGGCACCCCCATGATGAATCCTTTTTAAGTGATTAATTCTAATTGGGAACTAATGGAAACTTCTGTATCACAGAAGTGTAAATATTTTGTATCTATTTGGTTAACACACTACCAAAAGGTAAATTTTAAAAGGGGGAGAAAGGGGGCTCCTGGCTGGCTCAGTAGATAGACCATGCAGCTCTTGGTCTTGGGGTGGTGAGTTCAAGCTCCACGTTGAGTACAGACTTTATTTAATAAAGAATTTTTTTTCTAGGCTGGGGAGGGGGGGAAGACCTGAAAAACAATTCACTAAAAACAGTATAAAGAGAGCCCTTATGGATATGAAAAAATATTCAAACCCATTCATTATTAGAGAAATGCAAATTAAAACAGAACTGAGATGCCGTAGCCAGACAAATCCACATTATTTTTTTTGTGTGAGTGTGATAAGAGCACTTAACACAAGATGTAGCCTCGAAGCAAAATGTTGAGTATGTAACAGAGCACTGTTAACTCTAGGCACTGTACTGCACAGTAGATCTCTAAGACTTGTTCATCTCGTATAATGAAATCTTTGCACCTTTCACTAATGCATCCCTGATTCACACTCCGCCCAGCCATTCTGCGTCTGAATCCACCACTCCACACTCTGCTTCTAAGGATTTGACTAGCGTAGATCTCACTCAGCATAAGATCTTCTAGATTTAACCAGGTTGTGGCAAATGGCATGATTTCCCTCCTTTTTAAAGGAATTTCCATTGTATATCAATGCCCTACTTTCTTTATCCATTCATCTGCTGGTGGACATTTAGATTGCTTCCATGTCTTAGCTATTGTGAATAATGCTTCAGTGGACAGGACAATGCAGATATCTCTTTGAGATTCTGATTTCAATTCCTTTAGATATACTCAGATATAGGATTGCTGGATTTGTGGCACTTCTATTTTTAATTTGTTGAGAAATCTCCATACTGTTTATCATAATGGCTGTAGCAATTTACATTCTCAGCAACAGTATACAAGAGTTCTCCTTTCTCTACATCTTCAACAAAATTTATCTTTTGTGTTTTTTTTTTTAATAATAGCCATCCTGATAGGTGTGAGGTGATAGCTCATTGTAGTTTTGATTTGCATTCGAAAATCAAAGTATGATTAATGATGCTGAGGACTTTTTCATATGGCTGTTGGCCGTTTGTCAATCTTCTTCAGAGAAATGTCCATTCAGGTCTTCGCCCATCCTTTAATCAGATTATTTGGGTTCTCATGCTATTGAGCTGTAGCGTTCTTTATACACTTTGGATATTAACCCTTTATCAGAGAAACTCTTTGCAAATATGTTCTCCCGTTCCATAAGTTGCCTTTTCATTTTGTTGATGGTTTCCTTTGCCATGCAGCAGCTTTTTAGTTTGATATAGTCCTATTTATGTATTTTTGCTTTTGTTGTCTGTGCTTTTGGTGTAATATTCAAGATATCATTGGGTAATAGTCCCTTTTGATCTTTTTTATTCCCATGGCATTGGTTTTAATGCCTTCTCTTTCATTTATGATTTTATTTGCATCGTCTTTTTATTAGCCTAAAGTTTTCTTGGTATTGTTTATCTTTTTAAAAATTTAACTTAGTATCATTGATATCTTCTATTACTTCATATTTTCTATTTCATTTAAGCTCTAATCTTTATTATTTTGTTTTTTTCCTAACTTCAGACTTAGTTATTTTTCTAATTCCTTGAAGTGTGACATGAGGTTGTTATTTGAGATCTTTCTACTTTTTTAATATAGGTGTTTATTGCTGTAAACTTCCTTCTTAGTACTGCTTTTACTGCATCCCATAAATTTTGGTATATAGTGTTTTTATTTTTTGTTTGTCTCAATATATTTTCTATTTCCCTGATGATTTTTTGTTTGACCCAATGGCTGTTCAAGAGTGTCTTGTTTATCTCCATATATTTGTGATTTTTCTGTCTTCCTTTTGTTACTGATTTCTGATCTCCTTCCACTGTTGTAAGAAAAGATACTTGGGGTGATTTCAAAAGTTAAGAATTTTTTTGTGACTTAGTATGGGATCTCTCCTGGGTATTGTTCTGTGTGTACTTGAGAAGAATGTGCAGTCTCTGGCTGGTGGGTAGAATGTTCTTTATATGTTCTTTTAGGTCCATTTGGTCTAAAGTGTTATTCAAGTCTGCTGTTTCCTTATTAATTTTCTGTGTGGAAGAGATCTATTCATTATTGGAAGTGTAGTCTTTAAAGTCTCCGAATATAATTGTATTGCTTTCTATTTCTCCCTTAAGAGTGTCAGTGTTTGTTTTATATATTTAGGTACTCTGAGCTTGGGTGCATATATATTTATAATTATTCTTTCTTGTTAGTAAATTGACTCTTTAATCATTATATAGTGACCCACTTTTTTTCTCTTACGGCAGTTTTTTACTTAAAGTCTGTTTGTTCGATGTAAGTATAACCACCCCTGCTCTTTTGGTTACCATTTGCACGGAATATCTTTTACAATACCTTCACGTTCAGCCTAGGTGTGTCCTTAAATCTAAAGTGTCATAAACATAGAGTTGGATCTTTTTTTTTAAAAAAAAAATTTTTTTTAACGTTTATTTATTTTTGAGACAGAGGGAGACAGAGCATGAACAGGGGAGGGTCAGAGAGAGAGGGAGACACAGAATCTGAAACAGGCTCCAGGCTCTGAGCAGTCAGCACAGAGCCCGACATGGGGCTCGAACTCACATACCGCGAGGTCGTGACCTGAGCTGAAGTCAGACGCTCAACCGACTGAGCCACCCAGGCACCCCGTTTTTTTTATTCATTTATTCAGTCTGTGTCTTTTGATTGGGGAGTTTAATTCATTTACACTTAAAGTAAGTATTCTTAGGTAAGGATTTACCTTTTAATTGGACTCCACACCTTTTAACAGTGGTAACAACTTAAATTTAAAACACTACACTTTTACTTACCCCACTCACACACACCTACGTTATGCCATTGATGGGAGAATTGACCTTCTATACTGTGTATCCATTAACAAATTTTTCTGGTAATAGTCATTATTAAAAATTTTTTTATGGTAAAAACCTTTTGTTAACACCCTTCATACTCATGAGGAGGGTAATAAAAGTTGAATTCAGACAGTTTTTATCCGTAACTGAAACTTACCATCTTGATCAGTTGACATCAGACTTCACATAGCCCAGTTACATTTACAAAACAGAGTAACCAGTCTTTTCAAAGCATGGGATTAGTATAGACTCAAACATTTTGATAGTCTATCCTTGAAGGACTAGGAGAAAAGTATGTTCTAATCGTTTACATGAGGACTCTATGTTCTTTAACTCCCCTTACTATGTATTAAATTTGTAGTTCCCACATTAAAGAAGACCTGAGAACGTATCCCCAAAAGTGTGAGCTTAAAATACAAGACTGCCATATTAAAATTTTTGTTGACATTAGATCTAGCAAAGGCTCTAGGGGAAAAAAAAAGTGCTGACTGTAAATGCCTTCTATTTATGTACATAAGGATTTCTTAGGAAGCTTGATGCTCCATTAAAGGTATTTTTAATTCATTGGGCCAACTTCTAAAATGTATGGCACATTTAAAACCTATACCATAGTTTGCTTCTTTATATAAATCAAATAGACCTAAAGGAAGTAGACACTTCAATCTTTGTATTTCAGTATGAGTTATCTGATTTGGATTTGATTTTTCTTTATAAAACCCACACTCACTCATTAGAGTCATATTTATCTACTTAGCAGTTTAGGGAAGAACTTGGCAATTTTGTGGTTTTTGAGATTATCATTCTCTTAAAGTGCCAGTGTTTTAAAATAGTGTTCTTGTATGCAATTTTACAGGCTTTTGTGGTGGAGTGCTGTTTTGTTATATAATTTTGACTTGGATTCTTTCAATTTGCATTTGTTTGTGTAATTTCAGGAGAAATACTGAACATCTGAGTCCTGGGTGATACTAATAAACTAATAATTGCAGAGGTTTTTTCTTTTAAAAAATACTTTCCTGGGGTTCCTGGGTGGCTCAGTCGGTTGAGTGTCTGACTTTAGCCCAGATCATGACCTCACGGCTTGTGGGTTCAAGCCCCGTGTCAGGCTCTGCCCTGACAGCTCAGAGCCTGGAGCCTGCTTCGGATTCTGTGTTACCCTATCTGCCCCTCCCCCACTCATGCTCTGTCTCTCTCTCTCTGTCTCTCTCTCTCTCTCTGTCTCTCTCTCTCTCTGTCTCTCAAAAATAAACATTAAAAAAATTTTTTTAAATACTTTTCTCTTTTAGATTTTATAGTAGAATTAAAAGTGATTTGTTCACTCCTATTATAGTATTATATTACTATTAGTCTATGTATTTACCTTTACCAGTGAGATTTATATTTTCACATATATTTTTGTTGTTGTTGTTGTTTAATGTTTATTCATTTTTAAGAGACAGAGAGAGACAGTGTGTGAGTGAGGGGCAGAGGGAGAGGGAGACACAGAATCTAAAGCAGGTTCCAGGCTCTGAGCTGTCAGCACATAGCCTGGCATGGGGCTCAAACTCACAAACTGTGAGATCAGGACCTGAACCAAAGTGGGACACTTAACCAACCGAGCCACTCAGACGCCCCAATATTTATTTGTTTATTTGTTTGTTTGTTTGTTTATTTATTTATTTCTTTCTTGAGAGACAGAGCACAAGCCGGGGAGGGGTAGAGAAAGAGAGGGAGAGAGAGAATCCAAAGCAGGCTCCGCACCATCAGTGCAGAATCCAATGCAGGGCTTGAGCTCAAAATGACAAGTTCATGGCCTGAGCTGAAATCAAGAGTAGGACGCTCAACTACCCAGGCACCCCTATATTTTCATATATGTTTGTGTTAATGTTTAGCATCCTTTGTTTCACTTTGGAAGAATGCCCTTTAGCACTTGTCTGTAAAGGCAAGTCTAGTGGTAATGAGCTTTTTCAGCTTTTGTCTGGGTAAGTCTTTACTTGTCCTTCATTTTTAAAGAACAAGTTTGCTGAGTATTCTTGGTTGGCGTGTTTTGTTGTTTTTTTTTTTTTTTTTAGCATTTGTATGTATCTTACCACTCTCACCAAGCCACCAAGATTTCTGCTGAGAAATCTGATAGCTTTGGTGAGGTGGTGGGGGGTGTATATGATGAATTACTTTTCTCTTGCTGCTTTCAAAATTCTCTTTGACTTTTGACAGTTTAGTTATAATGTGTCCTGGTGTGGACTTTTTTAGGTCAAGCAATTTGGTGTCCTTTAGGTTTCATGAATCTGGATGTCCATTTCCCTATCCAGGTTTGGGAGGTTTTCAGCCACTATTTCTTTTCTTTTCTTTTTTTTTTAAATTTTTTTAAATGTTTATTTATTTTTGAGATACAGAGTGCAAGTGGGGGAGGGGCAGAGAGAAAGGGAGACACAGAATCCGAAGCAGGCTCCGGGTTCTGAGCTGTCAGTGCAGAGCCAGACATGGGGCTTGAACCCACAAACTGAGATCATCACTTGAGCCAAAGTCGAACGCTTAACCGATTGAGCCACCCAGGTGCTGCAGCCACCATTTCTTTTAAAAAGGCTTTCTGCCCCTTTCCCTTTCTCTCCTGTCTTTGGGACTCCCATAATATCTATCACTGGTTTATTCAAAGATACCTCATAAATCCTGTAGGCATTCTTCACTTTGTTTGATTCTTTTGTTGTTATTGTTCCTCTGACTGGAGAACTTCAGATTACTTGTCTTCAAGTTCATTGATTTGATTCTTTCTTCTTGATCAACTCTGTTGAAGCTCTCTGTTGAATTTTTCAGTCATTGTTCAGTTCTAAAATATTTGTTTAGTTCTTATGGTTTCTGTCTCTTTGTTGAACTTCTCATTTTTTTAATGTTTTCCTGAATTTATTTAGTTGTTCATCTGTGTTCTCTCGTAGCTCATTGAGCTTCTTTAAGATGATATCTTTGTATTCTTTCAGGCACTTTGCAAATCTCCATGTCTTTAGGATCTGGATCTTTATTTTGTTCTTTTGTTGATATCATGTTTCTTTGATTCTTCATGGTCCTTAAAGACTTGTGTTGGTGTCTGCACATATGAAGAAGCAGCCATCTCTTGTAGTCTCTACAGACTGGCTTCCTCAGGGAAAACCCTTCACTAATCATTCCCATTAAGAGATTCTTGGTGGGCTGGTTGGTAGGGACCATGGGAGATTGGGCCTGCTGCTGGATTCCATGGGCAGGCAGTCTTGGTGCTGTGGTCCATGGTCAGACCACATGGTTTTCAAGAACTTTCTAGAAAGTAAATATTATTTTCACTCAGATAAACAGCAGATTTTTTAAAGTGAATATTGCCATGACCTGAAAGGCACTAGAAAATGCCCAGCTGACTATAAAATAATAAATAGAACATATACAGACTTGTCTTTGTAGTGTTACTGTCTAATTAAGAGGCAGAAATTAAAATTTTCACATATATAGTCATATATACAATGCCAAGACCTGCAAAATTAAAATGCTGGGCATCAGAGAGACTATGGAAGACTAGTTACGACAAAGACCATTGGAGCACCTAATTAACATCAGAGTTAAGAAATCCCTCCCTTTGAAAGTATATTTTAGCTTTACACCTTAGATTTATTTTTTAAAGTACTACAAATAAAAAAGTAGTATTTTTTTAAATGTGAGAAAAAATGTTATGCACAAATTTTAAATAAGCAAATTTGGCATTGAATGAAATAGGAAATCTAAAATAGAATTAAAATGCAAAATGACATTTATCACTTCACTTTAAAAATACATGTTTAATATATAACATTTGAAAATATAAAACAAAAAATCTATTTCATAATTTAAGTATAACTACTTATGAATGTTTTTGTGTATTTCTACTATCGCTTTTTTCTGTGAGTAGACTTATTTTTAAATATGTTACATATCCTATTTTATAGCATTCTACAATTTCACTTTTAATGACATGTTTTCAGGTGGCAGGGTATTTGTGTGTGTTTCTAAGAAGTAATCTAATTTTACATTATTTATTTATCCTTTTATAGGCATTTGCCTGGTGGCCTGATTTATTGGCAGAGCATGCAGAGAAATTTTGGGCTTTATTCACAGTGGATATGGATACTGCACTGGAGGCCCAACCACAAGACTCCTGGGATAGTTTTCCTCTTTTCCAACTACTTAATAATTTCCTCAGAAATGACAGTAAGCACGTGCGTTTTCTTTCGTATATGAAATGGGGAGGGGAAGGTCAATGAAGAGAATGTTGTGTGAGTGAATGTGTATTTATAGAGCTCTCATACTCACTGAACAAGATTGACATTGATAACATTAATGTTTTCTCAGTCTCCCTGACTTTTTCAAGCTGGGTTCTGGGGGAAACCAGTAATATGCCCAGATTTCTCCACTGGCCTCTGAAGTTCCTCTTATTTCTACCCTTCTGCTTTTATCAAGAACTGATAATTATAGGCATCTTCGCTGTACCTTGTGAATCAGAAAATCTTCAGAGGTTAGCATTTCTAAAGCACTTGAGAATACTTGCATCTCTGAAAGACAACTTAGAAATGTGCCATTATTCTAAGAATCATGCTATGTTAAGGCTTCAACTAATATGCATTCTGACAGTTTTGTTTGCCTGAGAGGGATTCACTTCCGTAATGATGGTGTAATATTGCTGTGTGGTATGGGTTGCTCTCTCAGTATTTAGAAATTTAGGAGGATGTAAAGGTCCTCTATTGAGACATTTCTTTCCAATGCAATAACAACTTCTACAACTTTTCTGGTACATGGTCTTCTAGAAGCCAGAACAAACCTAGTTTTACATCAGAACTTCATGGGGACATTTCTTAACACACAGATTCCTAGGCCTTTCTTATGATGATTCTTTTTAAAGTACCCTTAAACCCAAGTTTGGTTACTACTGACGGCCTTTGCTTCAACACTTGCAGTGATCACGGGTCACCAATTACCTGTTCTATCCTGTTCTTCCCATTATAGACCAAGTTGATCTCTGCCGCCCCCTCCCCTCTGCTTCTGACTTGTTCTACGCGATCGATGTAACAGCCTTGTACTATTGTGTGTTTTCTTCTCTGAGCCATTATTGCTAGGTCATTCAGTCCTTTCTCGCATGATAGTGTTTCTGTGCCCATTACCACTCTTACCACCTTCCTCTGCATAGACCTCAGTCCATGTTTCAGTATTGCTCTGGAGTGTGGTGCTGTGAAGAGCACAGTGCTCACAACGTGGCCTGAGTAACCCAGACCCCCAGGAAAGGTGCTGTCCCTCTGCCCTGTCTTTGTGCAGCTCATGCTGCTCTAACTTGCCAAGGAACTCAGTCACCCTGTGATACATTGCAAACTTACTGTAACTTAAAACTCCAGATCCTTTTACTGCCCTCGTTCCAGGACATCACTATTATGTACTTGTAGGCTTAAACTTAAATCCATGTCGTTACATTTATCTTTGTTTTTAAAAAAAATTACGCTTGGGGCACCCAGATGGCTTGGTCAGTTAAGCGTCCGACTCTTGATTTCAGCTCAGGTCATGATCTCACAGTTCATGAGTTTGAGCCCTGGGTCGGGCTCTGCACTGACAGCATGGAACCTGCTTGGGATTCTCTATCCCTCCCTCTCTGCCCCTCCCCTGTTCCTTGTCCCCTCTTTCTCTCTCTCTCTCTCTCTCTCAAACATTTTTAATTTTTTTAACTAAAAAACTTACTCTTTCGGTTTTGTTCCTCACTCTGCTCTGTTACATCTTACTTTTCTTTGTTGTTCATCCTTTTCAGTCTCTGATAAAACTGTTAACTGTTTTGCTGGAGGGGGAAATCCACATTAATATGAAATTGTGTGTAATATTAGACTCCCCATAGACATCAGATTTAGGATGGCAGGTCAAGAACCTCCGTTATAGTAAGAGAGGTGTGATTTTTAGTAATTATTAACATGGACTGTGATGCCAGAGAGATTCACATCTGTCTCTGCCACTTGCAACTTGACCTTTGACAGTAGCTTGACCCCTGTGAACTTTAGGTTCTTCATCTATAAAGGAAGGAAAATAATAGTACATACAGTGTCATTGGTGGTGAGGATTGAACACCATAATAGTGCACATATAGTAGACACAAAATAAATATTATAGGTATTAGTCTGAAAATTTCAGTCTCGACTCTTTCAACTAATTTCATTCTCCTATCCAATTTCACTTCCAAAATATCCTACTAGAAAGCCAAAGAACTAAGCTACATTTCCTAATTCATATTTAACCACAATGTCTACTCTCAGAAGTAGCTAAACCCACATTATCTGTATGTGAATCATTCATTCTGCAAATGATCCCAGCCAGCTTTTAAGTTGTACTTTGGTTCCCTCCTCCCAGCTAGCAGACTTTGAATGACCTTCTTCTTTTCCCAGTCTCTTAGCATCATTTATTTTCTGCTAAGAAACTATAAGTCAGGTTTCATATTATCTTAAGATAATAAACCTGCTGTCAAAAATAAATATATGTATTATTCATTAAGTCCCCAACTGAACATAAATAGTTGTAAGCTTATTTTGAGCATTGCTTTCTCCATTTGTATGAAAAAGTCAAGAATTGACCATATTTAAATTTATTTGGGAGTTCATTCAAAAATGAGGCATTTATTAATGTTCATAGTCAAACAGTAAAGGTGATGAATCACTTAACTTATTCAACATATCAGTATTTATGCATGGAGAAAACAAGTATAGGTTTCTAAGAAATTTGGGGGGGGGGGACCTAAACTGCAAACTCCACTGAATTGGCCTCTTTTAATATTTATTTTTTAAGCTTATGTATTTATTTTGAGACAGAGAGAGAGTGGGGCGGGGGCGGGGGGTTGGGGGCAGAGAGAGAAGGAGAGAGAGAATCCCAAACAGGCTCTAAGCTGTCACCACAGAGTCCATGGAGCTCAATCCCATGAACCATGAGAGCATGACCTGAGCCGAAGTCAAGAGTGGGACCCTCAACTGACTGAGCCACCCAGACATCCCTAGTATTTATTTTTAATAAGAGTTCTTAAATTGCAGGTGTGAATTTATGAGAGTTATATCAAAAAGAACACTAAAACGAAGGGCCTCTCTCCCATGGGGCTGTGTGGGTCCCTTTTCTCTTCAACCAGGGTTGGAGGCCAAGATCAGCTCTCAAGGATCATTGTCGGGGCTGTCATGACCTAATAACCTTATTTTCCTGCCTCAGACATCTGTAGTTGCTGGGAGCTCCCACTTGGTCTATATCAGGCCACAGACACACGAGGGTCTAAAGTGGCAGCACTGGGCAGGAGGCCTCTGGCTCTCCTTAGATACTGCCAGACTCTCATGAGCTGATTGATATTAGCCTGTGTTGTCCCAAAAGTAGCTTGGCCCCCTGCCTGATCCATAGGCAGCACCTAACAAACACACCTAAACAGGGTCTCGTACGGGATTGCGTGGTGCAGGGTGGTGAGAAAGAGCCGTGAGTGGGTGCCGGAGAAGAAAGAGTACCGCGGGCATCAAGGCAAGGAGATCAGACCTGACACTCAGGAGGCCAGTTGCAAATACAAGTCCCGCTTCTAAGCCATTAGCTGCATCGAATTGGACAGCTTGGGCTCCACACAGTTGCACGGGGGGGAGTTTTCTCTGTTGAAGTGCCTACTTCCATCAGCTGACAAAATAATGTTTTAGAAAAGTTTTCAAGTGCTAGCGGTTTTTCTTCACTAACAAAAGTTCTGAAAGCATCTTATTTTGTTCTAAAAGCAATAAACCACTTTCTGTAGAACTAGAAAAATAAAAAGGAACACTAAAGTGAGAATAGCAGAAAGTTAATTTTTAGCCAGACCTGCATATATTTAATTCAAAACAATTGAATTTTAAATTAAAAATTTCCCGTTTTAAACCATTTCTATAACATTGGCTACTATTAAATGCATAAAGTATAGTTTTATGTTGTGTTGTAAATTATTCAACTAAAACATGGAAGCATTTATTACTGATCTCTTTTGAGCACTATCAGTTTTGAGGTAAGTCTAGATCTTGGCTTTGATTTTGCAGTGATTAACAGATTTGAGAAAACATCAATTATTTCAGAGAAAAACAGCTCCTCCATGTAGTGAGGTAAATAGAAAAGTTCCCCAGTGCCATAATTTCCTTTTGGTATTGGGAGCACAGTAGAGTCTGGGGAATTGAAATACAATGCAGTCACTTTCCCCTCAAACTCAGAAGTTACTATCCAAAGCCAAGACCACTGAGTATCTTGATAGTTGGTAAAGTGTACTTTCTTTTTGCTATTAATTCGCTCTTGATAGTAATGAAGAATATTGTTAATAATTATGTGTTTGCTTTACTAATTCCTGAAATATTCAGATGGCGATTTAGTGAACTCAGTTCAAATGTTAAAATATCAACCTACCGCTGCCCCTGTATTGGCCTTTTGGAAAGCTTTAGGAAAACATACAACTTCTATCCTTTTAATCCCCCCTAGAAACAAAGAGCCTTACATCAGTACTATGGCATGACAGTTTTTTCCACATTGACCCAATTAACGTTAGAGTCCAAATTATAATTAATTACAACTTTAACCAGGAGTAAAGGAAACAGATCACTCTGAAATGTCCAGTCTTGGAACAGGAGAGAATTTGCTAAATAACGGTGCTTACTGTTAGCCCACATGTGGTACATAACTAATTATATACTGTAGATTTTAAATGGTCGTGACTTATAATAATGTTGCATGCTTATGTTGGCATTCCCAAAATAAAAATTACTGACACACCTCAAAGTAGTGGAGGTACGGGTTAAAAATTTTACTTCATTTATTTGTGCCTTGAAAACTTGGTAGCCGAGTTGTTTTGCGTTTTTTTAATGAATAATTCAATATGTCCCCACTGGTTGTTTCCCATCTTTCTTAAGGCTTGGATATTTTTTTTTAATGTTTATTTATTTTTGAGACAGATAGAGACAAAGCATGAACAGGGTAGGGTCAGAGAGAGAGGGAGACACAGAATCCGAAACAGGCTCCAGGCTCTGAGCGGTCAGCACAGAGCCCGACGCGGGGCTCGAACTCACGGACTGCGAGATCATGACCTGAGCCGAAGTCGGCTGCCCAACCGACTGAGCCACCCAGGCGCCCCTGCTTGGATATTTTAAAAATAGGTGTTTATCTTTTGGAAAGGGGACAGGATTTTAGACAAAGCTCTCCATTTTCCAGCCTAGGAAAGTAAATCCCTAAGAGGTGATGTGGCCAGGCAGGAGCTGGCCGATGGGAGTCACAGACAGAGGTGAGCAGGAGCCCGCCCCCTTGGTCTCCAGTTCCGTCTTGGCCTGTGCAAACAAAAGCAGATTCTGGGGCATTTACAAAATAATATAATTTTTTAAAGGAAGACAGGAGATTCCATGAAGTTTTGTTTTCACCTCAGAAAATTTTCATAAAGCCCTTGAGTTGTGGGGGCAGAGGAAGAGAGTTGGTCAAAGGGTACAGAATCCGATAAATGGTATATGTTGTCCTATCACGTATGATATGAAACGTCCACAATGAGAATGCCAGGGACTGAACTAATTCGTTGGGGGAAAGATTCAAGACAGCAGATTCAGTTTCTGTTGTAAGGAGGAGAACAATTCTGCCGGGGTCATGCGTCTTTCCGTAGAGTTGGGCATGATTGGGGAAAGTCTTAGCCTTAAGAACCCTTGGAGATGAAATGTAGTTTTCCTCCAGGGAAGAGTATCAGCTGCACCATAATTTTAGCAACTGTCCCCAATCTCCCGCCCCTCACAGACTCACCCACTGATTCCCAGAGCAGGACTGATGATGAAAACAAACTCCGGCTCCTTCATTTCTGTCCAGAAAAGACTGAGCTCCCGCTCGTCCCTCCATCCTACCTCCGTCCACCCTGATCCACTCCCCCTGCCCCAACTAAAGAGATAATTAGGTGGGTAATTACTTTAAATGGTATCTAAGGAAACAATTTTGAGAAAGAGATGTATTAAAGTTGAGGGAAAATAAATGTTTTCATAATGAAGCAATTAGCATGATAGTTAAATGATGCTGTGCGACTCTAACGCTAGTACAAATAGATTCTACCCTTGCGTGCTGTCTGCCACAATTGTCCTGTCGATAATAGATATGGCAAGTGACCGCTTCTGACAAATGAAAGCCATCTGCAAATGGCACAAATCATTTCTTTCAGCACTACTGAAAGGCAAACCCTTAGAGCTAGTCACCTTTTAATCTGTGGATATGTTAGCAAGTGGCAAATGACCATTCTTTTGGGAACTGGTTCCCAAGTGAAAAATACCACGGTGCTTCTTCTTTAATTAACAGCCTTTTCACATTGCTAGCACATTAAAGCCATCCTGAAGAACACCCGTGCTTATATAATCAATGTCACAGCGTCTCTGCCTAAACGAATAATAAATGTTCGGGCTCTGCACTAAGTGAAAACCTATTCTCCAAGACTTTCACCTTCATAAAGATGGGCTCATAAAAATCGAAAAAGGAAAAATTGGAATGTGGTCTCATGAGGATAAAAAGGCTAGTGTTAATAATTAACAAGGAGAGTGAAGTGGAGTCAAATTAGCCATAATAGAGCCCAGAGTGACTGGCAAAGTCACCTCTCATTATCAAAAAACTCATTAAGAAATGAAGAAGTGGAAATCCCGCTGGGTTATTCTCACACTTAGGCTGTATCAGAGATTATTTTTCAGATTTCTTTCAAATGAAGAATGGTTAGGTCACCATATTGTATATTAGGTTAATCTTCAAGCTTTGAAATATGGAGGGCTGACACCTGCGTGTTATCCTGTCTCAAGCACTTAAATGAGCCGTGCATCTGAAATTCACGAATTGGTGTTTATAGATACATCTGTACATACATCTACGAGGCACAATGCAGAAAGGATATGACTTCTAGATGACAACAGGGCTGTGTGCCAGCCTAGTTTTATAGATAGGCACTTTTACAAACGATGAGATGACCACAAAAATGCAAAAATGTATTTAACTCCAGTTTCCAGAGTTGACTTAATGCAAAATTACATGTCAGAATGTGTTCTGCCAGTGTGTAGAGTAAAATAGATGTAAAAGCAAGCAGTCACTAGCCTTTTTTTTTGTAGTTGAGTTCCACAGTGTTGCTCTAGATTCTTTACCACATGTAGACATCTAAAATTTTCAGTCTGATTTTTATATTTTCATATATGAGAACTTAATGCCTGAAAAAAAATAACCTGCTCTAAAATGCCTACGTGTCCCTCACAGTAGATTTGCAGAAAGCTCTGTAACCCCTACGGCCATGAGCATCAAGAAGCCTACACTTGAGGGTTGTTGATCACGTTACAGCCGAACTCAATTGTTTTCATCACCTAGGGCAGGCATTGAGGAACATAATCCCAGCCAGAAAGCTGTATGTAACTGGAATAAAATTACAGACTTCTCCATTTAGATTTTTTTATTAATCTCATAAAAGACAGCATGAGAAGAGCAGGACCATGAGACTTCATTGTCTATGTTTACCCTAAGCCTTGGTTAATGTTTATATCAGGTTTTTTCCTGAATTAATTCTGCAACAAACATGTACTGAATACCTAAAATTTACAAGTCCCAGTCACTTTGCAGAAACCTGGATTAAAAAACAGTCCTGGCCCTTGAAAAGCTTATCTTCTAGTAGAGCATATGGACATATATGCCTTACTGACTATAATGCAATAGATTGTAGAAATAGAACTCAATTATGTGTACTGTACTATGGCATCTTTAATTATAGTTTTAAACTTGGATTTGTTGGATTTGGGGTTGCTGTCCAAAATATAGGAAACATAACACCAGTGCTATCGCTTCGTAGGTAGGTTAGGCAGATGCGTAGGTAGGTTAGGCAGATGCGTAGGTAGGTAGGTAGATAGATAATTTTTAACAAGTGCACCAAGGGGAAAGGAAGAATTGGATGTGGTTTTAGGAGGTTGTTATGCTCGTAATTGTCCAAATTAAATATTACCAAACTATATAGATTTACTTATTAAGCTTTTAATTAAAAGGAAAATAAAACCCAGTGAGTTTCCTATTCTACTTAAACTTCGAAGGGACACTCTCAGAGTTTCCTTTAGGCAGTGGATATTTATTGGTATTTATTCAGTAAACACACATTTATGTAGTGCCTATTTAATGTGCCAGATTCTTGGCTGGTGCTATTCCTAGATCTCAGGGGATTTTTTTTGTTGTTGTTTCGCTGTGTGTATTTTCTTCCTTGTACATCATTCTGTTTTAGGCTGAAATCTTCCTGACTTTTCTCCTGAAGCCCTTGTTCAGATTTCAGTGATCTTCATTGTATACATTTGTCAACTTATGTCTTAGTCTCCTGGGTTTTCACTGCAGGATCCATACAGTTTGTAGTCCCTTGAATAATTGTTGTTTTATGGCAAAGTCTTGTTTTTATTGTGGTCAGTGCTGTTTATTTTGCTGGTCATGAATTACTAGTTTCCTTCTCAAATGGCTATTTAGAATTTTAGGAGAAGTCATTCACCCTAGTAATCCATTACTGCTGACTAATTGGAAGGGGGTGGTACAGTATAAAATTGGATTAAATGGGCTCAGGAGTCACCAGCATATTTTTACCCTAAAAAGAATACAGGAACTCTTTTATCTGCTTACTCTTCACTTGTCCAGTGATTACTATCTCAGCAATTGTTATTAATTGGATCATAATTTATATTCTTAGATGAAATCTTACTATTAAAAGCCTATGACAAGTACTTTTGTAAATGTAAGGCTCTTTTTGGTATGTAAATAATCAACATAAATTTATTAATTATTGGGATGCTCAAAATAATTGGGCACATCCGCATCCCTAGTTTACCTTTTATTTAAGCCTTTTGCTTCCTTTTTGCCATTTCTAATTGTACTGTTCAGCTAGATGTCATTGATGCTTCATTATTTTCTGACAAGGTGGTATTTGGAAACATGGAATCTTTGAGGGGAAAATGATTATTTAACAAAGTAGATGCTGGGTCCTCCACTTACGTTCTCGTAACCACTATTTTAGACTCCTTCCAAGCAGTCCTTTCTGCTTCCACACCTCGGATATAATGTCAGAAGCATTCTTGGAGGAGGCCACATTGAGGAGTTGCCTCTTGGAATAAGCTGTTAGAAGGGATGCCCTGCAGAGGCTTGATCTGGACAGGTGGCAGCCCCAAATCGCAGCCTACCCTTACTAAACCGTATGGAGAAGATAGAAGCACTCATTCTGATGCCTGGGGCTCCATAGTAAGAGGGCGTTTGATGGTGTCTGATAGGAGTGGAATGCAAACTGGCATATGGGCAACTGAGAAAAAGAGCATGCATTTACATACACAAGTACAGTGTCCTGTGTGTTTCTCTAGTCTTGCCTTTTGACCCGAAGCTTTCGCTTTTCTTTCTTGCTCCTTCTGCATTTTTTCTGTATTTCTTTTCTTCTCTCTCTTCCTCCTTCTCTCCATCCCTCCCTTCTCCACCACGCGCCCCCCCCCCACCTTTCCTGAGTCTAATTACCAAAGAAATAATACTGCCAATTGCCAGTTTTCTAAAACTTTGGAAAATGGGTCTATAATTTGATTTTTAAAAAATAAAAAGGAACACCCTGAGGCAACATGAGCAGACTTTTGGCCAGAAGTAAGCATTTGTGACAGGTCTTAAGAAATAGAGAAAACCTCCCTTTTCTCCTAATCTTCAGGATGTGTTAGTTTGCTACCAAGAGTCATGACTGAACAGAAAAAATACTCCTCTTGCCGCATTCATTAAGATGAGAGACATAAAATAGCCACATTCATATCCAGTAGAATTTTTAGTAGTCTGGTCTTAGACATCTGGACTACCCTATTTTAAATAAGATATTCAAGGACACGTGAGTAGCTCAGGTTTAGCTTCTGATTTCAGCTCAGGTCATGATCTCACGGTTTGTGAGTTTGAGCCCCACATCAGGCTCTGTGCTGGCAGCACAGAGCCAGCTTTGGAGCCTCTCTTTCCCTCTCTCTCTCTTTGCACCTCCCCTGTGCTTTCACTCTCTCTCAAAAATAAATAAACATTAAAAAAATAGGATATTCATACCAATAGTATTTAATACCATATATTCTATATAAAATTTGAAGAGCTATACAGGCTTCAATAAGTTCTTAGATAGTTTCCTGAATAACAGTGTACTCATCTTAATGTATCCAAGTAATTATTCACTCAACAAACATCTGAACAATTGCTTGGAGCCATGTACTTTGCTAGATACTAAGAATACAGACATGGTTCCTGCCTCAAGGACCCTACACCCTTGTGGGGGAGATTAGAAATGGCAGTAGGTACAGAAGTATGATATGGACCACCGTGGAAGTCTGTACAAAGTAGTGAGTAAACGGGGGGAACCTGTAACTGGGCAAGGGGACAGCAGAGCAAAGCATTTCCAGAAAGGTTTGGAGGAGTTAATTATAGACTTGAACTGACCATGCAAATCATTATGGCTGGATCACAGCAAATATGAGGGTCAGGCAACAGAGATGAGCCAGAGAAGTCATTTTAACGTATGGCATGGATGGCCTTCATGTCATGCAAAGACTTTTAGAGTTTGTTGTTGATGATCCACTAAAGGTTTACAGTCTTTAGGAAGGACATTACTAGTTTTATATATTTGCAAGCCCCTCTGCTTGAGATTTGATTGACAAAGAGAAAATATGGATCCTGGAGACCAGGAAAGAGATTACTGCACTAGGCAAGGCAGGAGGTAAGAAGGCTGGAGGAAGTAGGGCAACAGCAGTGACGATAAAGAGAGGGAGGGATGTGTTGAGATGGATGTTAAGGATGCAAAGTACGTAGGTCTTGATTACTCTTTGGATGTAAAAAGTAAAAGCCAAGCAGGTAGTACAGTCACCAGCTTCAGATATAGTGATCTGGTGGACAGTCTCTGCTTTCACTCCCATGGTGGGAATACGAGAGAAACAGGCTTATTTAACAAGGTGGTGAATTCAGGGCTTAGCAAGTGTATTAAAAAAGAGAGCTCTTGCTAGAAATACATTTGAGTCAACTGGTACTTAATCTTAGAATCATTATAACATTTAATAACAACATTGAGTATTGATTCTCCTATGTGCTTCATTTTAACAAACTAAGCATGGCTTAATAACCAACATACCTAATCTCTAAATGCATAATAAAGTAGTGTTTGGCTTGATGAGGTAGAGTTACTCTCATTTGTAGATGTAATGATTTCATAGGTGCGTGTGTGTTTTGGTCTTGGACTAGTTAAAAATAACGATAGTGCTTAACAGCACCTGAGATGTAGAGCCTGTGGCTCTTTGCATTTTTTTTTTTACATTTTTATTTATTTTTGAGAGACAGAGTGCAAGCAGAGGAGGGGGCAGAGAGAGAGAGAGGGAGACACAGAATCTGAAGCAGGCTCCAGGCTCTGAGCGGTCAGCACAGAGCCCGACGCAGGGCTGGAACCCATCAACTGTGAGATCAAGACCTGAGCCAAAGTCAGACACTTAACCGACTGAGCCACCCAGGTGTCCCTGCATTTTTTTTATTAGTAGCCCACATAAATTAAAGGTTAGGCTATAGTCTAGCTACATAGCAATGTGAAATTGTCCAGCTTCCGATGCGTATTATAAGCACATTGAATATTTTCAGTGTTCGTTCATTTTTCACTTCATTGAGTGTAATAGTTCTGCTCAATCTCTTGACTTATTCATAGTGTAACTGAGTTTTTCAAAATTCTAATTCTAAAAACATAATGCATCTAAGATGTGGAGTAATGTGTTTGTCATTTGCAAGATTTTTCTACCTAAAATAACCTCTACTTTTCTAGGTCTTAAAAGATGCTGATAGGCTGCTGGTAGGTTGGATGAATGATGAATGGATGCATACACAGATAATAGTTTATGGTTATGTAAATTGAGAGGTGGCAGTATTATACTCTATGGAGGTTAAGGGCTCTTGTTCTATTGTTTAATGACTAGATGGCTTTGCCACATGCCCCCTAAATCCTCTGTGCCTCAGTTTCCTTATTGATAAGACTAAAAAAAATAATAATAGTGCTTCTATCATAGAGTTTTTGTAGTGATTAAATGAGAGAATGCATATAAAAGACTTAGCACTGTGCTTGACACTCCAAAAATTCTGGCAAGGAGGAGGAAGAAGGAGAGTTGTTAACTGGAGATCCAATAAATTCAGATAGGGGTGTATTTTTTAATTTGCTTACCACAGTGACTTAGGTGGCTTGAGCGAGAATATTTCATCCTTAATGTTCAACATCCTTATTTAGGTGACATTTGGCAAAAGGAACTGAATTACATGATCTATAGTACTTTGAGTTCTTTGATTGAATCTCTAGGAATAAATAAAGCTCTTTTCAGTGTGCTAATGAAAACATCATTAAGATAACATTAGTCTCCTAAATAAGACATTTATCTTTAAATATGATTATCATTCCCACTTTAATAGGAAATCTTTTCGCATATAGATAACCCAGAAAAAAAAAAACCTACTTAACCACAAAAAATACTAAACCAAATTAACTAGAAATAGGAAAAAAAAAAAACAGGGTTGTATTTTCCTCTGCATTTAGAATTTTTTCCAACCCCACTTTCACATGTCTGTGGTTTTCCAGCCTCTGACAAATTTCAGAATCCACTAAAGCAGTATTCATGCCACTATGGTAAGCATCACATACTTTGCCCAAGTTTTAAAGCACTATTTAGCTTTTGGGGTATTTTTGCCCTGAGGAAGATTTATGTGGGAAATTGGCATATTTAGTGGAGTATTTTATATGACACTACTATTACAGTTACTAGTTATTAGATTTTGTACACAGGCACACACAGCTATTCAGATCCATAGAAGTGAATGGGAGTCCTGAAGAACTTTCCCCCATCTTTCACCTCTGCTGCTCTAATCCCAGTCCCCATTCATCATCACCATCACCCTTTACCTGGTCTATTGCAGTGAAGCACTGAGCACTGGGTACCTTCTTTGCTACCCCCCTCCCCCCCCCCGCCTTGGTCATCCACTCCCATCTTCCACACAGCTGCCAGACACATTCTGTCATGTCACTCCTCTGCTTAATAATAATAAAAATAATGATGCTTCCCTGTGGACCCACGTCCTACCATCTAGACATCACCTTGCACTATTCTTTCCCTGTCTCTCACCCTACTCCTGCCACACTGGCTTTCTCGTCCTTCTAGAAGTGCATCTACTTATACCCTGCCTAGAACTTTCATACCAGCTCTTCTCTCTACCTGGAGATCTTCCCTCCAAATCTTCTGTGAATGCCACCCTGTCATTTAGGCTCAATTAAAAGACTATCTCTTCAGAAATACCTTTGCCAACCATGATGTATATTTTGAAATGAATATGTTTTCACTTGGAGAGTCAAAAAAACATCACAGCTGGGTTTAAGATATGTTCACTTGAGAAACAAACATGTACCATCATCTAAAAAATTTCAAATTATTTATTGAATATTACATAACATTGCTTAGTATTTTCCTATAGATTCTCTGTTCTTTCATGGTGCAACTTAGACACATACTGGCTGTCTTAGTCCATTCAGGCTGTTACAACAGAGTACCAGAGATTGGGTGGCTTATAAACAACAGAAATATATTTCTCACAGTTTTGGGGGCTGGAAAGTCCAAGATCACAGTGCCCACAGATTCAGTGTCTGGTGAGAACTTGCTTCCTAGATGGCCATCTTTGAGCTGTGTCCTCAATGGCAAAAGAGTCGAAGGATTTCTCTGGGATCTCTTTTATGAGGGTACTAATCCTGTTCATGAGGACTCTGCCCTCATGACCGAATCATCCCTTCAAGGCTCCACCTCCTAATACGATTACATTGGAAGTTAGGATTTCAACCTATGAATTTGTCAGGGGAGTGGATGGGTGGGACACAAAGAGTGTATAGATAGCACTGAGCATCTTCTAATGAAATTATGTCCTGTGCATAGAAAGCATCCACCTTCTGGTATAGGGAGGTGCACCTTACCTACTACCTACTTACTAAACAGTCCTGTCCCAGTAGCACAAATTCTAAGACCTCTACAACTGCTGTAAGTAGGGTGTTCCACAGTAGAATTCATTAAAGACAAATGGACATCTGGAAAAGGCAGGGGATATGCTGTTTTCAAAGACTCATGTGGAAAATTGGGTAACAAGAAAATCCACAAATAACTGAAAAGTTCATGAATCAGATTAGACATTCCCAAGGCCACAGTCACCCTCCTGGTGAATTAAATAAGTGTATCTCTTACAAGTAATCAAGCTTAGCTCTTAGAATTAAATGGGTTTAGCTCTTTGTGATACACAGTATAGCACAGGGATTGTAACGCTCTTTATCACTATATTTACATGTGTCAAGACTTCAGTGTATCCAACAGCTCCCTTGAATCTCTAGCAAGTAGTCCTATGCCTCATGTGTTAAACCTCTTAGAAAGTAAAAACATACCACCTGCCAGGAACATTTTATAGAGAGATAATCTATTTGCAGTTTTGACAGCCATGCTTAGGAGGTTGATTATACTTCTTGATTAGCTTTCATGATATATTCAATATGAGGAGCAAGACCCATTATCATCTATGTCAGTTCTTCTGTGTCAGACTCTTCCAGGAAACGTTTTTTTCACCCCTGTTTCCCAAATGCCTGATGTGATCCCTCTGACAAACATATTTCTGCTTGACTATTTCAGCACTTTTACGTAATGGAAAATTTCACAAACACTTGCAAGAGATCTTTGTGCCCTTGGTTGTTCGCTACGTGGATCTCATGGAGTCCTCCATTGCCCAGTCAATTCACAGAGGCTTCGAGCAAGAGACGTGGCAGCCTGTCAAGTGGGTATCTTGCCTGGTGTCCATGGAACATCTGTCTCTTCAATCCTGACCTTATGACTTTACACGTGGCCGTCTGTAGTTCTTGCTTATGGTGGTCCCTTCCCACGTTGTTTGTTTCTTTACAGGAATATCGCCAACAGTCTTCCCAATGTAGCTCTTCCAAAAGTTCCAAGTCTGCCTCTTAATCTTCCACAGATTCCTAGCTTTTCTACTCCTTCGTGGATGGCTTCTTTATATGAGTCCACGTGTGTATTCCTCACTTATTTCCTGGTGGTGTGTGAGCTAGTGCATGGCCTGGGCTGTGTTCTGTGCACATGTGTTTAGATTGCATGGCATTTATCATCGTTGGTTGAGGGACACTATGTTTTGGTTTTGTTTGAGTTTTTAAGCTATTAAGCTAAGCTTAGCATAGCGATGATAAATGATGCAGTTTTGCTTTTTTTTTTTTAACACTCATTGGATTGATGTAGCCTGTATGTAATCTGTTGGTCCGAGGTCATTTTGCAACCCAGGTTGTAGACTCCAGCCTAAATCATAGAGTTCAGGCAATCAATGTGGTACAAGTATGTCTAGGAACCTTAGTTGGCTCCAGCTTTGTTACTTCCCACATAGGTTCTCTTGCACATGTAGAAAACCATTGTAAGAACAGTTTCAAGAATATAATCCTTTTTTCTTAGTCTCACTTTTAAAGAAATAATATTGTAGGTTGCAGAGAAGTGATTGTCCTTTATTTCCTAACATGAGCAAATTCTTCTTTTGTCCTTTCACATATCAGTTGATGTGACCCGTTATTTTTAAATAATCTGTGTATCTTTAAAAACTGTATTTATTAACTCCACCTTGTGATAAGCCTACCTATTGCAGATTTGGTAACTAAGGGTCATTAAAACGAAAAGGACACAGGCTTTGAAATTGAGCAGCACTGAATTTAGACCCTTGCTCGTTATTCATTAAGTTCTCTCCTACCCTCAGTTTCCTCAACTCTGAAATGGTTATGATACGTAATTTAAAGACATTTTTGTGAGAAGAAAAAAGGGGGGAGAAAACTATGAAAAGTTCCTGGCACACCCTAGGCTCTCAATCATAATAACTACTCCTATTCTACATTATGATTTTATTGTCATTATTACTGTCATCAGTCATCATTATTCATGATTGTATAGTTTTCAAAAATATGAGCCTCATAGGCAACAGATGAACTCAATAATAGTCCATGTTTTGCCCAAGATCTCCCATGAAGTCAGCTAGAAAGAATAATACTAGAGGAAGAAAAATAGCTACCATTTATTATGTCCCAGTTACAGTGCCAAATCCTTTATCTCATTTAAGCCTTATAACAACCCTGTGAGGTAAATGTCATTGTCCCCGTTTTACAGTTAAGGAAACCAAGTCCTAAAGAAGGTAAGAAACAGAACCTGCCCGGGGTCTCACAGTAAGTCAGTGACAGAGGTGAGCTTCGAATTGAGGTCTGCCTGACAACCAAGCTCTCACTCCTCTCATTTATGTATCAGGCTTCCAGAGACTATACTAGCTAAGAACTTGTCCAGCATCCTGTGTGCCAGTCCTCCCACCACTGTTAAACCTGCTCCCAGTCAAGGCTGCATACGTTCAAGAAAAGAAAGACCAAGAAAGAGAAGAATAACTTGCAAGACAGCTTAGCAATACTTCTCTAAGTTAAACATCGTCACTGTGCCCGTGCTAATTATTAGGATATTGGGTTACATGTGAATCTTTATCAGGCAAATGCTTTGGGCACTTACGGTGTATAGAGTGGTGTGTGTGTGTGCTTGGCAATTATCTAGGAAGTATAATGAATCTAAGTTGATGTGTTTTTGTGCTTCTTAATACTGTTTTATAATTTCACTCCTCTTCTTCCTCATCCCTCATCTGTTTCCCTCCCCCTTGATTTTCACCAAGAACACCATTGTGGGCATTACCTTGTGAAATTTAGATTTTTTTTGTCATTATTATTTTATTAGCTTTGAGGTATGTCTGAAACCTGAATCTCATTATTGGAAGCCCCTTTTTAAAATGACCCTCAGGACACGAGTCAGAACAGACTGTGGCTTTGTAAATAAAGTGCTCATATTTTCATCATTCTGGATAAATAAAAAAATATGGTATACAAGTTAGTCACTATTATCTTTTCCTGCTAGGATTATCAACATTAGGCTCTTCAGCAGGGTGCTCAGAATTACTTATTAATGTTATGATGTAATCACAACTAGTTTTGGTTTTTTTTTTTATTTGCAGGGGGAGGGGAAGAGGGAGTTGTTAAAGATTTTATTTTTATTTTTTAAAGTAATCTCTGTTCCCAATGTTGGACTTGAACCCACGACCCCAAGATTAAGAGTTGCATGCTCCACTGACTGAGCCAGGCCAGGTGCCAGTTTTTTTAATTTTTGTTATAAAGCATTAAATACCGCCCGAATCGTTCCATTTCATATATATAAGGAATTAAAAGTACAACACAACTATGGCTTTAAAGGTACATCCTTATCTATTAATGTATGTATCACCTTACAAGGTTCTCCTCCCCATCTTCCTTCTGGGTTTTTTTCAGCTCTAAAAGTAGATGCAGTAAGATAAGTTCCCTACTGGTGGTTTTAGGAAATTATCTCAGAATCCATTATTCACATTTGAATTCTTTGATCTGTTAATAATACTTTCGGAATAGGTGACTGATTAGAAATAATTTTAAAATGAAAAAGTTCTGAGTAAATTGCAAGGTATATATTCCAGCTCAAGAGAAAACCTATTTACATTTTTTATCTAAGTATAACAAACACTTGTTACCGTAATTACATTCCCAATTAAGCACACTTATTATTCTAGAGTCTTACCATAGCATCAAAGAACAGTACATATATCCATACTCTGTAAAGATTTGTTATGTGTTATGAGAAAGTCCATTTTCAATAGAATTCCACCTTCACTATTTCAGAGTTTGTCTTGATGGTGGTTTTGTTGTTTTGTTATGCTGTGAAGAATACATTCATGTTGCAAATAGCTACTTACATTTCTCCACAGTAAATAATGATAAGTAGTAGGTTTGCTTCTTTAACCAATTGTATTCAATTACTTTTAAAATCTAGGTCCTCTAATTTACCGCATTGTATACTATGGATATATAGGAGGATTTTGCCTGGTCATTTTTTCCTCTTATTTTTATTCTACATACGGCAAAAGGGAGAAATAAGTATGGTGTTTTTTCTCACATTTTTCACATCGACATCAACATGGTTTGTCTGGTTCTTTTGACTGATGGTAGTTTGGGGGCACTGATATTTAAGGTGTGAAGAGATATTGAGTAAAGAGGTGTCATCAGGGCTTTGCTGTGATTCTCCCTTTGAGAATTAACTCTGGGCACATGTTGGCTAGGCAAGGAGACCATGAGGAATTACAGGCAGATTGGGAGAAGAAACACAAAGTAGGCTGGTAATGCAGGAAAGATGCTGAGGTGCAGGTGGTGGAGGCAAATGAGCATTTAATCAGCCAGAGAAGGAGGTGATTTTTTTAAGCCAACTAATTAAGATATATTTATCCAAACAAAGTGGGTATTTAAAAGAATTTTACTTTTATAGGGGCACCTGCATGGCTCCCTCCATTAAGTGTCCAACTTTGGCTCAGGTCGTGATCTCACAGTTCACGAGTCTAAGCCCCACATCAGGTTCTGGGCTGACCGCTCAGAGCCTGGAGCCTGCTTCGGATTCTGTGTCCCTCTCTCTGCCCTTCCCCCTCTCACCCTCTGTCTCTCTCTCAAAAATAAATAAACGTTTAAAAATATATAGGGGCGCCTGGGTGGCGCAGTCGGTTAAGCGTCCGACTTCAGCCAGGTCACGATCTCGAGGTCCGTGAGTTTGAGCCCCGCGTCGGGCCCTGTGCCGACAGCTCAGAGCCTGGAGCCTGTTTCAGATTCTGTGTCTCCCTCTCTCTGCCCCTCCCCCATTCATGCTCTGTCTCTCTCTGTCCCAAAAATAAATAAACGTTGAAAAAAAAATTAAAAAAAATAATAATAATAAAAATATATATATATAAAAGAATTTTACTTTTATAAAAGTTTTCTGCTGTGCTTTTGTGATAAATTATTTTATTTCTCTGATTTTCTTTTGCACACCCAAAACAGAACTTTTAGGTTAGTATATGCGAAACATTTATGGGAAAGCTGAGGAGAAATGAATCACACAGGGGCTTTTTTCTCCTTTAATTCTTAAGTTTCAGTGTGTTTTAACATAGGAGCATTTTACTCTCAAAGCATCTCTTTCCTTATTAGGCTATATACTTGCATAATGGAAAGGAGTACTATTATCCTTTGCCCAAATGTTATATGTACTTTGATACGAATTACTTTCCTACACGGGGTGAAGCTTCAGTCCTCTAAGTAATTTTGCCACAGCAGTGACCACAGAGCAGATCTACGCTCCACAGTTAGATGGATGGAACAATCTGAAATACGTGAATTGGTTCCCACTACAGAACACCCTGAATGTCATTTCTCTGTTAGACTGTATAGATACCTCGTACTGTTAGGTTGAATTATGAGCGAGAAAAGTCAAAAGGCATTTCAAAATGGGCGTAAGATTTGCCTCCCTTCCCAGCCTGTTATTCCACCGGCAGTTCCTGTTTCACCTTTACCCATAATTGAGAAATTTAAGGATCTTGTACCCTACATACGTGTCTGTAGACACACAGAAGCCGTTGTGATGGCAAAGACATACATAGGCATGAGCAGAAGAGTAAAGATTCCAGTTGCTGTCATAAGGGTTTTCTTATGTAAAACATACTTTTCGGAATTTCTAGGAGGAAACATTTATGAATTTTATCTTTATCTTAAAGATTGGTAAAAAGCATTTGAAATGTTCTTCCCTGTCCAATCTGACTTATTTTCCTTAGTGAAGTACCCTTATCCATTCTACCCCTTTCTATGAAACTTTACTACTAGATTCATTTCTATTTTGTTTTGGGTGTTTTGCCTTACCTTATTAAGAAGAAGTGAAAAGGAAGAGATTTAGAAGGTTGAATAAAGAAAATACCAATGATTAAGGAATTTACCTGCTATTTTGTTTTTGTTTTTGTTTTTGTTTTTTTACTAATGGCTATTGATACAGAAAGGAAATCACAATGTATTGTTGATCTCATAGCTAACCATGGCCATTGATGATGCTCTTCGTGTTTCCTTTTTCTTCTAGCAATGGCTCAGCAACTTCAGAAGACCTTTTTTGGAAACTTGATGCACTGCAAATGTTTGTCTTTGATCTACACTGGCCAGAACAAGAATTTGCCCACCACTTAGAGCAAAGACTTAAACTAATGGCCAGTGATATGATAGAGGCCTGTGTCAAAAGGTAGACCTGTGTTTTCAAGTCGCTGCTTAGTATGCCAGCAGCCAAAGTGGCACTTTTCACCAAGCACCTGTTATATAATTGTCACAAGGGAAGGTTTCGTTATGTACTGCTATTACAAAATTTAATGGACGTGAGGTTCTCAGACCTAAATTCTGGGGACTCCTGTAACTGACAGGCTTGACCTGAAACATTTTTTTAGGCCTCCTAACCATTGCCCTCATCAGTGGCATCCGTACTATATTAATCATTTCTGTTGTGCTTATTGTTGTCTCTCTGGGAATACTGTGCTTTAAATTCCCAAGGCAGTACTTCTGGAGACATACGGAAAAGGTCTGTTAAGTACTTTATGCATTATGCACTATGTACGCTGTGAAATGGCCTGGCAAACTCAAATTATGCTCAGTGCCATTGATTCTTCCGTCTTCTGGTAGTCTCTATCAGTATCAATGAGTTCCAAGTATCCATTTACATTCTCCAGAATTTAACCAGAAATAAATTATGAGGCTTTGGATTCTTCCAAATGTGCTTCCTTTTTTTTCTTTTTTCTTTTTTTTCTTTTTTTTTTTTTTTTTTTTACATTTCCTACAAAATCAGCATCGTATCTCTCATTAGCCAAGCATTGTTTTTCCCATTGCCCTTATTCATGACACATATAAGGACAATGTGGGCAGCATATTGGAAGAAACACTGGTTGGAGCAATTGAATAATCCTGAATTCTTCAAAGGAAGAACAATCCTGCCTTTAGAATAAGGTTTAATGGCTTCCTAAGGCAAGGCCATGAATTAGATTATTTAATGTTTAAAAAATCATGTTTGTCATATGTGATTCTGATGTCTCAAATTTATGGAGGTTCTCTGGATACTTTAGCAAAAATAAAATTCCAAATTGCCTGCTCCACAGTTTCTTTCAAACAGCTATCTACAATTATGGGTATTTGAAAGAAAACCTAAGTGATGACATTCATTATGATGTTTTAGAGTTTTCCAGACTTGTATGTTTCTTTATTTGGTAAACTCTGATGCAGAGGATTTGTTCTGCTTTAATGCAGAGAAGTAAGTGGTTTTTATACTTGGAAATTAATCCAGGCAGTTAAGTAAAACTAAGACGTCTTTCCGTTAAGAGTTATACACTAGATGTAACAAATAGCTTCATTTGGGTAGAGATACTGTCTGCATGACTGCAAAAGCTCTGTGTAATATAAAATATCTCTGTGATCTCTCTTGTGAGACACCTGAGAAAGAAGAGCTTCCCATCCCCTAGCTCCCAAGCAATGCAACACTCTGTATTTGCATGTTTTAAATTAGCATCTTGTAGTGTTGATTTCACTTTTACTGAACAGGTGACACATAGTTCAGAATTACTTACTATGAATTCATGTTTTAATAACTAGAACAAGAACTGCATTTGAACTCAAGCTGCAAAAGGCAAGCAAAACAACTGACTTGCGCATTCCAGCTTCTGTGTGTACAATGTTCAATGTCTTAGTCGATGCCAGAAAGCAAAGCGCCAAACTTTGTGCCCTGGATGGAGGACAAGAGGTAAGCGAACTGAGTGTCACATATGGATATGCAGCATGGGATACTGGATGCTGTTTCCAGAAGTCTCTGGTTTGATTAGATTAAAAGACCAAGGTCTCCAATAGAAGTGTTTGATCTTTTCTTTACTATAATAATGGAAGGCCCTTTATCCTTTCTTCATGTCAGTTTCTTCTTTTTTATATGAAGACTGCCTAAGATTTTACAAGTGGCCATTGAATTTCAGATACACCTTTTAACAGCTTAGGTGTTGTGTTTGTACATAAACCTTACTTTTCACAAGCAAATAAGAAAGCTAGAAAGCTACCTGCTTTGTTTATACAAATCTAGAGTATCCTGAGTTTGCATTCAAAAGACAAGGCACAGAAATAGCCTATGAAATATTTTATTTATACAAAAGTTTCCATTTTTTTAAAGATCTGGTAGAAACGTACTTTAAAAATTAGGCTTTTTTTTGTTTTAATAAATATCCCATTGTTTCACTTCAATTCATGTTTTGTTTGGTTCTATGTTCAGAAACAGCTTATTTACCTTTTTGTTGAGAGTGGCAATTGGATGAAAATGGATCTATTTTTCTTAGATTATCTGTTTAAGTTGACATTTTGTTGCCTCTTTTCTCATTGTAATTACTTTTCATCATTTTTTTACTCTTCCCCTATGTTCTCCTTCATCATCTTTTTTTTTTTTTCTCCATGGCATGATCCAGTTTGGTAGTCAATGGGTAAGTCTGATTTTTTGTTGTTGTTAAAACACACTTTCATTTGAATTATTATTTTTGTAAATGTACATTTTTAAATTTTCATCTTTTCAAGTTAAAATAATGTAATTAATTCCATTTTCTTGTTTATGGTTTTTATATACATGTGTAACACTAATGACTCACCATAACTTAGCAATACCCAGAAACACGTTAAAGTACACATACTTATACCTTAAATAATGTCAAGGGGAATGTTTCCTCCCTGTTAGGCTGCAGAAACACAAACTGCTTTTAGATTTTTAAGGATAAAATTATTTAAAATGAAATGAATTCACCCTCCTTTAAACAAAATTCTAAAAAAATTCAGAAGCAGAGTGATTATAGCTATTTTCAAGGTGGATATATCTGTAGTATGTACTTCCACTAATCCTAGAAAAATTTGGAGTTTGGGGCTTTGGATGACATAAAGTACATGTCAGGGTACCTCTAAATTCGAAGACCAGGAGGCCATTCCTAAGGTCACTTTGTGCAGAAGAACCCAGTTGTGGATTTCAATAAGGTACATGCCCACCAGTGATACAGTCTTTCCTCCCACTCATAGCCTGGGAAGTAACCATCATCAGAGGCAGGTAAGAGGCAGACCTGTGTCAGGAGCCTTTCAGCTCCTCCCCGCTACACAAGGTTGTCTTGAGTTACCACCCAGAACCTCAGAGGGACATGATTTTAAAACTTATATGCCTGTATAATTGACTAGATATTACATAAATACATGTAAAATAGGGGCGCCTGGGTGGCTCAGTCGGTTGAGCGTCTGACTTTGGCTCAGGTCATGATCTCGCACTCTGTGAGTTCGAGCCCCGTGTCGGGCTCTGTGCTGACAGCTCAGAGCCTGGAGCCTGCTTGGGATTCTATGTCTCCCTCTCTCTCTGCCCCTCCCCTGCTCATGCTCTGTCTCTGTGTCAAAAATAAATAAAACATTAAAAAATAAAACAAAATAAAAATATGTAAAATATATATATATATATATGTTTTGATAAGTCAGTGTTTTTTTGCTCTCTGGGTATGTTAAATCTTACAAGTCTTAAAGTTGCCACCTGGGAGTCCAGCTCAGGGTGAGTCTACTAGGTTAACGATTCTCATCCAAGCAGAAGGGCTTATGTAGCTCTGAAAAAGGATAAGAAGGCCCACTATTGGTGAATTTCATACTTATTTATCCCAGACATAGACATTAACTATTTGGCCATACTTTATGTGCATGCACACATATTTCATTCTTTGAGTAATTCAAGAGGAAAAAATACATTTCTAATACCATAGCATACAACCTTACAGCTATATTAATATTATTATATAATATTCTATAATTTATTATAATAATTTATTATTTCTAATTATCTGAATGAGGAAGCAGCTGGCTTGGATATCAACAGCTCATCTCTACCTTTTCACATTTTTCAGTACTCAGGTGTAAGCCTTTGATGGTATACTGTCTTAAGTCTTCATAAGCCCATCCATTTCTTATCAGGTTCATAGAATCATCTTGCCTCTTCCCATTAATATTGGATTTACCCATTTGTTTTTATTTTAACATACACAGCAGTACCTGACACATAATAGGCACTTAGTAATATTTGTTGAATGAGCAGACTGTTATGTTGTCACTACTTTAAAAATCCTCCCCTGTAAGAAACAACTTGTTCCAGTACTAAAAAAGGAAAAACAGGCACACAGGCAGATGACAAAACATTGTTGCATTGTCAAATGATGTCTTATGTTAACAAGTAGATGGTTTTGAAGAGTAATCTGCTACTGTTCATTATATTTGCACCTGTACCTTCTCACCAGAGACAATTAGTTCCCCACAACTTTCACACAATTAATATAGTTCAAAATGTGCAGGTGTAAAACCCATTAGCAACTATGAAAAGTGGTAAACAAGAATTTCAGTGCAGAAGAAGGATTTTATACTTTGCTTTTAATCACCAGTAAACAGACCCACATAACTGCACAGGCTTTCCCTCTCTGTGCCTGAGATAAGTTTTGGAATTGTTGCAAATTAGCAAATACATTACCTGCATAGGTGAACCAGTGGACCCCATTCTGTAGTAAGCAGCAAATTAAAAACTCAATTATTGCACAATCTGGAACCTTGTGAAATATATACTTACACATAGGTATACCTAGTAGAAAGATTTTTCTAACTTTTAGGGAATTGCCTCGCCCAAGTCCCCAGTAAATTTGTTATATGCCGCTGCTGAGATAAGACCTTCTCAGCTCCTTTCCCACAAGGCAGTGCCTTCTGTGCTCCTAAGTGAGGATTCTGTTTTCTCACGTGGCACACGATGATGCAAACGTGCTCAACCGCAGCCCAGAATGGTGTTTAATGGAGTCATTAGTGAGCGAATGATCCACTCATGTGACAGCTATGCATAATGAGTCAGCAGTCTGAGGCCAGTTCCTGAGGGACAGATGTTGAGATCACAAAACCACCAGTGTTTAGAAATCTTCACTCTCCATAAACTGCCTGGGTCTTAGTCCTCAGTGCCACTGTGTCGGATGGCCCATCCATTGAGGATGAAAGCACATTAATGGAGGCTACTTGTGCAGGATTTGTTCTCAGCTACAGTAAAATGTTTCCATTTCCAGAACTAACAATCCAATACCTTTCAAATTCTTCCCAAGAGAAGGACAAAATCTTTTAAGAATGCTGATCGTACTGGCATTTGATTAGTCTTCATTTCTTGTGTGCTTACCTTAACAACAGTCAGGTGAAATGATGATATTTACCTAAGTGTAGGGGAGACCAGGATTTCAGACTCTTGCCTGATCTCTGAATTCCCTGGGCTCCATGAAGTAAGAATTCTTTAAAGGTTAATTTTAATCTAAAGTCAGAGTCATCTGCTGGAGAAGCAGGGCACATACACTTCATTTTTCAGGGCAGATGTAGGGAGAATTATTCTAAGAAGTGAGCTGTAATTTGCCAGAACCCCGGTATGTTAGGGTTAGCGATCCAACTTGAAATATTCTGATAGAAATTTTATAGGTTTTTATTGTTGCAGACCAAAAATTTGCAGATTTTTATCAAAAATTCGGTCTGTTGGGGTGCCTGGGTGGCCCAGTGGGTTAAGCACTTGACTCTTGATTTCAGCTCAGGCCATGATCTCACACTTCTTGGGATTGAGCCCCGTGTAAGGGCTCTGCACTGGGATTCTCTCTCTCCCTCTCTCTACAGCCCTTCCCCACTTGCATGTGTGCATGCACATGCACACATCTCTCTCTCTCTCTTTCTATCTCTCTCTCTCAAACTTAAAACAATGTGTTTTTTTTAATTCAGTCTGTTAATGTAAATGAACTATCTACCAGTTTTAGGTTAGGTAATGTAAATGTCTATGCAAATAAATTCTGTTCTTATCTGTGATCTCTTGGTATGTTTTGTTTGTGTTTCTCTTTGGAAGCTGTCTGGATTCCCTGATGAATAACTCTTTCCAGCTAACCTTCTATCTCTATGGGGCATACGTGGGTTATTCTCTTTGCAGAACATATATATATATATAATGTGAATTCTGAGGCTACCTGCCCAGTTCATGCAGACCACCTCTACCAATTGTGCAACTAGAGCAGATTCTGGAAGTTTTAATATTAGTGAAAGCTCAAGCTAATCAGATAAGTTTACAATAGCAAAATCTCATGTTATAAAAACCTAACAAACCTTATGCTATTTGGGTTTGCCCCTTGGGTAGTACATTTAATATACTTTTCTTCCTTTTTAATTTTTTGTTTCTCTTTCGCCTTCTCCTCCTCCCTCACTCCCTCCTTCTCTCACTGCTCTTGGCTAGATAAGATGTCAGAGAAAATAGCAATTTAAAGGTGTGTATAATAGGAGAATTTGATGGCTCCTAGGGTCCATGGCTTTCCCTGCCTTTTGATAAAAAGGGTGTAAGGAACCTCCTTAGTGGCTCATCTCATGATTTTAAGATGTGCCCAAATCGATCCAGTCTAAAAGTTTAACATGTAGAAACTCTATACTTTTATATCCAATAGCCTTCTGATGACATCTGATTATTTTTGAGTTAAAAAAAATGTAATATATGGGGCTCCTGAGTGGCTCAGTCTCTTAAGCATCCAACTCTTGATTTCAGCTCGTCATGATCTCCCAGTGGTGGGATAGAGCTCTGCATTGGGCTCTGCGCTCTGGGCCCAGCACAAAGCCTGCTTGGGATTCTCTCTCTCCCCCTCTCTCTCTGCCCCTCCTCTGCTCATACTTTCTCTCTCTCTCTCAAAAGAAATAAACATTTAAACTTTTTAAAAAATTTTTTTAAGTTTTATTCATTTTTCAGAGACAGAGGGAGACAGAGCATGAGTCGGAGAACGGCAGAGAGAGAGGGAGACAGAATCTAAAGCAGGCTCCAGGCTCTGAGCTGTCAGCATGCAGCCCAACCCATGGACTCTGAGATCATGACCTGAGTTAAGTCGAAGGCTTAACCAACTGAACCACCCAGGTGCCCCTAAAAAATTGTTTGGGTGAAATATATGACAGAGGCACCTGGCTGGTCCAGTTGGTAGAACATGCGGCTCTTAATCTTGGTGTTGTAAGTTCAAGTCCCCGGTTGGGTATAGAGATTACTTAAAAATCATTTTTAAAAATCATTTTTAAAAAGTGAAATGTGGGGGTGTCAGGGTGGCTCAGTTGGTTAAGCGTCCAACTTCAGCTCAGGTCATGATCACACAGTCTGTGAGTTCAAGCCCCATGTCAGGCTGTGTGCTGACAGCTCAGAGCCTGGAGCCTGCTTTGGATTCTGTGTCTCCCTCTCTCTCTGCCCCTCCCATGCTCATGCTCTGTCTCTCTCTGTCTCAAAAATAAATAAAAACAATTTTTTAAAATGTTAAAAATAAATAAATGAATAATGAAATGTGTAACAAACATAAACATATCAAGTATATATTTAACAATTTGGAACTGCTCAGAGGTCTGGGCACCTTGATCCCTACATGTTCTTTCCAGGGAAGAGGGAGGTGAGAAGCTTACAGCCCATCTCCTGTATCCCTTTCGGACTCTACCCCAAAGAGGAACCTCAGTCTGGTATTTCACTTCCTCCTGCTGCACAGATACAAATTTGGAGACAGAAGGATATGAAAAGAGAGTAGCAGGGAGGGAGAGCCTGGGCAGGGCTCATTTGCATAAGCTCCTCACACCAGGTCAGCTGTCCAGCTTCATGCGGAGCTGGGGGACCCTTTTTGTACCTGTGTCTGTAGGGGGCTTCCCAGCCATCTCAACTACCAGCCAGATTCTTGAAGCTCTTTCTCTTCTACTTTGTTTTTCTTTATTTTCTCCCCTTTCCTTTTCCTTCTCTTCAAGATGTTCTAAAAGTAAAAGAATCAACACTAGTATAATAGAAATCTACCCTCTGTGTTTCTGTTCCAGTCGTCTCTGGGGAGCACAAGTTGGGGAATCTGTACGGCTTTCAGTCAGACAGACACATAATATTTCCCTGCATTAGGTGAAATACATGTCTGGAAAGCTCCATATTCATATGTGTGTGGTTAATTTTAGACCAGTTGTCAACACACCCACTTACACATGCAGAAAAGAAAATTCACGGGCTCCAAAATTATGCTTCCTTTATTATTTATGCTGGTAGATAACCACTTGTAACTGGCAGAGCCACTGGGGGAGAATCATTCCTATGTATTCCAAAGCAGAACTAAGTTGATGTTTTGTTGTGTGTGGAAACTTTGAGACATGTTTTCAGAAGAAAAAAATAGCTTTCAAAAACTTACATCTTAGGAAACCATTCAACCAGCAGCTGTTAAGTTGGTCTAATGTTTATACTGACCTGAGTACTTTTACTCTATGCATTATGTTAGCTGTTCCAAGAAGCCTTGAACCATCAAGATAGGGTTAGTCTTTACAAGTCACATTTTCTGTGAAGTGGCTATTGGGGACAATCGGCTGTCAGATAAATGCTTCTAAAGGAAGAATTAGTGTTTAAATGAATGTGCCTTCACACACTGCAGAAGCCGAAGCTCCTGCTAATTTAAGAATGCAACTCTCTAGTATTCTCTAAAGAAAGCAAAAAAAAAAAGAGGCTTTCAGGTTTATTTTAAATACATCTTTTTTATATTTACTTAAAGGCGTCTTTCTCATGAGGAAACAGCGATAAAACTATGGGGAGTGAGTGCTGTTCCATTATACCTTTTATGGCCTATTAATTTGTTACCATCTATTCACCTTTGTTGATGAAATTTTAATTTTGCCCTTGCTTGAGCATATTGTAAGAATTGTATAAACTGCTACTCCCTGCACTGACAAAAACGGTCCTTTGAGGGGGAACAATTGGGAGCTCATTTTATTTCTAGAGCACATTTAAAATAACTTATGAATGAGAGTTGTCAGACACGAAATGCTGTATTAATTAAATCTTTTTCTAGTCTTTTTGCTTCTTCAGCTAAGCCAACCCTTTAGAAAAATACACGGCCACCTTCATTATAGAGAAGAAGACAAAAAGTACCCTTCACATTCCTCTGCCTGAATAAGAATAAGAACTCAATTCATCTATATAATAACCCCATTAGCTGCTTAACTCAACAGTGCACATGGGAAAATTTTCAAACCACAGTGTAAAAAGTGTTGATTGGGTGGATCGTTTTCAAGGTTTTGTTCTTCTGGTGTTCAAAATGATCATTTTAAGTAAATCCGATATGTCCTAACCAGTAGCTTTAAAGCATTTCTGACTTAATGACAAAAGTTTCGTGTCCACATCAACTAACGCATCTTTGTCTTTTAACATCCAGCAACAATACCATTCGAAGATAGATGAGTTGATTGACAACAGTGTAAAAGAAATCATTTCACTGCTAGTTTCAAAGGTAATGTATTATTTACTCACCTTTTTAAATCAAAGTCAAAGATATATTTTGCTGAGAGGTTGTAGAAATGTCTGTGTTTTGTTTCAAATACCTAAGTGAGAAATAGTAGTTTTAAAAATAGATGCAAGAACCGATCAGATTTTAAGAAGAGTTCTGAACCAAATAGGAACACTCTTTGTCAACAACTTTTAATGTTTTAGTTTGTTTGTTTACAATTCCTTTTGGCTTTTCTTGCAATTGTTGTCCTTTAAAAAATAACCGCGTCTTCCAGTAAGACCTATTATTTCACATTCATGTTCTCTTACTATCTATCTTATCTGTTTGGCTGATTTGAGTCGTCACCAGTCCTTGAATGGAGCCTGTTTGTTGTGATGACAGTGCTGAGGCTCTAGGCTGGTCCCAGGCAGACAGAGAATGCTGGCCGCCTGGACTCTGATGTTCCTCCCGGGAAGGCTCCCACGATTCCCAGTGTGAGGCTCCAAACACCTTTGACAAAGGCTCTGGCCTTTAATTGTGTAAGTGGAGATGAAGCATAAATGAGTATTCCATCAAATGATTAGATGAATTAAAACCCCACTGAGGTGTAACAGACTTCCACGAGTGACACTTGAGATCTGGGTCTGCAAGGGGAAGACATAGAAAACGGAACTCAAGAGGGTAAGGTGCCAGAATGGACATGGTCCAGGGGCACATTCACATGAACAGATATAGCCCTTGCTCTTGCAAGGCTCGATCAAAGGACCTCAAATCAGACTTCATAGAACAATTGGAAGAATGTACAAAGAGCAAAGGAAAAACACCCCTAACTTAATAAACCAAGAACATGTTACTTAGAAAATAGAGTGATGCCCAATAAGCATTAAAATTGTTAAACCTCATTAATAACTTAAAGAATGAAGAAAAACTTGGGTGCCTGGGTAGCTCAGTCAGTTAAGCATCTGACTCTTGACTTTGGCTCAGGTCATTATCTCACTATTTGTGAGTTCAAGCCCTGCATCAGGCTCTGCACTGACAGTGTGGAGTCTGCTTGGGACTCTCTCCTTCTCTCTCTGTTCCTCCCTCTCTTGCTCTCTGAATGAATGAATGAATGAATGAATGAATGAATGAAAGAAAATAAACCTAAAAGAATGAAGAAAAATACACTATTTTTTCTAACTCGTTTTTAAGCTAACGCTTGGTTATAGAAAAGGTGAGCTGGGACACTCATATTTCCTGTCTATGGGAGTATAAATTGTTACAACCTTTGTAGAGATAGTTTGGAACTGTATGGAGTACTTTAATACCCTTTCACCTAATAATTATTTTTGCACTTTTTTCTGTGAAGAGAGATGCACAAAATGTATATACATTGATATGGTCACATTACATTTAATGAAAAATTGGAAACAACTTTAATCTCTAACAGTAAGGGAAGGTGAAGTAAATTATGGGACATCTATATTAAGAAACTATGTTTTCAGAGACTATTAATGATAAAGGAAAAGTTTCATAATATAGTGTTAAGTGAAAATGAAAGCTTAGTATTTTAGAAATATAAAGTATGATACGAATTCTCATCACATAGAGAAAAGATGTTGACAAAATGTTGACAGAGCTTCTCTGAATGGTGAGATTATACTTGATATGGGGAGAGGAGTCTTCTTCAGGTTTTGTTTTGTTTTGTTTTGTTTGTATTTTCCAAATTCTTTGGTAGCAAGTCTTAAGATGGAAAGTAGCCACAAAGATGACTTTAGAATAGCACCACCCCTCCAGTTTGTTCTTGGTCTCCTGACTTCTTCTACCGCAAGAATTATCTATACCTCCACATACAACACACACTCCCCAACAATAAGTAAGGGAAAAGGTTAACAGGGAAGCCATCCAGCAGGTGGTGGGAGAAGTGAACCCCTGGAGAACAAAGCTCCAGGGGAAGGATAGGGAGGTTTCCCTTCTCCCAGGAGCCTACGTGCTCCCCTCAGCCACGTGCAGCCCTGCACGGACAGCCCACTGAAGTGAAACGTGCTTAACGTTGCACCTTCGTTGTCTGTGACTCATCCGGGCAAATTTTACTCGCCTGGTATGGCCTCATCTTCACAGTTCTCCTGTGGAAGTTGTCTTTTGTGAGAAGGGGGCATAATGGAAGTCATTAAATTGGTCGGGCGCCTGGGTGGCTCAGTTGGTTGAGGATCTGCCTCTTGATTTCCGTTCAGATCACAATCTCAAGGTTTAGTGAGTTCGAGCCCCACGTGGGCTCTGCGCTGACAGCGCGGAACCTCCTTGAGATTCTGCCCCCCCCCCCCACACGCACTAAATAAATAAATAAATAAATAAATAAATAAATAAATAAATCTTAAAAAAAAAACATAAATTGTGTGATAGCAAGCAGTTGGTAAAGGGTTAAATAGGCAGCAAGGAAAAGAGACTAGTTTGGGTTTTCCATTGGTGGGAAGTGGTGGGGGGAGGGTAGGAAAAGGGACTAGTTTTCTCTTGGGGGGGGGCGGTAGGGGGAGGACAGAGAAAGAAACTAGTCTATTGGTGGGGTCAGTGCTGGGGGAGGGTGACAGAGAAGGCAGGCAGGGCTCTGCATGCTTTTCTGGCAAAGTAAAAAACTGATTGTTTAATATCAGGTCTAGGTTAGTCTTTTTCTATGGATCATTTCTATGGATCATTTCTCCTATAATCTAACAGTACTTATTAATAATCTTCAATTCTTTGGTTGAGAATTATAAAATAAACTGGCTCGACAGATTGAACCAGCCATCTTAAGCTCCCACAGGAGATGACAGTAAATGGTGGGTTTTTTCTTTCATTAAACAAACACAGATAATCTGCAATACAGTTCTTAAATGTTAGCGTGCCAAAAAAAATTACCTGAGGTCTTGTTAAAATGTAGATTCCATGCCCTGCTTTCCAACAATTCTGAGTCAGAAGCTTGGGAAGAGGAGCAGGAATGTATGTGTGTAACCAGTCACCGTGGTATTTTTGATATAGAGGTTCAGTGAGCCAGACTTTGAGAACCACTGCTCTGATGAATCGCTATCCAGGCTATCCTGTGAAAGATCTTTAAACTTCCATATAGTGTTTAAAAACAAAACAGCTTCTAAGATGGTGTGTTCACATTTGTTTTCTCTGAAGAAATGATATTTTAAAAGGAGGTATTTATGGGGATGCCTGGGTGGCTCAGTCCCTTAACAAGTATCTGACTTCAGGGGCACCTGGGTGGCTCAGTCGGTTAAGCATCCAACTTTGGCTCAGGTTATGATCTCGCAGCCCGTGAATTCGAGCCCCGCGTCGGGCTCTGTGCTGACAGCTTGGACCCTGGAGCCTGCTTCGGATTCTGTGTCTCCCTCTCTCTGACCGTCCCCCGTTCATGCTCTGTCTCTGTCTCAAAAATAAATAAAGGTAAAAAATTTTTTTTAAAAACTGTGTCTGACCTCAGCTCAGGTCATGGTTCATGACCATGGTTTTTTGTTTTTGTTTTTGTTTTTAATTTTTTTAAGTCCATTTATTTTTGACAGAAAGTGCGAGCATGAGCTGGGGAGGGGTAGAGAGAGAGGGAGACACAGAATCCGAAGCAGGCTCCAGGCTCTATGCTGTCAGCACAGAGCCCAATGCGGGGCTTGAACCCACGAACTGTGAGATCATGACCTCGGCCGAAGTCGGATGCTTGACCGACTGAGCCACCCAGGCGCCCCCCCCCCCTTTTTTTTTTTATCACCAAGGAGTGTCTTTATTCAGCATGAGCATGGTTCGTGAGTTCAAGCCTCACATCAGGCTCCCTGCTGTCAGCACAGAGCCCACTTTGGATCCTCTGTCCTCCTCTCTCCACCTCTCCTCCATTTACTCTCTCTCTCAAAAACAAGTAAACATTTAAAAAAGAGGCATTTATGAAATACCTACTGTGAAACACCTATGGGATGGGTAGTCTATTTCACAGATAGAAACATAATCCTCAAAGTAGTTTAGTGAATTGACCACACACATAATAAGTGAGAGTCCCGAATCAAACTTCTGAGCTTCAGATTCCTAATCCATTGTACCTACAGATTCCAGATCAGGAAATCAGTGAAAAGCAAAAACCCCCTAAAACTTAAAATATGTTACTTCTAAATTAACTATCTTTACTTTACCCTGTCAAATTTTAAGAGTCATGTCCTAAACATTTTTACTTTATCCTAGCATGTTAATTAACTCAACATAAAGTAGATGAATAGAATAATGAATATTATTCTTGTGTTGTATTCCAAATGTTTCTTCCCAAGTTTTAATTATTCTGTGCATATTGATAAATCTATTTGCTACATTTGGATAAATTAGAATCCTCCCTTCTTTTTACCTCCTCTCTTCAGTCACCTCCATATCCTTTTCTTATACTACACATCTTCACAAATGACTTGAGAATGAGCTAGGGCTCTCAGTCACGTGTAGCACTCAGCAGTACATGTCCCAATTGCATGCACATTTTACATACCTGGAAAAAAAAACTTGGTGTTCCCTCTCTGTGTCCTTTCTCCACCCAGCACCTAAATGCTGGTGTTATTGAGTTTCCATCTTTAGTCTTCTTTTGAACTCACTTCACAAATTTCTTTGACTTTCACACTTCTGACCTTATATACTAATGATTCCCAACTCTGTGCCCAAGAGGCAGAGTGGAATTGTAATGAAAAGCCCAACTTCAGACCTGAGGATCCTAATGTCTTCATCCAAGAACAGTGGGAAGCCACCAAAGGGTTGGGGAGGCAGCAAGTAGGGGTAAGGAATTTATCATATTTGCACTATAGGAAGATTCATTGAATTACCTGTAGCAAATAGGTTACAGAGAGGGTAGGATGGAGACTGTTATGTTTGATCTCTGGTGGACTAATTCAAAGACACTTAAGGAGTGCTGTAGGCTGAATGTTTGTGTCCCCCCCACCCAAATTCATATGTTGAAACTTAATCTCTAAGATGATGGTATTAGGAGGTGGGGCCTTTGGGAGGTAATTAGGTCATGAAGATAGAGGTCTCATGAACAGGATTAGTGCCCTTATTTTAAAAAGAGAAAAAAGAAAAAAACAAAACACCCCACAGAGTTCCGTAGCCCCTTCTGCCACACAAAAACACAGCCAAAGACATCATCTTTGAACCAGGAAGTGGATTTTTAACACACACCAAGTATACCTCCACCTTGTTTATGGACATCTCAGTCTCCAGAACTGAGCAAAAATTGTTCATTGTTTATAAGTCACCCAGTCCAGAGCATTCTGTTATAGCAGACCCAGGGTTAGTATTGGGGAAAGGAAAACCAACCAACCCTAAGGATGGTTCCTAGGTTTAGGGCTTCAAGCACAGGATGGACGTTGAGGCCATCGACTAATGCAGGGTGCCTGAAAGAGGAATGGATTTTGAGAGAAAGACCATGATGTCAGTATTGGACATGTTGAGACTGTGCTGCCTCTGAGAGATCTGAAGGACGAGAGATCAAGGAGACATTCACATAACAGTTGGGTCTGGAATTCAGAGAAGGCGTATGGAACCAAATGTGGTTATAAGATTTCAACCATTGGAAATGATTCTATGTCAGTGGCTACTATTCTTAGGCAGATTTTGCATAACTGGAGACCCTATGGAGAAATGAAAGTCAACCTTAAAGGGGGAAAAAATAAATAAAGATGCTTCTACCCAAAAAGGGACTTAGATTGTTTTTAGGGAGGGAAAAAAAAAGTGACAGGAACATTGAATCTTGCCAAGGAAAGGAAACAAAATATGTTGTATTTATTGCCACCCTATATTAATTAAGTTGCCTTAATTGTGGGATAGTCAGAAGATCTGAACTCTGCTCCTGTTTCTTCATGTTACCATCTGGGTCTTCCTACACAACTTAATTTCCTCATCAAAAAGGCATGAATATTAGATCAAAAAAATATATTATCTATAGCCTTTTGTCAGTCTAAAACAAAATCCTTATATAGAGTTCTTTATAGAAGTCTCTGGGGGCCCGCATCTTTTCTCCCCAGGTGGTAGGGTCACGTAGGACACACAGTGCTACAGTTGGAACCCTGAGACCCTCTAGCCTGGGATTTTCAAACATTTTTATAATGTTTATAAGACACATTTAATGTTCTCAAGTGTATGTTGGGTAGCCCCCTAAAGTACAACACTGATCAGAGCAAAGGTGCTCTGATTGAAGAGGGAAGGAGGCCTACAGCTCCACTTACAGGGCTCCATCTCCCAAGGCAAGCCTGATCACCAGGGCTTGCCCCAGAGTCCAGTCCCCTTGTTCACAGGTGAGGAAACAGAGGCCCAGGTTCCCATGGTAGGTAGCTGTGGAGCCAGGACTTGATCCTCATGGTCCCTAGGCCCGTCACCTTTCCACAACACTGCACAGAATTCAGCAAGAGCAGAGAGGAAAAGAATGGGTGCTTCACCTCCCAGGCTTCTGGTGTGCCCTCTGTGTCTGGGTTGTACTGACCAGCCTGTGTCCCTTCTTTGACAGGCATACATGCTGTGGGACCGGCATGGGCAGGTAGATGAGAATGGAATTTATTGTGTGTAATATGAGGATGCTGAAGAAAACCTGTGAGAGATGAGAGAAGGAAGTGCTTGGGGGAAATGGTTAACAGAGCAAAGAATGAGAAAATGACCACTCCCATAATGCACTCTGGTCACAGAGCTCAGTAAATTCTGGGTATGAAGTAAAAGAGCAGAGTAATCTATTCAACTTCCTAAATCCTCAATTATTGCCAAACGGGATTTGGGAAAGAAGATACACTGCCTCAGCTGAGTTCATACAGCTATAAATGTGTCGGTGTAAATATATATGTACACACCCTTGTTCTTTCTGACAACCTAGAATGTTTTCCCTGAATTTCTCTTAATAATAAGATGAGCAGAGGATACATCAAACCTGACTACCTAGATTCTGTAATTAAAGTATCTCACCAACTCAACCTAAGATTAATTTGATTAAATTTACTCATTCAGATCAAGGCTATATATTCAGAAGACACCTGTTCAAAAACAAGTATATGCCTGAAAGGTTTCTTAGGAGCCATCAGGAGAGAGGAAATACAAAATGTGATGGGTCACTCCATTTGTGGGGCAAGGGTAAAGGAGAGGAGTGTGTGCTGAATGCGCCATTTTGGAAATTGTCTTAGATATTTTGTGGAATGAGGTATGTTACAAATAAATATTTGCCGTCAAATGCTAGATCTCCTTGCTCAGGGATATCATGCTGTATCTTTCTATGTCATCCCAATTTTAGTATACATGCTGCCAAAGCGATCACTCGAATACTGTCCATCCTTGACACAGATGTGGAAAATCTGGAAAGACCCTTTGGAAGTCCACTGGAACAGATGTTCAGAGAAATGGATTCACAGTTGGAGAAAAGTGACTGAGGGAGGGACCATTGCATTGTATCATAACATTAACATTCTGATTCGGGGAAGAAACCAGTCTGTGGTATTCTGGTTCCCTGGGGATGTTTAACAAGACTAGCTAGTCCTGATCTTACCAAATAAACATAAAACATCTGCTAATAGATATCTCCAGCACCACTAACCCTCGCCCCCGTCCCCACCACCAAAAGAAAAGGAAAGAACTTAGTTTTTCACAATGAGTCTTACTTGGATGAATCTCTTCTCTGTGGAAGATGTTACAATTTGCAGGGCAGATGATGTGAATATCCCTTATTTATTTCACGAAATATAGCTGAAAAAACAAGAACTGTGTTTTGAACCCACCAATCTATAGCTGGAATCCTCCCAATAACTTTTTAGAATTTGTGGTCTACTTTCCGTGCACATGGGAAAATGAATCTTATACCCTGTTAAAATTCAACAGGAAATTGAAACCAACATGCCTTGTGGCACACTTCATGTTTCATTCTACTAGTTATTTCAAAGTGCTTTTCATCTTTAATTTCCTTGAGAGTGTGCTAGTGAGGCAAAGTTGGTAATTACCCAGACAGACTTTAGGTGTTAAATATTATTCAAACAAACCCAGTAAATGGCATCTACAATAAAGAGCAGGGAAACAAAGAGATTACAGTGTTTCATTCCAACCTGACACCCTCAGGAGAACAGAGAGCACAAGGCAAACCCCTAAGTGTTTATATACTCCCTGAGCTGTACTGAGAAAGTTCACGGGAAGCGGTTAAAGACACAGCAACTAAACCCAGCATTTAACTGGATTTCTTTGGAATCTTGCTGTTTTGTGCAATTAACAGCCAGACGGAAAATATATCATTATTAGTCAGTCCTGATTTTAATAGAGTTTGATTTCTAAGGCAGCTCTTCTACCACATATGTCTCGTAGAAATCTCACAAAGACAGCCTTCCTGTAGGAACTGTATGGCTGGGCTGGTTGATCCCGGTGGTGCAGATGCTGTTCACTGCCATGTAAGCACATAAAAGTCCCCACTGTATTATGCCTCCCCAAGGACTATTTGGGGTAGAGAGGAACTCAAGGAGACACTGTCCGCTATTGTTAAAATGGAGGCAAAGAATGTTGTGAAATGCATGCAACAGCCAACTGGTCCTTACGTAGAATTTACACGGTTACAACCCAGGCTCGGTTCTCACCAGAGATGGTGAGGCACACAGGCTGCCACATGCTGCAGTGGGGAACCTTTTGCCCTAAAACCATCCACCAGTAGGCTTCCCTGAGTGTCATTTTATCTGACCCTCCATTTCTGCCCTCCTGAGATCAGCTCCTGTGCCACCTTGTAAATGAAGCTTACCTAACGTCCTCCAGTTAAAAGCCATGCTTTCCCTCCTCCTGTTTCAGTTACACTGTTTGCCCATCTTTGCTGGACCTTAAAACTTTCTGCCTGTCTCTTCCACTAGTTTGTGTGTTCTTGAAAGGAAAGGTCTGAGACCCCTATTGTCTGCATTTTGCACATTAGGTACTCAATAATAACAGAATGACATTTATTGAATACTTATATGCTGAGCACATTACTTATTTAATACTTACAACTGTCTACTGGTAATGAACATGGGCTTTGGAGCCAGACCACCTATGTTCAAAGCATCCTTCCTCTGCTGTCAGCCAAACGACCTTAAAGCAGATGGGATTTTAATGCAGGTCGTCTGATTTACAGCTTCAAATCTGTTCTGCCTCAGTAGGTATCTTTAAATTGAATTAGACCCATTCACTGGTAACCAAACTCATTATTACTCCTTATCCCTAAACAATCCTAAGGCTACGCCCATTACTCTGTGACTTATACATTTCTAGACCTATATAATGGATAGTTTGTTCTTTGCATTTCTTTAGTATTTTGCTGTTTTTACAGTTCCTGCACATAAAATATCTCAAATGATCTTCACTGATCCTTCTAAGATGGACATGATGGCTGCCGTTTTCTTTCCCTCTCTGACTGATGAGTCTAAAGCTAGAGAAGCTCATGGCTTGACTATTGTCGTGTAGCCAGAGATTGGCGTGGCTACAACTTGAACTAAGATCTTCTAAATCCATCCACAGGCGTCTTGCCTCTACCTTGCCTTGTCCCTCAGCACCACCCATGTGTGTCCACGTATACCCACTCGAGGGTACCAAGAACCAGGTGCCATGCTAGAGCCTTCACTGGCTCAGGTTGTCCGGTAACCATAGCAATTGTCGCTCTGCTCTCCTCATGGCAAATGAGATCACCTGGCACACACTGGCTCTCTCAAGATTGGAGTTAGAAGAGATGAAGCATTTTCCACAGAGGGCCATTAAGTTTGGAATTCCCTTCCCCTGGTTTGACATAACCCTGGAGTATTGGTCTTCTGGGTCTTTGCAAACCACATCAAGTTGAGTTAGCCAACTGTGACTGGTAAGAAATCCTAATGGGCAGGAAGAAAGTGCTAAATTGACTTTTAGTAGTTGTGAGCAATTTGTAATTTTGTGTTTTTTGCTGTCTGTATCCCTTAGGATAACTAATGAACCATACATAATTTTCATTCTTTAAAAATAAAATTTTAGTCAGCAGTTTGCATGATTTTGTTTCTGTGTTCTTACATCATGTCGCACATGATGTGATGGGGAAACCTATAGGGAAGTTTTTGTTTCTTTTGCATAAACTATTTTGCAGTAATTGACCAGCCATAGAGAAAAGATTATCTCCTGTGCACTCTCAGTGAGTTCTCTGGTCACCAGAGACCAATAAGCTGTGTCCCTAGAACTATTATCACTTTGTTGAAGAAGCTGCTATGTGAACAAAAACCAGCCTTCGTTAATTTCCCTTTTCGTATTTAAAAAACCTTGTCAGTATTTTCCCTTTGGGAGTTTATAATTTGTCAATAGTGCATATTATTTTAGTTCTAAAGAGGAAAGTTGCAGGGCAGTATATTCTTAACTAATTTCTTTATCATCTTGCCAGAGTTTAATGTTGCCACTCGCTGAAATGTAATTTCCTACATTTTTAATCATATTATGGTATATACGTCTTTTCACTTCATAGAAATATAAAATTTTAGAAATGTACAACACTTGTCAGGCAAATTTAATTTGACACACACACACACACACACACACACACACACACACACACACACACTTTAACTGATGGGGGAACTGATTGATGCAGTAGTTGGCCTGAGCCCACAGAGTAGTCAGTATAGGAATCAGGCTACATAAGCTCAGTCCATTACTCTTTACCTTGCTGCCTGCAGTGTGTTTATCTGTTCTAGCTCTCCAACGGCTTTGTAAGCTTCTGAAAGCAGGTTTGATCCTTGTATGTCCCAATTAGAACTGCTTGGTTAATGCCTGTTAACTGATATCAGACTTGATTGCAGTGTTACAAGAGCCTCAGAGGTTACACATGTCTTTCGTTATCTGGTCTTTGTTCATCCTCTTCTATAGATAGAAAAAGTTGGGGAATGGTCAAGTGATTTACAATAGAAAAGAATTTGATTAAACTTCACCATCATTGCTTCTACACATCTATATTGAAGTTGAAAGTTGTTTTAAGGAACAGTCTAAGGAATTTCAAGTTATTTATTAATGGTTTAAGTTATCTCACGTGTATAGTGACCAGACTGCTATTACATGTTATTCTTTGTTGTTAAAAAACAAAAACAAACCTTGTGTATTATTTCCAGCAATGGAAAAGGACCTTTGAGCCCATCTTCAAAATGAAAGAGTAAATGTAACAAGTCAACACCACCGCTTCCATGTGCATTTTTGTGCCGTGGGAGAAGTTGGTCTTGGGATTGTTTGCCCTGTTATTATTTTGAAATATTCTAGATACTCACTGTAAACAATTACAGTTTGTTTCAGTGTTGGAAGGGGTGTTGTCTAAGCTGTCAAGATATGATGAAGGCACTTTCTTTTCATCCATCCTGTCATTCACTGTAAGTATTTGAGTCCTCTTCTGTCTTTTGACTGTTGTCACAGTACTTACCTAACAGTTCAGAAAATAATTCTTATAATTATCTCTTTTCCACTTAAGGTGAAAGCAGCTGCAAAATATGTTGATGTTCCAGTAAGTATTTTTCCATTTGTTTTTAAAAAAATAAATATATATATATATATACACACACATATATATGTATATATATGTGTGTATATATACACACATGTGTGTATATATATGTGTGCATATATATATATATATATATATATATATATATATATATATGTATATGGCACCTGGATGGCTCAGTCAGTTAAGCATCAGACTCTTGGTTTCGGCTCAGGTCATGACCTCATGGTTTCATGGCTCAGATTATGACCTCATGGTCTCGTGGGTTCAGGCCCCAGGTCGGGCTCCATGCTGACAGTAGAGAGTCTGCTTGGGATTCTGTCTTCCTCTCTCTGCCCCTCCCCAACTCACACTGTCTCTGTCTCTCTCAGAAAACTGTGTATATGTGTGTTACATGTATTACATGTGTGTATACATATATACACACACATATATATAATTTTTTTAAATAATTTTGGTTTCCCACAGGTTTATTTCAAATCTTCAAAACAGTAAGTGCCAATTCCTAAGGGAGCAGTTTATTTTCCTTAAGCAAGTGCTAGCCCTCATGGCAAGGCTTGACATGGTTATTTCAGTGTATATTGTCCATTTTAACTTGGGAACTCTTTTGGAGGTCAAGTCATTGTGAGAACATGTCAGTTGCAGAGGGTAGTTACATACTCTGGGATGGGATAGAAAGTGCCTCATTCTTTTTGTAGAAAAATGCTCACTCTCTCTTCCCTTTATGTAAAAACTGTAATAGGTTTCTTATAGGAATCAAAGTAACAATAATGATGGACCAGTTAAAGAACTAGTTTTCTAAACACAAAAGTATTATAAATCAGTTTTCACTTATTTTAACATTTGGTTTTTCACAAAATTCTTGGGAAATAATTTGTAACCTATAAATCTGTTCAAAGATTAAGATACCATGAGCTACAATTAGAAAATTCACATGATAGGGGTGCCTGGTGACTCAGTCAGTAAAGAGTCTGATTCTTGACTTCATCTCAGGGTCTTGATCGCAGGATTGTGAGTTCAAACCTCATATTGGGCTCCATGCTGGGTGTGATGCCTACATTAAAAAAAAAAAATTCACATGATAAATATAATCAAGTTAGTGCAGCATTTTTAAGTTGATAATCCTGACAAATTAGTTTTTGCCTTCATCCTACTATCACGTATATGATCAAGGCCTAATATGTTCTGTTTGATATATATATTGGCATATGTATCACTTTTCAAAGAATTTGAACACAACGGAAATAAAGTTTACAAATTAAAACTAAATGGAAACGGAATAGAAGTCATCTTTGCTTAAGATTGTGCTTGGGCAGCACCACATCTAGATTGTCATTATGAATGTTAGTGGTTTGAATCCTTGCAAGCTTTGTATACCAGTAGTAGATAGCTCTTATCTTTAAAATGCAGAACCACATTTTATACTGTGGACTAGATAGTCCCCAGATTTGTTGCTGCTATAATTATTATAAATGGATTTTTGTATCATTTTATATTTTTTTTCATTGTGATAAGTGTATTCTTTAATCCCCATTCCCCTACGTGCCCCATCCTCCCACCCACCTCCCCTCTGGTAGCCATCAGTTTGTTCTCTGTAGTTAAGAGTATAAATGGTGGGGCCCCTGGGTGACTCAGTCAGCTGGCAGACCTGGAGCCTGCTTTGGCTCTAAGTCTCCCTCTCTCTCTCTCCCCCTCTCCTGCTTGCATGCTCGCTCTCTCACTCTCATTCTCTCTTTCTCTCAAATATAAATAAACATTTTTAAAAATTTTAAAAAGAGTGTAAACAGATACTTTAAATGAAAAGGCCATGGACTTTCCTGCCTTTGCATGGGGTTTCTTTGTAACAAGCCTTTTTTAATCTTACAAATGATTCCCAAAGAAGTCTTGACATACTCTGTGTCTTGTACATAGAATCAGAAAGTCAGCACTGGGCAATAAGCAGAAATAATCACATGTAGGGTCTTGCAAAGTGACAGCACGAAAGAGAGGATGGGAAGATTAAGGGCAATAGTTTATATTTCCTATCTTAGAAAAAGACAAGGAATCATAGGAACACATGAAATTCATTGGCATTCCTAGCACATATTTTATAATACAGTTTTGTTTTTATTTTGAATCATAAATGGGACGGGAAACAATAATTATTTTCCTTCTTAGGGCTTCTGAAGTTCTTAACCTGACCCTGCTCTAGATCTGTTAGACTTTGCAGAACTTCAGAGTTGAAAGATACAGAAAGAGGTTTATTCATTTTCCTTCTAGGTGCCGAAAGCCCTTCCCCCAATATCCCTCACAAAAATTCATTCAGTCTCTCTTAATTTTTTCAGTGATTGCAGCCTCCTCTCACGTTTAATGAGTTGAAATTCTGTACCTCTATGAATTCTACCTTGGTTCTAATCCCTCTTCTGCATGATAGCCCTTCAAATATCTGATGATAATTAATCATGCCTCCTCTTCCCAAAGGGTGTGGTGGCTATTCAAAGGGATATACTGTCTGGGAAATTCTTACTTTCTATATTACACAAGCTCAGTTTCTTCACTGAACTCACTAATTAAATATTTATGTAACACTAAATGCTAGGTGCTGGGCTTACATGATAAAAATATACACTGCCTGCCCACAAGCCGTTCAGTGTCCAGGATGAAAAAGATAGGGAAACAGACATAGCATGAAAACAGCTACAACTTAGATGAATTCCAGCTTACCAGCACCATTATTAAATCAAGTTGTCCCCCCACACTGTCCCCTCCTAGCAGAGCATACTAAACCATAGACATAGTCTGGCCTTGGCAGATTATTACTGATGCCTGTGAATATTAACTTCAAAAGCTGTAAGTTGCTGTTGACTGTTACTGTTTTTTATGCTAAAACACCAGCAAATATGCCTCCCTGAAGCATCCTTTTTAGAAGAACCTCACAAGAAAAAAGAACAGTGGTTCACCTTTCACAAAAACTAACTCAAGACTGTCCAAAAACCTACCAGTAAAACGCAAATTATGAAACTGAGAAAACATAAGAGAAAATATATGTGGTCTTGGGTTTGGTGATGATGTTTTAGGTACACTACCAAAACCTCCATGACAGAAAAACCGTGTACATTGGACTTAATAATTAACTGTTCTGCACAGTTAAAAGAATGAAAAGACAAGCCAGAGACACACGTTTAGTAAATAACTTGTGTCTAAAATGTACGAAGAACTCTCAACAATAAAATTTTTTTAAATGGCAAAAGATCAGAATGGATACTATACCAAAGACTTACAGATACCAAATAAGCACATGAAAAGATGCTCAGCATCATTTATTGGTAGGGAAATGCACGCTAAAATAATGTGATACCACTGCACACCCGTTAGTGTGGCTAAAATTTAAATTTAAGAAAAGCTGACAATGGCAAGATACTGACAGGGCTTTCAGACCACGGGGACTGTCATTCATTGCTGCTGTAAAAGTAGTATGGTCCGGCCACTTTGGAAGACAGTTTCTTACAAAGCTAAAGAGTCTTACCTGCAACCCACCGTTTGCACTTCTAGGTATTTATCCAACAGATTTGAAAACGTGCATTCACACCAAAACCTGCACATGAATGTTCATAGCAACCTTATTCATAATCACCAAACATTGTAAGCAACCAAAATATCCTTCAATAGACAAAGGCAGCAATTAGAATACTAGCCAGCGAAAGAAAGAAAGAGAGAGAGAGAGAGAGAGAGAGAAAGAGAAAGAAAGGAAGGGAGGGAGGGAGGGAGGGAGGGAGGGAGGAAGGAAGGAAGGAAGGAAGGAAGGAAGGAAGGAAGGAAGGAAGGAAGGAAGGAAGGAAAGAAAAGAAAAATTGGCTGGTAGGCCACATAAAGACATGGATGAACCTTAAAGGCATAGTGCCAAGTGCAAGAAGCCAGTCTGAGAAGGCTACACACTATATGATTCTATTTATATCACCTTATAGTAAAAGCAAAACTATAAAGATTATAAGGCAGATGAATGGTTGCCATAAGTTCAAGGTCAGCGAAGTGAGTAGGTGAAGCCCAGGAAACTTTTAGGAGCAGTGGAACTCTTCTGTGTGATACTATAATGGTTACATAATACTAGGTATTTGTCAAAACCTAACTTTATGGCACAAAATTGAACCTGAGCATAGGTAAATTTTTAAAAGGACAATTAGGATATCATGGGATCCCAGGAGACTGGTATTTTTAAAAATCTAATTCTATTGCAAATGTGTGGAGTGATCTCACTGAAAAAGATGGAGGAAAAAGTGCTGATTTGAGTAACTTTGGAAATAATTAGAGTCTGTAAAAATAAAGGCAAAGGGAACTGTACGTAAGTATTGTAGCCTAGTTGACAGACTGTTTCCCCTACACCTATGCACTAGAAGTGAATGGTTAAGTAAAGAGATGGTATTTGGTGAAAGCCAAGTTTCTGACTGTGGGGAGTGAGAGGTTGGAGACAAGAGGAAGAGGCTAGAATGATCCATGTGGTAATGGATTAGAGTTGGAGTCATCAGTGTAACTTGTCTTGAGCTTAATACGGTGCTGGGTACATGCAGAAATATAGACATACACATATATTTCCTTGGCTTGTTAGCTGGGAGAACCCAGAAGCAATGATACCCCAGTAGCAACAACCACACCGAGTGCCCAGGTCTTAGTATCTAGTCTGCAGTAAAATGAACCAGGACTCTTTGGAGAAATGGCAGATGCTAGGACTGGGGCAGCAAATCTACCAGATGAGCCTGGAGCATCTTGCAGTGACAGAAAGTAAAAGAAGTGTTGGAAAGAAAAAACCCACAATTAGAGGATGTGTTAAAGAGACACACGAGGAGCCTGAAGAGCTCCCAAGGGCCCGAGATAGGATAATTTGAGCAACTAAATAAGTTAGGTAGTATTAGATTATAACCCAAAGTATAAAATAAATATCCATTAGTCCATACTCATGCAACTAAATGATTGAGCAAATAAATGCAGAGATAGATAAATCTCCCTTAAGAAGACTTCCCAGTAATTAACATAGATACTTGACTCCCAAGGAGGCAGGATGAGTCCCTACAACCTGAGGCCATGTATAGTGACTTCCTTCTAAAGAATGCAGTATGAGAAGGGGTGGGGGATAGATTTATCATGGAGAAACCTGACAAATACTACCTCAGCCCCTTGATTGAGGTCAACAGCAACTGTGATAAATTATGTTGACAGTATTTACTCTTCATAAATACTCTGTGGTCTTCCTACAAAAAATCCTCTAACTCCAGGCCAATCATGACAGGCATTGTTCCTTTCTCCACAATATTTTTTTCCTAGCTCTTCATTTTCTCATCATCACCTTCTAGGTGGCATTTTTGGGCTTTGTTGTTGGAAAGGTTGGAATAGGACAGACCTTAAGAGTTCACAGAATGATAGGGGCACCCGGACGGCTCAGTCATTTGAGCATCCAGTTCTTGATTTTGGCTCAGGTCAGGATCTTATGGTCATGAGATAGAACCCTGCATTGAGCAATGGAGTCTGCTTGGGAGTCTCCCTTTTCCCTCTGCCCCTCCCCTGCCCATGCTCTCTCTCTCTCTCTCTCTCTCTCTCTCACTCACTCAAAATAAACATTTTTTAAAAAGTCACAGAATGATAGAACGTTGCAGTAGGACTCATCCAGTTTTTATAACATCCTCGCTCATTTTATAGATGACTAAATTATAGGCTGTATTAGTTATGAAGCATGTTGGTGTGTGTCTGTATGTGTGTGTGTCCACAATGCCTATTGAAAATTGTCTTGTTTCCATTTGCACCCACATTGCATATGACCTCCCTGCTAGACAGTGAGGTGACACAGCTAAAGACACCTGGGGGACATGATAAGGATGACTGTGACCATGAACAACGAGGAAGCAAGGGAGAAACTCCTCATTGATCTGCTTCACAGTGCTGGTGCCTGATCCTGGTTTTCTGTCCTGAGAAATGGAGATGGTTTCTTTTTGTCTTGTCTTCATTAATAATTCTTTCAAATGTTCTCTCTTCTTTATGACACTTGCCAAAGATTTCTAATCTTCCACCTCCCCAAAGTATGGCTTGAATTCAGCTCTATAATATCCAGACTTGCTGTGGAGTCCAAGATTTAGTTCAGATCCCACCCTTTGCATCCTACTAGCTGTCCAACGCCTGGGCCTCCATTTTCCCACCTTCGCGCTGAGGATAATGGGTAATTCCTGTGCTGTCTCCTTCATTCGGCTCTTAGGAGGTTCAATGAACATATTAACATAAAAGTTCTTTGTAAAGGTAAAGCACTACTGAAATAAATAGGATTGTTATTGCTTCTACCTGGAGTGATGCTTCCTATTCTCATACACTACTCTGCAGTTCCCATTGCTTGCTTCAGAACATGATTGTTTTCCAAAAGAAAAATCTTCTGCCTTCCACAGTGAACAAATAAGATCATTTTTCATTTATTTTCCTTTTATTTTAGAATATTAAACACTTCATGTATATCACTGGTGACTTTTAAAGGTATAGTTGCCTAGCTGACTCAGTAGGTAGAGCATGGGACCCTTGATCTTGGAGTCGTGAGCTTGAGCCCCACACTGGGCATAGAGATGACTTAAAATAATGTTTGTTAGTGCCCATTGCTGATGGTTAAAAGTTGAATAAGGATTTTTGTTAATTAAAAATAAAGTTATAGTTGGTCAGTTCAACGACCATGGCATTTTCCCTCCTTCCTTTGCTTCGGATATTTTTTTTTTATTTCTTAGATGAGGCAGCTTGAATATCAGTGTTTTACGTCCAATTGAGAGCCAGGCAGAACCCAGAGAGTGAAGCACCTGCCCCCTGGGCATATTCACCTGGAGGAAGAGATGCACGCTAGAACCAGATTAAAGTCTCACCATTCCAGGAGAAGAGGAGGGTGCCTATTGCCCTTTCTAGATAAGCATTTTGCTTCTCTCATCTTTGTTCCTTTGTTTTTTGTTTTGTTTTTTTCTGGCTGGCTTTTCTCATATAAGGGAAATCCATGGACTGCCTCTGGCTTTGAGCTTCTAACATCCTCAGGTCTCCTTTGAGCCAAAATCTGAAATGTTCCAAATTGGGACTGAGAAAATCAATTCCAGTCAATCTAAATTTTAAAAGCTAAATGAAATGATAGCCACAGCATTTTAATTTCAGGCCTTTGAGTCCTTAGTGTCATTTCTGTGGTTGACGTCGTAACAACTGTAGGCAGACAAGGGAAAGGTTCGTGAACATTGTTACAAACTGAGAGATTGAGAACCTTCATCATCATTATAATCATTACTCATGAAAATAAGAGTATAAAGGAATTAGGTGCTACTTATATTGGCACTTTTCTTGTCTGGTAGTCCTGTATCAGCACCTCTTCCTCTAAACTCTGAGATGTTGGTGATCTTTATTACAGATCGGAAATAACAGGAGAGATTCTAGAAGCCCATAGGCTCAAATGAGCAAGACATAGTAAGATTAAAATTGAGCCCATAAGTCTCAGTTTAAAGTCAACCTGCCTCTTTTCTTTGAGGGTTTCAGGCTAATGTTTTAAACCATTATTCAGTATTCCTTTTAATACTTAAAATAACCTCCTCTTTGGAAAGATATTTTCCCCCAACAATACAACAAAATATCAAATAACAATATTGTATGTTGGTACATACAAATGCCTAGACCTGTGAATAATATATCACAATGTAGAAGAAATAGTGTGAAGCATTCACATGAACTGAAGAGTGAAAACAATATGACTACAGAAGTTACACAAATATTAATAATAGCAGATTCTGATATACTCTCATAGCATTGTGTTGGGAACGTGCTGTTTACCAACTATACTCACAGGGAGCAGACAGGAGACTCTCTTTCAGAGCAAGAACTCTGGAGACATGGAACCATCTCTGTCTTAGAAATATGGGACTAAAGGAAACATACATACGTAAAACATGCATATTCCATGTCTAAAAGACGTTTTCAAATGGACGCGGGTGCCATTATCTTTAGTTCAGAATTTTCTACTTCCCAATTTGGAGTCAAAATGTATAATAGTGTTAATTAATGGAATTTTGAATACCGCTAAATTTAACAGAGAGAAAGGTGACTCTGCCTGCTTCACTGCTTAAAATAACAGTTTGGAGGGTTTTCTAAGAACAATGAAAATTGTTTTATTGTTTTAAAAAGTTAGGTAAACTACTATTAGAAATCTTGAAAACTTCATATCGTGACATTTTCATCGTTCACATTTCTTCCCCCCCCCCACTCCTTTTATGAATTATTCCTCTTCCTGGGCTGATGTAATATTTAAGATGGCATAAACCTAGTTTGAAGGGTTAGTTCTGTTTATTTCCTTTTGCTTTTCAATGTGGATACAATATAATTATTCTACTTTGTACAAAATTGGTAAAATATATTTTTTACACCATAATCATCGTAGTGAGACTCAAAACCTATTTTTGGAAATATTTGAGAACATATAACTTACTAAACCTACTCCAAATGCTTTTTGAAAACCTTAACTTTAAGAACATTTTCACTCAAATGTAACACTGTAGAAATGGCTGCATGAATGTCAGAATAATGAAAAAATATGTTGAACAGTGAAAGAAAGATATATATTGTTAACGGTAGCTGGGATAAGTTGTATGTTTGTAGAATCACGTCCTGTGTTCCCTGATGATCAGTTACAGACCATTTCTGTATCTGAAATGCCAGAGCTGACATAGAAACTGCTCCTACTACAATTTCACACTGAGAAGGTGTTCAATTGTTTCAAACCTCACAAGATCCACGCATGTAGATTCTTACCCATCAGGGTAGCACAGCCCCACCCTTGATTGTTTCTTCAAGGCAAGCTTTTTTAGGTTATGAGAAGCGCACTTTCACATTAAGTCAATTATACTGTAGCTTCTGGTTAATCTTTGAGACTAGAATAGTATATTTAAAAATCTGTCTCCTTGTTAAACAGACACCATGAAAGTGTTTGCATAGTGTATTGTTAACCTCCCATGGAAGGTTAAGCGGCTTCTTCTGCATCTAAATCCGTTGCTGTGGAAAATGACCGGGGCAGCACTGCACCCACCTACCCATGAATAGGGAGGGTGAAGACTTGCACCTGTGGGATTAGGTAGAGCAGCAGGAAGTAAGAGCATTTGCAGCGTATAATTAACAAGGAATTTTTTTTCTCCTTTTCTAAACGGCATTTTCATCCCACTAGGTTAACTAGTGATTAACGCTTAAAAAAATTTTTGCTGGAGCCTGCACCCTTACTTAAACTCACTCACTCACTGGTGTATTCTGTTACTTATGCCGCCAGTGTCAGAGACACGCTCCTCACCATACTATATTTCCCTCCACACTTACTGATTTCTTTATGCTCATGGGGGAATTTTGTGATGTTTGTGTTAACTTTGTTAGCCAAATTTTGTTCCTTTTTGAAACAAATTAGAATTCAGGATTCCTATTTTGATTTAGAGATTACTGCCCTAACAGACAAGATGGAGAAGTTAGTGCTTAGTGAACCAAGGATCTCAGAGGTGTAAATGGTGGAAGGCAAAAAAGTGTTTAAGTGGTAGATAATGCGTAGCGTGCTTGCTACCTAGTTTTAATTGTTGTTTTCTCATGTTCGTTAAGAAATCTATAATTATCAATATAGAACAGATTTCTAAGTTTAGCTCTCTAGGGGCGCCTGGGTGGCTCAGTTGGCTAAGCCTCCGACTTCAGCTCAGGTCATGATCTTCCACTCCGTGAGTTCGAGCCCCACATCAGACTCTGTGCTGACAGCTCAGAGCCTAGAGCCCGCTTCGGATTCTGTGACTCCTCTCTCTGCCCCTCTGCCTCCGGTGCTCTGTCTCTCTCTCAAAAATAAACATTAAAAAAAAATGAAAAAAATAAAAAATAATAAATTTAGCTCTCTAGATTACAATATTCTTGATAAAACCTCATCCATATCCACAGTTTTTGAGGTTTAATAGACCTCTACTTTGATAAGGTTAGTGGACACCCACTTGTACCAATACGTGTAGCAATTTGTTGTCTCTGCCAAGCAGTCACATGAATTCCCATTCATTTACACCCCCCCAAAAAATGAAGCCTTAACAGAGTGTGTTCAGTTGGGTTTTTTTTCTACTTTTTAACAAAACTTCATTTCCTAATAAAAGATAACATCTAATGATGAAATTAGATGCATAATGTGTAATAATGGAATTAGATGTAGTGACTTCCAAAGTATGTAAATTTTACTGCCATAAAACAGAGTCTTTGCACAAAGGAGCACTGAACCAGTGATAATGTCTCCTATCCAAACACATTTGTACTGTAAGTAGAAACTGTTTAAAAGGAAAATTACATCTTTTTCAGCAATTTATCAGAGATAATTACCCTTCATACACTAAAGGAGGGATAAAGAACCATAATTCTAATTGGTAAATGTCACCAACTGTTGCAGTTACTCTTACTTGTGTATATTCTTTTAATGATTATAGTCTCATGCCACAGCTACATGAAAATATACTCACTAGGTGTGAAATTCCCATATGTCACAGTTTCAAGAATAGGTAAACAGCTCAAAGATAAAGAAATAATGCTAATGAGAAATGTAAGAATTTTAGGTTTTGTTTTCCAGGCAAGCGGATCTTAATTTGCCAAAAGGGGAGAAAGTATGATTAAAAAAAAAAAAAAAAGAAAGAAAGAAAACAAAATACAAAAACACTTAGTTTTGTTGGATTAAACTTTTAAATGAGCTTTACTTCACACTTTCAACCAGAGATTTTTATTTCCTTAGAAAGTTGTAGAACTGTCTCAACCTACAGATTTCAGGATCATATCCGTTGGGTCTGCCAAAGGGGACAGCTTTTAAAATTCTTTTAGGCTTAAACTATAAAGTGTTTTGTTAGTTTCAGATGTTAGAGGATAAACTCCTCCTGGACAGTGTTACATTTTGTCCAATGTTATCTTGAAAGGGATCAAAAAAACAGAAAAAATGACCTTAGAATCTATGGCAAGTGTTTAAAGTCACTCTTCTCCAGTCTTCCTAGCTATAAGTTAGTTTCCCGTGAGCTTGATGGGTCAAGTGATTGACTAGATAAAACTTGTAAGCCTACTTTTCTTTCAAAAGGTAGAAATAAAAATGGGGTTGAGCAGGGTAAGAAATGATGGAGAAAACAAACCTCTCGTTTGTATATTCTGTAACTCTCAGGTTAGCTGAACTGTGCCCGACTGCTTGGTATTATATATGTCATAGTATTTTGTTTCCAAGCACCTGGCTGAGGTTCAGATGCTGAGCGAACTCTCTGTATGCTATCCATTGTACGTAGACCAGTGTTCTGTTGCTGTTTTCATTCTGTGACAGTATGTTTCCTGGATGTCGTCATTTCTGATGTTTTGACAAAGTTTGAGAAGCGTGGAGAGAAGTACTTATCTTATGGGTCAGCACTCTTCAAGTATTAATAGTAGTAATCTTTGTACAAATTACCCTGCCTCTTCACTGGAAAAAGTGATATATAGTTCCCCACCCCTGGCTGCAAAAAAAAAAAAAAAAAAAAGAAGAAAGAAAGAAAGAAAAAGAAACAACCTAGGGTTCTCTTGGTTATCCATGTCATTGTATTTAAACTTTCAAACATGGCTCAAGAGAACTATGCAGAAAAATAGTAAAGGAATGAATTTGATAAGTTGCCTCCCTTGGGTTTGAAACCTATTCCCTACATTGTATATGGATGCTCTTGAAGGAAAGAACAGTGAAAACATTTAAGTATATATATTATAACTGATAACTAACTTTGTCATATTAGGGTTATGTTTGAAGGGATCCTTGAATTTATGTGGCATATGTTTCCCTTCAGGCTAAATAAAAGAGCAGTAAGAGCTTCCTTACCCAGAAGGAACTCGCATTACCCAGAAATAACTTTGTTACCAAAAAAATCAAATTCAGTTTTATTAGTGACATATGCTCATTGCCTATACTGTGCACTGGTGCAGAGATGGGCAATTTTATCATTATATATAAAATATGCGCCCTCCCCCCACCAAAAAAAAAGTGGTAAGAAATTTTTGTCCTTCATTTAAGGAGAGGGGCTGCCACGATACTCAGTTATGCTTTTTTCTTGCAGCAGTAATCGTTAAATGAACGATATTCTCTTTCACTTCGTTTCCTTGCAAGATTTACTTTGCAAAGTGAGTCTGATGATGGAGGTTATAAGTACATTCTATGAATATGAAATGATACAAGACCAATGGACTTGGGCCTCAGTTCCACCATTTTGTTATTATTAATGCCATATTCTTTATTATTATTTTAGAAAGAGAGCAGGAGAGAGGGGCAGAGAGAGAGAGAGAATCTTAAGTTGGTTCCATGCTTAGCATGGGGGTGGGAGGAGGGGAGGAGGGCTTGATCCCACAACCTTGGGATCGTGTCTTGAGCTGAAACTAAGAGTCAGGCACTCAACTGACTGAGCCTCCCAGGTGCCCCTTAATGCCATATTCTAATCAAATGAATACCTCAGTAGAGATTATGAATCAACCCCAAGTGTAGATCATTCAAATGAGTATTTTTATTAACTAGTCTAGCTATTTGAAACACAAAAAAGAACTAAAGATAAGTCTAGAAGGAAAACTCTTTGGAAGCCATTCAGATTTTTGTCCCTTCCTAGTACTGATTTTGTAGACTTTGTAACAAGGAGGAATTATATTAACTGCCCTATCTCCTCTAACATCACAAGACACCAGATGTTGTATACCTTCAGAAAGTTATCTGAATCACACTTTAGACTCTTCTTAGGAGACTGGTTCGTTGATATTCTTGTTGTATTTCTAAAATAAAATAAATCTTTGAGATAGATAAATACGAGTGAGTAGAAGCAATGGATAATCCACAAAATTTTGGTTTACATTTCACTTTGTAATCCATTAAGTTTTTTGCCCAATATCTTCCTAAGAATATTTTATTCAAACTAATAAAATTTACCTTGTATGCCTTGAGCACTGATCGTAGTTGAGGCAGGCAATCCAAGGAAAACTGACATTTTTGTTTTTAATATATATGAATAAACCGGCCAGAGATAGTGACAAGTAAATTGTATTGGAAATTAGGAAAGGATTATTGCAAGTGGGGACTTCTTAAAAAAAAAAATCATTCATTTATACTGCTTGGCATATTAACCGTTCAAGATAGCCATTAAAGAAAAAAGATACCTAGTAGTTTACAGCCACACGTCGCTACTCATTTTCATAATGATGAATAACCGTGACCTCAAGTTACAGACACCAGTAATAAACTTTTATTTATTTTAATTACAGAATTTACTGAAGGTGCTCATTGTTGATTTTGGTCTTGAGCATAATTTACTAATGTAGTTTTTGAAATGATATGTGAATTACTTTTTAAGGTTGTGTTTTAATAATGTTTTCACAATTGAGACCTGATATTTTATTCCCCATGCTTTTCCCCTACCACAGAAACCAGGAATGGATCTGGCAGACACCTATATCATGTTTGTTCGGCAAAACCAGGATATTCTTCGAGAAAAGGTCAATGAGGAAATGTATATAGAAAAGCTGTTTGATGTAAGTAACTGCCCTCACAAGGCTTCCTGGCATCATAGAAATATGTGCAGGGAAATTGCATTTTGGTGATATGTTTGCAAAGCAGACTCCTTTTCTGATCCCTTTCTTCTATGCGGCTAATACAGTTGATAGTTTTATTTCTCTGACTGTTGACAGAAGGCTTAATTGGCTTCTTTTGTATGTGGGAAGTGTCACTGTTAGAATGGAGGTCTCAAAAACCTTCTAAGGTTAATTTTAACGAGCAGGATGATAACCAGTTTACCATTATGTACAGCATCGGTCCGCTTGCCTTTGTGCATTCCCTCAACAGGATAATGCTGGCATGGAGTTGGCCCCTCCTCGTAAAGTTTTGCGAGTCAACGTCATGCTCCTTAGTTGCACAAAGACATAAGCTTCAGTAAAGCCAAATATCCACCACCAATCTACTGTTATTGAACACTTTTCCCTTGATTTACAGCACTGGCATATGCTAACGGTATCACCCTGCCGTTTTATCAGCACAAAAGTCTTCATTTCCACAAGGCAACTCCTAGAAGTAGGGGGTGTGGTTTTAGAGAGCTTGATCATTAAGTTTCATTTATCTGGTATCTGTAAAGGAAACTAATAAGAGAGCAATCCATTTCAATAACAATGTTGTCATTCATTTGTAATTATTTAACAGTCAATTCAAAGGAAATGGTGCTTTTGCTTGTGTTGGAACTTCCCAGAATTCACCACAATGCTGATGCTGAAATGGAATATTTGCTTTGAACTGTATTTATTTATGTACATCTCCCCTGCATTTTGGAAATGATTTTCTGGCAGTTTCATTTAATTATGCAAGTTGCCGCAAATGTTTTCATAACAGCAATTCACGGGCTTCGCGGTGACACTTCAGCTGTGGCAGTTACAGAAGGTCCTGCTACGTCATCATCTCCTTCATGGTCTGTTGTGTCAGTGTTCACTGTTTGTCAGATCCGGTGGTCAACATGAGTCTCCTCTTTCATATTTTATGCTTCTAGCCTCTACCCAGGCTGTTTTACAATAAAAGTATCATCTGTTTTAATAAGCTAAGTGTTAATATGTGTGAAAAGAATGATTTCCTAAAAGCTTTGATGCCCTGCAGGGGTAGAAAAATTATCATCTATCCAGCTGGCTCTTTTACAAAATACTGGAACCGTATTAGCAACTTCTGCTTCCATTTGGTATTGCTCTGAATTTACAAGCATATGTTTTACTTCCAAATTCTCTTTTACCTTTTTTGCTTATGTGGTAATTTTCACAAATGTTGAACAGAATAGGGAAATCGGATTGATGTTATTTCCTTTATGTTTATTCTTAGTATATCTGAAGCATGTTTTCTATGATGAGAAAAGATAGAATCATCTGGAAATAGGCCACTATAGGTAGGGAGGTAGGGGTGTGTGTGTGTGTGTGTGTGTGTTAACATCTTCAACTTTTTGTCTTGGTGACCTATTTACTACAAAGCCAGCCATCCGTTCATAACAGAGGTAGAATTTTTTTGCTATAAAGATGTTCCCTACTTCGTCTCTCTCACATTCACCAAACTTTCTTTGAAGACTTTTTGTGTGACAACAATAACCAACAGAGCTGACTGAAGTAGAGTCAACATTAAAAGGGCCAACATTAAAATTATGTCTAGTTTAGGGGGCACCTGGCTGGCTCCGTCGGTAGAGCACATGACTCTTGATCTTAGGGTCATGAGTTCAAGCCCCACATTGGGCATAGAGCTTTCTTTAAAAAATGTAAAAGTATGTCTAGGTTAATTGCCCTGGTTATGTACACTTTCCTTTGATACCTAAGCGTCTGACATGGTGGTAAGTTTGCTTCTGAAAAGAACTCTTGACAAGCAACCGTTCTGTTTTGGTTGTGAAGGTTTTGTCATTTTGTGTATCCCCAGTAGAACAGTGGACTTGTTACTTGTGAAATAGTTATAATGTCCTTAAACATTCTAATATTTTTAAATTGCACATTTTTATTACTGTAATTAAAAATAAAAAGTAGACCCTAATTCTATTGATATGTCATCAAGAATAACATGTATGAGGGGTACTAAGAGCCCCTAATTAGCCAAGACTGAATTTGCCTCAATTATAGTTAGTAAATGAGAGGTTATCAAGTATGTGTTGAAAGGTAAAACAGAATGTGTATCTTAAGCAACAGATCATTACTGAGAGACATTATATAATTATTGGAAATCCTCTTGGCTGGAACTTAAAATAGTATTGTTAGATGTCAAGAAACAGTTGAAAATAATGACCCTATAAATACTGTTGGCAACCTTAGTCTATTACAGATAAAAGATTGAAGAGAACAATTTTATTCAGGCATCACGACAAACTTTTGCTATTTCAATTAAAATAAGAAGTAAATAGAAGGAAAGGAAAGGAGAGGGAAGGGAAGGGAAGAAAGGAGAGGAGAGGAAAGGGGAGGAGAGGAGTAGGGGGAGGAGAAGGGGGGAGAGGGGAGGGGAAGAGACAGAGACCCCTAACTTCAGACACAGAGGAAAATGTGCATATACACATACATGCACACGCACTGCAGTGAATCAATACTTGTGGTTTAACCAACCCGGGTAAGGGTATAGGGCATCCAGCTTCTGGTCATTCAGTATGATAACTTCACTCCTTAAGAAGGATATTCTTTTGACCCAAACGAGATTCGCTTCATTTTGGAAATCCCACAAATTACAATATTTTTATATAAAACAGTTATTGCGAAGACATACTTTCATCCTGCCTTCGATGCCGACACTTTAAAAAAGAACTCGTGTGTTTTACTAAGTAATCTTTTTCTGCATGATGCTCTGCTCACAGAAAAGACTATTGAAAGTTCTGTGAAACTTTCCCTGAGAGTAGTAATTACCTGTATTTCTGGCCTTAGAAACGTTTTGATCAATTAAGCATCTTAATGGCTCATGATATTTGTGGTGAAATACTTTAGGGTTCTATTTGCATAATTGTACCAGTGCCTAAGGCCAAATAATGACCATTACCCTAGATTTGTGTCCATCGCTTTGCATGCATCTACAAACAAAAACGGTACCTCCTACGGTCATCCATGTACAACTCGTGAAGCCATAAGCCATGGTCCGGTTTCCTGAGCATCTTGCACTGCAATTATTATTGTTCTAGCCTCCATGGAAAGGGATTTTGTTCCCTTAACTTCAGAGTCTTAAAGACAGGAATGATTAAAATTTGTATTACCTTCAAGACCCTAAATATAGGATGACCTTTAGACTTTTACATTAAATTTTAAAATATTAAAGCCAAATGTACCCTTGAAAGATCAAAAAGAGATGATATTAGGACAAAGAACCAAGACATTCTACTTCAGTCCATAACTAAACTTCTGAAACATTTTCTGCATAACACAGAAATAATTTTTCAAAAGTGTAAATAAACAATGGCAGATCCATGCTGCTAATAGAAGGAACCGAGTTTGTTTTAAGGTATGTCCCTAATCTTCTCAAATTATCAAAATAATAATACTGGCCCTAGCTGTCATCACTAGCATTCCCAGGGCACCTCCATGTACCAGGAAATGTGCTACGTGCTTTACCTATATCATTTCTAACCTGCTGAGCTAGATGCCATCATCTCCATTTGTGCTGATTTTCACGTTAAGGAATCTCCCACTCATAGAAGATAAGTGACTTGTGAATTGTTGAATCAGACTTTGAAATTGTGTCTCTCCAGTTTCAAAGTCTCTGCTATCTCCACCATAAAGTCTATGCTATCTCCACCATACTTTAGACTTACAAAACCTGAAATGGTAACACAGTACCATGGGAGAGGCCTGGACCAGGAATCCAGATCTCTGAGTTCCAGCCACGGTTGTGCCATTGATTGTCAGAGTGAGTGTCAAGAAGTTATGTCACCTGCCTAAGACTCAGTATAGTTAGTACATACAAACTGAAGAAATTGGTCCAAAACTCCAGACGGTTTCTGAAATATCTTCCAGATTTTAAAACAACTAAATTAAATTAGTTTCAATTATGTTAGCAGTGATGACAAAAATTACCAGATTGGTTGGATGCTAAGCCTTGCACCCCAGAGTAGCAGTTCTTAAGGTGTTTTGTTTTGTTTTGTTTTATCATGGCCAAGTGAAAGCAGGTATCCCACCCAAGAATCAACAGCAAGTGCAATAGATAAAGAAAAAAAGAGATTCTGTATAAAAGAATAGCTGTACCATGACATTCCGTGTATCTACCACCAGGGCTCTGAACCCCTTTAGAAAAATAGTTGGAACTCATCCATTCCATATTCATGCAAAATCTTTCTGAGCGACCAGAGTATTTTAAACAGAGACTGTCTCTTTCTCTCAAGCCGTCATCGTTACACATGCTGAGTTTAAAATCTCCATGTTAGGGGCGCCTGGGTGGCTCAATCAGTTAAGTGGCCGACTTCGGCTCAGGTCATGATCTCGCGGTCGGTGAGTTCGAGCCCCGTGTCGGGCTCTGTGCTGACAGCTCAGAGCCTGGAGCCTGTTTCAGATTCTGCGTCTCCCTCTCTCTGACCCTCCCCTGTTCATGCTCTGTCTCTCTCTGTCTAAAAAATAAAAATAATAAAAATAAAAAAATAAAATCTCCATGTTAAATTTGCATTTTCAATTTAGAAAAAATGTGCCTTATCTGGGTAAAAAAAATCTTAAAGTTCTCCTGTAGTGAGAGAGGTCATGGATGCGCCAAATGGTTTTTCAGCTTTCTATGCAATCTCTCTTACCCTAGTGTGTTTTTTTCTTACATATTAAACACCATTGTCAGCAACCTTTTTAAAGTTTTTATCAAATCGAAACCATCTACAGTTGTCTAATCCCGATATAGAAGTATGACAAAGATCTTCTAATTCTTAAGACCCATTTTTAAATGTCTACTGTGATGTTTCTTCCCACACACTCAGGCTTCAGGACACGCAGTGCTAGCCAAAGGTTCCCGTGTGTCAGGAGAGAGGCTGGGTAGTTCCCGCGAGACTCTGGTTTGGACAGTGGTGGTGTTTCCAGAGTCAAAACTGACCTGTGCAGTAATTGCCCAAGAGCACGCGCTGTGGTCCTTTCCTAATGTCCAAGAATATTACAACCTGGAGGTAGTTAGGGGTTGACTGAAATACATTTTATTGTCCAGGATGCACACTAAACCCACCTACCTCTCTAAATCTTTTGTATATTTATTGGGCATTGCCCTTCTTGAGTCCCTTTGAAACAATTTCATTTCAGCTCTCATGTTGCTGAAGACACATCAGGGTGCAGTATTTAATTGGTAAATCATGCAGATTAAATGTTCTCATGTGTTATAAACTGATTAAATATTTAATTGTTGAGGAGTTTCATCTCAATGAGATTTTTTTTAAATATTGTGGTGATGTCTTATAAAATTAAAAGTAATTCTTTAAATGATAGTTAATTAGTTATATTCATCCAAATAGTTTTTTATAAAGGATTAATTTCTCAGGACTTTTCCTTGAAAAGAATTCTTTTCAGTAAAGCGACTCTACATTAAACACTGTAAGTAAAACTGACCTACACTATCTATGTGAATTCGGTAGCCATCCTAAGATACGATAACATACAAAGGAAAAAAAAAACTGAACCTGTGACAAGAGACTATATTTCTCAAAATAAAAGTCATTTTCCATTTCTGTGCTCTCGTCTCTGACTCTGAAATAAGAAAGGGCAGAAATGCTCAGAATTTTTGAATGCAGTTTCACACCAGTGCCCAAACTTTGTGACTCCAGAATTTATTCATCCTCAGTAAGATCAGCACTACTATTCTTAACTTCCTTAAAGATTCAGTTTATTATCATGTTGATTTTCACAAGAATAGTTGAAATCAACAGAGCTTGGATAATAGTGGCTGCTAGATGAAACTTTCCTACCGTGATGCCCTCCATGATATGTATTTAAAGCTGACTCTACTTTTTCAGTCCTTTGGATAAATTTCTTTGTGTGTGCAATCAGCCTCTTTATTGGGAATGCAGGCTGCAGCCCAGTAAGACTGCAAACTTCTTTGTCTTCTTGCGTTTCTTATAGTTCTAAGATATTATAGATATAGTCTCTAGTATGTGAATGTTAATTTAAAAAGAGCAGTTTTCTTCTTTTCAATAATCTTTTACTTTCAAATGACTAGGAAGTTGTTCTATAAACTACATAAATCAGTCTAGATTCCCGTTACAGAGGATGTTCTCTTTGGTTTTGCCTCTGTATAAAAAGAATTCAAATATAAAACATTAACTGTTGGACCATTATGCCCAACCATGATTTTCCTGTCATCAATCAAAATTAAAGGTTAGTATCACTGTCCTATCAAAGCCATTATGTTCCTTCATCGATAGGAAAGGCTGGATAATACGTTCAATGATGGACTCGAGGCTATTTGAGGTAATGTATTTCTAAACGTGGTTGTGCTACAGACTAAACATGGTTTAGTACCTCATTGCGTCCTAAAGGTAGATAAAAAGTCTGATCTCCACTTGTTATCTGTGTTACTTTTGACACTGTTAGTGGCTTTGATACATCGTTCCCCAGGTGTTTGGGTTTTTGTGTTTAATTGTCTATATTTCTGCTTCATTTTACCTACAGTATTTGGTCTCACGCTGAAGTTGTTTGACCTCTTTTAAGATAGTCCTAGTCAGACGTGTTCTGCAGAGCATCTTGTCTGCCTCAGTAAACGCCCTCCACAGCTTGTTCCTTAGCAGTTTGTTTCCTCAGAGTTTGTTTCTGTTTAAAACCTCTGCTCTCGAATTACGGCTGTCTGGTTCGTTTTTGTTAATAACCTTTATTTTAATGTTAAGCTATTATTTGTAAGTATAAGAATGTATTGAAGAGTCTACTTTTTGATGTACGGTGGGTGCCGGAATAGCTCTGGCAAGTCCAGACGCAGCCCAGCGCCGCCAGAGGCCCTCATTTGAATCTAAGCTGTGGGTGAATTAAAACCTGGGAAACTTGAGATACGCGTGCCTAATTGCCTAAAAGAAACTCCGAGAGAAAGTGTATTGTAGCGTGTTGATCTTATTTCTTTGATAATTCAAAAGAATCTTCGAGAAATATGTGGGCTTCTTCCTTATATTCCTGAAATGTGATCGTGAAACACAATGGTCATTTGGCACATTCCCAGAAATGGACGTCTTTGCATGAGGCACCTGGACATATGTGGCAGGTCTGGTAGAATCAGCTAATTAACAACACAGGCTTAAACAGGCACCTCATCTGGCAGTGCAGTTAGTTGCCTGATGGTGCTCAGCAGGACTGGGTAGTGCTTTTTATTTTTCTATCCTAATGGTCTGCTGCCCACCTAATTTTGCCTTATTGTCAGTCACTACTTACCGCAGCTTGGGGCCCTCCCAGGAGGCTAAATTATTATCAAAGGATTAGGGAGATGTAGCCTCGCAGCTCTGACATTTCTGATTGCTTGTCTATGCCAGAACACTAATTAGCTGTGACTAATTAAGAAAAATGTCCCTGCCATAGAAAACCATTTAAAAGAACTGAGAAGTGGAAAAAGCAATTCAGAAGCTGAGCAGTGCTCAGATTTGCCGATGCTCTTTAGATTTCCACCAGAGCCTTAACTCACCTTTAATTGTGCTCAGAATTTAAAAAAAAGAGAAAGAAAGAAAGAAAGAAAGAAAGAAAGAAAGAAAGAAAGAAAGAAAGAAAAAGAAAACCTCACATGTGAACTGATCTGAGGTTGTGCTTGAATAGGAAGAAAAAAAAATTGTTGATCACGTAACCTCTCTTAGCGAGGGTAAAATTGTCTCTGATGAATGGAAGATGACAAAACTTTCATTTTCATGGAGACATTTTTCTAAACCCCAAATGTGTAAATGTGCATTAGCATTCATTCACCCAAGCCAATAACAACGACTTAATGGTCACTGAAGGAAGTTAGAATATTCCCTGGACTGATGCTCTAAAAGATGGTTGAAATGATCACAAGCAGCACATTGAGCATTTTAGAAGTTATTTAGTATTGATTTCATGCCGCTTCCACATTTAAGACAGTCTGGAAATTGTGGCTTCTCCACGCACAGCGTGGTGTTTCCACAGTGATTTTACATGCTTGTACTGCAACTGGCCACCAGTGACTTATTACTGAAAATACCCGGGACTCCCCTGAGACCAGTGTCTCTATCAGTTGACCAGTGCAATGTTTTCATAGAACTGGTAACTACTACTCTCCTTCTCTTCCAACCTAACTTCATCAGCAAATGTCACACGGCCTAAGGCCACTTCCCGTGGTGGCTTTTTGAGCTCCTCCTCTGTCAGCCCCCTCCTGTGCAAGCCTTCCCTGCATCCCTGGCAGTGCCTCTCATGAGTGGACACAGCAGTGACAGCCAGCCAGACTGCCAGCCACCGTTGACTAAGTCCAACTGGAAAAAAAAAAAATCTGTGTAAGGAAGGAGTTGTTGTGGCAAACCATTATTCGATGTGTCTACTGAATGCATTGAAAGGAAACTCTATAAAAGAATAATATCCAAAGGTACTTACCAGCACCTAGAGAGAGCCCTTACTTAATTTCCTGATTACGGCCCAGCCCTAAGTAAGAGACCATCTAAATTTTACTGTGTTCATACAAGCAAAATATTTTGTTTGAAATAAAATTCTAACCCCATCTCACCTAAACTTTCATGCTAGTTTTTAAACCCATTTTCCCTTTTCCTCTTGGTGGAGAAAAAGCAGGTAGCCAGCATCCTCTAGGGAATAATCCTTCCTATATATGAAGACTGTTATTAAGGCACTTGTCATACTTGTCTACTCCAGGATAAATAATCCCTGTTTGTTTAACTTCTCTTCATAGGCCCCTTTCCTAGCCCTCTAATCATCTTCGGGGTTGTCCTTTGAAACTTCTCTAAGCGTTCTCTGTCATGCTTAGGGTTTTGAGTCAGGAATGGGATGCAGTGTTTGAATGTGGTTGAACAAGATTCTTTCAAGCCACGTTCCTACTTACGCAGTCTAATATATAGCGTCCCCATACTTTTCCTCTGCAGATCCTCAGAAATTTGGTTCTGTATACTCCCCACAGCTCCTTTTGTTGGCTTTCCCCTCAGTGACTGCCCATACTATACGCATATAATGTGTATGTTTATTGATGTAGAATGTCCGTTCAGTTGATGTGTTGGATGCATGAGGAAACCTCCCATTCACTTCATGTGTATGGGATAGTGTATGCGATAGTGGTGAATACTGGGACCGAAAGGTTTGGCCTGGGGGCGCCTGGGTGGCTCAGTCAGTTCAGCATCCTACTTCAGCTCAGGTCATGATCTCACAGTACGTGAGTTTGAGCCCCACATTGGGCTCTAAGCTGTCAGCACAGAGCCCGCTTTGGATCATCTGTGCCCCTCTCTCTCTGCCTCTCTCTCCCTCAAAAATAAACATTAAAAAACCATTTGGCATTGTTTTATCCCACACAGATGGATATCTCTGTCACAGTGACGATGGGATTCTAATTAAAGTAGGAAATTGAAACTCCCCTTATTAACCATTTATTCACCCCCCCCCAAGTATTTATTTTGTAGAGGCCACATGCTGTGTGGCAGCGTTAAACAGGATACACCAAGTCCCTGTCTTAAAGAAGCTTACATTCTTCTGATCAAATGGGCCTTTTGAAAAAGTTAATTTCTCATTAAAATGTTTGACATTTTCATCTCCAGAATTAACATTAACATATTTTCTTTGAAATGGATGTATTATGGAAAACTAAAATTTAATTCCCTTCCAAGAGAGATAATAGTGATTCAAGAAATTCATTTATTTATCTGTGTCAAGTGGAAGATTGGAAACTTGCCAAAAATTAGGGCTGGTGCAAGGTCATCCCCACACAGCTCCACTGTTTGCAGTATCAAACGCCATGACCGCAAGATAAGGGCACACTCTTCCTCTTTACCCTTCGTGAGTTCTTTGCTCAAAAGCCAGGCTTGTTTCAGGTCCCAGGAGAGTTGTCACGTTCCCTTAGACTGAAACCAACAATGCCATAGCAGTGATACTTTTCTGCCTTAAAAAAAAAAAAAAAAAAAAAAAAGAGCTCTTGTGCAAAACCAGCAAGTATAGAAGTCACCCAGGACATGTCACTTGGTGGTCAAAATGCACAGGCAGCACTGCCAGCCGTCCTCCAGATAGGCTCCACAGCCGTCAATAACCTGTAGGAATGGGACCCAGTACCCCAGGGCATATGCTGGTGAGGCAGCTTCCTGCTTGCATGACAGACTCCCAGAGCCGAGCACATCAACACCTGAACACATGGTATTATTAGATCTGGTGTCTGTAAACTATGTATGTGGATACTCGTGTATGTCATAGACCTAGGGGTTTGTTAGTTTACAGTACTTTCTCCTTTATTTAATTCATCACTTACGTGAAATTAGACGGTCACATTTAAAGCTCCGTTTTAGTCCTATGTTAAGTTTCTTTAGCTAAACGCCACCATTTACTTTTTGGTGATTTCTACAACTTTCACATCTCTTAAATTATTTCTCTATCAATGAGACATGCCATTCAAATCAACAAACTGGCTCTGATACTCTTCTGTCCTTTCTCTATTAAAAACCTCACTCTCACTATTACGTATGTAGCACTTTATATCTCCAAGTATTTTAAAGCATTCTAGTCCTTCGACAAGTATGCAATGCATGCTGTGTGCCAGTCTGTGAAGGGCTGGAGATAGCAGTAAAAATAAGACTTGGTTGCTGCCTTGCGTTTACACATAGCCCATTGAGACAGACGTATAGCACATGGTGCAATATTTATATAGATGTCGGTACAGAGTTCTAGGAGCAGGAACTGTAAGAGCGCCTAATTCTGCCTAGTAGGAGATAGTGTTGGCTTCCTAGCAGAAGTAATGGTTGAAATGAGTTTCAAAGGCTGACGTGGATCTGGCCGGGGAAGCATACTTTGGGACAAAAGTCCAGACGGACGGACTGACATGACCAGAAATCCCAGACTTAGAGAACCCCAACATGCAGCAGGGGACCAGGTCTTTCCATTTGCTAGGGATGGATCCTGTGAGAGTGAGCCAGGAGTTGGAGACTCCTGGAGCTGCCATGGAGGATGATAGCTAGTGAGTTCAGTCCTTACAGCACTCTCCAAAAGTCATTTTGAAATGACGGTCTCCCATTTCTGTAAGGAAACTTCAGTTTCAGTTTCCAGGAAGACCTACTAATAGTTAATCCTCAGGCCTAGATTTTTCTCTCCAGCTTGTGCCATCCAATACAAGCCCTTCCAGGAGTCTGATACATATTTTTATTCAGATACTACATTGTGAATTTAAATGCAATCCTGACCAAAATTGTGTACCAAAATGCCTCATTGAACCAGATGAAAAGGTCATAGTGCCCAAATGAACCATTCAGAGACTATGTGCCCCAAACTGGTACCTACAGCAATATAACTGGACTGACTACTGAGTTTGGCCAAGCCAATGATTAGTCATTTAAGTCAAAAAATTAGTCAAACCAGCATGCATCCCATCATTTGTCATGAAGTAGGAGAGAGGGGAAGGGCTGATTATCTGAAACTTTCACTTTGTAATGAATCTTTTTAACACCAGGAAAAGGGCCCCAGAATAAACTTACAGAGGCACTTGCCTACTTGATAATAATGAAGAATAAAGAACAGTATTGATGTCAATGCTCTTTGTGTAGTGTGGGAAAAGATAGGCTAGTTTGATAATACTATTTCCAGGACATTTTGGAATGAAGGGAATTTTTGATTAATGAAACGTGCTTGTACAACTCCCAGTTTATGGAACTTATCCTGTTATGTAACTTGTATTTTGTAACTTAAGAAGATCTAATTCATCTAGAAATATCTTGGTATTTACACATTTTTTTGTCAGTTTTTTTAAAGTAATCTCTACACCCAATGTGGGGCTCAAACTCATGACCCAGAGATCAAGAGTTGGATGCTCTACTGACTGAGCTAGCCAGGCACCCCTACCTTTTTTTTAAACACACAAACAAAAAAATATGGTGGCACCTGGGTGGCTCATTCGGTTAAGTGTCCAACTCTTGGTTTCTGCTCAGGTCATGATCTCATGGTTCATGGAATTGAGCCTTGCATTGGGCTCTGTGCCGACAGTGTGGAGGCTGCTTGGGATCCTCTGTCTCTCTCTCTCTCTCTCTCTCTCTCTCTCTCTCTCTCTCTCTCTCTCTCTTTCTGCCCTTCCCCTGCTTGCTTGTGTGTGCACTCTCTGTCTCTCTCTCTGAAAATTAAAAAACAATAGTATGGGGGAAAAGTATTGAACTTCAAGAATAGGAAAGTTTTTTCAGCATTCAACAAACATTTATTAGGTACCAACTCTATGCCAATCTTTCCGTGTTATAAGCACTTTTTACATTTTCTTAACAGGCATCAAAATGCTCATAAACTCTCTTGTAGACTTCCTGATAGACTAGAAAATGAAAACCACCCTGCATGTCAGATTATTATTGAATATGGAAGAAAAATGACATGAATCAAATGCTTCTCTGCTCTTTGTTAAAAAAAAAAACACATGAAAAAAGCTGCATATATAGATCAAGTCCCTTTATGAATAAACCAAGGATCTTTTTTCCTACATTGCCTTGTTTTGTTATAGTGGGGGGAAAAAACCCTTCCCAGTATTCCTAAGCATTAAAGTGTATGGCACCTTAAAACATCTTAAGAATAGGGTGGCATGGTGTGGGGCGCCTGCATGGCTCAGTCAGTAGCTCCTGCAACTCTTGATCTCTGGGTGGTGAGTTCAAGCACCACATTGGACATAGAGATTATTTAAAGTCTTAAGAATGGGACATGTGGGAAAGGCATAGCAGAAGAACCACTTAGTCGGTTATCCTAAGGGAGTGTGGTTCTTGAAAGAATTGATTTACATTACATATTACATTATTAGGTTTAAAAATATCTTTGGTCTTTGGAAACACAGCTTGCATTCACTTGCAAGGAAGTGTGGTAGACTTATTTGAAACAATTAATAAGCATTTCCTGTTTACTTCACAGTCCTGTATTACAGTGACGATCAGGAACCCCCAGGAAGGGTAGAGGTTGTTTTCTTAGTTGTCTGCTGGAAGCAGCAAACTGCCCTTAAAGAATCAGAGATTTTATTGACAGAACAGACTGTTTTCTAGAAGGGACTGGAATAACCTAGCAGTCATGAGTACAGACTCTGAATCATGTATCCATATAGATAAGATATAAATCTAACCTTGCCATGCATACCTATTGTGTAAATCCAAGTAACACGCTTAATCTAAACTCAGTTTCCTACCTATGTAAGCTCAGTTTCCACATACGCAAAATAGGAAAAATAACAGCCATCTCATTAAGGTTGTTCTCAGAAGTAAATGAAATTTTAACTGATGCGTTAAATTTCCCAGGGAGAACTTAAAAAATCAGATGGCTTTATAATCCGAATTCATAAAAGAATAGAAATGAGTAACCGTACCTCACAGTTCTTGAGAAATCTCATTCACTCCTCATTACACTTTTCCTGTTTATAATGTATTTGCACTTTGTTAAAAGGCCAAAATGAGTAAGTTAATAACAAACAAAATAACAGGTGATAGAAAGTTCTGGAGCTCTAGGCTTGCATTTTTTTTTTCTTTTGAAGAATAAAGCTGTATTTTAGCACCATGTAGAAAGAAAAAGTGTGATAATTTGGCTTTTCCCTGCAGTTCATTTTTTACAAGAATCACAGGCTGTATTGGTTCTAATCATGCCCTTTATTCTGACGATCAAGTCTAATATCATAGTATTTTGGGAGAACATCAGAATCTTCTTATTTAAAAGCCAGGTTCACAGACTCTACCCTTCATATTACAGATGAGAAGACTGAGACAGAGGAAACCCTGACCAGCTCGGTCAGGCAGACAGAGCATAGAAGGTGCTGGCCCTTTTCCCTTCTCAGCTTCTGTGTGCTGTGTTGACAGCCAGCCCTCCGCTTCCACGTTCAGACCCAAGCCTCTATTTTTCCCCCACGAATAGTTCTGGGTCTAGCTGGGAGGCTTGATAGGTATAGGGTGAGTTGAACACTTCTGTATTTTTAACCATAAGAGACTGGTTTCAGTTTTCCCAAAATGTTGCCCTCGCTCCTATTCCAAGCCAACAAAAAATCTGCACTTAAAACTTTATAGATGCTGGTGTTTCAGGGGACTGTTTTGTGGAGCCGCATAGCATCGTTTCAGTGGGATGCCTCATATAGAGGAGGGAAGTGTTGGTGTTACTGTTTCAAATTTACCATAAATATAAAATGTGTACTTTAGTGTTTAGAAATGGGAAGTGACTGGCCATGAATTTAGTTCTGTTAAATAGATTCAGTGTTCACAAAAGAGACACTCAATGTACAGTGAAGCATTTATATTTAGTGGGGCATTAATGTTTCTAAATATTTTGTTGCTCTCCAAAGCTACAAAATGATACTAAAGAATGCCTTATATTTATCAACTTATCAAAACCTTCAGCATTTAAAAAATATCATTTGTTATTTTATTCAATTCAACTTGGCATTTAAAACGTACCTATTTCCTAAGATGGTATTTTCTAGATGGTATTGTGGTTGAACTTGGTGACTCAACACTTATAAAACCGACAGCTTCCCCTGAAATAAATGAAGAAATACATACACACTGGAAATTTAGCCGTTCCATATCTTAGTGCACTAAAAACTGTTGGCTTTCTTTTTTTTTTTTTTTTCTGTTGTTCACCTATTGAGCTGAGCCTAGCTGGAGAAGAATGAAAATATATCAACTAGTTGTACCAATTCATAATCAATAAAAAGCTAAACACTTAAGCAGAAAATATATCACAGATTTGTTCCCTAGCAAAGCAGCTATTTTTGCCTTGCCATCATCATCAGAAGCCACATTCTGACAGAAATCATTTGCTCGAAGCAGCCGTGATATATACACCCTATGTGGTCTTGTGGTTCAGATTTAGGAATATCAGCCACAGAGGGTCTAAAGGCATTGTGCATTAGTATGTATTGAGACCTCATTCCAGGTGGCCAGCAGCTGGACTTTTTGAAAATAAAACTTCCAAAATAAATGTGAAGTGCTTGTTTCCAGGCAATAAGTGTTACATTTAATTGAATCATCCTCCAAAATGTTATAAATTAGGCAGAAAAGGGAGTTTGCATATTTAATATATTTGTTTTATATTTCCACTAGTCAACAGAATAATGAAATTCCTTAACTACTTCTCTTTAACTTGCATGAAGAAAGCACGGTATGTTGCTAAATCTCTTTTCACCAGCACCGCGGAGAAACAACTTTAATCCTTGTTAGAAAATTGCCGAGTCTGGGACTGACAAAGAGCTCATGCTTGTTCCATTGTTAGTGCTCCCCGGCCCCAAGAGCAGAGCCCTTTACAGCTGCGTGGATCCCGCCCGGCTCAGCTGCACTATTTAGGAGAGGAGGTTTGTCAATTTCTATTGACAATGGAGAGAGTTTTTCAGGGCCTGTAGCAGTGCTGACACAGTTGGGGATCAATGCCAGCCATTCAGACTGCACCCTCTTTCATTGCTTTGGTTTGTTAATTCAAGACTAAAGGTCCACTGAGGGGGTTCAGGGTGTTTAAGAAAGCTGATGAACTGTTTAAGAAAGCTGATGAACTGCAAGCATTTATAGCCCTGGTGTGGCAATTTCCATAGTCAGTGGCAACTCCTGGCACTGAGGGAGCTGTGTCCTTGTTGACCCTCTTGTTATTAAAAATGCACAAGTGCTGCGCTTCTCAATATTTCAACAATCTTTCATTGTCAATACCACCTTCTGAGCCCTTCAGCTTGTTGCTTGCTCTAAAGATCTTCTTAGATTGGGTTTGAAAACTTCACCTTAAACACTAGATTAGACTGATGTTCTGTTTTCCGTGCTCCTGTTGATTTGTTGAACCTTCCCAGGGCTGGAAAGCAAGTAGCAGCTTGATGGGGAGACGGGCTGCTAATATGATTTACCAGTCTACAGTCATGCACAATAAGTGTGAATAAATACAGGGGTCTCACAGAGTCAACCCTAGCCTTTCCTTTTCTTTTATTTTTGCTTTAAAAGAAATATCTCAAGAAAATGAAGTGAGTAATGCATGCCCTTACAGGAGTTGAATGAACCACAAAAAGAAAAAAAAAGACGTATTTTTTTGTTAAAGTGGCAGGCTGCTGTCATGGATTGATGTAGGAAAAATGTAGAATATACACTTACTGCTTTATTCCGGAGTAGACCAAAGCAAAGAAAGAAGCAGTAATGCCATACCCATGACTTCAGTGCAGACCGCAGCGCCCCTTCCTTGTCGTCCCCCGAAGGGAAAAGTGAATCGTCCACCCAATTGTTTTATAAAATTAACTTTTCCAAAATGAAAGGACATTTTCTAACATTCACACTTTACTGGACATTCACCCTTTTTGAATGTTTTTTTTCTTCGTAATGTTAAGGGGTTGGTTTTGTTTGGGGTGGGGGAAGATGCAGCCAAGCTACCTTTGACTTTTTGGTCAAGATATAAAAATGGGACCTACCATATTGCAGCACCCCAGAGAGGAACATGTCAATTCCAGCACCAGAAATAGGAAACTGCTGGAGATTTCCGTTTGGTTGTTTTGTTTGTTTGCTTATTTATTTGGAGTGCATGCATGTGTGCGCGTGTACGCGTGCGTGTGTGTGTGTGTGTGTGTGCGCGCGTGTGTCTATTTCCTCACATACAAGAAAGAAGCAGTCCTAGTGGGTTTTTTGTGTTAGCTTGTTCTTAGTAACAACATAAACTCTGAGCAAAAGTACTGCTTTCTCTTTATTATTTGTTTGTTTTAGCTGAAAATCTTCAAAGTGCCTTGACTTGGAGACCAAAAAATAGGCATTTGTAGCTGATAGAATTATTTTTCGTATAGAATTTTCCTTATAATTTGGTTACCTTTAAAGCTAAGATGATGGTAAAGTAGCTTAAGCTTTTTTTACTTAAGAGTGGTTCTCTTTTTCTCTCTTTTTATAGTTAACTTCAGATCATTTGATTCCCAACTTATTTTTCTCTAAAGTTATAATTTTGGCGTTGTGTTAAAGAAGTTATATTAATAATAAATTTCTGTGTTACATTAAATGCCCTTTTGATTATCACTTAATCATAAGTATCATTGATGTGTAATGGGAAAATGAGTTAAATTAATTTTAAATTGTGTAAGGATTTCTTAAAGATGCATAGGGAGTAATTTTAAGAAAGGATTTTCATTTCCCTCAAATTCATACAACTTACAATAAATATAATAACTTTATAGTCTGACAGATTAGCTAGTATGTTATGCTAGACCATATATCATCTTTTGTTTCCCCCAACAAAAAAAATATATTATCTCTTGCAAAAGGACTATAATTTAAGAGTTACAACCATTGTGACTACATTTTAGCTTTCAAATTATCTGGAGAGTGGTGTGGAGGTGAGGGTCTTAATTTAGTGTACTCATATTCAATATCACCAATACCTGGGAGTGTTTATGTGTATTAAAATAGAATTCAAGAGGTTGAGGCTATAAATAATTTGAAATAAGGAAGTATAGGATTTAAATACCAGTAGAAATTAATATGTCAGCTGCAGTACTGAATTCATTAGCAGTTTATTTTTTTAAGAATTTAGGAGTGTATCTTATTTTGTAAATCTCATTTCTGATACTTTTACAAAAATGTCCTGAAAATTAAGAAAGCAGTCATTAGGAAAGAGCAAAGTCGGGTACATGAATAATATTTTTTTTAGATCCTAGCCTATCTCACATTTTAAAAACCTGAAACTTCCATTCATCCATGTGATATAATATTTAGTAAATCAGTTACTCATTTTAATTACCTTATCTCATTTTATGCATGTGTGTTCAGTGTATTAAATTAATAGAAATAAGTCTAATGAAATGTGAAACTAATTCATGTTTAATTTATGCTTAAAATACCATTTCTTATACCAAATTTTGTCAGAACAAGGTTAATAAATACGAGTCCAGATGAATTTCAGACTTACTGTAACATGTGATGGTACTCTTAGAAATTGAATTTGTCATTTTAATACAGAAGAAAAATATTTTTATGATTTTTTTCCTGTGTTTGAATACCTAAGACACATGTACCACACGTACATGATGTATTGTGTCACTATGTTTGTGTTTACAAACAAGACACAAAATCCCTTTTCTCATGAAACTCTTGTTATTTCCTAAGTGCTGAATGGGCTTTGAGATTGATTTCTTACTGTTATCTGAATGAGTAGCATTATTAATTTTCCAGTACTACCTAAACCTGGTTCTAGCGTGTAGTGCTGAATCCCTTAAAATGTCACCACTAATGGCAGATTGCCTTTAAAACACAAAAACAAAAACAAAAAAACAGGAACAAATTTCTTCTTCTATACTCATAGACATTATACAGGAGCAGGAAATTACATTGGAGAAGAATTTCAGTTTCCCTCTCAAGAAAGTGGTAATAAACAGAGGAAAAACTATGAACCCTCCAAAAACACTTGTAAAATGAAACCAGTTCTTTCCTTTCATAATTTGGTCAACTGACATCTTTTTTATTCTTATAGACACAACAATTCCATCCCGAATAACGTTCCTTCCTCAGGCGTCACATCTTTATTTTCAGTGGTTTTAAAACATCTTGGCAAATACTTAACGATACTAGGTAAAGGTGTGATTGAGGATGTCTTACCATCACTTCTGTAAAACGTTATTTCTAGGTATTGACTGCATGCGTCATGGCATAAATCTACTCTTTGATTTTTACATAACATACGGGCTAATTAGAAATTTCCCTTTGTAAGTAATTTACCTACTTTTTCCTGCTGTTTGGGAGTCCATTCAGTCCCATACCATGTATTTAGTGCCCGTTGTTACCTACCAATTACAAAGCAGGCCTCTAGGCCTGCAAGTGCAAAAACACGGTTTCCCTTGAATATGTTACAGCTGAAAGACTAATGTTAATTCATGTAGAGGACAGCCTAGGTCAACTTAGCAGATTTTCTAGCAAAACATAGAATTCTGTTAACAGGAAATTATAGCATTATTGACTTCAAGTGCTGATCTGTGGTCATTTCAGAGTGTTTCATTACCCCCTCATTACCGAATCTGTTACATGAATACTGCAGAGGCTGTTTTCTTTTCTGTTCTCCTCCCCTCCGCCCCCATCCTTCTTTCCAGCAATGGTACAGCAGTTCCATGAAAGTCATTTGTGTCTGGTTGGCTGATAGATTAGACCTTCAGCTTCATATTTACCAACTGAAGACGCTCATCAAGATTGTGAAGGTAAACAAAATGTGCTGAGATGTGAATTGCCCACCAAGCTATAAAGAATAATGGCTAGATATTGACATACAAGAAAATTGTATGTGACACACCTGAGTGGATGTAAGTACTTTAAAAACATCACTCTCAGCAGTGCTATGCCACTGTTTACTTTTCAGTTAGATTATCAAGTAAATGTAAATTTTTCTGCACTAATAAATAAAAGATATTTTATCAGTAGTGAAATTTTAAGACAATGTACACAAAGCCTCTGGCACATTTACCTGATTGTAGTAGGTCCACAGTAATTTCGTCTTCATTTTCTTAGGTATAGAAATATTTTCTCCTCCTGATACATTTGCTTCATGCTTATTAGGATCGCATATTATTATGAGGACTTTTTTTTTGAACGTGCGCACATGCATGTACTCGTGCAAGCTGGGGAGGGGAAGAGAGAGAGGGAGAGAGAATCCCAAGCAGGCTCCACACTGTCAGCATAGAGCCCACAGCCGGGCTTGATCTCACCAACCATGAGATCATAACCTGAACTGAAATCAGGAGTTGGTGCTTAACCAACTGAGCCACCCAGGTGCTCCATGAGGGCTTTGGAATTGTATTGGCCCACAGCATAAGGAGAGTGTCCGTTATTTTGTCATATCCTGACACAAAAGTAACATTGTCACTGCCTAACTTCTTTAGAAGCATGCCCCATCTGACATGTAAGAGATGATCAGTTTGAGTGTTGGGGAACATCCCAACCAACAACAGGTGTCACATCCCTTAAGGCCATTTTGTCTTTTGCTCTTCAAAAGAAAAGGTAATAACACAAGTATTATATTTATTGAGTATATTTATTTATTTACTTAACGTGATTTTATTAATATTTATAATTATTTAACATGATTTTTCACGCTCCGTAATTCTAATGGAAACACAAAATTTGCTCCAAGTGTAACTTTTTCCTAAAATTGAGACAAATCCCACTTAATGACTAAAAACATAACTCTAAGCTATTGAGAATCAGCTGTTCTTTTGAAAAGATGACCTTCCATTTTAGTGCCATTTGTCAAATGCAATATATATATATATATATATATATATATATATATATATATATATATATATTTGTGTGTGTGTATATAGGCACAAATATGTATGTTTATATTTATGTGTATGTATGTGCATATGCGACACACAGTAGTTCTTAAAGTGTCATTTCTGACTTATATCAGCATCACCTGGGAACTCATTAGGCATACACATTATTGGGCCCTACCCCAGACCTGCTGAGTCAGAAACTCTGATTCTGGGGCCCAGCAATTTATATATTAACAAGTCCTCCAGGTGATTCCGATGTTAAAGTTTGAGAGGAACTATTGCATTACATCATTAAGTTTTAACCACATTAAAATATTTTCCATCATTCTCTAGGTTCCTGTAGTCTAATTAGAATACAAATTATTTTGTGCCATAGACACACAGGTTATCACAAATTAGAAAGACCCATAAATAGGAAAGTTCTGTTCTAAAGTGAGAAATTGGCAAATCTACCGGAACATAGAATCAGACCTACCTATAATGTCACAGTAATAGCAATCATGATTAGTCATAAAGAACAAGTAAAATTATAGCCGCCCACTAATTTTTAATACCTCTGAACATGACATTTCAATGGAAAAAATAACTTTGGTCCAGAACACTTCTTACCAGGTGTTATTTGTTTTACAAAGAAACCGAAAGTGCACAATAATACGTTCATATTTGCCTTCGATTCTGCAATGTTTCTTTCTTGTTCTATTAATGTGACTTGGAGAGCTTTCAAATGAAGTTTGTTTTTCATAAAAGAGAATCAGAATCTGTGTATACCTTCTACATATATGTGTATGTTGAGGTTGCAGTCTGTACTGTGACTAATATTGGGATTAGCTGCTTACCTACAATCAGTCATATTTTCAAGTTAACATCTATTGCATTCAAGATGTCAGAAATTACGTATTCAGCTGATTGGCATTTTTGGCTGGATTGTTAAGCTCTCTACTTTGTTTTTAGAATAAAAATATCTATTTATTAGCCCATCATCTTTCAAAGTTCTTCCTCTTCTCATATTCACACATGTCATTACAATTAAAGATCAAACACCAATGAATATTTTAGCAGAATAAAATGATAATGTCACGAATTACACGAATTATGCGGTGGCATTTCCATTGTACTCTACACCAATCAATTTATCTTAGTTTAACATATTCTTCATTATGGCTACCAACAGTCAAGACTGATAAATATGGAAATAAATTTCATGAATATATTCGACTTTCCATGCTTTGTTTTTCACAAGCAGGTCCCCAGACTCAGCCAATGCTTTCTTTGGCTGATACATTTAATCAAATTGTAGAGCTTTATGTAATAATTAAAAATTATTATTTTCACAAAGAAAATCAGGATGAATTAATAATTTAATGTTTTGATCGTTTCCTACTTTGAGTATAAACAGACGTTAACCAGTTTCGTACATAGATTCATAATTCTTCAGAACCTATATGGTTATATTTGTAATGTTCATTTTTCAGTGAATTTAAGAAGCTATTAAATAGCACATGTATACAGGGGTGCCTGGGTGGCTCAGTCGGTTAAGTGTCCAACTCTGGCTTTTGGCTCAGGTCATGATCTTACGGTCATTAGATCGAGTCCCATGTCAGGTTCCACAGCATGGAGCCTGCTTAAGATTCTCTCTCCCTCTCCCTCTCCCTCTCCCTCTCCCTCTCCCTCTCCCTCTCCCTCTCCCTCTCCCTCTCCCTCTGCCGCGCCCCTGTCCACTTGCATGCCTGCATGCTCTCTCTCTCTAAAATAAAAAATAATAATAAGTATAAAAGCACATGTATACAATTGTGAAGGCCCCTGAGTAGGCTTTCCTTCCGTCCACATCTCCCGGTGCTAGCCAGCATGTTACTACAGAGTAGTGCATTCTACCAAGGAGCCAAACTGCTATTTGTTTGGTTTTTTTTTACTCTACAGGCATAGTCATTCTTCTCTGCCCAGTGGAGACCCAGATGCCACCAAGATGTATATTACAGCCAACTTTGGCCCACAAAGACACTTAGATACTAATCAGTTCATTCATGTCACTTGCTGAGAAAAAAACAAATTCCACTAACAGATTCACAGAGAGTTTAGGGCTATGAAATTATTTGCAGTTTTAACATCGGAATGATTTATTGAAGGAGGGGGAGAAACAGAATCCTCAAACAGTCAAAGTGGCAGATGGATTTGTGTTCTCCCGAGTGGCCCTATGACATTTAAAAGCAGTTAACGTACATCAGCTGCTCTTACTAGGAGACAGGAAGACAAGTGAACAGCACCCCATGGCAGGCCCTTGCCTTAAATAAGAACTAAGCAGACCTTCATTGCCAGCCACAGAGGATGTCCAAGGGCCAATAATATTTTATGAATTCGAAAGAGAGAGAGATCACAAGGATACCTGTCCTGCAGCTCCCCTAACTACCTGTTGCTTGGTGATAAAATAAGGCAGTAGAGTCTTAATTACACATAAATTAGAAAGCCTTCAGGACTGCAGATCTACAACACAAATCTGTCCTGGCCAACTTACTGACAATTAAGCTAAGTCTAAGAAAAGTCAATTCTAATAAAACAAAAAAGCAGGACTTATAAACTCAGCATATAATTGTTAACGGAACAATATTTCATATCAGATGCATTATGCAATATTTCATGTCAGGTACATGAGTAATTTGTGTACTTGACATAGTTTTAATCAAACTATTAAACAGTTACAGTCTTGAACACAAATCTCTGGGGTAATACTACTGTGTATATTAGTTACCAGATTTTCTGGATAAAACTTACCCTTCAGAGCCATTCCCATGTGTTTTGATGCAAATTACCAGAGGTTTTGGTGTAAGAGAGTGCCACCTTAGTAATAATGAGATTAACACCTTAGAAAGAGAATATGAGGATAGTGGGGTGTAAGTATCTTAAAATATTAAAATGTAAGTAAAAATAGTTTTGATCATTTAAGAAACCACTCTCTGAATCAAATTTTTATGGGCTGTTAAGATACCTCTGATACTGCACAGCATTTCTCACAGTGCAGTTTATTTTTGGACAGGTGGTAGACTTTTCAAATATGAATTTTATTTATAACAAGTAATGATCCAAATGAGAAAAAAATTATTCACCCTCCATATTTGCTTTTGGCATATCACTTCTGAAACTTGTAATGATACTGTGGGGCATACATCAGATTAAAAAAGACAGGAAAATAAAATGTGAAAATACCAATGGCCCCCACAACCTTGTAATGATTTTGCTCCTTCCCCGAAATCTGTTAGTAAACCAGGCGTGTATATCAAGGGGATTAAGGTGCTATTCATCAGCATTTCCTACCTGATATGAATAAGTACCTTCAATGAAACTGTGTGAATATTAAAAGTTTCCTTCCATATATTCTGTTGAATGAAATCAAGCATGCCTTCATGTTAATGTCCAGCTATTGGAGTTGTAATATTGGGCCAGAAAGTACAACATTCCTTCTTACTTGACCTTTTTCATCTATTAAGTGTAAAGCAGACAACAACAAAAGTACCTACTAGAAACATTTAGAACAATGGTGGCATGTTGATACTGATACTTGAGGCCAGTCCATTAAAATCTGAATGTTTAATATTCTAAATCTAACACAGGACAGTAAACAAAATCTGGAAAGATATTTAGCATTAAAAACAGCCTTAGAAGTGACTCTACACAATGGGATATCTTCATTTGTGTTTTGTTTCCACACTGAACTAATTCTAGATTTTTCCCACAATTTAAAAAAAAAAAAACAGTAATAAAATTCCAGTCCTGTTTAGTCTCAGAAAAAAATCTTATATGAGGAAAATTGCACATAAGGGGATCAGTGAAATAAGCAATGCTTTCTAGGTGACATATCCTAAGTGCCACAGAACCCAGAATTCTGTTGTTCCTGTCATTGTTCTTAGGATTCATGTTATAAACATTAACATGACGTTTGTTCTATTTTTGACATATAATACATCAAATAATAGGCTTTTCACAGAAAATATAAATACATGTTGTATTTATCATCTGTGGAAGCTTTCTACCAGAATTTTGACACTTCACATTCCAAGGGAATTTCAAAAGGAAAGGGCAGAATTCATCCAGACTTCTGGGTGTACACAAATTTTTAACCGGTGGTACATATAAATAAATGTTGTAGTTCACAAATGCTGAAAATGCAAACTTCTTTTACTGATAATAGGATTAATTATCTCCCTCCACACTTCCCCCCAAAAGCTAATACATTGCATAAAATGTGTTTTTCAGTATTAAAGGAAAGACATGTCAACTGAAAAACTAAGAATTCCTTCATTTAAAAATGTACATAAGTGCCTATCATTTTACCTTGTCGCAAGCTATTCAAATAGCAAAGTATGTGCCATTAGCAATATTTTTCACTTGTCATCTGTCAGAACATTTTGATCTATTCAGAGTGATTCTACTTTGAAAAGCAGGATCTGAGGTCTCATTTCTTTTTCTCCCCAGAAATATACCAACAGGTTGATTGACATGGGCAGCTACAATCTGAGTCCATTAGTGAATTGTCCCACATTATTTTTGAAATGCTAACTGAGGATACATACGGACGTCCATCCATACAATTCGTGAACTATCTAAGCAAAGTCTTTCTTCTTCTTCCAGAAAACCTATAGGGACTTCCGACTTCAGGGTGTGTTAGAAGGCACACTGAACAGTAAGACCTACGATACTCTGCACAGACGTTTAACAGTCGAGGAGGCTACAGCCTCCGTCTCGGAAGGAGGAGGACTTCAGGGCATCACCATGAAAGACAGTGATGAAGAAGAAGGCTAATAACTCCCAGCTCTGTGGGAGGAAGGAGGACCTTGACATTATTTTGTACCCTGTCCTTGTAATTACATTGATTGTTTGGACCAAATAAAAAATGCTTGTATTTCACTCCGCATTGTAAAGAGTGAACCTGGAAGCAGAGTTAAAGGGGAAAATGACAAGTTTCTTGGTTTGGGGGATTTTTAAAGATGAGTCTCTTTTGTGTAGTTTGACCTAAAATGAGCTTTGGCTTTGTGATTGAAACATAACTTTTTGGTTTTTTTGGAAGATTTGACTTTTTCGTCTGTAATTACATCAAAGTAGTGTCCTGTGTGTGAAATGAGTTATGTGTTTCTCATAATGTGACATTGTGAGAAGAAGCTACTTGGATCACTGTGCCAGCTCTATCGTGCCCTTGTTAAAGTGGTGTGTATTTAATAGTTTATCATTTATGTGTGAGGGTTTTTTTTTTTTTTGTAGTTAATTTGCCATTGTTGTGATGTGTGTAAAAACTTTAACCTCTGTTCTTAGTATTCTGAGTTCATCTGCAGGCTTCAAGGACTGCCAAACCCAAATATAGACTAGATTATCCATCAGCTTGTGTCTTGCTTTATTCTGAACATTCCTTCTTTCAAGCGTAAGAAAAAATCCCAAAGTGTAAGGTAGTAAATGTGCTGCCTTCAACATACCATATTCTCCTACTTCTAAGTGTAACAGCTTGCAGGCAATAAAAATCTCTTTGGTCGAAACCACTCCTGTATTTATTAGACTTGTGTAAATTAAATGCAGTAAAAAAAAATGTTTGCAGTATTATGAAAGCCCCAACAATTTGTCTCTGTGTTTTTGTGTTTTTGTTTGTTTACAATCAAATGAGTAAAAGATATCAAGAGTGCTTTTGCACCTAGAAGGCACACACATTTGTTAAAAGAGTATTTCCATAGCAAAGGTAATGTTGACTACATACTCATATGTGTTATTAACGTTAGCAGTGTTAACTAATAAAGAGTAATACTAGGAATGCTGGTAATTTAACTAGCAATTGACAGGTTAGTTAACTATTATATCTTCTTCCAAAATATTTTCTTGCTATAATTTTGAAAAATAATAGTGTTATAACTTTGTAACTTCTCTGTGAGTTTTAATTTTGTATTTTTTCCTAAAATTCATATTGTGCTACTACATCCATTCATAAATAATCTTTAAATGAGGTAAGTTAATGCAGAATAAGCAGAGGTATCCCTGAATTTATGTAAACTGTAGTTCTGGAATTTTGGAAGTGAAACCGACTTCTTAGACCTCCAAATTCATTCTCCTGTGTTATTAATGGTGTCTCAGTAGCTGGACTAGCCCACAAAAATCCATTTAATTCAGTTATCATATACTACTGGTTTGGGCTCAAATCTGGGTCCTCGGGGTAAGACACCCTACGGTACAGGACAAACATGAAAGTAGATGTCTTCCCCTTTCCTGGATTAGAAACTAACTCTACCAACTCAGTGTTGTGGAAAGTCAGTTTTTCGTGAAATGTTCTCTTTCCCTGTCTTCACCTTCACATCCAGTATCATCCTCTCTTTGGGCCCCTACGTGTCCAGTTGTGCCACCCTAAACTCCTCGGTGGTACCCTCTCCACGGTTGCTGCCGCACAGCTCAAATGGCTGGCTACTTGCAAATTACCCACCCTTGTTTTCTTCTAAATGCCTGTGTCTTTGATTCAGCTCATCTCTAAGTAATTGGCCCATATTGTCCTGAAGTATGAATGATGGATGACTGATCCCTTCGCCCCCCTCCAGCCCTATGAAAGGAAATATCTAGCTGATCCAATTCAGAAATGCAGGGGAAAGCCCTTGGGGCCAGGCGGATCTTCCTTCCTGCTGATCTAGTTCACCTGCCCGCTGGCTCTCTTGGCTGGTCAGCCTCTTGTAGCTTCTCTCTAGATTTGCGGGTTCTCTGCGCCTTCCCTTCTGTACTCAGGAGATTTCTAAAAGCTCTACTCCCCACTCCAACCTTCAGTGGCTTCCACAGGGAGAACAGCAGAGCCAAAGGCAGGTAGTGGGGATGCTCAGAAGTTTATGAGGACTATGTGGACTAACCTTTTAGCCACAAAGAGGCGTAGAAGAGAAATCTATAAAGTAACTGAAAGAGAATGAAATACCACTTTTGGGTTTTTGCCCAGAAATTCTCTCCAACATAACTGCAAATTGCTTGAGACGACTTAATAATTGTTCATCGGTGTGTGTAACTGTTAGGGTGAATACCCAAGCATCTGTCTATTAAAGGAAGCCAAGTGTTACTATTTTTTTAAAAAAGTATTATTTCATTTAAAGGAATTTAATTGAAAGACGAACAAGTTTTAACAAAATTTTTGAAGTGAAAATCATTTTTAACTCAAAGAAATAGTCCTATCCTCCTAAATGGTTTTGGGCAAGGGCCAAAAAGTGCGTTTCGGGGGCAGTTTGGTGAGTGTTGCAGGAGAAAATAACTAATGCAGTCCAATATCCAGCTAGAATGGATCTGTTAAATAACACGTCTAAAAGGAAAGTTTCTCCGAACGCATGGAGAAAAAAATAATAATGCCTTTTCCCGGAAAGGGAAAGAACCACACAGAGCTTAACGTAAACCTCTCAGCTCCAGCTGTGGGTCGTTCTTGCATTCACGGGTTTTTCCACCTGAATTCCCCTTAGTTCTTGTTCATTGTCCCTCGCTCTGCAGAAAGGACTTTCTGCTACTTTTGCAGTAAGCGCGCGTGCAAAGTGCCTCGGGGCACCCACCCCGCCCCCCACGGTCATAGCCCGGCCTGGCCTAGCGCCGCCCTCCTTCGCCCGCGAAGACTTCGGGTCCCTGAGCTCCGGGAAGGTGCGCTTGGTGGGAAGGAGGTCACTCGGCCATCGCTGCTCATGGAGCCCCTCCCTGCTGCGACCTCCTGCAGTCCGAGAGGCGCGAGCCCCCAACCCTCCCTGCCCGCTCCCTGCAAACGCGCGGAGACGCGGGGTCAGCGCCCGGCGTGCGGGACGAGCGCGCTGGCGGTCGGCAGGATCCCCGCGAGCCGGAGCTCAGAGCCTGCCTTCCCATCCCCTCCCGCCTGGCGTCTGGTAGAAAGACCTGAGCGTGGAAATTCGAGCATGAGCCTGGTCGCTTTTATTTTTTACTCCCCAAACAGAAAATGGAAATTTCCCGGTCCGGGTCCCTAAAGGGAGGTGATAGATCGATGTTCCTGAGAGATGTTCACGCGCCGCTGGTGGCGGGGTAAACACTCGCCCAAAGAGCAAGCAGATCGGCCCCCGCGCGCTCTGCGCCTCTGCCTTCGCCGCGAGGCCCAGCCCCCACCGACTGCCCTCGACCCATCCCACCCCCGTTAGTTTTGCGCGGAATTGGAGGCCTGGTCTGTGGGAGTTCGGGAAGACCGTGTTCGTCCTATCTTTACTTGGGGTCCTCCTAACTCACCCCCCTGCCCCAGTGCTATGCGGCGAGCGCGGTGGAGAGCGGGTCTCCTTTCCCCCTTCAAACTCTGCTCGCTGGACGGGCAGGAACCTTCGGGGAAAGCGGACGTCTGAGTTGGCTCCAGTACTTTGCTGCAGACGGAGTCGAGCCCAGGGGCCTGGGCAGCCGGGCGGAGGCGAAGAGGAGCTGAGACCCCGCAGTGCCCGAAGCGCGCGGCTGGCAGTTGCTCCCCCTTCCCCTTCCCAGGGTGAGGCTTTCCCCCAGCGTTGACTGAAGGATGGCGTGCAGAGATGCCTTAATCTGCTCTTCTCTGTGACACTGAAGAAAGATACTTAGAGGAGTAGAAGCGGATAGAGACTGAGCGCAAAGCGCTGAGCCTGCGTTCCAGAAGTCACGACCGACAGTCAGTCGCGCCCTTTGTCCGTGTGCAAGATGTGATTGTTTTAAGGGAATAGGCAGTGGAGTGTGAGAGTGTAGTGCCGAGAAGAGAAGAAGAATTCGATGTGGTTCCCAAATGAAGACCCCTGATTTAATACCAAGAAACAGGTGCACAGGACACCGCTTGGAGATCGTAGTAAGCAAGGCCTTGGGGCCAGAGAAGCCTGGGTTTGAGTCTTTTGAGTCCTAACAGCTACGCCTCTTCCCCGCGTCTGAGCTCTGTGTCCTTGGGCAAGTCACTGAACCTCACTGTAAAATGAGGACTTAATAAGGCAGGTGGTTGTAAGAATTAGAGACAGGTAATAAGTTGTGGCCAATACTAACTAGTTCTTTGTGAGGAATGGATTCAAAAGAAATCGTGGCAGTCCTGCCTCTGCCAATGCGCACCACCATTCTCCAGCCATTGTCCCCGCGGTGGTTTCAGGGTCCTTCCGCATCACAGCCAGCTCAGCGGATCTTCAGCCTCGCCCCCGGCGTGTCAGTGGACTGGAGGGTTCCGGGGTTATATATAGGGCCAGCCTAGTGGGAGGAGAGGAGAAGACGGGGAGGGGCAAACCTTGTCGGGTCTCCAGAAAGGGCCGGCTTCGCCTCGAGCAGCCCACGGAGCGGCCGGAGGGAGGGGAGGCAGCTGGAGACGTGCCTTTGGGGGATGGAGTTGGTCAGAGGCTCAGAAACTAGACAGGTGTGATCCCGGGGTGCTAGACCACAAGTGAGGAATCTCAGACCTCGGCCTCTGCCCAGTAGGTTCTAAGTGCAAGAGAATTTAAGGGGCAAATTGGTGTTCATTCATGTTTTCCAAAGTTTAAGGAGGCCTAGAATGGCGTCCTGCGTCTCAGACCAGAGATGCGCGCACAGTAAGCGCTTGGAAAATTCGAAGCGGAACCGAGAGAGAAGCAGAGGAGGCCGCAAACCGCTCCAGCGAGCGAAAAGGGCTGACACTGAGGGCAACAGTCAGCACCGAGTCCTGGCCCAGAGTGCGGAACTGCCAGCCCTTGTAGGCTGTCGTGAAAACGCCAATAACTGGGAGGCCCAGCGTGGGCCGAGGGCAAGCCCCAGGGGCTCATCCCAGCGTGTCCGTGGCGAGGGAGACACGTGCCCTGTGATGCTGGGGCCAGGCACTCGGCGGCCTTGGAGACGAAGACACTCACCACTTAGCAAAGGGGAAGATACTCCCGCTGCTTTGGGCTGGGACTAGAGCTACTTTTATAACTGGAGGGATGTTCCCCACCTTCATCATTCCTGTAAGGTAGCCTGCCTGCAGCTATTGGGCTCCAGACAGAGGAAGCAGAATGCCACAGATGCCTTTAACTCCCAGGACTTCATAACTTTACATCAAAAGTGACTGTATTTATGTGCTTATTTGTGGGTGATTGTTAAAATTTAGCAAATAGGGCCACCTGGCTGGCTCAGTCTGTTAAAGGGCGGGGGGGGGGGGGGGGGGGGGGGGGGGGGGGGGGAGGGTTGATTTCAACTCAGGTCATGAATGTAAGGTTTGTGGGATCCAGCCCCGGAAGCAGGGTCCAAGCTGAGAGCACCGAGCCTGTTTGGGATTCTCTCTCTCCCTCTCTTCCTGCTCCTCCCCTGCTCACTCTCATTTTCTCTCTCTCTCTCTCAGAATAAATAAACTTAAAAAAAATTTTATATAAAATTTAGTAAATAAACATATTCTAGACATATTCGTCTAAAATCTTTTTCCATCCCGAGGCGCCTAGGTGGCTCAGTTGGTTGAGCACCTGACTCCGGCTCAAGTCATGATCTTGTGCTTCTTGAGTCAGAGCCCCACATTGGACTTGCTGCTCTCAGCACAGAGCCAGCTTGGGATCCTGTATCTACCCCTCCCCCCCCCACTCTCCCCTGCTTGGGGGTGCTCTCTCTCTCAAAAATAAATAAAACACTAAAAGATATTTTTAAAAAATCAATAAAATAAAATCTTTGGCCATCCCTAGGATCAGTGGTTCTCAAGTCAGAGAGGAAGTGAAGAGTTTATTTTGAATTCAAGAATCATCAGGCAGAGGAGTTACCCTTTCCTGGGCTCAGACACAGACTTGTTTCTGGGTCCCCTACACACAATTTGTACCTTTGAAAAAATTAAGTGGTGTGTCAAATCTTTTCTGCTTCAAATCAATTCTGACTTGCCTCTTAACACTGCTTCCTTGCTAACAGCCAACCAACAAGTAACACCTCTCATGGATGTGATTGGTGGAAAGAAACATTTAAATGCTGAAACTTTTTAGGGCATTTCTCTAAAATGCCAAGGAAGCACAACGAATTGTAACTTTGGAAGGAGATACTGCTAGGGAGGTAGAAAAAGTTTCATTAAAGAGGGGTTATATAGTAAAAGGTCAGAACCCAGCAGGACTGTACTTCAAAAACTGGAAAGTGAAACGTGGAAAGATAGGGGTAGCAGCTGATTATGGCAAGAGAGAGCTTTGACAGCCCACCCCCCCCCCCCAGAGCCGGGTAATAATTTTTTAAAACACACTTCAAAGTTGCTGTATTAAAGAATCTCATTTGTTGTCATTTGTTCAAACTGCCCAGGCTTTTTTGTTGTTGTTATATTGTGTGATTGCTGGGTGTATTCTTTCATATAATTAGGATAGTCTATCAAAAAGTTGATTAATTTTAGAAATGCATAAGTGCTTCCAAACAGATGAAATCTGCTTTAATCAAACTGGGATTTTTGAAAAGCTTTTGTGAAAGGTTAATTCATCATTCTACAGAAGAAAGTGTCCCCTGGAGACCTTAGGACTGAATGTGGGAGAGCAGGCCCCCAAGGATAAGGAAAATCCTCAAGGCTGTGAAAAATAATTTAGCAAATGTGATTCTTTACATGCATTTTAACATGTCCATGTATTTAACCAGAAATCAAATCGTTGAGCCGAAGGGGTGTTTTTTAAATACAGATTTTCTGAAAAATATTTTGGAAAAGTTTGTAGCCTAACTTTTTAACAAGGTGATAGATAGCTTTTCATATGTAGAGTAGTTTTATTTTAAAATCTCTTTGCAGTCTCCAAGCCTCCCAAGAATGAAATAGGCTTTGATTTAGTCCCATTTCACAGAAAAACAATCCAAGGCAAAGGGTAACTGCCACCATCTGTTGTGGTTAACAAGGGGTCCACTAGCTGTGTGGCCTTCCCCAGATGAAGGCACTCTGCTTTAGGAGGCCAAAGCAAGGCAGGAAACTGGCATCATTTAATCCGGCCCTCAAAATGTGTGGGACAAATTGGTGATAGAAGTACATACGAAAAACTGTCTTAGAAAGGGGGAAAGGTTGTTGTCCATTTCAATGGACAATTGAAGAATCCAGCTTTAAAATGATAGTAAGGGGGGAGGGGTGCCTGAGTGGCTCAGTCCCTTAAGTATCCGACTTTGGCTCAGGTCATGATCTAGATATTGGTGGGTTCAAGCCCAGCATCAGGCTCTGTACTGACAGCGCAGAGCCTGATTGGGATTCTCTCTCCCTCTCTGTCTGCCCCTCCCCTGCTCGTGCTCTGCCTCTTTCTCAAAATAAGTAAATAAACATGGAAAAAAAAATGGAAGGATAGTAAGGAACATGAAGGAAAGGGGATTATAATGGCTAGTTTTGCATACGGGTTTTGCAGAGGTAAGAGAAGCTGGAAGAACGGAAAGATGCAGGAGAAGGAGGAGGGGGAAAATGGTCTTTCCCGTTTGTGATTTCCAGTTACCACCACTCCCATGTCTAAACAATGAGGGAAGGGCTCCGATGCCCACTCGTGGCTGGACGCGAGGCGCATTGGCAGAGGCGGAGCTCGAGACCAAAGGCCACTAACACCAGTGCGGCCATCGTGGCTAACATAAGAGGACGCTGGGGTCCCACAGATCTTGCGGCTGGATTTGCCCCTGTCCCGCATTTGATTCCACATCATTAGGATGGATCATTAGGAAAATGTTTCAAGTAGGGCTCCGGATTTGGAATTTACTAGTAGTATCCAAGTTCAAATTCAGAAAAGAAAGAAAAAACACGAATCCTAGAAAGGCAACGACAGCAATCACGTGTACTTCGTAGCTGCCGCCTTTCCCTTTTCCATCTTATATGTGAGTCGGCCGGTTGGAGCCCTCTCGACAGAGAAGGCATTCTGTCAGTAAATGTTGGGGCCTTCACTTATCTAGAGAAATAATAAATTGGAGTGTTCTGCTAATATTAAAGGCTGATTTTCCTCTTCAAATAAAACGTCGATATCTGCCAAATAAAAGGGGAAGAGATCCTTTGGAAAGTAAGGAACCCCAATTATTATCATGCCTGCTGCCTTTTGAACGCAGCATATGCTCTTAATTTTTAAAATTGTTTTGCTTCCGTAAGAACTCTAAATCAGTGTCATTAAAGCCAATTTCTCCTTCTTTCCCTTTTTTCTCCCTCTCCGCCTCTTCTTTCAACAGTGGTGTGAAAGTTCAGTTATTCTCCGTCATGAGTATAAAGCTTTGGAAATCAGCTCATGTGCCAACACCGGGAACTTTTCCAGGCCCACGGTGCGAAAATGGAATATGTGCTGTGGAATTATTATTTTTGTCCTTTAGGTTTACATCTACGCCTTTGTATTATGTAAATTTATGAGAAGCTGTGAATCACAGGGTTAGGTAGAGGAGGGGTTTCTTCCCCCTCCACAGGCAGCGGGAACCGACCCCATTCAGTCTTTGAATGATGCACAGCCTTCTTATCCTTCCGTGGTTTTGTTTGTTTGTTTTGTGTTGTGTTTTTTTTTTTTTTTTTTTTACCTAGACCCAGCTTCTCTCCCCACCGTCGACCCCGCGGGCCGGCAGGGGGGCTCAGGGCTGACACCCAGGCCCCAGGAGCCTCGGCAGACACGTTCGTGACAGCAGCCGGCCGGCCCCTCGAGGTCGCCGGGGGCCGCGGGATGCTGTTCCCCTGTTGCCAGCGTCAGCACTGACGCGGGGCGCTGAACGCTTCGCGCTCTTTCCAGTACCCTCGTCCCCTGTGAGTCTAATTGGAAGCTATGAGGGCGGACCCACTGTCAGCGAAAGTCAAAGAGTTAACAACTCAAAGAGGACACAGAGGGAAGAGAAAAAGAAAAAAAGACTTCCAAACTAATTCAAACTAAGACGGCAGTAATTTTACTTAACATCGTAAAAGTTGGAGAGATTCCTTAAAGCCTGGGATTCACAGTTCAACTTTTGAAACATGTGCAATGCCTACAGGATCAGGTCTGAGAGAGGCCTAAGGTGGTGGGGGCGGGTGTCGCAGAAGAACGCCACCTCCACCAAGAGAGGGGGCCCCAGCCAGTGGCTGAGCGTCCCCCCTCCGTCCTTCAGGGATTGTGAAAGTAGCTGGAGGTGGCTGTGGGGGTATTGTGCTCCGTGCACAGTCATGCCCTCTCCTCCTTTAGCAAGGAAGAAGGGCTTGGCAGGGGGAGCTCAGGAACCGGAATGAAAGTTCAGGTTGGAGGGTGGGGCCCAAAGGGGAAGGCAGAAGGAAACTCTTCCACCGAAGAATCGAGTTAGAAAACTCCCTCGCTTTCCCCGAGACGGTCAGGAGACACCCAACAATTGGCAGCCCAAGCCGAACGGCTCCGAAGGCAGCTGGGGCACTGAAACAGAGCGCAATGGACACGAAAGGTTTTCGGAGGAGAGCTCACAGGTGCCCCCACCACCCCGTTTAAAAGTGGCTTAAGGAAGTGTTTTCCGGGAAACTGAAGGTGACAGGCAAAACTTATAAAAAGATGCTCCGGTTCCCTCTTGGGCGTGCCATGGCGTCAGGCCTGTTTTCTTTCTCTTGACATCTAGATTAAATGACCCTTCGGTTACACCCGGAGTCGTCAAAGCAAGTCTATTAGCGACTGTTCTGTTCAGAAACTTTTCAAACGGGAGTTCTCCGCCATCTGTTACTTGGTCTCTAAACCCGATCCGGCACCCCCGCCCGAAACCCTTTGGTGACTGCCCCCATCTCCCACCAGCCTTGGGGGTGGGGAGGGGAGGGACGGAGCCGTCGCTGGATCCGCGGGGGTGCGGCGGGGAGAGGGAGGAGCGAGATCGCGCCCCAAAGGAGCGCGGGGCGCGAAGGTGTGGTGGAGGCCCCGAGGCCGGAGGTCAGAGGGACCCAAGCGACGACCGCGCGGCGCGGGCAGGGGGGTGGGGTGGGGGGCGCGGGAGCCCCGCCGGACGCGCAGCGCGCGGGGGGCGGGCGGGGAGGTCTGGCTGGCGGCGGGCGGTGGGCGTAGCGCCCCGGCCCCCAGTCCCCTCTAAGCCGCTCCAGCCTCCCTAGCCGGCCCCTCCAAGGCAGGGTCACAGAGCCCGGTCGCCCCTGGCCTTGCCGACGTCATTTTTAACCGTTCGGGACTCGTGAGCAAGAACCAATAAGTGGAGATCCCAGCCAGGGAGTGTCAGCTTTTCGGTTTCACTTCGGGCTTCTTTTTAAATGGCTCTGCTCCGGCAAACGAATCGTGAGTGAGGCCGGGCACCTCAGCTCCGGCGCCCGCAGCGGGAACGCAGTTCCCGTCCGAGGCCAGGGCCGGGGGGCGCCGAGGTCGCCGCCGTTATGGACGCCCAGACGGCCGAGGGCAGCGGGTCGGCGCGGGGCGCTCCCGGCCGGGAGCCACCGACGGCCGGGGTCCGGGAGGTAACTACGTTGATAAAAGGCTCTCGGATTTTCATTTACTTCTGTTGCTTCTCCATTTCTCTAAGCTCCTTCTCTGCTCTGTATTATTTGATTTTCTATTATAGACATTTATTTCATGGGAAATCAGAAAGTTTGCAAAGAACATCACAACTGCTCTAAACCTCGTGGGTAGTCTCAAGGAAAGAATCGGGCGGTGTCGAATGTAGGTTTTATTTTGACCACAAAAATGACTCGTAAAAATTATCTGGGGACTGCTGCTGAAAAGCTATAATCAGCCAGTTGCACAACCAGCGATCAGTGCAGAACAAAAGAGCGTGTTTGGGGCGTCCTCTTCTAATTGTTCACTTCCCAGGCTTCCAGAACTACCTTGTAAATTGCAAGCAAAACTTGTCTGACTTTTGTAGTTAGACTTGTAGGCAGCTTCTCGAATGAGTTGGAAACATTGGGTTGCTTGTTTCTGAACTTCTTTTTCCCCCAAGTCCAGCTCTGAGTCGCAGTGTGTAGGGAACACACCTCACAGGCCTGTGGGAACGGGAGAGAAAAACCCGAGCATTAGTGGAGGGGCAGAAACAAACCCGCCGCAGGTGATCCTTGTCTGTAATGCTTGCCGGCTCATTAATAGCTCTCACCTTTGGGGCTCTTCCTTTACTTTTACAAACCGATTTAATATGTAAATGCTGTTTTGAGGACAATTCCACTAGGTTGAACCCAGACCCCCAATAAAAAGAAATAAATAGTAACAACAAAGGTCTAAACAACAAACCACGCTCCTTCCTCCCCTCCCCCAGAAGAAAGGAGAGCTCGGTGAGTTAACTGACCCCTCCTTCACAACCAACCGAGGACACTGCCCTTCACACGCTTTACAAAATTAGCAAAAATTCTTTATTTGCTGCCAAACTAAAAGCACACTAGTAGCCTCAAATCGGAACTCGTAGCTCTTGTGTTTGTTGATGTGCTGGAAAGTTAGTTCCCACTGTGTATTCATTAACTTAATCTGAGGTACTCAACAAGACTCTTCCTTTGAACCTTGCAGATCCCCCTCTTTGGGGCCTACTCCAACGCTCCACCTCCATCACACATTACAGGAAGTAACAAAAGACAAGTCAGACATAAAGACTGAGTAAAACTGTAGAAGAATTTAGGAATGTTTTTCCTCCTCCAGAAGGCAGGTAGGTTGCTATTTATTAAACAGGAAGACTTGTGGATGGGTCCTAGTGCCTGGGGAGGCAGGGTGGTCGGAATAATAATCTAGTCTCTTCCATTGAGCTCATAGTAGCTACTAAGAAGCAAAGGGAAAGCAGGCTGTTACTTCTGATGATGAAGCAGGGGCCATGGATGTTGGAGAGGCCTGAAAATCCTAAAAACATGAGCAGAGATGAATTCATGCACTTGGCAGAAGGTTGGATAAGTTATAATAGTTTCTAATCCATGTGTTCCTTTTTAAAAACTCAACAGTACTTTGTGGCTTATTAAAGAAGAAGAGGGGAAAGATTGTGGATTATAATCAATGGCTCCATTATATTGCCTTTTATTTCAGATTGCAATAGTCTTGACCAAAAACTGCATTTGCTTGTGATAGGAATGTAAATTTAAAAACCTGTGAAAATTATGCAAGTTCTTGAACAATCAAGAACAAAGTTTAGGAAGCACTGAAATAAAAATTGGGCTCCCGAGGCAAAAAAAAAAAAAAAAAAAATGAGAACTTGAAATTATTTTAGAAGAGTAGAAATTTTTCGTATTTTCTCAGGAGGTCTTAAGAGTTTATCAGGTCTCTTCATATCAAGGACTGCTCTGCTTCCCTCAGTACATCTCAGGCGGGATAAACCACACACTTGATACTCCCCTTCCACAAGGATTTAAATACTGGCTTTCTGTGATTGGGAAGGAGTGGGACACTTAAATCACTGGCTCTGACCAAAAAGGGGATTAGAAGAGTCTCAAAGAAAGTCCAAAGAAACTATAACTGTTTCTATTTGCCATTAATGAAACGAACAAGGCTGTCTTGCATTCTTTTAATAAACAATTTTTAAGTGATGAACAGTTTTAGAAGCTTCTGAATTTGCCAAATATGCTCTGCTTTTCTTTTCTTTTTTGTTTTGTTATCTTTCAAATGTGGGGAAGGAAACCCAAAGTACTGGACAGATTTGACAAGACAATGGAAGCCCTTCCTAAATGCATTTTGCATTTTGTTTACGGCAGTTCTAACTGAATAGAGATATATTTTTTTAAGTAAGAGCTTTAAGTTAGGTTTTGAATAGAAGATACTCATTAACCAATGTTGGAATATCAAGACCTTGATTTCATAAAAGCACCTCTTCAGTCTTTAGGATTAGCAAACTCAGGTCTGATGTTTTAAAGGGAGGGCATAATTGCTACTTTGCAATATTTGTGTTAACTGGCATGACACCTTACTTTCAAACACTTGTCAAAAAGGCAAATCCCGAAAAGACCAGTGAAAAGCAAACAGTGGATGGAAATATTAACTATACAAATAAGTATACCCCTTAGCCAATAATTCTCCTTGTTAGTTCGGTGTCCACCGAAGGAGAAATGTACCGAGGTCAAAAACAGGACTCTGGCCGTTAAGGAGGAGGGAGTGGGGGAGGGGGAGAGGGGAGTGCGCAGGGACACGCGACGAACGTAAAACAAACTGGTAGCATTCAGTCCAGAAGGCAGGTAACGCTCCGGAAGCGGATGAGGTGTACCAGTCAGCTGGGCGCTCCGAAGCTTTCCAGAGACAGGCTGTTTCGTGCTTCTTTGCCTTTTCCTTCAAACCTGGCCCTATGTTGGAGGGGTGCAGCGTGAGGGGGATTTTTCGATGTTGGGAAGTGGCAGGTAGGAAAGGAAACCTGACCTGCCCCAAAAGGCAGCAATTAAAGTCTTAACGGCGACCCATCTGTCGTGGGACGCCACCGCCCCCACCCCCACCCCGCCTTTCCCCTAGCAAAGCCGTCCCCGAGCTCTTTGTCTGAGCAGGGAAGAAGAGGAGACAGGGTCTGAGGCCCCAACAGCAAAAGGAAAGGAAATTTCCAGCTTGGGTGCACCCTGGGTGACTGAGCCCGGGCCCAAGTCCGCTGCGAAGGCGCCTCTCTCTGGACTCGGCTCTAGAGCCCTAAGCTCGCCTCACCCTGCACCTGTGTACGGCTGCAGCCTCCCAGCCCGAAGCCACCCCGAGACCCGAAAGGAGGCATTTCCCAGGCCTAGTTGTTAAGGCCGGTCGCATCCAGACTTTCTCCCCATTTAGCCTTTTGGCTGCCTCCAACTTCCAATAGGACTCACGTCTCCTCCCCCCCATCCTTAGCAATTGCGTGTCCCCACCACCCATCCCGCTGCTCTGCTCCGCCGCTGGACACAAGGCGCGCGTCCCCAGCCCTGGCTCTCTGCAGTGTCCACCCCTCTCGGCTCGCACGGCCGGGGCGGGACAGACCCTCACGAAAAGCCAGAGTGAGTGGCCTGTGCTGAGCATTGTGGTAGGGAGGAGGGATTATTTTGAGGCAAATTTCCTCCGTTTGGGGTCCAACTTCTCATTTTGGGGTGACATTGCTCAGAGGCTCAACAATCCCAGGTTTTATAGTCTGCATCCAGGCTCCCACTGCTGACCCTTTCCAGGCCTCTTGCAAGAAGTCACCCACACCCACCCGTCACCAGCCGTTCTACACGCACTCACTGAGGGTAACTCACCAGGTAGATGACACCCTGGGCTGCAGCGGGTGGTCACTCCCAGGGGCTTGCGGGCCGCAGGGTTCTGAACTGGCACGTTTGCGCTCTTCCTCCACTTCGTGGCTCGGGCTCGCGGCCGCCGATCTCTCGCCGCGCAGCCGCTAGTCCCACGGCTAAGCTCTGCGGGATCGCAGGCTTGCAAAGGGGAGCAACCAGGAGCGTGAGCGCTGCAGTGGTCGGCGCGCTCCGGACCGCGCCTGCCTAGGCGGCGGGAACCCGCGCAGCACGGAGAAGCAGCCACCGGAGCCTTCCAGGAACACCCCTTACGCTCTACCGCTCCTCGCCGAGTTTTGACAGAGGCGCCAGACCCGAGGGCGCCGGCGTATTGGGGCGTTGCAGGGACTAGGTCTCCGCGCGCTCGCGTGCCCGCAGGTCCCGGTGCTCGCCGCCGCGCGGTGAGCACACGCACCCAGGCTGCCTCCTGCGCTGCTTTGACAAGTGGTGGGGACTCCAGCAGTAGGGACATGGAGGGCTGGGGGTGGAATCATAGGTTGTTTCCCTTCTCTGCTTAACTTTCAGTATCTAAAATGCTCCGAGAGAGCTCTGAGAGCAAGTACTTAACATAAATATTTTTTCTGGGCTCTCAATGGAAACGTATAAAAGCGCGCGCGTGTGTGTTCGTGTATATCGGGGGTGGGGTCGGGCCGTAGCCGAGGTTTCTTGTGTGATACCCGCCTATGCCTTGCAACTCCTTCTCAACTTTGTGGATGGAGTGCGGCTTTCCCAAACTTCTGTCAAGGTACCACATTTACAAAACCACAAATACATAACAAGCCTCCCAAGGCCTTTAATTCTCAGGGACGTTTTGTGAGGCCAGTTACCTGCTGGCGTCTTCCAAGTGGTCCAGATTCGGCTCGGGCCGCAGAGACTCCGGGATGCCAGGAGTCCTCAGCCCCGGGCCCCAGAGGAGCCCTAGAAAGAGGGCTGCGGAGGAGGCGGCGTGGCTTTGACCTGGGCCCGGTGTCGGCCCGGCGGAACCGTGCAGAGAAAGCTCGGATTTCGCTGCTGTCGGTTTCCCGGCCGTGGCTTTCTGGAGCCTGGCGTTTCATAAATATAGCCGGGCGTTTGCCCCTGAATTAGACTCCGTTTCCTTATTTAGCCTTTGCACAATGATTTTAGATGATGTCACTTAGAGCTAAACGAGAAAATTGATCTCAGATTTGCTTGGCCTTTAAAGCCTGGTTAAGCAGATTGAGAATTAAAAAGACAGAGGAAAAAGCAAAGGGGCGGGGGAGGAGGGCGAGGTGTGCGCCGGAAAGACTGTGCGCAGAGGGGAGGGCGTGCCGCGCGGCGAAGAGCGCCCCCGCCTCTTTTGGGCGGGGGAACTTCACTCACCAATGAAAAGTAGTCACTGACTGCGGAGAAAAAAAAAGTTTTCCTGTTGACTGTTGGAAGCGAATTGAGCAATTATCTAGTTTACCTTCTCCTCTTGGAAGTTAACGATTGGCGAGATCTTGGCTGCGTTATTGACACAACACTTTCTATTGATAGAAATAAGTAGTGATTGTCCTCGAGTCATTGGTGCGCCAAGAACTCTGCGATGGGCTGGCAGGAGTCCATTGGGCTGGGCAGGCAGGTTCGGCTGGTGATGCTGGGGAGGAGGAGGAGGAGGCTGCTGGTGGTGATGGTGCCCGTCCTCCTCTCCGCAGGTCTGTGACAAGCAGGGAACAAGGCAACGACGGCGCAGCCTGGCCCCGGCTGACGGACGCTGGCGACTCAGAGATGGACAGTAGCTGCCACAACGCGACTGCCAAAATGTTAGCTACTGCTCCGGCCCGGGGCAACATGATGAGCACCTCCAAACCCTTGGCTTTCTCCATCGAACGAATCATGGCGCGCACCCCAGAGCCCAAGGCCCTGCCCGTCCCCCACTTCCTTCAGGGAGCCGTGCCCAAGGGGGACCCCAAGCACTCTTTGCATCTTAACTCGTCGATCCCTTGCATGATCCCCTTCGTGCCTGTGGCGTACGATACGAGCTCCAAGGCTGGAATGACGGGCTCGGAGCCGCGGAAGGCGAGTCTGGAGGCTACGGCGGCATCCGCGGCGGCGCCCGCAGCGCCCGCGTTCAGCTGCAGCGATCTGCTCAACTGCGCGCTGAGTCTCAAGGGCGACCTGGCCCGGGACGCGCTGCCGCTGCAGCAGTACAAGCTGGTAAGGCCCCGTGTGGTCAACCATTCTTCCTTCCACGCCATGGGAGCCCTGTGCTACCTGAATCGAGGTGACGGCCCCTGCCACCCGGCAGCCGGCGTTAACATCCACCCGGTGGCCTCCTACTTCCTCAGTTCCCCTTTGCATCCTCAGCCAAAAACGTATTTAGCTGAAAGAAATAAACTGGTGGTCCCGGCGGTGGAGAAGTACCCCTCGGGAGTAGCTTTCAAAGACTTGTCCCAGGCTCAACTGCAGCATTATATGAAAGAAAGCGCCCAGCTTCTGTCGGAAAAAATCGCGTTCAAAACCTCTGACTTCAGCCGAGGCTCTCCTAATACCAAGCCCAAAGTTTTCACTTGCGAAGTGTGTGGAAAGGCAAGTACTATGCAGGAGGGAGGTCTTCCTTCCTTCCTTCCTTCCTTCCTTCCTTCCTTCCTTCCTTCCTTCCTTCCTTCCTTCTTCCTTTCCTCCTTCTTTCCTTCCCTCCTTCCTTCCTTTCAAATTTCATTTTATTTTTGTAATTATTTGTATACATTTTCTATAAGGTTATTTCCTCCCTCCCCCTGCTCTGCCGCGCTTAATTTCAAAGTACTTGTTGGGCTAACCTGTTCTCCATGTTGTTTAACTTTAAGGTGTTTAACGCACACTATAACTTAACCCGTCACATGCCAGTGCACACAGGAGCCAGACCCTTCGTTTGCAAAGTGTGTGGAAAGGGCTTCCGGCAAGCCAGCACCCTGTGCAGGCACAAGATCATTCATACCCAGGTGCGGAACGGTTGGTAGAAAAATAGCCGCTAAACCCTGGCTGTTTAGCATAAGGTTTAAAATGTGCTAGCTGGACAGGAGGAAATGCCATGTTTTTGCCTTTGTTCTGCTTAAAAACACGGGAGACAGCATTACTGTGTTTTTGAGTTTGCAGGACTCCACAAAATACCTTAACTTCTCTGCTTTTCTTCCCTTCCCCTTAGGAAAAACCTCACAAATGTAACCAGTGTGGCAAAGCATTTAATAGAAGTTCCACTTTAAACACGCATACCCGAATACACGCAGGCTACAAACCGTTTGTGTGTGAATTCTGTGGCAAAGGATTTCATCAAAAAGGTATAGAACGCAGGAGGCGTTGCCTTTCACCAGTAGTCTTACTGAAAGTTCCAATCTTTTCCGGGTATTTTGGAAAAATGATTTTTAAAGTGCACCTAGTTACTGGTGCATCTGTTGCCATTCCAACCTCCTGCCCTTGCATCTGATCAGTAATAGAGAAAGACATGGTTTATACACTGAGGGGTATTTCCGAGCGGCTTGTTCTCGTTTTATATAACTGGGTTAATATGTTTTAAAATGTGGAGGGGATGGCCTCATTGCTGATATTTACAAGTAAACGTGGGGAGAGAAGTGCCGGTGCCCAGCGCAGCCCGCACCTGCTGTCCGAGCTGTGGCAGCTCTTCCTCTCGCTTTGCAATAGTCCACTCCTCTCTTCTCAAGCTCTCAACTTAGACCCACGTCCCTGTCATCTGTCTGTTTCAGGGAATTACAAAAACCACAAGTTGACCCACAGCGGGGAGAAGCAGTTCAAGTGCAGTATCTGCAACAAGGCTTTCCACCAGGTTTACAACCTCACCTTCCACATGCACACTCACAACGACAAGAAGCCGTTCACGTGCCCCACGTGTGGCAAAGGCTTCTGCAGGAACTTTGACCTCAAGAAGCACGTCCGCAAGCTACACGACAGCAGCCTGGGGCTGGCCCGCACGTCCGCTGGGGAGCCCGGCACGGACCCGTCGCCCCCTCTACAGCAGATGCCGCCTGCCACCCTGCCGCCGCTGCCGCCGCCGCTGCCGCCCCCTGGTCCCCTGCAGCCCGGGCTCCACCCGGCCCACCAGTGATCAAGGCCAAAGTCCCTTCCCAGCCTCATTCGGGCCCCACTACCGAGGCAGCGGGGGAATAGAGCTGGTTCTGCAGACCCAAGCTCGTCTGCAGACCCCAGGGCGTGTTGGGCCCCACGTTAGCGCCTACCAGAAGCCTCTGCATTTCCCCCGCCTTTAGCCTCTTGCATGCACCTGCTAAATGGTTCTGTGTATTATATCCTATATACGCACTAACGATTATGAGAAAATTGGGGGTTTTGTTTTCTGATTTTTTTTTAAACAAAATTCTGCTGTATTTATTGAGATCTGTATTATCCTACCCGGGAATGCTGCACCATTTTAATTTTATTATTGTATATATTTCCATTGTGTTATTCTGCGGTCTCAAGATGCCTGCCGATTGTTTATCATTTCCTCTTTCCCTGAGGTAACAAGACACTGTGTGTATGTTATATATACACGCATAGATGTGTGTGCCTGTAAAGGCACATTTCACAGTCGTGAGCGCGCGCACACACACACACACACACACTAGAAAAAGGTGGTTCATTATGGATGAATTTGAATTTTGGTTTTGATTCTTGCACGTGAAAATTGATTCATTGACTGTTGGAAATAAATACTTGGAACATGCTTATTTAATCAACAAATGTAAGGGCTCCGTTCATATTATTCAGCTAGAGATCACTAGTCTGACCCCCTCATCCTTCCACATTCTTTGAAAGTTCAACCCTGGGTTAGTACCTCCTAATGTTTGTTCTGAGAAATTCACCAAGAACAAAATAATATAGTCTCTACACAGTTACAACTTCGGCCCAAAGCAATGAAATTTGACAAAGTTCAGAGGCAGAAGATGTGAAGTTTTCTAACAAACGTCTTTGTCCTGGGCCATCTGATCTGTTTGAAGTGCTGGTTAAATGGAAACAACGTATCTAGGAAATGTGTGTAATCTACATCCCAAAGGAGCATCAGGACACTACCATACAGAAAGGTATCTATTGTTTGCATCCTGAATGCACACAGGCACTTGTACACAGCTGGCAAAAAGATCCTCCGTGTTTTTATGTGTATATATGTTTATAGACGAATATACTTCCAATCAAGGAGGGAACATGGATGAAAACCAAACTGTGTCGGGTGCCAGGTCCTTGAAATGCTTCAAGTGTTAATCAGCAGCTCCACTGTGAGCTCGGGCTCTGGTGTTTTCTAACTGCAAGTCTCTCCTGTTTTCTTGCCAAAACAGTGAAACAACTGCTAAAGACTTTAATTAAGAGGGGTAATTAGTTCAGATTTATCAAAGCCGGGTTGTTATACTATTAGCTGCTCAGTAGAAGCTGCCAGACAAACTCGCAGAGCAGCACAGCCACCCCACCGCAGCGGGACCACATCCGGGGAGAGATGCAGGGGACAGCGGGCCGCAGGGGTCCCCGCCTCGCCACCGCGGTCCCGGCACCCCTGCCCGCCCGCAGGGTGCGTCTCGGCCCCTCCCCTCGGCCTGGCGCTGTCTGCAGTCCTGGCGGTGGCGAACAACCCACCGCAGATCCACACCGCGGGCACAGGCTCCAGAGAAGCCTAGATTCTCTTCCCGCGCCTGGGGCAGCGCTGCCTCACTAGCTCTTGGAGCGCCCCGATGGTTGCATGAGAGAGGCGCGGGGAACGAGTTTAAAAACGTGCTGTGCCGCCTCACTTTTGCACGTCTTTGTGGCGCTCCTGGCAAAGTGGCGCCTTCAGCCAGAGGCGGGACGAAGAACGAACCTGGGCCGGGGGCACCGCGGGGGCAAGGCGGCGATTTCCTTGGCAACCAGAATCTGCATTTCAAGGCCGGGAAGGATTGACGCGGGCGCGGTGAGCCCTCGACCCGAGGGGCTCCTCTGCGGCCCAAAGGGCAGGGAGACGACAGCCCCGGAGAGGACCGCGGGCGAGCAGGTGAGCGGGCCCCGCTGGACACCCTCACCCAGTCCACTCGGGGCCCCTTTCGGGTTCGGGGAGCCCCAGACGCGTGGCGCGGAGTTGCACCCGAGGGTTCCGAGAACGGGGAATTACTGATTCCACGTGCAGACATGGGGTCCAGCCTCCCCTCTGCTCTTACCCAAAGACGCACGCCCTTCGCCATCCCACCGCCCTCGCGCACTGGGAGTTTTTTAAGTCCCGGCCCAGCAATCCTTAGATGGAATCCCCACGTTTTTCTTTTCCTGGAATCCCCACGTTTTTCTTTTCCTGGCCTCCCCACACCCCATCTTATCCTTTGCTGCGCCCAGATCCATGTTGGGGTTGCCTCAGAAAGAGATGGAGAGGTTTGGAATCCCGTAGAGTTGGGTGGTTTCTGAATCTACGCGGCAGGTGGAATTGTGGTCGCTCCCTAAATGTAGAGGCCGATTGAAAAATCTTGTCCCAGGCTCTAGCTGCAATCGTTTTCACAGTTGCCCACGCCATAGAGGGAGTTTCAGGAAGTGTCTCATAGTTTAGAAGTAACTACCTTTTGGAGGTGGTTTCGGCGCATCTTGAAAGCATTTGTTCTCTTTGAGTAAACATAATGAGGTCAGGGGTCATTTTAAAGGGCAGAAAATGGCCTTTGCTTCGTGAACTTATTCTCAGTAAGTATTTGAACTTATTCTCAAAACCCCGGGAAGTAGTTCTTTCAACGTGACACGATTTTACTGGTGAAAAACAAGTTGAACAATGTTGAGGAAAATTACTAAACCATAAAATACTTGCAGCGAGAAAGTACTTCTATGTGGTAGTATCCCCACCCTCTAACCCATGCCAGTGTGCTTTGACTTATATTAAAAATAGACATCTCTGGAAGGAAAAATTAGGTTGGGGGGTGGGAGAATGAGAGAGAGAGAGAGAGAATGTGTGTGTGTGTGTGTGTGTGTGTGTGGAGTGGGGGGGGGGTCTGTTACTGTAATCTGGAATGACTGTATAGGTCTAATTTGGGGAGGTACAATGGTTCCAGAGAAGGCAGGCAAAAGGAAACGTTGTCTATCTGCTCACAGGTTTGAGTAGCCTGAAGCGGTGGTGATGAAGTAGGCGAAGCCAGAAGGAAATTCTCTAAAATAAGCACTCAAGAGGACTACTTGTCTGGAGGCGAATTATGGATGAACTTTGATTTATGACACAGCTGGTAGAGCTTACTAAACATCAAGGACAATCTCCTTAAAGATAGGATGAGTTTAGAGATTAAGTGGGAGGGGCAGGTAAAAATTGATGAAGAGGGATACTTAGCTAATAGTTGATGGAAGACTTTACAATTCTACCCCCTCTGACAAATATTAAAAGGTGTTTTTCCCCTAACTGTTCAACCTGTGTATGTCTGTATGTGCTTACATAAATGTTTATGTTCATTCATGAAACGCGTACCATAAAAGTATGAATCGCAAATTGGCTTATCCCAGTCCACCTTCTTTTTACCAGCAAACTCAGTTGTTTGGTCAGTTTTGGAAATCAGAATATAGTACAAAACGAATAAAGTAGTTAATTCCTACCAGTTTTAACACAGAATGCAAATCCTGATTTCCAAAAATATCTTCCCAAAGGATATAATTTGTTCAGACTTTCAAAATTTTAGTTGGAGAACGAGTTATTGTGCAAGATTAGAACTAAAGTGTCCATTTTTCACTAGTAAACAAAAGCATTATTTAGGGGCCTCATCAAAGAAGTTACTTGTTAGTGAAGTTTGAAGGTTTATGAATTTTGTGTAGAACTTTGATCCTTTACAAATGTGAAAGAAATGAATCAAAAAATGCAATGGAGTCATGATTCCCAGAATCTGTGCACCCTGTTTGATAGATGCTTCTTTTATTAGTAGTAGTTAGCAATGTCAGAAATCATAATACAACTCAAAGCATTGACTGAATTATAACTATAATGGGTATGTTTTGTCTTTGTAAAATACTCATCCTAAAATAGACAATATAAAATATAAATTACTTCAAATTCAAAATCGGTGAAGAAACAAAAATATTTTCGTCATCACTTGTAAACCCCTGTAATGGGTAGATTTTTGTTATACTTTGTTTATGGTTTTAAGAGATCATAACTTACTCTGTTACCAAACTGTATATTTAAATTTTTTTAATGTTTATTTATTTTTGAGAGAGAGAGAGCGTGAGCAGGGAAGGGACAGAGAGAGAGGGAGACACAGAATCCGAAGCAAGCTCCATGCTCAGAGCTGTCAGCACAGAGCCCCACGCGGGGCTCGAACTCACAGACCAGAGATCATGACCTGAGCTGAAGTGGACGCTCAAGCAACTGAGCCACCCAGGCGCCCCTAAACAGCGCATGTTTAAAAGCATGAAAATTAAAGACAAGACTGAACTTCAATGAGTAAGAATATGAAGTTGTTGACTGGTCCTGAAAAAAAAAATTTGAACCAGATAAAACATTGCCTTTTTGCTATGTTTTTGCCAAACCCCAGATTACTTTCACACAAGAAATTACATACTTCTACTAGGTTAATTAAAAACCAAAAAACCATATTTGTAAGGAGAACATACTTTATTATGAATTTCATTGTTTCTAGAAATCAAAGGATATGTTCATTCCAGCTCCAGGGCATACCAACTAAAAACAAATATTGTAAAGATACATTAACACACTGGTCATTTGTGTACTCTTAGTGTTGAAGCAATTGCCAGTTCAAGCCAGAGTAGGGTCCCTCGCTCCAGGCAATAGAGAAGAGGAGGAGGCCTGGTGTTTAAATGACCTTGGTAGGAAAACCTGCCTCTGTTATATTTTTCTGCTTCTATTGTGATATGTTGCTCACAATGAACTTTAAGCAAAAGTCAGAATCCATCATGCACTTGAATGGGCACAAAGTTATTCCAAAAACCCATGTACATTTTCTGTTCAAGTTTGAGGTGACGTTGGTATCAGATGAAATCATACTGCTATTGGTCTTATGGAGATTAAGTTACTAAATAAAGATGAAATAAAATTCTGTCAATACAAGTCTCCAGGGCTAATATTTTGCTGTCAAACAAATGTTGCTCAAGGGTACAAAGGTGAGAGTGGGGAGAGAAAGCATCATGTATCAGTTCCTAACTGGAGCTAGAAATCTATACAAAGTGAAGAACAGATCTCCAGTTTGATTTAACTGTGTCCTTCTTGATAACCATAATATAGACTTTTTGTGTGTAAAAAATCTAAAAGTTCATACCTTTCTGATACAGAGCCCTCTGATGACAGTAACAAATATGGTGATGTCTTTTGATAACCCACCACAGAAATGTAATTTTTCAGTTAAATGTAAACCAAATCTGGAGGATAGGTGCGACATTCCACAACATTTTTTTTTACGCAAATCTCTGGATGAGAGCTGTATCTTTAAAATTTCAGCCACAGACTTTGGAACAAACCTCTACAGGACAAAGAACCTAGTTTCTTCAACAAATAATAGTGAGGGAGGGACTCCTGGGGGGCTCAGTCAGTTAAGCGGCTGACTTCAACTCAAGTCATAATCCTGTGGTGGTGGTTCCTGGGTTTGAGCCCCACTTGGGGCTCTGTGCTGACAGCTCTGAGCCTGGAGCCTGCTTCAGATTCTGTGTCTCCTTCTCTCTCTGCCCCTCTCCCACGCGGGCTCTGTTCTCTCTCTCTCTCAAAAATAGACATTAAAAAATTTAAAAAAATAATAAGAGGAAGAGGAGAAACAGGAGGAAGGAGGGGGCCAGGTCAGCGATAACAAGAAAACCTATCAGTTAAAAGAGATTGGAAAAGCAAAATAAACATTTGTTATGTATGGCTCTCATTTAAATCCCAACTGCATCAAATGAACCTTACAAATAAAAGTCAGTATGACACCTTAAACTACTGGAAATTTCAATGCTGACTGGGTGTTTAATGAAATTAAGGAATTATGTTGACTCCTTAAGATGTGGAAAAAATTATTTTGGTTTTGTTTAAAAAATAGTGTTTTTAGAGCTATGCATTCAACTCTCTAAGGGTGAAGTGATAATATGTCCAGGACATGCTTAAAAATAATACAGAAGAAGGGTAGTGGATTTAGGTGCAGATCAACAAGATCGGCCATGAATTTATAATTGTTGAAGCTGGGCGATGGTAAACAAGATTATAATATATATCTTGAAAACTTTTGATTAAATTTGCAATTTCACATAAACAGTGTTTAAGTATCTTTCATATTAAGTTGCATCGTGTCACAAAACAGTTTCCCAATGAAGACTCAGAATCCTGTCACCTTAAAAACATTAATTGTATTTTTTACATTGTTCATTTTAGCCTGATTCCAGGACTACTACCATTACTATACACAGCTTTAAATGTTTTGTAGAAATGTTTAAAAGTTAAGGTAAAATAAGATATGTAGAAGGATTTGAAGCGGGGAGATGGACTTTAAGACACATAAAAATTCTAGTGATTGTCAGTTTATGATGTAAAGGAAGAGAACCAGTGAATCTGTTACTTTCCTGAGGAGACAGAGTTGAGAACAGATGACAATAGAAAACTTCCATTGGTTAGGCGATTTCAGGTAGTGAGGAAGAAAGGCAATACATAAAAGGGAAACCACCTCAGCATTGTATAGGCACTCCGGGTTCTAAGAAAAGCAGAACTAAAACTCAGTATTCATTCACCATTTCATCAATTCATTCAAAGTACAAGGGGCATCAGCCTAGCTGCTGGTTATGCAATAGGATATAAGACGATTATTATGTTATCTTCCTGGAATTTATATTCTAGCAATGGAAATAGAAGTCAGCAGTGAGTTTATGTTATTTTAAGTGTGAACAGAGTGCTTATGTATTCAGACACAAGAGTCATCTTTGGGGTAGCCTGAAGTCCAGCTATTTTTCTTCATTTGCTTCATGCCAGGGCTATGGTTTCAAAGGTGGGGGGGGAGTTTTCTCCCTAAGGGCATTTGGCAATGTCTGGAGACATCGCAGTTTTCATAACTGTGAAGGGAGTACAATGGGCATCTACTGAGTAGAAGCCAGGGGTGCTACTAAATAGCCTAAAAATGCATAGGACAGTTCCCTACAACAAAGAAGTACCTGGTCCAAGATGTTGATAGTGCCAAAATTGAGAAACTGACTTAGAGGCTCTAATTCCTCAGATAGGTTCTGATGGGGTCAGTTCGGTTTTTTCATTTGACCTGTTCATTTGGGTACTGATTCATGGTCCACATGAATACCTTGTGGCCCAGAGTATCCATTTTTCTCCCACAGTGTCCAATATGCTAGTGGGCTCATTCAGTGAAAATTTTATTTCAGATATTATATTTTCAGTTCTAGAATATCCATTTATTCTTCTTTTATAGTATCCTTTTCTTTTTTAAAAGTTTATTTATTTACTTATTTTGAGAGAGAAGGAGACAATGAGTGGGGGAGGGGCAGAGAGAGAGGGGGGCAGACAGAGGATCCAAAGCAGGTTCTGCACTGACAGCAGAGAACCCAAGGTGGGGTTCAAACTCATGAACTGTGAGATCATGACCTGAACCTAAATTGAACACTTAACTGACTGAACCACACAGGTGCCCCTTATAGTATCCTTTTCCTTTTGACTGAGATTCCCCATCTATTTGCTCATTATATCTGATAATTTCCCTTGAATTATTGAAGACTTTTATAATAGTTGTTTCAAAGTCCTTGCCTGCTAATGCCAACATCTCTGTCATCTTGGGATATGTTTCTATTGCTTATTCTCCAGATCATGTCACATTTTTTTTGCTTCTTTCTATGTCTATTAATTTTTTTATTCTATGCTAGATATGTAATATGAGATACTGTATTATTGTTTTCATATCCTTTAAATAGTGATAAGTATCTTTTAAAGCAGGCAGTTAATTTGCTGGTGAATCACTGTGATCCTGTTGGAGATTGGATTTAGGTTGTGTTAGCACAGTCTGTAGTGGCATAGTTAAGATATAGCTTTTCTGGGGTCTCTGCTGAATGATTTGTATTCGGCAAGTCTTTCCACCCTTGCTGGTCAGAATTCCAATATCTCCCAGCATTGGCAAACTCTAAAATATCTGTTTAGCTCAGAGTCCCCAGTTATTCTCTGCCAGGCTTCATATAATTTCTCCCTATGCATATAGAGTTTAATATTCTACCAAAGACTCATGGGGACCCCACTCATACTTCTGGACCCCCCCCCCCATACAATTCATTCCTGTCCCGTAAGCTATCCTACAATTTGCAGCCACTTCAGCAATCCCACAGTCTGGATTTCTCCATCCAGCGAGATGGTTCCTTTCTGTTTGGACTCACTTCTTTGTACCTTGCTTTGTAAAGTTTAAGAGACTACATCGTTAAAAGTAGAAAATGGAATACCACGTGATTTGGGTGGTTGGATGTTTTTAGCTTTGAGGAAATGTAGTCTTTCATTTATATGATCATTTATATAAAAATGTTAGAAAATTAATATAAGTGGATCAGAAGTCAGGACTATCCTTACTCTCAGACAAATTGGCAGAAAATATTGCATAATCCTTGGTGCATTGTGGCACATATTTTTTTTTTCAACGTTTATTTATTTTTGGGACAGAGAGAGACAGAGCATGAACGGGGGAGGGGCAGAGAGAGAGGGAGACACAGAATCAGAAACAGGCTCCAGGCTCTGAGCCATCAGCCCAGAGCCCGACGCGGGGCTCGAACTCCCGGACCAGAGATCGTGACCTGGCTGAAGTCGGACGCTTAACCGACTACGCCACCCAGGCGCCCCAATTGTGGCACATATTTATACAGTATACATGCATATTTATTGCTGTTCAATTAAGCACAGACATTTTATAGAGTGAGCTTAAAATATGAGAAACCATATATATAATTAGAAATAACTAAAAATAATTAAAAGTATGAAAAGTACAGTGGAAAAGAACTGAGCACCTCTCAAAGAAGATTTAATGAAGTCTTGGAGTGAGAGAGGTAGATATTTGAAAAGGTTTTCCTAAGGAAGTGATTTCAATGGGAGCATTTTTACCACCATCTGGATCCTTCTTTGTCTATAAGGCAGTCTTTTTTGGCAAGAGACTAATATTAGAGAATAAAAGAAAATAAAAATTCTAGAAAAAAAAAGGTTACCGTTCTACTTTGAGCCTCAGAGTTGACTTTTATGGTGAGATAAGTCTTATCTATGATGAGACAAGTCTTAAAATCTAGGCTTTTTAAAGAGACAAATGATTTTTCTTAGTTTCAAAACCCATACTTAGTCCTTCTAGATATCTTCCGGGCAGTTTTAAGTATTAGCCTCAAACTAATTAGTATCTTTTATATAAAAGATAAAGAATATAATTGTTTGTATAACACCTGTTTGGCTTGTGCCTAAGGTAAGGTGATCTTGGAGAATGACACTTGAATTATGAAACTGAATCAGGGGCTGGTTCTAATTACAGCTGCCGTCCGTCTATGGTCTCTCTTCTGGAGTGCGTGAACATGCGCCCTGGGCAGGCATACTGTTGTCCATCTGCTGAATGCTCCTTTCCTCTGTAATGAGGAGTAAAGACTGCCTGAAGCCACTTGTTTTCACTTGGAAAGGACAGCAATACACTTTGTCTTACCTCTGAGTTATGTGATTTCTCATGCTTTCTGCACAACCTGAACTGCTAGAAACTTGAGTCTTGCTGTTCCTCAGGAAGTCATGTCGATCCGCTGTACTGATTATATCATGCTGACTGGCTTTGTTTAGCAGGGAATTGCAAGTCTATTAGAGGCCTTGGTAAGGCACAAGTGTGTCAGAAGTTTAGAGATAAACCAAATGAAAATTCAGGAGAGTGTCGTTTTAGCGATGTTTGAGGGGTCTGGAGGTCTGGGGTGTGTTGAGATAGCACCTCCAAAGTGAAAATATTGCTGCATCTCATCTCACACTGCTTATCTTTAAGATAAGTGTCACAACACATGGTGGTTTTGATTATGCTGTAACAAACACGGCTGACCTTGCTCCTGGGACTGACTGACTGAGGGGCCTGAAAGGCTAAAAGTTTTGAGTGGGGTCAAGAGCAAAATAAGTCTTCAGAAATGGTACGGCTACAGTTCAAAGAGCTGTGCAACAAATTCAATAGTGTTGTAAATGTCAGTGGCAGATCAGAATGCTGAATGAATACTCTTTCAAAACTCAGTAGGAGAATGTCTGAGCATATCCTTGGGTTTTAAAGCAAAGAAGTATCTTCTTTTTTCAAATACTTAACGCTCTATTTCAGAAAAAACTTTTGACTTATACCGAGCCCTGGAGGAGATTTGGTGCCTGACAATGGATGTCAAATAGCTTTAAAACCTAGTATTCCTAATGTGAAACTGGGTGTCTCTGGTCCACCATGTCACAGAGTTGAGTTTATGAAGCATGATTCCTTTACCAAGAGAAAGCGGTAGACTTGAAGTTGGGCCCCATTACATTCTAAAGGCATAAGTAAGTTGCAAGAGGAGATGCCTCAGGCTTTTGTGTCACTTCTGTTTTAACCCATATTTATGGTCTTCTGCGTGGTGTTCTTTATAATAATTGAGCGAAGAACATGAGCCTAGTTTAAAGATTGCTCCACATGATATGCTGACACCAGTCAGAAGTGAAACCTGGAACATTATAATCCCAAATAGAGGACAATTTCAAAGACAAGTAAGGGATACGCCCTTGGGAAAGAACTTTTGAGTAACATATCTGATTGCCCATTTGAAGGAGAGATGGCAAGAAGTATAGATATACATATGTTCTTAATCAGTAGCTAATTGTTCTCCCAGAAGGAACATGATTGGAAAATTTATGAAGACGAGATCTGGAAAAACAAATATGTGAATGGACCTTTCTGTATGGCCCAACATCAGGATATTTCTAGCTTACATGGTTGCGACAATCAACACCCGTGATGAAATGTAATTTTATCAGGTGGACAAGATTACCTGTTCTCTTTCCCCAGTCATCCCATACTCGCCCATTGGGTTCATAAACAAGGTGGCCTTGGTGACAAGGGTGAAAATTATGTGTGGGCTCAATGGACTTCCCTGTCACTAAGATTGATGTGGCTTTCATGGGTGAATGACATCCTTACTAATAGTAAGATCTAATGCAGAGCCTTTGGTATGGTATTACGGGATCAGCTGACTACCTGATGGTACACTGATCACATTGGACTCCTTCCTCACGGAGGATAGCATGTTGTCTTTGTTGGAGTACACATTTATCATGTATATATATTTGTCTTTTTTTTACACAGGTGTTTTTTTGGTTTTGTTTTTTGGGGGTTTTTTTTTGGCCAGAACTTCCATCCGTGGATTCTCTAAATTCCTCATTTACCTTCATGCCACATGAAGTTTTCAGAGCAAGAAATATTATAGCAAGAAAATTCACTCACTGTGAATATGCAGTGAGTTTACAGAAAGTATTTGCAATGAGTAAAATGGCTAAAACATTCAACACACGTAATTGACTAATAGTATCCAGCATATATAAAGAAATTTGTACATTAAAAAGAAATGACAAAACAAAACTAATAGAGAAACAGGCAAAAAACTGACAAAGAATTACAAAGGAGGAAACCAAAAATGTTCATATACATGTGAAAAGATGCCTCATCCTCTTAGTGATCATCATAATGCAAATTATCACCCCAGTGAGATCCATTTTCATACTTAACCAATTAGACCAAGTTTTTACAATACCAAGAGTGGTGAACACCTAGAGCATCCACAACAACTATATGCCCTCTGCCCTCGATAGGAAAGGAACTCATAATGGTTTTAGAAATCGTTTTAGAAAACGTGGGCATTATCAAGCAAATTTGTCTATACACTTTCCCTGTCACCTAGAAACTCCTCCATTAGCTGTATAACTTAAAGAGCTTCTTGTACACGGGACATATAGGTACAAGGTAGAAGACCTCATATTTGCACCGTTATAATTATAAAAAATTGGGAACCACCCAAATGTCTATTAACAGGAAAAGAAATAAATAGCGGTATGCTTATACAATGGAGTAGTATACAGGAGTGAAAATAAATGGATTACTATTACATGCAAAAACATGGGACAAATCTCAGGAAGATAATTTGAGTAAATATGCAGGTTACTTAAGGATGTACTCTATGTGAATCCATTAAAAACATCTTAAAACCGTCTGTGGCAAAATTACCAATGAAACCCAGAAACGAAGAATAAAAAATTTAGAATAATGGTTACCCATGAGCAGGAAATAAGCGAATGAGATGGGATACACAGGAGGCATCAGTGATAATATTTATGGTCTTTTTGTTAAAACAAACTGTGTGTAGGGGTGCCTGGGTGTCTCAGTTGGCTGAGAGTTGGGCTCTGGACTTTGTCTCAGGTCATGATCTCAAGGTTTTTGGGTTCCAGCTGTGCATCCAGCTCTGGCCTGTCAGTACAGAGCCTGCTTGGGATTCTCTCTCTCCTTCTCTGCGTCTCGCTCTCTTTCTCTATCTCCTTCTCCCTTTCAAGAATAAATTAATTAATTAAAAAAACTTCAAAATAGATTGTGTGTATACAGATGTTTGTTATGATGATTCCTAACATATTTTATAGCTATTATTTTCTGATTAACACTTAATAAAAAAAAGTTTAGAAAAAATACTATATTTTGGAACCTCTAGTATACAACTAAACCACTAAACCAGAAGAAAATACAAGTCCTTAAATACCAAATGTGGGTAGAATTGTCTTTAAGATAGTTTTTCTGTTTGTTTGTTTTGTTTTGTTTTCTAACATTTATTTCTTTTGAGAGACAGAATGTGTGCCTGGGGGCTTGAGTAGGGGAGAGCCAGAGAGCTAGAGGGAGAGACAGAATCTCAGGCAAGCTCTGCATTGTCAGTGTGGAGCCTGATATGGGGCTCGAACCCACGAGTGAGATCATGATCTGAGCCAAAATCAAGAGTCTGACACTTAACTGAGCTGCCCAGGCACCCTAGGATAGTTTTTTTTTTTTTTAGCTTTATTTATTTAAATAATCTCTACACCCATGTGGGGCTCAAACCCATGACCCAGAGATCAAGAGTCACATGCTCTTTTGACTGAGCCAGCCAGGCCCCCCTTCAATATAGTTTTAACCAACTAAATAAAACCAAACCAAGGTTTTATAGCAGTGTAGCAGTATGCTATCATTGTGTGAGAGAGAGAAAAATGTCTTCTGCTTGTACGAGAACGTAACATTCCTAGGAGGATATGCAAGAAACTGGTAACTTTGGTTACCCAATCTGAGAACTGGTAGCTGGAAGGGTGGGAAAGTTGAGGGTCTGAGGCAAGGGGTGGTCGGGGGAGGGAAGATTCTACCTATAATAACCCTCCCCCTCACCCGCAGTTTTGCTATAGGCAGTTTTGTCAAAGGCAGTGCGGAAGCGGATGATCCTCCTGACGAATCTGCAGAAGGTCAATAGTAGCCTAACCTTACGTCAAGATGCTACGTGATTCACGTCCCTTCATCTTATCACGTACCGTGTCTCATCATCACAAGAAGGGTGAGTACAGCCCAATAAGATGCTTAGGGAGAGAGAGAGAGAGAGAGAGAGAGAGAGAGACAACATTCACACAACTTTCATTATAGTCTCTTGTTAAAATTGTTTTATTTTACTTAGTTGTTGTTAAACACTTTGCCTAATTTATGAATTAAATGTTATCATAGGTGTGTATATATAGGAAAAAACATAGTATATATCGTGTTTAATACCATCTGCAGTTTTGGGCATCCACTGGAGGGTCTTGAATCCTATCCCCTGAGGATAAGAGGGGGGGACTACGGTATATCCTTTTACTACATACTCTTTTGAATTGTGAATCAGTATATATGTGTGGCAGACACTGTTACTAGCCTATCTCCTAATCATTTTCCTTTCTTCGCGCTGGAAGAGACCTGATTTGGTTCAGGTGTTCACATTTTGACTTGTAATTCAGGTAAATTTTGCTTAATTTGTGCCTATCGTTGTGTTTTTTACCCTTGTCGGGGGGCTGTTGAAAATGAGCAGTGGGGTATTGGTAAGTATTTAACAACTGGCTCTCAAAAAAAGTCCTGATTTGTAGCAATCAACAATATCTCTGGTGTAAATACTCCCACTGTGACTGATTCAAATCACCGGGCTCATAAAATTCCCGAAAATTTAACAATTGACTCTCGCAAGCCAATATGAGCTAGTTACAACACGCCCCTGAGAGTGAACATCTGATTGCTTCTGCCAATGAGAAACGAGGGAAATTATTCTGCAAATTATTTGGGGGAAAACTTTTATTATTCATAAAAAAAGATTCAGAAGAACAAAACAATCCTTTTTCTTCTGGCTGGTTTTTCCTAGCTTTTTATTATAAAAAATTCTTTAGCAAAGATGAAAGATTTTTATAGTAAAGGTATATATTTATCACCTGGATTCTACTATTAATGTATTACTATGTTTGATTTATCCCATATCTAGCCATCTATAATTCCATTGATCCATCTTGTTTCTTAATGCACTTCAGAGCAAATTACAGATGTCAATACTCTTCTCACTAGATACTTCATCATGTACAATATTAAGTAGAGTTCACTATATGTTTACAATTTTTTTCTTTTGAAGTAAAATTTGCAAATGAAATGTAAAAATCTTAAGTGATAAATGCATACACTGTGTAACCCAAATCGCCCCCAACATACAGAACGTTGTTCTTACTCTAGAAAGTTTCCTTATTCTCCTTCTAAGTCAATCCTTACCTCTTGCCCCAAGAAGCACCTATTCTGGTTTTTTTTTTCTATCATAGATTAATGTTGCCTATTCTACAATTTTATATAAATAGAATCATACAATATGTACTCTTTTGTGTAAAACTCTTTTCAGTCAGCATTGATTGGGCTTTTGAGATTTATCCACATTGTTGCATGTATCAGTGATTTCTTCCTTTTTAAATTAAGTAGTAATATTGCATTGTATGAATATACCACCGTTTGTGCATTCTTCTACTAGTGGACATCTGGGATTTTTCCAATTTTTGACTATTCTGAGTAAAGTTGCTATAAACCTTTTATACAGTCTTTTCAGAAGCCTATTTTTATTTCTCTTGAGTAACCACCTAGAAGTGGGATTGTTGGGTCAAAGGGAAAGTGTTTTAATTTTATAAGAAAGCTTTCCAATGTGATTGTAAAATTTCACACTCAACAAAAAATATATCCAAGTTCCAGGTACTCCACATTTAGCATTGTGGTGGTCGTATAGTGGTATCTCATTTCCTTGATGACCAATGATGTTGAGCACTTTTTCATGTGCCTATTAGCTATTCATTCTTTTAAATGAAATATTTATTAAAATGTTTTATCTGTTTGTTTAATTGGGTTGCTCACCTTTAGATCATTAAGTTGTAGGAGTTATTTATTTATCCTACATACCAGTCTTTTATCAGAAATACATTTCGCAAATGTTTCTCTACAGCTGCAAGTCTATAGCCTCCATATCCACTTTCTTAATGACTTTTGATAAGCAGTTTTTAATTTTGATGAAATTTATCAGTCTATTTTCTTTTATTCATCCTCTCTAAGAAATGTATTCTTACCTCAAAGTCACAAATGTTTTCTTCTGTTTTTCTTTAAAAGTATTATGGTTTTAGCTTTTATGTTGAGGTCTAGAATCCATCTTGATTTAATTTTAGAGTAGATATGGAGCAGGGGTTGAGGATCATTTCTTTTCCGTATGCATATTTAGTTTTCCCAGAACTATTTGTCAAAACCTTTCTTTTTCCCATTGGATTTCTTTGGTGCCTTTGTTGAGAATAAGATAACCATATAATTGACAGTCTATAGCTGGAATTAGCATGCTATTCCATTGATTTAAAAAATTACCTTTATTCTAATAGTATATTATCTTGATTATTGTAGCTTTATAGTAAGTATTTATTATTATTTTTTAAGTTTATTTTTATTTATTTTGAGACAGAGCTAGAGAGCAAGTTGGGGAAGGGCAGAGAGGGAAGGAGCCAGAATCCCAAACAGGCTCTGTGCCATTAGCGCGGAGGCCACACGGGGATCAAACTCATGCACTGTGAATTGACATATTAAAAATGCCAAGTTTTCCCCGATCCATGAATATGGTTTATCTCTTTATTTATAAATTATCTAGTTTCTCTGGGAAATGTTTTATAGTTTGCAGTGTAGAGGTTTTACATATTTTGTTGAATTTATGCCTAAATATTTCATGCTTTTTTTGGTCCTATTATAGATTTAATTATTTCTAAATTTACTTTTTTAATTGTTTCCTTGTAGTTTATAAAAACACAGTAGAGTTTTGTACATTCACCTCATATCCTGTGACCTTGCTAAATTTATTAACTTGTGTAGTTGTTTAGTAGATTCCATTGAGTTTTCTGAGTAATATCTGAGTAGTATCATAATCTGCCAATAAAAACAGTTCTCTCTTTCCTATCCTTTTGCCTTTTATTTCTTTTTACTTGCCTTATTGAAATGGCCAGTGTCTTCTGGATATTTTAGTGTTTTTATCTGTTGCCTAGAACTTTAGCAGCCATCTTGTAATATGAAGGAAGATAACTTGAAAATAACATGCTGGAGATGGCAGAGCATAAATCTGCAGGGAACCTGCACCTTAATGACTTCATCAAGCTACTGAATTAATTACCTATTTCAAATTTACTTCCAGACTTTTGGTGAGGGGAGGTAGAAATCATTTTTGGAGGCAGATTTAACATAAAGCTTAAAAATCAAGGTGTTTCTTGTGCCCAGGGGTTTCTGAGACCTGGAGAGTGGCCTAGCAGTATTGAATTTATAACTGGACATTTTTTTTGCTTGAAGAGATCCTCAAAAATGGTTGAAGCCTCAGGTTTCGTAATGCTTGAATCTGCCTGAGATCTTCCATTGTTGAAGCCATTTTGAGTTGTGATCTCTGTTATTTGGAGCGAAAAGCATCCTAAAAAATAAAGAGGTAGTATGGCATTTGTGTCCTTTAGCATCTTCTGACAGAAAATAAATTCTGTTGTTTCTTTGTTTTTCCCTCCTTCGTCAGAGCATATCTCAAGGTTGGGATCGCTTGCCAGGTATCATCATCATAGTATTTACATTTGAATCAGAAAGTGGGGCCTCTCCCCTTAAGAAATAGTGACCCTGTGTACTAATTAGGATTTCTGAGGACAACCCACAAAACTGGATTTGTATATCTGAAAAAAAAAAGGAATTTATTGAATGGAAATTGTTTCACAGACACAGTTGCTTACAGTTTGGATCCCAAAGCTTTAAACAGAACTCAGAAACAGAAGGAGGGAATAGCCGTGATCCTGCCCAGGATGATGCCACAGACTCCCTTGCTACTGGATACTAGACAGCAGCACAGCCATGGAGCCTGGTGCTAATATCTCAGAACAAAGAATTCTGGCCAGAAATACTACACTGACCTTTCAGAGAATGGTGCTTGGATGTTCTCTGTAGTCATCCTCCTGAGCTTCCCCAGATTATAGTTTCAAGACTCATTACAGAGTCTTCAAAAATGAGCTACAGAACATCCTTTCTTTCTTCCCCCATGGCGACATTCTATGCAGGCTGGTAGTGTAGGTTGAAGAGTAGCATTTAAAGGAGGACCTCTGTAATGAAATACAATATTTTCTCCTACTTGGCTACCTGAAATGCCTTCAGATTTTTTTTTTTTTCTGAAAAAATTTCAGTAGGGGCACTAAAAATGATTTTCTTTGCTTCAGGAGGAATTTAAAATAGATTACTAGAACATATAAATACAATAAGAAAATAAAGTCTAAAGTTAACAGGTGAGAAAATGAAGACAGGAAAGATGAAATCAAGCCTGGACTGGATTTAGGACATGAAACTGTGTTGGCAGATCTTGTCAGTTTACTGGCACTGAGACACAAATTGTGTTTTACGCTTTCGAAAAGCAAACATGAAAAGGGAGAAATCATCAGTGGTGTGATTGACTGTACAAAGGTTTGCTGCAAAGAAATAAAACTGTACTAGGAGTGAGACGCAGCAGAAATCTTTACACCGGGTCTTCCTAGAGAAGACACTGACAGGATGGAACGAATTTCATCCTCAAAGATTTCCATACAGTAAACTTTGAAAAATTGTGTCCTACAGATTTGCTTAGCCTGGGCCACTGGTGAGCTATGAAAGTAAAACTTAACAAAAACAACCACCGACGGGCCTAGCAGTTTGGGTCAGGAATTCAGTTCTTCATTTTTTTCCCCTAACAATAGAGATTCTATGGGTATAGTTAGACTGTATTTCAGGTACTTTTTCATGAATGTTGGGTTTTCTCTAATGGAGATTTAAAATTTTGGGGGCATCACCAGTGAGTTAAGGTAATATAATCTGGGATATAAATTGCTGGGTAATCAATAAGCAATGTTTTAAAAATCAACAGAGATGGGAGATTGAATCAAAATCCCATTATGAAAATTGAGGAATCAGGTTAGGTTATGTGCCAGAATACATTGCTATACTACAGTGGTATACAGGAGGTCTGAGGGATACCTTTATATAGTATAGGGCCAAGATTCCTGGAAGATGTAATTTTGACTTTGCTCTTACCAACAATGAATCATTGAAATCTACGGGCTTTTTTGTTCGTTTGTTTTGTTTTGGTTTTGGTTTTGGTTTTTCTGTTGTAGGGCAGAGCTGCAATGAGTTTAGCCTGGAGAAATTTCAAAGCAGTTGTAACCAAATACCTCAACCATAAAAAACCACCACCACCACCACCACCACCACCACCACCACAACATCCCAAACCTCAGGTTATTCTATAATATATAACATTGTGTGATGTAACTTTGCTCATTGACGAACTTTTTCCAGGATAAACTGTAGCCAAGTAGGACAGTAAGTTGACCATACTGTTAGTTTGGGAGGCTGTACATCCTCACCTTGTAGCAAGTTGTTACTGGATAAGGGAGAGAAAACAAGTCTTTATTTTGCATACCTACCACCCAGCATGACCCTGAAGTTTGGAAATGAACTTAATGGGTTTGAGAGTCCTGTAACTTGTTTTAAAATAATTTCCTTTCCATAAATTTAAAACACGAAAAAAAGATCAGTAAAAGCCCACAGAAAATTTTTAAACAGTTTTATTGAAGTATAATTTATGTATCAGACAAAACACCCATTTAAAGTGTACAACCTAGGGTGCCTGGGTGGCTACGTGGGTTAAGCATCCACATCTTGATTTTGGCTCAGGTCATGATCTCATGATTCATGAGATCGAGCTTCACGTTGGGCTCCACGCTGACAGTGCACAGCTTGCTTGGGATTCTCTCCTCTTCTCTCTCTGCCTCTACCCCATTCGGGTGCTCTGTCTCTCAAAAACAAAAAACAAAAAACCCAACAACTTAAAAAAAAGTGTATAACCTAATTTTTAAAAGTAAGCCCACAGAGTTGTGCAATCATTACTAAAATATAACTTTAGAACACTTTTATCCTGATTTAGATATAGATATATAGATGTAGATATTCTGGAAGTCCCCAAAACAATTTTTTTGGGGTTATTCTTAACAAATTTCTTCACCAAGTCAAAGGCGGAATAATCATGCCTAAATCTTTTGCCACATCCTCTGTCATTTACTCCATAATTCCCACACTTTCTCTTAGCTTCTTCAATGTGAAGAGAAATGAGATGACATAGCAAAGCCCTTCCCACATCAGGGCTTCTGCTTATGCTGTTTGCTATTTGTTCTGATTTAACAGTCACTCTTCTCTGCAGGAAGTCACCTCCTCACATTCGACTTTTTGAATCTCAAGTTAAAATATCAATTCCTTGAGGAATGAAGTTTTTCCTGATTCACTAAGGCCACATCAGCAACTCCCTTATAAGTTTCATAGCTTCTTCTAATTTTTCCTAATAGCACTTATTGCAGAGTGAAGTGATACATTTCTGTGATTATTTGATTAATTTCTCTATTCCCCACTACACTATAAGCTTCTAATGGAAAGGTTAATGGATAGTGCTGACTTTAGTACCTATCACAGGGTACACAATAAAAACTGTGGAATTAATGAGCGAATGCATGTATTCTGTATTTTATATATATATATATATATATATATATATATATATATATAACATATGTATATATATATGATAACTGAACTGCTTTTCAGAGGTGTTTCCCCTCATGCTCTCACCAGCACCCTATCCAGCATCAAGTACCATCCTCATAAAGGTTAGAACTAAAGTGACAGAATAAAAAGCATTTTGATGTCCTTTTATTGATAATGAGCTTGAATAGTTTCTGCATGTTCATTAACCACTTACATATTTGTGTCATCAGTACCTTGTCTCCTTATGTCCTTTGTCCATTTTTTGAAGTCTCATTTTCAGTAGAACTTCCAGCTTTTTGGGGCTTGCTGGTCTTGCCGAAGTTTCCTGAGGGCAGCCTCTGCCAGAGGGTGGGACTCTTGCCTCTGACTTTCCTCCCAAACCAGCAGTGATCTGCAATCTTTTGCCATAGTCCATTTGGCCAGTCTTACTAGGACTGATGTTCTCCTGAGTTAGTGAAGAATCAAGTCAGGAGCAGCACGTTCTTCCCTGTCAGGTTTCTTTTTTGTGTGGCTAGCTCTTTCCATCTGCATGCTTGTTTCTAGTTTCCAGCACATTCCAATTCCTGTCAGTCTCCTGCTTTCTGCATATTTGCATGGATTTGGGGTTTGCTGTTCTCTTGGTTTCTGTTGGAGTCTCTGCCTTCTGCCTCTCCTTCACTAAGTACCAGTCTCTCATGAGCTCTGCAGTTCTTTGTCTAGGCTTCTTGCTTCCTTTTCCTTGATTGGCTGCTGCCGAGAACCCACTTGGACAATAGCATTGGTGGCATTCAACCTTGGGGCTAGAGCAGAGGAAGCAACAATATATGATGATGGTAGGTACTGCATTGGGCAGGTCACAAAATCAAGAAACCTTGAAGAGGTATAGTCAAGGGTAATATTTTGTGTAGTATTAGTCTTCTATCTAATTAATAAATGTCAGTAGAGTCAATTCAATTAAAATAGTACAGTACAGGATAAATTCCTAGCATAAATATAGAGAAGGGCTTTGGCTGGCGTCCTGTGGCTAGGCCCCACTTAAAAATTCTTATTTGGTTCCTCATTTTTGGCATTTGGAATTGGTAGTTGTGGTTGAAAAATTAGTGATCTGAAATTCCCCTACTGTGAGTCTAGTCAGCATTGACTTCTGCTTTGGACTGTGCTCCTTAACTAGTCTTCCTCATGATTAGCAATGATCTCAAACCCTCTTTCAGTGCACACTTCTCTTATTTAGGAAGTGTCAAATCTGCTTTGTTCTCATTTAACAGCGATCACTTCTGTGGACTGAAGTGCTCAGAAATACTTCTTCCAAATTTATACCTGACTGAGATCAGACTCCTAAATAATACCAGGAAATTCTAGAGCAATATTATAGGACATTGATCTGAAGCTCTTGGGGAAAAGTTGGACAAGTGTGTCATTCTTAATACCTTTATTTCATATATACTAGTTGAACATTTACTACTGTGGTAAATAAAAATTAGGGAAAATGTGAATTTTTCCTTTATAGAAATTTTAGCTTAATATTTGTAGAATAGACTAAAATTGAACATATACCTTGACCTATTCTGTGAAAGAAGTTTAATCAAAGGCTTATTTAATTGAATATTATTGAGTGCCTATAACAAAATGGAGATACTTCTGTGAATAGTTAAGACAAAAACTTTTTCCATAAGTCTTATAAGTAAGGGAGAGGTTGTTTTTCATTTGGGTAAATCAAAGAGAACTTCAATGAAGAGATAGTATTCAGGAGGGTCCTTAAAGCACAGGTAACATTTATCCATGTTTATCCACCCATTCATCTATCCATCCATCCATCCATCCATCCGTCCGTCTATTCATCCACCCATGCATTTAACACAGAGTCTGGTATGAAGCTCCCATCAAAGAAGCTCAAATTCCAAAGGGCAAAAGAACCAGGCCCGTGGTAGAATGTACTGAGAATGTTTTAGAAGATATATCTTGAATTTGCATTTAGGTGGGTACTACTGATTTTTTCAAGGGACACAATTTCCTGCCTTTGCTTCTTTGGGGCCTGGATGCACCTCACTCCTGAAAGTGAAAGACTCCAAAAAGACAATTGCTGGAAGGATGTGGAGAAAAGGAAACCTTCTGCACTACTGATGGCAATTTAAATTGGTGTAGCCAGTATGGAGGTGCCACAAAAAGTTAGAAATAGAATTAATAGAACTAATGACCCAGCAGTTTCACTTCTGGGTGTATATCCAAAGGAAATGAAATCACTATCTCAAAGAGATATCTGCACTCCTATGTTCACTGCAACATTATTCATAATAGCCAAGATATGGAAACAACCTAGTGTCCATCAGCAGATGATGAATGGATAAAGAAGATGCTATATATATATATATATATATATATATATATATATATATATATATGCAATGGAGTATTATTCAGCCCTCCTGCCCCAAAAGAGGGAAATCCTATCATTTGTAACGACATGGATGAAGCTAGAGGACCTTATGCTAAGTGAAATAAGCCAGAAACAGAAAGACAAATATTGAGTGGTGTCATTTATATGTGGAATCTGAAGGATAAAGTTGAATTCACATTAGCAGAGAAGAGAATGGTGGTTACTAGGGGCAAAGGGATGGGGAAAAAGGAAGGATATTGATCAAAGGGTACAGACTTTCAATTATAAGATGAGTACCTTCTGGAGACATAAGGTACAGCATGGTGATCATAGTTAATCATAATGTATTGCATACTTGAAATTTGGTAAGAGAGTAGATCTCAAGTGTTCTCACCACACACAAAAAAGAGTAACTATATGAGGTGATGGATATGTCAATTAGCTTGATTGTGGTAACCACTTCACAATGTGTATGTTTATCAAAACATTACATTGTACAACCTAAATGTATACAATTTTGTCAACCATACTTCAGTACAGGCTGGAGAAAAAAAAAGACTCAGACTCAGAGTCAATGAAGGACACTACCAATGCTTTTGAGAAATAAGCAGCTTCTCAGAGGTGGATAAAAAATGACAGTCTCCAATTTCAGCCTTTCAAAAGCAGCCAGATAGTTTCTTACTACCCTTTCATTTGTGACATTAAACAGCCAAGGCAATATGCTCGGTTAGGGAGAATACAGTTGCTGACACCCTTCAAGGCTTCCAGTGAGCTGCTTAAAATCTGAGACTTAAAACCATTTGATCCTGCTGCCTTCTCATCCCTGAATCCCCTGCCACACTCAAAATGCAGGTCTCCCTGGTCAATTTTGCTCTTATACAAAGTAATTGTCATCTTTCAAGCCATTCATGAATGCCATTGCTAACCTCTCTTCAATACACTTCTCTGAGACCTCTTTATTCTTTTTCATCTAGATCACTGCCACTCCAGGGTCTTGCCTCCTTCCCTAGTTAGCCTACACTTCACAGCACGTGATGCCAGCCACTTCCTTGCCAGTATTTTCAGCATTCTAATCTTCTAATTTTACTGCAAACCTCACCTTAAGCTCCAGTCTTGAATCAATTCATGTACCTGCTTGCTTTCTTACTGTACACAGGTTGCTAATGTGCTACTGGAGAAAATCACAAAACTGTATATAACTGGTTTCAACCTCAGGTGGGGAGTTCTACCTCCCTGAAGGCAGAGCTTCTACATAAATTATTTGGAATTCTTCTGCACGGGAGATTTGCCTTTTCTCCATTTATTTATTTATCTGTTTAAGCATTTATGTATATCAGTGTTGACTCATAGATGTTCACTTTATACTTTGAGTTATAATACGATTCTAGTTTATTTTTTTGCTCCAATTATTCCAGCTTTGGCAACTGAGATCTTTTTCAGTTGGCTCCTATGTCCCTTTGACATAACCCCATCACTGTCAGTGCATGTGTGTGTGCGTGTGCGTGTGCGTGTGTGTGTGTGTGTGTGTGTGTGTGTGTTTGAGTGCTTCCTTACATGCTGGCACTAGAAGATGTTCCAGGCTCATCTTATAAATTTACTGTCCGAGTCATAGATTTCACTGTTTTTCCAAGAATCCCTGGTTCTTTTTATTGGAGAATGATAGTAGAAATCAAGATTTGGTCACTAGGTATGCTCTTTGCTACTGGGCATTCATTGCTTCCAGGCCCTCAGAGCTGTCAGAGCAGGGATATATACATGTGTATAATAACTGGCATATATATATATATATATATATATATATATATATATGCACGTATATGTTTATGAAAACATTACATTGTACAACCTGAATGTATACAATTTTGTCAACCATACTTCAGTAAAGGCTGGGGAAAAAAGACTCAGACTCATAGTCAATGAAGGACACTACCAATGCTTTTGAGAAATAAGCAGCTTCTCAGAGGTGGATAAAAAATTGGCTATACACACACACACACACACACCCCTATATATATACATACATACATATATACATACATGTATACATATATATATACATATATATAAACATACACACACACAAATATGTCTATGTATCTATATGAACCTAAACATGAGTTCATATTGCTGTCTCAGACTTCACTGAAGTAATACATGGATCATTCTAGCCCTCCTCTCTTTCTTATTTTTAATCTCCCACTCAAAGAGTGAGAAATCTCATTCCTACCGTCCACTATCCATTTACTTATTTGTTCACATAGAGTGGTTTCTGAATTGGTAACCTGTACACCTATGGGGAAAAGCTTCATCAGCTAGAATATCATGCTTGTGGAAAATTCATTTTGTCTGACATTGTCCATTTATTTTGCAACGTGACTTAGATAAGCAACATTTATCTCATCCCTCCCAGTGAGGTTGTTTTACATATTTGTAATACAGTTAGATCTTGTCCCAGTCTGCCTTCCTTCCTGGGATTCTAAGAACTTCTAAGTAACTTTTTAAAAATTTTGCACACATTAAACTTTACTCCTTGTGCTGTAAAGTTCCAAGGGCTTTGGCAAACATATAATATCATAAATCCACCACTGCTGCACCATACAGAATTATTTCACCCCCACCCCCAAATCTATGCCTCATCTGTTCAGCCCCTCTCCCCTTGAACCTCTGGCAAAAACTCACTGGTTTCTAATCCATGGGTACACACTGTCTCTCCATTTCTTTAGATTTCTTTCATTGATGTTTTATAGTTTTCCACACATGGGTTCTGCATATATTATGCTAGATTTATACCAGAGTATATCATATTTTGGTGTTATTATAAATAGTATTAAGAAACATTTTCAGGTTACAAATGTTCATTACTGGTGTATAAAAACACAGTCTTCCTTTTCACACTGACATTATATCCTATGAACATGCTATATGAGCTTATTAGTTCCAGAAGTTCTTTGTTGGGGATTTCTCTATACACTATCATGCCATCTATCACTAAAAATATTTTTATTTCTTCCTTTCAAATCTGTAAATCTTTCTATTTATTTTTCTTGTCTTAGTGCATTAGCTAAGATTTCTGGTATAATGTTGAATAGGAGTAAAGAGAACATCTTTGTCTTGTTTCCAATCTTGGGAGGAAAGGGTCCAGTCTCTCACCAGTCAATTTGATGGTAGCTGTAGATTTTTTGTAAATGTTATTTTTTTAAGTTTTGCTTAAAAATTCTATTTAACTCATGTATATGTTATTTATCAAGTTGAGACAGCTCTCCTGTCTTCCTGGTTTGCTGAGAGTTTTTACCACTAATGGTGTTTCTGCTTTCTTCCTAAAGCAGAAAATTGATGCTTTTTCTGCATCAATTGATATGTTCATGTGACTTTTCTTCTTTAGGCTACTGATATGGTGGATTAAACTAATTGATTTTTGTTTTTTTAAAAATTTTTTTTGATGTTTATTTATTTTTGGGACAGAGAGAGACAGAGCATGAACGGGGGAGGGTCAGAGAGATAGATGGAGACACAGAATCCGAAACAGGCCCCAGGCGCCAAGCTGTCAGCACAGAGCCCAACGTGGGGCTTGAACTCACGAACCGCGAGATCATGACCCGAGGGGCAGTCGGACGGTTAACCAACTGAGCCACCCAGGTGCCCCAAACTAATTGATTTTGGAATGTTGAACCAGATTTGGACATTTGGAATAAATCCCACTTGGCTGTGGTGTTTAATTCTTTCTATACATTGTTGGATTATGTAAATATGAGTTAAAAAATCTCCTCCCTTAAAGGATCTTATAGTCAATTAGAGGGAAACAAAGAGATGAGCACATACTTAAGTATAGAATCCAAGGTGGAGCATATCAAGTGTTCTAAAAGAGGGGGAAATCCTACAGGTTTTCAATGGAGGGAAAAACCATATCTGGCTTGGAGGAGTTAGGAGACACTGCTGTATAAAATGTGGCTAATGTAGTATCAGAATTTGAGACCTGGAAGAAACTTTTGATCATATAATTCAAGCCCTCTCCTTTTCTGATAAATGAGGTGGAACACAGTCTATCTCTCCCTAAGTAAGGAGCTGGGATCTGATCTGAGTCATCCCATCCTTATGTCAATAAGCTTTCCTCTGCCTCACACAACCACCTACTAAAATAAGTCACATAAATCTCAACTTTTAAGTAGCTTATTTAGAAAATGAGCATGGCTGTTCCTTTGAATTTCCTCATTCCTTCAATAGAAAGAAAACTGGAGGCACTAGGTGGTTATGGAATTGCCTAATTCTGCAATTGTGTTCCATCGTGTTCTTGTGCCTCAGACCGAGAAAGCCAAACAAAGAAAACATAATCCCCATCTGCTACAATCTGTAGCTACCTTGCTCCTCCCTGAGGGAGGTGATTCCCGGCTGGTGCAGCCATTACTGTATATTCTCTGCACAGACTTGTCTTTAACGTGTGAGTTAGCTCTTTTTTCTAAACTTGGGCCAATTTCTTTCCCACAGAAAATTTACAGAGAAACTTAAGTTGAAGTTCACCTGTGTTTATTCTTTGTAATTTAAAGAGATAAAATTCACTTTGCCCTAAGGACATTTTAAATAAGGAATTTGTAATAGCTTATTCCAAGAAAGGCACATTCTTAAGGTTATTCAAAATAAAAACGGTCACTTTATATAATTGCTGATAATTGGGTTCTTTCTATCATAGCCATGTGCAACAGAGGATGGATATTTCTACTCATCTCATATAGAGAATTAATTTTCCTGAAATGATAATTATGATAATGAAGATAACAATGATAGTTTCTGCTATGTATACTGAATCTTCCAAGATGTCTAATACTTTCTATAGGTGATTTTTTAATTCTCTCAACCATCCCATGAATTAGGACTTGTTAATATCATCCCCATTTTAGAGAGGAAGTAGTTTTAACTTAGACAAGGTAAGTAACTTGCCCAAGGTGGTGGAGTTACGAAGTAACTCTGGTGGTTGGTCTGACATCAGTTCTTTGGTTTTTACTGCAGTGATCTACTTACTGGCATTTACAGCCTCTCCCTTGTTAGCCTAAGTCCTTGGCTGGCACCCATCCCTCCCTCCCCCCCCCCCCCCACACATTCCCTCTTACTTATTCACCCCAGTGGCCTCTGTGGCTTCCAATTATCCTGACATTCAAATCCATCCACAAACAGCCTCCTCCTCTACAGCCAACCACTTCCCCACATGAACCCTTCAATCCAGCTAAAGGAGTCACTTTGTTGTTGTTTTTTTTTTCCCTCTCCATGTAGTCTCACCTTTGCTCAAGCAGCTCCCTTCAGCTGCAGTGCCCATTCCCACCTCCTCACCACCTGTCTACATTCTGGCTGGGTCAGCTGAAAAGAAAAATTTCCAAGGATGGAAAGAAGATAGGCAGTGGGTGGCTGAGCCCAAGGTGAAGTAAAATAATGTTTTCTTTTATTGATTTACCAATGTTTGTCTTTTAATTTCTGGAGAGCCTCAATTGCATGCAAAAATGTTAATAGGAGTTGAAGGTCTCTTATTCATACAGTTCCAATCTATTCTGCAAATAAAAAGCAGTGAAAATGATTCATATGTGAATAATTCCTCCAAACCTTTGCTTATTGAAATGGATCAGAGATAATTACCAGGTTGGAGAATTTGCATCCACACAATTTTCTAGTCTCACAAACATAATTTTCTTTAGAAGGAATAGAAAATATTTGCTCTTTTAAAAGCTGCTGTGAATGGTGGAACTGTATTCTTTCCATGTCTGCAGAAATGTGGCTGCACTGTCCACTGCTGCCACCCGTTGGAGCAGGGGACTTCTTTCTCCCAGCCGGCCTCCAGCGCTGTGGAGCTCAGATCATTTTAAATTCCCATCTGCATTCATCTCTGGGTGGAAACCTGTGTTTTCTGTTGGTCATTACATCCACAAAAAAGAAGTTCATGTAACCTTGTAGTCTGGGTGTTTGTAATTTCTTCTTCAAGATGACTTCACATGCACACCACTGGTCAGGAGACAAGGATAACCTGTCACATCCTCGGGGTTTATTAACTTTGAGTGTTTAGTGGAGACTAGGAGGAAATTTTAATTGGAGTTGCTCTGAGAAGGGGGTGGGGACAAACGCTTTTTGTCTGTGATCCTTCAGAACCATCTGGAATACACATGAGATTCGTTTTCTGCCATTGTGTCTCCAAAGCATCAGGCTGTTGTTCCAGGTGTGTGAAGTGCCAGTATGGCTTAGGTTTAATACTTGATTTTCATTATGCCCAACAGCTTGGTCCTTTATTCTCTGGGGATGTGTTTTCAATACCACAGGAGATTTCTTTATGCCCAACCAAATGAATCTTTACAAACAGCTCAACTGGTATAAGGCCTCAGGTGGGCTTAAGGGACCCACAAGAACAAGGTTTATGTGTAGGCACAGGGCATATTCAAATGTGGCATTATATAAAAGGCATTTTAAATTTCTCTATTCTGGTTTTTTAGAAAAACAAGCACCCTTCCTTCTGAGACTAAAGAACAGATTCCAGGGTTCCTTGAAACTATGTTGGAAAAAGAAAAAGCAAGGCATGTACGAGATACTGAGTAAAATAAATGAGGATATTGTGGAAAAAGAAAGGAAATAAAAAACAAAAATTTAATGTTTTTAAAGGAGCAGATGAGAAAAAAAGGTGACGTCTATAGATGAATTTCCAGGAATGGATTAGGTTTTTTTTTTTTTTTTTGTGTTGCTCCGAGTTAACACATTGTCTTTAAAATGGAAAAGGAAGTCAGTAAACAAAATGAATTAACATTGCTACATATGGTAATATGGGTGAATGTTAGGAATATAATTTTAAGTGAAAAGTCCCCAGAGATTACATCCTGCATGATACCTTTAAATAGCCCTTTTTATTGTGAAATATAACATACTAAAAGTGTATAGAGATGCCCTTTTTATAAGTTTAAAAACAACCAAACCAAAAGTATATGCTATTAATAAATACAGATAAACCTAATATAATTGTATGCAAAGGAAAGCAAGGTAACAATGAACTCAGGTTTCAAGGTGAGAGACAGGGAGATAGGATGGGCAAGGATCTCATGTGGATATCAGTTATCATCATCATTTTGATTTTTGTTGGGTGATGATTTCATAATTGTTTGTTTTTAAAACCAACAAACCAACAAATGAACAACAAATAAAGGAGAACTTTTTATGTATAAATAATGGAAGGCTGTTATGGATTTAGGATTATGATTAAAGCAATTCTGTGCACCTGAGGTCCAGTTTTAAAAATCTGACAAAGGAAAAGGGGAAAGAAATATTTCTCCTTTGAGTAGCATATTCTAAGCATGGCTGTTCCTATACAGTATATTTCTTTCCCCCGGAATTGGTTATTAATTATTCTTCTTGCTTTTAAATACATATATGTTTATATATGTATATATTATTATTATTATTATTATTATATACATATATATGTATGTATATGTATATACACATACATATATATGTATATGTGTATACATATTATTGTATGTATATACATATATATGTATATATGTATACATATTATATACATATATATGTATGTATATGTATATACACATACATATATGTGTATATACATATATATGTATATATGTATATATTATATATAAACATATATGTATTTAAAGACAAGAAGAATAATTAATATATACATATATATATATGAATTCATATATTCACCCATATTACCATATGTAGCAATGTTCATTCATTTTGTTTATTGACTTCCTTTGCCATTTTAAAAATAATGTGTTAACTCGGAGCAACACAAAAAAACCTAATCCATTTCTGGAAATTCATCTATGGATGTCACCTTTTTTTTCTCAACTGCTCCTTTAAAAACATTAAATTTTTGTCTTTATTTCTTCTCTTTTTACACAAAATCCTCATATATATATATATATATATACACACACACGTGTATATATATATATATATATACACACACGTGTATATGTATATATATATACACACACATGTGTATATATATATATATATATATATATATATATATATACACATACCTGTGAAGATTTCTCAATTCCACCAGCAAGTATTAGTCTCTTGGGAGATACTCTCCCCTTGCTGCAGAAAAATAATTTGTTGGTACATGTTTCAGGCAAAAGCGCCCTCTGCTTTCAGGTAGTGGTATGACACTCCTATGAACACCACCAGATCTGTAGTGGAGCTCAAGGTATGGGTAGGTCTCCACCAGAACTGAAAAACCTAAGTGTCAAAATGGATAACTTGAATTTCCCAGCAGAACTAATATTCCTCCATGCATCCCCAAAACTATAAATGCAGAACTTTTAATCCTAACTTATTATACTGATTCTTTGTATTAGTTGTTGCAAGTTGGGTTTCCTGGGAAGCAGATTGAATTGGAGATTGTTGTGATGTGCTCTTGGGAAAAACATCTGTAATCATGCGAAGGAAGCAGGATTGGGCAGAAGGAGAAGTTGAATTGTGATGCAGTCATAAGAGAAGCCCCAGCTGATCCCATAGTGTACTAAATAGCTGGGAGAGTTCTGAAGAAATGTCTCCAACTGAGGCAAGGGGCCTGAGCCTTTGAACTCCCCTTCTCCAGGGGAAATCCACATCCAAGACTGCCTTTGGGGAGGATTTTCCTGATGATACCTCTCCGCCCCCCAAGTCAGGATATAGTGCAATTGCAGCCAATTTTTGGCTTGCATATAAATACTGAGCCAACCCATCTGTGAACTCAGCATGGCCTTTTCTCACCTCTGGACTATGGGTCTAAGGTAGTATTTGCGATAGGTGTGAGCTGAGGGGGAGGCATACTTGCAATAATAATGGATGTGATAGGAATCTGGATCATCAGCTCATGCAGTTATTTGTGCCCTCTGGTCTTGCTTATGACTCATCTCCGATGTACCACTTCTGTGTTACTATAGCCAGTTCTCTGCTGCAGGTGCCATGGCCTTACTCCAGAACTTTAGGTGTCTAATGTTATAACTCTCCTATGAGAACTTGCCATAACCCCCTACAACATCTCTTCTCATCACAGATTCCTCTAGGGTCTGTTAGATTATACAGCCAGGGCTAACGTGTGCTACAGCCATAGAGTCCTTTGCATGTCTGGATCTCATTACAAGCTGTCAATCTCCCATGTCACTCAGTAAATAGGTTGGAGTAGTATTTGCAAGTATAAAATGTGTTGTCTCCAGAGCCTCATGTGTGATAATCCTGGTGTACCTCAGCCACTGAAATCCTAAACAAAACAAAACAAAACAGAAATCTACTGAAAGTCTCCAACATACTAGCTGTGTTTGCTCAACTGATCCAATTTACATGATGCCATTGGTATAGTGGGCCAATGTTATGTCATGCTAAATGTCAACGTCCAGATGGTCTAGGCCTTTTTGGACTATATTGTGACAGAGAGCAGGAATAATATAACCTTCAGAGAAGACTCTAAATGTATACTGCTGTCCATCTTACATGGATGTGAATTGTTTCTGGTCTTCCTTGAGAGAGATGGAAAAGAAAGCATTTGCCAGATGAATAGCTACATATCATGTATCTGGAATCATGTTAATCTGCTCTAGAAAATATTTCATATCTAGCACCTTAATTGCAATTGGGACTACTGTTGAATTGAACTTGAAAATATCTACTGTCATTCTTCAGCAACCATCACTATTATAAGGACCATACAGGAGAATCAAATGAAAATGTGCTGAACACTTCCACCCTTGCAACCTTTAGATTTCTAAGGGTGCTGTAAATCTCTATCCTTTTTCAAGAGCAAGATATATGCAATTAATTAATTAATTAATGTGGTTGGTTGGTTTTCACTGAAGTATAATTCCTTACAATAAAATCTTAAGTGTATGTCGTCCAGTGAAATTTGACAGTCGTGTGCAACTATGTAACCTAACACAGTCAAAATAGAAAACATTTTTACATCCAAAAATGTTTTCATATACCATTTTCAGGTTAATTTTACCTGCTTTCTCAGCCCTGACCCCAGGCAGGCATTGATCCACTTTCTGCTTGTATATTATATTTGGCTTTTCTAGGGTTTTATATAAATGGAATCATACAGTATGATTTTTGTTTTGTTTTGTTTTTGGCTTCTTTCTCTCACCATACTATTTTGAGATTCATTCATATTGTTCATGGTATCACTTGTTTGTTCCTTTTAAGATTGAGTAGTATTCCAGTAAACGCATATGTCATAATTCATTTATACATTCTCCTATTAATGGATACTTGAATTATTTTCTAGTTATGGCTGTTAAGAGTAAAACTGCTATTAACACTCATGTCAAGTTTTTTCGTGTGTGTGTGTGAACATATATTTTCAATTATCATGAGTAAATTTTTAGGAGTTGAATTGTTGGGTTATAGAGGAGATGTTTATCTTTTTAAGAAACTTTGTAAAGTGTTCCCCAAAAAGGTTATACTAATTTTTCACTCCCACTGGCAACATATGAGGTGTAGATCCTCATCAACACGGGGAACTAGCATAGTTTTGGCTTAAGCCGCTCTAAGAGGTGTGAAATGGTGGTTTCATTCACTTCAACCACTTCCTTGTGGTTTTAGTTTGCATTTTCCTGATTAATGATTTTGAGCACCTTTTCACATGATGTTGGCTATACCTGGTCTTCTCTTACTGTCTCTTTAACCCTTTTGCCCGTTAAAATTTTTTTTAATAATTGATTTGTAGTAGTTTTTAAAAGTATATTCCAGCTATAAGTTCTTTCTTAAGGATATACTGTGAATATTTTCCCCAGGGGTTGACTTTTCTTTTTTTTTTTTTTTAATTTTATTTATTTAAGTAAATAAATACACCCAATGTGGGTCTCGAACTACAACCCCAATATCGAGAGTCACACGCTCTTCTGACTGAGCCAGCCAGGTGCCCCAACTTTTCATTTTTTTTAATTGAAGTATAGTTTACATATAATGTTATATTCGTTTCAGGTACAACATAGTGACCTGATAATTCTATACATTATTCAGTGCTTACCACCCGTTAGTATAGTCATCATCTGACACCATACAGTGTTATTATAATATTATTGACTATGTTTCCTATGCTGTACTCTTCATGTCCATGATTTATTTATTCTGTAACTGGAAGTTTGTATCTTTTAATTCCCTTTCTCCTATTTCACCCATTCCCCCACCCACCTCCCCTCTGGCAGCCACTAGTTCTCCATATATAAGAGGCTGTTTGTTCTTTTGTTTGTTTGTTTTGGCTGTTCACTTTTTCAGGTGTCTTTGATGAGCAGAATTTATTCTTTTGTGGTTAATGTTTTTTTGTGATTTGAGAAACCTTTTCTTACCTCAAAGTCACGAAGACATATACTTATATTTTCTGCTAAAAGCTTTATGAATCTAGCTTCTACATTTAGGCTATGATACATCTCAAATTAAATTTTGTGTATGGTTGCATGGAGGCAGAGGTCCATTTTTTCCACATGTTTATCCAGTTCCAGAATCATTTGTTAGGAAAAAAAAAAACTTTTCTTTTCCCCCTCAGTTGACCATATGTGTGTTGGTCTATTCTGGACTCTCTATTCTGTTCCACTGATCTATTCATCTATGCTTGGGCCAACAGCATTGTCTTAATTATTTTAGCTGTAAAATCATTAAATCAATGCAAATATTTTACTTTGTCCTTCTTTTTCAATATTGCTTTGGATATTCTAAGTGCTTTGCATTTTTATATAAGTTTTAGAATAAGCTTATAAATTTCTATGAAAATCCTTACTGGAATTTTGACTGGGATTGCATGGCATTTGGAGAGACAGGAAATACAATATTGAGTCTTTTAACTCATGAATGACATATATCTTTTCATTAGTTTATGTCTTCTTTAGTTTCTTTCAGCAATGCTTTGTAGTTTTCAAGGTAGATGTATTACACGCCCTTTGTTGGATTTATTCTTAATTGTATGATGTTTGCTATTGAATTATAAACTTATTTTAAAACATTTTTAAATGTAATTTTAAAGTGTTTTGGATTACAGTTTTTGCATACTTTGATTTTTGCATACTGATCTTGTATTCAATCACCTTAAAAATTCATTAGGATTAGTAGTTTTATTACTAATGTTATTTATTTAGGTTTTTTATTAGTTATTTTATAAGTGTTTTTGAAGATTCATTTGGGTTTTCTATGTATGTTTGCATGTAGTTGGAGTGTAGCAATCAAGGGTTATACTTCCTAATATTTCTTTTTTCTTTCTTTTTTTTTTGCTTTATTACATTAGCTGGGACTTGCATTATAATGTTGAATGGAATAAGTGACAGCAGACACGTTTGCATTATTTCCAGTGTTAATGAAAAAGAGTTCAGTGTTTTGCCATTATGTATAATGTTAGCTATAGTTTTCCAAGGATTCACTTTATCAGAAAGTTTTCTTCTCTTCCTAGTTTGCTAAGTTTTTATGATGAATACATTTTTTCTATTAAGATGTCAAATACTTTTCCTCCATCTATTAAAATAATAATGATTCCCCTCCTTATGCTGTTAATTAATTGGGTGAATTACATAGATTGATGTAGAAATGTTAAGCCAACCTTGAATTTTTGGATTAAACCCCATTTGATCATGTTGTATTATCTTATATAGTATATATGCTGCTGAGTTTGATTTGCTCATGTTTTGTTAAGATTATTTTGTTCCTGTGTTCCTAAAGAAGATTATTCTGAATCTTTCATCTCTTGTTTGTGTCTTTTCAGGTCTAATTTCTTAAATTGATTTGGGAAGTATTCCCTCCTCTTACATTTTCTTTTTTTTCAATTTTATTTTTTATTTTTTAAATTTACATCCAAATTAGTTAGCATATAGTGCAACAATGATTTCAGGAGTAGATTCCTTAGTGCCCCTTACCCATTTAGCCCATCCCCCCCTCCCAAGACCCCTCCAGTAACCCTCAGTTTGTTCTCCATATTTATTAGTCTCTTCTGTTTTGTCCCCCTCCCTGTTTTTATATTATTTTTGTTTCCCTTCCCTTATGTTCATCTGTTTTGTGTCTTAAAGTCCTCATATGAGTGAAGTCATGATTTTTGTCTTTCTCTGACTGACTCATTTCACTTAGCATAATACCCTCCAGTTCCATCCATGTAGTTGCAAATGGCAAGACTTCATTCTAAAATGGTTTGTGTGAGATTAGAATTATTTTTTCCTTAAATGTTTAACAGAATTCACTGGTAGTGCTATCTGGGCCCGCAGTTATTTTTGTTACAAGATTTTAGTTGGAAATACACTTTCTTTAATAGATAGAAAGCTATTTGATTTTCTAATTTTTTTCCTGTCCACTTTAAAAAGTTGTATTTTTCAAGGAATTTGTTCATTTCCTTTAACCATCAAATTCATTGGCATGAACTTGTTCAAAATATCCACTTATTATCTTTTTAATATTTGTAGCATCTGTAGTGATGTCCCCATTTCATCTTCAGAAGGGTCCCCATTTCAGCCTTCAGAAGGCTATTAGTAATTTGTGCCTTCTATTTTTTTTTTGGTAAGTCTTTACTAGAGGATTATAAAGTCAATTAAACTTTTAAAACATTTTGTTGATTTTTTTCTGTTTATTTGCTATCGTACTGATTTCCATCCTTTTTCTTGTTTTCTTTCTTTATTTTGGACTTAATTTACTCTACTTAAAAAATAAGGTTTTAGGCCATCTTGCGTCCCCACGTGTGTGCGCGTAATCTCAGCCGGTCCACCCGAGACCGCCTGAGCGCCAACCCTAGTCCCCTGCGCGCGGTCCCATTTCCGCCCCACCAAGGTGAAAGAAACTATCACGAACCAGGAGAAACTCACCAAACTGCAAGCACAAGTGCGCATTGGTGGGAAAGGAAGTGCTCCCCGAAAGAAGAAGGTGGTTCATAGAACAGCTACAGCAGATGATAAAAAACTTCAGCTCTCCTTAAAGAAGTGAGGAGTAAACAATATCTCTGGTATTGAAGAAGTGAGTATGTTCACAAACCAAGGAACAGTGATCCATTTTAACAACCCTAAAGTTCAGGCATCCCTGGGAGCGAACAGGCCATGCTGAGACAAAGCAGCTGACAGAAATGCTACCCAGTATCTTAAACCAACTCGGTGCAGACAGTCTGACGAGTTTAAGAAGGCTGGCTGAAGCTCTGCCCAAACAATCTGTGGATGGAAAGGCACCACTTGCTACCGGAGAGGATGATGATGATGAAGTTCCAGATTTTGTGGAGAATTTTGATGAAGCTTCTAAGAATGAAGCAGACTGGATTGAGCCAACTTCTGAAGAAGAAAAAACTTGAAGCAGTTACTGGGAGCTGCTATTTTATATTATGACTGCTTTCTAAAAATTTTGTTCATGGATCTGATAAAATCTAGGTCTCTAATATTTTTAAGCCCAAGCCCTTGGACACTGCAGCTCTTTTCAGTTTTTGCTTATACACAATTCATTCTTTGCAGCTAAATTAAGCTGAAGAAGCCTGGGAGTAAAGTTTGAAACAAGATTAATAAAGTTCTTTGCCTAGTAAAAAAAGAAAAATAAGTTTTAAGGTGGAAGCTTAGATAATTGACTTCATGCTTTTTTGTTCTAATGTAAATATCTAGACCAATAAATTTTTTCTTGAAGCACTACTTTTTGCTGTGTCTTGCAAATTTTGATATGCTAATATACTACAATCTTTTAATGACCTTCCAGTACAAAATATTTTCTAGCATTATAATTTTTTTCTTTTTGACTCATGGGTTATTTAGAAGTGTGTTACTTAATTTACAAATATTAGGGATTTTCTAGATGCCTTAATTTTTATTGATTTCTGATCTAAAGCCACCGAGGTTAGAGAACATACTTTGTTCTATATTTATCATTTTAAATGCTGACATTTAAATATTGACATTTTAAATACTTAATTTTTTATTTTTATTTTTTTTAAGATCTTATTTTTAAGTAATCTCTACACCCAATGAGGGGCTTGAACTCAACCCCGAGATCAAGAGTTGCATCCTCTGACTGAGCCAGCCAGGTGCCCCTTAAGTACTTTAAATACTGACTTTTTAAATATTGACAAATGGTCCTTATGCATTTGAAAATAATGTGTATTAAGAAATTTTAATTGTGATTTTTTTCCTCAATGTTAATTAAGTGAAGTTGGTTGATAGTGTCATTCAAATATTATATATCCTTAGTGATTGGGGAGAAGCTTAATTTTTCTACCAGTTACTGAGAGAAACCTGTTAAAATCTCCAACTATAATTGTGGATTTGTCCACTTTCCTCTTCTAATTTTACCATCTGCATTTTGTTTTCTTTTATCCCCTACTGTTATCTTATTTTTGATGAAGTTATGTTTTAGGACCCTAGTTTATCTCCTCTATTGTATTTTTAGCTGTATCTCATTTGACTTTAGTGTTTTCTCTAGAGATTATGATATATATTTTGTCACAAAATATCTTCAAATAATAGTCTATTACCTCATGAGGAGTATAATAACCTTAAAATACAATGCAAGTATTTTTATTCCTTTTCCTGACTTCTGTTCTCTTATTCTTATATATTCTACCTCTGTATATGCTATAAACTTTATTACTAATGTTACTTGTTTTTCTTTTTCATAATCAATAATCTTTTAAATTTTTAAAATATACATATTTTGGTGCTTTTTTTCCTTTCCTCATATCCAGTATTTGATAGCATTTTTCTTCAGTCTGAAATTCTTTTAGTGTTTCTTGTACAGATCTCCTGGAGACAAAATCTTTCAGGTTGCTAATGAGAATGTCTTTATCTCATCTTCATTTTTGAAGAATAATTTGCTGGATATGGGATTTTAGGTTGGCTTTTCCTTTTTCTTACAGCACTTTAAAATATTTTTCCATTCTCTTTTGGCCTTTTCCATTAGCTTTCTTATTGTTTCTGATGAGTAGTGATGCCAGTTTTCCTCGGTATATAATGTGTTTTATCTTCTTTCTGCTTTTTGAGATCTTTTCCTACCTTTGTTTTTCAGAAGTTTGGCTATGTTGCACATAAGTGTGTGTGTGTGTGTGTGTGTGTGTTTCTACTTGTGGTTCACTGAAACTTTTGTATTCATGGGATGATGTATTTTTATCGCTTTGGGGGAAATTGCATTATCTCTTTGAATATTTCTTTTGTTCCATTTTCTTACTCCCTTACTTCTGGCATTCCATGTATATGTGTACCAGACTCTTGAATATTTGTCTCAGAAATTTAAGATGTTCTGTTTCATTTTTCATTCCTTTTCCCCTTTATATTTCAATTTGAGTAATTTTTATTACTTCTCTTTAAGTTTACTTATTTTTCCTCTGCCGTATCCAATGTGCTGTTAAGCCTATTGCTTGAATTCTTAATTTTGATACCATATTTTTCTTTTATAGTAATTTCTTTTAACTTTGTGTATGATTTTCATCTCTCTTCTAAAATTCTCCATCTGTTTTCACATTTTGTCTATCTTTTCCAGTATTTCTTTTAATTACTTTAAAATCACTATCTTTTAATTATGGGATATTTTACAGTCTGAGATATAGAGATAGCTATATAGAGAAAGAGAGAGTCTGCTTCATGGTTTTCCTCTCTTGGTCATGAACCAGATTCTCTTGCTTCTTCTTATGTCCTATATTGTTTGACTATATGGCCCAATATTATGTGTAAGAGAACAGTAGAGACTGAAGTAGATAATATGGCGATCCTTCTTCTGGCAGGTCACCAGTATAGGACACTAAGACTATCATATCTGGACTTTGAACTGAACCTGGACTTTGTTGTAGCTTTAGTTAAATTCAGTTCACCTCTGGTTTGAATTTTGTGTGGGGTTGTTTTGTTTTTGTTTTTGTTTTTGTTTTTTTGGCAGTATCAGAACTTTTCATTCGTCAGTGCTTGGAATCTGGGCTCTGCCCAGTTTCTGGAGTCTTTGTGCTCCATAGCCTAGTTGCCAGCTTTTAGTGTTCCTGAAGAGTGCTTCAGGCAGTGTTTTTTGTTTTTTTTGTTCGGCTCTGCCACATTGTAACCGATCTTTGGTATATAATCCTTGTGTACTTGGTGAAAACTTACGGGAAATGTTAGACTAAGGTAGATGCAGACTTGCTCTTGGCTGGGGACTCCTTGGGATTCCAATCCACATGTTCTGCTCTCAGAGGCTTATTAAATGTTTGGTTGGTTTCCCCTTTCCATTGTCAAGGCTGTATTCCTCCTCTTCCCAGTGCTCTGCCAGAAGTAGAAGCATCTCATCATTTTCTGGTTTTTAGTTTGGTTTTAGTTTTTAGTTTTTAGTTTACTTTGGTTTGTGTCCTAAGCCCTCTCATCAGTTAAATAAAGCCATGATTTAGGTTTTTGGTTGTTTTTTTTTTTTAAGCTTTTTTAGCTTGTTGGCAGTAGTGTTGGAGTAATAGTCTCATTACTGTATATATTCTAACTGGAAGTGGAATTCTCTCATTTATTCACTATCTCAGGTAAGGTAAGGCAAGATTCAGAAGCTTCCATTTGGTTTCCTTCACTGCAACATCTCTTATCCCACATGTCAAGGAATTAATGTGTTAATTCTGCCAACCACTAAGTATATTCATTCATGGCCCAGAAAAATGACCATCAGATGACTCTATGAATTAACTGGATCCAGTGGATCTACCCAGAATCAAATCTAGGCCAGAAAACCATTTATTATTTCGTTCCTATATGCTTTCACTTTAACAATTAGGCTCTAATGGCACGTCAAGTCCCTGGGTATCAATTTCAACTTAGACTGTTTGTCCAAGAGTCCTAAAATAAAACAAAAACAAGAAATAAAACTGTGTATTTCCTCTCCCCAGTTTACTGTTACCCAGGTATCTGGGGTTCTGAGCCTTTGGGGAAGGATTAGAATAATTAATATCATATATACTTGCCAGAAAGGCTCTTTCTCACGGCACTTCTCTCTAGGCTACATTATTCTGTAACTCTTTCGAGTGACAATAAAATGGAAAATTGAAGGACACCAAGAGACAGAACATGCTAATGATCTTTTCAATCCATTTATGCCCTGCTAGATAGAAAACTGATCAATACTGAGATGTTTCATTGTTGCTTCCAGTCCTTTGCCTGAAGGTAGGATTCTTCAGTTATTGAAGAATTCTGGGCCATGAGTTCTCATTACCCTCTCCTTGTTGGGAATGGACCATGAACAGAGAGGTTCTGGAAACTTCCAAGTAAATCTCTTCTATATTGAAGTACTATCTCCCAAAGGAGATATTATGACCCCCTTTTTAAAATTTTCTTTGGGGTGCCAAATTCCAGCAAATGCTTTAGGTAACTTGGAATCTACTCATCACTCATTTTCTCTTGATAATTTCTACTAAACAGGACTCTAGAGGATAAGTTTCTTCCTATTCTCCAGAAGAAACACAAAGACTGGGTTTGCATAATTTCTAAACAAAGAGGGACTTATAGTAGGAAATTTGCAAATGTCATTTATTCTTTTTCTTTGTTGCATTATGTAGTCTATCTTCTGGGAAAGAAGCCCACAAATCTTAAAGCCATGGACCCTAGTCTAGCTCCAATCTGTTAATTCCATCTCCTTCCCATGGGTGGAATGGTAGTTGTATATTGCTTATTAACAAATATTTAATGAGCATCCGCAATCATCCATGCATTGTTCCTGGTGGAGGTACTTTGGTTAAAAGAGACAAAAGCTTTTATGGAGCTTACATTCTAGTGAGGGGAGGCAGTCAGTAAATAAGTTAATGTGTGAGATGGTATTAAGTGCTATGGGGAAAAATAAAACAAGAACAGGGGAGAGAGCTGCTGGATTGGAGCTGGTAGTGGTTATAATTTTAACTAAGGTAGTTAGAAAAGACTTTACTAAAAAGGTGACATTAAAGATTATCTGTGGGAGGATGTCAAGGAGTCTGAAAGCCCAACGAAGGGAATTTTTCAAAGCATCTCCCATCTCACCTAAGTTAGCAGCAAACTGAGGCCCAAATCCAGGTATTAGTATCCTTTGTCTCCTGTGCTTTTCCATTCTGTGACACTGTTATAAGGCCCTATAAGGGATTCACTGAAGCAGTATATCAAGTGATGTGGTGTAACTGTGAACTGTTGGCAAACAGGAGTGGCAAACAAATTAGCTAAACAAGTCCTCATTGATTCCCTACTGTTCAGAGAAGATCACAGGTTCCCTAGGGATCTCAGAGAAATACACACTGGATTTCCTGCCTTCAATAAGCTGACGACATGGGGTAGGAGTGGGGGCAAAGAACAAACAGATCAAGCAGGTGTTTTGATGATACAGTCTGAACAGTGCAGACACAGAACTACAACCAGGGATGTTCTTAGGGCAGTGTCTTTTGCCAAAATCCAAATGACGTTTTTCACAGGCTTGCTGTGAAGAAAGACAATTCCATTCACTCACCTTCTTTTCAGCCTTGCTCACACACATGGATTACCATACTGTCAACAGCATAATCTAATAAGAAGGATGGCAGTATATTGTCTTTTGTTAGCTGGCTGAAACCCAAGGACTGTGGTTGTTGAATACAGAAGGGCAGATAGATGGAAGTTTCACGCTGTCCTGTAATTGCAAAGTAGCTTTACCTTCGAGAGTCCTTTTCAGAACAGTGTCTATTACCTGTGGCTAAGTTGGGATGGTACATTTTAAAATAATATGGAATAGACCTACTGGTGAAATTTAATTGTTACCAATTAGATCTAGCAGAGGGAGAATTTATATCAAGCACTGTGACTTACCTAATTGGACTGCAGAATTGAAGTTGTCGTTATATTCAGAAAAGCAAGTACTTGTTTTAGATGTCGGTTTTTACACTGCATGGAAAATAGTGGCTAGAAACTAGGCATATATTGCCTCCCCGTGCTGTGTACCATGGTGCCGGAAGTAACAAATATGCAGTTCAAAAGGTATTAGAAAGTAGTCCCAGTAAAAAGAAGAGAAATTCAGAAAGTCTAAGATATAGCTACTTTGCAGCAAACCAGGGTGTGTATTTGATAAAAAAATTCCATTCAGGAAATATCAGCCAAACCAGTGATTGTCCTTATATTTTCGTTAAAACTTATATCATTAAAACAGCCTGGTGTTTGTCTTTGGTATCCTGAAGAGGACTCACTCGGTCTCAGTTGTTTTTTTTTAATTTGTTTGACTTTACCTTCCTCAGTTTTAAAGAAAAAAATATATTTACAATAGTTTAAGTTTTATGGCACATTTAAACATTTTCCCCTTTATCCTGTTATCTGTTAGATAGGAATTATCAAAAGAAAAAGAATGATGGCTATATTTTAAGATACATAAAGCATTTGCTTGGAAGGTGATAAGAAATTAACATTTGGGGTTTTAAGCTTAACTGCATCCCTGATTTTGTGTTTATTTTTCCAGTTAACATAAAATGGGCCCCATGGGTCCTACTTTTAATATACACAACACATACATACATATACATGCATAATTTCCCTCATATTACACATTTCTTAATCGAGAGACATTTGTGGTCTGCTAGGTTTTCCTATTATTGAAATGTTATTAAGGACCTACCTTTTGGAGTTTGAATAAGTTAACTACTTAACATTTAAAAGTCATAAATACCTAGACTTGTTAGTTAAAATTAGTACAGCATTATTGGATTTTTTGGGGAAACTTTATTTAAATTGTTTCAAGATAATCTTCAACAGGTCACAGAAAAAGCAGCTTCTAACTGCATTCAGATCAGAATCCTCTGGGAAAAGGACTTGCCTCTGCTTCCTGGGGTCCGGCACCATCCAAAGATTTGGTTTATTCTAATTTTCTATAGGCTTAGAATTTGTAGGTAACTGAAAGGTCAGTTCATCACTCCTAAGGTTGTCTTAATGAACCACAGTGAATTGGAATAAAAGGTTCTTTTGGCCTCTCCCTTTGAGTCATTCTCTCTACTGAGGTAGTAGCAGAAGATGACCTGCTTACAAGCCAGGGCAAGTTAGAAGTAGAATTGGGCCGTTTTGCAATTAATAGATTGTAAACAACAAGTTCAAATGTGGCACGTCACCAGTGGATAATGTGGTATGAGTTGGACAAACTGTTCTTATGGTGGTGGTGGTGGTGGTGGTGGTGGTGGTGTGGGATCTGTGAACTGCAAAATTATTGCCAAAGGTGACTGGTGATTGCCTAGCAACTTTTCTCTTCCATCTCCCCCTCCCCACCTAAATACCTAGCATGGGAACGTGTGGTGAGCATAGGGTAGGGCGTATGGTATCACCGCAAAGAAAGAAACCTTATTAAGGCTCTGGAAAATAAATGTTGGGTTTCAAGCAATCTAAGGAACCAAGAACCCAGCTGAGGGCTTGAAAGAAATGGTGCCTTATTTGGCAGGGAGCAAATCCAGGTGGGACCAGAAAAATCTGGATATGAAGGACATCCAGGAGAGGGAGATACTGACAGCATGGGGAGTTTTAGTTTCTGATGGCAGTAACTTAGTTAATGCTGTTACTTGTATTTTCTCTTAAAGAAACCTTTGTTGTTGTTGTTCCCAATACACTTGTGTTCATAATGATAGCAGTATCATAGGGCAAGCTCTTCTGAGCCCATGTTTTATATCTTTTAGGGATGGTGGAATAAAGGTGGGGATATAAAAGGGTTTGCACAGACTAGCACAGTAATGATTTCACAATGCTAATTAATTTGGGCGCTGGTGGCCCACACTTATGTGGTTGGTTTAGAAGGTTGCTGATACACTAAGCCACTGGAGAAGTGTTATCACCAGCAGCATGAGTGAAAAGATGATGTTCAGCAGACGGAGAGACTTGTGCATGGTTTTCCTCACTGCTTCCCTTGTACAGTGTTATCTTACCAGCATTATCACATGGTTTAGTTCAAGAAATGGGCCTTTGGAAACAGTCTTTACTCTTCCTGTTTTTATAAGATGCAGTGGGGGAATTGCTCAGATGGAAGAATAAGAGGGGACAGGCTTCACCATATTTTGAGTTTCCTCCCTATACTCACAGCTTCCCAGCAGCACCTTAGCTAAGGCTACGAGTGCCTATATTGTTGGGGGGGTGGAAAGAGAGGAGTAAAAAGCCCATAGAAGTTGACAGAAGAGGTTAGAGACCTAGGACAGAGAAGGAAGAGTGTGTATAAGGTAATAATTGCTAACAATTACTAAGCACCTGCCTGGCAGGCACTGGAAGGTAGAAGATTGAAATACAAAGTGCAAAGGGGCTGGTGAACAGGTGGGAAGTATGCGCTGAGGTGTTGGGTGAATCACAGAACGTTGGTTCACAGAAGGCATATTCTCTATCTGATGTACGTATTTTCTCTGCTATGCCTGGCAAGGGGGTGAGACACACCTGGAACAAACTTTGGGGAGCTCATTGCTCTCTCTCTGTTTCTCTGCAGAGCTCTAATGGTTCCTAAGTTCCTCTTCAACTAACAGTGATTGGTGTCTCAGAAAGCCCTGCTTCTCAGGACCCATCAGAGAAAACTTAATCTCTTGTCTACAGTAGGTTTTCAACCTTTGTTTCCTGTTTGTTTTATGGTGAATTCTTCCCAGTTTCTTCCATTTTCTTCTGAACGTGAAATGACATGGGTCATTGATCATCCTGCTAATTTCTTCTGAGTAGACTTTGGTTTGGCAGGAGCCCTGGGGAATGTGATACCTGAATTGAACACCCTAGGTGTGGTCTGACCAGCTTGGAGGAGAGATGGACAATCTCTGCTTTCGTCTTGGACTTCATTGACAAAGACTGCTATCTCAATAGCCCCTGGCCAGTCTCTTTATAGTTGACCGAAATGAGCTTATGGTCCATGAAAACCTACAAGTCATTTTTAATATATATTTATTTCTCGTCCTGTATTTAAACTTATTTTTGGGTTGCCTGGGCAGCTAGGTCGGTTAAGCATACGACTTCAGCTCAGGTCATGATCTCGTGGTTCGTGAGTTCAAGCCCTGTGTCGGGGCTCTGTGCTGACAGCTCAGAGCCTGGAGCCTGCTTCAGATTCTGTCTCCTTCTTTCTCTGCCCTTCCCCCGCTCATGCTCTGTCTCTCTCTCTCTTTCTCAAAAATAAACATTAAAAAATAAATAAATGCACTTATTTTTAACAGAGGACATGATACTACATATTTCTGTGACGTATTTCATCATTTAGGTTTATCGTACTGTTTAATCTTTTTGGATATTGGTTCTGTCACACAAAAGTAACTTCCTCCAAGGTCTGTTCTCCCCAAGGTTTAACATGACATCAGTGTCTCATCTAAATGATTAAAACACGTGGTGATAAGGCAGGTCAGAGCCTTGTAGTCTGACCCTAAGAGCTCTCATCAGAAGCAGTTTTTGTTCTCTTCGGAAAGCTAAAGCATTCCTACAAGCCAGGAGAAGCCGCTGGTCTGAGAAAGGTCCTTTATGACTTCTACATCTACCCTGTGCACCTGTGTATGGGTCTGAGTCTGGGATGAATCACTGAGTTATATGTGGGTTTGTGGGTCTTGAGTGAGAACTTGTTTTCCCAGTGTGCATCTCTCAGAATTCCCCCTTGTGAGTCAGATTGGATTAAGGGCCCACTCTATTCCAGTGTGACCTCATCTTAAGTAATGAACTAACTACTTTGCAGTGACTGTATTTCCAAATAAGTTCACATTCTGAGGTCCTAGAGAATAGGGGTTCAACATACGGATTTTGGGAGATACAATTCGACCCATAACATGTAGTGAACCTGTGATGTGTGGCTCTGACCCCTTTCAGCTGCTGAAGATACTGTTGTAAGATGGTCTGCAGCTATAACACCTTTTTGGCATGTCTTCAGCTGAAGAAAACTACCTCTCCCAAGATCTGGCTTCCTTCTAGAGCAGCCTCGAAAACCGAGCAATCAGTAGGCATAGTTTCCTAGCACCTTTGCCTCAACTTGGATATTGCTGAAGGGCCATCCCAGCTGCAGAGCTGCCTGTAGGGTCAGATGGGACTTCATTGGGACTGCATCCCAGCCTACCTTCTCCCTTTGCCCCATCTTGCTTCTGATCCCTCCCTTCCCCAGGGCACTTCCTAGAAACCTTCTGCAGGCCAATCACTGTTTCAGAGTCAGCTTCCAATCTATGACACAAGGTAGCATTTATCAAAGACTCCTAAAATGTCAAAGAATCTTGCTCTTGAGTCACTATCTGAGCCTATGTCTCAAGCTGGCCTATGCCACAGATAATGTTTTCTATCACCTTTCAAATTGCTGAAGGTATCAGTCTCTTATCTTGCTTTCTGGGTCATCCCTAATGTATTTCATAGCACTTGGTTTGATCATAAAGTTGTGTGGATAGGTGGATTTAAAATGTTGTATGAGGAGAGGAAGGAAGACTGATGGAGAGTTCAGTGGTAAGGAATAAAAATGCCAGTTTATTACAGATTGATTAGCTGCCCCAGTTTTTTAAGTGCCACTGTAAAATTAATTTAAATTTAAAAATTTAATTTAAAATTACAGTGAATGCTGATTTCCAACCCAGATGGAAAACTATGGTTTATATACAGAAACATGGGAGGATGCATCGGTCATTAAAGAGAGACTTTTAAGGTGGTTGAGCTCAGGTTATAGGCTATTGCTGCCATTTTCCTGCAGTGGGACCTTGAGTCACCTTTCATTTCCTCATCAAAGAATTGTGGAATTGTGTAGATTAGATAAGGCATCTAATAGATTCTTTTTTTCTTTTTTTTTATGTTTATTTATTTTTGAGAGAGACAGAGACAGAATGAGAGTGGGTTAGGGGCAGAGAAACAGGGAGACACAGAATCCGAAGCAGGCTCCAGGCTCTGAGCCATCAGCACAGAGCCCAACGCGGGGCTCGAACTCACAAGCTGTGAGATCATGACCTGAGCCAAAATCGGGCGCTCAAACCGACTGAGCCACCCAGGCGCCCCAAGGCATCTAGTAGATTCTTGACATTTACTAGACCATTAATAAATTATATTCAAAGAACAGTAGCAATAATATAAATAATAACAGTGGTAACTGTTTGGAAGTAGAATGATACATTATTTCAAGTGGCTCCTATAGGTATTTAAAATGTATTCTAAAATGAATGTAAAAATGTATACATTATTCTAGAAACATGGCTTGTTGTTGGCTCATACTTTTAAGATCCTTCTGCTGAAATCACATCTGTGCCAGCAATGCCAAGATTATGCTGAAGGATATGTTTTTTATGTTTGTAGTGTTTCAAATAGCATCTTCACATCCAATTTCCTGAATTGTCATTTCAATAGTTTGTAGTGAAAGAAGTAAACTATCACTTGAAAAGAATGTATTATATAAAATGTATTTCTAAGAAACTTGAATTTATTTGAAAAATTTTGTTGGGGCTCAGTTTGTTAATGAAAAACATTATTTCATGTAAGTAGCTTTCTCAAGAATTGAAATGTCTCCATTAAGTGCTAAAGATTTCATATGGTACCAAGTTTTTAAAGTCTTTTAAAAGAACACCTAAAAGCACCAATAAACAGCTTATTCTGCCTGTGTGTTCAGAATTAGAATAAAGCTTTTGACAATATCATCAATGTGCTGACATTATTATTAAAGGTCCTTAACCTTATTATAGAACTGTTGAACAATACGTGCTTGTTCATCCCAGACTCATGTAGGAAAGATCATTGGGTTCTAAGGTTTTTAGGCACTTTTTTCTTTTCTTCTTCTCCTTCTCCTCCTCCTCCTCCTCCTCCTCCTCCTCCTCCTCCTCCTCCTTCTTCTTCTTCTTCTTCTTCTTCTTCTTCTTCTTCTTCTTCTTCTTTTAAAGCAAAAGTGATGTTGGCAAAGACAAAGAGTAGAGTGACAAAAGCGGATAGTACCTGTGGAGACAAGTTCTCATGTTATTGTTAATAGTGATAAGAGTCTCTAGACATGGGTAATTTTTTTCATACACTTATTTTTTAAGCAAAGTACTTGCCTAAAATTGCTATTTTCCCTCTGAAATCCACTTGCCCTTTGAGAGGTTATAAAATAACCTGTTAAATGAACTTACAATGGATATTTCACTGGTGTCTCACATTGTCTCCAGTGAGGAACATAAGGGTTTAACCTGGGCATTGCAAGGTTTATCATGCTCTCACATCCCCCTGTGTAACTGGGACTCAGAGCTCTTACTTTTTTGAGAAGGTAACATTCTAATCCACCGCTCCACTTTATTTTTTAATTTCTTAAAAAATATTTAGAAATTCATAAAGAATACAAAAGTGGTGTAGTTGTGCCATCCAAATACCTCCAGTTGAACTTTTTAATAAAAAAAAAATAAAGTACCAGATTCACATGATTAGAAAGTTACAGTAGAACTGAATTCTTGATGTATTGGTAATGTGTAGTATTGGTAATATTCTTAGATGCGTAATTCACAGGAATTCATTTTATTATGCTTCAAAATATTCCATTACATAGTTACGTTACATAGTTTTGTATATATCCAATGTTACACGAAGAACAATCTTTAACTCTTCCTCAAATAAATCAACAACAAAAATAGAGAGATTGAAATAAAAAGTAAACATTTCTTCATTCTGAGACACTCTTCCTAAAGGAAACTACTATTTTGCCAATTTCTTGTGTATCTTTCTTGAAAATGTTCTATGCATATAAAAATACATATTTTAAATATTTCTTTTATTGGACTGTAAAGACAGCATAGTACAGGCAGGACCTCAGACCCCAGAGCTAGAAAACCTGGGCTGGAATCCTGGATCCTCCAAAGACATTATGTGACTTTAAATAAATTATTTAATCTCTTTGTGCCTCAGTTCTTTCATCTGTAAAATGGAGCTATGAAGCCTCAGAGGGTTGCTTTTAGAATTGGATGTGTTATGTTAAAAACACTCCTGGCACATAGCATTCAGTAAATGAGAACTACAGTTACTGTTTATGCCAAACAGATTGTTTTTTTTTCAATTTTATAGAGATATAATTGACAAATAAAATTGTAAGATACATGACATGTACAACATGATGATCTGACATATGTACATTGTGAATAGATTAACACATCCATCACATTACATAATTGCCTTTTTTTTGGTAAGAGCATTTAAATTCTGGTCTTTAAGCAGATTTCTTTAAAAAACTTTTTTAATGTGTGTTTATTTTTGAGAGAGAGAGAGAGAGAGAGAGAGAGAGAGAGAGAGAGAGAGATTGGGAACGTGTATGCACGCATAAGTTGGGGAGGAGCAGAAGGAGAGGGAGACACAGATCCGAAGCAGGCTCCAGGCTCCAACTGTCAGCACAGAGCCTGATGGGGACTTAAACTCATGAACCAACTGAGCCACCCAGACACCGCTAAGCAAATTTCAATTATACAAAACAGCATTACCAACCTATGGTTACCATGGTATACATTAGATCCTCAGTCATTTATCTTATAATTTAAAGTTTATACCCCTTTACCAGCCTCTACTTATTTCCCTCATGCCCTAGCCCCTGGCAATCACTTTTCTATTCTGTGTGTTAGGAGTTTGACTTTTTTTTTTCTTCTTCTTCTTTTTTTTAGATTTCATATATTAGTTATGCCATGCAGTATTTGTTTTCTCTGTAGGGCTCATTTCACTTAGCATTATGTCCTCCAGTTTCATCCATGTTTTTGCAAATGAAAGCATTTGCTTCTTTTTTTTAAGGTTGAATAATATTCCTTTATATATGTATATACCACATTCTTTTTTAATGTTTATTTATTTATTTTTGAGAGGGAGGGGCAGAGAGGGAGACAGAGAATCCCAAGCAGGCTCCCCACTGTCAGCACAGAGCCTGAAGCAGGGCTCAAACTGTGAGATCATGACCTGGGCCTAAATCAAGAGTTGGACGCGTGACCGACTGAGCCACCCAGGCATACGTATACCACGTTTGTTTGATCCATTCATCTGTTAATGGGCACTTAGGTTGTTTCCACACCTTGGCTATTGTGAATAATGATGCAATGAACGTAGAAGTACAGATATCGCTTAGAGACAATGTTTTTGTGTCCTTTGGATATATACCCAGAAGTGGGATTGCTAAATTACATGGTAGTTCTATTTTTAATTTCTTGAGGAACCTCCATACCATATTCCATAGTGGCTATACCAGTTTGTGTTCCCACCAACACTCCACACAGCTTCCCTTTTGTCCACATCCACACCAGCATTTGTTATCTCTGTCTTTTTGATAATAGCCAGCCTAACAAATATGAGGTAGTATCTCATTGTGGTTTTGATTTGCATTTCTCTGATGTTTAGTAATGCTGAGCACTTTTTCATGTACCTGCCACTCATTTGTATGTTTTCTTTGGGAAAGATTTTGAGTTGATTTTTGTGTATAGTGTAAGATAGGAGTCCAGTTTCATTTTTTTGCAGGTGGCTATCCAGTTTTCCCAACACTGTTTACTGAAGAGACTATCATTCCCCATTGTATATTCTTGGCTCCTTTGTTGAAAATGAATTGACCATATAAGCATGGGTTTATTTCTTTACTCTCTATACTGCTCCATTGATCTACATGCCTTTATGCCAATACCATACCTTTTTTTTTAAAGATATTAGAACTTGGGTAAATTAATTTCTTTGACAAATTACTTATAAAAGTATACATTCCAAGGAAAAATTATTTCAAATATTAATGATAACATTTGTGCATGAATTTTCTTATTTCTATGTCTACTAAAAATAAATGGTTTATAGCCAATATACAAATTAAAAAATTTTACTTCCAGTGTAGTTACCATACAGTGTTATATTAGTTTCAGGTGTACAATATAGTGATTCAACACTTCCATATATCACTCAGTGCTCATCATGAGAGTGCACTCTGAATCCCCTTCACAAATTTCACTCATCCTCCCATTCACCTCCTCTCAGATAACCATCCATTTGTTCTCTGTAGTTAAGACTCTGGTTTGTACCTTTTTTTGTTGTTCTTCATTTGTTTTGTTTAATTTCACACATGAGTGGAATCATATAGTATTTGTCTTTATCTGACTGGCTTATTTCACTTCGCATTATACTCTCTAGCTCCATCCATGTTGCCAAAAATGGCAAGATTTCATTATTTTTCATGGCCATATATGTTCCATTATATATATATATATATATACACATATATATGTATATATATATGTATTATGTATACATATGTACACATATATGTATACATATGTACGCATACGTATTATTATAAAAATATATAATATATATTAATGTGTGTATACATTAATTTTAATGTAATTATGATGTATTATATAATATATACATTAATATATATTAATGTATAATAATGGAATATATGTAATATATAATGCAGTATTATTTTGTATATATTCCATTATGCATGTGTATTGGAATATCTATCTATCTATCTATCCATCTAGAGATTGCATTCCCACCAACAGTGAAATGAGAGTTCCTTTTTTTTCCACATCCTTACCAATGCTTGTTGTTTCTTGTGTTTTTGATCTTAACCATTCATTCTGACAGGTGTGAGGTGATATCTAATGTGGTTTTGATTTGCATTTCCCTGGTGATGAGTGATGGTGAACATCTTTTCATGTGTCTGTTGGCCATATGTATGTGTTTTTTGGAGAAATTTCTGTTCCTGTCTTCTGCCCATTTTTAAATTGGATTATTTGGTTTTTTGTTGTTGAGTTATATTAGTTCTTTATATATTTTGGATACTAACGCTTTATTGGATATATCATTGCAAATATCTTCTCCCATTAAGTAGGTTGACTTTTAGTTTTATGTGTTGTTTCCTTTGCTGTGCTGAAGTTTTTATTTTGATGTAGTCCCAATAGTTTATTTTTGCTTTTGTTTCCCTTGCCTAGGAGACATATCTAGAAAAATGTTGCCATGGCCAATGTCAAAGGAATTACTGCCTGTACTGTCTTAGTGTAGGTTTTTTATGGTTTCAGGTATCATATTTAAGTCCCCAACTTATTTTAAGTTTATTTTTCTGTGTGGTTTAAGAAAGTGGTACAGTTTAATTCCTTTGCATGTAGCTGTGTAATTTTCCCAACACCATTTTGTTGAAGAGACTTTTTCTCATCGTATATTCTTGCCTCTTATGCCATAGATTAATTGACCATATAATTGTGGGTTTATTTACAGGCTGTCTATTCTGTTCCTATGATCTGTGTCTATTTTTGTGCCAGTACCATACTGTTTTGATTATTACAGTTTTTTTCTTTTATTTATTTATTTATTTATTGCTTGATTGATTGATTATTACAGTTTTCAATAGAACTTGAAGTCTGAAATTGTGATACCTCCACTTTTGATTTTCTTTTTTCAAGGTTACTTTGCCTATTTAGGGTCTTTTGTGGTTCTGCACAATTTTTTGGATTGTTCTCGTTCTGTGAAAAATGCTATGTCATTTTGATGGGATTTCATTAAATCTATAGATTGCTTTGTGTAGTATAGACATTTTAACAATATTCGTTCTTCCAATCCATGAGCATAGACTATCTTTCCATGTATTTGTGTCATCTTCAATTTCTTTCATCAGTGTTTTATAGTTTTCCAAGTACAAGTCTTTCACCTTTTTGGTTAGGTTTATTTTTAAGTGTCTTATTTTTGGTGCAATTGTAAATGGGACTGTTTTCTTAAGTTATGTTTCTGCTGCTTCATTGTTAGTGTATAGAAATGCAGTGGATTTCTGTACATTGATTTTGAAAACTGCAACCTTACTGAATTCATTTATCAGTTCTAGCAGTTTTTTGGTGGAATCTATATGGTTTTCTATATGTAGGATCATGCCATTTGCAAGTAGTGAAAGTTTTATCTCCTACTTGACAATTTGGATGCCTTTTATTCCTCTCTTTTGTCTGAGTGCTATGGCTAGGACTTTCAGTACTATGTTGAATAAAAGTAGTGAGAGTGGACATCCTTGTCTCGTTTCTGACTTTAGGGGAAAAGCTCTCAGTTTTTCACCATTGAGTATGATGTTAGCCATGGATTTTTCTTATCACATTTTTATTATATTGAGATATGTTCCCTCTAAACCTATTCTGTTGACAGTTTTTGTCATGAATGGATGTTGTACTCTGTCAGATGCTTTTTCTGCATCTATTGAAATGGTCATATGGTTTTTATCCTATCTCTTATTGATGTGATATATCATGCTGGTTGATTTGCAAATATGGAACCACCTTTGCACCCCAGGAATAAATTCCATTTGATTGTGGTGAATGATTTTTTTAATGCATTGTTGGAAATGGTTTGCTAATATTTTGGTGAGAATTTTTGCATCTGTGTTCATCAGAGATATTGGTCTGTAGTCCTTTTTTTGTGCTGTGCCTGTATCTATCTTTGGGATAGGGGTATAGAATGAATTTGGAAGGTTCCTTCCCTTTCTAATTTTTGGAAAAATTTGAGAGGAATAGATACTAATTCTTCTTTAATGTTTGGTAGAATTCACCTGTTCACCTGGTCCCGGACTTCTGTTTGTTGGGAATTTTTGGTTACTGATTCAGTTTCACTGTTGGTAATCAGTCTGTTCAAGTTTTCTATTTCTTCCTGCTTCAGTTTTGGTAGGTTATGTTTCTAGGAACGTATGCATTTCATCTAGGTTGTCCAGTTTGTTGGCATATAATTTTTCATAATATTCTCTTAAAGTTTTTTGTATTTCTGTGGCATTGGTTTTTATTGTTCCTCTTTCATTTCTGATTTTGTTTATTTGAGTCCTCTTTCCCTCCCTCCCTCACCTGCCTCTCTTTTTATGAGTCTGGCTAGAGGTTTATCAATTTTGTTGATCTTTTCAAAGAACCAGCTATTGGTTTCATTGATCTGTCCTGTTGTTTTTTTAATTTCTGTTTTGTTTATTTCTGCTTCAATCTTATTATTTCCTTCCTTCTACTGAGTTTTGGTATTGTTTGTTTTTCTTTTTCTAGCTCATTTAGGCATAAGGTTAAGCTGTTTATTTGAGATTTATGTTGCTTTTGAGGTAGGCCTGGATTGCTATAAATTTCCTTCTGAGAACCATTTTTGCTGCATCTCAAAGATTTGGGGCCATTGTGTTTTCATTTTCATTTGTTTTCCTGGAATTTTTGTTTTTTTTTATTTCTTAGTTGGCCGATTCATTGTTTATACCATGTTTTTTAACCTTCATGTATTTGTGCTCTTTCCAAATTTTCTCTTGTGGTTGATTTCTAGTTTCATAGCATGGTCAGAAAAGATGTGTGGTATGACTTTGATTTATTTTATTTTATTTTATTATGTTGAGACTTGTTTTGTGGCCTAATATGTAATCTATTCTAGAGAATGTTCCATGTGTACTTGAAATGAATGTGTATTCTGCTGTTTTAGGATGGAATGTTTGAAATATGTCCATGAAATCCATCTCATCTAGAGTGTCATTCAAAGCCACTGTTTCTGGGGTGCCTGCCTGACTTGGTAGAGCATGCGACTCTTGATCTCAGGGTCGTGAGCCACACTGTCTCTGCACAGAGCCTGACATGGGGCTTGAACTCACGAACTGTGAGATCATGACCTGAGCCAAATTAAGAATCAGATGCTTAGCTGACTAGCCACCAAAAGTGCACCTGTTACTAACAGTTTTATGTATTTGAGTCCTCCCATGTTGTGTGCATGGATATTTACAATTCTTATGTCTTCTTGTTGATTTGCCTCTTACAGATTACATAGCATCCTTCTTTGTCTTGTTACAGTCTCTTTTAAAGTCTATCTTGTCTATTGTAAGTATTGCTACCATGGCTCTTTTTTCACATCTGTCTGGGTGATAAATATTTCATCATCCTCTCACTTAAAAAAATTTTTTTTAATGTCTTCATTTATTTTTTTGAGACAGAGAGAGACAGAGCATGAGCAGGGGAGGGGCAGAGAGAGAGGGAGACATAGAATCAGAAGCGGGTTCCAGGCTCTGAGCTGTCAGCACAGAGCCCGATGCAGGGCTCGAACTCACGGACTGTGAGATCATGACCTGAGCCGAAGTCGGCCACTCGACCAACTGAGCCACCCAAGTGCCCCACCATCCTCTCACTTTTAATCTGCATGTGTCTTTAGGTCTGAGGTGAGTCTCTTGAAGGTAGCATATAGATGGGTCTTGTTTTTTTTTGGTCCATTCTGTCACTTTGTGTCTTTGGTTGGAGCATTTAGTCCATTTACATTCCAAGTAATTACTGATAGGTATGTATTTACTGCGATTTTGTTTGTTTTGTGTTTTTCAATGTTTATTTATTTATTTTGAGAGAGAAAATGAATACACAAGGTGGGTGGTAGAGAGAGAGAGAGAGAGAGAGAGAGAATCCCAAGCAGGTTCCGCACTATCAAAAGCAGAGTCTGATGTGGGGCTCAAACTCACGAACAATAGATCATGACCTGAGCTGAAATCAAGAGTCAGATGCTTAACCAACTGAGCCACCCAGGTACCACTGTTTTCTGTTTTTGTGGATCTTCTCTTTTCCTTTCTTCCATTGCTCTCTTCTCTCACCATAGGTTGGCTTTCTTTAGTGATATACTAGGATTCCTTTATTTTTTTGCATATTTATTACTGTTTTTTTATTTGTGGTTACCGTTAGGCTTATATACTACATCTTCTGCATATAGCAGTCTATGTTAAGCTGATGGTCACTTAAGTTTGAACCTATTTATTCCTCTCTTCCCCATGTTTTAGGTGTATGGTATCATACTTTACAGTTTTTTAAAAATTTTGATTGATCTTTAACATATATTTTTAACTTATTTAAAAATAAGCACTGCTTTTGTGCTTCCTGCTTTTCTTACCTTTGCTTATGGTCTTCCCTTTCCACTTAGAGAGTTCCCTTTATCATTTCTTATAGGGCTGGTTTAGTGGTCATTAACGTCTTTAACTTTTGTTTTGAAAACTCTTTATCTCTCCTTATATTCTTTTTTTTAATTTAATTTTTTATTTTTTTAAATTTACATCCTAATTAGTTAGCATATAGTGCAACAATGATTTCAGGAGTAGATTCCTTAGTGCCCCTTACCCATTTAGCCCATCCCCCCTCCCACAACCCCTCCAGCAACCCTCAGTTTGTTCTCCATATTTATGAGTCTCTTCTGTTTTATCCCCCTCCCTGTTTTTATATTATTTTTGTTTCCCTTCCCTTATGTTCACCTGTTTTGTGTCTTAAAGTCCTCATATGAATGAAGTCATATGATTTTTGTCTTTCTCTGACTAATTTCACTTAGCATGATACCCTCCAGTTCCATTCACATAATTGCAAATGGTAAGATTTCCTTCTATTTGATTGCCAAGTAATACTCTATTGTATATATATACCATCTCTTCTTTATCCATTTATCCATCAGTGGACATTTGGGCTGTTTCCATACTTTGGCTATTGTTGATAGTGCTGCTATAAACATGGGGGTGTATGTGTCCCTTTGAAACAGCACACCTGTATCCCGTGGATAAATGCCTAGTAGTGCAATTGCTGGGTCGTAGGATAGTTCTATTTTTAGTTTTTTGAGGAACCTCCATACTGTTTTCCAGAGTGGCTGCACCAGCTTGCATTCCCACCAACAATGCAAAAGAGATCCTCTGTCTCCTTATATTCGTAATGACAGTCTTGCTGGATAGAGTATTCTCAGCTGCAGATTTTTTTCCTTTCAACACTTTGAATATATCATGTCACTCTCTTCTGCCCTGCAAAGTTTCTGCTGAGAAATCTGCTGATATCCTTATGGGGTTTCCCTTGTATGTAACATTTCTCCCGCTGCTTTAAAAATTCTTTATCACTCACTACTTTTTGGCATCTTGATTACTATGTGTCTTGATGTGGACCTCATTGGGTTGATTTTGTTGAGGGATCTCTGTGCCTCCTGGATCTGAATTTCTGTTTCCTTCCCCAGATTTGGGAAGTTTTCAGTTACTGTTTCTTCAATAAATTTTCTTCCCGCTTTCTCTCTTCTTCTAGGATCCCTATAATGAGATTTTTATTACGCTTGATGAAGTCACTGTTTCCTAAATATATTCTCATTTTGCATATTTGTTTTTTCTCACCTGCTCAGCTTGATTACTTTCCATAACTCTGTCCTCCAGGTTGCTAATTAGATCTGTATCTTCTAGCCTGCTATTTATTACATCTAGTGTATTTTTTATTTCAATTATTGTGTTCTTCATCTCTGATTTGTTCTTTTTAATCTCTTTGTTAAGAATTTCACTAATGTCCTCCACTCTTTTCTCAAGTCCACATCTTGAGATCATTATGATCTTTATGATCATTACTTTATGATTATACTTTATGATCATTACTTTAAATTCTTTATGATCATTACTTTAAATTCTCTATCAGGCATATTACTCATCTCTGTTTCACAGGTTTCCTGCTGTTATTTTGTCCTGTTCTTTCATTTGGGATATATTCCTCTGTCTCCTCATTTTGTTTAACTATCTGTGTCTGTTTCTGTGTGTTAGGAAATTCAGCTATGTGTCTTATTCTTGCAAGTAGTGGGGAGGATGCACACTTTTAACAAGGTGGTCCTGGTCCTCTTCCATAGGGGATGTGCAGCCACCAGGGCCACCTTGCAAAATGGTTGGGGGTAGGGCTTGCAGTTTTAACAAGGTGCACACATCCTCCTTGGGAGGTACTGGCCACCAATGCTGCTGGACTGAGGCCCTGCAAAACTCAGAGTAGGGAGACGTAGTGTTGGCAAGGTTTTCACCTGTCTTCTGAGGGAGGGGGGACACATAGCACTGAGATTGAGACAGGCCCAGCAGGAGGGGGCAGGGCATAGTGTAAGCAAGTTAGGCAGGAAATGCTGGTGCAGGCTTGGTTTCCAGTAGGTGGCTGTGTGTTTATGCGGGGGGGGGGGGGGGGGGGGCTGGGTAGGGAAATGACACCTGTCAGTTCCTTTGTTCCTGGAGAAGTCCCTCAAGGAACTCGGAGAGTAGTAAATAACTCCCTGCCATATGCCCAGGTGTATTTTCAAACTTCTGCTTCAGTGCTGTATCTCCATGGGCTATTTATTGTGCTGTCTCTTTCAGGGTGAGGAGTCAGTTTTCTATCACTCTCCCAGCTCTCCCAGAGTTGTGTCTGTTGCAGACTTTGCAGTCTGGAGTTGTCTCTTTTCCAGCAAGAGAGTGGACACAGAATTGAATATGAGAGAGGCTAATGTTCCGGAGGAGACAAGAGCCCTGAGTTAGGGTCCTTGCTCTGTATTTCTTAGCATCAGAAGGCTTACAAACATGACGGGTGTGCAGAAAGAGATAATGAAACAGTGATCATTAACTCAAGTGTATGAGAGAAAGGGGGTTTTGAAGATATGTGGTGTTCAAGGTTTGGGTCAATACAAAACAAAATCCCGGCACCAAGCAGTTTATGGCAGTTTATGGCAGGCACAAGGTGCCATGTCTGTTTATCTAAATTTGCCTAGGGGATAAGATAGTATGCTACCTCAGGGTCAACAAGGCACTTTTTTTTTTGCTAATTAGCCCCAGGCAATTTCACCCTTTTGTGGTGAAATTCTTGGATGCTTTCATCCTGTGGAAGCAGCTTCCTGCTCTACACTTTTGTTCTACTCTGGGGCACTTTTGTCCTGTGGCCACTTTCCACTCTAAGCCTTATTAACCCATTGGTGCAAGCTCGGGGATTTACTAAACTTATTCCCCACATGTGCCTAATGATTTTTTAAAGTTCCAGGGTTTACATCCTGCTGGTTGTAAGAGCTCATGAAATTCTGCCTCTCTGGTTTTCAAAGCCAAATGTTATGGAGATTTGTCCTCTTATGCAGGCTTTCCAATAGGATAGCCTGTTCTTCTCCCTTCTCCACACACTTGTCTCCCTCCCTGTGTCTCTGCCCTCCTACTCTCTTCAGTGTAACTTCTTAATTTTTTAAAAATGTTTATTTTTTTTGAGAGAGAGAGACAGGAAGAGAATGAGTGGGGGAGGGGCAGGGAGAGGGAGATACAGAATCTGAAACAGGCTCTAGGCTCTGAGCTGTCAGCACAGAGCACAGAGCCCGATGCAGGGCTCAAACTCAGGAACCAGGAGATCATGACCTGAGCGGAAGTAGGATGCTTAACCATGTGAGCCACCCAGGTGCCTCTCTTCAGTGTAACTTCTTATCTACATTTAGTTGCAGAGTTTGTTCTGCCAGTCATCAGGTTGTTTTCTGTGTTATTTGTACTAATGTGAGTGTTATCTAGTTGTATCCATGGGAGGAAGTGAGCTTAGGGTTCTCCTACTCTGCGGTCTCCTTGGAAGTCTCAATACTATAATGTTTTGATTACTATAGCTTTGTAATATAGTTTGAAATCAGGAAATGTGACGACTCCAGGTTTATTCTTCTTTCGCAAGATTGCTTTGGCCATTTGGAGTATTGTGGTTCCACATACATTTTAGGATTATTTCTATTATTTCTGTGAAAAATGCCATTGGAATTTTGATAGATTGCATTGAATCTGTAGATTGCTTTGGGTAGCGTGAGCATTTTAACAATAGCAATCCATGAACATGGAATATCATTCCATTTACTTGTGTCTTTAGTTTCTTTCATCTGTGTCATAGTTTTGAATATATAGGTTTTTCACCCCCTTGTTTACATTTATTCCTGTTTTATTGTTGTTGATGTTTTATAAATGGAATTGTTTTCTTAATTTCTCTTTTGAATAGTTCATTGTCAAAACAGTATATTTTAATTCCTGCTTTACTTTATTTAGCTTTGTGTAACCATTTTTTATATAATTCTCATTTTAAAACTTCTTCTGAATCACATTATTTTCAATGTATTTCTTATAAATAATACATAATTTTAAAAAGTATGAAATATGAATTCTTCCTCTTAGCAGATGAATTTATGCTGTATTTATTGATAGAACAAATATGTTGGGTTTTATTTATTTATATATTTTGTTATTTTATGTTAAGTTGTTAACGCATTCTCTATAGTCTTTCTGTTGTTGCATAGATTTTTTTCTGATGTATTCATGTTTTTCTTTGAATAATTTGGACAATTATTATCTATTTTTAAAATTCTACTTACATTTATAACTTTATATTATACTTGATCTTCTATCTTTATTTTTGAAATCTATTTCATTTTATTTATTTACTTTTTTTATTTTAGAGAGAGTGTGTGCAAGTTGGGGAGGAGGGTAGAGGGAGTCAGTGAGAGACAGAGAGACAGAGAGACAGAGAGAGAGAATCTTAAGCAGGCTCCACGCTCAGCACGGAGCCTGACACAGGGCGCAATTGCACAACCCAGGAATCATTACCTGAGCTGCAATCAAGAGTCAAACACTAAACCTACTGAGCCGCCGAGGCCCCCTGATCCTTTAGCTTTAAATATAACAACTTTGGGGTGCCTAGGTGGCTCAATAAATTGAACATTGACTCTTGATTTGACTCAGGTGATGATCCCAAGGTTGTGGGACTCAGTCCTGCTCAAGATTCTCCTTCTCTCTCCCCTTGCCCCTCTCCTCCACTCACACACCCTCTCTAAGATACAATAAATCATAAATAAATAAACTTAACAATTTCAGACAATACTATTCCTTGCAGAAGGAAATAAGAAAATTAGCAATTTACACTTTTATTTAGCTCTTTCCTTATCCTCCACTTTCCAAATATTGTTAGTTACATTCTTATTTTCAGTCACTTTCAATAGTTTGGTAGTGTTTAAAAACATTTTTATATTGTTAAATCTTGATTTATCAAAATAGGAATATTTTTTATTTACTAAGAAAACTGCTAAAAGTATAAAGTTTATTTTTATTCCCATTTCCTGTCCAAATTTTTACTTGTTATAAGTGCCAAAATTTAAAGGCCTTATTTTCTGTAATCGTACTTTCATAGTTGTTTGTTTTAGTTGTATATTTGAGTAGATTCAGTGCTCATAATAAAATATTTGACCCCAGAAGTTATTTAGAATTGTGGTTTTAAATTTCCCTTGTGGTTATAACTTTTTGTTGTTGTTGTTCTTATTAATTTCCAATATTTGTTGAGTTGTGGTCTGAATAATACCAATTCAGTTAAGTTTCTTGAGTCTACTTTATGGCTTGCAGTCAGTTTTTTGTTTCTTATGTGCTGGACAAGAATGTGTATTTTTTTCTTTTTAGATGGAGTATTCCATATACATCTAGCTTATTGCTCAAATTTTTTTTGTCTGCTAGCCTTTTAATAATAGAGAGAGCTATATTGATATCTCCCCCTATGAAGGTGATTTATCCATTCCTCATTGTGCTTTTAATGATCTTTTTTCTTGCTTATTTTGAAGATGTTTTACTAGATGTATACAAAGTTAAAATTTTTAAGCTGCCTTGACTAATGGAACTTTTCATCTTTACACAGTGATCTTTAAAAAAAATCATATATTCTGTTTGATATTAAAATACCTATCCCAACTGTCTTTGGCTAATTTTTTTTCCCCTGGTATATTACTGAAATCTTTTACTGATACCTACTATTTTGTGCTTCATATTTGACTTACTTTCTTTTTTTCTTCCTTTTCTGTTTATTTTGTTTTTTCTCATTACACACTTTTTTCCCCTATTAGTTGGAAGTTATACACCCTATTTTATTCTACTGGCTGTTTTTCTTGAAATTTTACCATTTATATTTAACAAAGTCCAAAATTTATTCCTAACCCCTATCCCAGACAATGATCTTAGCACATCTTAATTCTGATTAACATTTCTGTAGCTTTATCTACAGTTACTTTTTATTTTTTAACTTTTGTTCCTTTTTGTATTCAAACCTTTTCTGGACCTGTTTTGCTTCTTCCTGTAGCACATCTTTAGGAAGTTCCTTAGTAGATCTCTATCACTAGGTGCTCAGTTTTCTGTATCTTCCCTCAAAGATGACACTAAGCCCAGACAGGTATTTAAGAACATTCTTGTTCCTAAAATATAATTTTGATGGTTCCAAAATTCTAGGTTTTTTCTCAATGAGCTCAATACATGATTTTACCGTTCTCTAACAATTATGGATGCTCACATAGTGGTTGTTGGTTTATCCATCAGTCCTTGCTTTCCAGCTGTTTTAAAATGTAAAGTTTGGAGCACCTGGGTGGCTCAGTTGGTTAAGTGTCCAACTTCGGCTTAGGTCATGATCTCATGGTTCATGAGTTCAAGTCCCATGTTGGGCTCTGTGCTGACAGCTCAGAGCCTGGAGTCTGCTTCAGATTCTGTCTCCCTCTCTGTCTGCCCCTCCCTAGCTCACACTCTGTCTCTCTCTCTCTCTCAAACGTAAATTTAAAAAATACTTAAAATGTATAGTTTTAAATTGAAAATATTTGCTTCCACCTTCTTCTCCAATTTTGTTACAGTATTTATAGGTGTGAATTTTTATATATTCTGTTTTGGTTTTGATATATTTAAAATGTGAGACTTGGTATCTTTTATCAGTTCTGGAAAATTGTTAGTCATTACCTCTTCATATTTTCCCTTTTCTCCATCTTCCCTCTTGTCTTTTCTTAGATTCCAATTAGACCATCTTATTTGAACATTTTATCTCTTAAATTTCTTTCGTATTTGTCATATTCCTGTCTCTTTGTGTTGCATTATGTTAATTCTTGAGCTCTCTTCTTTGGTTCTTCAATGTGCTTTCAACTGTGTTTCATATGCTGTTAACATAGTCACTAAGGTGTTATTAGTAATCGTAGCAGTAGCAATAAATGTAAGTTAGTTCTCAGGTTAGATGTTGAATTTCCAAGTGTTCATTATATTTTTTAAATAGAATAAAATTTAAAAAGGCAGTTCTTGGCAAATGATTCTAGTGTGTCATGATTCAAGGGTTATGATTAAGCCAGTTCTGTGCACCTAATTTCTAATAAAAATAATAAAAGTTTTTAAATCATCTCGGATATCTCATTTTTAAGCTATTTTGTTATATTTTAATTATTTTTTACTATACTTGACATATAGTGTTATATTAGTTTCAGGTGTAGTACATGGTGATTTGACAATTCTGTACATTATCCAGTGCTCATCATGGTAAGTGTAATTACCATCTATCAATATACAAAGTTATTACAGTGTAATTAAGTATATTCCTATGCTGTACTTTTCATCCTCATGATTCATTTGTATCGTAACTGGAAGTTTGTACATCTTAGTCCCCTCCACCTGTTTGGCCCATCTGCCCACCGCTTCCCCTCTGGCAGTTGCAAGTTTTAAAGAATTGTTTTTCTCATTAAAAAAATTATATTTTGTATTTTAACGTATTTCCCACCTAGTAATTTTATATTGTATATCAATTTCAATATCTGAAGACTTCAGTTTTCTGAATCTGTTGTTTGTTTTAATGCAATTTGTTACTCATGTGTCTTGTAACTGAAAAGGAAAAGATAGATAAATTGGACCAAAGTAAAAACAAGAACTTTAATTCATCAAATAAAGCCATTAAGAAATTAAAAGTAAAGGGAAAGAAAGAAATTAGAGGGAAAGAAAAATTTTGCACCTATATATCTGATTAAAGACATATCTAGAATAAAAAAAAAAGCACCTACAAATCAGTAAGAAAATGACAAACCACTAGATAATTGGGCAAAGAACTTGAATAAGTACTTCACAAAAGAGGATTTCCAATAAAGAAGTGCTCAACTTCATTACAGTGCCGGGAAATTAAAATTAAAATTAAATAAGTATCGGTACACCCCTGACACAATGGCTAAAATAAAAAAGACTGGCAATCCCAAGTGTTTGTGAACATGTGGAATTCTTATATGCTGCTGCTGGGAGTGTAAATTGATGTAACCTCTTTGGAAAACAGTTTGGCAATATCTACTGAAATTACACGTAAGGGACCTAGCCCTTCCACTCGCAATGACATGTATACATATATGCACTAAAAAGCATGTGCAGAGAATCTTCATAGTAGCACTGTCCGGTAATAGCTCTGAGAATCCATCAACGCTAGATTGGAAAGATAACTTGTGGTATAGTCATACAATAGAGCAATGAAAATGAGATACTGTGACATCACAGCAACATAGATAAATCTCAAGAAATAATGCTGAAAGGTAAGAAGTCAGACACAAGAGTACATTCTGTATATTCCATTTATGGAAAGTTTAAGAATGGGCAAAACTAATCTATGGTGTTACAAGTCAGAATACTGATTACCTTTGAGAAGGGGATAGTGACAGGGAGAAAGTACAAAGGAGTGGGCTTTTGAAATACTAGTAATGTTCTATTTCTTCAGTTTGATTACTTGGGTCTGTTTATATTTTAAATGTTTATTGAGCAATTCATTTATTGCTTGTGTACTTTACTATATGTATTTATACTTCAGTAAGAAGTTAACTTGAGAAAACAACCTGTATATTCTTGAAAACACTTGGGATACTAACATATTTAATATTTGTTTTCAATTTTTTAAATGGTTCACACTGGCCTTTGTGGGCTATTTTATATCTAGCATCTATTGTTCACCAGGAGGTGTACTAAATATTTTGCGTTCATTAAATCTTCACAATAATCCTATAAGTTAGAAATTGGGTCCATTTTATATATGAATAATTAACTCAGAGAAACTAAGTTTTTGGCCAATATCATACAACTAATAGTTTATGCTATCCTACCCTGACAATATTTAAAGCTACAGGTTTTTAGAACAGAAGCAGTTTTCAAGTTGGAGTCTTGGGCCTGGAGACATAGATAAGTTATTTAACCCAGTGTCTTCACTTACTAGCTATAATATAAATTACATTTGACAAGCAGAGCGGTGCTGGATTTTTTTTTTAATTTCCTGAGCTTTCTAGCTCCTGTGAACAGAAGGAAAAGTCATAAACAACCACCGTTAATACTAAATATTTTACCTGAACATGTTTGCATGAATTGCTTTACAAATAAAATCCTTGGAAAGTTAATATTAATCTCTCTGTATCTGTTGTTGACTGAAGAATTCCATCCAATCCCTGGGTTTCTGAAGCAGCGATAAATACTTGCTACTGTTTGTCTTTTGATGCCTTATATAAGGAGGCAAACTGCAGAACACTCCAAAGGGATTCTCTTTCCACTATGAAACATATTGTCTGACATTAGATTAAATAGCTTGAAAATACTGTAGCCATTGATGCACTGTTGTTGTTACAGTGTCTTAGAATCAATGAAAGAAATTAATAAACAGAAAACCCAGTCTTAAGAGAGATCTTCTCCTGGTTTTCTAGTTAAGAAAAAATAAATTAGCACTCTCAACAGGGGGGAAAGCAGTAGATTGTGTGGGATTCTTTTGAAAAAGAAGAACTTCACTTCCAATGTTAATTTAATTTGCATGCACTTCTGGAGAAGTCATTTATCACCTTACTGTGCTTATACCTTGGATAATATTTATGCTTCTATATAAGCTTTTAATAAAATATACTACCATCTCTGGAATACCAATTCAGAATTGGTTAATAAAGGAAACAGTGAAAGGAAAGTTTCAGTAAGAATTTAGTATAATCCCTTTGCATGTCATTTTAGGGACTGTTTCATCACGTTATGATCAAAGACTGAGAACAAGGAACTTCTGATTGTATTTATTCTCTTCTAGTGCTGTTTATGCTGCCCTGAGCTTCTCTTTGATTCACAGAAGGCCGGCTGTCATCAGTATGTTGGTTCCATTTTCAGTAGTCATGAATTTGGGGAGCTCGGATAACTTAAAAAGAAGAGTAAAGCTGATTTGCTTTGCAGATTCTGAGCAATATTACTGATATCAGTGTGAACTAGGGTGTAAGTGTTCTTATCCTATCCCTGAATGTGTGTGCTAGGCAAATAGTTATATCAGAAAGTGAAAACCAGTTCGCCCTCTTACCTTTGACTGCTTCAGCCTTAACTAGGACTTGCTGTTGGGATCCCCTTTCTTTTCTTCATCCCTGTGTGAGCTCTGAGTTCCAGGTTGCTTTCTGCTTAAAGGACAGAGCTGTCCAATCTTTACTAGGTATCTTTGTGTTTTGGTTTTCTCACTTGTGTAAAGTGAGCCCTCTCTCTTTGCCATGCTGTCCTGAGTAATAGATCAGACTGTCAAAATGACCTTGCAGTTCATAGGAAAGAAGTGAAGACCAAATATTTGAAGACCAAAGGGATTGCAGATATTTACTAGATAAGGAGACACCCGAAGATAAAGAGGACTGTGACTGTCCTGCCAGCAGCACAGTGTGACAGTCAGGAGGGACTCAGACTGCCTAGGCTCAGGTCTCCATGCCTCTACTCACTAGCAGGGAGACTTTGGAGAAGTTACTTAACAACCCTTGAATCCTCAGTGTTCTTGTCTGTAAATTAAGAGTAACATCTAATTCTTAGGGGTGATGTAAGGATGAGAAACAACCCTACAGATACAATGCTTATGTATTATATTAATTATAATTATAATTTTTATGTAAATGTATATAAGCATCATTATATATGCATGATACTCCTATTTATATAATTATATAATTATATATAAAGTTACACAATATGAAGTTATAATGTTTACAAAGTTATATACAATTATATATTTATAAATACATCTAATAATTGATATATAAATAAATAAGCATTGCATTATTTTTATTACATTATATTTAATATATTATGTATTTATCCTATTATATATACAAATATTTGTATGAGTAGGTATAACTATAGTAATTATATTCATTATAATTATAGTGCCTGGCATGTTTTAAATAGCCAATAAATATTAAATGTTTTAAAGTTGGACACTTTTTTAGGTCTGTTTAGTACCCCTTCGCCCTTCATCTGGGAGAGCATAAGATTTGAGCACAGAATTTGGACATAGCCTATCAGAATGTCCCAATTTACAGATCTGGGTCATCATAATTAGTTTAAGTTGAGCAAATGACTGAGCTAGGTCAGTTACTTTAGATCTTTTTAATCTTCCTTAGCCAAGATAGTTGCTTAATACAACAACTACAGTTGTTTTATATGTTTAAAGAATAATGTAAATACTAGTGAATAAATAGTAAATAATAATGAACTAATTTGTCAAATCTTATGGGTTAAAGGGGTAAGAATGGGAAAATGGGTTGAGTGTTATGTAAACATCAGTTTCTAATGGAACAAATGAGTATATGAGCCCATATATTTCCTTTTGTTTTATTTTTTAAGTTGGTTTGAATAAAGTTCCATCACTCACAATAAGAAGACTCCTGACCAATCTTAAGAAGTAATAGAAGTAGTCCATGTCCAGAGATACTAAATTGGGCTTTGGGAGCAGTACCCAGGACAGCTTAACCATAAGTGCTGTGCAAATCAAATTGAGGCCAGAGTTGGATCCTTAATAAAACCATAACATGCTGGTCAGTTTGGGCAAACCAGATTTTCTTTGGAGTTTTAAGAATTTTCACAAATTAGATTTGGAAAATTTCAAATACCTGGTTGCTAGAATAATCAATATTAGAAGTTAGAGCCTTCAAATTCTTCATTTTATTAAAAAAAAAAAAAAAGCTTAATCCTGACTACTTGCTGCAGACTGAAGGTCTCCGGGCAAATGAGACCTTTATTCATATATCACGGAATTAATCATTTTAGTTAGAATCCCTGATGTTCCTGACAATAGCTTATACAATTCTGTCTCCCAATTAACTAGAATGTATTGTTTGACAGCTACTTACATTTAAACTTTACTCATTTTTTTGCATGACCTATCTGAAGTTGTAAATGAAAATGTAAATACACACAAATTTGAATTAGAAAACATTTCATAGTAAAAGTTTGGAATGAACTGATTGACTTATATGAAGAATATTAAGCCTGAATTTTCCTTATGTTTGCTTTCATCCAATGGTGATCATTTTCACCCAATTTTCAATACTTGATTGTGAAAACAATGTTCCAGAAAATCTGATGTTCTAATGATAATGAGATTGGTCAGTGACATTTAATTGTGTCCTTATCTTTTAATCTTTTATCTAGATGTCTGTCACAATCATTTCATTAGTCATTTCAATATCTGGTCCATTCATGTTTTATCTTCAGGACAGAAAATTGCCTGTATTAGAAAACACTGTAAGTAACTGTGGGATCTGGGCTCTCTGCTGCCATTTGAATAAATCATGCTTTTTAAATAAAAAGATTGTGCAATTTAAAGGTCACATCATAATGACTCACTTTAGTCTTTAATATGACCAGCCATCAGAGCTGGAGTTAGCAGTGAGATTTGGATAAGAAAGATTCATAATTCTGATTTTCATCTGTGCACCTTGGCAACACTTCCCGAGGATAGTGTGAACAAAATTCCAAGACCAAATAGCCAATAGCATAATATACTTTCCAGCATGCTGAGAAGTAGAGGGTGAAGAAAATTAAAGCTCCAATGGTCTCCTGTAAGGATTTCATAAATTATTTTCTAGTAAAAAAGTGAGTTGAAAATAGCTCTTGTAACATTTTTTATACTTGTACCAGATTTAGAACTATGACAAAAAATCCAATATTATGAAGGTATTGGTACTTATAAAATATATTTAAACACGAATGACTATAATTTTAATTGTAACTACTATGTAGTTACTAATGTACTACTAAGTAAGTTACTAAGTTACTACTAATTGTAACTACTATGTAGTTACTATGTACTAATAGTAAGTATCCTTACTATTTGCCAGCAACTGGGCTTAGTGCTCTGTAGACATTATTAGTTCATTTAATTCTCACGACAGCCTCAGTGTGGTAGGTATTATGAGGTCCATTTTATAGATAAGAAACTGAGGCATACAAAGATTATGGAACCAGGGCTCCAGCACAGTTTTGTTGGCTTCAGAACCTGGCTTTTCTTGACAGTGCTGTTCCATGGAAATATTAAGTTTATTTGCTTATCTTCTCTACAGATACTCATATATTTATCATTTCCTACAATTAAACACAATTTTAAAATTGTTCAGTTCACACACATATTTATATATTTTTTAAACTTTTTACTTTAACATAATTGCAGCATATTAGGGTTCTCCAGAGAGACCCAGGAGGAGGATATAAATATATATATGATAGTGGAGGCTGAGAAGTCCCATGAACTGCTGTCTGTAAGCTAGAAACCCAGGAAAGCCAGTGGTAATACTTCCAAGAACCGGACAGGCAATGGTGTAAGTCCTGATCCAAGGACAGGAGAATACTGATGTTCCAGTTCAACCATTCAGGCCGAGAGAGTGGATTCCCCTTTTTGCCGCCTTTCTTCTTATTCAATCCCTCCATGGATTAGATGATGCCCAGTCACATTAAGGAGGACAGTCTACTGAACCCACTACTTCAAATGCATATCTCATCAAGAAACACCCTTACAGACACACCCAGAAATAATGTTTAACCTGAGCATTCCATGTCCCAGTCAAGGTGACCCATAAATTTAACCATTATATACAGATACACAGAAAGTTGCCACAAACGCACACAAAGTTCATAGGAGAATACCAGGAGCTCTTCACCCAGCTTCTACCAATGGTGACATCTTGCATAATTATAATACACTGTCAAAACCAGGAAACTGACATTGGCACCTTCCACATAGTTGATTCTAATTTCATCAGTTTTACAGGCACTCTTTGCCCACCATAGTTTATTATAGGCTTTTGATGCCATCCATCACATGGAAGGTCTTAATTTTATTTGGCCAAATATTTCAATTTTTTTTTCAGTGCTCTGACTTTCATGATTTGCTTATTACAAAGACTTTCCCCAAAACCAAATTATATTGGTTAAAATATATTAAATATAAATATATTAAATATTATATATATTAAATATATTATATATATTTATATATATATATATAAATATATTAAATATATTTTCTTTTGGCACTTCATTTCTTTTAGAATTTACTTTTATGTGTCGTGTAAACAGAATCTAATTTTTCCCCCAAATGAATAGCCACTTGTGATAACACCACTTACTGAATGGCCAATCCTTTCCTATTGGTTAGAATGCCATTTTATCATATAGATTTGTGTGTTTTTGTACCCTCCATTGTGTTCTATTTTTCTTTTACTCTACCAGTACTGTATAATTTAGATGTAGCTTTCTTTTTTTAAATGTTTATTTATTTATTTTTGAGAGAGGAGAGAGAAGGCAGAGAGAAAGAGAGAGTCCCGAGCAGGCTCTGCGCCATCAGCTCAGATCCTGGATCATGTCCTGAGCCAAAACCAAGAGTCAGATGCTCAACTGACTGAGCCACCCAGGCGCCCCTAGATGTAATTTTCAAAAGTATATAAATATTGTACTTTTTAAACAAGGCAATGAAACGGATGTAAGGCTATGGAGTGTGAATGACTTCTTAGAGAAAGGAGGCCATCATGGTCCTATGCAGAGCCCCAACTCAAATGCTTCTGGAAGCCATGAAGGTATCATAAATAGAGAAGGAGGTCAGCACTAAGTCAATAAAGATTGGTCTATACCATAGATATATGATTACATGTCTCTCCTAAAGGAATTCCATTTCAACTTTTTAATACAACTTCCTGTCCATATACTTCTCTGGCATTTAAATGTCTACTTCTAGTCTAGTGGAAATAATTTGATATTAGAATCAAAAACGTCTCCAAGTTTCTCCATTTATTAACTGGGAGACTTTAAGCAAATAACCTCTCAGAAGCTCAATTTCCTTATTCTGAAAAAGAAATAATACTTATGCATTAATACTTACTAATTATTACATGAAGTAATAAGTAATATTGCACTACATATAGTGCCTTGAGCATGTTCTTTGCTACATAGATATTAGTGGAATTTAAGCAGTAATTTATTTAGGGAGAGAAACATATCTTTTGATCTAGATAAAGGCCCCTTTTAACCCATGAAGTCCAGGTAGCTAGGACATTTGTAAGTAAACATTTATTCATGAACTTCTATGTATAGTACTATTTTGGGTACTTTCTGGGGAATACAAATAATTATCAGATATAGTCCTTACTTTTGATAAGTTTGTAGCCTGGTGAAGACACAGACATTGTAGAGTTTAGAACATCTTTTCTTGTCCTTTTCTTCCTGTCCAGCACCTTTTCTCACCGTTTCATGATTTGACCATCTTACTCTCAATTTCTGTATTGGGTTGGGGTTTCTCCAGAGTTAGGCATCTATGTCACAGACCTAGCCTTTTAGAGATGACCACTTCCCAACTACCATGATTGCTTCAAGTCTGAGCATGGACCCATACCAGCTCAATAAACTCTGCAACTCTTGAGACTTTTGCTGGGGCTGTTGGGAAAAGAAACTCTTTCTACAGATTGTTACCCTAGGAAAATTTGAGTCTGAAGCTGTCCGTGGGCCATAATTAACCAAAACCAAAACCCAAACCAAACCAAATCAAACCTCACCAAAAAAGCCAAAACAACAGCAACAATGACCACACGCCCAAGAAGGAAGCCAGTACAAAAGTTTGCTGAGTTGAAAAACAGCAGAAGGAGAGACCAAAGCTGATGCCAGAGTTAGGGCACCTGAATTCAGCTCTGTATGTTCATCCCTTGAACTTCCTAGTTACCTTTTTGGTTAGAAAACAGTTTGAGGTGTCTTTCTGTTATTTTCAACTAACAGTTCTAACCAATATAGAAATATAATACATATGTAAAAAACATGCAAGGAAGCTTACAAAGCAACATAAATAATCAGTTCTTGAGAAATCTGAAGGTCCATTTCTCTTCCCAGGTATAACTGTTCCAAGTCTGGTTCATACAAGCAGGGGAGCAGTTTTGAGAGTACATTATAGGCATTGGTACAATTAAAAAAAAATACCCTTTAAAGATTGGGGTTCCGTTTACCCAGCTAGCTCAGTCAGTAGAGCATGAGACTCTTAAAGATTGGGGTTCCATTGATCCTCAAAGATAATGGAACCAAAGATTTAATATAGGGGAACTTTTATTCCTATAACTAGTGTGTATTATGTATCCTACAGTTTCAGCATATTTCCTGAGTATTTCCAGCATATTTCCTTGGTCGGAGGAGAGTAGTGAAATGGAATTAATAAAAAATATGGAGAGAATTCGTTTTGATGTAAGGACTAAGATCACGTGAGCAACATTTAGGTAATAACAGGAAGTGTCCTGTGGTGGGAATCACCTGCAGAAGGGGCTTTCTTCTGCTGCCTCCCCCAACACTGCTTCCTACAAAGGAATATCTTTTGGGTACTGGGAACCTCTGCCTGCCCAACCTATCTCCCTCTGCCACAGAGTCCAGCACCAGGGCCACTCTTTTGCTTCAAGACATTACACGTTTACATCAAGACAATTACATCAAACACATATAAATGTGTTTAAAAATGGACATTGGAATCCATAAACCAAGTACGTTTTTGTCCTTGAGATCAGCTAAAAAAATTTTCCAGCCCAGAGCTGCGGCACAAAATGGGGAAGTTCTGATCCAAGTGAAGTGGAAGAAATGATGGAATCTGAAACACAGACACAGACCAGCCATGTGGTCTCTGGCCTCCCTGTGACAACACAAGAGGGCACCGTGAGACTAAGGGCGTAAAGAATAGGCTGATCTAATTTTCAGACATGGTCCTATTGCTTACTGCTCTTGGCAGTTACTAGGCACTCAGTATTCTTTTCTGTAAAAGGGGAGAATGATAACACCTATCTCAAATGATGCTGAGAACATTTGGTAAGGTATTGGCCACAGACCATGGAGCCTGGGCATATTTATACCTGCTCAATGTATGTCAGCTGTTGTCATTACCATCGCCATCGCTGATGTTGGTTTTACTACAATAGGAAAGACGGACGCTTTAAGGAAGGAACTGTGCTGAAAGCCACTTGACTCGTTTTCCAGGTTTGCTTTAGGAAGGTAAATTTTTGCTATTAGGAAATACAAAGATTCATCTTGAAAATCACAACCTTCCCGATCAATGAGGAAGAAAAAGCCAATGGAGGATTTTGAGCAGCAGAGTGATATTTCACATTTAGCAGGATCACTGGTAGGTGTGTTGACAGTGGACTGTAGGGAGGGAAGATGGTGGCAGGGAGATTGGTTATGAGGCTGTTGAATTAACTGAGGCAAGAAATGGTAGTGGCTTGGAGCAGGGTTATAGGGGAAGGAATAGAGTGAAGTGACTGGGTCCTTGTCATGGTCCTTTGGGCTGCTATAACAAAGTACCACACACTGAGTGGCTTAGAAACAGCAGAATTTAATTTTCGCAGTTCTGGAGGCTGGAAGTCCAAGATCATAGTGCCAACATGTTTGGGTTCTGATGAGGCCCTTTTCTGGCTTGCAGACTTCTTGTTGCATCCTCACATGGCAGAGAGGGCCAGCGAGCTCTGTGGGGTCTTTTTATGAAAGTAGTAATCCCAGGGCACCTGGCTGGCTCAGTTGTTGGAGCGGGTGACTCTTGATCTTGGGGTTGTGAGTTCGAGCCCCATGTTGGGTGTAGAGATTGCATATATATATAATATTTTTTTAATTTTTTTTATTTTTAAGCACTAATCCCATTCGAGAGCTCCACCCCCATGACTTAAACACCTCCCAAAGGCCCCACATCCTAATATCATCACATTGATCATTAGGATTTCAACATACGAATTTTAGGGGGACGCAAACATTCAGAGCATAGTAGTCCTGAAGGCAGAGAAATAGAGCTAGTGGATTGGATCTACAGTGTGAGAAAAAGAGAGGAGTCAAGGATAATTCATGTATTTCCAGTCTGAACAACTGGGAGGAAGGAACTGTCCAAAAGGACTTTTCTCTTGCCTCCCATGCACTATCCTTTTCCAGTTTTCTTCCTTCTGTGCATAATTTTTTCTTCATAGTCCATAAGAGGGCTGGTTACAATGCATATATAACCAACCTCTGTATAAAGTACAACTTTTTACTACTGGTTTTATTCAGATATAATAGACATATAACATTGTGGAAGTTTAAGGTGCAGAATGTGACAATTTGATATATATTGTGTATATATAATATATATTGTATATATTGTGAAATGATTAAAATACAATTTTGGATTGAATGTGTAAGTCACCACCAGAGGAAAGAGGAAGGATGAGGCAAGAACATGTTGAAGGTTTATTCCCTTTAAGAGAAGACTGCTTTGATAGGGAAATCAAAAGATGACTTCCCAGATCACAGCAAGACAGATAAAACCTATCAAGGGCGCAAACCGTTGGAGTGAACTCTCAGAGCAGATTGTTTGAGAAAATAGGTAGTTATCGGGGCACCTGGGTGGCTCAGTTGGTTAAGCATCCCAAACTCTTGGTTTCAGCTCCAATCACGATCTCATGGTTTCATGGGTTTAAGCACCGCATTGGGCTCTGTGCTGACAGTGTGGAGCCTGCTTGGGATTCTCTGTCTCCCTCTCTCTATGCCCCTCCCCCACTCACGCTGTCTGTCTCAAAATAAATAAATAAACTTAAAAAATTTTAAAAAGAAAAAAAGAAAAGAAAATATGTGGTCATAAGCTTTACATATTGTCTAACCTGAATTCACAAAGCTGGAGCATATTTGCGTTGCTTTCTGTGTCTTTGTACCGCGAATTAGTTTATTGTGACTTATGTAGTTGAACAGTTTTCCTCTGGATTAATCTAATTTCTAGTTTAAACATTCATTAGTGTTGTTATACAGAATTTACTTTGAATCAGCACTTTTGAATTGAAATGTTCATTTATTATACACATAATTTGTTTTTTCAGTTATGAACATACAGTGATACCATTGGTTTTCAGCACTGAATTGGGGGATCAGGATGTGATTTTACCTGATTGAAGTGTTTAGTTCTTGATTAACTCATATAATTTAAATATTAACTGCTGTGCACCAGTCTCAATTGCAATTGGAAATTGATTTTAAAAGGTAAAGTTTGGTGCCATCCAGTGGCAAAATTGAAAATTGCAGCATAAGCTCATTTGTGAGGAAAATTGCAAATTGAAACGGTAACTGGTTCATTATTATACCCTGTAATTCACAGAGATATTCATAATCACAAAAGAGAAATAGTATAAATTTTGAATTACATTTAACTTCAATGTGAGATAATGTAATATAGAAATAAAACATGGAATTGAGAGACTGGGGACAGATGTTTTGGACTTGTTTCATTTATGAAATAGGAATATGTTACCTACTTGATGGCTGACAGCTGGAAAATTCATGTTTAAGATACAAATTAATATTACATATTGTACTTCGGCATTGACTGAATTAGATTATAAAAGAAGATTTTTATATTACACTTTGTTAGATAACATTTTTACATTTACATGTTTGAAAAAAAATTTTTTAATGTTTTCTTCAACATACAAGAGCCCTGCAAAAGTCTGAACTTTTAAAACTCATTCACAAGCAAAATATGAGGCATGTTACCCAAGGTGCCAAAATTAAAAGTGAAAATTTCCATTGTGTAGGAGACTGTCTGCTTGCTCACAAGATGCATTTTGTTGAAGTATCAGGAAGTTTTTGGTCATTTGGTTGTTATTCAACCATATGCATTAAAAACACTTTTTTTGAATATGAGATATACCTTTATAGCAAGACTACCTGGTCAAGACCTGTATTAGTTAGGATATAGGTTTGGCTGTTGAAAGATGCCCAGTAATAACAGTGTTTAAATAAGATAGAGGTAAGTTCTCTTCCATGTTAAAGCCTGAGTAGGTGATTTAGGACTGTGGAGCTGTGCTGAGAAATCTACTATCATCCAAGACCCAGGCTTCTTCTACTTGTGACCTTAAATATGCAGCTTCCATCTAATGGTCCCTGATGACTGCCCTGTTCCTATTCTCATCCATAGTTTTCTCTCTACTTCTCCATCTTTAAAGACATAGGAGGCAAATGGGCAGAGGAGAGTTCTCAGGACTGGTTGTATGGTTCAAGTCTTACTGTGTCTCATAAATTCCTGTCTCTTTTTTATAGAAAGTACTGCTCCCAGTAGAATATCTGGTACAAAAGCACTATCAATATATTCTTCTATTAATGAAATATACATATATACATTAATTTACTTATACCAAAATTACGAAGGAAAGTAAACCAATGCAATCGGTCCCATTAGACCGATGGTTCAAAAACAGTGGTTCTCAACCTTTGTTGCACGTTGTCATCACTTGGGGACCTTTAAAATTACTGATGTCTGAATCAAGCAATTGAGGTTCTTATCTAATTGGTCCAAGGTGTGCTTTGGCCATCAACAAATTTCAAGACCTCCCCAGGTGATTCTAACTGCATAAAGATTGAGAACCATTGTTCTAGACCTTGGTGTACATCAGGATCACCCAAGGGGCTTTTAAAAACTCTTCTGAGCCTTTCCCTCTGCCCCCCGCCACCATTTGGTTATGCTGCAGTTAATCTGGAATGGGTCTCAGGCCTCTGTGTTTTTTAAAAGTTTCTGAAGAGATTCTAATTGCAGGCAGGGCTGAAAATCTCTGTTACAGATGGAAAAGAGTTTCATGATTTTTTTTTTTTTTTTTTTTTTTTTTTTTTGCCAATCTACATACTGACCCTTCTACTTGAATTTATAGAGCTATTCTGGTAGGTTCAATGAACAGTTCCTGGGATAAGAAAACTACAATTATATTGTAGATTTAACCCTCTCACATGAACAGTTCATTAAAATTTCAGATTTCCCCCAACTTCAAATAGAATGCTGAGTAGTGTCAGCAATAAAATTGACTACCATTTTACGGACTTTTGTTTACATACAATTTCCTAACCTTTGCAATTGTTAGGAAGCTTTAAATAACTTGATTACAGTTAAATGGTTAAAATTTTCTTTTGTCATTTGAATGTTTCAGAGAGAGACACTTTTATTAATAAGATGGAAGGACTGTTCAGAAAACATAACCTTTCTCTTCTGTTGCCAACACATAGATTATTCTGGGTTGGGCTGGAAGTTCTATAGCCTCCTAAAGGAATTCTTTTTACCATTCACATCCTCCTTATACTTTTATGTAGCAGCTATCCTGGACTGCTACAAATCCAGTTGTACTGGGAACCTCAGAATCTGGATGCAATCCAGTTTAGCCAGGAAATTGTTGGCCAAATACCTACTAGAGTCTATATTTCCTTGTGCTCCAGATTTCCACCTTGGGGGCCAAAGGTTGTTTTGTTTTGTTTCGTTTTTTTTCCTGTTATGGTAATTAAAATGAATTCCAACAGGGAGATCTAGTGAGTATTTGCATAAAACTGGCCAGATTCTTTAAGAAATGTCTGAAGGAAATCCCTTAACACAGTGTGCAGAATGTGTATCTCACTGGTGTACTGTTAAATACTGCTGCAGGTTAGGGGACCATCTACCACTGACTCATGTTTTCTTTGAAGGAAGGGAATTTCCATTCTCCTCCCAAAGAGGCAAAGTCTACAAGTAGGACACTTCTAGCTTCTCCTTGCCCCTTTACTTTCTTCTCCCTCTGAGAAGATTGACTTCTCTGGCTGGTGAGTTTTGGAGAAGCTGCATATGCTTGGCTGTGCCGCTTCACATTCTCTTCTTTTGAGATCTGCTTGTGCAGAAAGGAACTGTATGCTGGTCTTCTGTGGATAGTGCAGAAGCTTGATATAAACTTTGTCCTTACATTCATGTCTACTAAGCTCAGGTGTCTCCCAGTGACTCTACCACAGTTTTCCAGTCCTGTCCCACTCCTACTCTCCGAGATGAATTCTTCATTCTTCTCTTCTCGCATTACACTTCTGACACTTCCCAGCCCAAACCACAGGATCAGCTAATGATCCTTATTCTTTTTTTGCTGAGAAAATAGAAGTTATTAGCAAAGAACTTGCACAAGATTCAACTACCTAATCTACTAAAGCATCTATACCTTGTACCAAAATCCACATCACTCTCTTCTCTCCACTTAAAGGAGATGAACAGTTTAAGTTCCAGTCTGTGGCCACTTTCTCCACTTGTGCCCTGGATTCCGTTTCTTCTCACCTTCCCAAGGGCATTGCTCTAGTAAATTCTCCCCTCCCTCTTCAGTTGTTAATTTGTATTGATCTACTTGTCCATTCACATTAGCATATGCATGTACTGTAATATTTCTCACCTTAAAAAACGTTTGCCTGATCCCCTACCTCCCACTGGCTCCCACCATTTCTCTGCTCCCCTTAACAGCAAATTTTCGCAGAAAAGTAGACTGCCTTTTCAGTCTCCAGTTCCTCTCCTCCCGTTCCTCATGAATCTGCTCTAGTTAGGCTTCCATTCCTATCACTTTGTTCCAAATAAAGTGAGAAATGACCTCTTCATTGCTAAATCCAGTGGTGTATTTAAGTCCTCATCTACCTCGATCTATCAGAAGCATTTGACAATTGGGCCACATCATTGGTTGCTTCTTCTTAGTCTCCTTTGATGGATCCTCTTCATTTTTCCAACTCTTTTCCCTCTTCTGTTTTCCAGTCTCAGATCACTTTTCTCCTCTTTCTACATTCACTCCCTAGGTGACTTCATCCATTTCTACAATTTCAGTGCTAACTATGGAACTTAAGATACTTAAAGTACCATAAAATGTACTTAAATTTTAAGTACTTAAATTCGGGATGACTCTCAAATTTTTATCTTTCAGTCAAGCCCTCTCACCTGGACTTCAGACTAAGTGCTTACTTAACACCTCCATCTAGATGTCTGGTAGGCATTTCAAATACAGCATTGCTATAAACATGTTATTGACTTTGTCCCTTGGAGCTGTTCAGTCTCAGCCTTCTCCTTCACAGTGAATGGCAGCTCCATTCTTCCAGTCTCTCAGGTTAAAAACCTTGAAGTCAGTCTTTTTTAAAAAACTTTTTAAATCATTTTTTAAAATTTAAATTCAAGTTAGTTAACATACAGTGTAGTCATGGCTTCAGGAGTAGAACCCAGTGATTCATCTCTTACATATGACACCCAGTACCCATTCTGAAAGTGCCCTCCTTAATGCCTATCACCCATTTAACCCACCTCCCCACCCGCCTCCCCTCCAGCAACCCTCAGTTTGTTCTCTGTATTTAAGAGTCTCTTATGGTTTGCCTCCCTCTGTTTTTATCTTATTTTTCCTTCCCTTCACCTATGTTCATCTGCTGAGTTTCTCAAATTCCACATATTAGTGAAATCATATAGTGATTCATAGTGAATTCATAGTGATTCATAGTGAAATCATTTTTCTAGCTGACTTATTTCACTTAGCATAATACACTGTAGTCTCATCCATGTTGTTGCAAATGGCAAGATCTCATTCTTTTTTTACCACTGAGTAGTATTCCATTATATATATCTCACATCTTCTTTATCCATTCATCAGTTGGTGGAAATGCAAACCAGTGCAGCCAGTCTGGAGAACAGTGTGATAGATGGTTCTCCATTCCCTCACTTTCAATCTGCAGGTGTTTTCAGGTCTAAAATGAGTCTGTTGTAGGCAGCATATAGATGGATCTTGTTTTTTATCCCTTCTGATACCCTATGCCATTTGATTGGGGCATTTAGTCCATTTACTTTCAGAGTGATTATTGAAAGATATGAATTTAGTGCCAATGTATTATCTATAGATTTCAAGTTTGTGGTGATGTTCTTTGGTCCTTTGTAATCTTTGCTGCTTTCCACTCACAGAGTCCCCCTTAGGATCTCTTGTAGGTCTGGTTTAGTGGTCACAAACTCCTTTAGTTTTTGTTTGTCTGGGAAAGTATCTCTCCTTCTTAGGGCAGAAATAAATGCTTTAGAATCCAAAAAACAGTTGAACAGATCAATGGAACTAAGAGCTGGTTTTTTGAAGGAATAAACAAAATTGATAAGCCCGTAGCCAGACCTCTCAAAAAGAAAAGAGAGAGGACCCAAATAGATAAAATCACATAGAAAAGAGGAGAGATCACAACCAATACCACAGAAATACAATTATGGGAGAATACTTGAAGTCATTCTTGATCCCTCTTTTCTCTTGTACTAAATTCAACATGTTTAGCAAATTCTGTTGGTTTCATCTTTGAAATATATTTTATTAGGATTCATTCAGTTAGAGAAACAGAACCACTATGATATCTGTATCTATATCTAAAAATATTTGTTACTGGGATTGACCTTATAGAGCAATTGTGGGAGCTGGTTGAGCACTCTCTATAAAACTATTGTCATCATATCTGATACTGGATCTTGAAGTCCACAGCTCAGGTAGTCAGAATGGGAAAGTCTCTGTCTATGTCTATATGTAGAAATATTTAGAAATATCTACGTAAATGTTTATGGATATCCTTATAGATATCTCTAGTTATGTACATATATCATTATGCTTCTATCTCTTTCACAAGAATCTACTCTGACCCACCCTAATAAAAAACTTACCTGAAAATAAAAAACTAAAAAAGTGTAGTTCAACCTAGTCAAATTGACAAACCACCATCGTCCATTCCCTGTTGAACTGGCATCCATGCACATTTCCTTAAACCATATGTAATCTCACATTATGACAATAAGAAAGTCACACTTCCACTTGCTACAACTGTATCACATAGAACTGAAAAATATGCTAACCCTTTCCCGAGGAGAGGTTATAAGTCTCTTTTTTGTTTGTTTGTTTGTTTGTTTGTTTGTTTTTGGGTGTCCATTCTTCTCCTAGCTGACTCACATTCCCCCTTTGATATCCTGTTAAAGAGTTAGCTAACTACTAATAACATATCTTACATTAGATAATAAGGGTTAACGGAGGTAAGAAAACAAAAATAGCCACATAAAGCTAAGTAAAAACACTGATAACTATTAAATTCCTAATTTCTGCAACAGGTCCCGTGGATGTAGCTAATATTTATAACTACCTTCTTCTACTACCCATTCCATATTTCCTTTGCTCTGAGAATTTACCTCCACTGATTGTGATTCTTTGCCTGGTGATGTGACCCTAATTCTCATCCTTGAAGGGTCTGAGCCATTAGTAGGTCTACTTAAATTGATGTAGTTTTCCATGGACTTTACTCATATGACATGATAGTATTAAGAAGTGTCCCACAGGATCTCCTGTTTTCCAAACTCCTCATTTTTCTCATTGTGTACTGGCAACCTTAATTTCCCCCTTTTCACTCAAAGTCAATCAGCCCCCCCACAATACAGTTACCCCTCTTTTGCCTGTTGAGTCAGTGTCATGAGGAGCTCAACGTGGCCAGGTGCCAATCTCCACCCCCAGTACAATGAATTCACTGAATGTCCCTTAAGCATAAGCTCAATATGGTGGCAGTGTATTAGGAAATTTATTGACGCTGATCATTTAAGCTTCATTCCCATAATTTTATCATTAATAAAGTTCATGCTTTCATCTCTGTCAGAGTTTTGCATCTACTGGGGTAAAAAAGACAGGAGTGCTATTTATTGGCCCTCTAAAACCATAATCACAAGGTCCTGAAAAATGAAATGTCCACTTTTTAAGTTATACCCAGTAAAGCCAGTATAGAAACATTTAGGGTAAATGCTTAGGGATCTGTAGTTTTAGGACTTATACTGAGTTCACTGAAGCTCTGAATTTTCAGGGATTCTCTTGCACATGCCTATAATTCTATATGGGGGTCTAGTCTAACCCTTACGAAGACAGTTGCTGAATGCTGGAAGCTTTGAATCCTCAACATTGCCAGAACGTAAGTTCTAGGTGCTGGAACTCAGTTTCCTTGTGGCTGATAGGTATAGCCTTTCCTTAATTGTAATTCATTACAAAGTGTAGGGGAGGTTGTCCATAAAGCATGTTGTGCAAAGAAGAAAGGTGATGGGTCAAAAATAAATAAATAAATAAAAAAGTACAGCAACAGCATCCTTTAAGTTTAGCCTGTAAAGCCTTTACTATACCTGAAATGTGTTGTACTTCTTTTTCAGTTATGTACATACTTTCTGCTTTTGGAATACTTTGACAATTGTAACCAGAAAGACAGAAAGGATGGAAGTTTTAAAATAAAATTGCATTTGTAAATCATTTTGTATCAGAATGTAATAAACCTCTCAGATGTCACCTATTCTGTTAGAAAGCAACTGCATATTTTAATTGCTAGTGATAAGCTATACAACTGAAAAAAAAGGTAATCTAATAAAATCTAAATCTAATGTAATCTAAATTCCTTTCCAAGAGAATCAATCAATGATGTTGCAAAGAAAATGGAATAGAAAAACTGTTCACCTTGTAGCCATTATTGCACATTCATTACTGAGACTTCTGGTTTGGTTGCCATTGAGGGATTTTTCTTTGTAAATGTGAAAGTCAAGGTAACAGTTTATTGTCACACTTTTGTTGCTATGGAAGTATTCATTATCTTGTAACATCTAATGCAAAGGAACCAAATAGAATTATTGGAGACATAAATGGAATATGAACTTGTGACTCCCTACACTGTAGCTAGAGCAAGTCTCTTTCCTGACCTTTCTTAATAGATTATCTGAAACTAATCTATGAGAATATGGGATGGTAGTTGGAATACAGTCCTAAGTCAGGACTATACTGCCTGTTAATGCTCATATGGGGTTTCAGTATAGGACACAGGGAAGCAGAGAAACAAACTTGTGAAAAGTTTGGGTGTTTGGTTTGGCATTGTTGATATGAATTGAGGTTGGCCACTCTGTCTTTAGAACTTCAAATGAATGATCCAAGCCCCAGTTTTGGCCAGTTTTGGTCACTTCCTAGGTATTTTAAATGGATCGAGGCAACAAATGAGACATGTCACAAAGATCACATGAAAGCCTGGTTATTCTCATTAGTGACTGTCTCCAAAGCAATTCAGACAGGATCCCATTCATTTCCTCTCACTAACCCTGTCTTCCTTATCATGCTACCAACTCTTGGTTCTCAGCACTTAGTACCAATATCACTACAAATCTTAGGTCTTACCTCCAGATTCTGAAGAGCCACTTTGGCTCTGCCATTGGGTTTTTCTACTGAGCAAAAGTTTGGAACTAGCTTTTAGCTGGTGTAACTCCAGAATTTCTATATGGGAAAAGCATATTGGTGGCAAGAAGGTAAGAAAGCAGGGGCTGGAGCGTTGTGGAGAAGTTTTACGTGCATGACTAACACATTGTTTTGATTCAGCTTGTTTGTTAAGAGCAATTAAAATGCAAAGTTTTAAAAAGATACTTCAAGGAATTCTGGTCTAAATATATGTGATGGTTTAGAGATGGACAATTAATGGAAATCATATGGGAGTGAAGAATAAAACCCTGGCATAGTCCTAGACCTTCATTTTTAAGCACCACATATTCCAGTACCCTGTTCTCCAGCCTAGCCCTTTGAATGCCTATCAGAGGGGTCTGACACAACTACTAGCTGCATTCAGATGTGGCGAGGTATATTGCCTATACCACCAAACCTTCTATGATACGTCAGAGCTCTTATAACCATGAGGACAACAGTGTGGAGGTTCCTCAAAAAATTAAAAACAGAATTACCCTATGACCCAGCAGTAGCACTACTAGGAATTTATCCAAAGGATACAGGAGCACTGATTCATAGCGGCACATGTACCCCAATGTTTATAGCAGTGCTTTCAACAATAGCCAAATTATGGAAAGGACCTAAATGTCCAATGACTGATAAATGGATATAACCATTTATTGGTTATCCCATTGGATTGGGACAGAAAACGCAATCCAATCTTAAGCAAAGAGGCATTTGTCTATTATAAGAGAAATGTACAGGGGTAGTGCTAGTTTCAGATCCATATGGCTTTAGAGTCTGGAAATGATCTATCTCTGTCCCTTGGCATTGTTCTGTTCTACAGGTCAATGTCATTTTCAGATGGGCTCTCATCTTGCCACAGTGAGATGGCTGCAGCAGCTGCAACTTCACATTGTCACCCAGAAGAGACCAGGGACCTCTCTTCCTGATAACGTCTGCGTAATTCCATGAATTCATGAAAAATGGGCAAACTTGTGTCACACACCTATCCCTGAACCAACTTTTATAGTTGCTGAGATGAAGTTGTACTAATTGGGTTCATGTACATTCCTGAACCAGTCACTATGACAAAAGGACCTTGGTATTCTAATAGGTTTGGTATGAGTCACAATGAAATCTGTGGAGCTTGAAATAGAGCCTCATCTTTTTTTTTAAGTTGATATATTTATTTTGAGAGAGAGAGAGAGAGAGAGAGAGAGACCACAGTGGGGTAGGAACAGAGAGAGAAGGAGAGAGAATTCCAAAGAGGCTCTGCACTGTCAGTGCAGAGCCCAACGTGGGGCTGGAACTCACAAACCATGAGATCATGACCTGAGCTGAGATCAAGAGTCTGTTGCTTATCTGACTGAGCCACCCAGGCGCCCCAAAATAGAACCTCATCTTAAGCTCCTGGACTGAGGGCAGGAAAAGCTGGGCTTGACAAATACAGTTGAGGTGCTATTCCTGGAAGAATGGGGAATGGATGTCAGATGGCGAAACTACAACTGTCCACTTCATGTGATTAATTAACTCAGGCATTGCATCTTTTCCTACCTGGTATTTTCACCTTGGTCTTAATGTACAAGTCATGCATTCCATCATCTTCCTCTTCCCCTTAAATAACTACAAAGCACGAAATAGGATGTGTATGGGATTCCATGCAGAGGCTTAAATACTTGTCTTAGCCTGTCACTTTTAATTCAATACATTTGTAGTAGATGCATTTATGTAAGGCACTGTATTAGATTGCTTGGCTTCAGAACAAGAATACCCAGACATGTCTACTTTTTACATGATAGGCATTTATTTCTTGGTACTGTAATAATTTGAGGAAGATGTTCTTAGTTGGCTCTCACCCATACAATGAGTCAGGAAGCCAGACTCCTTCCATTTTGTGACATCACCATCCCAGGGACTTGTAGTCCTGGGAATCTAGCTGGTGAAGGTAGAGAAGGTGCATGTGCCTCTTAAAATCCTTGGCATCAAGCAAGACTGTTCCACTCACAATTCATTGGTGAGTGAGAACTAGTCACATGGCCACATGCAGGTGCAAGGGGACTTGGGAAATACAGTTCTTAGCCATCTTTGCCATTGTTACTATGCAAGCCATGGTATCAGGAAATGTGAAAAAGATACAGTCTGTTTCTTTAGAAGGCAGAGTTTTCCCATAGACACAACAATAATGCATAGCAGATGATTAAAAAAAATCAGTTAGGGAAGGGCAGAAAAGGGAGATAAGATTCATTCTGAAAAACTGAACATTCTGGTGTCGTTCTAGATTTGACTTCCTGAGTGCTGGGCATAAAATGTGTTGAAATTCCTTGGCACACTGCCATTCCCCAAACTATGCACATACTTAGCTTAGTGATATTTGAAGGTTATATATTGTTCCTCTTACTCAGGTCAGGTTCTGCTTTCTTTATAACTCCTCATGTGTCTGGTACAATGACCTGATCATAGCAGGTACATATGGAGAGTTAGGAGGTACACGTGGGACAGTTCTACCTTTACGTATTATTAACCTTTTACAATTTCTTTCCTGACTTTTCCCTTTCTCTCCTACTGGAGCTGTTCTGGCCTTCATCGTGAGCCTTGCACTTCCTAATTCTCAAGATTATCAGTCCTGGTTTTTTCCTCAGAGCAGCCACTCAGTGGTACATATAGTGTCACATTCAGATCCACTATTCCCTTGAATGAACCATCATAGCAAGGCAATATCACCTAAATATTACGCTGAATGGGAGTGAACTGTTGTGTGAGGATCCGTCCCATCATACTGGAACAGGTTAGATTTTTCTCATTACTATAATATGTTAATTACTACACTATCTTCCCTAAGATCATACTTAAAAAAAAAAGGTAGAGAATATATCATTTCAGAGTTTTACATAGAATGTTTTCTGCTTTTTTTGGTTACTTTTTAAAAAAAGATTTGTTTTATTTTTGGAGAGAGAGAGAGAGAGAGAGAGAGAGAGAGAGAGAATCTCAAGCAGGCTCCAAGCTCAGCACAGAGCCCTATGCAGAGCTCTATCCCACAACCTTGGGATCATGACCTGAGCCAAAATCAAGAGTCTGATGTGCAACCGACTGAGCCATCCAGGAGTGCCCCCCACCTTTTTTTTTAAGTGAAGCTCACTACTATCAATTTTAATGCTTTTGTGTCCTTCTACCCAGGTGCCATTTACTCAAAGTAAATTTATTCTTAGAAGAATCTCACAATTCTGCATTAAGAACACATCTCTTTATCTAACGTGAGCTGTTTTCCGTGTTTTGTTAGTATAGCATACTTTGAAGCACATTTATTTTTAAGCCTTTAGCTCAAACTGTTTTATAGTCTCTAACAGAGAGAGAACCCTAAGCGAATGCATATTTGAATAAATAACAGGTTCCGGGCACCTGGGTGGCTCAGTCGGTTAAGTGGCCAACTTTGGCTCAGGTCATGATCTCACAGTTTGTGAGCTCAAGCCCCGCTTTGGGCTCTGTTCTGACAGCTCAGAGCCTGGAGCCTGCTTCAGATTCTGTGTCTCCCTCTGTCTCTCTGCCCCTCCCCCTCTCACACTCTGTCTCTCTTAAAAATAAATAAACAAACAAAAATTTTTTTTAGTTAAAGAAAAAAAAAGAACAGGCTCTTATAATTGTAGAAATCTCAAGTATGGAAAAGCCTTTCTTTTACGTGGTTGAGTCCAGACACTTTATCCAATGCTTGACCACCTGACTGCATGGCTCTCCTTTATAACCCTCTTTTCTACAATTCCAGTCCTATACTTTTTGTCGCCAAGAGAGTTCTGACAGTGGCATGAATATTGGCAACTCCCTCCTGTTTGGGGAAGGAAAGGAAATGGGAATTAAGGAGGCAAAGGCATGTTCTCAGTGGGAAGCTCTAAGTAGCACAATAAAGTGGCGGAAATGTTGAAAGACACCAAAATAGACAAATGACAGACACAGAAGTGGATTGGGCAGGTCCTGGCTTTGCAAGGTCTGAAGCTTATACAGTTGGAGAGGCCCTCTTTAAGCAAAATAATACAAAATTATAAATGCACAATTAGATACAAAGTGAATATTTATTTAGAATGAGAAAAGAAATCACATCTCACACATTTTTGAAAAGGTGATAAATGCTACAAAATCACAAAATCAAGAAAAATCAAGAAAAACTATCTGACACACTTTGCTCATACTTGTTTGGTCTATATTTCTTACTTTTTAATCACTTCATGTGAAATGACATTTGGTATAAAGAGAATGGAAAGACAGTTCAGTATTTTGTCTAACATGGTTAATGGAAATTTGTTTTTCCTTGACTGTTGAGAGGCATAAAGCAAGTGACATCTGGAATACTGCTATAAGTTTGTACTCTATAATCATAGATTGTAATAAATTTTATTTTAAGTACTTGGCATGAAAAAAGAAAAAACTATGCAGTGTGTTTATGATGGTACATAAATGTATTATTGAATATGTTCTTCATGGCAGGGAGCTTCCATTTACATAAGATGTCATTGGGAATCATCTCCTTTGCTTACATTTTACATGTCTCACTGTTGGAAGGATTTTTCCACTCACTGGCTTCTGGCTCCACACATTTCAACCTTTCTAACTCTCTGCTATCCACATATATCTGGACCTAGATGCTGTGGCACATGTTCATACCCTGATTTGACCTCTGGCTCTACACTTTTTCTGTCGGACTCCAGATGTATTTGCACATTAACATTTTAGGAATATCTTTAGGAAGGTGTTCCCATGTTGCAAATAGCTAGGTGTAACTATTCATGGAAGTGACTGCATCATAAATATATTGGCTAAACTCAAACTAAATATATCTCCAGCTCAGTTTCCCCTTAGCAAGATCCCCCAAATGCCTGTGGCCACTGCAACACTACTCCACCAGTGTGGTAGGGGGCAAGTCAGAGTGGAAAGAGATCATTGTTGTGATTCATTGTAATTAATATATCTTACTTTTGTGTTTAAAAAAAACATACACACACACTAAAGCCTGTAGCAATCAGGGTTCAGCCATAGAAACAGAACTAGTAGGGGATATATAGCAAGAGAGTGATTGCCAAGAATCAATTTATACAGTTGCGGTAGTCTGAAATCTTCAGGGCAGGTTGAAACTTTTGGGCATGACAGAAACTGCTGTAGAGGTAAATTTTCCTTTAATTTTTTTGATGTTTTTATTTATATAGAGAAAGCATGAGCTGGGGAGGGGCAGAGAAAGAGGGAGACAGGAACCAAAGTGGGCTCTGTGCTGACCACAGAGAGCCCAATGCAGGGCTCAAACTCACGAGTGGTAAGAGCATGACCTGAGCAAAGTCTGACGCTTAGCCAACTGAGCCACCCAGGCGCCCCTAAAATTTCTGCTTCAGGAATGTCTCAGCTTGGCTCTTAAGGCCTTTAAACTGATAAAATCAAGCCTACTTAAAGTCAACTGATTATGGACTTTAATCACATCTATAGAATATCTTCACAGCAACACCTAGCTTAGTGTTTCATTGAATTACTGGGGATTGTAGCCTAGCCAAGTTGTCAAAAAACCTTGATCATCACAGGAATGTTCCCAGACTTTGAAGATGGTCGATGTAAGAGAGGGACCCTGAGGCTTAAGCTTCATTTACTTCATTTATTTATTTATTTTTTGTTTGAATATAGTTGGCACACGATGTCACGTTAGTTTCAGGTGTACAATATAGTAATTAGATGAGTTTATACATTATGGCTATGTTTACCACAAGCGTAGTTACTATCCTATCCCCATACATCACTATTACAATATCATCCACTATATTCCCTAGGCTGTACCTCTTATTTCCATGACTTATTCATCCATAACTGAAAGCCTGTATTTCCCACTCCCCTTCAGTCCTTTGGCCCATTCCCCCACCCCTCTGGCAATTAGCAGTTTGTTCTCTGTGTTTATAGGTCTGATTCTGCTTTTTGTTTGTTTATTCATTTGGTTTTTTAAGTTCCATATGAGTGAAGTCATGTGGCATTTGTTTTTCTCAGTATGACTTATTTCACTTAGTATAATACCTTCTAAGTTCATCCATGTTGTTGCAAATGGCATGATCTCATCATTTTTTATGGCTGTGTAATATTCATTATATATCTATAATTATCTCTCTCTTATATATATATATCTATATATATATACCCCTCCTATTCCATTCCATATATATTTCACTATATATGTGTATCTCCCCCCATCTTCCATATCCATTTGTCTATCAGTAGACATTTAAATTGCTTCCGTATCTTGGCTATTGTAAATAGTGCTGCAATAAACATAGGGATGCATGTATCTTTCTGAATTAATGGTTTTGTTTTCTTTGGGTAAGTACTGAATGGTGGAATTATTAGATAATATAGTATTTTTATTTCTATTTTTATTTATTGTTTGATTATTTTTTCCACTAATTTTGTTTAAAACTTAAAAAAATTATTTATTTTTGAGAGAGAGAGCAAGTAGGGGAGGGGAAGAGAGGGGGAGACAGAGGATTCAAAGCTTCCTCTGTGCTAACAGCAGAGAACCTGATGTGGGGCTTGAACTCATGAACCGTGACATATGCTCTGAGCCAAAGTCATCACGCTCAACCAAATGAGCCACCCAAGTGCCCCAAACTTTAAAAAATTTTAATATAGTTAACTGTAGTACCATATTAGTTTCAGGTGTGCAATATAGCATATCTTCTTTAGAGAAATGTTTGTTCATGTCTTCTGCCCATTTTTTAATTGAATTATTTGTGTTTTTGGTGCTGAGTTAAATCAGTTTTTTATATATTTTGGATAATAACCCTTTATCAGATATGTCATTTACAAATAACCTCTCCCATTCAGTAGGTAACCTTCTAGTTTTGATGACTGTTTCCTTTGCTTTGTTTAGAAGCTTTTTATTTTGATGTAGTCCCAATAGATTATTTTTGCTTTTGTTTCCCTTGTCTTGGGGGACCTATCTAGACAATTGTTGCTATACCCAATGTCAGAGAAATGACTGTCTGTGCTCTCTTCTAGGATTTCTATGGTTTCAAGTCTTACATTTAAGTTCTTAATCCATTTTGAGCTTATTTTTGTGTATGGTATAAAAAAGTGGTCCATTTTCATTCTTTTGCATGTAGCTGCCAATTTTCCCACACTATTTGTTGAAGAGACTGTCTTTTTCCCATTGCATATTCTTTCATCCTTTGTTGAAGATTAATTGGCCATATAATTGTGAGTTTAGTTCTGGGCTGTTATTTCAATTTTTAATTTTTGAGGGAAACTCTATACTGTTTTCGATAGTGACTATACCAATTTGCATTCCCACCAACAGTATATGAGGGTTACTTTCTTCCACATTTTCACCAACACTTGTTTCTTCTTGTCTTTTTTATTTTAGCCATTCTCCAAAGAAGACATACAGATGGCCAACTGACACATGAAAATATGCTCAACATCATTCATCATTGGGGAAATATAAATCAAAATCACAATGAGATATCACCTTACACCTGTCAGAATGGCTAAAATAAAAAAGCTTCATTCACTTTAGATAAATCTGTGCCTGGAGAGGGAATAGAGAAGGAGGAGGTAGGAGTGGATAAAATTATCCAGAACTTTACAATTTTGGATCGGATAAGTCTTACAGACCCATTTACTTATCTTGGGCTATTTATTTCATATATTTCTATTAGTCTTCAGTGATTTCTCCAGGTTGAATTTATAGAAGGAATTATATTGGATTGCTCAGGGCGATCCATTGTTTTACCCCTGAGGAATGGGAAATTCATTGTTATATGAAGTAGCACATCATATAATAAGAGTATAAATAGAGTCATTCACTTCTACTGCTATGTATCTAAGAATAATAAAGGTCAATGCCTATGAGTAGCTAAGTTATGAGAAGTTTTATTCTAAATGTTCATCATTCTCTGCCTGGGCTAGGTTTTTGAAAAAACAAAGACTTTCAATATCAGGAAGGCAATAAAAATTTCCAAGGTTTTGAAACTAGTGATCTTTCAAAATCAATCTATTTGACTGCATTTACTCATTGAATTGAAAAAAGGAGTCTTTTAAGATAAATACCAGAAGCATGAATAATGCTTTTGAAACATTGTGCATTAGGGTGCAGCACTTAATACTCTTCTTTTTTTTTTGTAGATAGAGTTTAGTCAGAATGATGTTTTGTAAGAGCCACAGTAATGCTTGTAAGTGGCAGTATTCAATATATTTGGACCTTGGCTTTGAAATGTTAGTAAAAGTGTGTGAAGGATTAATTTTTGTTCCTTTTGTTCAAGGCACAAAACAGGCTGCTACTGCATGGGAGGGAATTGTTTCACTGTTTTCCACTTCATGTCAGTGAATCTTTATATGTATTTGTCATTTTATCAATTCTTTTAGTTTGCCAGAGTTTGTTTAGCTTTTGCCTTGGGTTCCCTTGACCAATGCTAACTTTTAAATATTAGGATTTTTAAAAAGTACATGAATATGTACTTAAAACTGAGGAGAAAAAAGCATATACATACATTTATCTCTAAATCCATATTAAGATCTCTTAACAAATCCAGATTTCAACCTTTCTTAAGATGTGATCAAACAAAAAATACCTGATAATGCAAAATAGAGCAGACATTATGTGGCTATATTTCCATCTGTCTGAAGTTAATAAACTTGGGTTTAAATCACCAGGAAGAAAGATATGGTGACAGGGGTGGGCAGTGGTGTTCTGATAAATCAGCTCTCAAAACAAACAAACAAACAAACAAACAAACAAACACTTAAATAAATAAGCAAGCAAGCCCTGATTTCATAGTGTTTGTTGATTTCCATGGTGTATATACTCCAATCATGGTGACTTTTAAGCTAACAATGACTGGTTCTCAGTATTTCCAAATATTTAACCATCAGTAACATCCAGTTCCAGTTGGTTCCTGCACATTGCTGTTCACTTCTTCCTTTAATTAAATGAATAAACATTTATTGAGTATCTAATATGTGTCAGCCACTATGCTAGATCTTTATGAGAATAAAGAGATTAATTAATTTGTTCTGGTCCACAAGGAATTTCTGTCACTCTCTCTTGAAGTGAAGAAGTTGTTTAAAATTTGGGATATAAAACTGAGGGACAAATAAAGAACAGCATCTCATGATTTGGGAAGTTTGTATGAACTCATGAAGTAAGGTGTGGAAACTTTCATTGCCAACATTCAAGAATAAATTGCAGTGAACATCTGGTTGCCATTTTCATTGTTCCATAATTTACGAGTTTCCATGAAAATCATGTCAGCTGACCTTGTTTTCACTTAAAAAACACTACAACCCTATAACTAATTCTATTTCCTTAATGTTTAAAATGAACCTAAAACTCAACTTGTACTAGGTGCTCTTCCTACACCAGTGTTCCTATGGAAATCTTTGGGTTCATTAACTACTGTGGAAGAGGGGAAACATTTCCCCTTCTTTCCTGAGTTTCTGTGTCTGTTCATATGCAAGAGACTTGTGGACCAACCCAAATTCATACTACAGAGGAATTTTGAAGGGAGTTCCTCTGGCCTTCCTCTTTTTTTCACCCCATCCTCACTCCTCTCCATAAGAGGAGGAGTTGCAAACCTGATTCATTGGAGTCTGAGTGATAGTGCTACATCAGTGCCTTTTGGCGACACAGTCTCTTGTCCTCTGACATGCTCTTGGATTTAAATGCAAATTGGATAAATTGGATAACTTCTTCACAACAAGCAGAAGTCTGGGTAAATGACATAGGCCTGCTCTTCTCATTCATGTGGCTGGTTGGGTTAGTGAATTAGGTGAATGCTTTGCATATCATCCCTCCCTCCAACTGTCCTTCCCTCCCTTCCAGTACTCATGAGAGTAGATCTCCCTTTAAGTTTGAACTTAAACTGTATCTTCTTATTCTTATTTACCATTGAGATCCAAGGTGTTAATAAAATTGACAATAAATTTTTGCTTAGCTATTGATTTTTATAATATATTCTCTCCATCAGGCCACCTCAGAAGGGAGGAAGATTAAGCTATAGGAACTAAAATACCACTGAAAACCATCCAATTACCTTTAATCATTTTTTTCACCGCTATCCAGTTCAACCTATTTTTTGTGTGTGAGTTCTGCCCAGACTTACATTTCCTTGATACTAACAACTGTCTTCTTTCTCGATAATTCTGTTGTCAACAAATTTTGAAATATTCCAAATAGACATGTTATTTTTTCTACTCGAAATTCTGGCTTTGATGAAACTACATTTATATTTTACAGTATCTCAGTTGGAGACCATTTCAGCCCTCCATATCACAGGATGAAGATAAAAGGGTATTAGGTTCCTTTTCTTATTCCTCTTAGCCACTTCCAGCAGCAGTATGCAACCCTTTATTCTTAAATAGCAATTCTAGTAGTCAGTGATTTTCAGAACTGGAGAACAGGGAGGGACAGAAAATCGTGGGTGCAATAAATGGTTAAAAAAATGATATTTTGTAATGATATGCTAATGATATACTAAGTTGGGACAAAAGAGGGACAAGGACAGGCACTGTGCTTGGAGTGAAACTGATCAGTGAACACAAGATGTCATTTCCATTTCTTTGTGTCTTTGAAAGTTTCTTTCATCAATGCTTTGTAGTTTTCAGGGAGCAAATCTTTCACTTCCTTAAGTTTTTTTCTAAGTGTTTTAGTCTTTTTGATACTACTGTAAATAGTATTGCTTTTTAAATTTCCTTTTTTGGATCGTTCACTGTTAGTGTATACATATTTGCAGGTTGATTTTGTATCCTGAAACTGCTAAATTTTATATTAGTTCTAACAATTTTTAAAATGAAACCTTGAGGGGTTTCTACATATAAGATCATGTCATCTGTGAACAGAGATAATTTTATTTCCTCCTTTCTGATTTGGATGTCTTTTATTTCTTTTTCTTGCCTAATTACTCTGGCTAAGACTTCCATTCAGTCTTGAATAAGAGTGGACATCCTTATCTTATTCCTGATCTTAGAGGAAAATCTTTCAATTTCTCACCATTGAGAAGGATGTTAGCTGTGGACTTTTCATATATGGCCTTTACTATGTTGATGTAATTTCCTTCCATTCCTAGTTTGTTGAGTGTTTTTATCATGAAAGAGTGTTCAATTTTTCAAATACCTTTTTTACATCTATTGAGATGATCCATGTAATTTTTACCCTCTGTTCTGTAAATGTGATGTATCAGTTTGGTTTCCAGTGTTGAACCATGTTTGCACTCCTCATAAAAATCCCATTTGATCATGGTGTCTGATCCTTTTAATGTATTGTTAGGTTCAGATTGCTAGCATTTTGTTGCATCAATAGTCATAAGAGCTATTGGCCTGTAATTTTCTTGTAGTGTCTTTGTCCAGCTTTAACATCAAGGTAATGATGGCCTCACAAAAGGGGTTCAGAAGTGTTCCAAGACTAACTATTGTTAAAATTTCCATACTACTGTAAGCACTTTACAGATTCAATACAATTTGTATCAAAATCCTATTTTTATTATTATTTTTATAGAAATAGAAAAAAATCATATTTTTATAGAAATAGAAAAAAATAATGAAATTCATATGGAATGACAAAAGACCCCAAATAACCAAAATAATCTTGAGAAAGAAGAATAAAACTAGAGGCCTCACATTTCCTGACTTTCAAACATATTACAATGCTACAGTAATCAAAAAGGTATGGTACTGGCATAAAGACTGACATATACATTAGTGGAACATAATAGAGAGCATAGAAATAAACCCACACTTATGTGGTCAAATCCTCTTTGAAAAAGATGCAAAGACTACACAAAAGGTAAAGAATAGTTTCTTCAACAAATAGTGTTGGGAAAGCTGGATACACACGTGCAAAAAAATGAAACTGGACCCTTATCTTACACCAAACAAAAAAGTCAACCCTAAATGACTTAAAGACTTAAATGTAAGATCTGAAACTATAAAACTTCTATAAGAAAATAGAGAAAAAGTGTTGTAACACTGGACTTGGTAATGTTTCTTGGATATGATGTCAAAATCACAGACAACAAAAGAAAAAAAATATATATGGGACTACATCAAACTAAAAAGCTTCTACACAAGAAGGAAACTGAGTGAAAAGAAATCTATGGAAAGGGAGAAAATATTTGCAAACCATATATCTGTTAAGAGGTTAGTATCCAAATATAAGGAATATATAACTCAAAAGCAAATAAGCAAATAACAGTTTAAAAATGGGCAAACTACTTGAAGAGACATTTCTCCAAGGAAGAGATACAATGGTCAACAGGTACATGAAAAGATGTTCAACATCACTAATTATCAGAGAAATACAAATCAAAGCCATAATGAGATATCATATCACCTCACCTGTTAGAATGACCATTATAAAAAACAAACAAAACTCCAAGTAAAAAAAGTAAGTGAGAGGATGTGAAGAAATAGGAACTCTTCTACACTGTTGATGGAAATGTAAAATAATGGATCTTCTATGCAAAACAGTGTTCAGGTTTCTCAAAAAATAATACATGTAAAATAGGGAACTTCTATGGAAAACAGTGTGGAGGTTCCTCAAAAAATAATAAGCAGTACTACCAGAATGATCCAGCAATCCCATTTCTGGGCATTTATCCAAAATAATTGAAAAGAGAATTCCAAAGGGATATTGGGACTGTCATGCATATTATAGCATTATTTGTAATAGCCAAGAGATGGAAACAACCTAAATCTCCATCAATGAATGGGTAAAGAAAATGTCAGGCACACACACACACACACACACACACACAGGGCAATATTATTCAGCCTTAAAAGAAGGAAATTCTATCACAAATTCTACCATAAATTACAAGGATGGACATTGTAGACATTATGCTAAGTGAAATAAGCTAGTCACAGAAGGACAAATACATTGAGTCTACTTATATGAGGTATCTTAGAGTAGTCAAACATTCTCAGGTGAGGGAGGACTAACAGACTTTGTTGCCAGTAAACTTGCTCTAAAATAATTGCTAAGGTACATTTTTCAGCCAGAAGGAAGATGATACCAGAAGGAAACATGACATATCAGGAATGGTGGAACAGCAATAGAAATGGTAAATATCTGGGTTAACATAAAAGAATGTTCACCTCTTCTTGAGTTCTGTAAAATATGTTTGATGGTTGAAAACTGGATATAAGAACAACAAAAATATCTTTTATTTCCATATATTAAGAATAGCAGTTGAAACTAACATTAAAAAATACGTTTTAAAAACTCTAGAACCTTAAGTACTTAGGTATGAAGCTAAACAAAAAACTGTACAAGATTTGTATGCTAAAAACTGCAAATTTTGAGGAAAGAGATCAAAGAGGACCTAAATAAATGCTCACAAATTAAAGGATTTCATAATGAGGATATTAATTCTTCCCAAATTGATCTACAGATTTAATGCAATTCAAATGAAAATCACAACAGGATTTTTTTTATATAAACATTTATATGTGAAGGGCAGAGAATTAGGATAGCCGAAACACTTTTAAAAGGAGGAATAAAGTTAGAGGAACTATTAAACTTGATTTTAAGTTTACTATAAAGCCAGAACAATCGAGATTGTGTGGTATTGGCAAAGAGACACATACATCAATGGGATAGAATAGATAGTCCAGAAATAGAGCTATTAAACATTGATTTACTTTTGACAAAGATGCAAAGGCAATTCAATAGAGAAAGGGTAGCCTTTTATTTATTAAAAAAATTTTTTTAATGTTTATTGATTTTTGTGAAAGAGAGCATGAGCAGGAGAGGGGCTCTGAGAGAGAGAGAGGGAGGCACAGAGTCTGAAGCAGGCTCCAGGCTCTGAGCTGTCAGCACAGAGCCTGATGTGGGGCCCAAACCCATGAACCGTGAGAATATAACAGTTCTCACCAAAGTCGGACACTTAACTGACTGAGCTACCCAGGTGTAGGGAGAAAGGGTAGCCTTTTAAACAAATCATGCTGCAGCAATTAGACAAACACTAGAAAAAAAAAAGAACATTGACATAACTTCACATCTTATACAACAATTAATTTTAAAATTGCTCATAATCTAAACGTAAAACTTAAAACCATAAAAATTTTTAAAGTAATCCTAGGAAAATTTTTATGGGGTTAAACAAAAAGTTCTTGGGTAAGGGAGCAAAAGCAGAGTTCATAAAAAAATAATAAAATCAGGTTTCATTAAAATTAAAACCTTTCTGTGGAAAGCCCTGAACAGGGAGTAAAAAATAAAAATAAAAAGTTACAAAAAGAAAATATTTGCAATCCAGATACTCTACAAAGATCTTACATCCAGAATATATAAAATCTCACAAAACTGAAGAGAAAGAAAACAATCCAATTTAAAATGTGCAAAATACTTGAAAAGACAGATCACCAAAGGGGTTATATGAAAGACCAATAAGCAAATAAGCATATGAAAAGCTATTCAACATCATTAGCCATTTGGAAAACACAAAACCACATTTTTAATGTCATTATATATATGTATATTAGACTGCCTAAAATTAAGATGACTGAACGTACTGAGTACAGGTGAGGATACAGAATAACTGTAACTCTTCTGGCCTCCTGGTGGTGCTAAAACATGACAGAGCCATTTCTGGAAAACAGATTGGCAGTTACTTATAAAGTTAAGCCTCCCATAAATCTCACAATCCCACTCCTGAGTAGCAAAATGAAAACACAACAAAGTTCTATTGATTCTACCACTGAATCTGCCGGCACCTTGAATTTGGATTCCCTAGCCCCCAAAGCTATGAGAAATAAATTTCGACTGTATAGATCACCTAGCCTATGGTATTTTGCTATAGCAGATTTAGCTAAGACAACGGATACTTCAAGGATATGTTAATACACCAACAACCATAGATCTTGTAGTCACAGAAGCCTGGATGGCTCAGTCGGTTGAGCAAACGACTTTGGCTCAGGTCATGATCTCATGGTTCATGGGTTCGGGGCCCATGTCAGACTGCGCTGACAGCCCGGAACTTGCTTCGGATTCTCAGTCTCCCTCTCTCTCTGCTCCTCCTCTGCTCGCTCTCTCTCTCTCAAAAATAAATAAACATTAAAATAATAAATTAAAAAACTTAAAAAAAGAAACTTGGGTAATGTGTCATAAATTATTCTCTCAGAGCTTCACAATAAACAATAACATATTGAAGAATCTAGGAAATATTTTGTCATAACAAAAAAGAAACTCGTTTGACTGAGTTGAGAAAGTTTTTTCCCATCAAAGCTGTTAATTTCTCTGGAACTCTTTCCCTGAGTAAACCAGTTTGGGAAGTTCTAGTGTTCAATAGTCTTTTGAGAAGTTTGTCAGCAAGTGAAATAAGGCCAATGGGTCTTTCATCTGATTTGGAAGAAAAAAAAATCAAAATGAAAACTTTTTATAACCAGTACTTTATTTTTAAAGTGAACATAGAGTAAAATTTACCCTTTTTTGAGAACAGTTCCATGAATTTTAACACATGTATAAATTCTTAAACTCTAAGCACCATACAGTCAAGATACAGAACAGTTCTATTGTCCATAAGACTCCCTCAGGCCAATAACGTCTTGCTCCCATCCTTAACCCTGGCAACTAATGATTTATCCTCTGTTGCTATAACGTTGTCTTTTCAAGAATGACATATAAATGGAATCATAGTCCAGTCTAGAAGGGTTCCAGAGAGTTCATGTCCTCAGCTCTCTTCTTTTTCTTTGCTCTCAGTATCCTCACCAGCTCCTGGTTTGTGTTATCTGTGCATATACATGCCAAATCCTTATCTCTAGCCTTAAGTGTTCTAACTCTAGTCTTGAATTTCCCAGTTCCTACTGTATATTGTCAGGTAGGTTATCTTGCTGGAACATTGTATTTGGATTTTCTAATACAATTCTTAACCTCTACTTACTGTATTAGGCACTGTCCTCCGACGTAATTGTTTTCAATTCTGCTGTTTCTCTCCCTGTCTCCCCTTGGTTTCCAGGCACCTTCAAAGTTCTGTTGATGCTGCCACTATACTATTTGTCTCATCAATATGAGCTCCTTTTCATGACTACACATTCTTCTTCTGCTTTTGAAGTGCTCCAGGCACAGCCATGCTGGCGGTCATGAGAATTGAAGAGTGTCTTCAACTGCCTGTGCTTTGGTTTGGAAATTTCTTCAGATACTCTCTTATTCTTCTTGTATCAAACTTTCCCTTGTGCTGGCTCCTTTTGGGTTCACATCATACTCTCTTAGTACCTTTTTCATTCTTCACTACTCCAGCATGTGCTCCCCAGGATTCTCTCCTATTTATACAGTCATATTCTAGCCCCGAGCCAATGTTTTTATGACTAAGTGATTCCTGATAGGTATCAATAGATCTCAAGAGAGTCTTAAAAAGTTATTGTCTGGGGCGCCTGGGTGGCGCAGTCGGTTAAGCGTCCGACTTCAGCCAGGTCACGATCTCGCGGTCCATGAGTTCGAGCCCCGCGTCAGGCTCTGGGCTGATGGCTCGGAGCCTGGAGCCTGTTTCCGATTCTGTGTCTCCCTCTCTCTCTGCCCCTCCCCTGTTCATGCTCTGTCTCTCTCTGTCCCAAAAATAAATAAAAAAACGTTGAAAAAAAATTAAAAAAAAAGTTATTGTCTGTCACTAGGCTGCTTCATCACATGCTTTCATAATAAGAACTGCATGTCAGTCAACCCAAGGAGTAAAGAAAAGGAGGTAAACATTAGCCTGGCATTGACAGAGAAGCAGGAATATGGTTTGTACACAGTGCAAGGCTGATGTTGCAGTATAAACATATCCATTATGGGTTGAATTGTGTCTCTTCAAAATTCATATGTTGAAGCCCTAACCTCCAGTACCTCAGATATGTTTTCAGAGATAGAGCCCTTGAAAAGGTGATTAAGTTAAGGGGCACCTGGGTGGCTCTGTTGGTTGAGTGTCTGACTCTTGATTTCAGCTCAGGTCATGATCTCATGGTTTATGGAATCAAGCCCCACATTGGGCTCTGTGCCAACAATTCAGAACCTGCTTGGGATTCTCTCTCTTCCTCTCTCTCTGCCCCCCACCCCCCACTATCTCTCTTTGTCTCTCAAAGTAAATAAATAAATAAATAAACATTAAAAAAAAGAGATGATTATGTTAAAATGAGGCCATTAGGTGAGACCTAATCTGGTGTAACTGGTGGCCTTATAAAAAGAGGAGATTAGTACATACAGACACCAGGGATGTTCATGCACCAAAGAAAGGCCATGTGGGAATATGGTGAGAAGTTGCCCATCTACAAGTCAAGGAGTGGGGCCTCAGAAGAAATCAGATCTGTTGACATTGTGATCTTGGACTTGTAGCCTCTAGAATTGTAAGCAAATAAATTTGTTTAAGTCACGCAGTCTATGATATTTTGTTATGGAAATGCTAGCAAGCAAGCTAATACATCATCAATAATAACAGTAAAATGTGTTCATGGCACAAGCCATAAAGTGGTGTAAATATTAATGGTCAAGCTTCAGTGAAACAGGCCATGGACAAATTTGGTGATCATAATGAAGTAGGGCAAAAGGCAATTGCTTCTCCAGTTTCATCTCTTCATTTACTGAGCTAATAATAACCACAATAGAAGCGGCCTGAACACAACCCACCTCTTTCTTACTTCCGCTCCTTCACCCAAAAGGGAAAGTTATGTAGTGTTGCTGGTGACAGGCCGAGATAAGGATGTGCAGGAAATGAAACGTTTTGCTCATTCTTCCTCAAATCGGTTTTTGGCTCCATGAAATGGATATAACTGGGTGAGAATAAAGCCATCCCCACCAGGTGATGAGAAATTTAAAAAATGCTCACATTTGCTCTGGTGGTAATTTTGTTTGCCCTAAATAACATTGGCAAACATGTATAGTATTGTTGAAGGAATATTTCTAGTTGTAATTATAGCAAATATAATTTGTAATAAATTATATTCTAAAACTGATAAATTCCATTTTAACAAAATTGCACCAGCAAAATATTCAAATTCATTAAACCTCCAAAGGAAAATATAATCAAAGTGAAATAATTATAAGTCATGTTGGCAATTGTTGAGTAATCTCCCCATTAAGAAGTGAATTTAGGGGCGCCCGCGTGGCTCAGTCAGTTAAGCATCTGACTCTTGGTTTCAGCTCAAGTCATGATCTCACTCACGGTCCATGGGTTTGAGCCCCACATCGGACTCTGTGCTGACAGCACAGAGCCTGCTTAGGATTCTCTCTCCCTCTCTCTCTTGCCCTTCCCTGTCTCACTATCTCTGTCTCTCTCTCAAAATAAATAAATAAACTTAAAAAATTAAAAAAAAGAAGTGGATTTAGATAGTGGGGTCTCAGGCTTCTAGAGCAGAGAGCATCTTCCATACACATGTTCATATAGTCTTTCATATTAATTGCTTTTAAGAGACAAATACAGATTTTTTTCCTCAGTAAAGAAGATTGAAGTCTTCTCAACCTTGAATTTTATAATTCAGGAATTATAACTTAAAAAACAACTTAAAAAAATATGTGGTCATTATCTGACTGCTCCATCACACCCATTCTCCAGGTTTCTCTGACTTACTCTGTGCCCCAGGAGGCTCACTTGTTCTGTGATTTTTATGGATGGCACCCCCAGAGTTTACTCTAAGGTTTCTTGTTGATTTGGGTTGGATAAAGTCTGTGATATGGGAAGAAAAAGAGGCCAAGTGACTCTTTGAGTGAATTATGTTTCTGTTGAGACCCTGGCTAATATTCTTTTGAGAAGTGACCTCGGGAGGCAGGTCCCAAAAACAGCATTCTAGGATTACAATGCTCACATATTTGAGTGTATGAATACATTCCTTTGTGGGGGCAAAATGGGATATAGTGTATCACACATTAACAACACATTACTCAAATTATCATTGGAGGTAGCTTGTGATGGAATACAGGGAGAGGATTAAATCATGAGAGATCAAATAGTGTGGCACTTTGTGAAATAGATTGGACACTTCTGGCTGCTCTGGAGGGGGTACACAAGGGATATATGTAAAATCTACAATTCCCAGCTCAAAGCACTAATTAATGAAAAACCGCAATAGCTTAATAAAGTCAAAAATATCAAGGACTCGTATTTTGGAGGAAAGAATGTTTGGGCAACTTGGTAGATGAAGAATTCTGTTCATTCCCATCAATAGTGCTTGAGGGTTCTTTTGTTTGCCACATCCTCTCCAACACTTGTTATTTTTTATGTTTTTTATTTCAGCCATTCTGACAGGTATGTACACACACACACAAGCACACACACACACACACACACACAGGAATATTATACAGCTTAAAAAATGAGATCATGCCGTTTGCAACAACATGGATGGACTTAGAGTGTATTACGCTAAGTGAGATAAGTCAGACAGAGAAAGATAAATACCCTATGATTTCACTCATGTGTAGAATCTAAAACAAAAAACAAAAAACAAACAAAAACAAAAAACAAAAAAACAAATGACCAACCAAACAAAAACACAGAATTAGACCTATAAATATAGAGAACAAACTGATGGTTGCCAGAGAAGAGGGGGAGGTGGGCAAAATGGGGGAAGGGGAGTGGGAGACATAGGCTTCCAGTTAAGGAATGAATAAGTCATGGGAATAAAAGTTATAGCATAGAGGATACAGTCAATGATATTGTAATAGCATCATACAGTGACAGATGATAGCTACACTTGTGGTGAACATAGGATAACATATACAGAAGGTTTTGTTTTAAATGTTTTTATTTTTGAGACAGAGCATGAGCAGGGGAGGAGCAGAGAGAGAGGGAGACACAGAATTCAAAGCAGGCTCCAGGCTCTGAGCTGTCAGCACAGAGCCCGACGTGGGGCTTGAACTCATGAACTGTGAGATCGTGACCTGAGCCGAAGTCAGACACTTAACCAATTGAGCCACCCAGGAGCCCCAACATATACAGAAGTTGAATCACTATGTTGTACACTTAAAACTAATTTAACATTCTTTGTCAACTATACTGAAATTAAAAGAATTCTGTACTGCCAAGATACTGGTAGTGGGTAAGGGAATGAATGATAAAACAGGGAAGCTATTATTGTCAGTTTAGGTCTTGTGACTGGCTTCAGAGCACAGTAGAAGCTAGTTTTAATTAATTATTTCCCCCTTTTCCCTCTTCCATTTTAATAAGAGCGCTAATGGTGGCTAACATTACAATTTAGGTTCCAATAGGAAGTATGAAAGAGCTGACATCACTCAACAACAATACTGCGGCTGATGAGAGTTTGTGTTTCTCCATAATGGGACCAGAAGTTCTTCATCCACTAAAAGGTCAAGGGTGGATGCAAAAGGGAGATAGACTGTGTTGGTTATTCTCTGTTTGCTTCTCTCCACCCATATCTTGATCCATACCGTGCCCTTCACCTTTTGTGCTCTAGGACACTGACCTCTATGGATTCCATTATCAAGGTTCTTTTGTCCTTTGGCTTCTAGATCAGTTTGGTCAAAGGAAGGCAGCCATGGAGTATTGGAAGATGGGAGGAGAAAGAGGTTAGAGTATGTATTTCCCCTCTCCCACCTTTTCTTGATCACAGATTTGGCAGAGGCTCTATTCTATGGATACAGCTTCTATCAGCAATTCCTGTTTGATGGCTCCATACTGTTTTCAGTCTCTGGAAGCAACATTCACTATTCTTGCCTCTTAACTTCTGGAGTAGTAATGATTTCCCTCTATTGCTGGTCCCTGGGTATTTCCCCAAGCTTTTTGCTCCCCTTAGCTTTCTCCATATCTCTTTAAGTAATACTTTCATTAAACTCTCAGTTCCAGCATTTGTGCTTACCATTTCTTTCCTGCTAGTACATGGACTGATACATCATAGAAGTAAGGACAAATTGTGAGGGATCAGGTGAGGACAGCCATTGGCATTGGGATGCAGCTACAAGTGGTAAGGGAAATGCAGCTTGGAAGACGGAACACAGAAAATAGAGAATATGGGGATATAACAGTTAGTATTCTAGATGAGCAATCAGCACTACAGAATAATTGCAAGGAGTAGTGATATGAATTTATGGGCATGTGCAGTAAGGGAGTGAAGAATCCAAGAGAAGATAGTCCTTGGGAGAATCTGATGGCCAAATAGAATGAGAGAATCAGAATTCCCAGACATCAGGGCTTCAGGTACCAGAGTTCTTGTCTTTCTTTGGGAGTTGGAAAATGGACAAAAAAGCTTCAGTGTAGATGATTCAGTTCCTAAACAGATTATCAAACACTAGTTAATTTCCTTCACAGGTATGTTTATTTGCTCATTCATTCATAAAATATTTATTGAGCTCCTTCTGTATTGTAGGCTCTGAGCTGGACACCAAGAATATAAAAGTGAATAAGGTACATTATCTGATTTCATGGGGCTGACGATCTACCAGAAGGTAAAGATATGCATGAATGTAATTTCAGTACACAGTGATTAGACACCTGTATCTAGACATATACCGCAGTATATAAAATAAATTACGCATGAAACTTAACTCTTTTTCTAAAAAGTACATCCCCTCATCCATCACTCCATTTCATGAATAGCACTGCTATGGCCTTGTCCTAGGGAAACAAGATGTGATTCTGTTTTTTTTTTTTAAGATGTGATTCTTTTTAACTAAGACCCTAATTTATCTCTTGATACAATGGCATTGATTGTTCTTCTTTTTTAAAAACCTATTTTGTGGGGCACTTGGTTTGCTCAGTGGGTTAAGCGTCTGACTCTTGATTTCAGTGCAGGTCATGATCTCATGGTTGTGAGATTAAGCCCCACATCGGGCTCTGAGCTAACAGCATGGAGACTTCTTGGGATTCTCTCTCTCCCATTCTCTCTGTCCCCCTGCCCCCGCTTGCACTCTCACTCTCTCAAAACTAAATAAATAAACATTTTTAAAAAAAGATTATTTCTCTCCCCCTTCCTCTGCCCCTTACCTGCTCATGCTCTTGCACTCTCTCTCAAAATAACTAACTAACTAACTAAATAAATAAATAAATAAATATTTTATGTATCACTATTAGAACATTTTTCTTACTTGTGATTCTGATGTACAGTCAAGGCCAAGAACATATTAGATATAGAATTTATCCTAACCTGAGATCATAATTGGTCTTTTAAAAATGGAGTGAGCTGTATCTTGTGAGGGGTGTGTGTGTGTCTGGGAAGGGCAAGAGTTGAGTGTTTCTTGCTAAGTGGATATATGGGCTTAGAATCAGGTGGCACTTGTTGAAAATGTCAAAAATATAGTGTGGCTGGCTGGTCAACTAGTGAGTCTCAGTATATTATTAGCTAGGGCCCCCAAATTCAACCTCTCTCATTGTTGTCAGCACTTTTTGTTCTTAGGAAGTGACTCATGCAGATTGAACTCAAAAGAGATTGAAAGCCAAAATATCAGTTTATTAGTAATTTGCAATTAGAAGTACATGTCACTGCTTGACAGTGCATCCTCTCCTATGCAGGGAAGTCTGTGTTACAACTGGATGCAACCTTCTCTATGGAGGTAGATGTAATAGAAAGTAAAAAAATACCCTTCAGCTTTGGCTCCTCCCTTACAAGAGCCCCGTGAATGCTGGGAGTGGCTGGGAGCTGCAGAGTGTTTTACATAGCGGGCGAAGCCAGAATTGCAACCGGAAGACTTCCTATGGACACATTTTTGGTTAATTGCTTAAAGAGATTTCAGAAGAATGAGACCTGAATTGGCAAGCCTCTAATAATTCACTGTGAATTTTTTTTTTATAGGCTCCATGCCCAGCATGGAGCCTAATGCAGGGCTTGAACCCATGACCCTGAGAGCAAGACCTGAGCTGAGGTCAAGAGTCGGATGCTTAACGAAGTGAGCCACACAGGCACCCCTCTTTTCTTTGTATAAATAAATACTTCTGTACTCATTTTGAATTCACAATTTTGCCTTTTTTATTAAAAAGTTCCCCCAGCGGTGCCTGGCTGGCTCAGCTGGAAGAGCATGTGACTCTTGATCTTGGGGTTGTGAATTCAAGCCCCATGTTGGGGGTAGATCTTACTTAAAAAAAAAAATTCCTCCAGGCTCCTCAGTGTCTGGATCTGTCCCTGTGTTTCTAGCGTAGGGACATAGACACTCTGCTGGTTTGGCCAAAGGACACTCTTTCAAGACCCTGTTTACTTTTTCTTAGATTCCATAAATTTCACTACTCTTGTTACCGTATCATTCCTTCAGGCAGAAAGCAAGCAATTAAATTATGGTTCATTTATATTATTGTATCTCATAGAGGTCCTTGTGAGAAGACAACAGGGTCTCCCGAAGAAGAGCTGGGAAATATCTTGGTCCTTCAGCAGTTCATTTAGAAACAATTTCTAAATTTGGCCACTTTCCCCTCCATTTTGTTGCTGTTCACCTGTTTCACCTGAGGGTGATCCTTTTCTGACTTTTTTCTCGCATTCTGGGGGTTATTGTGTCTAGTGTACCATGTATAATAACAATGATGCTATCTTCAAGATAGTATTCACCAGTTCTCTGATAAGCTTTCTTCAGCCTACCTAATGAGGGAGCATAAGTTACAGACAACTTGTCAAGAATGGCAATGATTTAAAGCAAGTTGTTTCCACCACTTTTCTTTTCACAGTTTATTATAAGTGAGATGCTCTTGCTAAATGGGTCTGTAGAAATTGTAGGTATAAAGCTGCTTCTCCAAAATCCTTAGGCATAAGTCTTTTAAAAGTAGGATCAAACAGCCTCAGTGTACCTGTATTTCAATTGTTTATAGAGCTCACCATGAGGCCCCAGCTTAGCTTCTGTTTTTCTAGACTTTTAGAGCAAACAAGCTGTCAAAGATCAATCCAACAAAGTGATCTTGACCTCAAACTCCTGCTTATGCAGTTACTTTCACCTTCTTTGTTCATTGTATGATTTTATTTTGTTTTGTGTCTTCAGATAACGGTACATGCACGATCACCCAGACATTGGAAGGCAGCCTGGCTCTTTGGTGATTTGAGAGCACATTGGTTTCCCAGGGCTGCCATAACAAAGTGCCACAAACTGGGTGGTTTAGAAACACGGAACTTTATTGTTTCACAATTCTGGAGACCAGAAGTCTAATCTCAAGGTGTTGGCGTGGTCATGCTCCCTCTGTAGGCTCTAAGGGGAGAGAGAGAAAATTCTTTCTTGCTTCTTCCAGTACCTGGTGCTTTGGGGTTCTCTGGCTTGGGGCAGCATGACTCCAATCTTTGCTTCTGTCTTCGCACGGCCCTCTTCCCTGTGCTGTCATGTGTTTTATTTTCTGTCTCTTAGAATGACATTTTCAATGGATTTAGAGCCCACCTGAATCCAGCATGATGTCATCTTGATTCTTACCTTAATTTTACCTGCAAAGACTGTATTTCTAAACAAGGTCACAGTCTGAGGTTCTAGGTAGACATGAATTTTGGGGAGACACCATTCAACTCAGTACAAAAGCCACTGAACTCAGGTGCTTAGGGACACAGTTCCCTTGCTTTCCGTCAAGAAGGTATCTCACTGTTGTCGCTCAGCAGATAGCACAGCCAGACTTCCAGAAGCCAAACCGTGGTGCTTTCACAGCAGCCAGGAGGAGGCTGGGGCTGAGAGAAGGGGCTGAGGGTGGAAGCGGGCAAGGGCAGCCTCATGCCCAAGGAAGAGAGGTATTAAGGAGCTGACGTTGTTGCTAGCTGTGAAAGGTTTCTTGAACTAATTCCTTTCTTAAAATTCAACAGATGTATTCCAAGATTTGGGTTTCTTTTTTTTTTTTTTTTTACAAAACCTTTGATTCCTTTTCCCTTTTTGAAATACTTTTCTGTTCTTGCTGGCAGCTTCTTGTTTCTGTCGCACTGGACTCACATGCAGTGAATACATTTTGCCTTTCCTGCTGTAGGCCTGGCCCCCTCCGCTCACTTCATCCTTCATCCTGGTTTTTCCACTCTCCCTCATTTTGTTCTTGTCATTTCCCTGTGTTACCTGTGGTCCAAATCTGTTTCTTCCACATAACTGCATGGATGCCTCAGGCCTCAGTGTGTGTAGGGTGAGCAGTAGACACTGGACGATTCCAAAGACACAGAGCGCAGAGTCTCTGACTCCTAGGAGTTTATACATTGATGTGGTGTTTATCTTGACACATCTTTGACATTGTGGGCATTTAGCTTCTTAGGGTAGGGGAAGTGTTTACTTAAACCCCATTTACAAAACAGCTGACAAACATTTGCAGCTAGCCTATGTGTATTGGCCCAGGCAGCACTCTGGTTATTTCACACATTCTTGTCTTTTGCCTTTGTTTTGTTTTAGAGGGTTAGGCTCCTTCAATAAGTAACAGAAAGTGCTAGTGACAGAAAGGCCTGTACCTACTATCATGAGCAGTGCCAACATTACACCGTCCAACAGGAACATCCTCCTCTGGTGTGCTTTTCAAGTTCTATTACATTTTTGTGAGGAACTATATAACTGGCAATTATCATGAGTGTCAGTTCAATGTCAGGGGTACTTTCTTCACCTGATTTTTTTCTTTCTGCCATGACCTTGCCTATGCTGAGATTATTTTTCTTAGATGCTACTTCTTATTCTGCACAAACCCAAATTTTATGTTTTGTTTTTGTTTTTTAATTTTCTCCTTCCTATCTTTATGGTGTGATGACAATGGTAAAAGATTGGTTTTATTCAGTACCTGACCCAGACTGGGGCTTGTATGAAAGGTCCTGACTCTCCTACCTCTACCTGGCCTGCTGGTTTTCTCCAGCTCAATTACACTTAGAAATACTCCAGAAAAACTAGGCCTGTGTTTTACTTTTGCTTTAATTACCTCCTCCCTCCTTTCTCCAGTCTTTTCTCAGTGCTTCAAGACACCTTCTTTCTTGAGACTTTCATTCAAATAAGGCAGAGAGAAGAGCACTGAGTTTTCTTCCTTGATTAGATCCATCATTTGTTGGGGAGATAGACTCCAAAACTTGCATTCCCCAAATTTGCTTATATTATTATAGCATACAATTCGCAGCCAATTTATAAAATGCAAGATATGTAACAGAAAATTTGTAAGCCCTAGTAGACTTCTAATAACTGTTACCAAGCGGGAAATGATGGGCAGCAAACTCAGGACCCAGTGAGGTACACCTACACACATAATTCTCAAGGGATGCCAACACCCTTGAGGACTTTGTGAAACATTAGAAACCAGCAAAGGCTGACTCTGGAAATGCCGAGGAACTTGGAATTTTCTTGCGTTTTATTGTCGTCAGGAATGCTCTTTAAGGGCTGCTAATGGGAGAGGAGGTAAATTAGGAATTAGTTTTCTCTGCTTTCTAATGAAAGGGTGGGAGGGAACAGTCCTGTGGGACATCACTATCTCGACCCAAAACCTGTTTGCAGGAATTACGATTTACCTGTGGGTGGTTTCTGCTCTTGCCTTACCTGATCAGAGTTTTAAATTGCTTGAAGATAACGAAGGTATGTTTCATTCCTAAGATAACTGGGGAGGCAACAGTAGTAATTGTCATTTAGAAACTTTTCCTTCCTAAATGATTTTTTATTTTGTACATTTGACTTTGCACTTTCTGCCTACAAGAAAATTGTCTTTATAATAGAATAATTTATTAGGGTGGATAGATTATGGGTGATATAGTAAAAATTGCTGTTCATGTAAGAAACATAAAATCTTGAGAAATAAACAGAACAAACTTAATAGTACGCTGGATTCCTTGCACCACCTCCCTCCAAATGCTCACCTCTTTTCTCTTTATAGCAAAGTTCACTTAAGTTTGAGAGTGAATTCTGAACACACACACACACAAAAAGGGGGGGGAGGAGAAGATGAGATAGAATAAAATAGTAAGCACCAATAATAGCTCACATATGTTGAGAACATGCATCACTTAATCTTCTTGCAAACTCTATGATATATCTCACTATCCTGATGGGGAAAATGATGAAACAAGATGGCTTGTTAGTGAGTGGAAAAGGAGGGATTATGTCTAGGTTCAGCTCACTGCAATGTTTGGATACCTAACTACTACCCTCATTGTCTCTCAGGAAGGGCAAAACCAAAGCAGCAATTTGGGAAAAGAGGAAGTCAAGGAAGTGGGGAGAAAGAGAGGCAGCTTGAGTGGCCCCAGATCAGCTTTCTAATTTAAGAGTGTCAACCTAGCGCCCCACATGGGTGAAATGGGTCGCTCATATTGAAGGTGTCTGAGGGGTTGACTGTGGGGGCTGACTTGGGGTATATCCCAGGTTTGTTTTAATCTCATCTGTTGCCCCTTTTCATTGGGAAGAAATTTCTGAGAACTGTCACACTTATTACAACAAATATGACTATGATGAAAAACATTTTAATTCCCCATTTTAAGAACTAGTATTTCTCGTGTGCATATTTAGCAAAATTCCTGCATACCATAAGCATTTGAGCAGTAGTTTAGAATTCACAGAAGAAGGATTTGGGGCCAGGTTAATATTTATTCAAGGTGAGGGCAGGTCAGAAGTGCATGGGGTTTCAAATTAAAGCAAGAGAGAGGCTGACTGAGCCTTATGGATCCTTGGTAGAGTCACCATGGTCCAGGGCCCATTCCCAAATTTGTCCATTCAGGGAAAGAGTTTTCCCATGAGTGTTCAACCATTTGTAGAGGAACTCACAGTAACCAGTCATATGATTCATTAATCTCAACAAGCATTTGCTGAACACTTTTTGTGCTGAATATTCTCCTTTGAATCTTCTATAATTTCTGCCCCCTTGGTACCTGCTCTGTCTCCAAGGGACTAACATTTATGGGCTGCACCAACCCTCTGCCTTTCCTTGTGTTCTGGAGAATGAAGGGGGGGGTTATTCATTACCTAGGCCAGAGGTCTGTAAACTATGCCCCCCAGTCCATATCTGGCCTGTAATTTGTTCTTATAAATAAACTTTTATTGGCACCCAGTCACACCCATCCATTTAAGTATTGTCTGTGGCTGCTTTTTACAGTCTAAATGACAGATTTGGGCAATTGTGGCAGAGATCTTATGGCTTGCAAAGCCTAAAGACTTTATTTTCCGGCCCTCTACAAAAAGAAGTTTGTTGACTCGTGCCTTAGGTGGCTCCTTCTGGGTGGAGTTACCGGTTCCTTAGGCAACTTCCTGCCCGCTAAAAAAAGCCACCACTGTCAAGTGACACTTCTATAGCTTCAGCTACACCACAGCTAGAGCTCTTTCTGAGTCCTGGTAACAATCTGTTGCCCTGGCCACATTAAGGCTTGCAGGTGGTTCTCACTGCTGCTAGTCCCAGGATGTGGCAGCATCTTTTTTTGCCTTCCTTTACTGCTGCACACACTTACTCTTTTCGTGTCTCCTAATTTTCCCGGTTGGATTGTGCCATGTCTCCTTCTGAGACTCTGACTGGCCTGTCATATGCATAGTATTGTGTTAGAAGCAATGGAATAAAAATGAATAAGGATATACACACATAAACATATACTTGCTTTTATTAAAGTTTTTATGAGCCAATGGTGATGACAAATGGAGATAAGATAGATAGAAATGGCTATCGCATGAGGAAGACTGTGGTAAGTACAACCAGAGAGGCAGACCCAGAAGAGAGAAGGAAGAGATCGTATCTGCTTGATATTCAGGGACAGTTTCATTGATGAAGTAGCATTTGAGCTGAACCCTAAAGGATGGATTAGTTTTAGAGAGGTGAGTGTTTTTGTCAATAAGAATTACGGATAAGTGGACAGGCAGTGATGGGAAATAAATAATAACTGTCAGTTTCTTTAGACACTTGGAAGAGCACTTTGGGCATCATCTTCTTTTATCCTCATAATGACCCCCTTGAAGTAGTTCCTGTTATTGGTCTATCAACAGATAAGGGAACCTAGGCTTTTTTTGAAAATGAAGTAACTTGCCCATGATTTACAGCTTAAGGTGGGAAAGTAAGGATTCTGATCCAGGCTCCTAATCCTTAAGGATATAGCAAAGCACAGACTGTATTTCAGTGTTCGTTAAAGGCTGATTCTTCTGTGGAAATAAAGCTAAGATGGCTGATTTTAGCCATATCTTAAGCAACTCACACGTTGTGTGAAGGACTTTGCACAATGGTCCACAAATAGTGGATAGTCCCAGGGGCTTTTGCTCAGGCTAATGAGATGATCAGAGTTGTGTCCTTAAGGGAATATGATCTAGGTAGTATATAAAACAGGTTTGGGTAAGAGAGATAGTAGAGGGATTTTAAAGGATGGAGTCAACCCCAGGGGTAAGGTTGACAGACTACAGGAAGAATTGAAACAGATTTGGTGTTCTGGCCCAGTGGTGATAAGGAAGCTGGTGATATCAAGAATGGAACTGGGAAACAGCACGAAGGAAAGGCTTTAGAGGAGTGATTAGGAATATGATTTTGGGTATGTGAAGTTAAAGATACAGAGGACAGTCTCAGTCTGCAGAAAAGATTTTAATTTTCTCTGCACTTGAGTACAAGTGGAGTTTATAAGAATGTTCTAAGCTCTAGATTGTTGACACAAGAGTTTCGTGTTAGGTATGAGAAAAGTCTAAGTATTGGAGAAAGTTATAAAAACGGGAGGGAAAATTACTCTTTGACCATTGACTCCCTAGAAGGACCACAGATGAGCATCTGGCATTTCTTCAGTGTCTAGTGCTGAGGCTAGTCTTTATGAAATGCATTTTCCCCTGTCCCTTTAAGGCCATTCAAGACTTTTTAAGAATAGCAGACTTCGTCATATACACATAGATTCTTAATATTCATGGGATACACTACACTTAATTTCCTAGTCTCAGCTTGTTGGACTCTTCAACTGTTCTAAGAACTGTCATTTGGCTTCATCGGCTTATTATGAAGCTGTGAAAATGCTTTGAGAAGTGTATATCGCTAAACAAACGTAATACACGTGGGCTTGCAACTTTTTTCCAGCAGGTACACACATCTATTTAGTGTATAATGTCCGGACTGTTTTCGTCCTTCAGTGTCTCCGCCTGTCCTTTCTACGGACAGTTACAAAATCCTGGGAGAACGTGATGCCCCCAGCTAAGGACGCACGCAGGTCAGAGATCTAGAAGGCAGAAGGATTTTCGGGGAGGAGCAGGGGCAGGGCATGACCTAGCACCTGGCAGCGCCGCCGATTGGCGGAGCAGAAGGTTGTTCCCTCAGGGCGGCTGCTGATTGGCTGTGGGAGGAAGAGGCATGACGTCCTCAGAAGTTGAGCAAACACCTCCTCCTCCCGGCTCCCATCCCAATTTCTGCTGGGAGTTCGGAGCCTACCCAGTCCGGAGCTGGGGGCTCGGAGGCGGCAGGACCGGTCGGCACAGCAGGGAGGACAAGGTGAGGAGGCCGCCCGAAGGGGCTGGGCCGACGGGCGGTGGGCTCAGCCAGCGAGTTGCACTTGGAGGTCGCCGGCGAGGCTCCGACTGTCCTCGGAGAGGGGCGGGCGAGCTCGGCCTCCCCAACCCTGCGCCGCGGGCGACCTGGCGACTCCGCGGAACCCGGCCGTTGCCGGGACGGGCGAGGGAGAGGGTGGCGAGCGTTTGGGCCTCCCTTGCGAGCTTTTCCCTTGGAGCGGGGAAGGGCTGTGGGCGCCGTACTGGAATTTCTGAATAGGAAAGGGAAGGGGTGGCAATTAGAATTTCTTTTCTTTTCTTTCTTTTATTCTTTCTTTCTTTCTTCTTCTTCTTCTTCTTCTTCTTCTTCTTCTTCTTCTTCTTCTTCTTTCTGGCGGGGGAAGGGAGGGCTGTTGCTGGGGAGTAAAGGATAGGCGTTGAAGTTGTAGAAGGAACACCCTGTAAATTTTCCGACTCTGCGCTTATTTATCAGGTGGTTGGCTGGCTGCAGTGTGGTTGATGGAGACTGTGGGGGGCAATTCTCTCCCTTACCCCCAGCTTTCTTTGTGCGCGGTTGTCCTTTCCATCTCTGGCCTGCTTAGCCAAACTCTGATCATAAACTTCTCACCCAGACCATCTTGGGCTGGCCATTCTCTTTAGGTAGGGCCCCCTCAGCAAACTGCCGTCCCCAGGCTACTCTCTAATGGATCTAGAAAGCATGAGAAAGTTAAACTCCCAAGACCCTGTGGGGCTGTGAGTCCAGGGTGAGCACTTCAGCGAGGAAGGAGCGCAGGCAGACCACCATTTGTTACCTACTCTGCTTGATTGAGTTGGGCTAAATGCCCTGACAACTTCCAGAAGAGATGTGCTTTTCAGACACTGATTTTAGGGGAGTGGGGTGAAGTGTGGGAGAAGAAGGGAAGGGAAGAGCGAGTGTCTAGTAACCTGAACAAAGGTGAACATTTTTTGATATTGTGAGCCATCAGTTATCAGAATGTGGGTAAGGTGTAGCTGTGATTATGCCGATGTAGCTACTCACGGGACCCAAGTATTGACCCCGGTGGTAGCTTTCACATACTTGGTAGCAAAAACAAACAAACAAACAAACAAACAAAAAAAAACACCCACCAATAGCACTTTGCATGGATGCCTGTATGTCTCTCTCTGTGTCTACTTTGTCACCTGCACTGCCCTCCCCCTTTTTCTGGATAACAAATAGTGAATCTAGGGGTACATGACCTTCTGGCACTGTCTGCTTGTGGCCATTCTGTGAAGTGAGTTAGGAGGACAAAGATCTAGGCCAACTTTCCCTAGTGACATTCCCGTTCTCCAGACAATCGTATTTGTTGTCAATCTCACTTGTTATTGGTGACATCATCAGAACTTTGATTTATTTGCGATGGAATCCTCTCTCCCACCCCCAAATAAGACTTTATGTAAGCCTTAACAGACCTTGGCTCAGGATTTTGGAAGTGATCTTCGGTATGTATGCAGTGCCCATTTAACAAAAGTTTACATTTTTCGAAATATTATCTTGTTAATTGTCTCATAGAAACAACATTGCAAACAGTGGCAAGTTTCCTTGGTAAGATCACAAAAAAATTCTATGGAATTAATGGAATCACAGAAATGGTATATTTCGCATGGGAAATAACAACATTATTACCCTTTTCATCTAATCTAAGATGCTATCAATTATAAAATGCATTCCTCTTTCAGGGATGCTAAAATGTGAAAAAAATGGATCATAAATTTAATGAAATGCTGTATTTAAATTAAGTTATTTATCTTGAACACCCATGCCTGCAGAGTGAAGAGAGGGCTTACTGGGCTCTGTTTTGTTTTCCTTGAAAAATATAAAGAAGGGAGGGGGGATCAATGTGGAGTCCTCGTGAAGGCCTCACTACAGTGTGACAAAGATGACAGAAAGGTAGTGTTTTCTGTGAGTGGTGTGGTTGTGCTCACCTTTGAGGTGGAAGCAGGCTTGGAGCCTTTTTCTGTTCTTGACATTTATTGAGTGTTAACAGCATGCGAGACAGTACTCAGTATTTAACTCATATGACTTCAGATAAACTTCACAATAGCCCTGAGATGTAGATATCAATACGAATCCATTTTGCAGATGAGACACAGATAGGTCAAGTTATGTACCAAGGTCACAGAGTAAGCATTTACAGTTTAGCAAAGAGACAGACAAGCAGATAAACATTTTGGATTAGAGTCCAACTTAAAATGAACTTTGCATTCCATCTCAATGATACTAAATTTGTGGGCTAAAGACCAGAAGAGTCATGGATCTTAGATCTTTGGATGACTTTGAGAAGCTGCTTGAAAACATGAATATTCCTAGACCAGATTAATTAATATTAGATTCCCCCTGCCCCAAGTCTACTGTTTTTTGTTTGTTTGTGTGTTCGTTTGTTTGTTAACATAGCGTTAACAGTTTTATAAAAGGTTTCGTGTGGAAGCATGACAAGAGTGTACCTACGCAAGGGGAAGTGAAAGTATGGAGGATGGTGTTGTTGCATGCCCAAGCCTCGTTCTAGCAAGCCTTGGGGTTGGGAGGTATTTGGATTAGTTCTAGGCCATCACCAGGTGTCCTATTAATTTGGAACTCTTTTGGGCCTCTCCAGGATTATTATGGTCTGGATACCAAATATGTAGTGTGGGCCAAGACTCTTGGCCGTGGAGCTGTGGTTCTCTGCCCTTGTAGGTGGCTTTTTGTCAGATATAATTTTCTATGAATACATCTCACAAAATCTTCTTTGGTTCATTCATGTGATTTAGGATGATGATCTTTTATTTCATAGTAACTGAAAGAAAATGGTGGGATATGTATGGAATGCCAGGCTTGCCCTGTCTGTCTGTCTATCTATCTATCTATCTATCTATCTATCCATCCATCCTGTCATCTAATCACCATTTTCCTTTTCACTTCTCTTGAAAAGGTTAGAAAATACTAAGGACATTTTAGCATGTCCTCCCTCTGCCCCTTTCTCATGTGTACATTGCAAAGATAGAGAATTTAGAAGTTAAAAGAAGTTCTTAAGTCTTCCCCCCGTTGAAAGATGGAAAGAGAAGTAAGGTGGTATCACAGAGTATGTTCTATTGCTACGTCCAGCCACTTAATCTTCCTCCTAACACAGTACATGTCTGTGTAATTCACTATAATACTCCCATAAGTGTTTAGAGTCATTTCAAATTCCTGATTGATCCTAGGTAAGTAAAAACATTTATCTTAGTGCAGATCCTATTTTATAAAAACATAGAGAAGAATCTTTTAAATTTCATTTTTATGGTATTTGGAACATTGGTCTTTCATATGTTGAAGGAAAGACTGTTTAGAAATTGTAAGGAGAAGAGTCTTCTTTCCCTCCGCTGCCTATGTGACACTTCTCTTTCTACCCCGTATTCCTCTCCTCCTGTTCCTCCTCCTTATTCTTCTGACTCTTCCTTTGTCTTCTCCTCTCATTTTCTTGCTTTCCCACATTCTCCTTTCTCCTGCCACAGGTTGTCATTAGCACCTCGCACTGTCAAGTGAACTCACTAGAGCCAGTAGATAAGCCAGGGGTCTTCCTGCTTCGTTGCATTGAAAGCATTGCCAGAAATACACCTTACATTTATTTCCTGTTATTCTTGGAAAAGCCCACAAAACTCAGGACAGGGAAATCCCAAACAGCCCACCTGGGCATATCCATGAAATACCAGACCCCGCAGTGCCCTCCCTAAGAGCAATGAAGAAATCCTCACTGCTACAGATTTTTTGATGACCTTAGGGTGAAATGAATGGTGGGCCTGGAAAGTTTCATGTTGAGACCCAATTTCAAGGTTCAAGCAATTGCTAACACAGTAATACCTGCTATAATTGAATCTTTTTTTTTTCCAAGCACCCAGAAACCTAGAATTTACCTTGGCAGTGACTCAGGAAGGGTTTTCGGTGGCACATGGGAAAGGGATCCACAGAAGCACCCCATCCTGGAGGGGAGAACTGATCATTTACTCTAGTAAAGTCGATGCCATATGGATCTCTTTTATTTCTGAAACGAGCTGGCAGCGGTGGCATGCATCAGACCTACATGGTGTGGATCTGCAGGCTTTGACAAAGAGAAAATCCCAAGTATTAAATATTAACCCGGGAATCCTGCTTCTGCTTAAAAGCAACAACTCTAGTCGGACTCCAGTTCAGTTTTTCATCTGTAAAATAGAGATAATAACAGTTATCTAGTCATTAAGATTTTTGCAAGGAGGAAATGAAATAATGTCTATAAAGAGCTCAGCATAGTGCTTGGTACATAATGCTAAATCATTGTTAACTACTGTTGCATTTATTTAAAAGCAAAGCTACAGAAATTATGAGTTGAGAATTCCCTAGAAGAAGTGAAAGTGAAAGCAGCTTCCCAAATCAACTTCAGAGTGTCGCTCCCTGCTCCTTTCCTTTTCTAGCCTGCACGGAAAGTTCTGCCTTTGCAAACACATGTGTGTGTATGTCCGTGACTCTACACTGTATCCCCCACCCCAGACAAGGGAGGTGGGGAGGAAGGGGTGGGATGGTCACTGAGTGAGGGGAGGCTGCGATTATAAATCAAGTTTGGGACGAGGAGAGACTAACTTATCTGATTGTGTTCCCTCATATTGGCTCCAAGAATTGCTACTAAGAATAGTGGATGCAGGGTCATTTGGTCACCTATGGTGTGTGAAATAGAGCCCCTGCTCAGAAGATGGGACCATTTCTGGGCTCATCTGTGTGTTCAACAAACCTCACTTGTCTTTGGAATTGGTTTTATTTAAGAACATAGGGACTTCAGTTCTATGAGAGTTGCAGGTTTCCCTTTGTTTTGGGGAGAAGAAGTGTTGTGGGCTCGGGCTTGGGTTTGGGTCTAATACAATCTCTTTTAAAAACAAAACTATGAATAAACCAAAAATTAGATAGAATATATGGCAGTTTTGCTCACAGTATTTTGGCCCAAGTAAAAGTTAGCCTGAGCTCTATCATCAGCGTGTTTGCTTGCTGTGGACATTGTTTTTCTTCCTTTCTTCTTTCTAAAGCTTTTTAGCTGATCTCCTTGCTGTTTGCTTTGTTCTTTTAATCTGTTGTGTTGTGAGTTGACCTATAATTTTTCTATCTCAAGTGGCAAGTAGTTGCCCCCAGGAAATGCACTTGTATGCGCCACTGTTTAGACAAAACTTCCATCTGCAAAGTGAGTCTGATTTAGAGATTGCAGTCTGATGTAACAGAAATGTGTTCCATAAGAATTTTGATCTATGTCAGCAGTGATTGGGGGAAATTTCTAGAAGGTGTGACATCATTTAGTCCCCATACTTTGATGCCATCCTTAAACATAAAATCATTGAAAGTAAATTGTCATCTGAGATGACATTTGACTGCCAAGTATATGTAACCATTTGAAGAGGAACAGAGTATTGTTTGATTTTTTTGCTTTTATATAAAATTTGCTCTCTGCTGATGCATAGTAAGCCTCTCGTCAACATTTCTTGATTGAATAAATGAGTGGAATTATGCAATCTGGAATAGCAGTTAGAAAACTGGTTGAGATAGGTCTGGGTTTAATATAAAAGCAGGAGGAAGTGGTATGAAGAGGAAATCCTGAAAAGGGGAACAGCATGTTTATAGCAACAAAAGAGTCAGGGAGGGTTAAGACAGTGCTTCTTAAACTTTTAACAGCTATGGTGAAGAAACATGTTAGTTTTGTTGTCTTAAATTTCTAATCTGCCAGGACCAACACTTTCATAAAATTCAATAGCAATGAATTACTGCAAAAATGATCATGTGATATAAATATTTACAAGTGCTTACTTCCTATTTCTACATAGCTCATACAGGACCTGTAAAAAGCAGTTCACTGACCTACAACAGGCTCCAAACACACTTTAAGTAGCACTAGTTTAAGGATTGGTCAGCGATAAAACTCGAAAGAGGTTGGAGCTGGATTGTCAAGAATCCTGCACATGATTATAGGATTCCAACCTTTATGCCATCAAAATTGGCACAAATTATCTTCCTGTACTTGCATTTTAGGTTAACATGCTTAAAACTTTTGTGCTGGACACATGGTTGATTAAACGTATATAGTAAAACCTTGGATTGCGAGTAACTTGTTCTGCGAGTGTTCCACAAGACAAGCAAACATTTCTAATACATTCTAACTTGATAAAAGAGTGATGTTTTGCAATATGAGTAGTATGCGGTACCGAATGCCACATGATCACAACTCTCTCTCTCTCTCTCTCTCTCTCTCTCTCTCTCTCTCTCGCTGCGGGGTTGTGGGTGATCGCCCCCCTCCCCCCATGCTTGAATGCTCAGTCTCAGGTCACGGTGTTTGGCAAAAATCAGTGATTTTCCAGAACATTGGAAGGTGCCCACAACTGGCACTAGTGTAGTTTTGTCACTTCAAAGCACCTATAGGCAGTCGTTTCTTTTCCATACAAGAGTAAGCTTGGGAGTGCTTTGCTCCATTCTAGGTCAGGCTGCCTGCAGATAAAGACCCTTTCCTTTGCTGCCTTATTGCCAGTTATATTAAATACAGTATATGACAAGAGTTTATTAATACTGTACTGTAGTCAATATCCATGTGAGCTTATACAATAGCCCCCATGCAGAAAAAGTTGAAAAGAAAGGCAATAAGAAGGAGATGATTACGGTGGATGTTAAGAAGGAAATCATCGCGAAGTGTGAATGAGGTATGCAAGTGGCTGAAATTGCAAGATTTTATAAATCTAACATCTGCATCTCACCTGCAGAGGACGAAGAGAAAAAGGCAGAGGAATCGGTCACTTCAAGTAAGATTAGGGAGATGTGTAAAATGTGGGAAACAGTGCAAAACTTTGTAGGAAAGAACCGCTCCCATAAGGCTGTAGCAGTGAGAGCTATGCACCTGTTTAACAAAGCAATGTCCCATTTCCGCGAAATCCTCAAAAGAAGGCAAAAGCAAGTGTCATTGGATAGGTTCCTCATTAAAGCTGCATGTAAAGAAAAAGATTCCATTGAGCTAACAGATAGCAGGGATTCCCTTAGTGATAGTGAAAGTTGTCCTACACAGTAACCCTCCTCTCTCTTGTCTCCCTCACACCAGATGCGAAAGTTTTCAAAGGTAAGTGCAGGTTAATTTGTTTATTTTTCTTTATATTTTGTATTTTCCTTATTATTTTGTACTATATTACAGTATTGTAATCATTTTTTAATGAGTGTTTTTGGATTGTGGAGCAAATCATCTGAGGTGCCTTTATTTTTTATGGGGAAATTTGCTTTGATATACACGTGCTTTGGATTATAAGCACGTTTCTGAAACGAATTCTGCTCTCCAGCCAAGGTTTTACTGTGTATAAAGAACGGTTTTGGCTTAGCAGATACTGGTTAGTGTCCCATAATTTGCTCAGTACTTTCTTATTTTGGAAATAAATAAACTCACTGGTGGAAATTTGGGTTTGTTGAGTAAAGGAGCACTTTTTATCATCTAGGGTTCTCCTCCTCTCTCTTGTATCTGTTCCATCTTAGTTGGTTGGATTTTACAGCAGATTTCTCAGGAGACCAGAACTGATCTGTGAGCCCTCCTGCCTTTTATTGCGCTATTCTCTTATGGTGTCTTTTCAGTCACCAGGTTTCAAGATGCTACGAGTACAAAGGACCAAACTGGGCAGGCTGGGGCTCAGCTTGTACAAAGGGCTTCACCACAAGGCTGTGATGGCCCTGAGGCGGGAGGATGTGAACGCCTGGGAGCGGAGGGCACCCCTGGCCCCCCGGCACATCAAAGGGATCACCAACCTGGGGTACAAAGTCTTAATACAGCCTTCCAATCGGCGGGCCATTCACGACAAGGTAAACATTTCTAATTTTTTCAATGAAGGAGCATCAGAGTAAAAATAAAATGTTTGCTAGTGTCATGTAAATGCCACATGACAGTATTCCTTTCTCTTTCAGAATTTTTCCTTGGGTCCAGTATTCAGTCAATAAGTATTATTTTCACTCCATTGCATGCTTTCTCCAGCTGAGGGGTGGAGGGATTGCCTTTCGAAGGAGGTGGTGTCCTATAGTCATGTCTCCAGGTGTGACTCTAGTTCTGGGACTGGGGAGACTAAGGTCAATAAAAAACTGCCTTGCCTAGGAATAAATCACTTTCCTACATAACCATCATACCTAAGAAATTAATAATTCCATAATATCATTTCACATAGCCCATCTCAAATTCCCCATTGTCTCAATGGTCTTCACGATTTTTTTTTAATTTTTATTAAAAATTCTTTTATTACATTTCTTTATTTTTGAGAGGCAGAGAGAGACAGAGCGCCAGCGGGGGAGGGACAGAGAGAGAGGGAGACACAGAATCCGAAGCAGGCTCCATCCAGGCTCTGAGCTGTCAGCAGAGAGCCCGATGTGGGGCTGGACCTCAGGAACCAGGAGATCATGACCTGAGCCCAAGTCAGACGCTCAAGCGACTGAGCCACCCAGGCACCCCTATTTTTTTAAATTTTAATTGAGGCTTAATTAAGGTTCATTGCATTCATTGTTATGTCTCTTTTAGTTCTTTTAATCTAGAACAGCACACCTGTTTGATTTGTGGTATGGACTCTTTTTGAAGAGTCCAGGCTAGTTGACTTGTAGAATCATCTGCTTCTGGTTGTAATTAGTCTTGTTTTTATTCTGGTGTTTACATTCAGGTTAAACACTTTTGATATAAATGTGATATAAGTGATCTATGTTCTTCCCATTGGATCACATCAGAGACACAATATATCAGGTTGTCCCAAGGTTAGAAATTTGTGGTCACTTGGCGGAGGTGGTTACCACCAGATCTCTCCATTGTATAAGTACCTTTTTCCCTTTGTAATTACTGAGTCATCTGTGGGATGATATTTTGAGACCGGTGAATCTCCTGCGTGTGTCTCAACCACCTTTTGCTAAAGATGTTAGTTAGCATCCATTGATAATCTTTGCCTGAATCATTTTTTCCCGTGGAAGCTTGCAAAATGATGATTTTCTAATTTTATCACTCTTCTAAGTTATTTGCTGATATTCTTCTGCAGAAAACAGATTTCCTTTAGTTTTTCCTTTCTCTTTTGCTCTTTCGAGTATCATTATGGATGTATGAGCCTTTTCCCTTGCTGATAATCTATTAACCATTTTCTTAAATGTCCAAATTATCCCAAATTTGAGATAGAGGGTCTCTTTAAGGGTGCTCCTATGTCTTTGGACGTGAATCCATTTATTTTTGAGCTTTCTTGTTTCCTGCAGCAACATATGGTCTTAGCCTCACCTTGTGCTTTTTTGCCCCACACCTGGGATTAGCCATTTCATCAGGGAACCCTGATTTCTTTTAGTATATAGAAACCAAGATCTGATATCTCGTGTTAGGTGTGCTTATTTTTACCGGGATAGTGTCGTTCTTAGCCCCTTTAGTGGACAAACTAAGAAATGCACAGATTACACATACCCATGCACATATATATACATATAACATACATATAATACATACATACATATATAATATACATATATGTATATATTATTTAATCATGAATTAATGCTGGTATTTCCATTAAAAATTTTAACAGTGTAGGTTTTTCTTACCTTTAAAATTTTATATTTGTATGTTTTCTCCAGCAGTGAACATTTTAATTCTTTATAACATTAATGCATGTTTTTTGCTCTATCCTATATTATACATAAAATAGTTTTGGAATCACAATACTAATATTACAACTAAGGATAAACCTATTAATGCTAGGGGAGTAGATCTTAACAGTTCTCATCACAAGAAAAAAATTCTGTAACTATGCATAGTGATGGATGTTAACAAGACTTATTGTGCTGATCATTTTGCAATACATAAAAATATCGATTATTATATTATACACTTGAAACTAATATAATGTTGTATGTCACTTCTACCTCAATAAAAAAAATAAACCTATTAAATGGAGTTTAATTTTTTTAGTTGAAAATTATTTTTTGTTTTAGAATATATCTCACAACAAATATTCAGAGTGTTGTATTCAAGTTATATGAATTATACAATGTGTAGTTACACCATCGTTGTGATATACAGCTGGATTTATTTGTGTTTTTTCTATACATTTTAACAGTTGCTTTAATATCCTTTTTGATTTAATTATATTCTTAAAATAAGTGAAACATTTACAAGTTTCAAAGGTGAAAATGATGTACAGTGATATGCTGCAGAGAAGTCTTCCTCTTATCTTAATCCCTTAGATCCTCTTCCCACCCACTGCATAGGTTAGTATTGTCATTTCTCATCTTTTATTTCTATATTTCTGTCTGCAAAAATGTGCGTGCGTGCGTGTGTGTGTATTCTTATATAGAAGGTTGTATACTATACATACTGTATTGCACCTTATTTGTTTAGTTGACAACATACCCTGACACTCACTCCATGTCTGTTCATAGAGATCTGCTTCATTCTGTTTAACGGCTGTGCTATAATTATTCTGTTGTAATTACTCCATGATTTTTTTGTGATTTATTTAACCAGTCTGCTATAAATGGGTAAATAGATTATTTTCAAAGAAACAAGGTATGAATTATATGTTCATTCTTGTAGTGTCTTTCTTATAGCTTCCTTTGAAGTAGATTCCTAACTAGATTCATCTTCCTTTTATTCAACGGCCACTTTTGATGCTCTTTAAATTCTGCCTGGATCATGCTGCTCCTTTTGTTTAGAAATCTGAAATGACTGTCTATTGCCTCCATGTACTAGCTATTCAATCTCAGTTGAATGTGTAAACCTCAGGTTTCCCATTGATAAAATGGCCACAATAATAGCACCCATCTCATGGGAGTTTTATGAAAATTAAATGAGATAATTCATGAAAAGAACTCAGTTAAAACATGTACTAATTTATTAATAAATGATGATGATTTTTTTTATCCCATAAAGATCATATTCACCATGATAATACTTAGTTTACTTTTCCAAATTGATTCACCCACTATGCCCTTAATATCTCCTTATTTTCCAGGCTGCAAATTTGTATGTATTCCTTCAGTGCCTCTTACTGATATTACCATGTTGCATTTCCCACCTCCATCTTTCCAAATCCTACCTAGGCTTCAAGATTAAGTTTGCATATTTCCTTGGTAGTCTTACCCAGGAATTATCTCAGTATTCATTAAACTACTGTATCACTTAGGTTCTGCTGTGCACAATTCTTTTGAATTTGGTCTCATTTACTGTGCTCCTGACTTCTTTTTACTATGTTTTGTTAGTGCCTTTACAGGAGGGGTGTTGTCTGCCTTTTTGTGTATCTTATCATCTCATCTGTAGCACAGTCCGCTGGACAGAATAGGGCAGTAATAAATACTAACTGAACCAAAAAAAAAAAAAAAAAAACGAAAGAAAGAAAGGAAAGGAAATATTGCAGATACATGTCTTTCTTTTAAAAATACCTGAGTAAGGGGTGCCTGGGTGGCTCAGTTGGTTAAACTTCCAACTCTCCATTTTGACTTAGGTCATGATCTCACAGCCATGACGTCCATGCCCAGTGTGGAGCCTGCTTAAGATTCTCTGTCTCTCCATCTGTCCCCACCAACACTGCTCAGGCTGTCTCTCAAAAAACAAAACAAAACAAAAACAAACAAAAAAACCTGAGTAATAAATTACTATTTTGCATGTAGTGTTTCAGTGCATTGTTGATATAAATTATACGTTTCACAAGTATTTTTAAATCATGTGTGTTAGTGCTTATGATTAAACTATTAACGGGACTTAAATAAGAATAGGTGGTAAATTTTCTAATTGGTTTTTTTTTTTGCTACAAAAGTCAAGAGTATTAAATTGATCTTTAGCCAGAAAGTAAAAATATTAGAAGCAGTTGTTCTGTTATTTGTTCCAATGCATACAGAGTCTATGCCTTCAAAAGATTGTGCCTTTAATTGCTACACTTACTTATTAAAGAAAATGTGAATACAAAAATCAGGGAAATAACTTTTAACCAAAACTGCATTCCCAGGAATATGTTAAAGCTGGTGGCATTCTTCAGGAAGATATTTCTGAAGCTTGTCTAATTTTGGGAGTTAAAAGACCCCCGGAGGAAAAATTAATGTCTAAGAAGACTTATGCATTCTTCTCCCACACAATAAAGGCTCAGGAGGCCAACATGGGCTTGTTGGATGAGATTCTAAGAAAGGTAATTAGTGACCAGTAATCATAAATGTTAACACAGAAACAATATTTCTTTTTACTTTTAAATGTCAAGTGGGGTTTTAGTTTTCTTTCAGCATCTAGGGAATACATCATGTTATTCACCTCAGTAGGAAAGGTGGTCTATGAGTTAGTGCTAGAATGGCTCTGCTTCTTTTAGGGCTCCTCTGCTGTGCAAGTTTGGAATTTGTAATAAGAGAAACCAAACATATTTCATTCTTTTTGTATTTTCAAACAGAAAGAATGATAGAATTGTTCCCCCCAAACGATTAGCAGTCTATAAGGCCAATTGGTCAGATATTACCAAGTAGAATTTTATTGCTGAAAAGAGCCTCAGGAATCATATAATCCACTTTGTCATTTTTCAGATGGAGCCCCAAGAGGCAAAGTGACGCAACTGAGGTTGCACAACTCTGTAGGGCCAAACCTGGATTGGGGATTACTTTTACATTTATTAACATTCGTATAGGAAAAAAAATCAATTTTCGAGATACAAATACTATGGAAAAACTATCAGGTGTTTAAAATATAGAGTATTCATTCAACAAATATTTGCTTAGTGTCTGCAATGTGTCTGATACTGTTCACTGCAATGGCAATAAAGTAACTGTCTTTATAGAGCTTACATTCTAGGGGGAGGAGACAGATGATACATATATAAATAAGACATCTCATCTGTCACTTGGAGATATGTGTGATGGAGGTAAATATGATACAGAAGGAGAAAAGGGGTGCTGGGCACCGCAGGTGGTGATAGTTTAAATCAGATGATCAGGGAAAGCCTCACTGCAAATTTGGCATTGAGCAAAAATTTGAAGGAGGTGAAGGATTAAGTCTTATCCATTGGAGAAGAGACTTCCAAGCAGAAAGCAGAGTAGTGCAAAGTCCTGAGGGTCTGGTTGAGCAGAGGGTTAGAGTAAATCATGCTCTGAAGTTCTTATTCAGCTTGCTGTGTGGATAATATCGGAGGTGGAAGGAGAAAATTGGCAAGATTGTTAGTCTAGATTAGTATGGGTGCCAGGTTACAAAAGACAGTGGCTCACATGAGGGAGGTGGAAATGGAGGTAGTGATACACAGATCAGTATTCGGTGTATTTTAGAGATCAGATCCTGCAGAAGTTACTGGTGAAATGAATGTGCAGTATGAGAGAAAGTGGCACTGGAGAGGAGTCCAAGGTTTTGGCCTGAGCAGTTTGAAGGTTGCCACAGACTGAGACGAAGCTAGTGCAAGAGGAAGCAGGCTTGGGTGGGAGGATCAGGAGTTGAATTCAGGGCCCGTTGAGTCCAATTTGTCCCTTAGACATTTAAGGAGATTTTAGATTTTAGACATTCAATTTTAAGGAGATACTGAGACGGCTGTTGATACGAGTTTGTAGCTCAGGAGGGTGGCTCCTCCTGAGACACATTTTGTGGTCAGAGACTTGATGGCATCTAAGAACATGAGACTAGATGAGGGTAGGTAGTGAGTGTAGAGTGAGTGAGGGTAGAGAAGGCCAATGTCCAGGTCCTGGGGTAAGGATGTTAGAGCATTAGAAACGAGACTGGAATCTGCGAATAGGCAGAGGACAGGAGACTTCACAAACAGTAAAAGCCGTAGAGGAAATGTGTTTCGTAAAGGCCTATGGCATACATTCCTACTAACTTCAAATATGCTAGACCTCGGCTAGTGAATTGCCAGTGGTTCTGAAGAACGAGTTCAAAAAAGTGATTAATGGAAATAATATTATAAGAGGAAGGTTTCACTTAAGTAGGTAAACTCCTTAAAAAGTACTTCAGAAATTTTGTTGTTATATGAACTTTTGTTCATTACAAGAGAATTAATAGAAGCAGAATAGGCATGGCTGCTTTTTGGCAACATTTTGTAACCAATTACTTAGAGTTGGATGAATCTTAAACATTCTGAAATTCAGGCACTTGGTAAAAATCATAAGGTATTTAAGGAAATATAATGGCTGTTTAAAGCATTCTATAATTACAGTGTGTCAATAGCTTTTAACCATGAATTGATAGGACATTCCTGAGAGGGAAAGTTCCCAAAGACAGGGAAGAATGTGGTTTTAGTGAAGCTGAGAAAGTGAAAAGCAGGCTGTATGTACTACTACTTTGTGAATAAAGCTTATTTGTAAAAGGATGGGGAGAGAGAAAAGAGGGAAGGAAGAAGGAAGGAAGGTAGAGAGAGAAAGAATGAGAGATTTGTGTGTACGGACTTGAGAGGGGTTGTTGTTATTTTTTAGGTAGGAAGGAGCAGTGTACACAGGGATGATGCAGGAAGAGAAAGTTCAAGAGTGGTCTGGGAGGACACGGGAAAAGCTGGGATCCAGTTCGCAGAGATTAGCCTTAGGAGGGACTTGTTTTCTTTGAGGCTAGAAGGATGGATATGGGGATGAATGGGGCTATAGATATATTCGTAGATGCTGCTGGCCTAGGAGAGGAATTGATGCCTTTCCTGTTTCATTAACTACCATCAAGGAGCACTAGGCACTCTGCTAGGACCATTCTTTCATCTCAAATCATAAACCTATTATTGGTTTGTGACCCAGCATTTTCTAAATAGTTCATGGTGCACCTAATGGTAACTTATAAAGTCTAGTGAAGACATATTTTATAAGAGGAAGAAATGTGAAAATTTACTTGCTCGTATATGTGCTTACTCATTGATATGAAGCTGGATGGGTCTGAGTCAAAATCTTTTATTCTTTATTCAGGAAATCCGACTGATCGATTATGAGAAAATGGTGGATCATAGAGGCATACGGGTAGTGGCATTTGGACAGTGGGCAGGTGTAGCAGGTAGGTATGCCAGGGTTTACATCACTCACTTTCTGAATTTGCCTGGGGTGTAACTAGGTGTTTTCCTTTTTTCTGTGGCAAGGGCATGAAAGTGTTCATTTTCACCCACTAAAAGTAAACATGGGTGTGTGCCTAAGGGTGATGAATATTAGGGGAATAAAATAAGAAGGTAAATCATTAAATACCTTCATTACAAAAGTTAAAAAAGAAAAATCAGGGAAAAGGAGAACAACTATGAATAGGGTCTGGCTTTTCCGGTAGTTCTGTCTGGAAGACTAGGAGAGGTCAGTTTGGTGATGAGAAATTATGGTGAGGAATAAAGGGGGGAAGGAAGGGAAAAGATACAGGGGTAGGAACCAAGAGAGGAACAGTTTAGAAAGAATAAGAGCTGTAGTTTGGGGGAAACTACACTTGACTTTTGTTCCATTAGTACTTTGAACCTTCTTTAGTTGAGAAAACATCACCTTATGTTATAACCATGCATCGGATTAGACTACTTGAAGGTCTGTACTTGTTAAGACAAGCAGACAGAAAAGTTGTGGGGATATAGGACAGGAAGACACCATCAGCCACCCTAACCTAATTGACAGTTATTGAGTACTCACCCAGATGGCCCATATGCTGGGTCACAAAACAATTCTAAATAAACATAAAATGTTTGAAATCATCAAGTATGTGCTCTGACTATAATAAAGTCGATTTTGAAATAATAATAGAAAGATATTTAGAAAATTTCTAGATATTTGGAAGATAAGCAATATATTTTTGAATAACCCATAAGTCAAGAAGGAATCACAGAAAAATTAGAAAATATTTTGAGGGCGCCTGGGTGGCTTGGTCGGTTAAGCATCCGACTTCGGCTCAGGTCATGATCTCACAGTCCGTGAGTTCGAGCCCCGCGTCGGGCTCTGTGCTGACAGCTCAGAGCCTGGAGCCTGTTTCGGATTCTGTGTCTCCCTCTCTCTCTGCTCCTCCCCTGTTCATGCTCTGTCTCTCTCTGTCTCGAAAATAAATAAACGTTAAAAAAAAATTAAAAAAAAAAAAGAAAATGTTTTGAATTGAATGAAAATTTAAAACAGCATACCAAAATTGATGAGGTGCAAATAAAATGATGCTTATAAGGAAATTTTTAGCATTTGGTGCTTTTATTAGAAAAGAAGAAAGTCCAAATTAGTGATCTAAACTTCCACCTTACAAAGCAAGAAAATGAAGAAGTAATTAAACCCAAAGCAAATACAAGGAAAAGAATAATAAAGATAAGAGGGGAAATCAGTGAAATATAAAGCTAGTTATTTTTAAGCAAATCAATAAAATTGTTAGGCCTCCAGTTAGACTGATTAAAAAAAATAGAGAAAGAGAGTGAAGCCACAATTTACCAGTATTAGGAATACAGGAGGGGTCATCACTATACATCCTATAGACATTAAAAGGGTAAGAAAATATTATGAATAGGCCAATTAATTTGACAATGTTGGTCAAATAGACAAATCCCTGAAGGACAGAAATTACCAAATCCAACTCAAGAAGAAATAAAAAACTTGAATATCAATGTACAAAAGAAATTCTAATCATAGGCATTTATCAAGAGAAATGAATAATTTTTTGTAAATACTTATTTCTAGTAGCTTCGTCCATAATAGCCTAGAGACAATCCAAATGTCCATCAGCAGAGTAATGGTTATATAAATTGTGATATATCCATAAAATAGAAAACTCCTTCATCAATAAAAATAAGTCAACTACTAATACACTCAATTATGTATGAATCTCAAAAACATTATGCTGAGTCAAAGCAGACACAAAAAAGAGTATATACTTATAATTTCATTTATATGAAACTGTAGAAGTAACTATTCTCTACAGAGAGAAATGAGGTGAGTGGTTTTCTGGGGCAAAGGGTTGGAGAGGACTGAATGGGGTGTTGGAAATATTCTATATCTTGATTAGGTCAGTGATAATATGGGCGTGTACATATGTTCACAGTTATCAAATGATACATTTTAAATTGGTGTGTTTTATTGAATATAAATTACTCTTTTAAAAGTTGACTTAAGAAAAAAGATCAAAGAACATTTCAAAGGGATACAGAGAGGGCAAGTTATGTTCCTAAAAAGAAGGGGAACATGGATGATGAGGTCTTTGCTATGGGTATGCTGAGTTTTCGTTGTTTGAATCCAAATTGAAAAATCCATGAGGTAATTGATTAGTTCTTGAAGCGAAATGTCTGTGTTAGAGATACAGACTTGGGGTCAGCAGCATACAGAGTACTTGAAATTTAGGACTGGATGAGACTAGCTAAGGAAAAAAATGTAGAGATTGAAGAGAATAAGGCCCTGGACAGAATCCTGAGGCTGATTAGGGTATAAAGAAAGGGCAGGGGACACTAGTTTAAAAGAAATGGGCAGGGGAAGAGGCACCTACAGATGTGGGAGGAAAGTTTTCAAGTCAGAGATGCTAAGGGAAGAGAGGGTTCTAATAAAGAGGGATTCCATGTTGCCAAATATCTCTGACAAGTAAGTCAAGATCGGACAATTGTCCACTGAGTTTAATTAACTATTTAGGTCACTAAAATTGCTGACAGCGGTCACAGGTAGGGCCAATGGTGACCTCGTTTTGCTTGTTCATTGGTTTTGGTTCAAGAGGAATGTAAGTGTCTTTAAATGTTGATAAGAGTGAACTAATAAGGAGGGATAGTGAAAGAAATAGTAATTCAAGAGTGAATTCCTTAGAGAAGGAATGGGAAGAGATGGGCTCTGGAGCAAAGGTGGAGAGATTAACCTTAGAGAAGAAGACGGATACTCTTTCCATTTTGACAGATTGAAAGTGGAAGGGATAGATAGAGATGCAGCTGAGTTAGTACTTTTGATGGCCGCAAGTTGAGAGGATGGATAAGGTGATCACCGGGGCCCCTTCCAAATCTGAGATGCTGTGGTCTGTGCTTCCTCAGAGCACCGAGCAGGTTGGAGAATGGTCAGAGAAAACAGCTTCAGCTCCTCCCGACTAATGGTTTTTCTGTTGGTCTGATTCTGCAATAGGGATGATCAACATTTTACATGGAATGGGGTTAAGGCTCCTTGCTTTGGGACATCACACACCTTTTATGGTGAGATGTGTATTTTGTTTATCATTTTGAAAATACATATCACACTTTAAGAACAGGTAAATGTCTCAGGATGTAGACTAATTTGAATTCGTGTGTGCTTGCTTTCAGCACATTGGCATGGCTCATAACTACAGGAACAGCAGTCAGGCTGTGCAAGCCATCCGCGATGCCGGCTATGAAATATCTCTGGGTTTGATGCCAAAGTCGATAGGGCCCTTGACATTTGTGTTCACAGGGACTGGTAATGTATCTAAGGTAACTTCTCAGATACTTCTAAGAATATCTGCTTTCTGTAAAGCAGTCAAAACTCTGAGACTAACCCAAAGGATGTGAGGATTTTAGGGATATTTTAGAGCCCTGCTTTTTGGATGAGTGGGCATTCTGTTTTTGGTACTTTTCTTACCTATGTACTTTTCCCACAGTAAGAGAGCAGTGATGATCCAAACTCATTTTCTTTGCTCTTGGTTGACTCCAAGCTGTCAGGGGTTTTGAATGCTTTTTCTTTTTAAAGGGATAAGTCATTGTTAACGGTATAAAGGTCTGTTCTTAGAGAGGTCTGTTTTACCTTCGTCACTGTGTTGTCCAAAAGTTTGGAATTGACCACAGGATGTAAACTCTTTTAAATGACTTGGGGTTTTGCCAGTAAGATTTTAGAAAGCCTAATTTAGGATTGTAATTCATACTTTCTTCCGCTTGGGGTGGTTTTGAGAAGACACTTGTGATCCCCCAGAGAAACTTGTAATTGTAAAAGAGATCTTTCAATGAAAATATTTTACAAACAGGACATCACTATTTGTATTATACTGTGAGATAGCCATATAATTTTTTTTCCATAGGAAATATAATTCCCTCACTTGAAATAATTCTGCAGTGGAGCAAACATAAATAGGAATATTTTGTTATGTTTTCATTTCTAAGCACCCTTGTGTCTCCTCTGGGTAACTTAAATAAAAAAAAGTAAAAGTAAAGCTCCTTCCAATTAATGCTGTTTCATTAATAAAATAAATAAAAACTGGTCTATAGGCTGTGTGCCAGAAGCTTACCTGTACTTCTGGGTTGCAATCCTCGCTGTAGGGCAGGACAAGTGGAGCTGTGTAATTGTGGGGAAAGCGAATTGGAATCCTTGTGGGAAACCATGTTGGCTTTTGTCCTATTGATTTTTAGATTTGTACTCATGCATTATTTATAGGGAGCCCAAGAAATCTTCAATGAGTTACCTTGTGAATATGTGGAGCCACACGAATTAAAAGAAGTTTCCCAAAATGGAGGTAAGGGGGAGGAGGATGACTGCATGTATCTTTTACTGTTTTTAACAGTTTCTGTGTTATCATATTTTATCACCATAAACCTTTATCATTTGTCACCTACTTTACTCATTTCTTTCTCTTCTGCAAGACCTGAGAAAAGTCTATGGGACGGTGTTAAGTCGCCATCATCATCTTGTCAGGAAAACAGATGGTGTGTATGATCCTGTAGAGTATGACAAATATCCTGAGCGCTACATAAGTCGTTTTAATACTGATGTGAGTATCACACTCTGCTTCTGAGTTGGTTGCTCATAACACACTATTGTTAGGTTGTTTTCAAGGAGAAAAATTATGAATGTATATATTGTTTTTCAGTTCCCCATAATGACTCGTGAGTCCTTTGGGTTGGCCTTAGGGGTTGTTGGCTTTTATTGATGTTTGGAGTGGCCTTTGCGTAAGTGGTTTTGCTGGATATGTTCTTTGCTTCGCTGTCTCTGTTTCTACTTCAGGTCTGCATGTGCCCAATAACTCTAAACCATTTCCCATGGGGTGTTGTTTTCTGTATTTATCTTGGACTAGTTAGTACTGTTGGCAAAACACAATGTCTATGAGGTTTCATCTCAACCTAGGTTTATCCCACCTATTGTCACAAATTGCACTCATAACCCCAGCCAGCTATCTTGAGGCATGGCATTGGTTACAGGGGACTAGGGTGAAACAGCTACATAAGCAAAGACCCATCCCCACTGTACAAAAAGTTACGTACAAGTCAAAACCTTCTGATGGAGACACGCTGGCCTCATCTTCTAAGAAGAACAATGTATTTGTGTGTTCTGTACTCAGTGGTCATGCAAAGTCCTCCTCAAAATAAACCAAAAAACCAAAAAAATAAACCAAACAAAAAGTGCATTTACTGTGAAAAGAAATGTTTTAAATAACTTTAAGTATGTTTGAGTAACAAGATTCTAGATTCTGGTATGAAATTTAGCTGTTCTAGCATATAGAGCATGCTATAGAGAAGAACTCTTACCTGTAGCTTGAGAATGCCTGAGATTTTTGAGAAACAAAAATTATGAAACTAGTTTCAGACTGAAAAATTAAAAATCTAGTAAATTTACATCCCTCCTCTTTTCCCCAGTCACAGAAGTGTTGGTGATTGGACGCATCCTAAAACTTATAATGACCTAGTTACCATGTATGTATGCATGTAGTACATTCGTCCATGGAGCTTACAGATGTTATCTGATTTAATCTTTACAGCATTCCTTTGAGGAATGGGGTATGTATTATCCCCATCTGGCAGGTAAGGAAAATAGAGCCTAGAGAAGTTGAGGTAGTATGATGTAGATCACAATCCTGGTGGTTGAGCTGGAAATAGAGTATTAGGTCGCTTGATTCTGTCCTTTCCTTTTTCTTGGCCATGCATTACATTAGAGAACAGAAATATTAATGCATTTATGTTCACGTATTTCTCTATCATGGAATAATTTTGGGTGGGTATTTATTGTCTTCACCTCACAAAGCTACCAACGACCTGGCAAATAACAAAGTCAATTAGAAGTAACATTAAATTATTTCTCATGAACTTTACTGATAGTTCTCTTTCAGCCTACTTCGTTGAAATTCGCTACTGCCTATCTTGTTGAACTTGGCACTTGCTTTACAGATTGCACCCTATACAACTTGTTTAATTAATGGAATCTACTGGGAACAAAACACCCCTCGATTACTAACTCGCCAAGATGTCCAGAGCCTCTTGGTTCCGGGCAAGTCCTCGGTTGCTGGTGTGGAAGGCTGCCCCGCATTACCACACAAGTAAGGACTTCCCTTCAGTAATGATGGCAGTTTGTAGCAGCTGGACCCACTAGTTACGGTATCATTATAGGAGATTCATGTATCACCAGACTTGACTATTAATGACTAGTTCTCTGCTTTATCTTACTTGATCTCTTGGCAGCATTTGACAGTTAACCTTCCTTCCCTCTTGAAACTCTCTTCCCTTAACTCCACACGAAGCTCAAAAGTAACCTCAGAAAGATCTGCGTCCCCAGCCCCGTCTCTCTCTAGTCTGTTACTTTTTTTTTCTCTGAAACTCACGATCATTTATTTTCCTGTGTTTATGATTTTTCTCCCTCCTATTAAAATTTAATCTCCTTAAGGATAGCGGCCCTATTTATCTTGGCTTCAAGTACCCAGTACGTTGCCTGACATGTAATTTGCATTCAAATAATTATTAAATGTTGAGTATATAATTAACCAATAAATATTTGTGAATGCTTCATCTGCCTTGCACTCTGCTAAGCTAAAGGACAGAGAAAATATATGATTGCTACCCTCAGGCATGTAGCTGGCAAGAAGTAAATGTCAAGAGAATGCTAGGAACAATAAATAGCACAAGAATTGAGAAGAAACTGGGAACACTGGGCTCAGCAAGGCTTGAAAGGGAGGACTGAGGGGAAAGAGAATTTCAAGTGATAGGATTGGTGCCTGATAAATACGGAACCATCAAAGCACAATTTAAGGCACAGCGAGTTAAGACATTAGCTCTAGTGCAGGGTTTATAAAGGCAAGTGGTAGTTGGAGACTGGGCAGGGAATTTTTGGTCAACCACTAAAGGATTTCAAAAGCTGGGCTGAGGCTTTTGTTCTTAATTCTAGAGGTTTCCCTGTATTAACATGGAAAATTCCGTAGTAGCTCTATAAGCACAGACTCATCCCCACTGTACCAAAAGTTACCTACAATTCCAAGCCTTCCGAGGGGGCACATTGACTTCACCTTATATGAAGAACAATGTATCTGTGTGTTCTGTAATCATTGGTCATGCAAAGTCCCCCTCAGAACAAACCTTGTGCCACTAAGCAGGGTGCAGACAGTGTCATCAAATATTCATAAGTTATTTAGAGCTGGCTAAATAGGTTAACTTTAACTAGGCTGTTTGCTGTGATTTCTCTAGGGAAGGGGTTTTCCACTTTGATTTTTTCTCCTCCCCCTCTTTTTCTCCTTATTTTTGTGTGTGGAGACTAAAACTCATCTTGGGAAGACTGTCTATATCCTAGAAGGATACAGTGTCCTACAGTGAAGTGTAGGGAAAAAAGCTGAAGAACCCAGGAAATATGTGGCATCCACACTGAAAGTTGTTCCAAGCACCTTTCACTTCTATTCATTTTTAATCTTGTTGAGAATTCCACACTTTCATCTGAGTGTTGATGTTATTTTCAGACTTGTGGCAATATGTGACATTTCAGCTGACACAGGAGGATCTATAGAGTTTATGACTGAATGTACGACGATAGAACATCCCTTTTGTATGTATGATGCAGACCAGCATATTATTCATGACAGGTAAGTTTGCTGGGGCTGCAGATGATAAGAGACACATAATAATACATCACTTACTTACCTTGGTATAGTAGTTTAAAGTATTCAGTATTTTACATTTTTATGAAGGCTATACAAATACCAGAGATACGCTCAAACATATTAAAAAATTTGGTAAAAAAAACAACAACATGCAAATTCAAACACTTAAATACATGCATACTATATTTAAATGGGAGATGGGTGGCTGAAGAAGGGAGGTTTTGGTTGAAAAGTCTTGTTTCTTTTCTTACACACTTTGATACCCAGCTTTAAATTATTATGACACAAATGCAATGGTTTAGGCATCTGGGAAAGTTAGAGCTTACAGATAACACTGTATACATCTGAATAAAACATCTCACTTCTCCTAGTGTCGAAGGCTCGGGGATTCTGATGTGTTCCATTGACAATCTGCCAGCACAGCTTCCAATTGAAGCTACAGAATACTTTGGAGACATGCTTTACCCTTACGTTGAAGAAATGGTAAGCTGACTGGCAGCATCCACAGCAATTCTGTGGCTTTCAACAGAACTGCAGCGTGGTCCTAGGGATGTCTGGTCTTCTATATCTAAGAAATCTGTTGTAAAATGGAAGGCCAGCCCTCCCTCAAAAGTATTTATAGACACTCTTTTATATATTCTGCTAGCTTGTCTCATGGGGAATAGAATTACATAACTGCCTTCATAGTGAATTATAATAGCATTTATCTTCCATTATTCATATTTTGTTAAGAAAGTGGCCTGTGGGGTAAGATTTTCCTTTTTTTCACTCTTCCTGCCGTCTAGGTCAATGCATGTGAAAACATTCTTACTGTGCTGTGATTAATAGATTTGAAAAATCAGAAATAGAGACTTATTGGATGTTAGTCACTAATGCTTAGTTAAGTGACAGCTTTTGTTGTGGTCGTGTATTTTTCACTGTAATCAATGATCGACTGCTGAAATACCGTGCTCTCTAAATTCCATTTTGTTTGCCAAAGATAAGCACTCTTATTTCAGTGTTTATCTTTCTTTTTTTTTTTTTTTTAATAGAGAGAGGGAGAGTGTGCACACGAGTGGGAGAGAGAGGCAGCAGGAGAGAGAAGCTTAAGCATAGAGCCCGAGGTGGGGCTCGATCCCGCCACCCTGGGATCATGACCTGAGCCCAAATCGAGAGTCAGACACTCAACTGACTGATCCACCCAGGCACCCCCAGTATTTATTTTAAGCGTTCATACTCGCTTTCTCTGTTGAGAATTTCTATCTTTTCATACCTTATGAATGTACTGTTCTTTATCACATAGTCATAGTTAGAAAAGCCACTTTATAGTCTTTGCATCATATTTCCCAGTTTCTGGGTCAGCTTGGGGTTGAACTTTTATTGATTGTCTTTTCCCTTGAAAATGGGTCAAGTCATAGTTTCCTGGTTTTCTCCAGTTGAATAATTTTGGAGTGTATCATGGGTGATGTGGATAGCTATGCTGTGGAGATTCTGGATTGTTACATTTCTCTTCAAAGTGTTGATTTTTTGTGTGTTTTAGCAGACATTTAATTTGGCTAGCTTTAAATTGGAAACTCTGTCTCACCTGAGGTGGGGAGTAGCTCAAATAAAAGTTCAGCTCTTTGCTTTCCTTGGGCTGCTTGACCTGCAGATGCTCAGTTTGGGGGTTATCCTGAGACTCGGAATAGGGTTCACATGAAAGTTGGACTTCGCTTTTTCCGAATCTGTGCCCTCTGCCATCCCCCCTCACATTCTGGAGGCTGTGGTTGCTCTGGGTTCCATTCCTGTTTTTAGATCAGAAAGTAGTGAGCTGGCTGCATGTTTCTATGTCTTTGCACCACGTTGCCCATCCTGGGCAGTGCCAAAGGCTGGGCAAAGGAAACTACTGTGATGGTTAATTCTTCCAAGTTTTGACGCTCCTCCAAAAACTGCCCACTATTTTTTCATTCTCGGAAGCCCTCAAGTAGTTGGTTTTGTTTGTATTTTGTCCAGAGTTTGTAGTTGTTATCTGCAGGAGGAATGGTCCGTTAGAGCTGCCCACAGGCCTGAAATGAAATGCGCCAGTCATAATACATAGAATCAACTGGACTCTAGTAGACTTTTGGAGTATGTAGAAGAGCTGTTGCTGAGCCTTTGGCTTTAATTCATCTCTTCGAATGCTTAAATTATGTGTTTTCGGTGCAACTCTTCCTTTATATGGGCCTGGTTTGTCTTGTGGATGGATTTGACTGTTAATTTCTTGAAATGTGTTTTTGTATGGCTGCTCTAATATCACTTACCACTTAAAAAAGTTGTTATAAGCCATTTTCAACTCACAAATTACTACGTTTCAAAACTTCAGATATAAGTATATTTCCACTGGACCCTACAACAGCTTTTCATTCCTATTTGTCTTTAATCAAAATTGCCATTCATTGGGGTGCCTGGGTGACTCAGTCAACTGAGCGTGTGACTCTTGATTTTGGCTCAGGTCACCATCTCATGATCTTGTGGGTTCGAGCCCCACATCAGGCTCTGCGCCAACAGTGTGGAGCCTGCTTAGAATTCTCTTTCTCCTCTCTCTCTGCCCCTCCCCTGCTCCCTCTCTCTCTGTCTCTCTCTGTCTCTCAAAATAAATAAATAAACATTAAAAATGTATTCATCCAGTAGAGTTGATCTCATATAGATACTAGGAGAAAAGCAAGCCAGTTTAATGAATTCCCAGTAAAGTGTGATTTGGGGTTAGCCTATGTAATTGATGGGGGATAAGTACATTGATTAAATATAATTTTTATTAAAGAACAATATATATATTTACATTATATAATAGCATGAAAATTAAAATGTCACATATAAATGATACATAAGTATACAGCATGTTAAATTACCACAAAGACACCCATGTGAACACTACGTAGATTAAAAAAAAAAGCAATGTTAGCATTCCAGAAATCCCCTTATACCCCTCCTTCTACTGTCCCAGCTCTCCTTTCAAAAGATAACTACTATCCGGGTGCCTGGGTGGCTCAGTCAGTTGAGCGTCCGACTTCGGCTCAGGTCATGATCTTGCGGTTCGTGAGTTGGAGACCCGCGTCAGGCTCTGTGCTGACAGCTCAGAGCCTGGAGCCTGCTTCAGATTCTGTGTCCCCTTCTCTCTCTGCTCCATCCCTGCTTGTGCTCTGTCTCTCTCTGTCTTTCAAAAATGAATAAACATAAAAAAATTTTATTTTTTAAAATTTTTTTTTAACGTTTATTTATTTTTGAGACAGAGAGAGACAGAGCATGAACAGGGGAGGGGCAGAGAGAGAGGGAGACACAGAATCTGAAACAGGCTCCAGGCTCTGAGCTGTCAGCACAGAGCCCGACGCGGGGCTCAAACTCACAGACCGCGAGATCATGAACCTGAGCCGAAGTCGGACGCTTAACTGGCCAAGCCACCCAGGCACCCCAAAAAAAATTAAAAAAAAAGATACCTACTATCTTGACTTGTATGTATGGATTAGTTTTGCCTTTTGGGGGGACAATTTTATTTTATTTTTTGACAGTATTCATGAAAGTTTAAACTCACTTCTGATAATTCCATTAAACTTCTTGGATTTGTTTATGTTCTTTGTTTTTTTTCTTGGTTTTCAGTAAATTCTTATCACTTAATATGCATGTTTTTTATTTTTATTTTTTAAATGTTTATATTTATTTTCACAGAGAGAGAGAGAGGGAGAGAGAGGATGCATGAGTGGGGGAGGGGCAGAGAGAGAGAGGGAGAGAGAGAATACCAAGCAGGCTCTACATTGTCAGTGCAGAGCCAAACATGGGGCTCAATCCCAAGAACCGTGAGAACCAAGAGTTGGATGCTTAACCGACTGAGCCACCCAGGTGTCCCTGCATGTTTATTTTTAATTGAATGCTGGATATTGTGTATGTAAAATTGTAGAGATGATTTGAGGCTCTTTGGATGTCGTGTAATTTTCTCCAGAGAAGATTTCCTTTGTTTCTGGCAGGGAGAAAATCACCTCAGTTCAGTGACAGAAGGGGAAAGCCAGGCTTTAGATGTTTAGAAATCTGATGTCTTTCAATTCATCATTTATTTGAAAATGCAGTCTTTCAGGATCCCAAATGAAAATCTGGCATTGACTGGGGTCCCCTTCAGCAGAACTGAAACTCCAATTTTTATTACAATATTATTTAAAGTTGGCCATAAGCTCTTCCCAGTTTCTCTGCATCCCAGCTGCCACTTCCACATTGGCAACTACACCCATGGAAAGTGGTGACAGATGCCAGACTCATCACTTTGGGCTTCCTTCTCCGGAATTATGGTGCAACAAGTCTTACCTATCTTAAAAATTTTTTTAAATTTTAACTTCAGTATAGTTAACATATAATAGTATATTATTTCATGTGTACAATGTAGTGATTCAACAATTCTAAACATTACTCAGTGCTCGTTTTGGTAAGTGTACCCTTAATCCTATTCACCTGTCTCATACATCCCTTCACCCACCTTCCCCCTCGTAAGCATCTGTTTGTTCTTTATATTTAAGAGTTTATTTTTTGGTTTGTCTCCTTTTTTCCTTTGTTTGCTTAATTCCACATATGAGGAAAACCATGTGGTATTTATTTGTCTTTCTCTGATTGACTTATTTTGCTTAGCACTATATTCTTTGATTCCATCCATGTTGTTGTACATGACGGGATTTCATTCTTTTTTTAAAAAATTATTTATTATTTTTGAGAGAGAGAGAGAGAGAGCACACAAGCAGAGGGAGGGGCAGAGGGAGAGAGAGAGATACAGAGGATCTGAAGCAGGTTCTGTGCTAACAGCAGCCAGCCTGATGCGGAGCCTGAACTGCAGAGGGAGAGAGAGAGATACAGAGGATCTGAAGCAGGTTCTGTGCTAACAGCAGCCAGCCTGATGCGGAGCCTGAACTCACCAACTGCGAGATCATGACCTGAGCCGAAGTCAGATGCTCAATCGACTGAGCCACCCAGGCACCCAAGGATTTCATTCTTTTTTATGACTGAGTAAAATTTCAGTGTGTGTGTGTGTGTGTGTGTGTGTGTGTGTGTGTGTGTATACACCACACCTTTTTTTATCCATTCATCTATTAATGGATGGATGGGCTGCTTCCATGATTTGTCTATTATAAATAATGCTGCAATAAACATAGGGGTGCGTGTATCTTTTCAAATTAGTGGTGTCATATTCTTTGGGTAAATACCCAGTAGTGGAATTACTGGATCATATGGTAGTTCTATTTTTAATTTTCTGAGAAACCTCCATACTGTTTTCCACAGTGGCTGCTCCAGTTTGCAATCCCATCAACAGTAACAGTGCACATGTGTTCCTTTTTCTCCACACCCTTCCCAGCATTTGTTGTTTCTTGTGTTTATGATTTTAGCCATTCTGACAGGTGTAAGGTGATATCTCATTGCAGTTTTGATTTGCATTCCCCTGATGATGAGTGATGTTGAGCATCTTTTCATGTGTCATGTTGACCTTCTGTATATCTTCTTTGGAGAAACGTCTGTTCATGTCTTCTGCCCATTTTTAATTGGATTATTTATTTGTTTGTTTTGGTGTTGAGTTATATAGTTCCTTATATATTTTGAATACTAAGCCTTTATGAGATAATGTCATTTGCAAATATCTTCTCCCATTCAGTAGGTTGCCTTTTAGTTCTGTTGATTGTTTCCTTTGCTGTGTAGAAATTTTTGTTTTGATGTAGTCCCAATAGTTTATTTTTGCTTTTGTTTCCCTTGCCTTAGAAGACTTATCTAGAAAAATGTTGCTATGGCCAGTGTTGGAAAAATTACTACCTGTGCTGTCTTCTAGGATTTTTGAGCTTTAGGGTATTACATGTACGTCCTTAGTGCATTTTGAGTTTATTTTTGTGTATGATGTAAGAAAGTGGTCCATTTTCATTATTTTGCATATAGCTATCTCCAAAAACCATTTGTTGAAAAGGCTGTCTTTCCCATTGGATATTCTTTCCTGCTTTGTCAAAGATTAATTGACTATAAGATTACGGGTTTCTTTCTGGGCTCTCTATTTTGTTCTGTTGATCTGTGTGTCTATTTTTGTGCCAATACCTTACTGTTTTGATGACAACAGCTTTGTAGTGTAACTTAAAATCTGGGATTATCATACCCCTAGTTTTGGTTTTCTTTTTTAAGATTGTTTTGGCTATTTGGGGTCTTTTGTGGTTCCATAAAAATTTTAGTATTGTTTGTTCTACTTTTATGAAAAATACTATTGGTATTTTGATAGGGATTGCATTAAACCTATAGATTGCTTGGGATAGTATGGACATTTTAATAATATTTGTTCTTCCAGTTCATGAGCATGAAATATCTTTCCATTTGTTTGTGCCATCTTCAGTTTCTTTCATCAATGTTTTCTAGTTTTCATAGTACAGGTCTTTCACCTCCTAGCTTATTGCTAAGTTTAATAATAAACTCCTAAGCAGTAATAAACTCCTAAGTTTATTGCTAGATATTTTATTCTTTTTGGTGCAAAGGTAAATGGGATTTCTTAATTTCTGTTTCTGCTGCTTCATTATTAGTATATTGAAATGCAGTGGATTTGTGTCCATTGATTTTGTATCCCATGACCTTACTGAATTCATGTGTCAGTTCTAGTAGTTTCTTGGTGGAGTCTCTAGAGTTTTCTATATATAGTATCATGTCATCTGCAAATAGTGGAAGTTTTGCTTCTTCCTTTTTAATTTAGATGGCTTTTATCCCTTTTTCTTATCTCATTGCTGTGGCTAGGACTTCCAGTACGATGTTAAATAAAGATGGAGAAAGTGGACATCTTTGTCTTGCTCCCAACCTTAGGGAAAAGCTCTCATTTTCCCCCCATTGAGTGTGATGTTAGCTGTGGGTTTTTCATATAGGGCCTTTATTTTGTTGATGTTCCCTCTAAACTTATCTTGTTAAGGGTTTTTATAATCAATGGATGTTGTACTTTGTCATATGTTTTCCTGCATCTATTGAAATATTCATATGATTTTTATCTTTTCTTTTGTTGATGTGATGTAGCACACCGATTTGCAAATATTGAACCAAGCTTGCATCCCAGAAACAAATCCCACTTGATCATGGTGAATGATTTTTTAAAATATATTTTGGATTTTATTTGCTAATATTTTGTTGAGGATTTTTGCATCTATTTTCATCATGGATATTGGCCTGTAGTTTGTTTTTTGTTTTTTGGTTTTTTTTTTTAGTGTGTTTATCTAGTTTTAGTATCAGGGTAATGCTGGCCTCATAGAATCAACCTAGAAGCTATACTTCCCCTTTTATTTTTTGGAATAGTTTAAGAAGACTATAGGTATTGACTCTTCTTTAAATGTTTGGTAGAATTCACCTGTGAAGCCATCTTATCTTGGACTTCTGTTTGTTGGGAGCTTTTTGATTACTTATTCAATTTCATTGCTGATAATTGGTCTGTTCAAATTTTCTGTTGCTTCCTGATTCAATTTTGGGAGGTTATATGTTCCCAAGAATTTATCCATTTCTTATAGTTTGTCTATTTGTTGGCATATCATTTTTCATAATATTTTTCATAATATTCTTTTAGTCATTTGTATTTTTGTGGTGTTGGTTGTTATTTCTCCTCTTTTATTTCTGATTTTGTTTATTTGAGTCCTCTCTGTTTGTTTCTCTCTCTCTCTGTTTTTTTTTTTTTTTGGATGAGTCTGGTTAAAATTTTGTTGGTGTTTTCAAAGAACTAGTTCCTGGTTTCATTGCTCTGTCTATTGTTTGTTGCGTTTTTGTTTGTTTGTTTCTATTTTGTTTGTTTCTGCTCTAGTATTTATTATTTCTTTCCTTCTACTGGTTTTGGGTCTTGTTTATTGTTCTTTTTCTAGCTCCTCTGAGATTTGAGATTTTTCTATTTGAGATTTTTCTTGCTTCTTGGTATAGGCCTATATTGTTATAAACTTCCTTCTTAGAACAGCTTATGTTGCATCTCAAAGATTTTGGACCATTGTGTTTGCATTTTAATTTGTCTTCATGTATTTTTTTTTTTGAGAGAGAGAGATAGAGACAGAGAGACAGAGAGAGAGAAAGAGAGCGAGTAGAGGAGATGCAGAGAGAGAAAGAGACACAGAATCCAAAGCAGGCTCCAGGCTCTGAGCTCTTGGCACAGAGCACAATGCAGGGCTCGAACTCACAAACTGCAAGGTCATGACCTGAGCCAGAGTCAGATGCTCAGACTGAGCCACCCAGGCGCCCCTGTCTCTGTGTATTTTTTTATTTTCTCTTTGATTTCTTCTTTGAGCTATTCATTGTTCAGCAGCTTTTTATGTAATGTCCATGCATTTGTGGTCTTTCCAGATTATTTTCTTGTGGTTGATTTCTAGTTTCATAGTGTTGTGGTCAGAAAAGATACATGGTATGAATGTGATCTTTTTGAATTTGTTGAGATTGTTTTGTGGCCTAATATGTGATCTATTCTGGAGAATGTCCCATGTGCACTTGAAAATAATGTGTATTATGCTATTTTAGGATGGAAAGGTCTGAACATATCTGTTAGATCCATCTGGTCCAATGTGTCATTCAGACACTGTTTCCTTGTTGAATTTCTGTTTGGATGATCTACTCATTGATGTAATTGGGTGTTGAAGTCCCCTACTGTTGTTGTATGACTATCAATTATTTCCTTTATGTTTGTTATTAACTGCTCTATGTATTTGGGTATTCCTATGTTGGGTGCATACATATTTATAATTGTTATATTTTCTTGTTGTATTGTTTTCTGAATGATTATATAGTGTCCTTCTTTGTCTCTTGTTACAGTCTTTGTTTTAAAGTCTTTGCTGTTCAATATAAGTATTGTTATCCCAGTTTTCACATCTGTTTGCATGATAAATTTTGTATTTCTTCACTTTCAGTCTGCATGTGTCTTTAGGTCTGATGTGAGTCTCTTGTGGGCAGTGTGTAGATCGATCTTGCTTTTTTATCCATTCTGTCACCATATGTCTTTTGATTGGAGCAAATAGTCCATTTACATTCAAAGTAATTATTTATGGGTATGTATTTATTGCTATTTTGTTGTTTTATGGTTGTTTTTGAGGATCTTCTCTATTTTCTTTCTTCTTTTGCTCTTGTCTTTAATGGCTAGTTGACTTTTCCTAGTGATATATTTGGGTTCTTTCTGTTTTATTTTTTTGCATATCTATTACTGATTTTTGATTTGTGGTTTTTACTTAGTTTGTATATAACATCTTCTGTGTATGTCAGTCTATATTAAGATGATGCCCACTTAAGTTTGAACCCATTCTTTACCCCTTTCTCTCCCACATTTTAGGTATATGGTGTCATACTTTACATCCTTTTATTTTGTGATTTCCTTGACTGATTTTTATAGATATACTTAATTTTTCTGCTTTTGTGCTTCCTACTTTTCTTACTCCCATTTATGTTCTTTCCTTTCCACTCAAAGAGGCTCCTTTAATATTTCCTGTAGGGCTGGTTTGGTGATCATGAATTCCTTCACTTTTATTTATTTTAAAATGTTTATTTATTTTGAGAGAGAGAGAGAGCATGAGTGGGGAAGGGACAGAGACAGAGGTAGAGAGAGAATCCTAAGCAGATTCCATGTTCAGTGCAGAGCCTAATGTGGGGCTCAATTTCACAACTGTGAGATCATGACCTGAGCTAAAATCAAGAGTCAGATGTTTAACTAACTGAGCCACCCAGGTCTCTCAGAATTCCTTTACCTTTAGTTTGTCTGAGAAACTCTTTATCTCTACTTCTATTGTGAACTATAGACTTGCTGGATAGAGAATTCTTGGCAGAAGGTTTTTTTTCTTTCATTACTTTGATTATATCATGCCACTGTCTTCTGGCCTACAAAGTTTCTTCTTCTTTTTTTTTTTTTTAACTTTTTAAATGTTTATTTATTTGAGAGAGAGAGAGAGAGAGAAAGCGTGAGTGGGGGAGGAGCAGAGAGAGAGGGAGACACAGAATCTGAAGCAGGCTCCAGGCTCTGAGCTGTCAGCACAGAGCCCAACACAGGACTTGAACCCATAAACCATGAGATTATGACCTGAGCTGAAGTCAGACACTTAACCAACTGAACCACCCGGGCAGCCTTGGCCTACAAAGTTTCTGGTGAAAAATCTGCTGATAGCTTTATAAGGTTTCCATTGTATGTAAATGTTTTCTTTTCTCTTGCTGCTTGTAAAATTCTCTCTTTGGCACTACTTTTTGCCATTTTAATTATATGTGGTTTTGTGTGGATCTCCTTGGGTTGATTTTGTTGGGGGCTTTCTATGCCTCTTGGATCTAGATTTCAGTTTCCTTCCCTGAGATTAGAGAAGTTTTAAGCTATTCTTCAAATAAATATTCTGCTCCCCTTTTCTGTCTCTTCTTCTGGGATCCCTATAATGTAGATGCATTACACTTGATTGTGTAGCTGAGTTCCCTAAGTCTATTTTCATTTGTATTATTATTTTTCTCTTATCTGCTTATTATTTTTCTCTTCGCTTATAGATAACAATCAAGCTGATTGTTATCTGTCCTCCAGATCCCTGATATTTTCTTCTGCTTTCTCTAGACCACTATTCCATCTAATGTATTTAAAAATTTTTTTTAATGTTTATTTATTTTTGAGACAGAGAGAGACAGAGCATGAGCAGGGGAAGAACAGAGAGAGGGGGGGGGACACAGAATCTGAAGCAGGCTCCAGGCTGTGAGCTGTCAGCACAGACCCCAATGCAGGACTTGAACTCACAGACTGCAAGATCATGACCTGAGCCAAAGTCAGATGCTCAACTGACTGAGCCACCCAGGCGCTTCTCCATCTAGTGTATTTTAAATTTCAATTATTGAGTTCTTCACCTCTGATTTGTTCTTTTTTATGTTTTCTATCTCTTTGTTAAGGGTCTCACTGAGGCCCTCCACTCTTTTCTCAAGTCCAGCGAGTATCTTTGTGGCCATTAGTCTAAAGTCTCCTTAGGCATATTACTCATTTCTGTTTCACTTAGGTTATCTTGTTCTGGTTTTATCCTGTTCTTTCATCTGAGACATATTACTCTATCTCCTCATTTTGTCTAACTCTCTGTTAGACAAACTCTCTGTTGTCTAACTGTCTGTTTTTACGTGTTAGGAAAGTCAGCTACATCTCTTGCTTTTGAAAGTAGTGGCCTTATGAAGAAGAGATCCTGTAGGGCCCTGTAGTGCAATGTCCCCTGTTGCCCAGAACCTGGCGCTTCACGGATGTCTCCTGTGTGTGCTGCGTGCACTCTGCTGTTGTGGCTCAGCAGATTTTTCCTTTAGTCCAGTTGTCTGCAATGGCTCTCTTTGCCTGTTTTGGGCAAGGTTTGATCCCTGTGACGTTAGTAGGTTTGTCTGGGGCTGCCTTAAGCTGGAGTTAGGTCAGACCTGGCTTTTGCCATAGATGTAGTAGCACTGAGGTGCAGTTTGCTTTCCCTGTTTTGTCTCCTGGGAAGCTTTTATAAGTGGGTGGGGCCTGCAGTGAGATCAGCTATCTGCCCCCAACCCACTGCTGTGCCTGCAGTCTGACTAGTATGTGTGGTTCATTTTCTTTCTCCCTGAGGTACGCATCACTTTGGAGTACTGCTGGTCTGTCAGGGCTGCTTGCACCCTGCCAAGCTTGTGGCACTGCTTTGGATGGACTCAGACCAAGAGTGTATTGGAAGGGGTGGATCTGCAGAAGCCCGACGTGTCAGATGTGGGGTGTTAGCAAGGCTTGCACAGGTCTTCTGTGGAGTAGACATTCAGCTGAAGCTGGGCTTGAGGGGGTGTGTCTGCAGGGGAACACTTGGGTGGGGCACACTATTAGCAAGATAGGTAGGAGCCTATGTGCTATGCTGCTTTCAGCTGGTGGCCCGGTGTTTAGCCTGGGGGATGGGGCAGGGAAATTGCACAGGCCAGCTCCTTCATTCCTAGAGAAGTCTTTCATGGATCCTTGTCTCTCCAGCTCGCACTCTGAGATTAGTAAACAAATCTTCCTCCAATATACCCCAGGCGATTTTCAGACTGCTGCTTCTATGCTGTGTCTCACTCGAGCTTTTTGTTGTGCTGTCTCTTTAAGGGTAGGGACTCAGTTTCATCTTGCCTTCCAGGCTCTCCCAGAGCCAAACCAACAGATTTTTAAAGTTCCAGGTTTTAAGTCCTGGTGCTTGTAAGAACCTGTGAAATTCGGCCTCTCTGTTTTTCAAAACCAAATGTTACTGGGATTCATCTTGTCTGTGTGGGCTCCCAGTGTGAGAGTCTGTTTCTCTCCCCTCTCTGTGCCTGTGTTGCCCCTCCCTCCTGTGGAAAGTTCTGCAGGTCCCTGTGTCTCAGCCCTTCCCACCCTCTTTGATGTGGCCTCTTTTCATTTAGCTGTGGAGAGTTTGTTCTGCCAGTCTACAAGTCGTTTTCTGGGTTATTTGAACTGATGTGTTTGTTGTCTAGTTGTATCTGTGGGAAAAGGTGAGCTTAGGATCCTCCTATTCTGCTGTCTTCCCAGAAAAAAAAAATTTATCTATCTTTTGAAGCCAAAAATTGAGGCTTTTCATGTTTTACCTGGTTTTACTCAATGGGAGGATTGGTCTGAAAAGATCTAATTCACCCTTGTTTAGAAGGGAAATGTCCAAAAAAAAAAAAGAGGTTAGAGTGGGAGAGAGCCAAAGCATAAGAGACTCTTAAAAACTGAGAACAAACTGAGGGTTGATGGAGGGTGGGAGGGAGGGGAGGGTGGGTGATGGGTATTGAGGAGGGCACCTTTTGGGATGAGCACTGGGTGTTGTATGGAAACCAATTTGACGATAAACTTCATATATTGAAAAATAAATAAAAAATAAAGGCATTGTATTATGAAAAAAAAATAGAAGGGAAATGTCCATTTAAAAAGATGATATGTTTTTGCTTACTAAATCAGCAGTTTGATAGTCTCTTAGGCAACGTGACAAAAATATCTGACAGTTGGAGAGTTTTGGTCAGACTGAGGCAGGTGATATTGCCTATGACTAAGCCGGCTTCTCTAAATTGTCACATATTTTTCCTTTTATACATCACAATAGTCTTCCAGACAGTGTGGTGGGATTCTCTTAGGGGCATCTATCTCAGCATTATATATATGCAGTGGACATTTGTGAAAATGTATGGCTATTTATTGTAGTCTTGATTTGTGTGTATCTGCTTACCACTAAAAAATTAAGTATTTTGTCTCTGTTCTCGTCTGATAACTGTATTGGAGCTGTATTTTCCTTTTTGACGTAAGATTCAGACCCTGTGGCATTGCAGGGCACAGGCTATCATTTTGAGCCAATAGAAAAGTTTGTTTCACTTGAATTAATTAGATAGTTATTGTCTGCTGGAACAAGGCACACATATGGTTGAAGAAAATGAAAATATACCTTCTGACCTATAGTAAGATGAGGTCCAGGAAGGGAATGAGATAAGTGCGCAACGCTGCCATAAAGTGGAATATGACAATCATTAGAAAAATGTTAATGGAGTTGTGGAGGGTGAGGCTCTGTCCTGTTGGGTAAAGCAAGAAAGGTTTTATGAAAGAGGTGACATTTGAGCTGGCTCTTGGTAGATGTATAGGATCTGTTCGTTTGCATGGGAATGGGAGGCATACTATCTGATGGAGACAGGAGAGCAAAGGTGGGAGTTAATTTGACAGAGGGTTTCTGTGAGCTGTCAAGTCTGACAGAGTAAAAGGAGTATGTTGGTTCCATATTGCAAAGGGTCTTAACACCAGGATAAATAGCTTGACATTAATTTAGGAGAGAGTGATGAGCTCTCAAAGGTGGCATATGTAAAAGTGACAAGGCATACCATATGCTTTAGGGCGCTTGTGCTTGTAGTTCTGTCATGATTGAATTCTAGCAAGGAAGGCAGTTAATATAATAGTTCAGCAAGCAGCCTTTTGTTGTCTTTTAGGTTTGCCTTTCTGTAGGTGGACTCAAGACACTTAGTTCATTTTCTTGGAAAAAATCCATATGATTATTGCATGTATCCACTAATATATTTATTGAATATTTACCATTGTATTGCACAGGCAAGATGCCAAAGTGCAGTTCTTACCTTCAAGGTGTGCTTCGGGGCAGATTTTGATTAAGGCTTCACAGAGGAGGCAGTTCTTCAGCTATATCCTGGAGGACGAGGAGTAAGAATTCCATGTAGAGGAATAGCATGTGAGACATCCACCTGGTATAGAGGCATGGGAAAGCTGATGTAGATAAGCAGCTCCACACTGTTAATAGGACTTGAGTTTTGAGTATGAGACAAAAGGGAGAATTGAGGTCGGAGAGGCAGACTATAGAGAGTCTTGGAAGCCATCTAGGGAGCTAGAGACTTTATCCTGAGGGTATCGAAAAGCTAGTAAATGATTTCAAATAGACACAGAAGAAATGGTCACATTTTGGTTTTAGAGTGAAGGTAAATGGAAGGCGAGAGGTGGGAGGTAGTTCCCATGGTCTCAGTAAGGCCTAAGTAAGGCTGTAGAGTTAGAGATAAACAGTAGAGAAAATGAAGAGACTAAAGAGTTCAGTGGTTTAGCCATATGCCAAGTGAAATTCAAATCTCGTCTTGTTTACTAATGGCTCCTGGCCTGCAGGCAGGGCTGGCAGGTGGAGCAGTCAGCCTGACGGGGAGTGCTCCATAGGTGCCTGGGCAGAAGAAGCGGTGGGAAGACTGCAGGTATCCCAATTCCATGAGCTTCCCCAAAGGTGCCCTGCCTTACAGATATATGTATCTTTTTTTTTAATGCCTGTATCCCAGGGATAGCCGAAGTGTCATATGTTTTAGATACATGAAAGTAGTTTTGATATTTATTTTAATACAGTAAACAAATATTCTTCTGCCAGTATCTGGTAGGTACATTTTTGTCTTTTCTTAGCTGGGTGAGTGCTCTAGACTTTAACCTAAAAGGATAAGGAGGGAATGGTTGTCTCACTGATCCTACGGCCCTGGCCATCAGAAGCAATAAAACTAACGTATATGACCTCTACCCTTTGGCAGTCTACTCAGGAGTTGGATATCTTGGAAGAAAGGAGGAGGATTAGAAGGATGCTGGGGTGTTAATATGAGAGATGTGGCTTTTGTTGTTGGCCATCTGACTCAGTCTTGTGAGATTAATGGGAAGACTGGGTGACTTTTTGAGGTCTACTTGGTCAAGCCATTTTCCCTGACACTTTTGAAATTCTGATGTGCTTATACATAGAACTAATCTTGGTGTGAGGTAGACTCCCTATTGCAGGGTTGGGGACTTTTTGTCTGGAAGACCCATTCTCTCTTCTGATAGAACAATGTCCTATCCTTTGGGATAGGATACAGGCCTTCTGAGTGGGGACAATGGCTGCACCGCTTGTGGTGATGTTTGTAGCATGCTCAATATGACACATCTAACTGGAGGGGAAGGATAAACTACTTTGTGTTTTCCACAAGCAAAGATGATTATAATCAAATTTTAGTTTTAAAATTGGAACTTGTACTGAAATAGTATGTTCTTGGGGGGCACAATCCATTGCCTGTAGACCTCTATTACCAATTATTTATATTCAGTGCTCTTTAGAAAACTTTTCTAACTTATTTTTTCCTTTGACTAATATTTTAATATGTAAACAAACACCAAGAATCCTTTGCAATGTCATTTATCTCTTACCAATCTCATTTTTCTTTCAGATATTATCAGATGCAACACAGCCTCTTGAAAGTCAGAATTTTTCTCCAGTGGTGCGGGACGTAAGTTATAATAGTTTTTTCCATGAATGTATTTTTTCCACTACCTTCCTCTCTCCCTCTCTCCCTTACTCTCTCCATCTTTGTTCTCTGTCAGTCATAAGCCCATGTTTGTGGGTCTAAAATATGGACACTAAAGAAATGTCTTGTGTCATACACATTTAGGCAGTGATTACATCCAACGGTACATTGCCTGATAAATATAAATATATCCAGAAACTCCGAGAGAACAGGTAAGCATTATTCTTATCTTGGATTTGTTGAGTATTTTTAAATGTTTCTATGTGAGTTCACGATACTAGGCTTATACAATTTTGAAAATGTCTTTAAGTATAGGAAATCCATACTAAGTGACTAGCTGAAACCAGTGGGAATTATTTTCCTCTGAACATCATTTTGGTTTTCTAATCTCCTGCGTTGACTTGTATGTAAGCAAGTAAAGTCCAAAAAGTTCTCCTTTGGGCAGCACCTTGTTCTTTCTCTAGAATTTTGCATAGTGTTATGTCTCAGGTGTTTTCTCAAAGAACATAAGCACGCTAACCTTTTTTGTGGTATTTTCAGTCTGGTTTCTAGTTGCGGATTTGGACTTTGTTTCGTTTAGTATGATGTTTAGATAAGTGGGCTCTTATTTAGAAATTAACAGAAGTAGTGAAGAAAGCAAATGGTGAGAGGTCAGTTTTCCCTGGGGATTCTTCTTAGGAGGAAGATGCCAAACAGTAATGTGGTAAATCTACCCAAGAGAATAGTCCTCTTAGAAAAGTACTCAGCTAAGGCCCTTGTTTCTTTAATTGATTTTACTCTTCAGAATTTGAAAGCATTGACATTTCTTTGGAATGTTCTGGTCCTCTTCAGCTGATTGCACTTGATTTGTGTTTATATCTGCTCCACTGGTCTATTCACATCTAACAAAATAACCCATGCACTGAATTCTCAGGAGAGACCAGAGTGGAAAAATTAAAAAGAAACAAACTGCCTTAGCTTCTTTCTCAGTTCTTCTGTCTATAAGAAATAAAGAGATCTGCTAGGATCAAGTATACTACTCCTGTGCTTGTCCATCTGTGGTAGTTTTCTAATAGTTACTTTTTATGTGTCAATGAAATATTCTGGCATAAGATAGCAAGAGTGATTTTTTTTTTAAGTGGCTAGCACTATAGGCCCATGGGAGAGTTTCTTAGAGAGGAAACTTCACATGTGTTAGTTTTTCATAACTCTCTGTATTTTTTTATTCTTATCTGCTGATGATCTCTTATATTGCTAATCCTAATAACATGTCTAACGTGACCAGTCACAATGATGTTTTCACTGTTACACACCATCTTTCTTGTAGCAGCAAGTCTGCTAGGACTTCCTGCCCTCCTTCCTAATGGAATATTCTGTCAGGAAACTGATAATGAAGACTGTATTTTGAAAGGAAATTTAAGTTATCTTAAATATCTTCCTTATTCGAATGTTCTTTTCATCACTTAGCACCATGACTATTAACCTGGAGTCTTTGAGGTTGCCCATGGGGTGGACAGTATTAAAATGTAGGAACAAGTTTTAAAAAATGTATTTTGAACATTTTATTTTTAGGCATCAAAAGTGTAATTTATTTACATAGACCATAGAAAGTGTTGTTAGAAAGGATATACAATAACCAAATTACTAGTTCCCTTCTAGGGGTTGAAATGGATGCGGACAGAGGTTAAAGTAGAATCACCTCATCAGTAACATGAGTGTTGGGGTGAAGAGGGGCAGGGACATTTTGTATTTAAATTTATTTGTATTCATGGAGTGCCTGAGTGGTTCAGTTGGTTGAGTGTCTAACTCTTGATTTTGGCTCAGGTCATGGTCTCACAGTTCATGGGATCAAGCCCCGCATCAGGCTTAGCACTGGCAACAGAGAGCCTGCTTGGGATTCTCTCTCTCTCCCTCTTTCTCTTCCCCTCCTCCCTGCAACCTGCTCGTGCATACACATACACACTCCCTCTCTCAAAATGAATAAATAAGCATTAAAAGATACATTTATTTGTATTCACTTATAATTAACGGAAAGGTTAAAGTTTGAGAGACAGCTTGACCTAAAAGATTCCAACAGCAGAGCCTTCTGCTTACGTCTCTGGCACAAAGCCATTTCCATGGTCTTACACTGGTATCTGGGAATTTGACTCAACAGAGTTTTAATGAATATCTTCCATATTTAAGACAAGATTTGTTGAGCATTACTGGGTTTATAAAGATGAACAAGACAGTCACGGTCTTGGAGGTCATAATTTGTAGGAAAGACAGAGAGTTAATCTGACAGGAAGGGACAAATTCCAACAGAATAAACTGTTCAGGCATTAAAATCCTGCCTCGTAACTCATCTTAGGTTTTTACATTTAACCCATGGCATTTGTGATTTCAAAACTATGGTTTTAATTGTTTTCAAGCGACCCTAATGATAAATGACAAGCAATGCCTAATATGGCTAATAATAATCTCCTTCTCAGATTGTTGTCTCCTCAGATTGTTGTGAGGAGGAAATAGGGTTTCTGATGTAAAGGCCCTGGCATGGTTTTAAATCATGTCCCCTGGAAGGATAAAGTGTGAAACCAGGTTACTCAGTTGTGAGTAAGCCAGGCAGTGGTCCAGAATTGCACCTCAGTAATGGTTGGGAATTCGTGAAAGTTCATGGACAGTCACTTCAGAGAGGTCAGGGTCTGTTGTTCATCACACAAAATCTAAAATAATTAATGGAAAATGTTGGTATAAGGAACTCCTGTTGAGGTTCTTGTTGTAAGAAATGTGGGAAAAATTATCATTTCACAGTCTAAGATTTGGTTTGTTTTGGGGACAGAAAGATTTTGTTATTTAAATTTCTTTTGTTGTTAAAGTTTTCTCTTCCTCCCCTCTTTTATTTGTAGGGAGCTTGCTCAATCACTTTCAATGGGCACCAAGAAAAAGGTCTTGGTTCTTGGATCTGGTTATGTATCTGAGCCTGTACTGGAATATCTGTCAAGAGATGACAGTATACAAATAACAGTAGGTAAATAGCCCTAAGTTTTAGAGCAGAAGACGAAAAACTGATTTCAAAACGTGCTTACTCTGTGAATTTCAGATGACCATCTTGTTTCTAAACTTTGAGAAATTCTTTTTGGAGCTGTTAAAATGTGTTTTACTCTCTGATTAGTGAAAGGAAACCTAAAGTTGGACTTTTATATTCTTGAAATAGGGTCTGATATGAAGAACCAAACTGAACAGTTAGGCAAGAAATATAATATTAATCCTGTTAGCATGGACATTAGTAAACAAGAAGAGAAATTGAGCTCCTTGGTGGCAAAACAGGACCTTGTCATCAGGTTAGTATCTAGGTAGAGAAGATGGCCATATATTTTGTTGTCATTTCTCTTTTTTCTTATTTTCCCTTTCTCTGCTCTAAGTAAACTTTCAAATGAAGTGTGTACCCAGATATGACCAAATCATAAGTGTATAGTTCAGTGAATTTTCACAGTGAACACACTTTGTAACCATCATTAACATCCAAGCACAGAGTAACAGTACCCCAGAAGCCACCCATGTGTCCCTTTCCATTATTAGCCCTATCCCCCAAGGGTAAGCACTATCATGGCTTCTCATGTACATTAGTTCTTGCTAGCTTTCAACTTTGTATAGTTGGAACCACTCAGTCTGTCCTCATTTGTGGCTGCCTTCTTTCTTTAACACTGTGATTGTGAGAGTTGTTTGTGTTGTTGCTTATAATTATAGTTTATTCATTTTCATTGCTATGTAACATTCCATTGTGTGAATATACCATTATTATCCATTTGACTGTTGATGGGTGTTTAGATTGCTTCTGGAATTTGGCTATTATGAATTGTGTTGCTGTGGACATTTCAGTATTTGTCTTTTGATTGCCATATGTATACATTTCTATTGGAAATCTATCTAAAAGTGGAGCTGCTGGGTCAGAGGTCTTCATGTTTCATTTATTTTGGTGGCCATTTTATCCTTTGAACTTATAAAGTTTAAGTGAACATAAGTAGGTTCTCTAGCCTTATGACCATTTTTAGTCTTATCATAGGAACAGATCTTGAAATATAGCTTTTATTACTGATAAAAATGCAGATCTAACTTCTAGGTACAGAGCTACATGAGAGTCACTCTATAATTAAACCTAGTTTTGAAATACCAAAGTGATGAGAATAAGCATTTATTCTTAGAATATGATTTTTCCAAGATGGACGGAAGAAAATTACCTGCTCATCCATAATTAAGTCATTTTCATAGTTAGATTAGATTAAAGTGATATCTTTGGAGGAAGTTCTGTGATGTTCTACTTTAAAGAAAAAAGGGGCTGCAAAAACACAATGAGAGGTAATTCTGTGTGGGAACGTGTGCATTATCTCTTGATGTATTTAAGTTAAAGTCTCACTGTAGGCACTTAAAATATTATTCTATTTATACAAATTTAATGTGCAATAATTTTTATTCAGCAAATATTCACCAATGACCATGGACCTTGACTGTCAGTGATGTGATTATGATTCATAATGGAATGTTCTAATGTCCTGAATAAAACAAAGAAATCTGTTTTACCACACATAGGTACCTAAATAAAACATTTTTTTTCTTAAAGACAACATATAAGACACACTTGGAATTAAATCTGAAGCAAAACATGACAAGATAATAATCTATTAATATGTTGCAAATTTTAAAATTTAGCAAACTGATGGCCTTGAATAAGATTTAGCATTAACAAAATCTGTTTTATATTTAGTTTTTCTCAGTTGGTTGAGTTTCCATGCTGAATAGTGTTAATGTTGTTGAACATCCTGTACCGTTCTTTAAATAATTTAAATTTTTTTTAAGTTGGAGAAGGAGTGTTTTGATGAAAACACAGTGGTCACCAAAATAAAATGAACAAAGAATATGTTTCCCAAAAAATTCATAATAGTATGTCAAATCCTCGTGGTTTTAATTTTGCAATTCTAGTTTTTAATGATTTAATGCAAAGTAGTAATTGAGTTTCATAAGTTACTTTGAAAATTCCATTTGTATTTTGTGTATGTTTTAATAAGTGGCATTTCCAACTATTTGGATTAATTGGGTTTGAGTCAACTCAAATAACTGAAGAGTTATGTCCCTTTGAGTAGGTACTATATTACATACTCAGTGAGTTATGAATGCAAATCCTTTTGTCTAAAACAGGTACCATTAATCAAAGTCCTGGCATTCTAGTTCTCAGCATATTATTCGGTTAGTGCAGATTATGCCAGAGTTTACAAATGTTATTAGATCTTGATAAAGTTTTTATCAAGAAAGGCTTTAATGTGGGGAATGTGGGGAAAAAAATCCCTACTTAATTTTTAAGATGATGCCATTGTACATTTTCTATGAATATTTTTCCAACAGAGTCTTGCAACTATTTTGTTCATGGGCTTTTAGAGGCTACTGTGTTTAGCAATAATTCTTTGTGATTAAAAAAGTCAAAAAACAGGGGCGCCTGGGTGAGTCAGTTGATTAAGTGTCCTACACTTGATTTCTGTTCTGGTCATAATCTCATGGTTTGTGAGATTTGTGGTGACAGGGCGTAGCCTGCTTGGGATTCTCTCTCTCTCTCTCTCTCTCTCTCTCTCTCTCTCTCTGTTTATCTCTCTCAAAATAAATAAATAAGCTAAAAAACCCAAAAGACATTAGGAGTTTTCCTATTGATACTGGCAAAATAGGTACACAATTGTATTCCATATGATCATAAATCTAAGTAGCAATACTTCATTAAAATTTTGTTTTAATGTTTATTTATTTTTTGAGAGAGAGAGTGAGACGGAGTGTGAGTAGGGGAGGGCCAGAGAGAGGGAGACACAGAATCCGAAGCAGGCTCCAGGCTCTGAGCTGTCAGCACAGAGCCCGACGTGGGGCTCGAACTCATGGACCGCGAGATCATGACCTGAGCTGAAGTCGGATGCCCAACCGACTGAGCCACACAGGCGCCCCTAAGTAGCAATACTGTACTAACCTGAGGAGGCATAAGTATCTCAGAGGTGGTTTATTGTTTTGTTTTATATAAAATAGAGAAAATCTGAAGTTTGCAGGATGAATTTGTCAAGTACAGTGATGTAGTGTGATAATGTTTATAAGTTTGTACTTACATTTTCATTGTACTATGTAGATTGCTTCAGCAAATAGGCAATAAGCTAGTAGAACTTGACTATTATTATGCAGTTGACAGGATGTTTTATTATTCTTTGGATAGAATATGACTATGTTCATTTATATTAACATTTATGGAAATTTATTTTATTTTTTGTGATTGTCTAGTCCCAGTGCCAAATTAAAACACCAAAGCCAATTTTTTAAAAAACCTGACTGAAGTTGAGTTTTGAGCACAGTTTCATTTTTTGCCTAGCATATAGACTTCTAGCCATTTTGATAGCCTTTACACCAATCAATACCATTAAAGCTTATTTCCTCCTTTGGACCTTCCTAGATTCTATTCTGTAATGTAACATATGGGTCACTTTGACTTAGTTTAACCTAACCTGATGGCCATTTGGGAAATGTGGAGGAAAAAGAAAAGCAACCTTATCTTTTAGTAGGGGATCCAAGACAGAAAATCATAGAACTATAAAGATGAATGGAACAAATCCCATTAAATGTTACCAAAAAAAAAAAAAAAACAAACAAACCCCAAAACAAAAACAAATAGCTGAATGAATGCAGAAGAAGGAGATCTGGCTTTGGGGGAATCTGAGAGAGTTTCTTGGAGAAGATACCTCTTCAGACATTTCTTTATGGAGGGTATGGCCTGGATGGAGGTGAGTGGGTGAATGTAATATTCCAAGTAGAAGGTATAGTGAGAGTAAAGTTTCAGGGCTAGAAAAGTACGGACTGTGAGTGGAGAATTACAATAACTTCTTTGGTTACCATATATGGTTACCGTATTTGGTTTTTGAAGCAGATTGAGGGAGAATAATGGAAAGGTTAGGTGAGGGTCAAGTGTGGAGGGTTTTAAATGGGATAATAGGATGAATTTATTCTGTAGTTCTTGAGGAGTCACTGGTCATCTTGGAGAGAATAAGTTAATCAGAGTGATAGCTTCAGTGCCGTTCAAGACATATTGGAAGGTAGTCTTGGGAAAGTTTCTGATAGTTTCTCTCTGTTTTTAAGCTTGTTGCCTTATGCATTGCATCCTCTTGTGGCCAAGACATGCATCACAAGCAAAGTTAACATGATCACCGCAAGCTACATCACACCGGAACTAAAAGAATTAGAAAAGAGGTAAGTTCTAGTCATTTTCAACAAAGTAGTTCCATGGCATTGTTTTTATTTGTATCCAACTTTTTCTTCCTCCTCTTTCTGCCTGTTGTAGTGTGGAAGACGCTGGCATCACAGTTATTGGCGAACTGGGACTGGACCCTGGTCTTGATCATATGTTGGCAATGGAAACCATAGATAAGGCCAAGGAAGTGGGAGCCACGGTGAGCCCAGTTTACACCCAAAGGTCCATTTAGAAAAATATTAAAAGGTCCCGATTTTTGTGTACAGAAATAATCTTTTTGTAATTTTGATTAAGGAAGCTATTATATTCTAACTCATACTTTGACTAGAAATTTCAAGTAAAATCCTGTAACTTCAGAAATATCTGTGTGATATAACAATGTTCAAGGCTTAAACAACTGATTTTTAGAGAAATAGATGCTGCCATAATATTTTGGTTTAATGAAAGGTTTTAGACTACTTTGGAGATTCTATAATAATGTTTGACTTTTAAAAGTGGGAAAAATTCTTTGGATTATTGTCAAACTTTTGGTTTATGAAGTATCTTTTACACATGAGAAGGAACTATTGGGTATGAAAATGTGACGAGTCCGATTAAATGCTTTAGGTTATATATTTAATATGTATGTAGTCAAATGTAGAATCAAATTATAATTATTTATTATATAAAGATTACATTTTATATTCATTATATATTAATACTAATTAATTATACTTGTATATTATAAAATATATAATCAAATTATAATCAAATATGTCATTTGAACACAAAAGTCAGGAGGAACTGACCGAGCAGAATTGAACTAATAGTTGGATTTTTAACTAGCAAACTGTTGGTCACAATCTCCAGTGGATTTTAAAAATGAATACATAAAATGTAACTGACTTGATCAAACAATGTTTGGCTCTAAGAATGTGCTTTTGAAAGCCTTTGTAACTTTAAGGAGAAAAAAATCCAGCGAGTTTACCTCATTTGCCCAGTTTTTGTCATCGTACTCATTTAATTACTTAGATACATCAATCTCCCTTACTTAATATTAATCCTCTTCAATTTATTGTTCCCTTACTTTACAGATTGAATCTTATATTTCCTACTGTGGCGGGCTTCCAGCCCCAGAACACTCGGACAACCCTCTGAGATACAGATTCAGCTGGAGTCCAGTGGGAGTTTTGATGAACATAATGCAGCCCGCCACCTACCTGCTCAACGGAAAGGTGAAGGATTATCAGCAAAGCTTTAGAGATATGAACCTACAGTGACCGTGTCACGAAGTCCAAAGTCTTTCTCCCTGATACAGGCCCTTTGACAGTGGCTGCGCGTCCTCCATTCCCTCCTCCACCAGTGTTTCCCAGTGGGTATTTTCTGTTCCACTCAGTGTGGTCTACTTGCTGTTCCCCGTGAAGCCTGTGCTCATTCTTTCCTCTTCACCCTCTTAAGGTGTTTCTGCAATTTGAAAACTCACTTCTCAACTTCTCTGCACGTATAAAAACAGGTCACCTTGTGATTTCTTTCAGTAGGAAAGACATTTACCGAGTCCTAAATATGTGCTGAGTCACTACTGTGTGCAAGGCACCAAAGGTTGTCCCACTGAGTGAAGTTCTTGACCTCAGAGGACTCACAGCTAGAATGGAGGGTTTGGTGGGTCAGGGAAAGAAACTAACTTTCTTTCCCAGCTGTTGTGTGCCAGAATGGAAGAGCTCTCCAAGTTCAGTGTCAAACCCAGATCTTTTACCAGATTGCCTCATGGCAGGTAAGACAGACAGTAGGATAAGTGGCTAAGACCCGGTGGGAGAAGTTCTAGGGAGTGCAGATGAGAGGGCAGTTGATTTGACCTTGGTGAGGACAGGGGAGAAGAAAGTTAGCAGAGAAGACAAGATGTGCTCCGCCTTGAAGGATGAGCAGGTGCCAGCCGGGCAGGGACGCCGCCAGCCTAACTGTGCTGAGCGCCAACCTCACTTGATTCTTACGACCATCCTAGTGGGTGGCATAAGAAGCATAGCTAACTCAGCCACAGTCTAAGAGACCTCAAGGGGCACAGCCAGTGCCCGTATTGCACTTGTCTGCCTTCATAGTTCATGCCCTAGCTATAAGGAACGAGTCTTGCAAAGAGCACATGTGACTAGACTGAGGGTTTCTCCTTAACTGTTGTGATCTAGGCACCTCCTTGTCCCTGGCTCCAGCCCTGCAGGGGGTGGTGAATTATGTCACCAGCTGTGTGTCTTACAGAGATTCTTCAAGCAGCGGTTTTCTGAATCCCCAGTGTATCTGATTTAAACATATTTTGTGTACAAAGGAGTAAATTGAAAGAATTTCTCAAGACACAAAGTGAACGTTATTATCAGTTGTTGTCCTCTGTGCCTATGATGTACAGAGTATACATCGCAGCCTTAGGTGTGCATTGGAATCAACAGAGCGGTTTGAAAAATATTGATGCCTGGGCGCATCCCTAGAGATGCTGATTTGCCTGGGTTTGGGGATCTTCAAAGACTCCCCAAGTGATTCTAACGTGCAGCCGAATTTGAGAAGAGCTGGTTTGGTGACCAGAGGATCATAGCTGCACTGAAAACAGTCCCAAACAAGCAGGACACTTTGATGCTAGAAAGATACATGCGCGTGTTTCGGGATATGAAACAGGACCCCTGTGTTCTGGTCCAAGTGCCGACTTCCCTCACAGCGCCACCAAAGTCCAGGCAGTTGTCAAGGTCCATCAGGCATCAGCCTCCTAACGGTAATGTGGCTACTGATGTCTCATCTAGCTCTCCAGTCCTGAGAATCATGAAGGTCCGGGCCTGAAACAGTCTGCTGTTCATCCTTATATGCCCCCGCCTGCCTCCTGTCGCATTTAGCGGCTCCTTCCACCACCTGCTGTCCTGGAAAAGAGACCAGGCTATGTTTGGTTTACACTAACATGTGGATGCAGGGAAAATTCTTGCTTCCATTGGGAAAATGCTTGTTTTCAGGAGGCCATATAACTGAAAAGATGATGACCATGGATGGGTGAGCAGAGCCTGTGTGAGAGAAAGAGCCGGGGCTTTGATGGTAGTGGGCCTGGCTCTGTGCTCTCGCTCTGCTCTTTGCCAGCTGGTGGCTCTAGAACCATCCCCGAATCTCTCCGATCTTTGGGCTGCTTGTCTGAAGCTAAGCAGAATCATAGCAGCCGTGTAGGGTACTTGCAGTAGGGCTCACTGAGGCCAAAGAGACGGCAATCTGCCTAACGCACGTTCTCAGGCAAGGCATAAAAGTTAGCTGCATAAAGAAATTGATCGTGGCAGGTGCTCAGGAAAAGCAAGAGGTTATTTCCAGGCAGCAGAAGTTGTACATATTGAATTTGAAGTTTTTCCTTTTCATCCTCAACTTCTTTTGTAAAAAAGGAATGCTTTTGCATCTCCCTGACACTGTGGAGGAAGCCAAGAGAAAACATGAGGGCTTTCTTTTCTTTGCTAAAAATGATACTTTTTTCAAGGTCCCGCTCAAGTTTCCTCTTGTGGAGACAGCTTTTCCTGACCACTCCAACCCCCATTCACTCTTCTTTTGTCCAGACTCCCACACTTTGTCTGTGTAAGAATTTTCCGGATGCTGTATTATTCACTCAGTAATTCAAGTGTATCTGTCTGTCTCCCAACCCAGATTGTTAAACTTCTTAAAGCCTCTCTTATATTCTTGTCCCTCCATCCCCTCCACCACTCTCACCGCCCCCACGGAGCAGGCCTTATATAATTCAGGGAATCATAATGGAGGGTCAGGTGACCTCTCTGGCTTCTGCTTAAAAGTTGAAGCCTTAAACTTTTCCAGCAACTCAGGCAGTGGCCTATGAAATAGGACATACCTCATTGTTCCACATCCTTGCAGAATTTCCAGCCACTGACACCATTCTTAACTTCTAACTTCTAATCCTATTTCTTTTTTTTTTTTTAAGGTTTATTTATTTTTTAGAGAGAGAGAGAGAGAGAGAGAGAGAGTGAGTGGGGGAGGTGAAGAGAGAGAGGGAGACACAGAATCCGAAGCAGGCTCTAGGCTCTGAGCTGTCAGCACAGAGCCTGACATGGGGCTGGAACCCACAAACCATGAGATCATGACCTGAGCTGAAGTTGGACGCTTAACTGACTGAGCCACTCAGGAGCCCCTTTCTAATCCTATTTTTAACAAATATGATTCCCTTCTACATATCTGGAAGACAGTGGCTGTGTCTTCTCTTAGTTCTGTTTTCTCTATGGGTGGTGGGACATTGGTGGGAGCTGAGGGTGATAATGGCATCATCTCCTTCAGCCTCCTCTTCTAAACTACTCACAGTGAAACAAATATTCTCCAGATCATGCTTGCTCTGAAAACTCAGCTCTGAGGTAGGTTTTGTAGCTTTCTTCCCGTTGCTTGCTTGCCCCTACCTGGATTGCAGCACCCAGCCCTCCTTTGTAGGAAGAGCCACAGCTCTTCATTGCCTGCAGCCATTTTGAATGCAGTTTGCGGGTGTATCACTGGTGCCATAATGTGGAAGGTTACACCGTGTCAATCAGTAGCCTTCTCAAAATACTGATCAACAGATAAGCTCAATTAAGGAGACAGTGTGGTGTAGTAGAAAGAACATAGACGTTGGAGTCAGATAGACCTGGGCTCCAATCTGCCTCTGGGTGACTCTCAGTCCCAGTTTCCACCTCTGAACAATGGATTATTGCATGAATTGAAGGTAATGTATATAAGGCACTTAGCACAAAGCAGGTCCTGAATAAATGAACTGTGTGTGTAGTTCCTGTGTTTAGGTGTCTAGTCAGTTTAGCAATCAAGCTTATTGTCGGTCAGTGGTTGGGAGACGTGTGGGTGTGGCTGCGTGTGTGGGAAGGGCTGGATTTAGGGCAGTCTGTGGCAGCCATGGGTAAGGAGCCACTGTTTCTGTTGGCAGTAGGTGCTGGGTGTGTGCGTTGTCGAGTCAGGCAAAATGCATATTCTGTGCCAAATAGATAAATATGTCATTCTTTATCCAAGCCATTAATAAAATATTAAACAGGATAGGGCATATTAATGAACCACATGATATGCCACTAGACATACGACTCTGTATGAATATCACAGGACACGTGATTACCCAGTAATTTTTTGGATCAGGTAGTTTTGGCAGTTTTCAATCTCTCTAAATGAATCATTATTATTCAGCTGATATTTCCCTATTTTCTTCCGAGGATCTCCTGATAAACTTATGAAGCAGCTGACTGACTTCTGTGTAAAGTGCTGGAGTATAGTAGTTTTTATTGTCTTTTTCTTTAAAACAATTTCCTCACCTTCAAACAAGCAAACAAAACGTTAGAATTGCTGTAAGTCATAGAAGTGAGATGTGTGTGGAGACCCTTTAAAGGTTAACGTTTGCTTTCTTATTAGATTTCTTTTAAATTTACAATTCTGATAGAAAAAAAAATCTGTTTGAAGGCAATGGTACAGAATTGGTCCCTCTGGAAATGTTTACTGTCCAGAGGAGTTTCCTAAGGAAAGTAAATGAGAAGCTTTCCTCACCTCCCTCAGCCTGTCACTCTTGGAGTTTTAGTGGTGCTTGGTGCTTGGTGCTTGCAAACCCAAGCCTTTTAACTGCAGGGATGCCTCCAGGCCTGACGCCAGTCAGCGTCGCCCGTTTCTTCTGGGCCTTCAGCTACCCACACACAATTTCCATTTTCTCACTCAGAGCAAGGCACATGCAGAACCCATCTACAAATAAACTCCAGGGATCTTAGCAGAAGACTCTTTGGGGTGGTTTTGTGCAGCCGCAGACCCGTGGTGGGAAGCCATTTCCAGTGGTGCAAGGGGATGAACCCAGTTCCGCCAGCAACGACCCCCGCCCACCCCAGCCCTGATTTGATCACTCCGGGTTGTCTTCCATCATCTCAGGGATGATTATAAACCTCGCAAGCCGAAAGAAAACTTTAGTCCTTTCATCAAAGTCAAAGGGAAAAACCTGCATCAGTGCATTTTGGGTGTGTGATGGGGGAGGGAGTGGGTAAGAGGATTTTAGAGTGAAATCAGAAGAGCTTGGGAATCGACTTAATTCTAAGCAGCAGTAAGACCAGGGGGTGGCACTTCTATGGGTTTCGCTGTCTGTTCACACGTCGTCTCTCTTGTAAGGGGACTTCTCTCCTGTTCCCCATCCCCAGTGCACACCCATAGGTTGACTTGTCTAGGCTGTGAGCTCCTTATGGTCATTCTAGCACTGCTGCTGGCACTTGGTGGCCATTCAGTAAATGTTTGTTCATGAACCGAGGGAATGGAGACAGAAATTGCAACTTCTTCATCACTCTCCTTCCCTCCACAAGGAGTGTGATCCCAGCACGTACATGGTAGGTCCCCCGTTAGTGCTAGCAGTGACAGAAATGCACAAGACTGGTGCCCGATGCTCTGCGTTCAAAGGGGGATGTAAGTGAAGAATGAAGTGAGAATATCGCTGTTGTTATTGGAGCATAGCCATTTATTTATTTTTAGTTTTTGTGTTTTGTGGTTGGTTTATTTTTATTTTTTAAAATTTATTTATTGATAGTCAAGTTAGTTAACAGAAAGTGTATATTGGTTTCAGAAGTAGAACCCAGTGATTGATCACTTAGGTGTAACACCGAGCTGGAGCACAGCCCTTTAAAATTTCCATTGCTTTCAGCTCACTGAAACCCTAATGGGGCGCTCTTCAGTGCCATCTTATCCAGATTTAAGTCGGATTTCATTTTATTTTTTTAAATGTTTATTTATTTTTGAGAGAGTGAGAGCGCACATGAATGGGGGAGGGGCAGAGAGAGAGGGAGACACAGAATCCCAAGCAGGCTCCAGGCTCTGAGCTGTCAGCCCAGGACCCGACTTGGGGCTGAAACTCACGAACGATGAGATCACGACCTGAGGCGAAGTCCCACGCTCAACTGACTGAGCCACCCAGGAGCCCCTTAAGTTGGATTTTAAAGCTTGGGAGAATAACGGCCTTTTGAACTATATTAGTTCAATAGCTTAGGTATGAGATGTCAATTATGGTAGTTTCATTAAAAAAATTTTTTTTTTCAAACCCTCTACTGCTTTCTTTTAAAAATTTGATTTTATTTTTAAAGAAAATAATGCAGATGAGTCCACAGGGAGCACAATATTGTAACCCCATCCGTGCCCTTTCAATGTTCTTCAGGTTGTGAATGTCGCAGGGGGCATCTCCTTTCTTGATGCAGTGACCCCCATGGATTATTTCCCCGGATTAAATTTGGAAGGCTATCCTAACAGAGACAGTACGAAGTATGCTGAGATTTACGGCATCCCATCTGCGCACACTCTGCTGCGGGGGACACTGAGGTACAAGGTAAGCAGCTCTATTGGAGATGAAGCCTGTTGCCGTTTTTGGGTAAGTGAAGTGTACACGTAATGTTTCTTAGTCATCAAAATAATGAAGACGGTAGGCCAGGCTGGAATCTGTTTTCTCAGGATTCTTTTGACTGAATGTTTTAGGAGACAATTCAAAATGGCCTGAGCTAAGAAAGAATTTTTGATTCATGAGGAGTTTGGCAGGGGGACAGGTGAAGGGTCACCTTAAGGTGTAGCAAGATTTGGGGCCCAGTGACCTCATGGGGACTCGGTTTCTCTTCACGTCTCAGCTCTTCCCGTGTGTGCTGGCTGCAGTTCCAGGCTCCACACAGTGGCAGGGTGGTGGCAGCATCCCCAGCATTTTTGGTTCAAATCCAGTAGGAATTAAAAAGCATATCTTCATAGCTAAAAATACCATTTTTGTCTCAGTCCCTGAAGTCACTGGGATAAAATATGCCCCTCAGCCTTTGCCTTTGCTTCACTTCCCTAAAGCTGAAGATGTAGTCACCGTCACTTTCCACAAAGCAAATCTGAAATGTTTTTTAGCACAGAATGGCGTGTAGATTCTGGGAGCATAAACACAAATGCCCACCACACACTTATGTATTAATAACAAAGGCGTAGTGGCACATACGACCAGATTAAGACAATCAGTGTTAACAGTTTCCTGGGGCTGTTTTAACGAATGGCTACAAACCAGGTAGCTTAGAACAACAGAAATTGACTCTCTCACCTTTCTTGAGGTCAGAAGCCTGAAATCAAAGTGTGGGCAGGGTTGGTACCTTCTGGAGGTTTTGAGGGAGAAACTGTCCCATGCCCCTCTCCTCACTTCTGGTGGCCGCCTGCAATTCTTGGTCCAGTCTCTGCCTCGGTCTTCATATCACCTCCTGTTTGTGTCACTGTGTCCTCTCTTCATCTTGTAGGGACACCATTCATTGGATTTAGGATCCACCTTAAATGTAGATTGGTTTCATCTTGAGATCTTTAACTGACTATATCTGCAAATATCCCAAAAAGGTCATACTCTGAGGTTCTGGGTGGATGTGAATTGTGAGGGAGACGCTATTCAGCCCACTCCAACCAGCATCCCTAACATACGTACCTCTCTAAAAATCAGAAATCTGATTCCAGGTCTCGGTGCCCTGTGAGATTTCCTGGTGAGGGCAGAGACGGGATTTGTCTTGTGTGTGTGATCCACCACTCACTAATCTTTTCTCTGGAAGATGGGAGGCACACGCGTCCATCAGTGATAACCCCTTCATTTTTGTGCACACTTTCTCCTTGCTCTTACTGTTCACTGGCTGTTACTTTTGCCCAGAACCTGCTCTCCCAGAGATCTGCACACTCTCCTTCAGCTCCTTTAGGACTTTTCTCAGTGATGCTTTCTAAATCATGTTATTAAAGATCACAGCTCCCTCATCCAGGACTTTTCCTGTCCCCCTTCCTCACATGGGGAAGGCATCAGGAATCGGTGAACACGGGTGGTATTATTTCTGTGTGAACAGAGTTCACGTAAGAGCAGAGGTTGTTTGCACAGTGTTGGCACATGAAGTGTGGCTTCTGGTTTGCCTCGTGTCTCCGTGTCTAACTCCTGTTTATTCTTAAAGAGAGACAGTCACTGCATTTCTTACTCGTTAGAGCTTCCTTTACATTTATTGGCACCGAGCACTTGTGTCTCAGCACTTTTAGTTAGGTTTTTATGTACATTTTTCTTATCTCCTGAAATAGATTGTATGCTCGTGGATGGCAGGTGCCTGTACTCCTCTGAATGTGATGTCCTCACTGACCAGGAATCAAATGAGATGTGGCTGATAGCAACCTATGGTCTAGGAACCATGGGTGTTCGTTCCACAAGCCTGTAAGCACAGCAGAAACTCTAGTCTGAAATGAAGTCATAACATCCTCAGTACTGGCAGATTTCTTGATTCTGTTTTCTTTATTTTGTTCCAGGAATATGAGTGGTCACATTTTGGGGGCTCCGGGAATTAGGATTTTCTGATAGCTTTAGATATAGTCTCTTGGCAACATGAAGACCCAGGAACAGAGAATTGTAAGAGTTTTAATAATGAATAAAGCTCTCAAGGATGTGTATGGATAATGGCTGTTCCCACAGAACCCCAGAAGATGGAAGATGTTGCAGTGTCCACATCCATGAGGGTCACCATTCAGGGCAATGACAGCAGCCCTTCAGTAACCTGAATATTCTTTCCAGTATTGGATATGAGACACTATCATCTGAGTATGACAGGGAGGCTTTGGCTACTCTCCTGAACCTGCCTGTTACCTGCTTGTCCTCCCAGAGCCAGCTTGCTGTCACCTTCCCAAGCGATCTTTCTCAGCTCCTTCTTGACACCCCTCCCCCACATTGGTGTGATTTCAGAAGAAGCTCTCTGATTCCTACCTCTCTTCTTACCTCTTCCTGCTACCTATATGCATTAGGATAGTGGCTCTTAATCAGTAGAATGGATTGTCTGCTTTTGGGTGATAATATTCTTACAAGCTCCTTCTTTCATTATAAGAGAGGGAACCTTTCTATTAAATACGATTCTGCTGAACTGAAAGCACATAACACAGGAGGAAATTTGCCCCTCTGCTGTCAGAAAATACCCCTCCCTTGTTACCTAGAAACAGAAGTAAAGACCAAAGTCTTTCAAGGTCTGTTATGTAAACCAGCAGAATTGCTGTGACACTCTTGATTCCCCTCTGAACCTGAAGGTGTTTGCATCCACATACGAGCAATTCAGATGAATACTTTAAGCCTGTTTTCTAAATGAATTACAAAGACAGATCCCTCTTTCCAAAAACCTTTTTAATTTTTTTCTTTGAAAGGAAGAATTTCATTTACTACTTCATAATTCTTTTTATAGGGTTATGCCAAAGCTTTGAATGGATTTGTAAAACTGGGTCTCATAAACAGAGATCCATTTCCTGCCCTTCGACCTGAGGCCAACCCTCTCACCTGGGTGAGTGACGCCAGAGTTATATGCTGTTTGCTGTTCTTCAGAAATGGTCAGATTTGAACTTTGGTTTGGACCAGCAAAATTACCCATTCTGTGGCTTATGTGCAGGAAGATGAACCATGACCCCCAGACCCTCTTTTCTTCCCCTGTTATGGAAGAATGGAGAGATCATGGGCCTGACCCACTGGGCTTATTTCTTACAGCCACTTGTACTACTTGATTGCTCCTTCCACCCTGAGAAGAGATGGATTTGGGCTCTGGGCTCTACCACTTGTCTAACTGGTGACCCAGTGACAGGAATTAAACTTGGGCCTCCTGGAACTGATAAACTGGGAGAGCTACTGGTGGTGTCACAGAACTAGACTCCCCACCCCCAAGTCCCATCAGTTCTATCATTTGATCATTTTTAACCATGAGTAATTTGAGTTTTCAATTATGAATTTATGTCCAAATCTGTGTTGCATTAAAATCTCAGAGTCTCAAGGTCGGAAGGGACTCTGAAGGCTTGGAATTGCATGTAAAGTAGAGTTTCCACTAACTGCCAGGTGTTACCAGTCGGTCATCCAACTTGAACAAATGTGCCCATATTCCAGTAGAAAATGCCAGAAATTTATCATAAGGAGAAAAGGATCAGTATTGCTAACTTTGGTATTCTTGCTAGCTATTGCTTTAGATTCAGTTTTCTATGTTATCTGAAAGCCTTCCAAATCTTTCTTACCTTTCATAAATGTATGTGTTGGACAGGAGTGAGTAAATATATACACAGTGAATTCCAAGACTGAGGCCGTTGGATTGGGAGGGTTGGTACTTGTGAGAAGTAAGTCCACTGACCCAATCAAAGGAGGGACGCAAAGACTCCTTTGCACCCTGCAAAGGGAGCACAGTGAAACGAGGCTTTAATCAACGTTCTTGCAAGACTGGGTGTCTGATGGACAGGCACACTCTGGGCAAGTCAGGGCGGACAATTTATCTCCTAGTGTGCAAGTCCCTCCCCTGGTTCCTCATTGGCTGAGCACTACAGAGGTTACAGCCTTACCTGGAAGCCTCCTATGCCCATGTAAGGCTTTGCCTTACATTCCTTGAGGTGATGCAGAGACCTCAGTTCTTGGGTGCATGCTAATTGCAAAGCCCGCAAAATTAAGTCCACAAAACAGAGCAGGGAGAAAAATCAGGAATTGAAGTGTCTAAGGGTTTGAGACTCCATTTCAGGGGGGGTGGCTCATACATATTTCCAATAAGCTGTAAACCTATTGTTAACTAGACAGCAACTGCTTTTATTTGGTATTTCTGAAAATGAATTATCTCACTTCTCACAGTAAGGGGGGATGGGTCAGTAGTTTGGTAGCTATAGTTTAGAATAGGGGCTGGTGAGGTGGTTTTTTGTTGTTGTTGTTGTTGTTGTTGTTGTTGTTTGGTAAAGGGCCAGATTGTAAATATATTAGGCATTATAGGCCATACATACTCAATTCCACCATACACAAATACATAGACAAATGAACATGGCTATCTTCCAATAAAAATTTTTCTTGAAAAAACCAGGTGGTGAACCAGTTTGTTGATTCCTAGTCGAAATTACAACTTTTTTCCTTGAGATCCTGGAAAAAGTCTTGTTTAGAAAGTAGAGAAAGCTATGACTGCTGCTTAAGTGTTCTTGCTTTGAGGTTTTATCATCTGCCGGGTCTTTCTCATCTCTTGAACCTACAAAAGAACTCCAGTTGCTTCTGGCAGCTGTAGCAATGAGCCCCTTTCACTTGATCCTGGCCAAAATGGGTCTTGGAGGGTAAGGGAGAACAGGTAAAAAAGTAATGGAGAAGATATGCAAAGGCGAGAATGTGATGGTAAATATGGTACCATCTATTTTTTATTGATTTGATGTTATGACCTATTTTTATTGCTGAAATATTATTTAGGAATATAATTTATTCATGTGTGGGTGTGCAGACACGTGTATGCATATATATGTGTTACTGTTTACTATTTCTAGTCCTTTCTAATTTAAAATTTGAGGTGTGTTTGAGGTCAAATGTCTTAATACCATAATTTCTCGGCTGATTTTTTTTTAATTAGGAATTTAGGATTCTGTCTTTATTTTTATAACCAGAAAGAACTCCTTTGTGAACTTGTTGGGATTTCACCCTCCTCCACGCATGATGTGCTTAAGGAAGCTGTCTTTAAGAAATTAGGAAGAGACAATACCCAGCTGGAGGCTGCTGAACGGTAGGCATGCACCAATCAATTTAGCAAAATGCTGGATTATCTCAATATCAATGATTACTTAGTCCTTTGTAGTCAAAGAGAGGTCAAGATGAAACCAGAGATTTTACATTGTCTTTGACTAATTTGCTGCTCTAATGTTGGCCTGTTGTAGAGAGATTACCATGTATTGAGTTCATGTGGGGATAAAAAGCAGATAAAAAGAGAAATTCAGTGGCGATTATAACTTGGGAAATACTTATTTTGAGACACTACTACTTTGAGAACTTTCAGTTCCCAAGAAAGCGGGGATATTTTTTTCTCTCCAGAAGGAGATTCTCCTGGTCTTCTGGAACCCACTTTAAAACTCTCATTCACACAGCTGTGGCATATTATGCTGGTCTCCTTAATGTGGGAAAACTAACCTGTAAATTAATCTCATAAGAAGCTTTGCAACAGCACAGACTAACAATGTGTCAGTTCTGCTCCAGAGAGCACTGCCCCGGGGAGTCTGGGGATGATTCTGAAGATGAAAACATTACTGTTGTTATTGTTATTTACAACTCAGGAGAGTCCTATAGCTTGGATTATCATCTTGTGGTTCTTCCCTTTCAAGATAAAATCCAGAGAGCTCCCTCCTGCTTCCCAAGTGAGATTATGTGTAAGACTTGTCCCAACCCAGCTGCCTCTTGTGCTTCTCAGGTTGGGCTTACTTGGGGATGAACAAGTCCCTCGAGCAGAGTCTGTGGTGGATGCACTCTCCAAGCATTTGGCCAGGAAACTCTCCTATGGTAGGTAGGCCTTGGGGTGTTAGTTACACATCCCAGAAGCAGCAGCGTCAGATGCAGTCAGCACGGTTAGTGAATGGGATGGGAGGCTGGAGCCAAGCGGTAGTGGGAGGAAGTACGCAAGGAGGGAAAGGGCGCTTGCGCTATTTTTCCAGAGGGAAGAATCAGAGAGCTATCAAATAGGAATGAACTTGGGGAATATGGGAAAGGAACAGATATTAGCTTCACTTTTAATGCATTAGGGAAATGCTAAAGGAGCATTTTTGAGTGAGGAGTGGGTGTTCTATCGCAGTGCCCTCACATCTGTAGCCGGGCTCCTGGGCTACCAGCCTGACCAGAGGAACGTGGGCAGGGTTATCGTTTCTTGAGTTTTTCACTTGGTCTTTGGACTAAAAAGCAGCATAGATAATTGTCTAAGGGCCACATATGATGGGAGGAGAAAGTTGTGAGAGCAAAAGGGCAGGAGCAGATGAAATGCAGTATTGGAGTGCAATGATAATGACATTTAGTAATGTCTGTTTGTTTATTTTAAGGCCCTGGAGAGAAAGATATGATTGTGATGAGAGACAGTTTTGGAATCAGACATCCTTCCGGACATTTAGAAAATAAAACCATTGACCTTGTGGTTTATGGGGACGTCAATGGCTTTTCAGCCATGGCGAAAACTGTGGGGTTACCCACTGCTATGGCAGCCAAGATGTTGCTTGATGGTAAGTTCCTTCATTGGAGAACTGAACCTGTCTCCATATCATCTCTAAGTCATTCGGTGCCTGGATGTCAAATAATTACTCGTGAGTATGACACTGGAGTTCACTAAAAGTGAGCCGTCTCAGAAGTTGAGTGCTGACCGGGAGATCACGTTGTGGTGAGTAAAAGCCACGGGTTTTGGAGTTAGCAGCTATTTCTCTCCGAGTTCAATCACAAGATGGCAGAGTCATGGGGTGCAAGTTACTCAGTGTCTCTGAGCTAGCACTCCCTCATCTTTAAAGTGGGGATTGTCTTCCCTAATTCAGAGGTTTTTGGTGATGCTGAAGTGAAATAATACATAAAGATCCTACCACATATGTGTCCCCCCCCCCAGGCAATATTAATTCTTCCTTTCCTTCGTTTTTCATATTTTAGGGGTAGTTAACACTGACATAGCAGAGGGGATTCACTTTCATATCCTCAAAAAATATAGACCATGTTTTATTATTCTTCATGTCTCAGTATGTTATCAGTACTCAATATTTTGGATTGAGCGAATTCAGATTTCAACCGTCTTCTCTCCCCTTAAGATCATCTATACATTCAGTAAGCACTACCTCTGAATAGAATCCCCCATTTGGCCCTTGTGAGTATGTGAAGGGAATAACAAACATCAAGCACACAAATGTGAAATACTGAGAAAATGTATCTACAATAGCATATCAGCTAATATCAAATTAAACTACCTACTTAGTTCTTGAGGAACCAAAGTTGAAGAAGTGATGAGGAATGAGGTCGTCATGGACTTTAAGAAAAGCACTCAGACAGGCTCTTTCAGTCTCCCTCAGAGAAGCCTGTGCCCAAATAATCAGACTGGTTTTAATTCATTCTGTTGTTGTTATGCTTTTTTTTTTAATCAGCAAATAAAGCAGACAAGTTAAGTTTACTTTCCTTTCATACTACTCTTTATTCTCTGATCATTTTGGCAGTAGTTAGTGCAGTTAGACGCATGCACTGACTCTGTCCCTGAGTCCCCCTGTGCTTTCAGTCTCCAGGTAACCCCTTTCCCTGTTAATGGTTTGGAGACCCTTGCTGTGGAAACTAACCTTCGTAACACCTTTAAAGTGGTAACTACAAATTTATTTTCTTCCAGGTGAAATTAAAGCTAAAGGCCTGATGGGTCCCTTTTCAAAGGAGATCTATGGACCAATTTTGGAGCGAATTCAAGCAGAAGGCATTATATATTCAGCACAGAGCATGATCACACCATAACTGAGAATTATATCTTGTTGTCTTCCCATGTAGCGTCGTTTTGAACATTTGTGCAACAAACATGCTTGCTAATGTACTACTTTGAAATATAAAGCATGATATTTTTTTTTGAGTCAGTCAATGTAATGATATTTTTAAAATATAAGTCTCTATTTTAATATGAAAGCATTTGGAAAAGGAGATGCCAGTAATTACCAGAGAAGTTTAATAATTCTACATGTATTTTTTTCACGTGTATGTAAAAGCGATGATTGTGTTATATGTTAATTTATTGTGCAGCCTTGTTTCTTATAAGAATATATTTTCCTATCATCAGCAGATAAACTTTTATCTTTTTTGGTAAGAAAAAAATTTTTCCACAGCTATATTTTTGTATTTTTCAAATGAGTCAGTTAGACACTTTTAGATTACTTACCTATGAACCTTTGCAATAGTTCTGTTTTATGGCTCTTTGGTAAAATTATGATTTATCTAGTAAATAACATTTCTTATAGTTTTCTTTTGAGCATTTGGAAAAGGAAATAGGTAAGATTAAATGAAAATCCACATGATCACCTTGTTAGAGACAGAAAAAGCATTTAACAAAATCTAACACCCTGTCATAATAGAAAGACTCAATAAACTAGGAACTGACTTTTTTTAACCTGATAAAGAGCATCTATGAAAAACCCATAGCTAGCATCACATTTAATGATGAAAGGCTGAAGGATTTCCCCTTGAAATCAGAAACAAGACAGTAATATTTGCTTTTGGCTCTTCTACTCAACTTGTACTGTAGGGTCTAACCAGGGCAATTAGGCAAGAAAATGAAATTAAACACATCCATATTTGGAAAGAAGAAGTAAAACTATCTCTATTTGGAGATGGTATGATCTTATATGTAGAAAATCCAAAAGAAGACTTTAAGAAAATTATAGAACTAATACTTGAGTTCAGCAAAGTTGCAGGACACAAGATTAATATACAAAAATGAATTGTATTTCTGTATAATTATCAATAAATGAAAACAAAAATGATACTGAAAAAATAATTAAACTTACAGTAGTATGAAAAAGAATAAAATAGGAATAGATTGAGAGTCCGGAAATAATCCTCATATTTATGGTCAGTTGATTTTTGAAAAGGGTGCTAAGACAATTCAATAGAGGAAAATAGTCTTTTCATCAAAAGGTGCTGGAACAATTAGATATCCACATGCAAAAGAATGATGTTGGACCCCTACCTCACAGTATATGCAAAAATTAACTCAAAATGGACCAAAGACCTAAATGTAGGAGCAAATGCTATAAAACTTTTAGAAGAAATCATAGATGTAAGTCTTCATGCCCTTGGATTAAGCAATGGTTTCTAAAATAATTGAAACCAAAAACACAAAGAACAAAAAAGAAAAGTAGATAAATTGGGCATCATCAGAATTAAAAACTTTTGTGCTTCCAAGGATACCATCACAAAAACAAAAAGACAACCCATACAATGAAAGAAAAATTTTTGCAAATCATATATCAGGTAGGCATGGAACCTGTATTTAGAATATGTAAAGAACTACTATAACTCAATAAGTAGACAAAGAGCCCAACTAAAAAGTGGACTAAGGGTGTGAATTGACAGTTCTCCGAAGAAGATATACAAAACAAATAAGCACACGAAAGGATGTTCAACACCATTAGCTACCAGGGAAATGCAAGTCAAACATACAATGAGATACCACTTCATACTTACTAGGATAATTATAATGAAAAAGATAATAGCAAGTGTTTGTGGGGGTGTGGAGAAATTGGAACTCTCACAAACTGCTGGTGGAAATGTAAAATTGTGCAGCCACTTGGGAAGACAGTTTGGTGGCTCCTCAAAAGGTTAAGCATAGAGTTACCATAGGAGTCAGCAATGTCACTCTTAGGTGCATACCCCATAGAAATGAAAACGTATGTCCACACAGAAACTTGTAAACAAATGTTTATGGTAGTATTATTCAAAATAGCAAAAAATCAAAACAAGCCAAGTGTTCATCAACTAATAAATGAATAAACAAAATGTGATATATCCGTACAATGGAATATTACTTGGCAGTAAAAAAGGAATGAAGTTCTGATACATGCTACAACATGGTTGAACCTTGAAAACATTATGCTAAGTGAAAGACACCAGACACAAAAGTCCACATTTTGATATGATCTCATTTATAAGAAATTGTCCAGAATAGTAGATTAGTGGCTGCCTAGGGCTGGGGGTTTGGGGGAAAGTGGTAGTGACTGCTAATGAGTTTGGGGTTTCTTTTTAGGGTGGTCAAGTGTTGTAGAGTTGATTGTGGTAATGGTATCACAACTCTGTGAATATATTAAAAATCACTGAATTGTATACTTTGTGTGAATTACATAGGTTGTGAATTATATCTCAAGTTGTTATAAAATGATTCAATTATAAATAAAACCTTTTCATTTTTGTTCCTTGGGGAAAAAACATTTCCATTTAGAAATATAAACTAAACCCTTGTTTGACTTTTCAGGACTATTCTCATATCCTGGCATATGGAATAAATTCTGCCCTTGAAATAAGGAGGCATTATGTGTAGGGTATATAGAAGTTGAGAGGGGTGCCTGGGTGGCTCAGTCGTTGAGCGTCCGACTTCGGCTCAGGTCAGGATCTCCCAGTTCGTGAGTTTGAGCCCCGCGTTGGGCTCTGTGCTGACAGCTCAGAGCCTGGAGCCTGCTTCAGATTCTGTGTGTCTCTCTCTCTGCCCCTTCCCCGCTCAGGCTGTTTCTCGCTCTGTCTCTCAAAGATGAATAAACGTTAAAAAAAAAATTAGAAGTTGAGAAAACATCTCTGCTATTTGAAATGGATCAGAGTTGACTAAGGTTTAGTCCCACCTGTCAAAAATAATATACGGAGATCAATACTAATACATAGAGACATTTCTGTTATGGCAATTTTTTAACCACAACATTGAGTTCAACATGGTCAGTTAGAAAATATGAATGTCACATTGATTCTACCTGCAATCTGGAAGAGTGCCCAGATGGAATGGGAACTAGGGAACTAGCACCTTAGGTGGGTGAGGGAAACGTGTTGAGTGCTCAGTGTAATTACTTTGTTGGACTTCATACTAGCAATGAATGATAAAGGGGGTATGATTGAAGAGCTAGTCTGTTATCTGTGCTGGTGGCAGTGCTGGAAAAGTAAATGTCAGTAAGTTTGAGTAAAGATGGGTGTAATCACACACTGCATTGGCTCTCAATCAGCTTTCCAGGAGAAATTTCAATAACGAAGGTGGTGGTGGTAAGATCTAGGGGTGAATGGGTAGAATATAATTACAAGCGAATGGCTCACCAAGGGATCAGCAAACCTTTACTATAAAGGGTAGATAGTACATATTTTAGGCTTTGTAGGCCAAAGGGGGTCATGACTTCTCATTTCTGCCTTTGTAGTGTGAAATCAGCCATACACAATACATAAATGAACTGATATGACTGTGTTCCAATGAAACTTTATATTTAAAAACAAGTGTTGGGCAGATGTGGCCCTTTAACTGTACTTTGTTAACACCCTGGTGTTACCATGGTAGTAGACTGAACACTCACATCTTCCAGATCTCTTTTGGCATCTTTCATATAATATCTATATTTGTGTTGTCCAGTTTTCCTTGTCCTAGACAAAGGAAACCCTAGAAGTTCTTCCCCTAAAAGCAGTTTGGTTGATTTTACAACATATGAGCTACTTCTCCATAAAATAAGGATAACAGTAACTTGCAGGATAGTTATAAAGGTTAATGAGAAAATGTAAGGGTAAAGTCTGGCCCCTTGTAGATGTTCAAAGTTAGTGTTCTTACCTCTTTTGCCGTAGCATTTCTGCCTGCCATTTGTGTTAATGAGATTTTAGCTTAAAGAAGTTTTTTCAATCTTTTGGATACCTTTGGAAGACTTCTCAAGGATCCATGCTACTCAAACTATAGGTATATCTGCTCCTTAATGAGAATCTTAAAGCAGTGGAGCGGAAAGGACCGCAACAATCATTTGGTTCGGTCACTGATTTTACAGAAGAGAAAATGTGTCTCACAAAGTTAAATGCTTGCCTAAGGGGACGAGACTTAATATTGAAGCTTTATTGTCATTTGAAGCCAGTCAAAATATGTACTTGATAAAATTTGGGAAACGCTTTGATTTATAATACCTCTATGGTGGGTTATTAGGACCACCACTAGCCCATATGGTGCCTCTTTGAGAATTACAGAAAGACACTGCTCTTTCAAGACGCTTCTGTCAAAAATTTTCAAATATGTAATTTATCAGAACATTTTACCACCTTCATAATAAGTATTAATCACATTAAATACATGTCATAATACTTGATGTTTATGATGTGACTAGCTCCCCCTTAGTTGCAGCGCACAATTTGCAGTCATGCAGAGTAGCTAATATTACCCTTATGTGTCGTATAGATTAGCTTTCTTTACAAGGGTTTACGTTTGTTGATTGCAGTGAAACTACATTTACCAGACTTGAAATCCACCGGAAAGGATCCAGTGAGAAAAGCTTTCTGTTTTGGAGCAATACTTGGTAGTCACTGACTGCTAATCTGCTAACTCCCTTTTTCCAATTTTGTTTTAGTCCTAACACTCATTTTTACTCTTTGTTAGCAAGAATTATGAAACATAGTGTTGGGTCCTAACTTGCAAGGTTAACAGGTTCTGACCTTCTCCTTTATGTTGTTGGTGTAAAATACAAGTTTTCTGGTGTCTTCCAGTGCTGTGCTGATTGCTAAAGTATACCACATCACTGAATAATGCTTTCATAAACCCTGAGAATCTCACTTCCAGCCTCAGAGCCTGATAAAACAGCAGTGATATGGCTCGTCTCTTTGAAGATGATTCTGGGCTGTTGCCAGGCACAACTAAAGCAGCAGCCGAACACCTGGCTTCAATTCATTTGAAGGGCGTTTTCTTCTAACCAAGCCAGGTTCTTGGTGAAGTTGGCACAGGGTGAAGCAAGTCCCCACACTTGATCAGAAGCCCGGCAACTCTAATACAGAAAAATCCTGCTTATCTTACTAGCAAACTGTTGATAAAAGGAGTTTTTTCTTCTAAGCTGAGAGAAATACTTAAAAAGAGGTAGAAATTAAATGGGAATTGATAGAGGAAAGAAACTGGAATAGGCTGTAGAACAGAGAAGACCAAGAGAAAAGATGAGGGGCACAGATTGTTAAAATACTATAGTAATGTGTTTTTTTTTTTTTTAAAAAACCTTAAATATTTTGGCTGGCACAGAGTGGTTCCATTTAATTTCTGGTGTGTGAAATTTTAAATTTAACCATTATGCAAATGGCTCAGTATGTAAGATGTTTAACGAAGATAGGCTTTGAACATCACCTTTATCGCTAAAGAATCCAAACGTCCTCACCTGAGCTTCTGAGTATGTATACACCCACCTACTACTAATATTTCTGTTGGGATATGTCCCAGTATAGATTTAAGAGTTTAGAGTATAAACTAGGGTTTCTCAGTGGGGCCACTCTAGGGACTTTCCCCCCAAAGTAGTTCTTCGACCTGATTGCCCATCTCAGGAAACGGCAACCACTGTCTTCTTTCTGTTTAGGATGTAATCTTTGATACTTTCCTTTCTTTTACTCCCACATTCAGCAAATCAGGACTTCTTCCTCTTCTCCGCCGAATCCATCCTCATCCATGCTTGGACTTCATCCTTGTCTTTCTACCACGTATAGCTAGTCTCATCCAAGGTCACTGTCATCTTGTATGTGGATCATTGCAACAGCCTTTTACCTGGCCTCCCCGTATCCAGAATTACTTCCTTGATGTCCGTTCTCCTCACAGCAAACACATTAGACACATTGGTCTTTCAAAACTACAAATATGATTATGATATTTCCCTAATGTACCTACTGATGGGTATTTTCTGGGACAACCTACTTGTACTTAACACATTGTCTCAGCGGCTGCTTCTGTGGGAACTCTAATATTCCAATGTATTTTTTAACACCCATCATGAGGCCTGCGGCCTGGCATACAGTGGTGTGTGTGTGTGTGTGTGTGTGTGTGTGTGGTATAGTAGTGACACATTTAGAAGCCTGGTGGTAAAGTGTGGTAAAGGTGGAAGTATAGATAAGGGAAGGTTGTTATAGGCTCTGCTTGTATATAAAACAGTTTTGCTATCTTTTAGCATTAGCTGGTAATGCTGAAGAGGCACTCTTCACATTTCTCTTTCGTTTGTTGCTTCTTAGAGTGCTTGTTGAAATTTCCCCAGAGCATAAGGGTGGGTAAAGGGCATCATTTTGTGATATTTGAATCAGCCCCAACTATCACAATCATTGGGTCACAATAGATTGAAATTATGTCATGATCAATAATCCAGGGGGCTGGTAAGATCAACTTTGTGCTTCTAAAAGATTGTTTTGGCTCCAGTGTTGAGAGGGACTTGGGAAAGGGTGAGAGAGTGTGATATTCAGAGGCCTCTGTTGTAGTTGAAGAATAAGAAGGTACTTAAAAAAAAACTGAGAACGTCATTTAGACACGTCTCCAGGCTACTGAATCAGTTATTAGGAAGAGGAAACATAAACCATGCTAGGTATTAAAGGAGAAAGGCACACAAGGCAGTAGGAGCAAGATCTTATACTCATAGCTGGGGCCCACGTATTGGGAAGCTTGAATCAGGAGTACTTGGTCTTCCCGTCACGGCTGCTATTGGTTCTCAACTCCGTACACTGGAGCTCAGCTGCCCACAGGTCTACGATCTTCTTCCTTTGACCAGTAGGGTCAAGGAGAACAGGAAGATGGCCTCTGCCTTATTTCTGTATTCCAAATCTTGTGTGACAATATTTATAGAGTGGCCAGAGAGTCAAGAAACATAGGCAAATACATAATAAATGGGTTAATATTATATTACAGTGCATGGTAAAACAATATTGTCTATGTTTCCAGACTGTGGCTGTCTGTATTTGGTGGAATATAATTCACCCCCACAACTCTAGCTGCAAGGGAGCCAGGGGACCATAGTTTATAGCTTTTTGGGCCTTGAGGTTTAAGAAGTGTTCTAATTACTATCCTGTGTAACAAACCACCCCAAAATGGAGTGGCTTAAAACAAAATTTTTGTTTTAATTCGCAGTCTGGGCATGACTCAGGGGGAACAGCTGTCGCTGCTTCACACAGTGTCACTTGGGCTGTGTTGACTGGGATCTGGGGGATGCATTGCAATACAGCTTGTTCCCAGAGCTGGCAAGGTGGTTCTAGCTGTCAGCTGGAAGCTCAGCTAAGGCAGAGGGCCAGGGCCTGGTTTCCTTTCCACGTGGGTCTTTCCATGCGTGGGCTTCACAGCATGGTGGCCCTGTTCTCAGAGTGAACATCCCAAAAGAGCTGTATTGCCTTTTATGACTTAGCCTCAGAAATCACATGGTGTCACTTTCGCCGTAGTCACGAATCCACCCAGATTCAAGGGGAGGGACCATAGATCCCACTGCTCAGTGGGATGAGTTTCAAAGAATCACATGTGCGATGGAAGATACTGTTGAGCTATTTTTGGAAAAGACCATCTGCCTTGGAAGGCACCCTAGAAGGAGAGTGGCATGTGGGTGGACTCTGCGAATACAGTTATGACCCCAATTATCAGTCTCTCCTCATTGGCCTTCATTATTTTCTAACCACTTCATGTTTTGTTTAACTGGTTCTTTGAATCTCTTTACGCATCACCATGAGCTTAGAACTGGACATACTAGAATGACAAAAGGTGGAAGGTTTCCATTTACTCTCTAAAAAGCCTCAGAAATGCAGGTGTAACTTCCTGCATCCATTAAAGCACTTACTTGAAATAAAGGTGTTATGAAAGAATTTTCTTTTTTTTAAAGAAATCTATTTTATGGTATTTATTTCTTTATTTGCTTGTTTGTTTACTTATTTATTTTTTCACTGTCATCTCTGAGCATTTATTAGAAAAGAAATTAACCATTCCCACTAGGGACTGCGGGAGGAAATTAACTTAATATTGGAGTTCTAGATCAAACTTAACAAGAAGGAACTCTTAAGTTTTCACGGAGTGGAAGGAAAAAAGGAGGGAGAGACAATCATTTAGGACGTTTCTCAAATTTGGCCCCTTTCACGGACATACTGTTGGGGAAGGGGTTTGCAAGTTTTCTGTGGTAATATTATAAATGTTGCATTTCACTTCTGTTCATAATCTAAACAAATCCTCTTCTTCAGGTTTGCCTGGATGACCATCTTAGACAGGGAAGGAGGAGCCCCATTATTGCAGCTGCTCTACTGAGACCTCTGATCCCTGTGGCACCAAGTGAAGAGCAATCGTGCTTAACTTTTCGTGTGGCATTTCCCAAGTTGGGTCCTTAAGACCCTTCACAGTATTGAACATGTCTTGTGAGATCTGTGAGTTGTCAAGATTAAGAACATGGATTCAGAGCAATGATTCCCAAGACAGGATAGGGTGGGATGGGGATAATGACTGGGGAGACACATAGAGCTTGAAAAAGCACACTCAAAATACCAATTGTTTTTGTAATGCAAAATCTATCAAGTCAAACTCAACGGAGAAACTTTCAGGCAATAGCAGAAACCAGTTCTAGATTCATCCTACGGGGTTTGGGATAATATTGGTTGAGAAACACTGGCTTAGAGGTAGAGGGGTCCTAGCATATGGAGAACAGTAAGAGACATGTGCCAAAGAGAAAAAATGTCTTTTGGGTCATTGGTTGAATCCTAAGCCATAACTTGTCATGGTCCTTTGGAACCCAAAGGGCCAATGGAGAAGAAATCCAAGATGTCTATCAACTTTCTCAGACCTATAGTTTGGGGCAAGTTAGTCCCCTTTCAATACTGAGTCAAAAGAAGGAAAAGCTGTTTTTGCCCAAAAATCCACCCCCCCCCCGTTTTTTTTGGTGAGCACATTTCAGAATTTTAAGTAAACAGTTGCTGTGGCTGTTAGCCCCAGATCCATCCACCAGAAAGTGTGGTCCTCATTTGAAATGCCATCCAGCTTTCAAGGGGGATATCATCCTGGGTTCTGCCCTATAATTACTGTAGAGCTCCAATCTGTTCTAGCTGCTTCAACAGCTCCCCACTCTGATGCATTTCCATTAGGTCAGTGCATCCCTCTAAATCTTTATGGATAAAGATCTGAGGAACTGTTCTGGTTCCTGTGAGCTGTTGCAAATAACCTTGAATCTTGCTAGTGTCACTGGTGGCTATGATATCAACAAACTCCAAAACCTCTTGTTTGAAGGGCAATTGGCTGAGGAGCTCTTGGGTCCTCGTGCAGTAGGGGCAGGAGGGCTTGGTGAACACAACCACCTTCCCAGGCTAGATTTTGCATTTCACAAACTCTTCAACCATGCTGACAGACAGCTGCCTCCTGGGGAGGAATCCTATTTTATTTTTCTTTAAAGATTTTGTTTTATTTTGAGAGAAAGAGAGAGAGAGAGAGAGAATCTCAACCGAACTCTATGCTTAATGTGTAGCCTGATGTGGGGCTTGATCTGATGACCCTGAGATCATGACCTGAGCTGAAATTGAGAATCGGATACTTAACCGAGCCACCCAGGTGCCCCTATGAGAGACTTTTCTAATTTAATATTCCTCACTAGGAGGGGTGCCTGGGTGACTCAGTCGGTTGAGTGTCCGACTTTGGCTCAGGTCATGATTTCAGCTCATGAGTTCGAGCCCTGTGTCGGGCTCTGTGCTGACAGCTCAGAGCCTGGAGCCTGCTTCAGATTCTGTGTCTCCTTCTCCCTTCCCCCCCACTTATGCTCTGTCTCTCTCAAAGATAAATAAACGTTAAAAAAATTAATATTCCTCACTAGGAGCCTTCACGCAATAGTTTCTAGTGCATGGCTTCATTAAACAAGTGAGCGCAAGGCAGACATTTCTTGCATCTGTTCATTTCTCTATGTGGATAATTCAGAACTGAGGCATCTCCTCTAGGGCTGAAGCAAGATCCTAAGAATCTGAGAGAGATGCTGAATGGCACATCCAGAGTTGAGGAGGAAAGCATTGCAAATTAGCATATTTGGAAAGTTTTTCAAAGGTCAGTCTCGTGGCCTGCTTAGAATGTGTCACCATGGATGGACTGAGCAGAATGTATTGTGTCCGCGATGAGAAGTTTCAAATTCACACCCACAGCCTTTCTTACTCCCACTCCCTTTATCTTAAGTTTTAAAAATGATTACTCTAAAAAAAAAAAAAAAAAAACCTTGTGAATTCTAATTTAATTCCAAGGATGTTTAGATTCTTAGAAGTGGTATAATACATGTCATTTATATGCTTTAATATTTAATACCACCTGCTCTAACATACCAATATTGTACTAGTGATGAGGGGCCCTCTGATGTATGAGAATATTTTGCAATCAGCGAGTGAATGCTATTCATTTGGGGTTTATACTAATAACAAATGTGCTTTATTTTGACAAATATGTAGATTTTCCAATTTTCCTTAAAAAGTTCATTTTAATCCAATACATGATCAGCACTTCTGATTCTATGTGCTGTTTGCAAGTGGGATTCAATTCTAATATGTAAAATTATATCTGCTTATAAAGAGATCTTATTTTCCAAGTTCTCTAAGTCATTTTAGATGCTAACGAATTAGGGAGTTTCAGATCAGAAATACAAAAATTAAGATTTCTTTGCCATAATAATGAGTAGAATATGTATGTATGAAATGTTTGTATTAAATATGTGTGAAGAAGGAGCTGCTATAAATTTTCAGGGAGTATCACACTACAACTATGACGGACCTTATAGTTTTGGTATATTTATTGGAATTTGTCTATGAAATGTTGAATTACCACACATATTGCTTCATAAGTACTTGCCTTTGGAAGAGATTCTGCAAGGCACCTCACGGGTAAATAACCATGAAGGCCAGAAAAAAAAAATCCATATCCCCCCCAAACGGGTGTTTGTTCTTGGGACAAAGGCCAAGGGAAAACCAGACAAAATTATTAAGGTGACATGTATACTCTTGGTTCGGAGCAATTTACGGTGAAACATTGTGGGTTATGAGGGAAAGAACATAAAACATAGGACTAGGAGATAAGGTTAGAGAAGCAACCAAGGAATCAAAGTTAGCCTTGTGGCTTTCCTCCCAGGGAGGGTGAGAAAGAAGCACAGTAAATTTTGTTGTGCCTGGTAAAGCAGTGCTTACCAACATCTTGAGATTTGTGACACTCTATCATCTGTTGACCTTTTTCCTATTTCACATTCCCTCATAAGTGTTGCCTTAAGCGGAAAGCTAATTTTGGTTCTATTTTAAGGGTTTGGCAAACTAAGGAAACTGGAGGCTCCCTGAATTGTTGCGACAGAGCAATGGTTCTCAAGCTCTAGCCTGGATTAGATTGTAGAGCTTCATCTCAGAGTTGCTGATACGGTAGGTCTGGGATGGGATTCAAGGGTTGGCATTTCTAACAAGTTCCCGGGTTTTGCTGATACTGCTGGTCTGGGAACCATATTCTGAGAGCCCTGGTTTAAATGAAACTTTTCCTGGCCTCCCGCTCGGGATCCTGATGTGGGCATTCTTGGCGATTAGAGCCCTCCCCATCAGGCAGTGCTACAAAACACTCCCGGCTGGGGCAGGGGACGGCCCATCACCCAGGCTGATGCTGTTTTCCTGCACTGCAGCTCCACACAGCTCTTAGATCCTGACAATGTGCCTTGACATAGGACCCGGGGTTTAAGAGCTCCTGAGCTTTGTCTATCAATCCACCTGGCTTCCAAACCAGTCCCCGACTGGCAAATCTGCCTGCTTCTAAGTCCCAGATTGATTCTTTTTAAATTTAGTTTTTAATGTTTATTTATTTTTGAGAGAGAGAGAGAGAGACAGCGTGCAAGTGGGAGAGGGGCCTCTGGAGGGAGACACAGAATTTGAAGCAGGCTCGAGGCTCCAAGCTGTCAGCACGGAGCCCGACGCGGGGCTCGAACTCACAAACCGCGAGATCAAGACCTGAGCCGAAGTCAGACGCTTAACCGACTGAGCCACCGAGGTGCTCCAGTCCCAGCTTGTTTCTAAGTCAAAGTCCCCCCACGTTTCTTGGTACACGGTAGTTAGGTCCAGGAAGTCAGTAACAGTAGTTGGGCAGTATGAGTACTGTTGCTATGTTCTCAAAACTTTAAATTCTGTGAGTTCCCTATGTGTCTCGATGCACAGATTGGGACTCACAGCTCTATATGCTGCTCCATCCCATCAACCTTTCTTCACTTCCATCATCATTGTGGACCCGTGCCCACAAGTTTCTGCTACACGTGCCCCGGCACAGCACTCCCCAAACAAACGCACGTTGATAGCAATATTTATATTTATTTTTGCAATGCCTTGGATAAAAACCAATGAAACGATGTTGGGTAAGGTGTTATTCTCATAAAAACATCTTTCAAAACAAACGTATTTCTATTTTCCATAAAAGTTAAAGTTACATGCTAAAACAGAGTTAATTACTGAGATGACATGGAAGAATATCAGAAGACTTGTAGGGTAAGACCAGATAATGAATTACATCATTAAACTAAACCATTACACGGAACTAGAAAACTGACTCAGTAGTAAAATATAAAAATCTACAATTATAAATATAAATTTGGTCCATGGAGACACTAGAGCAGTATTTACAGTAAGTACCAGATTATTTCTACTTTAGGTGAATACTGCAGTTGTGAAACATTGAATATCATAGGGAATGGAGTGTTTTATTTACAATCTACTATATTAAAAGTTATATTTCTAGCAAACCTGATGATTGCTACAAATATGGCTAAAAATTTGACACTAAGAACAAACATGTTTTCTGTAGTTGGGAATTCCTAATATCTATAAATTCAAATTTCCTGTTAAAATACGAAAAAAAAAAACCCACAATTCCATTCTTAGAAATACTGTAAAATCCAATCATTTTAGTTTAGACACAATAAGTGAATTACAAGAAGTTTTGCAAAAAGGCACACGTTGTTAATGATGTAAATTTGGCAGCAGGATCCTATGTCGTGAAAATTACTGTCAGGTGATGGAAAGTGAACAGATAACAGAAGAACTGAAGTGATTTTCCTGTCTAGCTTCAGGAAGAGGCAAAAAATGCTCAATAAGGATTCCCCTCGCCCCTTTCTGCGCTACACTAACGACTCCAAGCTCTCGGCTATATTTCCATCGGGCAATGCCGCGCCATTACTGTCCAGAGAGGTGGATGGATTCTCTTCCTGCCTCGTGCTCACAAGACTGAGGACAGCTTTGTAGAGAAACTGATACTGCTCCTGGAGAATAGAGAAGGGGAGATCGTAAACAGGAAGCTCCGTGAAGATGCACGTTTGTAAAACGAAGGGAAATTTTCAGTCACGCGTTGACACTGTTCGCGGAAGGGCATTGTGTTAAATGGTCTGTTAAACTCGGCGGAGGTACACAATCTATATTCATATCTCTTTCTGAAGAAATTTAAAGTAGCTTTTCAAGTAGCTAACATTCAATTGACCTAGGTCAATTTCAATTGACCTAGAAAATTGGCCAACATACTTTTGCCAGTGGTAAGCACTCCATTCTTTTTTTTTTTTTTTTTAGGTTTATTTATTTATTTGGGGAGAGAGAGAGAGAGAAACAGAGACAGAGAGAGCAAGTGGGGGAGGGGTAGAGGGAGAGAGAGAGCTCCAAGTAGGCTCCGCACTGTCAGCAGAGTCTGACGTGGGGCTCGAACTCACAAACTGTATGTTCGTGACCTGAGCCAAAATCAAGAGTTGGACGCTTAGCCAACTGAGCCACCTAGGTGCCCCAGCACTCCATTCTTGTTTATCTATGTCATGGAATCAGAAAATGATGTGACAGGTTACTGTTACCGATTTATCAACTTGTATGTAATCCTTTGGTACAAGGCACCTGTAAGCCACTCATTCTCATTTTTCCACTTGTCATGAAATCCACTGGGTCTCTCTATGAAGAGGTCCCAGAAAGGACTGCACTGTCAGCTCAGGCTCACGCAGAATCCTTTTTACAAGACCCACTGTTTACTAAGTAGTCTTTACACTCTAGCAGCCTGACTGGCCCCACGCCTTGCTTTGAGCAAAGGTGAGCATGGGCCCTGCTACAGTCTCAGAGTAGAGACACAGAAAAATAGAGAGTTCTCAGATTAGTTGGTGCTTTTGAGGGTATTTTTCAGAATTACAATAAATCTTGCAAAAAGACACAGGTGAAATTTAAATTTTATACATTTAATTTTCCAGAAGATAAACTTTGAATGTTTATTGTTTATTATTCCAGTTCTATGGATTGTGGACTAAGTAACTCGTAATCCAGCTTGAACACCACATGGAAATGTTATCAGTCAAGGTGGCCTCTTTTGATACATGATAAAATGATTTTGGCAGCCTCTGGGAAGTAAGCAGTACTCTAATGGTGAAGGTTTAGTTCACTGTTCTATTACTTACAATGTCAGCAAAGACTCCTGGCCTCATCAAATTGATCATCTTGGCTACCTGGTAAACATCCATGGAGTTTTCCTTTTCTAGTTGGTGCATAAGGGTTGTCAGAGCACAGAAAGTTCCTGCGGTCACTCCTCCATGCCTTGAAGCAAAGGGACAAAGACTCCATTCAGATGCATCGAACGTTCACATTTGGAACTCACAAAGTACATGGCCTTAACAACTTTGTAGTGGGAACACGGAAATTTTTAACAAAATGTCTCTCTTTATCGTGCAGAGAACTACAGTTTAATTTGAAACATTAGCAAGTATTTATGATATTAGTAATGGGATACTTTATAGAAATTTAATGTTTGCTTATTCATTTGTTATTTTTACACTCTGGAAGGGGCTGGCAATCAATCAAAATGATCTGACAAGTTATCACATATATCATATGTATCATATACAACATATATATAACATATTATTCCAACATATTTTATTTGTTCATAACAGGAGCCTTTAGAGATTTATTGTATAGGTTCCTATTTCTGATTAATAAAGACTGTATCGATTTTCATCCTATCTAGGGTGTCAATAACTAAGAAATGCCTCTCTGGTGAGCACCTGTAAAAATTCAAGTGCCAAAACACTGACTCATCACACAAAGTGTTCTTAGCACACAATGCAAGAGCAAATTCTTGTGATCACATACCTATTTTTTGCCTTCAACATGAGCTCTAAGAGAAGCGAAAAAATCTAATTCTGTGTTAACCTTGGTTATAGGAAGCAGATCATCTACCCTGGCTGAGTCGCTACAATTGGTCCAAAGCATTAGGTTAGTACAAAGACAACAGAAACATATGCCCACCCGGAGAATGCTCAGGCATGAAACCGTTTAAAGAGAGGAACTTACTCATCATGAACAATCACAGGTCCATCCCTGTTGGCAGCTTCCTCTTTGATAACACTTATAAGTTCAAACGTTTTACTAATAGGGCTGTCTGGATTTGGCCATTTGGGGCACTGAAAATGCCTCACTTCAAGTACATAATCATCCTATACGAAGAGAAAAACCAGTATTTTAAAAAGAGTCCCACTGGTGACAGTTCATTATGAGTGGAATAACTGGGGGAATCAGGAATACAGGAAGGTGATAAAACCCAGTCACATGCACTATAGCCCATCCTCCATCTCAGAGGGAAGAAATTGCTGTGATGCCTCATTTTTCACTGTAGATATAATCTCTTTTTCATTCTAAAAATGTCTTAGTTGTAGGTTTATTATGGTATTCAAACTTCGAAACCATGTACCAAGGATGTGTCTGTGCCAGTAAACTTAATACAAAAAGAAATCTTCAGTGCTAAAATTTGTTTTAAAATAACATAGACTTCTTCAAATCCCAGGATTACTTGGGAATAACTGAGTGGAATTACATGACCCGGTGGGGAAATGCTGGCAAGCAGGGCTGGGCAGGTGGAGATGTAGGTTCCGCTCCAGCCCCACTCTTGGTTCTTATGCAAGTGGCCAACTGGGCTGTGTGACTTTACATCCCTAAGCCTCCAGCTTCCCAAAGTGTAGTCAATAAAATTCTACATTTAAAAATAAGCAGCAGAACCTGAAATTTACATGGTTCACCTGTTCCAGAATTAGACTACAGTGAAGTGCAACATTGAGACCATCGAAAATATGGTTTAACCTTCTTCTGATCGGGAAGGTGCTCTGTCTCTCACGTGCCTTGCTCGTTATTAGTATCTTTTAGCATTTTACCGTAGTTGCACAGTAAATTCTGTACTGTAACTACATAAATAATTCTTGGCAGAGAATTCAGATGGATACCTTATAGATCACCAAGAATTAGTAAAACAATCCTACTTCGTTGTACTGCACAATTTTCAAAGCACTTCTTCACTTGTAACACTTCATCTCTTGGTAGACAGTGGTAAGCTCATTTTGGTAGATAATATTTTTCCTATTTTACTTAGAAGAATTCAAGGTAAAAACTTACCTTAAAACAGGAGAATTTGGATTAATGAAATTATTTTTTTACTGAATTTATTTTCAATTTAAGGTCTATCAGAACTACTCTGGAGTGAAGAGAGAAATCTTTGATTCTCTGAGGGTGGACGGTGTAGTTTAGTGGCGATTGGTGTTTACTGATTCTATAGGATTTTAAAAATGAAAGTGACAAGTAAGGTAAAATTGATTCTTTGGGCAATCTGTCCTAATTTGTAAGAAATTAGGTTCCTTTGTTTTATTTCTAGGGAAGATCCTTAAACCAGCATATATTTAACAAAGCATGTACTTAAGATGAAAAGTTTGTCATTTCAATTATGTCCATACCTGTGTAGCTTCTAGAATAAAATCCTGAATTATAAGTTTTTCTTCATTAGACAGACATTTGTGTTCTTCAGCCATAAGAGTGACCTTAAAACTCTCACAGTTTATAGGCTCATCTTTATTCGGCCAGTAAACAAATTCATCTTCTGCCTGGAGGATTAAATACCAAGGAAGAGTCTAGATTTTAATCAAATGTTTACTAAGTCAGACTGTGAAATGAAGTTAACTGGTTGACATAGAAAATTCAACTCAAAGTTTTCTTTGAATCTCAAAATTTACTCTTAAAATGTTGAGCCTTAAACAAGTTTGGTGTGCAGAATAAAGTATCACACTTAAGAAACCAAACTATTGCTTTGTTGTTTTGCTCTTAGCTCATCAGTAACAATGGTAAGTTGTTGCTTCTATAAATGATAACTGAGTAGAAAAGATTCAAGTGATTTTAAGAGCTCAGCAATTTCCCGTGTCATTTGGAATGGCCAGTCTACCTTTACAGATAAGAAATAAATCTCCAAGTTACATATATGTCAAAATCTAAATAAAATAGGCCTTTATTTTGGGTTTTATATAGATCTCCTTAAACTGAAGGACTCTCCAAATATCCTAACAAGTTTTATTTTTAAAAATGTAAATAGAAGCACAGGGACTGACTTCATTCATGATTGCAGTTCTAATTTTTCATAAGCAGTATCACAGAATACTTAAATTTAAATGAATTTTAACTTATTTTTATTTAAAACTGTCGTTCAGCAATCTCAGACCTGGGAGGTAGCATCACCAAACCAGGCCCAATAGTAGACAATAGCAGACCAGTAGCCAACGAGTGATATTAGTTTATTAGTTGAAAAAAAATTGTTTGCTTGGACTTCCGGCTGACATGACTTGCTATTTCCCCTGTAAGGCAAGTACCAAAAGTGACGTGATGGGGGAGACTTACCATGTTTTGACCATCAGGAAGCATAACTACCAGCTGGGCATTATGGTCCCATATCATCCGCCAGAAATCCTTGATGGTATGAAGAAGAGGATGCTGGGTGATGATGAATTCATTGCTCTGATAGTAACCCTACAAAAGCAAACAGAAGATACAAAGAGCCCTGGCATATGACTTTAAACGCTCAAAGTACATTTATAAGTTAATGGGCCTTAAGTCAAGGCAGTCTTTTTGCTTTTAGATTGCATCTGTAAATCACAAGGTGATTATTTTAGTTGCTGTTTAGAGGGCACTTTCCATACACCAGGCACGGGAGTAGCATTTTCTTTCTTTTTTAAAAAATTTATTTATTTATTTATTTATTTATTTATTTATTTATTTATGAGAGAGAGAGAGAGAGAGAGAGAGAGAGAGAGAGAGAGAGAGAGGGAGAGAGAGTGCGGAGGCTGGAGTGGGGTTCGAGCTCACCTGAAGTGGGGCTAGAGCTCACAAACTGTGAGATCATGACCCAAGCTGAAGTTGGATGCTTAACCAATTGAGCCACCCAGGTGCCCCAGGAGTAGCCTCTTCTTCCCCTTAAGTCTCTCATGTCTCATGGAAGTACTATGCGATAGGAACTGTGATCCCCATTTTGTAGGTGGTTAAACTGAGGCTTAAGAAATTAAGTGTTGTGGGGCACCTGGGTGGCTCAGTTGGTTAAGTGTCTGACTCTTGATTTAGGCTCAGGTCATGATCTCACAGTCTGTGGGATCGAGCCCCCTTTTGGGCACTGTGCTGGCAGTGCAGAGACTGCTTGGGATTCTCTTTCTCCCTCATTCTCTACCCCTCCCCCTCTCATTCTCTCTCTTTCTCTCTCATTCTCTCTCTCTCTCTCTCCAAATAAATAAATAAACTTTAAAAAAACATAAAAATCCAAAAAGTGTTGTGCCCAAGTCTACACAGCTATCATCTCTAGGAGCAGACTTCCCAAAATGGCATGTGGACCATGTCTCCTACACTGGATAGAACGGACATTCGGAGGAGATTTTATATTTCTCACTTTCTGTAAGTCCCAATGGCAAAGTGTTAAATTCGTACCCACTGACAACAGAACACCGTTGGTGTCCAGACACCCTGGCTTCCTCTATCAGGGAGGAATCAGAGAGGCACCTTGCAGATTTTGCTGCAGAAACCCAGAAGCTGCGTCCTCTGGATTGGTCACGATTTCCATGGTGTTGCTTACTAAAATCATGGCTCGTTTATCCTCCTCTGCTCTGGGGTCTCTCAGATCCTGTTCCTACTCCCCACAGGCTCATGGGAAGTGCAGCATGTATTTAGATGCTACCACAACACATCTCCCTGTTTCCTGCATGGATATCTTGCAATATTTTCTTTGCTGGATAAATGAAACAGTGATTTTGGCATGGGAATTACCACCTTTTCATGTGAAGCCAAGCTCTATGATTGATAGACCTGAAATGGAAACGAGGGCCACACAATGGCTACCCAGAAACACTCTCCCCTTTCTCACAGAAGATCTAAACACAGAAGGAGAATATTATGTCTTTAGAAATCCGGGTCTCTAAATGAGCCCAGTCCACAGGGTGAACACTGTGTTGCAAACCTGGAGTAGTAAAGTCAGTGAGATGGGCTTTCCAGAATCTGGAATGTCCTGGGTCTGTTCAGGGTAAATGCAATGGAGCCTCTTAGTTGGCCCAGTGTATATTGTGTATCTTCTCATAAGTCCTGAATGGTAAGTTTGGTTCCTGCATTTATTTACTAATTTGTCTTGCTTGAGGGATCTCCAGTCCCAGCACACATCAAAACATCAAGGGATGCTGTTATTCTCTTTGCTGCTTGGGGGTTGTGGTCTGCAGTCATTCGATTAGATCTACCCACCAGCGGTGCCACAGCCACTGCTTCAGGAAGCCCGTTTTGGTTTTGGTTCTGGAAGCACAAACTGGTAGGTAGTTTCTCCAGTGACTTCTCGACTTACCATGATATAGGAGGCATTGATGTAGTCTGTGCCTTCCCCACTCAGAGATGAAATGCCAACCCTTGATCTCTCCACTGGAACACAAAACACTCATCATGAACCACCATGCTCACAGCTCTATACCCTTCCCTCCACCCCCACATTGTAAAACACAGCTGCATGTCCCAAGTTGAGTGACTTTGATCTGTAAGCTAGTTTTTCTATGTATTTCGCATTTTTTAGATGGACTTCAGGATTTAAGAGTCCTTTTTAACAAGTAAATTATCAGGCATAATTAGAAAAATACTGAGTGCATTCATTCATTCCAAGATGTACAAATATTGTCATTTTTTTTTAAATAACCTACCAGGGATGATGGAAGATGTTCTGTTCTTTTCCCTGTTACAGTGCTTTAGGGCTGTAGAATAGTCACTCTGTTGTATATTCGATTGACTCAGGAGCTGGGAAAGGGAGTCAAAGAAAAATATAGATGATTTCATTTAAGTCATCCAAGTACTCAAACATACACACACACACACACACACACACACACACACACACACACACACACGACCCAACCAAGAAATCAAGATAAGATACTGAATATATATATATCTGACTTGTTTTCCAAAAATTCCTTGACCTAAATCCCTGGCACATCTGTGTTCTACACCAGGGAAGCTCGATGAAGCAGAGAATGCCCTTTAGTTTGACATTCAGCACCGGGAGGATCTTCCCTAGGGTTTCCCTCATAAGCATACACTATGTCCTCCACTTACATTTCACGGTGCAGTTGGGGTAAATTGCATGATATGTGTATGTGTGTGTGTACATGTTTATTTATATGGTTGGATTTCATTCATTTTTTTAGTACTGCATTACATGAATAATCTATTTGTTATTTATCTATTCCCCCAACTAGTGAATGTTAGGATTATTTCTAATATTTTGCTTTTCTAAACTTTGTAGCAATGACTCTCTCTTGTATATTACTTAATACATACACATGGAATTAGGAGTCATCAGCATTATTTTTTGACAGTCTGATAGAAGTGATAAACCATGCTTTTGATTTGCATTTCCTTGATTACTGTGTGATTGTGAATTTTAGCATTCATTAGCCATTTAAATTTCTTTTTTTGATGATTGCCTTTTTATATTTATACTTGACTGTCATTTATTAATTTTTAGGGGGCTTGATGTCTTGAATTTAAGTCTATAATCTGTTTAAAAATATGCTAATGTCTTTGTTGTCTTTAATCACACGGACATTTATAGCCAATTAATTAATTTTTTCTTTAAGATTTCTGCCAATTATGTTTTTAAGAAGTCCTTTTCTACACTGATGCCTTCAAAATATACATTGCTAACATTTTCTTGTAATAGTTATAGAACCTTGCTTTCACCTTTAAGTACCTAATCCATCTTGAATAATTTTAGTGTTTAAGGTGTGTTAAGAACCCAGTTTTACTTGTTTCCACATGGAAATTGTCCCAATATCACTTATTGGTTAGTCTGTCCTCCCCTCACTGATTTGTCATATCTATTATATAACCATTTCCACAAAGACATGGTTCCTCTAGCTGATTTGTCTGTTTTTCAGCGTTAATTATCATAGCTGTATAAGTCTTCTATATACTGTCCAACACATTTCTGTTTTGTTCTTTATTTTTAGTAGTGCCTTGGATGTCTTTGTTCTTTACTTCTCCAAATGTTAATTTTAAGTTCAGTTCTTAATTTACCATGAAAATCCTGCTGGGAATTTGATTGGTACCACACTGATTTTTATACTTAATTTTGGAGAATCGACATCTTCAGAATATTTCCATTCATGAAAATTGTATCTATATTTGTTGGGTCTAATTCTAGGCTCTTCAATTCAGTTTTATAATTTTTTCTCTATGCATTCATTGTACCTTTTGTTAAGTTTATTTTTGAGACCCTGGAGTTTTTGTTTCTGTTTATTGTTGGAACTCCCTTTTTCTTCTAATATCTCCTCTAACAACTCACAGCTAATGAGTTACGACGCTATTGATTTTTATATATACTTGTTGAACTGTAATAAGAGTTGAGTTCTAATAAGAGATATCTTATTTTGTTTCTCTTGATTTTCTATATAGACAAGTGTATCATCTACAGATTCTTTTCTATTTCTAAACATTTTTTTTTGTTTGACTCGATTTCCAGTACAGTGTTGACTAACAGTGTCAACAGTTGGCATTTCTTGTTTTTTCTTAAACCTACTATGAAAATTTCCAAGTTAAAATTTGGTATATGACATTTATAATGTAGCCTAAGATGAAGAAAGCTTCCCTCTAGTTTTAATTTACTGATAGTTTTTGTTATGAATAGTACTGAATTTTATTTACTGCCTTTTCTACATCTTTTGAGAGGGCCATACAATTCTCATAACTATATCTGTTCATATTTTCTACTGTTAAATCATCACTAGAACAAATGCTATGAATCCTAATTGGTCACAATATTGTTTTAAAAACCACGCCGCTGGATTTGAGTTGCTGCTATTTTAAACAGGATTTCAGTGTTTAAGTTCATAAGTGAAACTGGTCTGTAGATTTCTTTACTTGTACTCTCCTTATACAGTTTTGGTAGCAAAGTTACACTTGCTAAAACAGTAAAATAGTTGGGTTTGCTTTCTACCTAGATATTTTATCACAGAGTTTGGAATTTTCTGTTCCTTAGAAGTTTGGTAATTCTTCCAGTTCTGATTTTATTTTGGAGGTGAGATTTCTGGCAACTGATACAATTTATTTAATGGTTCTTGGTCTAGTTGGATTTTGCATTTCTCTGTGAGTGTATTTTGCTTACTTTTTCTTAAAAAATATTTCTTTTGGGGCGTCTGGGTGGCTTAGTCATTTAGCATCCAACTCTTGATTTTGGCTCAGGTCGTGGTCTCATGGTTCTTAAGTCTGAGCCTTGTGTCAGGCTCTGTGCTAACTGCATGGAACTTGCTTTGTCTCCCTCTCTCTCTGCCCCTCCCCTGCTTATGTGCGCTCTCTCTCTCTCCCTCTCTCTCTCTCTCTCAAAAATTAATAAATATTTAAAAATATTTTCTCTCATGTAGGATTTCAAACGTACTGTCACAAATATGCTCACAGTATGCTTCTTAAGTTTAGAAAAACAGTTCTAAAATATGTATAACTATATCCCTATTTTTCACCTTAATATTTATTAGTGCAAAGCCTCTCCTTTTCTTACCAATCTGGCCACAGGTTTATTTGTCTTATTAGTCTTTGATAGAACCTGCATTTGGTTTTGTTTCATCTGTTTCTATTTAATCACTTTAACCATCTATTTAAGAAAGCTTTAACTTTCTGAAAATATTTCTGTCTCCCTCTTTGGGTGTACCATGCTTTTCTTCTAATTTTAACATGATATGCCTATTTCATTTGTTTTTATTTTTATTTATTCTCAAATGAATATATTTAAGATTATAAATTTCTTTCTAGATACAACTTCAGTTGTTTCCTACAAGCTGTGCTATGGAGTCCTTCTGTTGACCTTTAATTCTAAAGATTTTATAATTTCCTCTTTCATATTATTATCAATTATGTAAAAGAGAATTTTTATTGTTCAAATATTGGGATATTTTTAGGGCCAAGTTTTCATTTCAACTTCCAATTTTCATGTATTAGATTCTGAGAATATGGTTAGTACTGTATAGATTCTTTGAAATTAACTCTTGCCCCTCCATTGGATATTTAATGTCTTTATCCTAGAATGTGTGTACAAACACACATACACACACACACACACACACACACACCCTGTGCCCACGCACACACACCCCATGCCCACGCATGCGCGCACACACACACACACCCCGTGCCCATGCGCACACACCCCATGCCCACGCACGCGCACACACACACACACACCACACACTCACCTCCTGTGTCACAGGGGGAATAGAAGCCAGAGTATCCCTTCAGTCTGCAGCCTTGGAGCCCACACACTTACTGCTATACACACCCACTTAGGTGTCCCTGCGTTTGGCCCCTAATTCCTCTTTGCCTTTTCTCAGGATTTCCTCTCCCTCTAAAAGTCTGTTCTCTCCTCCCTCTCCCCACCACTCCCACCATACATCTCTTTTCATTAGTGTCTTTTAAATAAACTATTTTTTAAGTGTTTATTTTTGAAAGAGAGAGAGAGAGAGAAAGAGAGAGGGAGAGAGGGAGAACATGTACAAGTGGGAGAGGGACAGAAAGAGAGGGAGAGAGAATCCCAAACAGGCTCCTCGCTGTCAGTGCAGAGCCTGATGCTGGGCTCACACTCACTGGGAGATAGTGACCTGCGCCGAAATCAAGAGTCGGACACCCAACCGACTGAGCCATCCAGGAGCCCCTATTTATTTTTTTAAGTCAACTCTATTCCCAATATGGGGCTCAAACTCACAACCCAAGATCAAGAGTCACATGCTCTACCAACAGAGCCAGCCAGGCACCTCACTTTTCATTAGTTTTTAAACAAACTCAGATGCCTCTCATTAAAACATAAAAAACAAAAAAATTTACCAAAAAAAATTCTTACTTTCTAACTTCAAGTTTCCTTCTAGCTATCATTATCATTCTCTTCAGAGTCAAAAATCTTTAGAGTTATCTAAATATGGTCTTTAATTCCTCACACACAATGTCTCCTTACCTTCCTAGAGTCTGGCTTCAGTGCTATCCTTCCCTGAAGTAGCTTTTATGGCTCAGTCCAATGGCATGCTCTGTCCTCATCACAACTGATTTGTCAATGGCATTTGCTGACCTTTGTCCATTTCCTCCTCAAAATGTTATTTCCTTCAGAGTCTATTATATCCCCACTGTGACCAATTTTCTCCTACACTCCAATGCCTACTTCTTCCCTTTCTTTTGCGGGCTGTCCATTCATTGGTTAGTTATAATTTTTCTTAAAAACCCCTTCCCAAGCTTTCTTGGCTGTCTTGTCCAATTCTAAGGCTTCACGTAACCATCTCTATGCTGATTGTTCCCAAATCCTTTCTCCAAGCTGGACCTCTCCTTTGTGCTTCCCACTGAGTATTCAACTGCCTACTATGCCTGTTTATACTACACCTCCTGAGTTCCTAAAATTAGGTTGGCTCCGAACAAATCTCACCATCCCTTCCCCACCACACCCAACAAACATGCGCTTTTCAGTCTCAGTGAACAATATCTTATCCTCCGTGCTCAAGTTAGAATGCGGGTAGTTAATGCTTGTCTTTTTCTCTCCTCACTGCAATGTCCAATAAATCACCGAGTCCTCTATGCAACCCTTCACTATATCCTGTGCAATTCTTCCCTGAAGAGTTGCATCCTACAGCACCCGTTTCACCTGTGTGATGGCACTTTCCCCCTGTTTTGTAACTGTTTTCTTGCCTAGTATATCTCACTAGATCAAGAGCAGGAGCAAGTGTCACAAGGGCAGGACCTGGGTGTCATTTTTTGAAAAAATTCATGTTTGTATCCTAGTATCAAACACAAAAGGCCTGGTATGTGGCAGGTGCCTGATAAATATTTGTTTTCTTTTTAAAATGAGGTATGACTGACATACAACATTATATTAATTTCAGGTATATGTCTCAATGATTTGATACCTGTATACATTGCAAAATAATCACCACAGTAGGTGGAGGTAACATCCCTCACCATACATAGTTATGAATTTTTTTTCTAATGACAAGAACTTTTAAGGTCTACTCTCCTAGCAACTTTCAAATATGCAGTACAGTATTATTAACTATAGTCACCATGCTGTAGATTATATCTCTATGCCTTATTTATTTTATAACTGGAAGTTAGTACATTTTGATCTTCTTCACCCATTTTGCCCACCCCCTACCCTCTGCCTCTGGCAACCATCAACCTATTCTCTGTATCTGTGACTTTTTTTTTATTTCTTCATGTAAGTGATACCATATGGTATTTGTCTTTCTTTGTCTGACTTATTTCACTGAGTTATTTCTGACTTACTTCACTTGCCACAATGCCCTTAAGGTCTATCCATGTTGTTGCAAATGGCAAGATCTGCCATTCTGTTTTATGGATGAACGATATTCCATTGAATATATATACTACATTTTCCCATCTATTCATCCATCAATGGACACTTAACTTGTTTCCATATCTTAGCTACTGTAAATAATGCTGCAATGAACCTAAGAGTGCAGATATCTTTTTCAGTTAGTGTTTTCCTTTTCTGCAGATAGTCACAAATAAATGCCATATAATTTATCTCAAGGAATTGTTTCTACAGATAAACTTGAATGACTAATGTCTTATAGAACAGTGCACACACACACACACATAAACACACATACTTTTTTATCTCCCCAGTAGTGTGTTAACAGGAAACAGAATCAAACTTCTCCCCATTAAATAAGATTCTGGCCTCATAATTGATATTTCTATTTTGATCCTGGGTTATCCAGTGTAAGCCGTATCAATTCTTTTATGCAGTTGTGTAGGGGTAAGTCATACTTCAATGAAAATTATGTTGAAAATGGGTAATACTTACATATTTTTTAATTTAGAATAAAGCTATCCTAACAACTTAATGCTGATGTTTTATACTCCTTTATTATTCATTTGTAGAAGGCAAATTGCATACTTTTTCTTTCTCTTACGTGTTCTGTTTTCGCTCAGATGAGCTTTGCCACATAAAAACACTTATGTCTTCCTGATGGCAGGTTCAAAGCGCAGCATTCACCCCAATCTTTCTCTTCTCCAAAAGTACAAATGGTGCTGACTGAGACAACAGAAAATCAGAAGGAAGTCCTAGCGACTAACATCTTTTAAACTGTAGTGTGGGGGAGAAGAGGAAAAACAACACTCTGCAATCTCAAGATTTGTCAACTCCACTAGGTTTTTCCAGGGTCTCAAATTCTTCCTAGATATTCCTCCTTCAGAAATTGGCCCTGTTTCTCTAGGAATCCTGGGAAGTAAGAGGTTAGTATATGAATAAAGTGGAGCAAATAACCAGCCTCCATCCTGTGAGAAAGTCAAAACTGTGCAAATCCCCCTTAAACAGCTAGAAGGTCCAGTAACAACTGTTTTCTGAATTCTTTGCTGGCTGATTTCTGGAAGTCAGAGAACTAGGATTGTAGAAGGTATGATATTGAACAAAACATACTCCCTGCTCTAGCTCACTGCTTCATGACAAGGTGGGTGGGAGGAACTGGGGTTGAAGAGCTATTGTTCTGGTGTGGCCTCTTCTCTAGTCCAGGGGCTTCAAGTGAGACAGATTTTTCCAAAGAATAGCATGAACAGCCTGAGCCGGAGCACTCCTTGTTAAGTGGTCTGGTTCTTTCAAAAGAAAAAGAGCACTTACGAAGTTTGTATGATGAGGTCTGCCTGTCCCTTCTGTTATGCTCTGTGCCCTCCTTCTTGGACCAAGTTTACACTTGTAAACGTTAATCTAGAGTTCCTGAGAACTTTTCTTCTTGCTCTCAAAATTAAGATTCTCCTTGAAACTTACCACGTGGCTTTGCCACCCACTCTAAAGAATAATACACAGCCACTGTGCCAACCGTGCTCTGAACCCGTCCACATGGCCTTGTCAACTCACACAAAAAGATGCAGGGACACTGAATTGCGTGGTAACGTCTAAGAGGACTCACCTTGAATTGTTTCTCTAGCTTCGTTTTGCCTGTTGGTCCAGGAATGAGGAGCGCATTGACATAGGCATGAATGTGGCTGTCTGGCACCTCAGTCTCTTTACTAAGTATGGCCTCAACCAAAGCATCATGAATGAAAACATACTGTTCCTGGCAAAACAGTGACAATGAGCAACATTACTTCAGGTTTTCCTTACATGTACCTAAATACAAAAATAATTTTTTTCCCTGACAGACAAAAAAAGTTTTACACAATGGTGGGAATGGACCCACAAAAGATTGCTTACTCGTCCTGCGGGAAATCAGACGTAGGAGAGGAGGCAGTCAAGAGAGAACAGGACTCTTCTCGTCCCTCCTGTTACTTCTGATGTATTGACATTTGTGGGAAGGAAGCAAAGCAATGCTCTCTCTGCCCTTCCTTCAAACCTGTGACCCTCCTCCATATTTTGCATGAGGACTTTCCTGACGTTTATACTCCTCCTGGGTCTTCTTCTGCTGTCCATTCCCATTCTCCTTTCAGCAGTCATATGTAACTTAGCACAATTTTATGTACAGTTTTGTCTTCTGTTTCCTGTATGCGACTCTTTCTTGGTCTAATCTGACTAGTGTGTCATTTCCTTCATGGAGTGAATTTTGGTTTAGTTTGATTTTTGCCCACAGGGCAATTTACCTTTGATTGCTCTCGAGCTGCCATCCATAGTTTCCAACTTCAATTCATTTTTATTTCGAAACAGGGGAAAATATACAGATATGCAGACTTTGTCCTGTGTCATGTAAACTATCTATGATAAACTATATGGACTTAAAAAAGGCTATCATTTGAGCAGAATTCATACTTTTAAAATATGAAAATAAAAAAATTATGACAATGAATGCATTTATTCACTCCGTGCAGGAAAAACTTGAGGTGTTTGCTAGCAGGGATGGGCACTGCCTGATCCACTTCTTTTCTTTCTTTTTTTTTTTTTTTAAATCTTCTCCGCCATCAGTGTCATTCCAAAGATATTCCCTATTTGGTCACAAAACAGACAAAAGGTACCTGGTCCACCTATGACATACAATGCCATTATCTGGTGTTATGGCTTGAATTGTGTCCCCCAAAAAGATATGTCAAAGCCCTAACCCCCCAGTACCTCAGAAGGTGACTGTATTTGTAAATAAGGTCATCGTAGATGTAATTAGTTAAGATGAGGTAGTGACTGTTGTTCTTCCAAGAAAAGGAAATTTGGACACAGAGACAGAAAAGCCAGCCATGTGAAGATGGAGGCAGGTAGATATCGAAGTAAGGCTGCTTCATCCAAGCAACACAAGGGCTACCAGAAACTCAGACAAGGGAAGATCCTCCCCTAGAAGTTCTGGCGGAAGCATGGCCCTGCGAACACCTTGACTCTGGGCTTTTATCCCCCAGAACTATGAGGCATTAAGATTCTATCTTTTAAGCCAGCCAGTTGGTAGCACTTTAATATGGGAGCCCTATGAGACTCATCAACCTGGTAAAACAAGGTCAGGTCCATCCAACTTTAGCATTTTAGGGAGATTTCCAACCCTTAGATAAATCAAAGTATCCTTTTTGGTGGGGGAGGGGGAGAGCAACAAGAACAGAAAGTATCCTTTTTTCGCATACCTCAGTTTGCACCAAATAATTTCTTTGTGAACGAATGTGTTTTAAGAAGCCGAATATGTTGACAGTTCCTTCCTGTTGAATTTGCTGCAACATACTGTCTAGCACAATGTATGTGCCTGTTCTTCCAACTCCAGCACTGAAGAGAGCACAAAAAAGAACCATTTCAATGTCAAGCGCGAAACATAATTTGAAGATAGGTCACTCCTGGCTGTCTTGCAAATTAAAATAATTTTCCTCCCCAAGCCACTCAGCCACATAATAAACAGTTCAGCAATCCAAAAGGGTAAACAGTTTAGTTGTTAAGCATGATGCTTCAAAGAACAAGTAGTTTACTTTTTATTTTTGGCCGTAGGTCGAACTGTAAAATAACCTATTTCTGTTGGAGATTATTTATTTATTTACTTAGAGATTTTTTTAATTTTCAATAATTATATTTATTCCTCATTTATATATTATACAATGAAAACATTATGTACCAGAGCATAGCAACTAGACATTTAATCTGAGAAAACTGAAAGCATCAGCTTCACCCAACCCTGAAAATAAAAGGTCTTGGGGTCTATATTGCCAGGTAGACATGTTTGTAAAGGTTTTCATATTAATCAGAAAAAGAATTTGATAAGGCTTTCTGCTGAAAATACCATTTCAGCGAGATCGTGAGGACTAAAGCATAACTTCAGTCATTTCTAAAGGGCCATTATCTATGGACTTCTTCAAAGCCTCTACAGGAGGGACAGAATTCATAGGCAGGGATTCTTTTCAAACGCTGCGACAAGTAGAAAGAACTAGAGTGGAAAATTAGCACCTGCTCTGTACAATACCCTGGTCCTTCTCCATTTGCTAAGAAACAATCCCTGACCTTCAGAGCTCTTTTTCTTGCATTTTCCTGTTTCTCTCAGCTTATCATCAGGCTAACAGATGAAAAAACTCAAGATAAGTCTCTCAAACTTTGTCTGAGGGTAAGTCCTGAGATAGGTAATTAGAACGTGTCAGATAAGCTGTATATCAAAGGAAAACACTTGCTTCGGTAAGAGCACAGACACTGCTTTGAGAAAAACACCGTAGACAGAAATCAATTTGATTTGTGTGGTCATAAAGTTTGGCACAGATTCAGCACTCAGTAAATGTTAACTGTTAATTTTATTTTAACTGAAAAATATTAGATTAAAATCGCCGACATATTTTTTTCTCTTTCTTCAAAATACCATTCTTCCTATTCATCAACGTAGTCTTGGAAATAAAGTAATTGGGTAACGATGGGTTGATAATCCCTTGCTATGATATAATAGAAATTGGGAAAATGAGAAAAAGAACTTTGATCCGAAATGATTTAATAGCAACATAAAAGTATTTTGCCAAATTCTTCGCCCTCTATGAGCTTTGGTTTCTCTAATATAAACCTGACATAATAACTCTACAATAGACTGCTAACTCCTAAGAACAGTGGTTATGTCTCAAGCACTTCTTTTTCAAGTTTATTTCTTTTGGGGGGGCGGGGGAGAAGATGAGTGGGGGAGGGGCAGAGAGATGGGAGACACAAGATCCGAAGCAGGCTCTGCACTGACAACAGTGAGCCCCATGCAGGGCTCGAACTCACGAACCGTGAGATCATGACCTGAGCCAAAGTCAGATGCTTAACTGACTGAGCCACCCAGGCGCCCCAAGTCTTAAGCACTCTTATCCCATGACATTATGTTGTAATAAATGTTTAATGACAAAACGCTGTTCCTCCTGTCTCACACATTTAATAAGTTAAAAGTCCAATTCAACAATCAAATAGAATAATAAACATCATAAAAATACCTGGTGCTTTGAAATATTTAGCAATCAGAATCTGAGTCTGGTGCACTCACTCCCCCGTGATCAATACTTTTGAAAATGGGCACGTAGTTTCATTCCCCTTACTTCGTGAAAGCGTTCCAATTCGGCAAAACCTTTGTTCCACGGCTTCCCTTTCTGTCAGCAGAAGCCATTCTGTGGGTTTAGAAACGCACCCCTGAGGCTCACCTGCAGTGGACAACAACAGGCCCCACCGCGTGGCGCTTGGCGTGGGACGCCTTTCTCACAAAGGCCAGCACTGGCAGCGAGTACTCTGGCACTCCCATGTCAGGCCACTGCGTGTAGTGGTACTGTGTCACCACACGCCCATTGGGTCTTCCTTTCTGGGAGCCCTGGAAGAGTTCAGACAGCTTGTAACAGGAACACACACGAATGTGCACGCAGAGAAACACACACATGCACACACCTGGGTCCTTAACTATCAACTTGATTTTGGTGGTATATAAAGAGGCAAAAAAAAAAAAAAAATACATCATCATTTGTGACGGTTAATTTTATGTGTTAACTTGGCTAGGTTATGGTAGTCAGTAGTTTGGTCAAACACCAGCCACACCAGATGTTCCTGTCAAGGTTTGTGTTTTTTTCCAAGACATTTTTTTTTCAAGACTTTTAAAAGATAATCTCTACACCTATCATGGGGCTCGAACTCACAACCCCGAGATCAAGACCTGTATACTCCGCCGACTGAGCCAGCCAGGTGCCTCCCCGTTGTCAAGGTATTTTTTAGGAGTGATTGACATTTAAATTAGTAGACTTCAAGTAAAGCAGATCACAGTCCCTGATGTGAGTACACCCCATCCAATTAACTGAAGGCCTTAAGAACAAAGAATGAGGTTTCCTGAAGAAGGAGGAATTCTCCTTGAGACTAAAATATAAAAACTTTGTCTGAATTTCTGGCATGGAGTCTATTGCTTAAAAAGTCTCTCTCTCTCTTAATCTCTCTCTCTCTCACGCACACACACATTTTTCTGGAGAACACTGATTAATGTATCACTGTTTTTTTCTTCCCCTAAAATTTTGATCTCCCCTATTTCTGGTTGCATGTGCAGGTATCACATGGGGAAGGAAGTTTCCCTTGTGCATCAAATCCACTGCAGCCACTGGCACCATGACCAATCTGGCTCCAAAGCCTTGGCTGGCATTTAGAGACTTAGCAGAAACCTTTGGGAATGAGGTGTGGTTATGATAAGAACGCTTATGAATTGAGCGCTATATTATACACAGAGAGAGTTTTAGCCTCCCCTGAGTTGTGCCATCCACGCACTTAAAAAAAGACCAGATGTATCACTCAATTGATGATGACCTTCATTTGTGGACTCACCTTTTTTATCTTTGTGTTTCTCACAGTAAAACTCCTCACAGTATAATAGGAAAGCATTTGCACACTCTTCTGAGTGACGAGAAAGCTCCCGTACTCTTCACTGCCATCGGCAGGCCAATACTGGTCACATTTTCTCTGCAAAAGAGAAAGTAAAACGCTCAATATAAGTGTTACCCCTGAAATCTGGAGAGGTCTGGCACTGGGACAGGAACGGGCTTCCTGGTTCTTTCAAACATTTCCTTTTCTATGTGATGAGGGAGTAGTTTTGGAGGAGACCAGGGACAAAATTACAGAGCTGAGAAACTTGAGATGATCTGGTACAAACTTCCCCCTTCCAGATGAAGAAATAGAGACCAGATGAACTGAGTCACTACAAAGTCGGGGTTAGAATCCAGCTCCTGTGAATTAAAATCTGTTTTGCTCTACATTGCTTTGCAATGAGCCCCAATTACTTTTTTTTCACAGTATGAAGAATGCATTTAAGTAGCAGATAGCTTGATTTATAGTGAAACTTTAATTACAAATGTTAAACTCCCCGTTAGCCGTCAAACTTTAACTAGAGAGGAATCCTGATCAGTCTTCATAACCTCACCGGCTTCCTAATGCCCAGCCCATTAAAAGCAACTTAAAGCACTTCTGATTACCATTGTGGGGATGAGATCACAGATTACCTACATACCCTTCCTTTCTCCACGAGGTTTGTTATCATGACGATAACTTCCACGTTATGCTCCCATATCATTCTCCAGAAATCTTCAGCTGTGGATTTCAGTGGGCCTTGGGCAGCAATGTAAGCTTTTGGTCTGTTGTAACCCTGAAGAAACAAATTACAAACATTTTTAACTAAATTGCTCTTTTTATGCCCTTTTATTGTGCAACATGTAAGTTTTTAAGGTCAGCATATTTTTTTCCTATAAGAGAAGAACCATAAAAAGTAATCTTGCAATGCTGGAAAACTCGATAGTACTAGCAAAAATAATAATCATTTACCTATGATCTTTGTTAAAAAATATAGACAGTTCTTTGTGCCTTGGCACAGACACTATTCTCTGCACCTTTAGTCCAAGTACATTTAATCTAAATTAATCTAATCTATTTACTATGCTGGTCTTGAATTTTGTGTATACTGCTTTGAAATGCATATCGGGCATTGGGGCTCAGCTGTCTACAGCAGTCAGGAAGCCTCTGGTTGTCTCCCTACCCTCTCCTTGGCGGTACTAAGCAATGCTAATAACTAATAGCTATCCTTCACTGAGCACCCACTGTTACCTGAGACGGTTTATGAACATGAACCTGCATCCTTAATCTGCATGCATAATGGAAGCGTCATCCTTGATCTGGAGATGAGGAGAAGCTCAGGGGCATTAAGTGGCTTTCCAAGCTTTCATGGCTACCCAGTGACAGGGCTGGGACTCAAAACCAGTTCGAACTCCAAAGCCCACATTGGATCTGCCGTACACATTGCCTCCTCCGGAAGCATGAAGCGCCGCCTCTAACAAAGACACCCTGTATTTTGGGGTGCTCACTTCTTTGAATTAACTGTTCCACACAGCATAAAGCCTGAAGGCAGCTAGACTGCAAGGTCAGTGTCAGGAAAGTAACTGAGCTCCTTTGACATTCAACTGACCACAGTGAAAACCCAGTAAATCAGTCAGTGGTCTGGGGTCCCCGGAGATCGCTAATAAGCCCCACATAGCTGTGTATCCTGAGAAGTGCCAGAGATGATAAGGCTGATAACCAGCTTAGTAATCACATGTCTGCCTTTTAGCCAGATTACCTTCAGAACTTCTCAGGCAGGATTTATTGATCACCTGCTCCTTACACAATATGGTGCTAGGAACTGTGGGATATTCAAAATAAGCATTAGTCCTGACCCTCACAGTTAAGGAGTTATAAACCTATCCAAATGTGTATGTATATATGTGTACATGTACATATATATATATATACACACACATATACATATATATACACACACATATACATGTATATACATATATATATACACATATACATGTACATACGTATATATATATATATTCTACCTTGAACGTGCATTTCCAGCCTGAATTACCTCTCTCACCTATGAGAGAAAGCACATATAGGGCTTGAACGTTATTCAATCTGAAATCCTTTAGCTGTGGGATGTCCTACTGTTGATTTGTATTGTTTATTACCTGTCAGATAACATGTATTGAGCACTAGTATAAGTACAGCACAGTGGTGTAATAAATTCATGGTCTAATATAATCTCCATAAACGTCCCAATGGAAGCATGCTTACATCAACATAATTGGCATTGATGTAATCAGTCAGTTTGCCATCTTTCTCAGCAAGTTGTGCAAGCTTAACCCTACTATGATCATCTGTAATAAAAAAAAAAAAGAAAATATTTCACTATAGCATGGATGAATTTTCAGCACAAAGGACATTTATGTTTACATAATGGTACATCAAATACAATTAAAATCAATGCAAATATAATTTACTTTCAGTAGGTTTTACGGATTACAGAGGTGACAAATATAACAAGCGCTTCTGCTTTCAACAAGGTTTCTAATGCAGATGATGAGAACAGATATATAGAAAGAATATGTTCAGGCGTCAAGCGTGGTGCAAAGTATGAGGGGGGCACTTGAAGACAGAGATTGTGTTAGTTTGGGATGATAATAAACGTTTTCATAATGGTTGGAATGCGACATTGGCATCTTAGATGGTTTCCAAAGATGGATCTTGGGGCTGTGAACAGTCGACAGGGAGAGAAGAGTGTTGGGGTGTCTTAGAAAGCTAAGGAAGGAAGACAGCATGTGCACTCTGAACTGGAGGCTGGTGGAGGAAGAGAAGGTAGACAGAGAAGGAGAAGGGACTTAGGAAGTTTCTTTGAATGGTTAGAGCAAACAGCTCTTTCAAGGGGACAACCTCAAAGACCTGCTAGTGCACAGCCAGGCAGGAGAATGACTGCCCGAGAACAGGGTGCATGGGTCCCACACTGTCTATTTAAAGGGGGTGAAAACTATGGTAACTTATACATGGTGTACTAAGGCAATTAAGATATGTTGAAATGAGGAGGCTGAGATTACCTTTGGATCTACAGGGAGATTATATGTACTTGGAGGAGCGATATAATAAGAAAGCAAAGTGTTACTAGCAGGAAAATTGGTAGTTTCACGGGGCAGAATTTATTTATTCTTTTCAAGGATGAAGAAGTGAATACAGTCCAAACCATGACAATTAGAGAGACATCCTGATTGTAATGCTTCTGTGACAACAGCAGCTCACCAAGTGCAGGGAATGTATTACAGAAATATATGTGGCAATGGAGAGATGGGCTTGGTGCCAGGCTGACCTGGTGGTTTGTTTTTTTTTTTTTTTTTTTTTTTTTTGTATTTTGGTTCTAATACTTTCAGAGGGGTATTACCGGGCAAATTTTCTGGGTTGTTTTTCTTCAAGTCTACAATAGTATCTACAATAGTATTATTGTGCAGGATTATCTTAGGGATTAAATGAACTAATATATTTACAGAGCTAGGCATGAGGAAGGTATACAACAAATGTTAGTTTCCATCCCCTTCTTAATTACCTGGTAGGTGCTTTCTATTTAGCTTGTAGAGGGAATCATTTGATAACTTCACCCTCTCCAAGAAGCAACTGAGTTTTTATGTGCAGCCAGGAGGGTTGCTTTGGTTGAGGGGGACAAACATGAAGCAGAACGTGCTACTAAAACCTTCTAATAAAAATCTGTGTGAGCCCTGTAGGAAGGAAGCAGCATCTGTCCAAACTATTTAAGAAAATGTGATAATTAGGGGTGCCTGGGTGGTTCAGTCAGTTAAGTGTCCGACTTCAGCTCAGGTCATGATCTTACAGTTTGTGGGTTTGGGCCCTGCATCCGGCTCTGTGCTGATAGCTCGGAGCCTGGAGCCTGCTTCGGATTCTGTGTCTCCCTCTCTCTGCCCGTCCCACACTTGTGCTCTCCCTCTGTCGCTCAAAAATAAAAAAAATGTAAAAAAAAATTTTAAGAAACTGTGATAATTAAATGTTAGTATCTAAAATATATAAAGAACTGACACAACTCAATCCTCCTCCCCCCAAAATGAATAATCCAATTAAAAATGGGCAGAAGACATGAATAGACATTATTCCAAAGACACAGAGACCCATGAAAAGATGTTCAACATCACTCATCACCAGGGAAATGCAAATCAAAACTACCATGAGATATCACCTCACACCTGTCAGAATGGCTAAACTCAACAACACAAGAAACAACAGGTGTTGGCAAAATGTGGCGAGATGGGAACCCTTCTGTACTGTTGATGGGAATGCAAACTGGTGTGGCCACTATGGAAAACAGTATGGAGGTTCCTCAAAAAGTTAAAAATAGATGGGAATGCAAGCTGGTGCAGCCACTCTGGAAAACAGTATGGAGGTTCCTCAAAAAACTAAAAATAGAACTACTCTACGACGCAGCAATTGCACTACTAGGCATTTATCTACGGGATACAGGTGTGCTGTTTCAAAGGGACACATGCACCCCCATGTTTATAGCAGCACTATCAACAATAGCCAAAGTGTGGAAAGAGCCCAAATGTCCATCGATGGATGAATGGAAAAGGAGGTGTGGTATATACATACAATGAAGTATTACTCAGCAATCAAAAAGAATGAAATCTTGCCATTTGCAACTACATGGAATTAGTCAGAGAAAGACAAAAATCATATGACTTCACTAATATGAGAACTTTAAGAGACAAAACAGATGAACATAAGGGAAGGGAAACAAAAATAATATAAAAATAGGGAGGGGGACAAAACAGAAGAGACTCATAAATGTGGAGAACAAACTGAGGGTTACTGGAGGGGTTGTGGGAGGGGGGATGGGCTAAATGGGTAAGGGGCATTAAGGAATCTACTCCTGAAATCATTGTTGCACTACATGTTAACTAATTTAGATGTAAATTTAAAAAAATAAAAAAAACAAGTTAAAAAAAAGCATAAAAACAAGTTAAAAATAGAAGTACCCTATGATCCAGCAAGAGCACTATTAGGTATTTACCCAAAGGATACAAAAACACTAATTCAAAGGGATACATGCACCCTGATGTTCAAGGCAGCATTATCTACTATAGTCAAATTATGGAAACAACCTAAGTGTCCACTGACTGATGAATGGATAAAGAAGGTATGATATATATACCATATATATATATATATATATATATATATATATGCTGCCTTGAACATCAGGGTGCATGTATCCCTTTGAATTAGTGTTTTGTGTGTGTGTGTGTGTGTATATATATATACACACACACACACACGCACAGAGATATATATATATTACACATACATACACACACACATAGACACACACACACACAGGAATATTACTCAGCCATAAAAAAAGAATGAAATCTTGCCATTTGCAATGACATGGACAGACATAAAGTATTATGCTGAGTGAAATAAGTCAGTCAGAGAAAGGCAAATACCATATGATTTCACTCATATGTGAATGTAAGAAACACAACAAAGGAGCAAAGGGAGAGAGAGACAAACCAAGAAACAGATTCTTAACTACAGAGAACAAACTGATGGTTACCAGAGGGGAGGTGAGCGGGTGGGGGGGGGGATGGGTGAAATAGGTGATGGGGATTAAGGAGAGCACTTGTGATGAGCACCAGGTGTTGTGTTCAAGTGCTGAATTACTATATTGTACACCTGAAACTAATATTATGCTGTATGTTAACTAACTGGGATGTATATAAAAACTTCTTTAAAAGGGGAGTACGGTTTCATTGGCTTCCAGAAACTAGAAAAGGACTGGAATTTAAATAACCAAGCTGGTGTTCATAGGATTCAGGGACACCCACTGAATATAAAAGTTACGAGAAAAGTTATAATTTTCAGGGGATGGGATGTGGATGGATTTCAAGAAATGGAGGGGGAATATAAAGAAAATAAAAGGGAACATATAAACATGAGGTGCTGTAAGAAGATAGAAGGAAGACTGTAATTTCATAGGAAAAATAGGTAAATTTGCATTAAACAAAAGAGACAGCTGGTCATTGAGGAAAAAAAGAAAGAACAGAGAACGAAATAAAGGGAAAGAAGGAATAAAAACAATCCAACTAGGGGCCCCTGGTGGTTCAGTTGGTTAAAACGTACAAATTCGGCTCAGGTCATGATCTCGCAGTTCGTGAGTTCAAGCCCCGCGTTGGGCTCTGTGCTGACAGCTCAGAGCCTGGAGTCTGCTTCGGATTCTGTGTCTCCCTCTCTCTCTCTGCCCCTCCCCTACTAGTGTGTGCGCGCGCTCTCTCTCTCTCTCAAAAATAAATAAAACATTAAAAAAAAAAAAAAAGAAACCAACTAGCCCTTTGTAGGACCCTGGGACGAATGGCAAGAAAGGGAGGAAAAGGGTAGAAGGAAAAATAAAATCTAAAGAAAATCTCATTTGATTAGTAAACTCACATAGAAGTAAACAGATCTGAAGTGAAAATAGGAACAGGGAATATAAATAATGACAGACACTGTAAGAACAGATTTATAGCCCATCATGTCTGAAGAAAGGCCTGGATTAAAATTTCAGTTTGTTTTGTTTAAAAGAAACATATCATTGGGGTGCCTGGGTGGCTTAGTCGGTTAAGCGTCTGACTCTTGACTTCAGCTCAGGTCATGATCTCACGGTTCTGGAGTCTGAGCCCCACATCGGGCTCTGTGCTGCCCGTGCGCAGCCTGCTTGGGATTCTGTCTCCCTCTTTCTGCCCTTCCCCTGCTTGTGCTCTCTCTCTCTCTCGAAATAAATAAAAATAAACTTAAAATAAAGAAACCTATCACTAATTGCAGAATGTATTTTAGTCAGAGCAGTAGAATGCTATGTACTGTCTAACAGAAATCTTACTGCCTGATGCCAAAGCCCCTGACACAGCTCTACTGAGGTCTGCCGTCAGACTGCCGGACAGCGCTGAGTAGCACGAGAGTGACCATGATAATGTCAGGGCTGCATTAAGGAGATACTTACAGGCTACGATATTTATGTAGCGGTTCTTGTGCTTGTTGTCTGGGTGATTGGAGCTGTCTGCTGTGATACCTAAGTCCGCAGTACAGCCCTGCACCTCCTGTAAAGAAATTTATGTATAACATTTTAACACATATCCTTTCAAACAAAGTGCCTTCAAAATATAATGTAGAGGACAAAACAAATTAGTCTATCCCCCCCCAATTTTTTTTACATGTTATAACTATTTCTTGGCTAAAAGAAAATGCAGTGAAATAATGCCTTACCTGGTAAAACTCTTTCAGTGTCTAATGAGGGAATGAATGCCAAAAAAGTAAAGAAATCAAATTCCACAGCACACGACAAATGAGAAAAAAAAGCGTTCATATTAGGTTTACAATGGAAAACTATGATCATGCAATAAATACATTTGTCAAATAGCAACAAAACAGAATGTTTCAAACAGTTGCATGCAAATAGAAACTTCTAACAGTTTGGAACCTTAAAATTATGTAAAAGGAAAAAAATAACACTTTTAAAAGGGTACGGTGGTATAATAATATGATGAATATAAAAAATGCAGATGAGAAAAACCATATATTTGATGGCACATTTTGTTGGATTAGTCAGATTTGCTAATATCCAAATAACATTTTATTTGACCACGATAGCACTATTTGAAACTCTGAATTAGTGACACATATATATATACATTTTATTTATTTAGGGTAATTTGGAAGAGTAAATATCTTCCTATTTGGTGGTCTGTAACAGATTTAGCGTTGTCAGAACATTACAAATTCTTCTAAATTTTTTTTATCGCACATATTATATCATTTTGATTTTGATAGCATTACTTTCTACATATTTAATGAGTAGACTTCTTTTTAATTTAAACTTCCATGGGTACAGAAAAATTATTTCTGCCAATTATCTTTTAAAATGAATTAAAATCCTTTTCAGAGATGTTTTCTATCTAAATACATTAGGTAGGAATTTATAATTATTTAGCATTAAGATAATAAGATAAAACCTTTATAATTTTTGAGAAAGTATATAGCCCAAATGTGAATCTGACTCCTCAGCAAATGGCCCAGCCTCTGTCCAGATAACCCTTTAAGGCCTCTTCTACAGCAAGTACAGCAAGCCCTTCTCACTCTAGATTTACAAACAATTTCATGTTATGAACTTAAAAGGCATAGTATTACCAGTTGTTAAACTAATTATTAAGTTAATGAAACGTTTTCTTGAATCAGACTGTGAGATAAGAGCAATGGAATTAAGAATACAATTTTGAGTAAAAATGTGAGGCTATTTTATTAATTTAATTATGAGCTGCTTCATAATATTGAAAATTATTTTATGGTTGTAAAAACTATGAATCTGCCTTTGTGCATATGTTAGCAGCAAGTTTTATTATAAATTATCTACTTTTCCTCGTGATTTTTAAAATTTGGAAAATTAGATCCTCAACCCAGTCTCCCTCTTTCAATTGTGATTTTGTTTCTGAGCCTGATAGTTTCTGTGAGTTAACAAGGCACCACCCACCCTCTAACCTCTATTACAGTAAGAAAAAATAATTTGATGTTTTAAATACGTAATTCTTTATATTATTCCACTTTACTTGGTCATTACCTCACACCGCTATTTCAGTGTAGCTATGACTTAGATTTCTTTTAAAATTAAATGAATCGGCTTCTATTATTTTTAATTTAGTGAAAATATATCACATTTCACTTCTATTTCCTTTGATTTCTTAAAGCTTTCTAACCTACGGCATTTTCCTTCCCTAAATATATCTTGGTTGATGTGACTCCTGGGAAGCAGTTGCGGGGTGCAAGGGGAGAGTGGGACACTCTCTCATCAGGATCAGAGTTCAAAGTGCTTCAGAGGGGGAGGTCCATAGAGCACTTCCGGGTTGAGGGGGAGACAGAAAAGCAATGTGACATTTCTTAGAAGGGAGGGGCCAGAGGGAAGGCTGAAGATCCCTTGCTTTCTGCAATGGAAAATGTAGGTAGGCCACAGAGGCGCCTACGAGGTTCCATCTGTTAAGCATCTGACTCTTGTTTTCGGCTCAGGTCATGATCTCACAGTTTGTGGGTTCATGCCCCAAGTCAAGCTCTGTGCAGATAGTGCAGAGCCTGTTTGGGATACTCTCCCTGCCCTTTCCTCTCTCTCTGTCTCTCAAAATAAATAAATAAACTTAAAAAAATTTGTTTAAAGTATGTATATATGTTTTAAAATCACGGACCTATGTTTGAAACCCAGCACTGCTATTTTTAGAAATTAATTACTTAAACTGAAGCATAATTAACATGTAATGCTATATTATTTTCAGGCGTACAGTACAACGATTCGACAATTCTACACATTACTTGGTGCTCATCACGGTGAGTGGTCTAGCCCTGCTAGTTATGACTTGTTAATTACCTTCTGTGGAAGTTGATTTCATCAGTAGTATGAATAGAAATAAAAACAAATAACTTCTAGAGCTGGGTGAAGACTAAATATAAAAGCATTTAGTACAAGGACTGGCATTATTAAGGAGTGCTGCATAATGGTAACTTTTACTTTTTTGTGGTTGTCATTGTTAACTCTGGGCTGTTACAGTACCCTGTTTTGAAAAATCTGCTTAACTGATGGTTCAGTGCGCCATGGTAAATTTGCAGCAAATTTCTCTGCCACTTCTAAATATGAGTATTTTACGGAACATTGCTAGAAAAATTTTTACTGATTATGCAGTTCAAATGTTTTTTAGAAATGCATATTTTCTTAAGAAGATGGGACCTTACCTTGTATAATATTTATTACTTGTATTATACCTTGTAAATGAAATGCTTCTGTACTTACAATGGTGGAAAACTAAGAGTTTATAAGTACTTTGCTTGAAAATCGTGAAATTTAGTAGTTTAGTATAATTTATATAATTTAGGAAATTAAAAAGAATCAGTGTTACTAATTCAGGTTAAAAGAAGGATACTGGAATTCTGTACTTTATGGGAGAAAATTAAAAATGTTTTTTTTTCTACTAGTATGACTTGGTTTTTAAAATGGAAAACCAATTTTCTACATTATATGGTAATCATAACACATCTCTTAAACACGTAAGTGATTATGGAACTAGTATTCTTTCTAGAAGTGAAAATAGTTTCAATGTTTTTAGGTCAAGAAATAGCCTACTGCTATTAAATTTACTTTTTTTGTATTATTTCAAATAAGTTTATTAAAATCATACCTCAAATTCTTCAGTAAACCCACTACTTGCATGTAAGTCTGCAACATGCTTTGGAAAGTGCTTTATTGGAATCGCTCCAACGTCATCTAAGTAAATAAAAAACAATTTGTTTGGAAAAGATAATTCAACAGAAAGGACTATGCCTCTCACTTACAAAGATTTATAAAATGCCGTCTTCTAAAGCAACTTCAAAGTTCAAGCATTCCTACAATCCCGAGTGAATCTCAGCATCCAATGAAACATTAAGCAATGGTTACCAAGTTTCTCTGTATTTACTCTCAATAACTTGCATTATATAATTCTGATTTGATCATGAATCTCTTTTCCTTTCATACTCTAAAGAAACAAGGATTTTTAACGTTAAATGATAAATTCCACCAAAGCCTCACATCTTATCAATGGACTGCATCTTTTTATGGATAACGTTCTTTAACATGAGTAGAAGTTGCATTTACATTTAATACATTACCACGAATGTGAGTTCTGGGTAAACAAAAAAATGCAGAAATAATATATTTTCAATTTTACCAAGAACTAAACATAATATGTGGTGTAATTTCAATTTAACATAGTTTAATGTTTTACAGTTATATAGTCAGATGTTTACATTCAAAAACATTTTTTATTTTTCTCTACAAATAATAGAAAACATTGACATGCAGACTATTCATTAAGGATAACGTCAAAAACCTTTGGGACTTTTAATATGTAAAATTTCAGGAACTCTTACTTAAAAATATGCTATGTAAACAATGTCATTGGATCTGTTAATTAATTGTGAAGGGGCCAAATTATTTTAACTGGCTCTGTTTTTTCTCTTTCCCTCCTCTGGAAAGACTTTCTTAGATTAAACATATCACTAGTTCACAGTATGCGATTTCACAAGTGATTTCTCTGACAAGGAAACATCAAACACATTTCTCTAGAAACACTTATTTACATCAACAGATGTTCAGCATCTAGGTCCTTTAATATTTTTAAGCTTCAGTTACCAAGAATTTGTTGATTTTTTAAAAAAGTAGAATCCATCTGTTCTCTCCCTTCCGTGAGTGTACCTGAATACTAAAACTGAATTAAGCTTAAGAAACACTAGACAAAGGTGCAAATCTGCCTTCACATCTACGGAAGGATCTTGCCTGGAAGTAGCTTTTATAATTAGACAAGAAAACAGAAATAGCTTGCCACATCTAAATCATCAGTTCTTCTGGTAAAGGTCCTTCAAACCCATAGATATTATCCTGCACACCTAACCTCTTTTCACAAACTGACTACTTTTTATTTACAGTTGTGTATTTTGGTTAGTTCTTTCACAGACTGGTCTGCAAGTGAGTGAGACCAACATATCCAATTTCTGATCGTACATGAAAAGGTGCTTATTTGCTTGATCTGGAGCACCGGTGAAATGAGGAAGTGCCCTTGATCACAACCCTTCTGAGGAGTAGAACAGGAGATTCTGGGTTTCCTGGACAAGGTCCTGATTTGGGATTATTTACCACTAATAATAAATTACACTGGACTTTGGATATTTCGGATAATATCATGTTAATGTGCTCCCACATGCTGGGGGAGTCTGTAGAAGAGGTATGTTTGAAAGTGAAGTGAATCAAAATGCAACAGATAACAGAGAGCTGTCAATCTCACAACTCTTAATATGCTGATGAGAAACTGTGCTGTACTCAAGTAACTGTACAGAATTTTAACAGAAAAAAAACCCAGAAATAAGACAGTGATGGCTAAAGACTCAGAGTGGACAAAAGACGGGAAAGAGCCAAACACTTCTAATTCCTGTGCCTGCTGAGAATTACACAGAAATTGCTTCTCTTTGTTTTGTTTTTTATGTTTTTTTAAATCACGAGATTTCAGAGAATGACATCTTGTGGAACTTGGGCCTCTAACAATAACCTAAAGAGTATCAATTTAAAAGGAGGTCTCTGTAAAATAGCCACGTTGTCAATTTTTTCCCTTCTATTTTGGTTTGGTGGTTTTCTGTGTCTTTATTTCTTCCTCTATCCTTCAGGGGCTTCTTCCAAAGTTCACATTTTTCTAGGCAATTCCTTTATTGTTACTGCTTTTCATTCTGAAATGTTATGAAATGTTAATTAAATAAGTGTCTGTGATCTTACAGTGTGAACTCCAGGGTCAATGGACGTCTCAGTCAAAATGACCCTGGCTAATTCTTGAGTATTGTTAACCAGGTAAGTTCTGCTAAAAATAGTCGATATTTCCCCAGGTACTCAAACTGTTTGACATTGTGGCTTTAAGTATTTCAGGCAATTACACATTTCTTTGTGCGCTCATGTTTTCCTTCTACCCCACCATTTTACAGTTTTTTTTTTCCTAACATAATTAAGGGAGATTTTCTCACATAATTTCAGATGATCAGAAGGAAACGAAACTTTATCCTTAATTTTGTTATTCTGTCCTATTCACCGTTACTGCATTGCTTTATCCTGACTTTTGTTGTTCAGGTTTCCATTTAAGTAATGGAAACGACGAAGGTCAGCCTTATTCTTAAATAATCTTTTATTGCTATGTTCATGTTAACATTATATCTGAACAGTCTTGAGTTATTTTGCCATATTGTCTACCTGACTAAGAACGTCCAAAATTAATGAGAACAAGGCAGAAACCTGGGTGCCTGACACCCGGCTGTAATAAATACTTTGGGCAACTCAGAAGTATTACTCGTCTACATTAGAGCCATTTACAAAGCACTGCAACAGGGACAAACCTTCCAGCATATGCTTTCCATTCAACATCTACCAGCTACTTATGGTCACCCCTTAAGCTATTACCTGAAGTTGGAAAGACAGGTGTTGGAGGTGTGGATATTACTCGAGGGGAGGTACTGTCCTCTAAATAAAAGTGTGCGGTCTGAAAGCATTTCCTGGAAAGAAAAGAAAGCAATTTATGTACTAGCTGCCATAAGACAACTTCTGAGCTGAAAACTGCTTGAAAATTACGACAGAAATCTCCAGAATTAAAACATAAATGGGAATCTGTATTTTACAAAACACAAAGCATTAAAGAATTGTATGGCCTCCAAGTTTATCTCAGTTTTACATGTGCCAGATGCATACGAGTGAGTAGATACCAGACACACGCTGAAAGCAGAGGTGGCATTTGCAGTCGTAGCTGGTACCCAACAGTATTTTGCTAGGATAAGGACACCTCATCACCCTGGTTACTCTCCCACTGTTGCTATATACCAGCAACAGGGGACTGGACCAGAGTGGAAGAGAAACCAGGCCCAGAGCTCTTTTCACTCCATAATTAAGTGACCACACCTTTCTGAGCAATTCAGCTGCTGGGAAAAGGTAGCTATGACTGTGGAAGTGAGATTTGACAGCGGTGACATTTTGATGGACAAGGAAGGCAGCTTTATACTGAGAGCATGAGAATGCAGTAATGACAGAACGAAGTGAGGAAATAATGAGCATGTAACCAAAAACAGGCGTGATTTTCTTTCCAACAGATGCTAGCCTTGTTGATGAGCGTTTTGAGAATGAATATATTTGGAATCAACGACAACTATGACCTACAATGTCACCTGAATCTATTTTCATTCAGATAATAAGAGTAACATCTGGTAAGAGCAGACCACAAACTATTGAGAAGAGCAAAGAACCAACTGCTGCTTTAAACTAATGCAAACCACACTTAATTAAAAAAATTTAGATAATTAAAACTGCTAATGACACTCTTTGATGTGGGTCATTTAATTTATATGAAATGCTATTCATGAGTATTTAAGTTTAACTAGAAATATCTGTGTGAATAAAGATGCCAATCTCACTTTCCATTTAAGATTCAAGCTACAAGATATTTATTCTAATGAGCTTTAACGTAACATTTGTTCTTATGAGGACACACCTCAACTGTAACATTCTTTCAGTAATCAGTTCCCTGTGTAAAATTCTTCAGTGGCTTCCCCAGTGGAATCAGAATGATATTCAGTTATTTCATCAAGGGCTATAAGACCCTCTATGACCTGGTCCCCCACCTGCCTCTGGAGTCCTCTCCAACGTCCCCTACTACTAGGCTCAGGCCCACACTGGTCTTCTGCTCCTCCTTCCAAGAGGCTCCATCAGTGTCACCTTGGGACCTTGGCTCTTGACGTTTCTTCTGGCCACCTGCCTCCTTCCCATTGTTTTTGTACTTCCTGTGACAATCCTTCCCTGACCATGGTAACTAAAAGTACCAGCTCATCCCACCACATCACTATTCTTTGGCCTTTTGTCAGCTTTATGGCACTTAGCACTTTCCGAAATTCCTTACTTATGTATTTGTCTTACATGTTTTTAGTTGGTCGTCCCTCATCAGAATGTGAGCCCTGCAAAGGCAAGGTGGTCTGACTTAATGCAGTGTTATGCCTCAGTGCAAAGAACAGCAGTAAGTCCCCCCAAACTTAAAGTTGCCTGTGCCCCAAAATATTTGTTCAATGAATTCACTGCTATGACTAGTATAAAATCATGTACTTTATTTATAATCTTAATGTCACAAGCAAAAAAACCAAAAAACCAAAAAACAAACCCCAAAAAACAAACAAAAACCAACAGAACCACCCAAAAGCAACAACGTGCATAGTAAGGACTAGCCCCCTGCTGGGATCGTATAAGCCTTTGACAAGAGGACACGATCAAGACAACACAAGAATGTCTTCTAGTGAGAACAGGTGGTACAGGAGGAAGATGACTGCGTGTCGAATCCAATGTCGAGGGGGCCTGAGCCAGGTTCACCTCCTGGAAAGCGGAAAGAGTACAACCGACTAGGAACAACGGGAGGGATGAGGGCCACAGGTCTCGTGATCAACTGTCCCACTGAAAGTCTCCACTGGAGCCCACCTGAAGCCAGACTGGAGCAGAAACTAGTGGGCAAGTTTGGTAGCATGTTCTGACACAATAGGAAAACACTGGGTTCGATACCTCTTTTAAGATCACAGAGTTAAATCTCTTTGATTCCTCTAAAATTGTGGTTACACAAGCTGGTAAAGGGGTTTCTATTTATTTTTCAATGAATCTTAGAGTTGTAAAATGTCTTAAGGAACCTGGTGCAACATCACCACAGACAGAAGAATTTGTTGGACAGCATCTCTGACACAGAAAGATCATCTCCGGTGACAAGGAGTCCTTTATGAGGACATCTTTAGTTGCCACATATTGCTTTCTCGTCCTAACTGAAAACTCATTCTAAGTACCTCTAAATGGTACTGCAAGAGGAGGCCATCCCATTCCACTGTTAGGCCTCCTGCTGTTATTTTTTTTGGCATCAAGCCAAAAATCTATCTCCCTGTTACTTTGACATCTTGGCTCTATTTCTGTACCTGACAGGTTTTATTTAGCTAATGGTGCCCAAGATCTTTCAGTACTTAAATGCTATCTATCTATGGCCCTCACCCTTTTTGACTTTCTTCTTGAAGTTTATACTCCACAAATACAAACAAGTTGTAGATCTCTAAATATGCCTTGTCCTGTCCTCACTTTCTCCTCCCTGCTTCAAATATGGTTCTCCTGACCAAAATGCCTTACTCACGAGTACTATCTTCCATAAAGGCAGCTCAATGGTATCTTCTCCGTGAAAAAGCCTTTCATTTCTGGAGCACCTGGGTGGCTCAGTTGGTTAAGCATCCAACTCTTAATTTCAGCTCAGGTCATGATCTCACAGTTTGTGAGACTGAGTCCCGTGTTGCGTTCTATGCTGACAGAGCGGAGCCTGCTTGGAAGTCTCTCTCTCTGCCCCTCCCCTGCTCTTTCTCTCTCTCAAAATAAATGAATCAACTTAAAGCAAAAAAAGCCTCTCATTCCTAAGCTGCCTCTAGCATTCCAGTTTCTCTGTTTTCACTGCACCCAACACAAACTTTGATTCACCTTCACCTTTACAAAGACTATTTTGAAAAATATGTTTAATTAATCCAAGGATGGCCTTCACTTCCTGAACTCTCTGCTAGACGATTTTAAATATATATATATATTTTTTTTACTGATTGTTAGTTAGGGTAATTATCTTGCAATATATTTGTTTTGTGCCTATATCCTCATCATATTTTTTAAAAGATGGGGCCATGTCTTCTGATTTATGTAAGCCCAACTCTGAAAACAGTGCCATGGTGTTAATGATTAGATGGATTTCCAGTAGCAAGTAAATCCCACCAACCATAAGTTACTCAGCTGCATCCCAGACTTCTTGCCTACCTGTGCTTCAAATGGGATAACTTAAAATCTCAAGGTATTTGGGAAGGAGAAGTGAAATATATATAGCTAGAGGAAGATGGATGGATGGACAGGTGGATGGCTGGCTGGCTGGCTGGCTGGCTGGCTAAGTAGATAGAGGATGGCTCAGAAAATGGGAAGAAGGCAGCCCTCATGGAACAGAAAAAGGTAAGTTGAAACTTATTGGTATTACGGTTTAACATGTTAAATATTCGTTGTAGGATCTGGGTAAATACCAACTCTACTCTTTTTAGCTATGTAAACAAATATTTGTTGTTTAAGCAAATAAGTGGTCCATTAGTGTTATTTGCATAACAAAAGAACGTTATAAAATCATACCCAAAAACTTGTAAGTGGGAAAAACCAACATTAAAATAGTGTAGGATAAAGCTTCGAGGGAAGTCACACGCATTATATTCAGTCCATTTTATAGTGCAGTTTTCCCTAGGAAGTGACATTCGACTTAAGAGGCAGCATGGTCATGGGAGGCCTCCATTTTGGGTTGGTAGCTACCCTGTGTGACTCACAAATTTGAATTTAAGACCATGAGAGAATTCATATTGCTCTTCCTCCCTCTCCCCAAAGCCAAAACAACTGTCTATGGGAAGCTCTTTTTTATACTGTTTTTGATGGAGTGCCATTTTGTTGATTATGCCTTTGATAGTTTTTAGATTTTAACTCTTAAAAAAGCTCTCAAAAATTTGCCCTTTGTCTTCTTTAAAAAGAACTTTTTGAAAATCTTCCTTACTGAAGTCATTTTGTATCTTAGAAACTTACGACTTGGCTCATGTAAATTCTACCTTAAAACATCTGGAAAATAATTTCAGGGCACATTATTTAATGTATGACAAGATTCAATATCTATAGTCCATCTGTTCTGTATAAGCAGTGAATGTCTTCACGTCTATGTGCTAAGTGTTGATAACTATGTCTCTTGCTAATTATCACTCAGCCATAATGAAAAAAGTGATGACTGTTTTAAACTTGTAGACATAGGTCCTATCAATCAATGTTAATCTGATTATTTGATTTACACCTTTTCATCACAGTAAGTATTTGGAATTAAAAGCTAGAAATGTATTTCCATTTTTTGGATCCTTATACAGATATAAAACCATATTTATTCATTATGCTGCATTCATCACAGAAACTCTAAAGAAGCTCGGACTGCAATCTTAAAGATGATCTAGTGAACCTTCCCCCGAAATGGCACAGAGAGGAAAACCAGTTCCCAGGTGGATAAGTGACATGCCCAAGACCACGTAACAAATGCCAGGCAGAAATGGGGAAGGGATCCAGATTTGTTCTGTCTTCCTACTACAACATGCTTTCTCTCAAGGCTTACACAAAACCTCAGGGACCGCTTTGAATTGGGTAAAGAGACAAAGAAAAAAAAAAGACTTATTATACCACTTTACAGTAATTTTTTATCCTAAGAAATTAGATTAGAAAAACATTTAAATATATCAGCTTGGAAAAACTCATAAGGACCATGTTACTATGAGGACTTTTGTTGGTATGCCATTCTATTTTGAACCTTTCCACACAGGCTGTGCTTTCCACAAAGGTCTAAAATGTTTCCATACTGGCTAGTGAAATCGTATTGTTTACAAATGGTCTACATCAAAATTTGAATATATTCACAAAAACCCTGAAGAAGGCACTAATATAGTCATCTTGTGTTGCACCAACTAATACCCCTGGTGTATCCCTGATCTAAAAAGTTACATTTTGAAGTGAATTAATTTCAAATGGATGTGAGGACAGAGGTGTTAAATTTTGAAACGGGTAAGTAAAAGACTGACAGATTTTATCAGAACGTTTGACAGATAGATATAAAATATATACATAAAATCATCAGAGCGCTCATTTTTTAAGCTAATGCACTCTGTGTTCAAGGTACATAAAGTGTTATTTGTGAGGAAAAGAGAAACATCTTGTTGGTGAAGGTCAAATTAGTATTTTTCAACTAGTAATTTTATCTTTTTTCTCCACATAATACAGATGAGATAATCCATTATTAATAGAAAATAAATACCATTCCAGATTTTAATTTTCCATGAAATATCAAATCATATTAAATAAGACACTTTCAAATCTACAAAAAATAAACTTGAAATACTAAGTAACAAAGATCAAAACTCTCATTCTTATTTCAGTCTTAAGATTGACATTTCTATTGGAAATTTATTCTAACACTCTTTACTGTGAAGTAGAATTTGGGCTTACTTTCCATCTTATTTAAAAAAATTTTACCTCTAATTCCAAATAACTTCAAACATTGGTTTGCCAGGGAAAATCAGATTAAATATAAGCCAGTAATCTGAACACATCAAGGTTGATAAAAAGTTTGGCCAACAAACCGAGTGGGGAGTATGGAGAAAAGCAATATGAATTCTTGTTGAAAAAACATGTATAAATCATGTACTGTGTTCATGGTACTCTGCTGAGCATGGAATCTTCTGTAGAAAGAGTCATTGGCAATTATAGGAACCAGTGGAGAAAGCAGCTTTGTTTGCATCATGTTATGGACAAAATAGACCACCAATTCACATATGGTAACAAAAGTATGATCTGTTCTCTTACTGCAGTTTACTCTTTTCTGTAAAGGTTGTTGGATATGAAATACAGTTGATCATGAAAACATTCTACCTTAGTCCACCCGTGTCCAACTACATGCAACTACCTGCCCCAGGCCTGTCTCAGACACACCCAGCTTACTCCTGCTTCCTGTTCTTTCCACCTGCTGTGTTCCTGCCTGGAAAGCTGTCTCCTTTATCTCCACTTTCTGAACCCTATCCAGTGCAAGCCCAGCATTTTACATTTACTCTGCTCATCCTGGCCTATCAAGATTCTTTGTTCCCTGACCACTCTTAACATTAGTGATTTCAGGTGTCGTGTGTATACTTGCGTATAGTAGGTTATACATTTTTCATAGAAAATTCTCAATAAGCATGAATTTCTCAAGGATAGTGACTCTCATTCATTCATCTGTTTTTGATATTTTCCATAGTAGCCAACATGGTACTAAGCACATGAGAAACAGTCCTTAAAAATGGCAAATATTTTTGAATAAACTGAGAGAATATATTTTAGGATAACACATAAAGAGATAAGGAGTGGCCATATGAGCTTACAGAGAGACATTACTAAACAAAAAGGAATTAATTATAGATCTTCTGAACAAAATTCTCTTTTAAAACGAAGCAATAAATTACAAAGCTAGGATTCCTTATATCATCGTAAAGTTTTTGTTTTTCAAGACACAGTTATAATAGTTATACTGACTTACACTGTTTCCCCAGTAAACTTCCTAATTTGCAGCGTGTTCTGAATGACATGGGATGGGAAGCTTATGGTGAGTGCAACCATCTTTGTCCTTTAAAAGTTTTAATAGGATACTGGGGTGCCTGGGTGGTTCAGTCAGTTAAGCGTCCAACTCTTGATTCTGGGTCAGGTCATGATCTCACGGTTCCTGAGATGGGGCCCGTGTCGGGCTCTGAACTGATAGTGCAGAGTCTACTTGGGATTCTCTCCCTCCCTCTCTCTCTGTCCCTCCCCTGCTTGCACATGTGCACTCTCTCTCTTTCTTTCTCTCTCAAAATAAATAAACATTAAAATCAATAAACAAAAGTTTTAATAGGATATTGATGACAGCAAAACTATATCTTATCCTCAAGGCAAGCTATAATTAACTTTAGAATTCTATGCATCTTAATATAGTCAACTTTATTTTCTAATTATATTAATATTTTAATTGCTTGATTTTTACTCTTGTGTACGGAGCTATCGGTTTTTGCTATTAGCATGCAGCTGATGTGCATCTTGTACAAAATCCACAATTATAAACAAACCATGTTTTTACTATAGCAAAAACTATGTTTTTTCTAAATAATAACTTTTGAAATCGTAACAGCTGGAGCATTTAAGCTGAGAAGCTTAGATTTATGTTAAGTGCTATGATAACATTTGAAGGTTAATTAGATTACTATGAAAGTACAACTGTCAAAATACTGTATTAAATATTAACTAAGCCAGGGTTCCTCCATTTTACCCTTTAATTGTTTTACTGGTGTATGAAAAACAATCAAGTATTATATTATTATGTCTTTGGATTTACAAATTCACCTAATTCATCGTTCGCTGGATAAATTAATGGTAGCTCTCAAGGAAAAAGAATGTGAATATGCTTTGAAGAACTTTCAGGTAAAACAAAAAAAAAACACAGGCAAAATCTGAGCTCTATGAAATACATTTCTAAAACAAGCATTCAACTTACCTCCAGTAGATGAGAATACCCACAAGAACCACTAGACAGATAAAAGTCAGGGCTGACACGATCACGAGGGGTATAACTGCCTTCTTCTCGGATTCCAACCCCTCAGCTAGACCAATACGAGATTCATGGCTACTATTACTGGCCTCTGTAGTCAGAGAAAATCGAGAGAGTTGATATTTAAGCTTAAGGAAAAGGCACAACATTTTTCAACTGAGTATTTGCAACCTTCATTGTTGTTATTTTCCTTTAAAATTTCAAATCTATGATACAAAGAATGTCTATGATTATAAGCCAATTTGAGTAAAACAAAGCTTAAAAAGTAAGGCTGAAGAACTTAGAATGTCCCAACAGAGATGAGCACCTAGGGACGGGTGCTGTGGCAGGAAGTGAGCATAATACTGCCTTGAAAAGCTTGTTAAAAGGGAAATAGAAGTATTAAGAAAATAAAAGAAGTATTAAAATAAGTTTTTAAATAAAATAGCCAGGAAAAACAATGCTACTTACTGTACCATATATAATCTTGAGTTTCCAAACTTAATCTGAATACAAGGTTTCTAATCCTGCAATTAAATAAATAGCTAGGAGCAATTAATAATTTCATAAAGAGAGAATCTTAGGAAAACCTTCTTACATTAGGATAGCCATTCACCCAGAAAACTATTTACACTGTAAATATAGGTTGCTTTTGAAGTGTTACTTTGAATGCCTTTCTTATCAACTATTTTTCTCTATCAAAAAAAAAAAAAAATACGGGGTGCCTGGGTGGCTCAGTCAGTTAATCATCTGATCTTGGTTTCAGCTCAGGTTTTGATCTTGTGAGTTCGAGCCCCGCACTGGGCACCATACTAATCATGTGGAGCCTGCTTGGGATTCTCTCTCTCCCTCTCTCTCGGCCCCTCCCCTGCTTGCACACACTCATGCTCTCAAAATAGATAAATGAACTTAAAAAAAAAAGAAAAGAAAAGAAAAATAATATTGCATGGGAACTGAAGGAGTACATAGGTTGAAGAAATTCTTTTCAAATATGCAAGTGTAAATTATGGAAAAGCTTAAGGTCTGTTCTTGGGTTAATTTCAAAAATGACTGTATCTGTGACCAGTTGGGTGCATTATTATTCTAGCACTTTCAAAATCATTGCAACTGGAGCTAACCTTCCAAGTTGTTCAAAAGAGTTTCAGAACTTCAGTGTATCAGTGGCCAGTCACAATGCTTCCCTTCTACACTGAGGTGTGTGCAGGGGGGAAGCACGATAAGGGCACATCAGAACTGCTCCGCCATGGTGACATACTGACACTGTTGCAAAGTAAAAGCCCTCATTGCATCCGCCTGCAGAAGTTCTGGAAGAGCTCTTTAAGTAGAACATTTCAGTTCCCCACGAGAGTCTACATTGCTTTCTACATAGCTGGCACATTAGGTTCTTTTATACCAACTATCTTACTTTAGCGATAAGGGGAACAAAAGGCATTGATTTAATTTAAAGATTTACAAATAAATTTGAGAGTAACAAATTCATGAACACAGCACTGAGGTAGAGCTAATGGCAGAGGACTTAAGGTTTAAAACAGTAGCTTCCTTCTGAAAGATGATACACAAAGGGTCAAAAATTTAACCCACTCGTATGAGAAATGTATCAATTGACAAATGATACTCATATTTCCTTAGACATTTTTTCTTATAATTCTGAATGATTTGCCTGAAAAGAGTAGAATGCAAAGGGATGACTAAAAATCACAAAACTGAATAAAAAGTGGAAATATTGTAAATCCATTGATCCCTGAGCTGTAGTTCATATTCTTGTGAGAGAAGCCCAGGTTTCAGTTTCTACTGTTACTCATTTGCTCTGGTCATTACACATTGCAACAAGGCTCATCTCGAAGCCTAAATAATCTGATGGTGAATGCACTGAGTTTCCTTATAAAATTTAGGAAACCATCTTGTTTTAATACATAATTGTCTTCACACTTTTTCTATTATAACTATTATTATCTAAATGGAAAATTTGTGGCTAAACAATGAAATAATCCACTTAGAAAAGCCCTTGGTACCTAGAAATTACAAATAGTGGTTCATATCATTATCAACGTCAGTCATTCTTGAAATGTGATTCCCAGAATACTGGCATTGGCATCACCTGGAATTTGTTAGAAATGAGAATTTTGCACCCCATGCCAACCATCACAAATCTGCTGAATCAGAAACTCTCTGGACAAGGCCCAACAACCTGTTTTTTAACAAATCTTCCAGGTGATTTTGATCCATATTAAAGTTTGAGACCAATAATGTACATTAATTTATACACAAAGTGTGCTTATATAATCACACAGGTCTTCAATGACCACAAATCTTTATAGAAATTTGTATATAGGTGTATATATGTATGTATGTGTGTAGATACATGCATTTTCATTTATGTATATGTATGTGCATACATATATATGAGATATGTCTGATCATACATGTGATATATATGTAAGATATATAACACATAAAATATGTAACAAATTACCATATATATCACACATTGTATACATATATGCACACACATATAATCTTGTAATATAGACTTTACTCATAAGTTCTCTGGGAGGTCTGATTTTAAAATAAACCCTTTCATTGAGGAGTCAGAGTGATAAATCCATGCTAACTACATATTATGAAATCTAGGTATTTTATACAAGATGAGGTACCACATGAAATTGTGGCACTATTGGTAGAGTATGCAACTTTTGATCTTAGGGTCATGAGTTTGAGCCCCAAGTTGGGTGTAGAGATTATTTTAAAAAATAAAGAAGGAATAAAATATACCCAAATTAAAAAAAATTATATAAAAAAAGAAAGTACAGACAATCAACTGGTTCTTTTACATACTATAATGAGGAGCTAGTTGTATTGATTTTTATATTCATTAGTTGAGGCTAAAATATCTATTTTGACATGGTTCAGTAGTGTATATGAGCTACCTAAATAAGACAAGAATCTACTTGATTGGTAAACAACGATAAGATGAATACTTTCAAATACATTTTTAGAATAAAACAGTATAATTTTGGTATTACAAATTAAGCATTATATATATCTCATTGTCCTCAATTATGAAAGCATAGTCTCTAAGAGACAGACACCAATAACACGTTTGCAGTGTCAGTTTGTGTCAACTCCCTATGTGACCTTGATCACGTACTTTAGTATCTCTGGGTCTCAGTTTAGGCATTCACAAATTGCAGATACTAATATTGGCCTTACCTCTATTGTTTTAGGGAACATGTCTTATAAAATACTCTACATTCTAGAAGTACATAATAAAATAATAAGTTTCAAAGTTAGTCTGTATGCATTTGATAAAGAGGCATATTCAACTATTTTATAAGACAGAGTACATACGATTTTTTACAGATGCAGTTTTTAAAACAGGCAAGAATTTTCCCCTAATCTTCTTTGATCTCACTCCATTAATTGTGTTACCTGATGATATTGGAAGGTATATTTCTACTGTTTTGTCCTCATCAGTGGGAGAACATACACTTAATAATTAATCAAATTAGCACATTGAAAAGAAATTGCTAAGTTTCAGTCAATAATTCTGGGTTTGGCATTTTGTAATATATATAGTTTCTCCCTGATAGCATAACTTAGTAAGAACATACTGACGATATCACTGTCTAGTAAGATAAAATAAAAAGGATGAACTCCTCATATGTCTTTAAATCTAATAAAAATTTTTTAAAAAACCCCACGTACTATAATTGAAGCCAGATAACAATTCATATATATGGCAACACTAATTAATATAGTGACCTACGGATTCATTATTCATTCTCACATAGCAGAGTGTAAGTGTTTAAGCTGGAATGCAATGTTAAGTAGGTATCAAGTCAGAATGCAGAAAAACTTCTATCAAAAGGCACAAACTTTTAATTGCTGCTGCACTGAAGGAAAAATACAACTAATTCAAGAGATGGAAATGACAAAGAGAAAAAAATATGCTAATGAGACTGGTATCTATGATCTGGCTTATAAATATCCGCTTTTATGCAATAAGATTGCAAGATGCTACCTTGATCTATCTTTTGACTAATTACGTTAAGATTTAAATCTTTTTGTTGTTAATTTAAAAAAATGCCTTAAAATTTAATGAAAGCAAGTTATAAAATTCTTATGATCAATTCCATGAAATTATCTAGTATTTCATATGCTTACTGGTTTTCAATTTCCCTTTTTCTCCCCACTGGCATGTAGAGCAAACATCTGTATTATATATGTTGCAAGTAATCTGCTCTAAGAAACATCTGGCTTCTAAACTAATTTGCATAAAATACATTAACAAATGAAATGCATTTCTGCAGAAAATGGTCTAGTGTTTTACATCTTGTCATACAATACCTATACATACTGTGCATATTAATGACCATTATTTAACTTCTTAGAAAGGGTTGTATAACCGCGAGTACAAAGTAGAATGCATCTTGTTAGTTCACACTGCCCTCTTTAGGCAACATTAAGGTAATCAAACAGAGGCAGTTTTAAAAAATGAAAACGTTCTTTAAAGAAAATCTTACCATTAACTCTCAAAACTCAGAAAGAGAACTTTTTTTTAAAGTTTAAAGTTCCAGGCTGACGTGGATGTGCAAATTACCATATCTTTTCCATCGGGTGGGTCAGAGAGGTGTTTTGTATCATACTACTATCGGAGTTTAATAATTCATTTTATAATTCAATGAAATTAGTTTACAACTTATTTTAGAACATAAGTGAATATAAAAATGAAAACTATCTAAAAACAACACACTCCCATCTATCATTTAAAAAGCAGTATACTAAAAACGCATTACGCACACTTAAGTGCTCCCACATGTAACTGGCATCTCGCAGAACATGAAAAGTTGACAATAAAAACCATTTTATCCATCCACTAACCAAAACATGTCAAATATTCATTTGAAATAATGAGTAAAATCATACTTTAAAAACCGTGAATGGATTTGTTGAATGTCTTGATTAAGAAATAAAACAATGTGCCACTTTACCAACTTTCTCTTTTCACGATTTTTCTATTTTTTGAGGAAGAAAACCACCACACGTCAGTCTATCTCTTGGATCCATAACTAACCTGCCTCTGAAATGTTGAACACTTCTGAGTGCCTGCTAGTCACAGTCGGGGTTGAGGACTGTGGGGATCCAGGAGTTATTTCTGAGTCGGCTGCTTCCAGGACCCCATCAACATCTCTTTCGTTAACGTCTGGAAAACTGAAATCTGTGGAAGTCTCGTTATCATTAAGGTTATCTGAGACAGCTTGCCCTGATCCACTCTCTTCATCACCTGCAACAAGTACCCATGCTTCAGATTCTGGGGTGAAAGGAAGCAGGGCATTACCGGTCTGAAAGTCATTTTCCTGTCTTCCATCACTGGGGTTCGGGGGTAGCACATTTGTTGGTGGTGATTTATCAGGACTTCTGTCCGTGTCGGTCTGACTGTCTGATATTACACCTGTGACTTTATTTTCTTCTTTAGAGTTTTCAGATAGTGAATATGAGGTTGGATTAGTCTGATCCACAAGATTGTTGTCTTGGGTGTCTGAATCATTCATTACCTTTTCCTCTGATTCTCTATAGGAGGAGCATGCCATACACTTATTTATGGATAAGCCATCTCTATCTCTGTCATCATAATCATCATCATAATCATCAAGATCACCATCGTCACCACCACCCCCTAAATCACCATCAGATCTGGCACTCTGAATGAGCTCGGAAGTTGTTTCAGAAGGAAACAGGAACTTGGTTGTGGTTACAGAACCATCTTTGTTGGGAGAAACAGCTGTAATGGAAACGTACGCATTTCCTAAAGGAACAGAACCATCAGCAGTTACAAGTGTGTCAGAAACTGCTGGAATACCAGCAAATACCTCATCAGTGAGAGACCCCTTGGTGGAGGTGAAAACTTCATCAGAATATAGAGGCTTATCTGTAAGTGTATTTGGTGGTACATCGATTGATAAAACAGGAGTAGCAAACGCATGCCTTCCTTTCGGGGGAAAGGCATGGCTAACCTCCAAATTGGTAGTTTGGAACAACCCATCATTACTGTACAACGAAGGCACCACTTGCTGGGAACTTTCGCTCTTAAGCAAAACTGGTTCAGAGTATTTCTCACTCGTGTAAGAAATGGTTAACCCTTGAAGCGAAGCAGCATGCACATTAGAAGTAGGCGATACATCAACAACTCGTGCAGATGTAGAGTGCAGCATGTTTTCCCTTGAGGCAGAATTTGAGGCCATGAGATGCAATACCGTAGAACTAATCTGCTCAACCTTGGGGGTTTCAACCAATAGTGGATCACTAGGCACAGGTGGAAGAGCAGTTTTAAGCAATGTGTCAACATCAGAAGCCTGAAAGGAAGGTTGCAGCAACATTTCAGTATTAAAAGAAGCGGAGGGCTCATATAATAAGAGCTGAGTTGAAGGAGGTAACATTTCACTAGAAGCGGGGTCAGAGGAGGCTGGCTCTGAGCTCGCCCTACGCACGGGTTTAAGCGAGGTGTCACCAAATGCTTGAGATACAGCACGTGTAGGCTGAACTGAAAAGTTATTCTCTGGCATGTGACTAATCTCCTGATCAAAAACCGCAGTGGCGGGATGAGCAAGAGACCCTGGAAGTATGCCCTCTGTGCTAGAAAAGGAAACGGGGGATTCTTGTAAAGATACGTTTGACTTATTTATCTCATCATACAGGCCAGGCATGACTGTGCTTTCAGAATGGTAAACCATCTCACTGAATGAGGAAATCTGCAGTTCAGTCTCATTTCCATATAGTATGTCACTTTTAGAAAGCGGCTTATTATCATCACCAAACACAGATGCCGTATATGTAAATTCAGCTACAGAAACAGGTGAAGAAATGTTAAGGGCTGTCAGACCATCTGTGTCAGGTAAAAGAAATTCACTATCAGAGGAGGCTCCAGACCACTCCCCATCCCCAGAGAGGCCATGAGGCGGCAGCAGCAATGACGCGGTTGGGGTTATGAACGAAGACTCAGGCACTGGAATGTGACTAGGGCTGCTAAATAAGGAAGCCTGATGCGATACACCAACAGGACCATGCACAGGTACTGCGGAACTGTAAGGAACAGTGAAGAAGTGTTGGGAGCCCTCATTATTAGATAAGGCATAGGAAGGTTCGGGCCCTGAAGAACGTGCATGCATCACGACATCGCTGCTGGGCGGTTCAACTTGAGAAAACATATGCGTTTTATAAAGGACACCAGATTCACTACCACCAAATCCCAATGTCTCTGAAGCAGCATGAGCAGTGGTCTGATGCAACATCACATCAGAATATTGAGCAAGGCTGGGCTCTAACAGCACGTCACCCCCAGCCACTGGCAGAGAAGCATGCAGGGACAGCTTATCACTCTCAACAGCTGAAGTAACTTGTGGAAGGATTTGAGAAACTGTATACAGATGGCGAAACGATTCACTACTGAAGGAAGCAGAGGAAAATGGAAGCAAAGGTGCACCATCATAGGAAGACAGGATGGATTCAAATGACACATCGACACCAGGAAATACAGGCGTAGCATGCAAGGCCGAATCACTACTTGAAGCAGCAGGGGTAGTGTTGAGGATCTGATTGTCAAGCAACAAAGGGGTGACTAGAGGAAAGACTTCACTACTGTAGAAAGGTTGAAGAGGTGTCTCACCATTGTATACCGGTTGAGTTGTCTGCAAGTGTACCATGTTGACGGTGGGGACCGAATCCTGTTGTCCAGAGGATGGAGTAAAAGCATGAGGCGTTACCTCAGTCGGGAAGTAGGCAAAGGTAGAATAAGGTGGCATCTCCAGATCTGTGCCTGGGGGACCCTGTGACACCAGGGGGCCTGGAGACGAGGACTCAGCTGTCTTCTCAGATTCATCAATGTGTATCTTGGCGTAATTAGTCTGGAGAAAGCTCTCTCTACCTGATCCAACATCGGGCTGTGTTATCACATCTGGAGTGCTAGCAAACCACACATTTCCATCAATGGAAGGATCCTTTAGAGATTCTTCCGAACCTGACGAGGCTGAATCTTCTGAAGCATTTCTTGTAGATTCTGGTAGAAGGACACGATATGTGATTGTCTCTGGGTTTTCTGAAGAAAACACAAACCCATGGGATATTTTCTCAGAGATGAATGGCATAGCAGAAGTTGCCAGACTGGAGCCTGAAGAATCGTCAGCTCCGGTATCGAACTTGAAGCTTGTCAATAAACTCTCTTCCTCACTGATATCAGTAGACACCTCTTGGGATTCTGTTATAGAAACTGTATTTAAAGATGCCACAGTCCCAGTCAAGTTCTTCTGCAGAAATCTGAGAATCGTTTTAGAGCTGTCATTTAAAGAGGCTGAAGCGCCTTCCAGGGTGTGAGGTGGCATTTTAGTCACAGTCTGTGAAGTCAAAGAAAAATGTTTTTGGGGGGCTAATCCAGTGACTGGTTGGGACGTGGAATCTAAAGATGTGTTGGGGATATCACCCTTCCCAGAGAACTCACTTCCTCTTGTTGGGGATCGGTTAGTCTTGGCCTCATTGTATTTAGTCCCTACATGATTGTAGTTTGTTGTCGTAGGAATCCGGGGTTCCTTTCTCCTTATTTGGTTTGTGGCACTGTCTCTACCAGGATTCACAACAGTGTCTTCTTCAGTGTCTTTTCCCTCTTCTTTCTCCTTTGAAAAGCAAACAAGAGTTAATGAAACATAAGGAAATAAAAAAATGAATTCTTAACAATATCTTATGCTGCTGTTAATCTTCACTTGTGGGATCTTGGGAACGTCTCCTCATAAAGCACCATCTCACAGAGGCCATGCCTCTATCCTATAGCCTTTATCATCCACATTCTAGGGACACTTAATTAAACTTAATGAAAACACCTTATTTATGGCTGCCTTTATTTTAATGCTGTGGAAGTAATTAAATTAATAGATACCACAGCTTTGAAAGAAAGGCGTACTATAATGTATTTATTTACAGTGTTATTTAACATCGTATTTATTTTGTTTTATGTTTCTCTGTTCAGTTCATCTGGCAACAAGCTAAAGAGCAATTAGCTTCTTACAATAGGAAATGAAACAATTTATTTCAAAGATCTAATTACTTTCAGATTCAGAATATTTCATTGTATATATTCAGAAAAAAATCACAATTTTTAAGCCATCATAAGAGGAAGATTTAGGACTAGAAGAAGTTTGGGTTTTTCATTTTGTTTTAAATATTTTCCACTCAAGACACAGGCAGACATTCTAAAGACAAACTGTCAAAGTATGCTTCTAGTACTAGTTATTTGATTCTGTGTTTTCCTTAGAAACATCATTCAGGTGACCCAGTCTTTTGGGAACACTCAGTCACTGAAATGGCTCAGGAGCGGTCTGAAGAGAGGTCAATCAAGACCCAGGTTTTCTGTTTTTTTCTTCTTTTTTAACTCTGCATTTTATAACACATCAAACCATATGCTTAGAAAACTAAATTGCCAAAGCTATCGAGACACGGTATTTTTAGTTCACATAGAATATGACTTTTCTCAGTTTGCTAGCATTATCATTTATTAGATCTTTTACTTTTTTATTTTTATTTATTAAATTTTTTTTAATGTTTATTTATTTTGAGGAGAGAGAGAGAGAGAGACAGAGCGGGAGTGGGGGAGGGGCAGAGAGAGAGGGAGACACAGAATCCGAAGCAGGCTCCAGGCTCCGAGCTGTCAGCACAGAACCGGACACGGGGCTCGAACTCACAAACCACGAGATCGTGACCTGAGCCAAAGTCAGACACTTAACCGACTGAGCCACCCAGGTGCCCCTCATTTATTAGCTCTTTTAAAGTCATGTCCGTAAAAAGAAGAAAAAATGTACAGATTGGTAAGAAATTGACTGATATCAGTAGAAAGAATCTGAATCTTAAACCACGTCCAGATTTCTCTCTCTCTTTCTACCCTTCCTCCACTTGTGCTATCTCAAAATAAATAAATAAACTTAAAAAAAAAAAACCATGCTCAGATAACTTTCAGAATGTGATGAAAATAATGCACCATTCATTAATCCCACCTAACCAAACCTTGTAGATCTCTAGAAGGCATATGATCTCATGTCAACACCTCAAGAACAGATCATTCCTGCTCTATGATTACTTTGTACATACCTGAAACCACAAATATTTTAATGTATACTGCTTCCTATCATTTTTTATGAAGTTATTGTGACTCTTTCTTCCACTATGGTTTTGATCTGTGTCTCACCTGTTATCCTTCACAGCTTCCATTAAAAAAACTTTTACTATAAAGGCCTTGATCACCCTGGAGATACTCTGTCCTTCAAAGTAATGCATTTTTATTTGAGAGCAATCTGAGAAACATCCCCCAAACTATTCACTTCCACATTCAGTTTTAAAAGCATTACAGGGGCGCCTAGGTGGCTCGGTCAGTTAAGTGGCCGACTTCGGCTCAGGTCATGATCTTGTGGTCCGTGAGTTCAAGCCCCGCGTCGGGCTCTGTGCTGACAGCTCAGAGCCTGGAGCCTGTTTCAGATTCTGTGTCTCCCTCTCTCTGACCCTCCCCCGTTCATGCTCTGTCTCTCTCTGTCTCAAAAATAAATAAACGTTAAAAAAAATTAAAAAATAAATAAATAAAAGCCATTACAGACACATTCCATGTATCTGTTTTGCCAACCTCCATCATTCATTCCTGCAGGAATCACTGGTAGTGGGTAGTGTTATGGGCTAAGTGTTTGTGCCCTCCCCCCCCATTCCTATATTGAAGTCCTACCGCTTGAAGTGATGATATTAAGAAGTGGGGACTTTGGGAGGTATCTGGGACTCGATGAGGTCATAAGCACGGAGCCTTCATGAATGGGCTTGGTGCCCTGACAGGAAGAGTCACGAGAGAGCTTGTTTCTTCTGCTCTGCTCTCTGCCATGTGAAAATACAATGAGAAGCTGGCAGTCTGCCACCCAGTGATCACTTCTAGATATATGCCTATCCATGTGCACATGCACATGGGCACACATGCACACCCACCCACACACAAATATCCTTGGCAGAATTTTGTGAACTCTTTCAAAGGTGGACTGCTCACTTTGCTAAAATAATCCTTTGCAAGACAGAACTGCCATAAGATACATAAACTATTGAGATAATTACACATGTGAAAACAATCTAATTAGTATTTATTGCCAGGTAATAGTTATTACACTCTCTGATCTCATACACACATATGTGCATATGCATACATTTGTACTACATTAGGAATAGCCTCTGGATTTAACATATAATCTCAGTTAAGATGAACAGTATATTTGGGCTTAGGATGAAATAGAAGATACATCAGTCATTATTTCTTTATTTTAGAAATTAAGACAATGTTAGAATTTATAAATATTCTCTTTTTTAATGTTTATTCATTTTTGAGAGAGAGAGAGAGAGCGAGAGAGAGAGAGAGAGAGAGCAAGTGGGGAAGGGGCAGAGAGTGTGGGACACAAAATCCGGAGCAGACTCCAGGTTCTGAGCTGTCAGCACAGAGGCCCATGAGGGGCTCAAACCCATGAATGGTGAGATCATAACCTGAGCTGAAGTCGGATGCCTAGCCAACTGAGCTACCTAGGTGCCCCTATAAATATTCTCAAATACCTATTTACTTATAGGACATTATACTAGCAATAGACACTTATCATATGACTAATCCAAACACAAATATTCAGACTAAATGGGGGACAGAATACATACAACTTATGTTGTGGCTCATATTTGTTATCAATCCGTCAACCACTGGTTAAGTTAATTATAAATCAACTGTAGAAATACTAAGAATTGGTTAAATGTTGTTTTAATCTTTTAGAAAAACTTGAACACTGAAGAAAATTCTGATTTATAGGTATAGTTTATAGCTATAATTATCTTTAACGTTAATTTTTTTCATTATCACCAACCCTTTTCCATCTGTTACTTTTATTATACTATCAAAGTGACATCCAACTCTTGATGAAAGAATCATGTACGTCGATTATATCACTATCTACAAATCTCAACAACTAACCCTACGACGAATAATGCAACATGAACTTTGATTAATGTAACATCTGAAACCTAACCAACAATTGAAAAAAGGCTTTTTAATTTTAAAACATTTTAATATAAAAATAGCTATAATACCTTGACTATTTCTTCAGTTCCAATTAATTCAGGGAAGAGGTCCAGCTCTACAAAATTAGAAACAAAATTATTAAAATGTTTATTCGATTATTTCAGCTGTGTGGATTTACCTTTGGATGGAAAGAGGGAAGGGGGAGAAAAAAAAAGACTTGTTAGCTTTGAAACTACAGAATTTCCAAAAATAAAAATTAAAGATTTGTGTTTCAACACTTCTGAACACTACGTAACACACCACAACATAAGCCTATATGAAACAGCATTCAAAAACTTCATTTCTATCCTCTAATCCAACTCCCTTCCCCTCCCCTCTCCCCTCTACAGGTGTGATTGAAGCTAAGAAGGGAAAGGGGGGCAGGCTGAGTATAAAAAACCCAAATGGTTTTTCATCAGCATAGATGATAATTGGGGAAATGCCAGGGATTAGGAGGAGAATTGACAGGATTTATTTTCTTATTCAGCTACTTATTCTTTCAGTTCCTCTTCTGGTGGAGGGCCCAATGATTTTTTCTACACTGTGAATTTGGGCTGATGCTTATATGTACACAGGGTGCTGCACCAAACAGACAGTGCCTTCCAGCAGGTCCAACCTGGCTGGCCGCAGGAAGGACTGACCAGAGGGATCCGGTTCCTTCTCACCAGGGAAACTTAGCTGTGCTCCCGCAAAGATCTGGACAGGGTCAGTCAAGTCTGCTGTTCCCAATGACCAAAATCCGTTTATTTCCAGTACATGGATGTCTCAATCCTAAAACAAACCCTATCAGTAATGTGAGGAAAGGTTAGGAGCTGGGTCCTTCTCTCCAACAAGGAATCTAGCCCAATGTCAAATTACCAAGGGGCCACCTGCAGAAGCACTGTTCCTCATGCTTCACCTGTGCCACGTAGGACTTGGGTTTAACTAAGTGTTACTGCAGGATTCCTTCTCTTAGTCCTGTTATTTCATCGACTCTCACTCCATCTCCAAAATTCATGCTCTTTACTACCCCAATGCTGCTTATGTTCTATGTTTTATACCTCTAGGTATCCTCAGAAGAAATGCATACTCTATAAAGTTTTCAAAGGCAAAACTGAACTAACATGAAATGTTTATCAAATCCAGGCCTGTATTATGATAGATTTTACTGAATCTACTTTTAACAGAAAATTCCCAGATACTAAGAAATGTAAAGCCGTAAAATGTGGTCCTGTGTGTGGATTCCATTTAGAGGAGAATTCAGGACGAATTTAGAAGTGAAGTCACGCTGTCAAGTGAACTTAGATAAAATTAATACTCTTGACTACTTAGCTATCTCAAAGTTACTTACCCTGAACAATGTTAATTTAGCCCTGAATTAAATTTTAACATTCGATTATTTTTTTTTCTTGTTGAAACTGACCGTGAAAGAGTTTGGAAACCTTTATTTGGATCATTAATGTTCTCCATTTTCTATGTTTTGTTTTTCATGTTCTTTATTCTTCACATTTTCAAATTAAAGTGATTTCAAACAGTCTGAAACATTTGTATCTCTATAACCTCTAAGGAAACAAATACATGTGAGTTGAAAGATGAGATGCAACTAAACTGTAAAAGACAAATAAGAAATTTCAATATGATTTTCTATAAACTACAATTAGTGAAGTTCATGCACATGAAAACCTTCAAATTCAGCATGTGAGACAATACATAATTTGTTGAAATGCTTTTATTTATTTTTTTAATGTTTACTTATTTTTGAAAGAGAGTGATAGAGCATGAGTGGGGAGGGGCAGAGAGAGAGGGAGACACAGAATCTGAAGCAGGCTCCAGGCTCTGAGCTGTCAGCACAGAGCCCGACGTGGGGCTCGAACTCACGGACCGTGAGATCATGACCTGAGACGAAGTCAGATGCCCAACCGACTGAACCACCTAGGCGCCCCTTTATTGAAATGCTTTTAAATGGAGTCATACCTTTTCATGTACTTTTAAAATATTTTAATGTTAATAAGGGCAAGTTATAACAAATATTTGTTAGTGATACATATATTATACTGTAGATTTTTCTCTGTTAAGAGGCTATGGGAAAAAAACTCAGTGATAATCCATTCTCTTCAATGAGCTTAAGGAAATATTTTAAAATTAAAAACATGGGGCGCCTGGGTGACGCAGTCGGTTAAGCGTCCGACTTCAGCTCAGGTCACGATCTCGCGGTCCGTGAGTTCGAGCCCAGCGTCAGGCTCTGGGCTGATGGCTCAGAGCCTGGAGCCTGTTTCCGATTCTGTGTCTCCCTCTCTCTCTGCCCCTCCCCCGTTCATGCTCTGTCTCTCTCTGTCCCAAAAATAAATAAATGTTGAAAAAAAAATTAAAAAAAAATAAAATTAAAAACAAACAAGGGAACAAACAAAAACATGGTCTAACTTTACCTAACTTGATACTTTTAATAAGCAAAAGTAAGTTTCTTATTGACTGTCAAGGCTGGCATAGGGTATATACAATTATCACATTGAGGACTGATTTCCCTATTATTGCATTTAATTTATTTTTATCCATTTACTGCAGCATAAATTAACTATATGGACTCTGGTTCCTATTAAGTTAAAATATGTGATTTTACCCAGTACTTTTCCCTCAAAGAGCATCAGTGAGTTCTACCGAAACTGGCTTTGCTGTTTACTGAAGTAAGAGATAAGACGTCTTCTGGCCCGCTTTGGAGCCTAGAGGCAAAATGTATGGGTCCAAGCAGTCCTTTGGTCCCTTTTTGCTTCATGGCACTCTCCTGGGTGAATACCCCAAGTCTTGGTGTCTTCGTATCTGTAAGTATTAACCCTCTTTGAAGGATCTTCACTTTGGTTTCTTATTAGATTATTTGAAGTGACTAAAATTCTGTGGTTGCCCAGGAGCAATTCAATATGCCTTTCCCCCATACAATACAGAGCTCTCCTGCTGAGCCTCTTCAGAACAATTCTGAAGTAAAATAATTTCACAAATTTTCTTTCTATCTACCCGGAGATTCTGAGGCCATACTTCTGAGTCTGAGAGTTCATAGCACCCAAGGTGTAGCTCTGGTGGTCAGCACAAGATCACATACTCGGTACCCTTTGGCCTGCTGGTTCCTCACAAATAACCAATATTTTAGTCGCCACTGATCGGACTCAGGCATTACTGACACACTAAGTAATTAAACAACTATACTGCTTTATAGACTTCTCACTCACTTGGTCAAAATAGACTGCATGAAGCCTACAAAACGTCTAACAGTAAAGACTGTTAATTCTTTTTTTTTTTTTGTCAGTGAACATATAAAATTCACATATGTGTGACAACTCAGCAAAAGCTATTGGTTCATTCTGGTTTTGTTTTGGAGCACATGTAATGCCACATTTTCTACAAGAGCATGTTAGTACCACATTAATATTCCATAACACAAAAAAGCAACACTGACATGGGTTGGCAAGCAAGGCTTATTTAATTGTTTGAAGGAAAGCCAAGTCTCACAGGCAAAAAGTCAAAGCAACGTAGACTACAGTCTCTTCAAACTGTGATTTTAAATATTATTGTAACACCCATGGCATAGGGTGGTACAGGCAGAACAAGGACAGATGTATAGTGATTTAACAAACACAATTGTTAAATAACTGAAAAGCACGCACCAACAGAAAAATGTGTTGATCTAATTCACCACACATGTAAATTTAACACATATAACTATCAAGGCTCTAAAATACATACTTAAATAATATCCTCTACAATTGTATAATAGTTAACTGTATATTATAGATTTTAAAATGACACGATTATTTTAGTTACAATGACATAAATTATGGATTATTTTTTCATAAATATAATTTTCTATAAAGTATTTGCAAAGACTATGCACTTCAGTTTAACCTTAAAATGGTTTCCTGGACAAATTTAAATGGTTTCTTAATATGCATTTATGCATGGATTTTAAAATAGCAATTTATAGTAATACTCATGGATGCCAATTTTATGGTGATACTGTTGTACACAGCAAGTGTAATTAAAATGCACAAGCAATAATCAGATTAGCTAAAGTTAAGGGCACAATTTGGGAGATTGAGTTTTCCTTCATGGATATTGATTAACATATGTGAAATCTACAATTGAAAGAATGAGGGCAGTTATAAATAACCTCCTTCATTTCTTTTTAACAAAAGCAAAGAACAATACACTGTTTAGAAAAAAGCCTATCCAAAATAATAAAATATAACTCACTAGAGTACATTACAATGTTACTAAGGGAATGAACAACATAATTAACAGGATGAAATGATACTAATAAAAACCATGAAACAAACAGCAAACTCAAGAGTCACTTACATCTCTATTAGCCACATAAATCATAAGATTCTTGAGGGCACCATCACACTAAACCTCAAGATAGTACTTTTTTCAAAACTTTTACTGTGACGTATTGACTGTAGAAGTATTTAAAATAATGTAATTTTGGTTACAAATTGAAAATACATGAATTGAAATGCCACTGCAGCCTTTTAGATCAGAAAAAAAATGAGATCTAAAGGAACAAATATTTTCTTTATGAAAAATGAGAAGACTCCAAACTTTGGGTAAATTGGCTTTTGATGAAGGACTTTTTGGTAGGAATAACTGAGGAATAAGCCATCTAAGTTTTTAACCTTTGCTTTTAAGAGGAATATCATAGTGAAACATCAAATCAAACACTATCTTTTACTAAAACATTATTACTGTACAAAATGCTTTAAGGGACTGAGACATCCATGGAGATCAAATGGTATGCCCAAACTAACATCTCATTAGCTCAACAGTGTCCCCAGCCTTTGAATAAATGGAAACCAAGTGTAATATTTATTATTTTGTACAAATGTGAAAGTGCTACAAATGATACAAGAATGCTGTACTTTGTGCCAGTGTAGACTTAGTCTAAAAGGATCACTCAGAAACCACTTCTGTAGAAAATAGATATTTGATCTGTTTTTCTTTATGCAATAAACATCTCAAAAAGAAAAAACAAAAAAATTCAGAAAGTTTAAAACTTGGCAGAGTGGATACAGTGAGACAGAGCGTAACATAAATAACTACAATTATTTTTTTGTAAACTCCTGGGAAATTGTTTTATGTGCAGAAATGAGAGTAGTATAATTAAACCAACGTAGTAAACGAAATGAATGTATTTAATATAATCCACATCCTGAAATACACAATAGGATTAGAGGAGATTTTTATACCACATTTCATCAATTCACATGTGATACTGGCCAATATGGTGAATGATGCCCTGCTAAAGATGTGAATTTCTAGGTGGATCCATATGGGGAATGTTGCAGAGGGACGGCAGTCAGTGCATGATATAGTATAACTGAAGCCATGGTCAGTTAATTTGATACTCACCTTTCAATAGCATTTAGAGCTCACATTCCATTTAAAAATAACCTCATTTTGAAAAACAATGCTATATAAAAGCAATACATTATACACAGGCCATGAGGCAGATCATAAGAAATATCAAATAGTGATATTGCCATCATAATAGTAGTCATATTAATTAGCCGTCAACATTTTAATCTGGGAAGTAACTTGGCAAGTTTGTAGCCTGTGTTTTAGAAAGATACCTAATCTATCCTCAATGCTCTGACATATATACTTTAAGTTAAAAGTTTAACTAGTGAGGACAACTATGAGGTAATCAGTGAACAAGCTCATAATGGATTAAAGACCCTGTTGTATCATGTAGACCACAAAGGCTAATCAATACACATCAGTTTTCCTTCAATATGTCAAACTGGAATATGCTATAATTAATGTAATTTATTACCATCCATCTCTATGAAAAATTTATAAAAATATCAGTGAGTAGACTCATGGTAGGGAAGACCAAAGAATATTACATTTATGTATGTACGTTTGCATATATTTATAAATATGCATATGCATGATGTCTGTGTGTATACACATATACATATGTACACATACATATATATTTCATTCTATTATTTTAAAACTGCTTATATTAGCAAAAGAGAGACTTTAATTACATGCATTTGTAAATTGTCAAGTTATGATCTGTACTTCATTCAGTTACTTCATAAGATTTTAGATCAAAAGATTTCCCCATAATACTTAGAGAAGATGCATGCAAAAACAAAAACAGTTAGAAACAATATCCTTGTTTTACTATGTGAAACAGTACTGGCAAATCAGCTAGGAGAAAAGCACTCTCCCCCACTTCACACAGGAGTATACAAAGTGGATAAAAATATCTAAGATAAACTGTTGGATGCTTTGTATAGATATTTCAAAGTACCTCACATGATCCTAGGATCACGTATATACTTACTACAAAATGCTTTGGGGGCTGAAAAAGGAAATAAACACAAATGAAACCAACTGTTCATTATCAAAATAAAAGTCTTAATATTTACATAGCTATTTTCATTCAATGACCATTACAGACATAACAATCAGTTTTGCTATTCTTATTCTAAAAATAGAAAAATGCAGTATTTAGAATAAATTTACTTATTGTCCTGTCCCAGATCTGCTGAATGAAAATGGTTTCCATGCTTCACAAAATTGGCGGATGATCCGGGTAAAAAAAAAAAAAAAATCATTTTGTCTTTTAACCAAAACAATATAAAGTCAGAGAGAAAGCACCACTGCATCCAGTAAGTAAACTAGCTTCCTTATGTAGATTATATAAAGGCATATCAGGAGAGCACTTACCAGGGTCATCAGAAGGCATGTCGACTATAAGCTGGTCACTGTACTTTCCGTGTAAGCCATTAGTGCATATGGCTACTATTTGAAGCACATAACTCATATTGGGTAGTAAATTATTGAGAATAGCACCCTAAAAGAAAGATGTCAGTAATTATATAAATGTATTACTCTTTTTAAAATTTTCCTAAATGTTTATTTATTTTTGAGAAAGAGACAGTGCGTGTGCAAGCAGGGGAGGGTGGTGGCGGGGGGGGGGGGGGGTGCAAGTTCTGAAGCAGGCTCCTGGCTCGAAGTACAAAACCCCACCTGGGGCTCAAACCCACCACCTGTGAGATCATGACCTGAGCCAAAGTCGGAGGCTCAACTGACTGAACCCCCCAGGCCTCCCAAATGTATTATTCTCATAAGAGTTCTAACATAATAGACTTCTGTCAATGAAAAATATTTATATCTTATTAATCTACGAAAAAGTTTATGCAATGTTGTTAAGTTGGATTTGTGATATCTGTGAATTATAAAGATACTGGAAAACTAGGCTTTTTTGTTGTTTAAAAAATTTAGTTCTAGAAAGTTTCATTTTCAACTAGAACTCATCAAATTCATAAATGAGTACCCAAAACTACAAATTAATATTTTAGACAAATAAACATGGACTATTTGCAAAGAGCAAAATGTGAAAAAACACAATGAAAACACAATTTATCTCTTTATCATAACAATATATAAGCCAGGTAGTAATAGAATTATCTTCTTAATATCATTATGAAGTGAAAAATGGCAAATTTCCATAAATTATATAACATCCATGTTCACAGTGTCTCTGTTCTAAACACCCGGATTAAAAAGTTGTTACATGTTTTATCAATTTGCCCACATGATGTTCCACACCATGATAACAAAGACAGTTTTTGTTTAAATGCAAGTTTCCAGGCCTTGCTGGACTCCAGTTGTCCAAATACATTGTCCAGTGTCTTTGACTTGCAGTGGGGCTTTCCTAAGGCCATAACCAGATAGGGTTTTCTCAACCAGACCCCAATCTATGGCCAATCCTTCCTTACCAAGGCAAAGTTTAATACTGAGATGCCCAGGTCAGAAAGAATCTGGACTTTTTAAAAAAGTTTTAATTTTAATTTCAATTAGTTAATATATGATGCTGTATTAGTTTCAGGTGTATAATGTAGTGATTCAACCATACCATACCACACTTTATTTTCTTTAATTCGTGTGCATGGGTGGGGAGGAGGAGGGAGCGGATCTTTTCCTAAAGATGATCTGACTTGTGTTAAAAAGTCCTGACACAATTAGCTTCACATCTATTACTTGGAACTTTGATGCAGTGTCTCCTACTCTATTTTCTTGTGCCGGAAGAGTATGGTGTGAGAAATGATACATGGCAGTATCAGAGCACGGAGATTCCAGATCCAATTTTTTCCACAACTGTGAGATCAGTCAACTGTTCTTCGAGACCTTTTATTTTTAAAGAGAGGCTACACTAGATGAACTCTAGTTTCTAAGTCTTCTCTACGTGTCTACTCTATAATGTTGTTGTTGGCAAAGTTGTAATCTTCCTGTAATTGAAAACAAGTAAGAGCCTAGTGTATGATTCACTGTGAGTCTGGACCTAATTTAGTATTGCTTCTGTTTCCCCTCCTCCCCACTGGAGAGTTTCATACAAAGTTTAGAGCAACAATATATAATCATTTGTAAGTTCCTACCTTGAAAATTAAGCTATAGTGTTATCAACACATGAAACAATTGATCTTATAATTACCAAGTCCTGATAGCCATCTGTCAAAAATTCATGCTTGGTCTGGTCTTCTCCTTCTAACTGCTGGTACAGAACTGCGAACTTCTCAATCATGGTATCATAAACCACTCGAGGTCTCTCCCACGTAACAAGAAGGCTGGTATAATTCTCTGGGTCAGCCTGAACATTTTCTGGTTCTGAACTACAAACTTCAGAGAAAAAAAAAGTTATTGAAACAACTGTCAGCCTCGAGGATTTTAACAAATGAGACATACTCTATGAAAATTTCTGTTTTATTTCAACAGAAGGTAAAAAGTTACACTTCTCCACTGTGAAGTTTTTGTTTCTGCCATTTTGGGTATCTGAAATACTTCTTTCCCTACCTATCTGTCTACCTTCCCATTCAGAAAAGGTCTAGGTCAAATGTTCCCTCTTGTTATGCACCCTCTGATCTCTGCGGAAGTGATCTGTGTCATTTTGAATTGTCTGTTTTGTTTTAACACTACTATTGCTTTAACTGCATGTTCTCTTATATTATCCCCCCCCCCCGCCTCCTCCCTGAACAGGTCTTAACTCCTGTAGTACATAATAAACACAAGAACTACAGCTTTTATTTCCATATTGCTTAGAACCCTATCTGGAATATATTTGGCATACAAATTCAATTTGAGAAATTAACAAATGATAACTTCAAGTTCATGATGTTTTTATTTCTCTTGTTTGGTACCTGACAGATATGTTTAGCTCAGAAGGAGGAGAATTTAAATTATAAAAGATGGTCCATTATCAGATATTTTGTTGTTTCAAAATCCTTGAAATAATTTAAAGTTCCCTATTGAGAAAAGCATAGGAGAACAACTAAAACTATCATTTCTGAATTTTTGGGACCTGCTGACAAAAATACCACTTTGGAATTTTAAATAGATTAAGCAACTGATTTTAGGAAAATTTGTTCTGTCTGATCTGAAAAAAGTATTTTGAAAATTGTTCAGGGACTTCTTAAAATTAATTCAAGTCTATGTTGAGAATCGTGACAAAAATTTAGTCCCATCAAAAAGAGTATTTTGATATTTTCTAAAATGCACTCAATGTGAATTTGGAATAATTACAAAGATAAAAATTATACAATTTTGTGATATTGTGCTAATGGAGCAAAGCAATAAATATAATCTCTTCATGGGTTAGATAAATTTGTAAAACAGAGAGAAAGGTCTCTAAAGCTAAAGATTGATGTGCTCACAGAATCCAAGCTTTGCTTTTGGGAAATACCTGAAGTTACAAAGCCACTAAATGAGACCATGCGGTTGACTTAAGTCACTGCCACAAAAACTCAATGAAAACATCCCAACAAGAGCATCAGAATGTGATAAAAAAAAAACTTTGGTCTCTATTAGTTTGTAGTTTTGCTTGTGAACACAGGAGGGCACCCAAAACTAACAATTGACCTTGTAAATTGAAACTTCACTTTTATATACAGTATTTATAATAGGAGTTTTAGCCTATGAATGCTATGCTAGCAATGGTATGTAAATGATCCAGAAAAATATAAATATATATACTTTAAATAATGCATGTATAACTTTTATGACTTGGGAGACAAGATTATTCACTGTAAAAACTGTAATATTATTTTTTGTCTATTAAGGATTTAGGATGGGGTGTTCCTTTGGGAATAAAAGAACAATTCTTCAAAGCCACAAATTTACGAAAAAGTATGAATTCAGAATAAGAAAATGTATTCTAATTTAATTCTACACTACACCCTCAGTGCCCTATCTAGTGACACTTCCGTACTGGCCACCAGATGGCATAAGACCATCGAATCATCTCAAAAGTGAGCTACTCACATAAACTATATCACTGGAGGAAAAGGATTGCCTCAGTCTTGCTTCTAATGAGCCCAAGTTCATTTTTAGAAGGTTGAAAGTGATTCTTGACAGTATAATCTGTATGTTTTGTCCTACAAAAATCAATCCCACTTTTTAGAGAGTAGGAATGATTTAAAGTGAACTATTCTCTTCCTACAAAATGAAATTACCTTAAAATGCATTAAAGTTTCATGCATAGACACAAAGCAAAAATCTCTTGAGAAAATATAAATTATTAGCTGCAAAATACCCAAAGGACTGCTGCCTAATTAGCGCGAAATTACTTTGGTTGAATGTCTGGGTTTATTTCGCCTTAATTGTAGAAATCAGCAGATGTTTCAAATTTTAAGAATCAGCATTAATATGAAGTAGGACTTCAAAAAGAAACTTGTATTTCCTTGTCATTAAGTTTTTCTTTCTTTGCTTTCTTTATAAATCTGTAAGAGCTTATAGATAATTCGCTTCATAGTTTAAACTTACATTTTAATTAGAAATTTATTTTTTTTAATGTTCCTTTTGTTTATTGATAATCAAGTAGCTTAGTAATATATTATAAAGCTGCAACTAAATTTTACCTTTTAGATGCTGAAATACAGGATTTTATGGGGTAAAGATGATATACTTTAAAATGTATTCAAGTGGCACCTGGGTGGCTCAGTCAGTTGCACATCCAACTCTTGGTTTCAGCTCAGGTCATGATCCCAGGGCTGTGTGACAGCCCCGCATCGGGCTCTGCGATAACAGCAAGGATTCTCTATCCTCTCTCTGCCTCTCTCCTGCTTTCTCTCTCTCTCTCTCAAGATAAATACATTTAAAAATAATAAAATGTTTTCAAGAGGAAAAACCTGTACTTCTGTATATTGTTTATTATCTTGCCAAAGGGCTGACCTTCTATAAGGTAGGAATGGATTTTTAAAATAACAATGTCGTTCATTCCATATACACTACTTGGTGTTCTAAAAAAAAAAAGCAGGGTATGACCATGGAATATGTTATTAATTTTCACTAAATTTTCCAGGTTTTCTTATATTTCTTATTGAAATGGACTTACCTTATTAGAAGGGCATATACTGCATAAAGCACATTATCTGGATTGAAAATCAAGAATGGTTCTCCAGATCAACATACACTCAGACATCAGATATAAGCTACTAATTGATAAAATCATGACAATAAATAATTTCCTTGTTTATGGGGAGTTCAGAACTAGATTGATGTCTCATTTTCTTCTTTAGGACTGAATCGTGTGTCTAGATTCCTTTCCAGAAGCTAAATGTGATGTGGGTCACAGTTACTGATTCTCTCAGGAATGCTGGCCAAGAAGGAGAAACTGGTTCCTGCAAACCCTTGGCCACAAGCCAAATCATGTGACAAATCTGGGGTCCATGTCAAGTCACACAGAATACAAGTAAGTGCTTCAGTACAAATGCAAGGTTGCTCATACATAAAGAATGAGGATGTAGTTTCCTTCATAAAGAAGCTGTAAGTGTTCTTCCTTCAAAACTTTAAAAAAATTTTTTTAATGTTTACTTATTTTTGAGACAGAGAGAGACAGGGTGTGAGCAGGAGAGGAGCAGAGAGAGGGAGACACAGAATCGGAAGCAGGCTCCAGGCTCTGAGCTGTCAGCACAGAGCCAGACGTGGGACTCGAACTCATGAACTGCGAGATCATGACCTGAGCCGAAGTCGGACACTCAACAGACTGAGCCATCCAGGCACCCCCAAAACTTATTTTTAACATTCAATTCTCATCTACTTGGTTCCAGGCACTCTGGACATACAACTACAGACGGTGCTGTTCCTGCCTTTAGGAAGCTCGTTCCTATGCTAACTTGTAACCTTTAATTTCAGTAAGCTATTAAACATAATGGGTGCTTTGAGTTTCTACGTCCTAGACCCCATTGACAGAAGAATGCAAAATAAACTTGTAAAAAATATGCCATGTAGACCAAGTTAGCTTGTATTTTTCAAAATTACACGTTCTTCCCACTCAGAGTTGTAAAAGTTTCACAAAATTTTGGCTGATACAAAGTCATGTATTTTCTCATCACTTACATAAACTTATATGAAGAGTAAATACCTCATACAGAGGATTGCACATTACTTGCAGAGTGAGTACCAAAGTGAAGCAATGAGTGTTAGAAGGAAAAAAAAAAGTGGAAAAAGAAAAGGGAAATAAACAAAGAAGGAGAAGTATAAATGACAACTCTGGCTGTGACCAGTCTCTCAGCTGAACACAAAAGCTGATGCGGATGGCTAAGGGAGACCGGACTCTGCCGTTCTGTGCTTAGCTTGGAAGAAGGGCAGGTGCCCTGAGGGAGACCAGCCTTAGCTCCATGGATTACGAGTACAACCACGGATGCAGATAAAAGGACAGAGTGGTGATTCTTGGGGAGTGGCAGAGAAAATGTCGCAATTGCCTAAGATGTCACTAGACTTTACTGTTATTTCCCACTGAGTTGAAGTTTGGTGCAGTTTAACATGGCCCATGACAGAAATACTTTGTGATCCACACTGATGAATCTACCACATTCTTGTCTGAAGTTAATGAGCCTCACTTCGAAAAATATTGAGACAGGTATTTTGATGACTTTGTTGTGAGGAGCTCGAAGATTTATAGACTTAGAAGACAACCAGTACTAAGGTCATCATTTCCCCTCAGAGGGCAGCAGATCTTAATAAAACAAATGTAAACATGCCCACAAATGTTAAAAATAGTAATTAGAAATTATCCCCCCTGATTTGTACTTCTCAATGATTGCATCGCTTACTTTAGGTAAGTGGCCAAAAGGAATCTTTCAGATTCTGCTTAATTCAGTCAGTCTTTTACAGGGACACACTGTAACTCCATCAACCGTTCGATTTGTAATATATAACCTTCTAAGAAGTAAATAATCTTCAGGTCACGTTTCTGCATACAGTTGGAGTACAGTGTTAACGTACACATGCCATTAATGAATGCTATTTAAAACTACTGACCTTCAAGAAGATGAGTCTAGTGATGTTTAATTCATCACATTTTCCAGGAAATTACAGAAAATTTCTCATAGCTCAAATGCAATATTAAGCTATAAGGACACTCCTTTCATGCAAACCTACCTTGAAAAGCATTTTATACTGTATTATTAAAGAAACTTTGCACTGAATATATTGCAAGGCTAGCAAATGAGATCTGAAGTGTATTTATGATTTTATTCAACAAAAGTCTTAAACATGGGAAACTTGAATAGCACCCCATACTTGTGATAGTTTGTCCTCATATGTATGTACACATACACACAAGAGTGTGCATACACACACATTACAATAGTAGTAGCTTTCAGTCTAGGACACATTATGTTCAAGAGACTGTGTTTCTTTGCAAACATTAGCCCATTTAAACCTCACAACAAGGTGGCCCTTCTAACTCATGTTATAGGTGAAGTAACTTGACCATTTTAATATAACTAATAAGTACTGGCACTGAGGTTTAATACCAAAAGTCTATGGACTTTAAAGCCCAAGATTTTCCCCACTGTACTCCAGAACGCCCCTGCTTCTTAGTGGGAGAGTCCTGCTAGTGGGATAAGAAGGCAGCAAGAAAGCATCTGGTGTCTGGAAAGCATGGGATAAAGTTGAACTTCACCTACATTATACTTTTGCTGGGTTCATACAGTTATTCACACATATTCCTCCTTATCTAAAAGACAGTTTTTACTAACTCCTTCAAGGTTCTATTAAATTCTGTGATTCTTAGAAGAGTCAGTGTCCATTCCATGATGCCAAAAAGAAATGCCTCTAATAAATGGCAACTCTACATAAAAATGCAAAACTAAAGGACTGAAGTTCTGGTAAACTATGCATTCATTCACAAACATTTATTGAGTTCCTGCTATGAATGCAAAAATGAATAACGCTTGATCTCTACCCTCAAGGAGTTTACATAGATATACAGACCTTATGTGATTTTTGCAATTGTTTGTAATCTTTTGTGCAAAATATACTTTTCTACAATGTGTTTACTGAAAACTGACAACTTCATGCCACCCTTTACTTCTGTCTTGGTCAAAAGGAGGATGCTAGGTATTTATAGCACCAAAATATATAAATATAACCTTAGTGTCCGAAATTGAGGAACAGGTTTAGTAAGTTGTTATAAGTATACAGTGGAATATTGAACTTTTATTAAAAAATAAAAAATCTTCAGATTAAATTTAATAAAGATTAAATCCTGGATATAAATGTAATCCTCAATTTTTATTTTCAAATTCAGAAAGTTGAAGGGGGATAGTGTGTGTACTAAGAAGAAAACCAGGGCACCTGGGTGGCTCAGTCCATCAAGAATCTGACTCTTGATATCAGCCTAGGTCGTGATCTTATAGTCATGAGATCAAGCTAAGCGGACCCTACTTGGGATTCTCTCTCTCTCTCTCTCTCTCTCTCTCTCTGCTCGCCCCCCACCTTAAATACATAAATAAACTTAAAAAAAGAAGAAAACCATCACAGGAATATGCACATGGCAAATGATAGTGTTTACTGAATGCAAAACATTCATGATGGAAAAATTAAGAATTTGATCACTCCAGTTTTTGAAAAAAGCCAACGCTATTTTTTTAACATTTTAATTTTTTAAATTTTTATTAATTTTTAATTTGAGAGAGAGAGAGAGGCAGAGAGACAAAGGGAGAGAGAGAATCTTGATCAGGCTCCACACCCAGCTTGAGCCTGATGTGGGGCTTGATTCCATGACACTGGGATCATGACCTGAGCCAAAATCAACAGTCAGGTGCTCGACCACTTGAGCTACCCTGACGCCCCAACCCAATGCTATTTTTAAAAAAGTTTCATGTCATTAAGAATCAGTTTTTATTATAAAATTTAATCATAAATTATGTATGCAGAAATTATGTTCCCTTATAAAGCACAGCAGAACAAACTGGAAGGCTTTAGAATGAGATGTGTTCAAATACTGACTCCAGCCCTTTATGGTGCTGTGAACTTGGGCAAGCCACTTAACATCAGCTTCCCAAACTGTAAAATGAGAAAAAAAAAAGCCAACTTCATGATGGTGTTGGGAGGCTGAAATCAAATCCATATGGTTCAATGCCTGGTTGAACACACTGGTCCACACAGTACATGGTAGTTATTACTGTTTTTGTTATTCAAAACAAATAGCCTTTGTTTTAGCCTTCATCACTTAACTGTGAAATGAACAATATCTGACACTGAATTGGAACTACATTTGGTTTATACTTAAACAGGGCAAAAGGCACCCATCAAGCACAACCACTCAGTTTTATTGTGTGAAAATGGATTCTTTCCATCATTCGGTATTTGGTGAATGAGAACTTTACTTTAGCCCAGCAATGGAGGTAAAGACTAGTTACTTCTTTCACGGGCTCAGAGTCCAATGGGGGAGATGAATAAGTAAACAGACAATGGTCATACTGTGGCAACTACTGTGTACTTTGGATGCACAGAACACAGGAGCACTTGGGCATATGACACACCTCCAGATGAGTGTCGTTGATTTGTACTTTATGACTATGGCACCTTCACAAGTGCACAGTCCTATGCCAGGGCCACAGGCAGACTTGATGAGGATGGAGATAGAGGCAGGGATGGTTCCCCCGTGGATGCAAAGTCTGCTTGAGTCTTGAAGAATGAGGAGGAGAGAAACAAGTGAAACAGCAGGGAGGAACATGCCACGGCAAGGAAACAGCATGTAAAATGTAACCTCGGAGAACGTGACCTTCCTTTCTTCAGGGGATGTAACCTCGGAGAACGTGGTCTTGCTTCTTCAGGGGATATAACCTCGGAGAACATGGCCTTCCTTTCTTCAGGGGATATAACCTTGGAGAATGTAGTCTTCCTTCTTCAGGGGATGTAACCTAGCAGAATGTGGTCTTGCTTCTTCAGGGGCTGTAACCTAGGAGAATGTGGCCTTCCTTTCTTCAGGGGATGTAACCTAGGAGAACATGGTCTTGCTTCATCAGGGGATGTAACCTTGGAGAACGTGGCCTTCCTTCTTCAGGGGGAGAACATGGCCTTCCTTTCTTCAGGGGATGTAACCTCGGAGAACGTGGCCTTCCTTTCTTCAGGGGATGTAACCTAGGAGAACATGGTCTTCCTTTCTTCAGGGGATGTAACCTAGGAGAACATGGTCTTGCTTCATCAGGGGATGTAACCTTGGAGAACGTGGCCTTCCTTTCTTCAGGGGATGTAACCTCGGAGAACATGGCCTTCCTTTCTTCAGGGGATGTAACCTAGGAGAACATGGCCTTCCTTTCTTCAGGGGATGTAACCTCGGAGAACGTGGCCTTCCTTTCTTCAGGGGATATAACCTTGGAGAACGTAGCCTTCCTTCTTCAGGGGGAGAACATGGCCTTCCTTTCTTCAGGGGATGTAACCTCGGAGAACGTGGTCTTCCTTTCTTCAGGGGATGTAACCTCGGAGAACATGGTCTTGCTTCTTCAGGGGATGTAACCTCAGAGAATGTGGCCTTCCTTTCTTCAGGGGATGTAACCTAGGAGAACATGGTCTTGCTTCTTCAGGGGATGTAACCTCAGAGAACGTGGCCTTCCTTTCTTCAGGGGATGTAACCTCGGAGAACGTGGCCTTCCTTTCTTCAGGGGATGTAACCTTGGAGAACATGGCCTTCTTTTCTTCAGGGGATGTAACCTTGGAGAACGTAGCCTTCCTTCTTCAGGGGATGTAACCTAGGAGAATGTGGTCTTGCTTCTTCAGGGGATGTAACCTAGGAGAACGTGGCCTTCCTTCTTCAGGGGATGTCCAAAAGTTCAGTATGAGAGAAGGAAGCTAGTGGAGGGGAGTAAACGCTAAGACTCGTAAGTGCTAAACGGGACCTACCATGTAATGATGAATGGTTTCGATTTTATTCTAAAAGCAATGGAGAGCGACTGAAGAGTTTTAATAAAATACAACTGACAAAAGTACATAACAAAAAAAATCATATTTATTTAATTTGTTATGTGGTACATTATATTTTCTAAAAGGAGATGGTTAAATCTAGTTTTTTTTTTCCTAATCAATTGTCTATTATTTACCAGACAGAATGTTATAGTATTTAGTATTGCTGGTAGAAATGTAATGAGATTTCTTCCTTTGGGGGCAATTTAACTAGAAACTCATTGTCACGTTAAATGTAGCTATTCATCACTGTTGTCTTGGGCTCTATTTTGTTGTTGTTAAAGGATAAGTAATTCTCACAAACGGTACATTAAAACATGTAATGTTTTTAAAAAACATGCTTTTTTAATACTAATCTTCAAAAGAAGATGATTATTAGATTAATACTTTAGATGGCCAAAAATTCATTGTACAGCTGAAATCAAAGATGGCCATGTACTTGGAAATGTTTTAAGTCCCCAAAGCAAAGGCCACGTCACCTATTTCTTTCATTAACCAGTACACTATCAGTATAAACTGAAAAGGAAAAGTCAGTAGATGCATCTGATTATGTCCTCTGGACATTTTCAAAGCCTTCTGCCTGTTGTGTCAACTTCAAAAGACACAAAGGGCACTCTGGAGACTTTCCCCCTGGAGTCCTCTCCATTGCTTGGGTCGACAAACTTCTTTTCTCCCAAAGAAGGAAACCGGGGGGAAAAACTCCCTTTGTATTCATTAATAATTCAGTGCATTTGCTTTCAACCCCTACTTCATGCTATGCTCTTGCCTTGGAGTTGCCAACACTGACGTGAGCACCTTAAAACCCAAATCACGCACCAAGACTCCACTCAAATGTCATTCCCTCGCAGAGGCTCTTGACTACCCCAACTAGAAGTGATCTCCTCAAGCTCTGCACACCACGGCTTCTTAATCATTCATTTCCTAGAGCTCTTAGCACAGGCAAACACCATGGAGTGAATTTGGAAGTGTGTATGTGGCTTTGCTATCTATTACCATGCGTTTTAAAAAAATCACTTTCGTTATTGAATCTCAGTTTTTCTCATCTGCAAAATGGGGTTATTCATGTGGGGAGGAACAGCTATTTTTAAATGCTATTTTATAAATGTGGTAATTGAGATTCAGAGAAGTTAAACGGCTTATCTAAAGTGACAAAGCTAATAATCAAATATTTCTAAATATCTAAGTCTTGTATATTTTCCATTATTCCACAATTACCCCCTACAACATAAAATCTGTAAAAGTAGTAGAAAAATTATATTTCAATACATACCTGTTTCATGAATCTCTTCCTTTCCAGTGTATGAGGAAAACACCTGCCTAGAGAATTTGTATTGTTGTTCTCGAAAATTATTTTGTAAGTAGTCCATCAGCATGACATAGCCAGACTGTTGCATTGTAAGAACTTCACAAAAAACAGCCAACTGGGGAAAAGATCATTTAACATATAATTTAACATATCTTATTCAAAGGCGTCTGTAAATGCTTTAAAATAGATATTCAGTAGTAAAGCTTAGAAACTAATTATTTTTAAATTGCTTTGAATGATTGCATTTGTTTGAATTTCCAAGATTACCTGGCTTTCAGAGATGCTAACTGTATCTTTAAAAATAATCCAGTCAACAGTGTCTGTGCAGGGAGGAGATGTCAATGAGCCATTGTAAGTGTAATATTTGTCAGTTGAGTTTGGCAGAAGGTTCAGCAATATGAAGGGATCTAATGCAGACTGTTTCCCTACAAAGTAACAACATATATCTCAGTTGGGATCTCAACACTGGAACTCAGCGGTTCAAAGCTTCTATGAAACAGAGACATATGGTTTGTTACAAATTTAATCAGAAATGAAATTTTAAGAATATTTTAGGTACATTTCAAAAATGGTGATAAAACCAACATATTCTGAATTTCCTTACATACACAACTACATAGGTTATACTAGTAAGATCCTGGAGAGATTATTTTACATATAAAAGATATTCAGAAATCATATAACCATCTTAACAAGATACAGTAAAATCACTTGAGAAGACTTAATACCAGTTTGCGAAAAACAACAAAACCTTATTCTGGCGAAGATTATCTTCCAAAGCCTACGACAAACATTGTATTTAAGGACGACCGATTGGGAAAGCTTTCCCCTAGAGATAAAGAATGAGACAAAAACATCCTGCTATCACCATTTCTGATTAACATTGAATTGGAGGACTGGGCCAGTGCAATAAAGAAAAAAGTCATAAAGATTGGATATGAAGAAATGATACCGTCATATTTTGCAAATGCATGATTGTACATGTATGATATTGAATTTACAAACTATCAGAATTAGTAAATGCATTTAGTAAAGTCACTGCACATAAGACCCATATACAAAAATTAATTATATTGCTACGTACCAGTACGAAACAATAGAAAATGCAATTTAAAACAATATAACTCATAATAACAACACAATATCAAATACAGATAAATCTAACAAATGATGTGAACAACATCTATATTAAAAATTATAAAACTTTCTTGAGAGAATTAGGTAAAAATTAAAATTATGGGAAATACCAAGTTCATGGGTTAAGAGTTAGTATTGTGCAGGTGTTGACTGCCCCCAAATTGATTTATGGAGTCAAAAAATCTTATCAAAATCCCAGAGGCTTTTATACACATGTGTTTTATACAGCATGTGTTTACTGACATGCTGATTTAAAAATTTAAATGGAAATGAAAAGTTAAAACAATCTTGAACAATAACAGCTACTGTACGACTTTCATTACCAGGTAGGAAGACCGATTATATAAAACTATAGAAGTCATGACAGTGAAATATGCATGCAAAGACAGACAAAGGGAACAGTGAAAGAGAAAAGAGAACTCAGATCCATACATATATAGTCACTTTATGTATGTCACTTTTTTTCTTTAGGACAGGAAAAATTACTATGTAGTTGGAATGGACTGCCTTTGCAGTAGTAAAGAGTGCTGTATCACTTGGATATCCTTACGGAAAAAAGTGAATCATGATTCCCTACTTCACATCTTAAGCACATGAGTTCTAAATACATCTAGCAGATCTAGATTTAGTGGATCTAAATGTGAACAGGAGAGTAAAACTTTTAGAGGAAAACAGAAAATTCACTTTATAACCTTAAGGTAGGCTGAGATTCCTGAAATGGTACACAAAAATTGTTAATTATAAAAGGAAAAATGATAAATTTTAGTACATGATAATTAAGATCTATTTATCAATATTTACCTATTTATCAATAGTCACTATTAAGGGAATAAATGGTAAGAACAAAGGGTGGAAAGTATATTTTACATATATGTTGTGTGTGTGTGTGTGTGTGTGTGTGTGTGTGTGTATTATACCTTTTATCCAGAATAGAGAATTCCTTTAAAAATTTAGTAGAGCTTTCCTAAGAGGCATATCTGGCCTTACAACTCTCAAAAAATCCAATTATATCTGTCTCCATGAATGATCCCATTTTTGCTTTTGGACCTTTCCAACAGCACTTATCAACAGCCACTTAGCCTTTAGTGTACCTGCCCTCACTCATACAGGCAGCAATCTGCTTATCAGCAAGATCTGTGTCTAACTCATTTACCCATCCTAACTATCTAGCTCAATGCATGCATGTCCTCTGTTCTTTCTAGTAGACTTATGTCATTAAGAAGTAGCCCCTGAGACCTATTTGATGTATTCTTAGTGACATAGCACAGTGTAGAGCAGTAGTTTTGTCAGATGAGGTAGTTAGACAGACATGACAGGAAGGGGAAGTAGGAGGATGACAACGGGAAATTGCCAGAAACCCCATGTCTCCACCCCATCTCCCTCAGACCAAGCCCTTGTGTGGTATACCACAGACCCATAAGCAGGAGATATGGGCTACGGGGACTGCCTTAACTTTGGAACATGTGCACTTAAGAAAGACTGTGTCACGACAAGCCTGAGAAACCAAGATGGCAGAACAGCATGGAAGTTATTTGTGTGTCTCACGCCCATGAAATACAGCCAGACCAACACTAAACCATCCTGCACACCTAGAAAACTGATCTGAGGATTAACACAACAATCTGCACAACCTGAACCACAGAACTCAACAGGTATGTGAGTGAACACCACTCACAGAGAGGTGAACTTGGGTAGAGAGAAGCTGCAGCGGGCAGGGAGCCTCTTTTGCAGGCGGAGAGAGGATGGAGATGGGGGGAGAATACTGGAAAAGCATCTCTCCCCAAAGGCAGCTGGAGAGAAAGTGGAAAAGTGGAAATAGCTACAGGGACTAAACTAAAAAGGGAGAAAGGAGAAAGGAGAGGGTTTAAATTCCATTAAGACTGTAAACAAGGGGAGCACAGAGTCTGCAGCTCTGCAGCTTGATACCTGGAGATGCTCCGCTGGGAAGGGCAAATCCCCAGGAGCGGAGTGGGGTCCGGGAGGTTCTTGGGCCACACAGGGAAAAGCGATTCCACTGCTGGAAGAACATTTGGTAGAGACTGTTGAGGCCACCTGGTCCCTGCAGACCCCAGAGAATGGTCACATTCGCTGGTGCTGAAACAAGGTCCTTAAGGGTGAAGCCTGGTGTCAGATGTGTGTTGTGATTTTCCATAATTCCTGAAATGCTGCTGCTACACTATCTCTCAAACTTTTTCTGGGGTGGGCTGGCACCAGGCTGCAGTCTCTGGGTTTCAGCAGCAGCACAGTAATGCGAACTTTCCTGGGTGTGGCTGGCATTTGGCCATTGCTCAGTGAGACCCCCCCCCCCCCCCGCTGCAGAAGGGCAGAAAGGGTCAAAGCCACAGTCCTTCAGAAGTAAGGGGCCGTGGAAAACAGCCGCATCTGAGACAAAACTCAGGAGAGAGGTACTTCCTGGTGCTTGGCCACAGACAATGAAAAAGCGGGGAGTGGACAAAAGCTGAAGACAGAGGACGGGTGAGCAATTGATGATCCGGGAGAACAGAGTTCCAAAACTAGAGACTGGGTAGCGGGGTGCCGCCATTTTCACCACTCCCGCGCATGCACATATGCACCTATGAGCACCACAACACAACACCCCAGTAGGCTAGCAGCACCATCTAGTGGAGAATGGAGCCATTACACAAAGCCCCGCCCAACTGGGCCAACCTCGCTCTTCAAGAACACCAGTCTCACCCCCTGCTTAGTTTATAGACTAGAAAGCACTTCATAGTCTGACTTCTAGGGGAAAACAAAGTAATTTCAGTCCTATTTCAATCTGTTAGCAGGTCCATCTATTCAATTTTCTTTCTTTTTTTTTCTCTTTTTCACTCCTTTTCTTTTTCTATATTTTTTACTTTTGTGTAACTTTTCAAATTCAATTTTACTTGCATCATTTTATTGTAGTCTACTTCAGTGTGTTAATTTTTTCAAATTTTCAAACGATTTCCTTTTTTTTCTTTTCTTTTTTCTCTTTTTAGTTTCTCTTCTTGTTCTTGAATACAGAGGGAGAAAAACTTCATTTTTCTTTTCAATTTCTATTAAAAATGTTTTTCTTTAATTTTTATTTTTACTATATTTTTTACTTCTATGTAAACTTTTCCAAATTCTATTTTATTCCCATCGTTTTATTTTAGTCTACTACAGTGTATTCACTTTCCAATTTTCAAATGATTTTTTTTCTTTTTTCTCTTTTTTGTTTTCTTTTCTTCTTCAATACAGAAAGAGAAAAAAATCATTTTTATTTCTAATTTTTATTTAAAGCTTTTTAATTTTTTTCTACTATATTCTTTAGTTTCATGTAAATTTTTTCAAATTCTATTTTACTCCCATCATCTCATTTTAGTCTACTTCAGTGTTTTCAATTTTTCAGATTCTCAAAAGATTTCCTTCCTCCCCCCCCCCCCCCGAGCCCTTTTTTCTCTAATCTATCAAACCACTTTCAACATCCAGACCAAAACACACTCAGGATCTAACATCATTTATTCATTTTTTTTGTGTGTGTGTTTTCAATTTTTAAATTTTAATATTTTTTAAATTTTAATTCTTTAAATTTTAATTTTTCTACCTCATTAATTCCTTTTCTCCCTTCAAAATGACAAAATGAAGGAATTCGCCTCCAAAGAAACAGCATGAAGAAACAACAGCCAGGGATTTAACCAACACAGATACAAGCAAGATGTCTGAACCAGAATTTAGAATCATGATAAAAAGAATACTAGAAGCAGTTGAAAATAGATTAGAATCCCTTTCTGCGGAGATAAAAGAAGTAAAAACTAGTCAGGATGAAAAAAAAATGCTATCACTGAGCTGCAATCATGGATGGATGCCGTGGCGGCAAGGATGGATGAGGCAGAACAGAGAATCAGCGACATAGAGGACAAATTTACGGAGAATAATGAAGCAGAAAAAGAGGGAGATTAAGGCAAAAGAGCACAAACTAAGAATTAGAGAAATCAGTGACTCATTAAAAGGAAACAACATCAGAATCATAGGGGTCCCAGAAGAGGAAGGAAGAGAAATGGGGGTAGAAGGGTTATGTGAACAAATCATAGTGGAAAACTTTCCTAACCTGGGGAAAGACACAGACATCAAAATACAGGAAGCACAGAGGATCCCCATTAGATTCAACAAAAACCGACCATCAACAAGGCATATCATAGTCAAATTCACAAAATACGCAAGCAAGGAGAGAATCATGAAAGCAGCAAGGGGAAAAAAGTCGCTAACCTACAAGAGAAGACAGATCAGGCTTGCAGCAGACCTATCCACAGAAACTTGGCAGGCCAGCAAGGAGTGGTAGCATATATTCAGTGTGCTGAATCGGAAAAATATGCAGCCAAGAAGTCTTTATCCAGCAAGGCTGTCATTCAAAATACAAGGAGAGATAAAAAGTTTCCCAGACAAACAAAAATTAAAGGAGTTGGTGACCACTAAACCAGCCCTGCAAGAAATGTTAAGGGGCACTCGCTGAGGGGAGAAAAGATGAAAAAAAAAATAATGTGTGTGTGTATATATATATATATATATATATATACACATATATACATATATGTGTATATATATATATATATATATATACACACATTATTTTGTGTGTGTGTATATATATATATATATATATATATATATATATACATACACCAAAAGCAACAAAAGATTAGAAAGGACCAGAGAACACCACCAGAAACTCCAACTCTACAAGCATCATAATGGCAATAAATTCATATCTTTCAGTACTCACTCTAAACGTCAATGGACTCAATGCTCCAATCAAAAGACATAGGGTAACAGAATGGAAAAGAAAACAAGATCCATCTATATGCTGTTTACAAGAGACCCACTTTAGACCTAAAGACACCTTCAGACTGAAAATAAGGGGATGGAGAACCATCTATCATGCTAATAGTCAACAAAAGAAAGTCGGAGTAGCCATACTTCTATCAGACAATCTAGACTTTAAAATAAAGACTGTATCAAGAGATGCAGAAAGGCATTATATCATAATCAAGGGGTCTATCCACCAAGAAGACCTAACAATTGCAAACATTTATGTGCCAAATGAGAGAGCACTAAATATATAAAATCAATTACTCACAAACATAAACTCATCAATAGTAATACCATAATAGTAGGAGACTTCAACACCCCACTCACAGCAATGGACAGATCATCTAATCAAGAAACCAACAAGGAAACAATGGCTTTGAATGACACACTGGACCAGATGGACTTGACAGATATATTCATAACATTTCATCCTAAAGCAGCAGAATATACATTCTTCTCCAGTGCACACGGAACATTCTCCAGAATAGACCACATACTGGGATACAAAAAGATCGAGATCATACCATGCATATTTGCAGACGAAAACACTATGAAACTCAAAACCAACTACAAGAAAAAAATTTGGAAAGGTAACAAATACTTGGAGACCGAAGAACATCTCTAAAGAATGAATGGGCTAACAAAGAAGTTAATGAGGAAATTAAAAAGTATATGGAAGTCAATGAAAATGATAACACCACAGCCAAAAACCTCTGGGATGCAGCAAAGGCAGTCATAAGAGGAAAGTATACAGCATCCAGGCCTTCCTGAAGAAGGAAGAAAGATCTCACATACACAACCTAACCTTCCACCTTAAGAAGCTGTAAAAAGAACAGCAAATAAAACCCCAAACCAGCAGAAGAAAGAAAATAACAAAGATTAGCACAGAAATTAATGCTATGGAAACCAAAAAAATAGTAGAACAGATCAATGAAACCGGAAGCTGGTTCTTTGAAATAACTAACAAAATTGATAAACCACTAACCAGTTTGATCAAACAGAAAAAGGAAAGAACCCAAATAAATAAAATCAAGAATGAAATAGGAGAGATCACAACCAACACAGCAGAAATACAAACAATAATAAGAGAATATTATGAGCAATTATATGCCAATAAAATGGGCAATCTGGAAGAAATGGACAAATTCCTAGAAACACATACACTACCAAAACTGAAACAGGAAGAAACAGAAAATTTGAACAGACCCATAACCAGTAAGGAAATCAAATTAGTAATCAAAAATCTCCCAAAAAACAAGAGTCCAGGGACAGATGGCTTTCCAGGGGAATTCTACCAAACATTTAAGGAAGAGTTAGCACCTATTCTCTTGAAATTGTTCCAAAAAATAGAAATGGAAGGAAAACTTCCAAACTCTTTCTATGAAGCCAGTATTACCTTGATTCCAAAACCAGACAGAGATCCCACTAAAAAGGAGAATTATAGACCAAATTCCCTGATGAACATGGATGCAAAAATCCTTAACAAGGTATTAGCCAACTGGATCCAACAATACATTAAAAAAAATTATTCACCACTACCAAGTGGGATTTATACCTAGGATGCAGGGCTGGTTCAATATCTGCAAAACAGTTAACATGATTCATCACATCAGTAAAAGAAAGGACAAGAACCATATGATCCTCTCAATAGATGCAGAGAAAGCATTTGACAAAATAGAGCATCCTTTCTTGATAAAAACCCTCAAGAAAGTAGGGATAGAAGGAGCATACCTTGAGATCATAAAAGCCATATATGAACGACCCAATGCTAATATCCTCAATGGGGAAAAACTGACAGCTTTCCCCTTAAGGTCAGGAACAAGACAGGGATGTCCACTCTCACCACTATTATTCAACATAGTATTAGAAGTCTTAGCCTCTGCACTCAGACAACACAAAGAAATAAAAGGCATCCAAATCAGCCAGGAGGAGGTCAAATTTTCACTCTTCGCAGATGACATGATACTCTCTATATGGAAAACCCAAAAGATTCCACCAAAAACTGCTATAATTGATTCATGACTTCAGCAAAGTTGTGGGATATAAAATCAACACACAGAAATCGGTTGCATTCCTATATACCAACAATGAAGTGACAGAAAGAGAAATCAAGGAATTGATCCCATTTACAGTTGCACCAAAACCCATAAAATACCCAGGAATAAATCTAACCAAAGAGGTGAAAAGTCTATACACTGAAAACTATAGAAAGTTTATAAAAGAAATTGAAGAAGACACAAAAAAATGGAAAAAGATTCCATGCTCCTGGATAGGAAGAACAAATATTGTTAAAATGTCAATACTACCCAAAGCAATCCACATATTCAATGCAATCCCTATCAAAATAACACGAGCATTCTTCACACAGCTAGAACAAATAATCCTAAAATTTGTATGGAACCAGAAAAGACCCCGAATAGCCAAAGCAATCTTGAAAAAGAAAACCAAAGCAGGAGGCATCACAATCCTGGACTTCAAGCTATGTTACAAAGTTGTAATCATCAAGATAGTATGGTACTGGCACAAGAACAGACACTCAGATCAATGGAACAGAATAGAGAACCCAGAAATGGACCCACCAATGTATGGCCAACTCATCTTTGACAAAGCAGGAAAGAATATCCCATGGAATAAAGACAGTCTATTCAGCAAGTGGTGCTGGGAAAACTGGACAGCGACATGCAAAAAACTGAACCTGGACCACTTTCATACACTGTACACAAAAATAAACTCAAAATGGATGAAAGACCTCAATGTAAGACAGGAAGCCATCAAAATCCTCGAGGAGAAAGCAGGCAAAAACCTCTCTGACCTTGGCTGCAGCAACTTCTTACTCAACACGTCTCCAGAGGCAAGGGAAACAAAAGCAAAAATGAACTACTGGGACCTCACCAAAATAAAAAGCTTCTCCACAGCGAAGGAAACAATCAGCAAAACTAAAAGGCAACCGACAGATTGGGAGAAGATATTTGCAAATGACATATCAGATAAAGGGTTAATATCCAAAATCTATAAAGAACTGATCAAACTCAACACCCAAAAAACAAATAATCAGTGAAGAAATGGGCAAAAGACATGAAGAGACACCTCTCCAAAGAAGACATCCAGATGACCAACTGACACATGAAAGAATGCTCAACATCACTCATCATCAGGGAAATACAAATCAATACAACAATAAGATACCACCTCACACCTGTCAGAATGGCTAACATTAACAACTCAGCAACAACAGATGTTCGTGAGGATGCAGAGAAAGAGGATCTCTTTTGCATTGTTGGTGGCAATGCAAGCTGGTACAGACACTCTGGAAAACAGTATGGAGGTTCCTCAAAAAACTAAAAATATAACTACTCTATGACCCAGCAATTGCACTACTGGGCATCTTTCCACGGGATACAGGTATGCTGTTTCGAAGAGACACATGCACCCCCCCCCCCATGTTTATAGCAGCACTATCAACAATAGCCATGCTTCCATTCTGAATTTAAGACTGACTGTTAGAAATGAAAATCTGCTTGACTGAACAGATAGTGTTGTGTATATACAACCTAAATCTAGTTTTAATCTGTTAGAAAATGCAAGTTATGCTTGGTTTAATGTATTAATTAGTAATTTCTAAAAGTATGTCTTCTTCTCTAATATCAAGATGAAATGATTAGAATTTAGACTTGGATTCAAGTTCTCTGAAACTGAGGAAAATCTTTTTATATGTGAGTGTTTCCCATTTTCAGATTTATGCTTTTATTAACTGAAAAATTTTTAAGTCCATAACCTCCTTCTTAATCATCAATGGGCTACAATTGTTTCTTTTTTTCTGCTGAAGACAAAATTTATCTTACAAATGTTCTCTGGAAATGTGGATGTGCAGAATACTAATTAAGTAAGGAGGCAAACACTGACTCACTGCTAAATTAGGTGGGAAATGAAATGACACCAGGAGAGCTACAGGCCAGAAAAGGAAGAAAAGAAGTGAGATCTGAATAGGGAAGGGGAAATAGAGAATTTTCTTGAAATGCTAACTGTTTTCTACCTTATTTTAAAAACATTTAGAGGGGTGCCTGGGTGGCTCAGTTGGTTAAACATCTCACTCTTGGTTTGGGCTGAGGTCATGATCTCACGGTTTGAGGGTTTGAACTCCAAGTTGGGCTCTGTGCTGACAGCACGGAGTCAGCTTGGGACTTTCTCTCTCTCTCTCTCTCTCTCTCTCTCTCTGCCCTTCCCCTGTGCTCTCTCTCTCTCTCTCTCTCTGTCTCTCTCTCTCAAACTTAAAAAAATAAAAATGTTATTTATGTACATGTCCTAAATTTCTGTCTTGGATATCACAGGACTTTTCAACTACAGTAGCACTCTTCTTTCTTTTTTTTTCCTTTTCTTTGTTTAATGTTTATTTTAGAGACAGAGAGAGACAGAACATGAATGGGGGAGGGGCAGAGAGAGAGGGAGACACAGAATCTGAAGCAAGCTCCAGGCTCTGAGCTGTCAGCACAGAGCCTGATGTGGGGTTCAAACTCACGAACCGAGAGTTCATGACCCAAGCCAAAGTCAGATGCTCAACCCACTGAGGCATCCAGGCACCCCAGAGCTCTTCAATTAGACAATCATCTTTTGAGAAAATTGGAATAAGGCGATTTTTTGAGTATGTGTCTAGCAAAAAAGCATTTGCTTCATCTGAATCACCTCATTATTGTTAACACAAGCAAGAATCACACCTGAGACAATGCTGCTGTAGTTGTGATCATTCATTCAGTCATTATTCATTTAGGCACATATCGGTGAGCAACCAATCAGATGCTCCCCTTCTGTAGGAGGGTGACAGCAAGAAGGGGAGGATAAGTAGGGAGAGAGATAAGGAGATAGACAAAGACCACAATAGGGTCAAAAGAAAGGCAGGAATGAGGGAAGGAAAGGGAAATGGGTTCTTTCATCTTTTCGAGAGGAATACAGGAAATGAGTCATCAGCCCACATTGGACTAAGATAGATTTTATAATCTTGATGATGGTTGAAAGTGTTGTTTCTTGAATAACTAACATCATATAAAGAATATGGAGCAGGATTTGGGAGCTGAGCTTCAGTTGTAGAGTCTCTGTCCACAGACAAGCGCTGCTTTCAGTCCTCTAGGTTCTCAGCAGCAATGGCTAAGAGCCAGTATCGGGGAGCCTCTCGTGTATTGGGGACTAGGGGGTTTTCTAGACTCTGAAATAGATTTAACCTAAGAATTCTCAAAATAGAAACATTTACCTTTAGGAGGACTTAACTTATTTAGTTTGTACAGATCATATCTAACAACCATTCAAATCAAATTGACCTGTTTCAAATATGTCCTGAAACATAACTCATACAAATCGTCACAGTTGTAGTGGAACAAACTTTGTGGACAGACCTGGATTGAGATTTTGGCCCTACCACTTACCAACTGAATCAGCTTAGGTGTCCTTGCCGAATATATGGAAATAATTATGAATCTAGTGGGTGAGTTGACGCACATGGAGGATTTTATTTTTCGGTAAAAGAGGAGGGAAGAAGTCAGTGCACAAGTAGCAGGGTAGAGTGAAAGAAAACAGAGTAATGGAGGGCAGATCGGGATGTGTTTCCAGGCAGCCAGGGAGACTATCGGTTCTGCTTCCAAATTAAGAGCCAGGATACGGCCAGAATAGTGCTGCTGGGAATCCATGTTCTCGAGGAGGCTATTATGTGGCAGCAGCAGCTGTGAGGAAGCACCTCCCTCAACGGCTTATGGATAATAACTATATTGAAAAGTAAACTTTAGCCAAAGAACATGGGCAAATTGGTTCTTACACTCATAGGATCCTCGTATGACCCTCCTAGAGAGCCCCAGAAATAACTGAAGAAGCATCCAGAAAAAGAGGCCAGAATACCACAGCGACACAAGTCAAGACTAACAACCCAGCGTTAACACCACTCTTGTTGGCCCCACAGGCTGACACAAGGCCTGGGAACATTTGGAGTTCATGTTTTATACAAGTTTCAGTGTAGGAATTCAAACTAGCTGCCTTCTTTCAGTCTGAATAAAATCCACTTTCTGACTAAATGAGGGAAAAATTAAGTGTGGCTTATGGCATTCAATGTTGAATTTTGCGATCTAGGTGGATGGAGGGAGATAACTTCATCTTGTGTTTGATTGCACCTTTTGGAAAAAACACGAAAACAAAAAACACAAAACAATGAAAGCTGCACTGCATGAGTTCACATATTCCTGACTTCTGAAAAGTTCTGTCACTTAAGGCCCTCACATGTGATTGACAAAGATGAATCAATCCAAGGCCCAGCTTTTGCTTTCAAAAAGGATCTATATGAATTTTGTTCCTGATTTCAAGATTTTGCGGCTTCCCAGAGAGAAATAATCCTTATTTTGTTGATAACTCAGGGCAGCATTAATCTCCTGCGTGTGGATGCTTACTAAAAATACAATAATAATAACAGGTTTGCTGTCTCTTGCAGATGTTGTTACAAGCATTTGCTGTGACAAATGACAAGATCCATGAGCTAGCAGGCAGAACAGTGAAACATACAGCATCTTTTTCTATGTTAAGTGTTTGCCTTCTTCCAAAAACCTTGTCATACTGGTAAAGGACCTATCAAGGAAACCACCAGGGAATAAATTTTAAGTTGAGTAACAATTGTCTTTTCACTTAAAAACATGACTTTTATAACACTAGCTGGTTTCAAATTATAAATCAGAGTCTTTAACAAATGTACTAATGCAGACAGAATAGAGATATACATTTTAAATGCATGACATAATTAGATTATTTTCAAGAATAAAATTAGAAAACTTTAACTTCCTACTTATATTAACAGTCTGTGATTTTTTATGTGACACAAATTTCAGATAAAATGTTCTTTAGTGAGACATGTATAAATCATCAAGTGTAAGAATTGGAAGATTGCTCCTTTTTGAAAAGGTCTTTCCTTCTTCTTTGGAGCAAGTGACTTTTGTAATATTATAAAAATTCATACGCATCCAAAGTACAATCTAGAAGAAAAGGATTTCTCCAAATAGCTTACCAAAACGACTAACTCTCTCCACTCCATCAATAATCGCTTTGTAATCCAAGTTTTCTTCTGTTCCAATCTATTAAAGAAGAATGACATTCTAAGAATGGGATAAAATATTTGATTAACTCTTCAATAAAATGAAAAGATAAGTGAAATCCATTTAAAGTATCCAAATGCAATGTTCTCCAAATGCATACTTCCTTTTTTTTTCACAGCAAGACAAAAACAAATAAAACAGACAAAAACCAGCTACCTTTTAAATTTTCCACTGAGAAAAGTACGCTTTAAAATGTTGATTCCCAGTCACTGCTGTATTATTATGATGCTTTGCATGCACACAAATCTGCTCACAGAACAGGCTACTCCAGCTGGAAGTGATGCACCCCATTAATGAACGCAAGAGTTCCCTTTTAAACACCCCAGCCAAGGGGTTGTTCTATTTGCAAATGATCACCAGTTAGCATCCCACTTGCAAGCTTTTCAATTTGTTAAAAAGCATGCTTTGATATGTCACATCAATTACTTCAGGGGATTAAAGACTTAAGGTAGTGTTAAATCTATGTATAATGATTACCTCAAATAAAATGGATAAAGCTCTTAACTTCCCTTTTCCTTTTACAGCTTCCTCAAAACTTGAAAATCGGTCTGCATCAAAGCCATAGATTTGCATCTATAAAGGTAACAATGACAGCTTTGTTATATACAAAGACATCACAAAAGTCACCAGAGAGACAATAAAATAATTTACTAATTCAGTATACTATTTGAAAAATTCTGTAAACTGTGTAATTCAATACTCTGTACAGTTTCAAGATATTTTATCAATTACGTGTATATACAACTGCATTTACTCTCACGATTATCATCCTTCAGTAAGGAAAGAAGCACAAAGTTAGATACATCTAGGATGGAAATGACCACCTTGAGATTACTAGATAATACTGAGGTAATAATATACTAGAATAATTATCAAATGGAATAAATTATCAAGTATTATTTTAGCTGTTTTCTGGAATCCTTTCAAATATCGTTTCATTCTTGACTGGACGTGCCTTTCTTGTTAGCTTTTTTGGACATTATCATACTATGCTCTAATAATAGTGAACTATCAAGGACTTTCTGCTTCTCCATACAAACTACCAAGAAGAATTTTAAGTTCCCTGTTTTAAGGGTCCTCTTCTGCTGCCGGGCAATATTCCTTGTTAATTTCGACTTCGGCCTCTGCATTTGTTGACAACGGCTTCTACTCTCACTTACAATTTGGTGCTCCCCATGTCACCATCTTAGAAATCAGGTAACTTAGCTAGTTTAGACAAATAATTCTGGGAAGAGCAGAAAGCCTCTGTGAAGACTAATGCTTGGTTAGGGCTACGACTGGAGAAACAGCAGGTGTGGGTGGAGGATGGCAGTGGCTCCTGCCTCCGGTTATGACCACAAAGCCTTTGAGGATTGCTAAACTGACTCCTGTAGGATGAACAGCTTAAAAACTGGTGGGTGAAAAGGAGGGGCAGGCAGCGGCCACACCAGGAAGGTCTGTGAAGCAGTCCCAGCCCTTTGCTCCAGAGAGCAATAGAGAATCCTTGGTGTACTTCACCTAACAGGGATTGGGGGGCAGCAGGGCTGGGGGGAAGAGGGTGAAGAGTGGAAAAGATTAAGACTAGAGAGAGGGAGGGGCACCTAGGTGGCTCAGTTTGTTAAGCATTTAAATGGCCAACTCTTGATTTCGGCTCAGGTCGTGATCTCAGAGTTACTGAGATGCAGCCGTGAGTCGGGGCTCCAGGTCATTGTGGAGCCTGCTTGGGATTCTCTCTCTCCCTCTCTCTCTCTGCCTCTCCCCTGCTTCTGTGCATGTTCTCTCTCTCCTCTGTCTCTCTCTCAAGACAAGTAAACATTAAAAAAAAAATAAAAATAAATTAAAAAAAAGACGAGAGAGGGAGACCAGTTCGGGAACATTTAATAATCCAATAGACAAAGGTGGTTGAGCTCTTTTCTGCCCTCCCACATCACGCAGGGGCAGAATCGAGAAGACTTCATGGTTGGATGCAGGAGACCAGGAAAAAAAGACCAAGTCAAGGATGCTCCTGGGTTTCCCTGCTTGCACAATTACATGGAGAGAGTTTTAAAAAGGCAAGCAACAAACAAACAAGCCATCAGAGAGGGAACTCAAGGGCTTTCTAAATAAGGAAAATACTTGAAGCTTAGTGCACAGACTCTATATCATTTATTTTGCTATTTCAGGGCTTTTGTTGCTGTTAGGGTCTTTCTTGATTTTCCACTTTGCTCTAAATAGTGTTGTGACAGGGCTAAACTCTCCAAATTGAGAATGTTATGTGTTTAATAAATTGACTTTCATTTCTTCGACAAACCAAATTTGATAAATGTGCTCTTCCTTAAGGATATTTAATATACTTTGAAAAACACAAATTTATAAGCTATGAATTAGAATATGATTATCCATAGCAAAATATTTTTAGTCCTTTAAAAGATAACTCACTCATCTTATTTTTATTATCAATAACTATTTTGACTATAAAAGTAATATAGTTCTGTTAAAAGTAATTTTAAAAATATGGGAATTTTAAAGGAGAAAAGCAAGGTACTTATTATGCCATCACCCATGGAAAATCCCTGCTCGTGTCTCCTTGGTTTCCCTGAGTTATTTTTATAACAGTAATAATTCCTTCTCTTATTTAATCTTCATAATAACTTCATAAGGCAGGTGTTACTACTCTTAGATCAGTTTTGGAGGGGAGACATGGAAGCTTAGGTAAATTAAATATTTGTATAACGTCGTGTCTATAACTCATATCTAAATGGTGAAGTCAGTATTCAAACCTAGTCCATCTGATTCAGACTCTGGGCCCTCAGTCACTATTAAGTTAGTTTTCATGTTTTACAAAATCGAGTAATAATACTGCATATACTACTTTATATTTTGCTTTTAAAAAGCATTAAAAAAGGAAAACCCATTAATATCTTATGATGAACCTTTTTTGTGTGTAAATAAATCATTCAAACACATGGTTTTACAAGATCTGTAATACTCCATCATAATGTATTTAATCATTTCCTTTCAACTTTTTATTATTGTAAATAAACCTTTGCACATACATTTTTGAGCATGTCTTTATTTTTTAGACTAAACTGTTAAAGGGGAAATGGTAGGTATTGGGATTGAAACATTTAAAGTTCCAGATACAGGGGCACCTGGCTGGCTCAGTCAGTAGACTGTGCAGCTCTTGACCTTGGGGTTGTGAGTTCAAGCCCCACACTGGGCGTAGAGATTGCTTAAATAAATAAACTTAAAAATAAAACCTTTCAAAGTTCTGGATAAAAAGAAGCAAACTGCTTCCCAGTCTACCAACTTATACTCTCTCCAGACATGTATGAAAGTGTTTATTTTACTGCATACTCATTATTTATTATATTTATGTTTCCAATTTTAAAACTGAAAATGTTCTCACTTTATTTTACATTTCTTTGCTTCTCCAGTAAATTGACAAAATTTGCTCCTTTTTTCCTCCTGAGTTGTGGAAGGAAATTTGTTTATTTGTTGACACATCAACATTTGTTGGTCGTCCTAGTGTGGCACACTGGGTTGCCAGAAAGTGGAAAACCAAATGTGAGTGTGACGGAGCTTAGTCCAGTGAGGAAGGCAGATATTAACCAAGTAAAATATAACTGTATAAATTATAAAATCTGACTGTAAGTTAATCGAATTATATGCTAACTAAAATCTCAATGATTTTGGAAAACGAACTAGGAACCAGTGGAACCAGTGACTTACCTCAAGTGGAAATTTTTGTCCTTCTAAACTATGTTCCGATCCATCAGAAGACATATTGCATTTTCCCCAGTGAAAAGTTATCTTGCTTGCTTTGAACACCATTTCGGAAACTCCTCCACTGAGCCAGTAGTCATTAGTGAGATTAATTTCCACTTAAAAAAAAAAAAAAGCACACACATGCACAAAATTGCACCTATGTTTCTGCAAATCAAAATTACAAACTTTAAATTTTTTCTATCAAACGTACGTTAAGAGAATCATTTATTTGATAAATTAAAAGCAATTCAGTCACCATTTGAAGCTGAACTTGTTACTCTGCAAAATACACTTAATGTATCTTATTGCCACAAATACAAACTAAAGCAAAGACCTTAACTACTGTATGGCTCTTATAGCAGAAGACAGCCAGTCCCTCTGCCCTGTTCATTTGGTGTCCTGAGCTTGCCATTTCCCCAGGGGTCTGCTTTCCTAAGGCATTTTAGGGTAGTGAGGGGACAGAGCAAAGGGAGAAGGAACAGAGGAATGGAGAAGAAAAGTCTTCTCTTGGGAGTGCCCCCCACCTTCTCACTTTTAGCTCTTTCTACTCCTTATCAGGCAGGTGTTTTTGTCCCATCTCCTTATCCCTGCAAGCAAGCATCATACCAGGTTTCATCAGGCTTCAGAATTCCTGTCCTCTACTGTGGCAAGGAAGGTGGGAAATCCATTCCCACTGAAGGGGTTTTAGCCATCTGATGTTGGAACCCCGAGTAGCAACTCAGAATCCTAAACTCTCCTATTTGAGTTCCACAGCAGATTATTGGAACTCTATTTTACAAATGGTCTGAAGATTAATGATTCTTTTGAGAGCTTTATGTAAGATTTTAATGTCTCTCAATCAGATTTAAATAGTCTTTGTTCCATGAGGCAGAAACCAATGTTTGCATTAGGGACCCAATCCAACATCTTGGCCAGCGAGCTAGAGATATAAACTTCCATTAATAATAGTAACAACAACAAGAATAGTATCAATAATGCTCAACATTTATGTATCACTTACAATGTGCTATGCATTACACTGAGTACTTTACGTGTGTTAAACATTTGATTTTTTACACAACCTCACACAATGAAGGAAGGAAATATCATTATAAGGAAATTGAATCACAGACAGTTCAAATAACTTGCTAAAGGTTCCACACTTAAAGGTTCCACTTTAAACAGCCAGTAGTGAACCTAAAAAGCGTGGTCTAAAGATCAAGTGCTTGACCACACTTCACTAAGAAAAATAAAGCAGGGGTGCCTGGCCGGCTCAGTCAGTAGAACATTGTAACTCTTGGCTTCAGGGTTGTGAATTTGAGCCCTACATGGGGGTGTAGAGAGAACTTAAAAATAAAGTCTTAAAAAAAAGAAAGAAAGCAGAGGCTACGTGCTTTATTTCTTTGTAACATTCTTCAAACCTAGTGATGAAAATGTTAAGATTTGGGATAATATGCTTTTGTGTATTTAATTAATATCTTATATAATAATTTTATTAAATACTTATTAATTAAGATATACCTACTGAATGCTTATTATATATCAGGCACTGATACAGCAAAATTCTTACCCTCATGGGACTTAAAATTAAATTACTACATTCAAATTACCAAAATATCAAGAATAGAGAAAAAATTCACTAATGGTAAAACCATCCCAACATAGCTACTATTATAATTTACAATATTTTTTTCTTATGACTATGTTTGTTTTTATATAACTTCCTGATACACATACAATTTTGTTTAAAATATAGTATCAGAAAAGGAAGGCTATTTACTTTGAAAACTATTAGTTTGTCTCTCTATTGTTTACTGGAATTTTTCATGGTATTATGTTTTGCATGTTTAGAAAAAAGGACAGTCTTTAAAAAAAAGCATTTAGAGAGTGCTTCCTAAAGATAGTATATAACTTCAAACTTTCTATCTAGAAGCACTACTAATTTCTTTTCTTAAAATTCAATTATAGTTGATTGCTTTTTTGTATCCCAATACTCAATGTAGCATGAAGCTAAGCAGACAAGAGCAAATAGAGTGTCCAAGAAAAGGAAATTCTGATTAACTAAGTAATTAACTTACATAAGTTATATATTGCATTATCTTTATCATTTCTTCTGGTGGAGGCATCAATTCTCTTTCTATTATTGGAGAACATGATGTGATGACTTTGGTCATTTTACTTTTTGTACACATTTTCAAAATGTTATCTAAACTTCCAATTTACTGTGTTCTACTTGGTTTCTTCTGCCTATAGTTTCTGTGCATTTACAATACATTATACTTTATACAAAGAAGATGAAATGAAATAAAATGAAAATGAAAATAAAATGAAACTGACATAAACATACTCTAAGCCCAATAAACATATTAAAGTCACAAACAAAATGCAAACAATTTTACCTGTTTTCCCAGTGTTATGAATGAATGTGTTTTCCAAGGATGTTTTATCCCAACCCTGGAATTTAAGTTTTTTAAGATTCACATTGACTTGGGTAAGATCTTCATCAATATTGATAGGAGACTGTTTGGGGCTACTACATGTTGGATATTTCTTTCCCCAGTTTTTTTGATTCAGGGCTCCTAGGAAGTGAAAGGGTAAGAAATTAGTTTCTTAAATTACTATGCAAAATTTAAATTTTATATTATAAAGTAATTAATACATTACATAAAAATAGAAACAATAGTAGAAAAAACTGGAATATCTTTGAGTCACTGCATACAACAATTATGCCCAGGTGTGGAGTCTGGGCTTTCCTATAACACACTATGAAAAGAGGCCTATACAGTAGCCACATCAAGTTCAGTGTTCAACAATGGCTTTGCTTAGCCACCATACTCGTCCAAATCAACAGAAAGCCCAACTGCCGTGTCAGGTAGTCAATGTGAGCCCAGGTTCCAGGTTGAAAGGTGTCCAGATGACAGGTGCTAAATTCTTGACTTCCTCAGCACTCTCCATGGGGGTAGTTCTCTTCAGACCTACTGTCTGTCACTCCTGCCACTGAATGATCTCGTTTAATTTTCATCTGCTCAAGGTCTGATGTATAAAAACATAATCACATGCTTTCCTTGAAACATCTCCTCTCTGTCACTTTTTTGGGGGGGGGTCATAAAGCTTAGTAAGTTTTATTGCTTAACAACGAGAAACAGAAAACAGGCTTTCTATAAAGATTTCGCCTACACTGAAGTGAATTTCCAGCTGTTCCACAGAGTGAACAGTCCTCTAAAGCAAAACTGCCCTGGGCTGCCTTTATTTCACCCCTACCTGAAACCATGAACCATCTCTCGTAACCTGATTCCGCTGGACATTACCTTAGCTAGGGCCCAAGCAGCACCAAGAACAGGTATGTTTTATTTTAAAATCATCAACTTTTCTCTCTACATTTCTGCAGCTAGCCCAAGAGCAGGGTGGAAGCACCATTTTCAGCTTCTCTCCTTTCAAATGCGTCACTTTCAGAAAATGAGTATGGGGGAGGGGGCGCCTGGGTGACTCAGCAGGTTGAGCATCTGGCTTTGGATTTTGGCTCTGGTCACGGGTCACGATCTAGCTAGCTGCTAGGTTCCTGAGATTGAGCCCCACACTGGGCTCTGTGCTGACAGTGCGGAGCCTGCTTGGAACTCTTGCTCTCTCTCTCTCTCTCTCTCTCTCTCTCTGCCTGTCATACCCTGCTCACACACTCTCTCTCTCTCTCTCAAAATAAATAAAAAAATAAATTTTAAAAAAGAAAAAAAAATAAGTATGGGTAAAGTCAAGATTTTACGTGGTTAATGTTTAGGGAAACTATACATAAACATACCCTCCGTATGCCCTCGTCTATGCCATCTTTTTTTTTTGATAAAGGCATCAGAGAAGATTTTGACTTCCGTGCAAAGCTCTCATAATGTGACAAAATGAACTTTGCATAATTTAGCCCCAGAAAGAAATAATCATTAGTCGTACCGTGAAATGGCCTATATAGCCAGGAAAAATTAGGTGATTCATCTCCTAGTGAGGCATCTACCAAAATCAATAGGTGCTGAGAACTTAACTTTATTTTAAAATCTAGCTCTATTCCTAGAGAGTGCTGGAATACAATATGCTTTAAACATGCACAGTGATGCATATTTTGGCTTCTAGGAACAGCTTTAATGATTTGAGTAATGATATGTTAATTTCACTGTAAAGAACAGAGACATGGGGAAAAGAAACTGCCTGTTTTACTAATGTCACTGTAAGAGAAGCTGAGAAACTGCTACATGAATCAGTAAGACCCTCTGTACTGCTTAAATTTTTTAATGCACTCCAATAAATTTCAAGCACCCTTAGGAAGAGTCTCATGATTGTGGTGCAGCGAACATAAAATTTTAAGTGGCTAGTAACACTGCATCTGATTAATAAACCTGCTATTTCCCACATCATATAGTGATCATCTCTATGTGGACTCTAATTTGGCATATCCACCACTAAACACTTGATTTCTGCCCAGAAACAAACTCTTCCTATGACCTCTGCCATCCCCTGAACATAAAAGTCGTCCTCATGGCTCGGTTTCCTCCTCACGAAGCCCTTTCGGGTCGACCTTCAAATTATATCCTCTATCAGACGGTTTCTCTTCTCCACTGTTACCACCCTAGCCTGAGCCACAGTCCCCGTGAGCCTGTCTGTGTCTTGCTACTTCACAAGCAGCATTGCCATCACCTAGGAGATTGTTAGGGAGACTCAGGCCTCCACCATAACGTTGCTAAGTCAGAGTCTAATTTTAACGGGATCCCCAGGAGATTCACATACACATTAAATTTTGTGAGGCAATGGCTTAGATATATCTCTAGTGCCTTCTCATCAGTCTCCAGCTTCTTCTTTTGCCCCCCCATCCACAATGCCATTCTCCACTTTCGTTGTAGGCAGAATTCTGAGATGTCCCCCCAGATTCCCACACGCTGCTCTACATGCCCCGCATAATCTCTTCCACTCAAAGGTAGGCAGGCTGTGAATATAATGGAATAGTCATTCCCTTGATTAGGTTACATTATATGATGAAGGTGACAGGGAGTCCCTGCTGTGATAGAAGGTCCTGTCATAGCAAATTGGAGACCGAGAGAAAGATTCAGAGTGTGAGAGATTCTCCTGGCTTTGAAGAAGTACGCCTCTTCAAAGGTTGGAAGATGGGTACAAATAACTAGGATCCGACAGCGCCCCCAGGCTGACAGTCAGCAAAAACAGACACAATATGCTAGTCACGAAAAGACAAATACTGTGCGATTCCATTGACATGAGGTAGCCAAAATAACCAAATTCATGGAGAGAGAAAGTAGAACGCTGGTTACCAGGAGATGGGGAGAGGGGAAAGGGGAAGCTATTTACTGGGTACAGAATTTCAGATTTGCAAGATGAAAAAGTTCTGGGGAGCCATTTTACAACAGTATGAGTATACTTAACACTACTGGACTGCACACTTAAAAAATGTTAGGATGGAAAATTTTGTGTTATGAGTTTTGTTTTGTTGGTTCGTTGGTTTGTTTTACCACAGCAGAAAGAAGTGGTTAAGATGGCAAAAACAAATAAACAAACAAAAACGGGGACCTGGACCTCAATCTCACAACAAGGAAGTGAATTCTGCCAATAGCCTGCATACAGCTTCAGATGAGAACATAGTCCAGCATCTTGGTTTTGCACTTATGAGACCCCAGGCAGAGAACCCAGTTAAGTAGTCCCTCTCTGATCCTGACCCATGGAAGCTGCAAGATAACAAATATGTGTTTAAAGGCCACTCAATCTGCAGTAATTTGTTACACAGCGTAAGAAAACGAATACAATCAGTAACTAAAGTAATCCTTTAAAATATATACCAAGGGGCCCCTGGGTGGGACAGTCAACTGTCTCCGACTCTTGATTTTGGCTCAGGTCGTGATCTCACGGTTTGTGAGTTAGCGTCCCCTTGGGTTCTGTGCTGATAGCGTAGAGCCTGGTTAGGATTTTCTCTTCCTTGCTCTTTGCCCCTCCCTCACTCTCTCTATTTTTCTCTCAAAAATAAATAAGCGTTAAAAAAATATATGCATATACATATCAAATTGTGTGTCACTTCCTGATTTGGGTCTCCCCAATCCCTTTTCATCCCAGTCAGAAGAAAATATAAGCTCTTTACCATGGCGTAGAAATCCCATATAATACCATCACTCCCATCCTCTCTGCCCTCCGCATTAATCACTCTACTCCAGTCACACAGGCTCCCTGGAGCGAGGGAAGCCTCAGGGCTTGACACTTGCTGCCACCCTTCCTGGACTGCTCTGCCCCTGAAGTCTGCATGGCTCACTCTCTCACTCTCCTGCTTCTGTCGGGTCTCTGCTCAAATGCATCTCCTTGGAGAGGCTTTCAGTGAACCTCCTGCATGAAAAACATATCTCTCCCTTGGTCATTCTCAATCCCCTCTCCTCACGTCATTTTTGTTCTCCTGAGATATTAGGTTTATTTATTTGTTTCCACACCTCAGAAGCTAGAAAAAAACCTGGCACATAGTATGTGTTCAATAAACACTGGCTTAATGACTAAATCAGACAAATAAAAACTGATTGCTTTTTTGTTTGTTTTATGAGTTTAAAATCTCAAAGAGATCTAACATAAAATGGCAATAGAAAAAATAAAACATTTCTAAAATGAGCCATAGGTCATATTTGACTGTTTGTTATATGACAATTTTGTTGAGTAGTCCCTACCAAACTTCTGCTGACAGATATCAGGAAGACCTGATGTCCAACCTGTAGATTTGGACACTTTGTAGCACAATGATCCTAAGTGACTAGATTACGTTTGAAGTGTATCAAATAATTATACTGAGTGTGGATCCAGTTTAAAACACCAACTAGATCATGGTGCCAAGAAGAGCATATGTCCAAGAAGCCTCCCGAATTTTTGTAATTAAAAGACCAAAAAAGGGGCACTAGGATGGCTGTCAGTTAAGCATCTGACTTCGGCCCAGGTCATGATCCCACGCTTTGTGGGTTCGAGCCCTGTGTCGGGCTCTGTGCTGACAGCTCAGAACCTGGAGCCTGCTTCGGATTCTGTGTCTCCCTCTCCCTCTGCCCCTCCCCTGCTTGCACTCTGTCTCTCTGTCTCCAAAAAACAAACATTAAAAATATATATATATTTTAAAGACCAAAAAAAAAAAAGCCCATAAAAAGAACTTGAGGTTCCTCTTGAAAAGGACTCTGGAAACAAGGTTGTTTCAAATCATCATAAGTAGAAAGCCAAAGGAAGTAAACTAATAAAGTGTTGAAATTGTGCACAAGAACGAAACATAGATCAAGAAGCATTAAATAGATTTTACTTGTCTTTACTAATGAAATATTAGATTAATCTTATGCTTAACTACTATTTTTTAAATTCCCAAATTAATATTTTTAATGTTGCAATTGGAAACCTCAGTGGTTAAAGCCAGGATGATGTGCCTGAGAAAGCAGGTGTAAAGAACTCATTAGAACTATATTGTATCCACCTGAGTGTGATTAGAGACTGTCGTGAAGGAAGAAATTAGGACTCACCGTGGTTGCAACAGATTATCAGGGTGATTCACCCATAAGGAGGACGGCAGAGTACTAAATGTCAACTTTAGAAAATTAAAATAAATTATTCATTCACATAGTCATCCATTCTTTCATGCACATATTGATTCATCTGAATTAGTATCATTCCTATAAATTTCCTGTGCTTTCCTCTATGGGAGCACTTACCAGACTATATTTTGTTCGTTAATTTATCTATTTCATCTATATCTTATTGCCAAACTTTGAGTCTGGCACATAGTAGAAACAAATTAAATGCTTGTGATACAGTCTTTGTGCACCAAATAAATGTATTCAATACTTACATTCTGTGCACTCTCTATTCTAAACAGAATGAAAAGCAATTCTAGCCTCTGTGGGGAGATATGCATGAGTTCAAGTTTGTTTGCTTGTCTATTTATTCTTGCATTCCAGAAGGTTGGGGCATGTGTTAACTACAAAGTAGACAAATGTCTAAAGGAGTAGATGGGATAGAAATAAATGTGAGGTCAAAAGCACACAATGGAGGTCTTGAGGGAAGGGGAGGATCTTGACAGGCAGAGGGAACCAAGAGCAAACCATGGTGGCAGAACAGTTTAGGCAGGACTCAGAGAGAAGTGAGCAATCTAGCTTGGTCCAATAAGCAAGAGTGGATATCAAGCAATTCTAGAAGGAGATGAAAAGACAGATCGATCAAATGTCGCTGCTTAGGCCAATGGGAGGCAGGAGGCTTTGGAAGAGTAAGAAACTCACAGCTGCCTTATCAGAGAGATTAAACTGGCAGGTATGCAGGATAAGAAGGAACAGGCTACTTAATTTGGGGTCGTTTCAAAGGCATCTTCTTTTGTCTTCATTTGATTTTTATAGAATGAATCCCTGTGCAATGGACTGAATGCCCCAAAATTCATGTTAAAAATTATAATCCCTAGTGTGATGGTATTCAGAGGTGGAGTCTTTGGAAGGTGATCAGATCATAAAGACAGAGCCCTTGTGAATGGGGTTAGTGCTTTTAGGAAAGAGATCCCAGAGAGATCTCTCGACTTTTCCGCCCTGTGAGGTTACAGTAGAAAGATAGTGATCTAAGGAAGCAGTCCTCAGTATTGCCTTGATCTTGGACTTCTAGTCTCCAGAACTGTGCAAATTAAATTTCCTTTGTTTGTAGGCTACCAGTCTAGGGTATTTTGTTATAGCCGCCTGAGCTCTAAAACACCTTGTACTTATCTGAACTACGATAAGTCGGCCTCTTACTCATATTGTAATTTCAGTATCTTTCTGAAAACTTGGCACTTAAGAATTACATAAAATTTTCCTGAATGAGTATGTACCTCAATAAGATGTATAGCTACTCACCCTTCAATGTCCTTGTACTGTATATCTTGACCAATAGAAATAGAATTCTAAATAGAAACACATTTTTAAATAGATTCTGTGTAGGGAAATATTTCACCAGTATCTAACTTAGGATTCTCTCTCTCTCTCTCTGCCCCTCCTCCGCTCTCTCTTTCAAAATAAATAAACTTTAAAAAAACATTAATAAGAGCAAATATAAAGGTAATATTGAAGTGTGGACTGCAGTGATGATTGTAGTGTCTATTGCTAATTGCCTCGAATTAACTCCATTCAAAATTCTACACCCTGTAAGTCAGAGCTTTATTTTTTTTTTAATTTTTAATTTTAAGATGATTTTTGAGAGAGAGAGAGAGGGAGAGAGAGAGACCAAGAGACAGACGGAGAGTGCAGGCAGGGGAGGGGCAGAGAGAGAGGAAGACACAGAATCTGAAGCAGGCTCCAGGCTCTGAGCTGTCAGTGCACAGCCCAACTCAGGGCTCCAACCCACGAACTGCGAGATCATGACCTGAGCTGAAGTCAGACGCTTAACCGACTGAGCCACATAGGCGCCCCATTCAGTGTTATTTTCAATGAAAATTTAGCATTAGAATTTAGAACTCCAGCAAAATGGAAAGATGGTATTTTAAGTAGATACTTTTCAGATGCTCAAGTCATCTGCTTGAGAAAGGGGGCTTTCTCAAAGACAAGAAAATAAAACCTAAAAGTGCTGAATAACAATCATTAAGTGATTTTATGTCACATCAGTAAAAGTCATCACGTAAACTGACCGAAAGCAAAGGAAGAAGGATGTCTGACTAACTTTCCATGGAAGAAGCAAGAATGAGGATGAATTTACATGCACAAATCAGCATGCCTGTTTCTGTTTCTGGCCAAACAGGTTTTTTGGGGCTAGTAGGAGCAAAGCAGTTGGCGAATATAGATAATGGGTACTATTATAACTGGACTGAAAGCCGATCAAATGCAGGCAGTTCCAGAATGAGAAGCTGTTTAGTCAAGATCACATTTTCCTTTATCATCTGTTCTAATGGGACCCTCACATCAGGACAGCAGAAAATCTTGACAAGCCTGGCCGATATATCCCATTGAGACATGTCAAGGGAAGGTAGTTACCAATTTATGTAGAAAAATGCTAGCACATATGTTCCGTAAGCATTATGATATTTAAGAAAAGAGACCCAGGGGCACCTGGCTGGCTCAGTTGGTTAAGCTGACAGTGCAGAGCCTGCTTAAGATTCTCTCTCTCCCCCCGCCCCCTGCTCTCTCTCTCTTTCAAAAAGAAAGAAAAAAGAAAGAAAGAAAGAAAGAAAAAGTCCCATAAATATAGAGAAGAAACTAGTAGTTGCTAGAAGGGAGGGGGGTGGATGGACACAAAGGAGTTAAAGGGAGTGGAAAAGGAGGCTTCCAGTTATGGATGAATAAGTCACAGGGATGAAAGGCATAGGCAATATAGTCAATGGTATTATAATAGTGTTGTATGGTGACAGATGGTAGCTTGTGTGAGCATAGCGTAACATATATAGTTGGAAAAAAATTAACCGAAGTTCAACACAAATAGAGAAAGAGATCAGAAACTTACTTCAAAGTTCCTATTTAAAATTTTAGGATCTTTTCAAGTTAGAAAAATCCAAAGTACACAAACAAAAAACCCCAGAAAACAACAACAGTAAAAACTACTGCTCTATAATGCAGCAAAAAATAAACTTAGGTTTTTGTAGACCACAGGAAAAAAATAAAAACATTAAATGAAAAGGTCTAAGGACACTGACATAGTAAAATACTACTGGTCTTAATGTAAGTAATCAAAACCTGATCATCTGTAGTGGGTATAAATGAAGTCATCAAGTGAAACCAGAGAATGATGCTCATTCTACATAATAGACTACATACATAATACGTTAATAGGTTACAATTAACCACTGCTTTAATCAGAAAATGAAATAAATCCTATAAAGAAGTAAAGAAGAATTTCGTTTAAGGCAAGAAATTACGGGGGTACAAACTGATGCAATAAACTACTAAAGCAGCATGTTGTTTCGAGAATTTAGGAATGTTTTAAAGGATTCTTATCTGGTAGTGATCAAAAGAGAAGGGCAAAGGATGACTTCCAAGATCCTGACTAGAGCCTGCCTAGGTGGATAATGGTACCAATCGTACTGGTTGTGGGAATGGATGGAAAGAAAGACTTTGCATCTGATTTTGAACCTACAGACTTTGAGATGCCCATGGAAGTTCATTAGACAATAAAAATACAGGCCATTGAGATGTCTGGACTAGAGAGAGGTTAGAGGACGTCATGAAAGAAGTGTAATTTAATAGATGTGGATATATTTCAATTAAAGTTGATAGAGAAGAAGAGGGTCAATGATAAGACACTGGAAAGCACTAACATAAGGAGCATGAGGGAAGAGGAAAGCACCAAAAGAAATTAAGAACGGCTGAATTACAAATTTAGGAGAAAATGGCATCATGAAAGTTATAAATCTCTCAATGAGAGATTATTCCAAAGTAGGAAGCATGCACAGCAGAGACCAAAGGTCACGACTGAAGAGTACCCACTGGATTTGGTTATTTCTTAACAGCAAATCTCACCTTCCTAGAACAAAACAACTTCAGTGAAATGACAGCCCTGGAATTCAGACTACAGCAGGCACAAGAGTGAACTGGAGGTGACAAAGCAGAGTTAACAAAATGCTTTTTAAAAACTTGCTGTGAAGGAAAGAACAGCAATAGGGTAGCATCCAGAGGCAGATGCAAGGATGAGAAATGGATTTTGACACAGAAAGAGATTTATGCATGCAGAGAAAATGCAGGACCACATTTGAAGTGTTTCAAGTTAAGGGAGGTTCATGAACAAGGTCCACCAAAGGGAGGAAGATATAGGCCATGGATGGAGGATTATTAGCTCATGAGAGGAAAAAAAAAACATAAAAAAAATCAAAGAAATGTGGATTTGTATTTAAGTGTTTAGAAACAGGAAAATGAGAAATTTGATGGTTCATACCACAGAGCCTCAGCTGTAAAGCAAGATCACATAACGTGGAAGGAAAAGAGATTTGGGAGTTGAGCACACCATTCAGAGGCACCCCACACCTGTCACTTTATCTGTAATAGGAATAATAATCTCTCACTCTCAGACTGTGCAAAGTCAAGGAGTGAAAACACGTACATGGGCAGATACGTGAATCTTCTTATCCCCTACCCCTGTTTTCTTAGGAAAACTGGAGGGAGACAGGACCATCACCTGTGGGGTGAGGCAGGGAGGGGACTGAGCTTGAGGAAAATCGTATGAAACAGGAAAAGTGACTGAAATAGTGGACAGGTAAGACTGACAGAAGGCACCCAGAGCTCTGCTGATGTGGGAGCCATGAGTCTGCAGAGGCACCTCTCAGAAGAGTGTCTCTGTGTGTTTTTGTTTTTGCAAGTTCTGTGGTCCTGATGGGACAAGCACAGAGGGTAGGGGGCTGCGGTCCTACAGCGGCTGACAGGACCACGGGTAGGTTGGAATTCTAAAAGGTTGGGGAACCAGAAGTTCATCAAAAAAGTGCTGAAGCTCCGCTCCCCTCCACCACGCACCCCGCCAATCTCAGATCTGGTATGGGGAGATAAAGGTAGTTTTTTGAAAAAGCTATTGAACAGTTACCACAGCATCCTCCGTCATCTTTAAGCTAGAAAATAAGAGCGATGGTGACAAAGCCCAATATTGCAGTGTTTCTACTGCCATAGACTAGTATCAAATATTTAACTAATCAAAAGTGGAAAAATCCTCGTTGGAATTTAACAATCACCAGCAACCATGGAGAGTTCTTGTTACTGTTTTCTCTCCTGACAAGCCACCACTTCTAAAAGGAAGAAAAGGCTCAGGGTTTAGGTAACTCGGTGATTAATGTTATGACCTTTATATTTGCCTGATTCTCTCCAAATGAGTCCACTGTTTAATATTCAAGATTGAAACAGAAGGCAATGCAGGCTGATTAATTGCAGGACTTGTCTGTAGCATTTGTTGTTAACTGACTGACCTCAATGAAAAGCAGAGAAATTATCTGTGGATTGAGGAGAGACACACAGAGCAAGATTTCTTTTCTTTGTTGCTACCGTCTGGCTACTACTGATGAGATTGCAAATACAGAATCCAAAAAGGAGCCCTGGAAATTACTCCTGGATTTGGAATAAAAAATAAAAAACTCTTTTTGTAGAGTAGCTCTGAAAGTTGCCTTCGCCTCACTGTAAACTCCCCTGTGGTCATGAACTTTTCCTCTTCTGCAAAGGAAGCAAAGGAAAAAGCAGCACAATAGATAATGGTGGCTGCATTGGTGGCAGGGACGCGACTGTCATGACTGTGCCCAGTGCTCATTGTCCACATACTTATTATCGATATGGGGCATGGCCATGGCTCTTTTTCCTACCTTTGGTGAAAGGACCAAGGATTCAGAGTTGAAGTCTGAGACACAGATATAACCTGATATTTTTCTATTTGTGATAGGGCTTTGGATCAATTTTCCTATAGTATGGTTTCATTGTTTTGGTAAGAGAACATGCTGCCTATAAGACCAAAGATTCTGGCTTACTTCCTATATAAAATCATCATCTCCTCCTCTCTGTATGCACTTATCACAAAATACTCTCATAAACCAAATCTCCCAGCTGTATGCTATTGGTCACGAGCAAGGACTAAGAAAGAGGCTGCGGGTAAATACCACAAATCCATTGCTCCCACCAGGAATTCTTTATTTCATATTATCTCGAGATCCCATCAAAAGTTGATTCCATTAAATACAGCTTTTATTTGTTCATTTGTTCACTCATTCATCAAATACTTATGGAGTGTTTAATGTTAGAACTTAAGTGGTAAAACAACTCAGACAAATAAAACAGTATCCATCATCAAGAACTCACATTTTAGTTAGGACCCAAGACATATCAACTATTAATTCGAATATAATCTAACATGTACAAGAGAAGAAATAAGCATGGAATATTCCAGGGACACAAAAGAGTTTTACAGAATATAGATGGGACAAAAGACAAAGAAAGAGTCCTGAATGACAAGATGCCTGAGACAAGTCTTGGACGATGGACAAGTATTTCAAATGAAAGGTGGGGAAGGAAGTTAGGAAGAGAGAACAGCATGAGCACAGAAAAGAGAAAAAATGGGTGTTTGGGAAGAACAGTAGGAGGTTCTACTGACACATAAAATGCAAGGCAGGAGAGAGGATATGGGTAAAAGTGAGCAGATGTTCAGGCTTTGAATGCCAGGACAAGGGGGCTGGACATCATCTGGTAGGCTATTGGAGGAATTTAAGTTGCAGGTGGCATGGTGTTACTTAAGTTTTATTAAAAGTCTGTTTGCCTTTTGCAAAAATTCCCTTTTCTCAGTCTTGCTACATTATATATGGGGTTTGAACTCACAAAGTGAGAGATCATGACCTGAGCTGACGTCGGCCACTTAACAGACTGAGCCACCCAGCTGGGTGCCCCTTAGCAATGATGTTTAAATAAAAGAGTTTTTGAATATGAAAAATTCCAGTCCACGACAATTTATAAATCTGATAAAAAAAAAAGCTGGTAACTAGTTTACATTATGAGCGGATTTATTGCAACAGTCCATTCAACTAGCAAGTGCCCCTACTTCTTATGTATATATATAAAAAGGCTCTTCTTTAGAAGAGAAAGCTTTAAACTAAGATAGTATGAGTCACTGCCAAGGGACTATCCATCCCAAATAAAGAAAAAATTGTTATGCAAGCCAAGTATTTTTGATTTTCAATAAATTGATTATTCAAGGTTTTATCCCTTATGCAAAATAAAGATATACTTGTATGGATTCAAATGAATCTTAACTTATGTCCAGCCCAGTGGAAGATTCCTTAACAGTCTTTTCAGTAATGATAGATTTAAGTAGACTCTCTTTTTGGATGGGCAGGTTCATAGCGCTGGGGCAAAGGAAGTGAAGCAGGCCCAGAGAAGGGAGCCCCTTGAGAACTTACAGAAATCCTAAGGAGGGTTTAGGATTTCCACAGGCAGTGGAATGTAAGGGAATGAAGAGGTGGGCTGGCTTTTGAGCCAGCATAACCTATATCTTTGAAAGGCTGGAAGGTCCCAGATGACATCTGTTTCAGACATTTTTTTTTACTAATTGATGCTGAGAGAAGGCCAGAATTAAGAGCAAGGTAAAAGTCATCAATGCACATGCAAAAGAGCCAATTCCTCTGTTTGCTCTGGTTTAGTTAATGCAAGACCGTATCTTCACATATGCCATTACCTACTAATAAATTACACCACATTTCTGAAATGTGTTCAAGGACACCTGGATGGATCAGTCAGTTGAGCATGCGACTCTTGATTTCAGCTGAGGTCATGACCCAGGGTCATAGGATTGAGCCCCACATTGGACTCCTCATTAAGCATGGAGCCTACTTGGGATTTTCTCCCTACCCTCTGCCCCCTCTCTCCTATTCCCATATACTCTCTTTCTCTTAAAAATATAAATAAATAAATAAACAAACAAACAAACAAACAAATAAGTTCAAGATGGTCAAATTAAAAAAGTTCTTCAAATAAATCGGTCGTTTTCACTGCCCAAAGACAAAACTTTTAAATTTTAGTAATACCAAAAAGTATTGCAAACGAAGTATTTTTTTTCTTCAGTGCTAGGTAGCAATGAGGTTATAATTATCTCAATTCCAAGAAGCCACTGATATCCTTGTTTAAGAAATCTATCTGAAATTTTGAGTTTCAAAGAAGGTGACCCTATACCATATCTCTATAAAAATCAACAAACTGGCTTAGCATAAAATGTTTATTTTCAACTACTTCACTGTAATTTCATTTAGTAGAACTCTAGAACACCAAATGGAGAAAACTTCCAGATCTAAGATCTAATTCCATACAAATCATGCCTTTTTACTGAATCACTTGGATTCCATAATCTCCTAAATGAAAAATGTATTTTAGTGAATGAGTCTTCTGATAGCATGTTCAAAGAGCACACGTCTAGGACCTGGATGGATCACTGGAAAGTGAACGCTGGCCACAAGTACACTTCTAAATCCAAGTTTGACTGGCTGAACCTATGCTCTGGACCTGTAAGGGCTTGCTACTTATTGTCTTAGTTACTTTCTTTTTAATACTTTAGGTCTGAAAACAAAAATATGAATTTTCCTTCAGTGAATCTAGGGTCTAGAAGAAGACATAGAGACAAACAAATCAATGCAATCCAATGAGAATTACAGGTAATCTAATAAAGACATGAAATATCAATTCCCTGCTTTCAAGTGCCAGTCAGATTGCCAGTCCCCTTGAGAAGAAGACAATGGGGTTTTCAATATCTAAGTGCAGCCCTCCTGTTTGGGCTTTTACTTTGCTTCTTCAGCTACATCTGGCATTGGGGGTCTTTACCATGTTCTGACAAGTCAGAGTCTCATAGTCTCTGGCCATAGCATGCCTATCATAGAGTCTCAGGATTGGGAAAAACCATCCTAGTTCAATTATCCAATGACTGCCTGAATCTTCTACAGACAATTAATAACCCTCTTAATAACAGGGTTTTCTGCCTCAGCTTAAATACCTCTGATGTTGGGGTCTCTTTATCTCCCCCAGAATAGATTATTCCAATTTTAGATTTTTTGGATGTTAGAAAGTCATTTCCTTATCAAAACACATTCCTCTTCAAAAGTAGTTTTCTCCCAAAATTGTATCTACTAGGAGGCCATACAAAACGTTTAGTTATTTTTCCACCGGATGGTCCTATAAATATATGAATAGTGACTAAGACATGAATAGTTTCCTGAGCTTTATCCTTTTCATGAGAGTCACACATGCTTCACAAATGTCAAGACTCTTTACTAATTCTTCCTAATACTCTCCAATTTGTCTATATTCTTTGTTTTTTTTTTAAATTTGTCTATATTTTACGTAAAGCTTGGCAAATAGAGCAGGCACACATTCTTTATGGAATGAAATATGGAAATACAGATGAGTTTTTTAAGCTATAAAAGGTAACAGAAACTGTATCATAACAATAATAGTAATTTACATTTGTATGGTGCTTTCTTTGGGAAATAGCACGGTATAAGATTGAAAGCACAGGTTCTGAAGTCAGACTTCATGGGTGAAAACGTTTCTTTACCATTCTGTTACTCAATATCACCCACTCAAAAATATGGACCATATTAGGATGAGCCTCATAAGATTTCTACGAGGCTTAAAGGAGCTAATACAGAGAAAACCATTGGCACGATGCCTGACATAAGGGGCTCTGTACTCTGTCCATTTTACCACATTCCACTCTTCCTCAATCACACCATTGTTTTTGTCTCAGTGCCTTTGCACTCACCATGCCCTTGCCTGAAACACTCACCTCCCTACTCTTCACTGGCTGGCTGCTTCTCTTTCTTCATATCTGAGCTGAGATATCCCTCTGTTGGAAAGGCCCTCCTATTTTTGCTAAGCTCTTCTCTATCACATTATTGTGTTTATTCTTTTCATAATACATCTCATACTCTGCAATTATCTTGCTTACTTATTTTTCTCTCCCTAATCGAAGGTAATCAGAGCAGGGACCTTATCTTCTCTGTCATTGGTTATATCTATAGACACTAGCATTGAATGAATAAACTGATGAGTATCATCTACAATTATTATTGTTTTTGTATTTGTTAGGATTCATCATTTCTCTCAGTTCTCATGAGTACTCTGCAGTAGACAGATAAATGAATTCCCGTTTTTAGAAGAATTAAAATGTGTAGGAACATGCATTTCACAAAGGTAAGAGGAAACATGGTCACAAAAATGAATCAATCCACTAGAACGCTCCAGATATTTTTCTAAGCAGCTACAGAGAATCCAGTTCACTGGAGCATAAAACTCCATTTCATGTGCCCCAGTTTGTGATATTAGGAAGTTTCAGCATGCGTATTAAAAGAAAACACTTATTTAGAACCAGAATGATAATGTTACCATGGCAGATCTATTTAACTTAGTCTGGAGTTGGCCTCATAAACAAAATTCTTCTAACAGAGGCTAAATAACAAAGTTTTAAAGAGTTACAAAACAAATTCTCACTGCAACATCCTGTTTTCATTTATTTTAGTTAGAATCCCTGGCACATCTGAATAAACGGAAGCTCACATTAAATGATGTATTTTTGAGGCCCCAGTATTATTTTCTAATCCAAATTATTTCTATAGAAAAATCATTAAACTCAATGTAGAATTACCAATTGAATTATCTTTGTTTTTCAATTAAAACTAGAGGGTAATTCAATAGAACTGAAACTAGTATAATTGAATTTCTGCTTTGGTAGGCACATATTTGCAGGCTCTATGATATTATTTTTCCATTTCTTTTCTATTAAACAATTAAAATTCGCATGTATTTTCAAGTGAAAGAGCAACACAAAAGACTATAGAGTAAAATAGTAAGAGTCTCCATTTTAACCTTCCCCACCTTCTACTCCTCTTCTATTTCTTTCTTTCTTTTTTTTCCCAGTGCAAAAACAGTGTTTTATTATAGCATGGGGACAGGACCCGTGGGTAGACAGAGCTGCCTTGGGATTGTGAGGAACGACTGATTATACACTTTTAAGTTGGGCAAAGAAAGATAAAGGAAGTTTCCGAACGGATTTTCCGGGGCACCTGAGTGGCTCAGTAGGTAGAGCACCCGACTCTTGATTCTGGCTCAGGTCATGATCACACGGTCCTGGAATCAAGCCCCACACTTTTAGGGTTCTCTCTCTCCCTCTCTCTCTCTGCCCCTCCCCCACTGTTTCTGTATCTCTCAAAATAAATAAATGAACTTTAAAAAAAATTTAAAGACGACTTACAGTATCCTAGAGGTCTGGCTATTGTCAAGCTAAGGTTGCTTTTCACCTCTAGCAAAAACATTAACATTAAGATAGTTGTGAGTTCCTGGAGGAATGTCATTTTCTGCCTGTCTCAAGTATATGTTAATGGGCTGCAAACTGTAAGGAAATTGAATTTTATCTACATTTCCTTTTGCCTTTGTTCTCCTCATTATTCCTTCCCCTGAACAATTTTGACCCTTAAATTTATCTCTAAGGTTGTTGAGGGTGGAAGGTCTTACCTTCTGTAACTTCTTCCTGCTAGATAGGGGCCCAGAGATGTCCCTACTTAGGGGTCAACATTGGTCATATATATACATTACCAAAGGCAGAAGCAGCTGAATCCAAGGTTGACAACATATAAGAACCCCCTCACATCTATATTAACTGGTTGTTGGTTGCTGTATAACCTTTTCTTTGGAAACCATTTTAAACTTACAGAAAAGGTTCAAGTACACAAGAAAGCCATTTCTTTTTCTTGAAACATTTGAGAGGATGGCGTCCTCTGTGGATATGCCCTCATCGCTGTTCTTAGGTTCTGACACCCATGCAGGTGTCCTACCTAATGTCCTTTTCATCATGGCCTTGTTCTGACATTCCACCCCAAGCCACTCACAATGCAGACATCCTCCTCACTTTATATGAACAAATACCTCATAATACACAGCCACCACCCCAGATGACATCCTCTTCACCCTAAGTGGGTTCCAATACCTCACACCAGGCAGCCCTCTTACATGAATGTTGCCCTCATCTGACTAAGATGCTCTGCTTCCCCAGAGCATCAGTCAATGCTCTCCATACCTCACTTAGCATCTGACACTCTGCCTTGGCCAGTCCTCCATTGTGGGTGCTTTCCTCCTCAGGCTTGGAGCTGGTACCTGGCTCTGGGCCACTGTTGACCCATTCTACTGCCACAGGCGTTTGTTTTGCTTGGCTTCTCCTAATGGCTTTAAAACTGAAATATTCAGGAAGAAATCAAATGGAAGGGAAATGAAAGAAAGAAGAGAAGAAGAGCTCGAGTTCTTTGCCTATGCACGTAAATTGTGATGCATGTACACATCCCTATAATCATTTTTCTTCTTACTTTTTGACGTAAATGAGATCACGTTAAATATGTCGACATCATGTGCTTGTTGTCTCTAAATAGCAATGTCTCCGAGATCACCCCATGAATTCTGCCACATTTTTTAAAGTGGCTACATGGTATTTCACAGAAAGAATATACTATAACTTATTTTACAAACACACACACACACACACACAGTATGGTTACTCACTCTTCTATTCTTGGGCATTATGATTGATTCCAATTTTCCTTATTAAAACCTAAGCTTCAATTAACATCTTTTCACACCTATATTTTTAATCTCACTATAGAAATCTCATCACATTAAAACAGTAACAAATTTTACAGAAACTATAATGCATTAATAACTTCTTTGATTTATGGCTTCTCGAAGGCTGCTCAAGCATGAAATAACAAGCAAAATGTCCAATCTTTTCTGATAAAAATGAAACTATTCCTTTATCTGGTATGATTTGAAGGGCACAAAAAGGCTCACTGACCAAAATTATCCCCTTCACAAACTGACACATGGCCTGAAATTCTCATGCAATTATTCTTCTAAGGATTCTACCTATAAAGGTAATCTGAAAGGTAAATATCTTCCCTGAAAGGGCTTCCATGAATGTATGAGTTCTTATTATTACTGTACCAGGGTGAAGTTCATCAGCCAGTAAAACAGTATTTGAGAACAAGTACTGAGAGATGAAGTTGCCAAGGACAGAGTGAACCACAAATTAGACTTTAGATGAAAGTTTGAGAAATCAAAGAGCAGACATCTGGCAAATTCCTGAGAACGAGGCTCAGCCTGAAGGGCAGGTCTTTTGAAAGAGGGCATTCCAGGCACTGAGGGGAGTTGGGTGTGGCATGGCTGAGGCCTGGAGGAGGCTACAGGGAAGAGCGGTGCCCAAGGAGCATCTCAGGACTTGCTTCAAGCCAGGGTGCACCTGCTTCATGTTTCTCTTCGGGAACGGAGAAAGATGACCAGTGTGAAAACTGAGATGGCACCAAAAGTTGCACTTTGCGTTCACTGGTTAACTATAACTTGTTATTTTTGTAAATGATATTTCTTCTATCTTAACAGTTTTGCTACATAAAAATTAGAAACCGTGAAGTAAAGAAAAACCAAATCTAGTTGATTAACTACAAAACAGAATTACAATCCAGCATTCTTCAGCACTGTTACTTGAATGAAAACCTTACGTTACCAGTTTTGTTGGAGCGGTTGTAAGTGCTGTTTAGAAACATTAAGGCTGTGCCAATGTGAATATAATATATAAGAAATTGTGTTAAGTCACAGATAACAAGTACTGTGATATAATTCTGTTGAAGTGTGAAGGTAATACAGGATTTTTAGTTAAACGAAATCATGCCCTTGTCATGTCAATTTTGTGAAGTAACTCTAAATATGTTTCAAAATAAATCCTTCATTAAAAAATAGTTTATTTAAATTTTATGTCTTCTGGTTACAAGGATAATTACATAGAAAAATATCATTCATTAACTATGTTATCTTGTAAAATCCAACACCCTTCAAGGATAAGTTAATCTAGGTAACCAGACTATCACATGTATAGGGCAAATAAAAAAGGAACATTTTACTCTAAATTTCATCAGTTGATAAAAAGTGGGCGGCGGGCGGGGTGGGCAGGAATCAGTAAGTAACACAATAACCAAGACATGGGCAAGTGAGAGGCTGGAAGAAACTGACCTGTGTGTCAGATTATAGGGACTGAAGCACACAGACTGGGGTTAGCGATGACAGACATCTAAAAAACAGAATGAGGTTTAAGCAGGTTAGACTGGGTTCTTCACCATCAAAGTGAGGGAGTCAGGTGTTCTTAGTGGGCTGGTAACAGATTTTGAAAGGAGTTGAACTCATACTACCCTCTTTGTGTGATCCCCTCCCCTTTGGTCCCAGGAGAGGCAAAGTCAAGATATATCCAGAGAACTGGTAAATGGTAAGTGAGGGTGAAGGCCTGGCTGTGCTGATGTTGAGGGTTGAGCCTACAGGCTGAGGGTTTCTGAACCCTTCAAGGATACCATCGGCCCCCTTGACTTTTCAGTGATCTTGTAAGTCTCAAAGTTAATTTGAGACTATAATTTGAGACTATCTATAAAGATAGACCTGGCTCTTCCATTTCTCAGACACACTAGGGATTCTGTATGGAAAACGCTGGGTTATATTGAGACTCTTTTGTATTAAGGAGACTGAGTTTCCCAATTTATTCTTCTGGGTTGAGACCCAGCAAGTCCACGTGGTCTTTCAGAGTATAGCCATTTTACCAATATCCCTACTCTACCAAGGGAATACCCCTAAATCTTGGGGACAGCACCATTTCTAAAGGAGGCTTTATAGAACTTTTCCTCTACCCTCTAATGTGCAGTTTCTTTTATAAGAAATGGATTAATGGGGCGCCTGGGTGGCTCAGTCGGTTGAGCGTCCGACTTCAGCTCAGGTCACGATCTCACAGTCCATGAGTTCGAGCCCCGCGTCGGGCTCTGGGCTGATGGCTCGGAGCCTGGAGCCTGTTTCCGATTCTGTGTCTCCCTCTCTCTCTGCCCCTCCCCTGCACATGCTCTGTCTCTCTCTGTCTCAAAAATAAATAAACGTCAAAAAAAAAATTAAAAAAAAAAAAAGAAATGGATTAAGACCCATGGCAACTGATTTTAAGATTAGTATGAGAGATAAACAGCTCTTATATCCCTCAGGCTATCATGAGGGAGGCTCTCAGTTCCCTCCCAGATTTATATCCTCCCTTATGTCCTTTCGGGTATAGTCTTTAGAATTCAGAAGAGGTTTCCATTAGAACTGCTATCCTGGGGCCATCCTTACATCAGGAATATGGGGGGGTGGGGAGAAATGTTAAGATCCCCCACAGTGCTGAACAGTTTCTTAGCCTTTTAGGTAATCACTAGATCTTTTCTCCATTTCTTTAGTTAGAAAGAAAAAGCTTATTTCAAATTCAGGACATTCAACCATTATTTCCCAATCAAAATCAGATCTGAGTAGGAGTGTTCTTCAGGATTCTCTGGCATTAACAATCTAGAGTCCTGACCAATATCTATTAGTACACACATGGTGGTAAGTGCAGAACTTTCACCGGTGAAGGACATGTCATAATCGGGGCATGGTGCCTACTGAATTCTACTATGAATGCGTAATGACAAGAACTTGACCAAAATGACAAGCTGCTTCTTATAAACTTTTGAGAAAATAATTCTTCTTTTTAAATTTTTATTTATTTATTTAGAGAGAATTAGAGAAAGAGAGAGAGAGAGAGAGAGTGTGCAAGGTGCAGAGAGAGAGAGGGAGAGAATCCCAAGTAGGCTCCACATGGCCAAGCACAGAGTCTGACGTGTGGGTGGAAGTCACAAACCTCAAGATCATGACCTGAGTCAAAATCAAGAGTTGGATGCTCAACCAACAGAGACACCCAGGTGTCCCTTGAGAAAATAATTCTGTCACTAAGTCTAACATTCTTCTCAGGGTTCTGGAGAAGAAGCTGTCTTTAATCCACAAAAGATATCTCATGGCTAACAAGGGAGAGAAAATTTCTCCTCCACTGCACTGGATATGGATAGAGATGTTTGCTTGGCACACTGCCTCCAAGATATGGATAAGGGGAGGTCCAGAATGCAAAGGAGGAACAGGCATTAGTGAGAACTAAGGTATGTTCAGTAATTTTTCAGGAGTTGTGACATTGACCAAGTCATCAAGTGGCATGGCTTAACTGGGACTTTCCATATAACCTTGGAGGTATAGTATGAATCTTTCCAAGCCCAGAGGAAAAAGTGAGTCAGAGGAAATTAAAAAAAAAAAAAAAATTCATGAAACTTTCAACTTTGAACATTATAAAAATTATTTACCTTAAAAAAGATGATATATTGACTTTAGAAATTTTGTAGTTGTTTATTTACTTGTAGCAATGGTTTCAAGTTCTAAAATTTTGGAATCTCTCCACAGCCTGAAAGACTAAAATGACTGTACTCAACATTCATGAATAGGATGGCATCCTTATGCAGTAGAGTTTAATAAGTCACCATGAGTCATTTCCTTTACCTGTACATGTTTGTACTTAGTCTTTTTTGTTTTTTGCCGCCAGATAGGAAATGCTCAATTAAAATGTGTTGAATGAATAAATGAATGAATGAAATTATTACCCAACATGTTCAGGCTCTATCATCCACTGTAAGATTTCCAAACAAGTTCTGTGCTAGAATAATGAGATCTGACAGACGTTTTAGATTTTTTCTCAATTTCTATGGACAACTATTAAAATTTTCAAAAATATTCCCCAGGGTGAGAGACTAAATTCCAAGAAAAATACAGCCCAATGATGGAAAATATAATTTGTATGTGTAGCAATAAAATAATTTCTCCTGTGGAGTTGACACTAAGTGCCTTGAAAACTGGGCAACTACCTGAGTTACTTAACTCCAAACAGCTGCTACAGAAAGGAATGAATAACAACCTTTACTAAAAAGAAGTCCAGAAATATTTCTATCCTATTTTAAAAGTTCTGAAGGTAGCACTAATTTATATTACCAGCATCTCCCCCCCAAAAAAAGGGGAGAAAATCATTATTAAGAAGAGAGTTTAGAAGGACTGTAACACCAGACTTTGGAAAGAAGAAAAGAGACAGGAAGGAAGAACAGAGGAACTGATAACACAATCTTGTTATCACCAGGACCCAGGAGCTTTAGAAGGCAGGCCAATAAAAAGTGATTTTAAAAAGGGTACCAAAAAAAATATTCCTTGGAAATTGCTAGAGATAAATGTGTCTAGAATAATTCAAGATAAAGATAGCTTGCAGCCAGGCTCACAAGTAAGGGATTCCCACTGGACCTACCTAGCCAAGGAACTTCCCTATGTCAGGAAAGAGGCCCCTGTCTAGCTGAGCAAATTAATGTAAGCTGTATTAGCAATTGTTCAATTACCTCCCCCTCTGCTGATACAGACAGAGGGTTTCGAAAATAGCGAAAATTGAAAATTGCGTTATCATATAACGTTATATATTAAATGGAAGCTGTAACATTATTTCATATTAATGTATCATAGCTGGAGAAATCAAGCACTTTCACATATATTAATCTATTCATGAATATGCTCTCTTTTTGACTCTATCATTCATTCATTCATTCATTCATTCATTCATTCATTCATTCCACAAACTGAAGCAATATAAGGAGAGACCGATCTAGATTCTGGATACCACAGTATAAGATTTCCCAGACCAGTGGCAGCAAGACCACCTGAGAATTTGTTAGATATCCAATGTGTAGCCTCCACCTCAGGTTTACTGAGTCAGAAATCCTGGAAGTCAGACCTAGCAATCTTATTTTAGTAAGCTCTCCAGGTAATTCTGAGGCACACTAAAGTTTAAAACCACTGTTAAGATTCCAGAGGGTCTATATTTAATGTTCTCTTTATTCTTTACCATTGTAACTGTTCCTTTGGTAATTTTATTTTCAAAAAAGGAGCAGAATGTAAAAGTTTTGGAGCACTCCAATTAAGAAAATGGGATTCCTTACTAATCCAGTATTTTATTTTTTTAAGTGTTATTTAAATGTATAGCATTTTCACATAGATTGTTACAAAAAGTTATTTTTACTTGACCTATGTTCACATACTAGGACCAAACATACACTAAAGAACTATCTGTGATAACTTAGCATGAATGTTAATGCTAGGAAACATAATTTTTTAATGATAATCTACAACATACAATCTTTCAAAGGTGTATGAATTTTAACATATCTTGTAATCTACCCTAATGTAGTCCAAATACGGTGAGAAACTTCTATATATCTGGCAAAGTTTAACATTTATCTGGCCAACAGCTGCTTGCTATGTAATTGCTTAAAATCAGGAAATTGAAAGGTGGTGTGATAAATCTACTTAAGGCCAAATATTAATTAGGATTAAATAAATATAGTTCCTTAGATCTCTGTGGCATCTAATCTATATAAACATCTTGCAGCGATGACTCATAAATGATTAAACAAAGACCAGACAGATTAGAGGAATTTGCATCATATGCCAGGACTTAATTTTCTACTCAATTTACTTTTACAAATGTTGATGGCATAAAAACATGTCAATAGGACTTAGATTTTAAATCAAGCCTTCTTTCTTATACTTAAACATGAACAAGCAATTACCATGAATGGAAGGAGTAGAAGAGTTATTATAATTTACCGATTCATGCACGTTTGGGGATAAAAGATCATAACTAAAAGCCATAGAAACTTCTCCTTTAATCTACTCTGAAACCACATAAACATATCCCAAACTGGGATGTGTTCTTTCTCTGCTATCTCCATAGAAATTAGAGATGTAATTATTCTGCTAAAAGAAAACAATAGAGGCTGTTCTCTACAGATTAACTGAACTGTTCTCCTTTCAAAAGAGAATGAACTCTAGCATGTCAATAGAGACTCACTTAGAAAATGGTGCACTGGGGTGGGGAATCCTTTGATCTACAGGTCAGCAACACTGTCACTGGATGTGGAGAAGAATTTGGGCTCCAGGGGTGGGTGACTGTTCTGAAGCACATTTGGAGGGCATATCAAGGCTACAGGTTACCTGCATAATTGTTCCGACTTTTTAAAAAAACCATACTTTCTGGTAAATGATGTAGAAAATGTGACTGAGCTGGCAGTGATTCAGACAATCAACTATGAGAAATTGATTCTCACTGAACTGGGATAATGATCCCAGATTGTGGAGATTGTGAAATGAATGTGAAGTGAGTACAATGTGTCATAGCAGAGAAGAAAATCAAGTTGTGTGGTGCTTTAAGTGCCCTCAGTGGTGTCCAGGCCAGGTGAAGTCCGGGCGAAATGCAAATGTACCATGATACGACCATTTTTCTAAGAGAATATTATCTATTTCCACATTGTAATTTATTACCTACCCTTTAAGGATAAAGATGACTAATACAGTATTTCTGACCTTATTAGTCAGTAAAGACGTTCACCTGCTACAGTCATGTTGAAACAGGTCCAGATATAGGCCCCTCAGATCCATAACACATTAGACCTTTACAGAGTGAGAAAATACAAAGGGACAGAAGCCGTTCTGTGATGGTAAACCAACTTGTTGATCCCCTGGAGAATAAAAGTAATTTAAATAGGTTTATGTTATATTAAATAAACATTTAAGCTCCCTTTTCTCCAACGCAATTACAAAACAAATGCGTTTAGTGTGGATAAGCTAGAAGATACAGAGGAGCAAAGAGATGCAATAAAAGGCATCTGCAATTCCCCTTTTTAGAAGTGGCCGCTCCTAATACATTCCTTAAATGTGTCTACAGGCAGGGGTGCCTGAGTGGCTCAGTTGGTTGATTTCAGCTCAGGTCATGATCTCACCATTGTGAGACTGAGCCCTGCATCGCGCTCTGTACGGAGGATGGATGCTGCTTGGGATTCTCTCTCTCCCTTTCTCTCTCTGCCCTGCCTCCACTCATGTGCCCGTTTGTGCATGCACAATTTCTCTCTCTCTCAAAATAAATTAATTAAAAAAAAAAAGACACTTGCATAAAACAAAAAGAGACCATATCAAACACAAGGGCTTGAGAGTCAGCATTTTTTAATATCTACACAAAAACTCAAAGATCTAACAGCTTTATGCCTAGGTTATCAGTCACATCCCAGATGTGGCAGGGGATTCTCAGGCAAGAGCAGTGGAAGTCAAAACTCAGGCTCAAGTTTCCAGGCTTCTGCTTGATTTGTGATTCTGGGGAAGTAAGTGACTTCATCTCTGTTTTTCCACTTGTAAAATGAAAACACTGTCTTCTCAGCTTTGTTTATTCATGCCATAAACACTTACTGACCACATCCCACATGCCGTGTCCCTGTGTTATGTGTCCCTAAGAGGGGGAACAGGGATAGTATGTGAAAGTGAGGGATCCTCACTGGCCTGGGGGCAGGAGGAATCAGGAAGGCTTCACTTTTGGAAGGAATTATGGGGGTTAGTATTCAGGCAAAACAGTGAGGAAGAATTAGAATCAGAGAGCCCTGCTGTTAAAAGGCTAGTATGGCAACAGGCAAAGGATAAGAAAATTATGGGGGATGGATGTATGGGCTGGAACCAGATCGTGAGAGTCACTGTATGCTACACTAAAGAGTCCATCTTTCATTCTGTAGGTGATGGGGAGCAACTAAAGAGATTTAAACAGGAAAGTAATAGCAGCACAGCTGTCCTTTACAAAGATAGCAGTGTGATGGATATACACCTGGTATAAAACAAGTTTCTGAATATTGCAGAAGATTTGTCTGACTTTCATATCTTTATTGAGCACTTTGTATGTACTGGGTACCATTCTAAGTGTTTTGTATATATGAACTCATTTAATCACTGATGCCCCCTTTGAGGTGGATACTATTATTATCTCTTTTTGCAGATGGGAAAACTGAAAAGAAGCAAAGTCTATGGAGTCCAGATTTGAAACCAAGCATTTAGATAGTCCAACCCCAGAGCTTGTCCCCCATCAGACATACTAGCATAAGAACCCCCACTGAAATGTGCTTCCTTAGAATATGGTCAGTTCCATAATCTTTATGTCACTGAGAACTCCCTGCAAAGTCATGTGACAGTGTTGATTAGTCCTATCTTCTTGAAACTCTCACTTGGATCCTATAAAACCTCCCCTTCCTCATACTTGTCTCTCTCTCTTTTTTTTTTTTTAAACCTTATTTATTTATTTTGAGGGGGGGAGGGGCAAACAGAGAGGGAGAGAGAGAATCCCAAGCAGGCCCCACGCTGTCGGCGCAGTATGATGTGGGGTTTGATCTCACGAATGAGGAGATCATGACCGAGGCGAAATCAAGAGTCGGATGCTTAACTCACTGAGTCACCGAGGCACCCCTACTCATATTTGTCTTCTTTTGGTCTCTCTCACTGGTCCCTCTTCTTCAGTTATTAACTAAAATGTTGATATAATACCCTGCCTCATATTCCTTAATACAAATAAGTCAATAACTAAAAATATAAGTCTTTGTCAGTCAAAATATGGTGCAAATTTTATTACCCAGAATTTTGGACAACCCAAGAATGCCAGCTAAATCAGAATTAGTTCTAAGAATTTTGTCTCAACACATCCCTAGTTTTCTGTCCCAAAGGCAGCAAGAATATGCAAGATTTCTCAATCACACAGGTTAACAAAGCTGCCCCCTTTACCTAGAATAATCTTGTACCCATGTTGGCTTAGTTCCTACTTATGTTTTATCTCAATTTAAAATACCTTTCTTTGGGAAGCTGTCCTTGAACCCCTGAAGCTATGTAGGAGTCCCTAGACCTTGTGTCACCACAATCTACTACTGGACATTTATCATTCTTTGTAATTGTTGCTGTCACCATGCTTGTTGTGATTGCTTTCATTCTTCACTGCATCCCCGGAGCCTGGCACAGGACCGGCCATGTTGTATACTAATATAAGTATTAGTTAATTAAACTAAATGATCTCAAAACATTCAGGTAGGAGGCAAGAAATCAACCACTTCATATTCTAACACAGGTCAACTGAAGCTAAAAGTCTTCTCAAGGATATGGGAGGGTATTATATGCATAAATGTAACTGATCTTCAAGAACAAACTTCTGGGGTTTTGAAAAAGAAAGACTATATGTTACCTATACAAAATTACTACAAGCAGCTCTTCCTTCCTAGGGATGCTCATTAAAACATGAGAAGACAGGAACCACACGTATAAAAAGCTACATTAGTCATTCCCAGTGTAGAGATAATCTAGTTTAGCACATGCCAACTTCTGGATTTGCTCTGATGCTCATTCTGGGTGACTCTGCTATTGCTTCCATTTCCAGGAAGCAGAGGGCTTCAAAGTAAAGCCTTTGCTGTTTTCCAGTTAATTAAGATTTATAGCTGCTTCTCATATACTAGAATTTGCTCTGAACCCACACCACGATGTTTTTGTGTATCCCTATTAGTTGCAAGAAAGATTTGGGTTTGGTTCCCTAAAATTATGTTATGCTATTCCTCCCAGGTGAAATTAATTCTGTGTCCCAATGAGGCTGAAAGAAGTAGGGTAAAAACGACTATTTATTGGGATCCCTGTGTGAAGCTCTACTTTAGGCACGGAGATACAATGAAAAACATAAAGCTTTGCTCTAGTAGAAGCCTAGTTCTCTGTTTCCCCCACCCTTAGTTACTTGGTTACATTATTAGAAAAATATTCACAAACTATTACTGAAATGAAAGTAGATCACAGAGCAGTATATATAGTAAGAGGTCATACAATGTCAGAAGGGGAAATTAGGAAAGACAAATAGACATTAAAAATAAGAAACAATTCAGGGCACCCGGGTGGTTCAGTCAGTTGGGCGTCCACCTGTTGATTTCGGCTCAGGTCATGATTTCATGGTTCATGGGTTCCAGCCCTGCACTGGGCTCTGACAGTGTGGAACCCACTTGGGATTCTCTCTCTCCCTTTCTACCTCTGCCACTGCCCCACTCGTGCTCACTCTCTCTCAAAATAAATAAATAAACTTAAAAAATAAATAAAAGACAATTCTTACTGAATATCAGGAAGAGACTTCTCCCCCTCCTTTCCTTAGAGCGTTAACTTTAGAAAATATCACCGTAAGAAGTACTTTAGCCTCTCCTTGAAATATACATAAATTCTTCCAAAAACTTGGTAAGTCTTTGTCAGCTTTATGATCTGGGAATGTCTTTCTCAAAAATCTGGGAGCCATATTTGATGAAGTGTAAAGGTCCAGGAAGATAACACCTCTATGCTTAATTTCTATGGGAAGGTAGGAGCCTAATTTTGGTGGATGCCTGGTTCCAAGTTGCAAAGCTACCTCCTATCATAGGGATATGAGGTTTGCTTTTCCTCCTGAGACAGCCAATAATAAACTAACACATGTAGTCACTCCAATTACCAGATAAAATCAGGACGAACTACACGTGACCAAACTTGCTATCAAGTCTTTACTTGAAGACTAGTCATTGATTGTCTTGAAAACATGCATGTAATGGGTTGTATCTGCTTGGCTATATAAGGGGATGAGATGCCTTTTTGTTTCTGCAACCTCCTAATAGACTGTCTTGATGTGTATCACATTCTGGTTTAATGCTTATTCAATAATAAAACTGTTTTCTTTCTCTACTATCTTTATAAAAAGGATTTCTGGGTTGGGAGATTTTGTTTTTAATTATATTTCCCCAACAGAGGACATTAATAGCAGCTATATCTGGAGGATGAAATCCCACCTATCTAAAATATATATTTATTTAAATTAAATTTAAATATTTGTGTATTTATAGAAATATATTTATAAATATAAGTACTTTTAAATATATTTGTTATATTTATATTGTGTGTGTGTGTGTGTGTAGTTTAGAGAGAGATTGCAAGAGGGGTAGAGAGAGAGAGAGAGAGAGAGAGAGAGAGAGAGAGAATCTTAAGCAGACTCCATGCTCAGCTCAGCCCAGACCCTGGAATCATGACCTGAGCTGAAATCAAAAGTTGAATGCTCAACCAACTGAGCCACACAGTTGTACTTTAAATATTATGTATAAGTCAATGTATATTTATATATAAAAATTACATATATATGCTATTTTCTTAATTGATCATGTATTACTTCATAATGAGAAATAAATGCAGTGGTTTTCATTTTGGGGGAAAATACCAAATTGACATTTAGGATACTCATTAAGGTAATGGCTCAGATTTCTACACTTCATAGATCTCATCATGGGGGGAAACTGATCAGAAAGGCATCTAGAGTCAAATCACACTTGGTGTCCTCAGCCTGGGTAAGGTCTCCTCTTTATCCCATTTGTCAAAAAGAGTTATTCTGTTAAATTAGAGAGCCCAACAGCATCCCCTAAGGGAATAAAGTTTAGCCCGTATAGACAAGATTCTGATTTTAAGTCCAAAGTTGCTGCTCCTTGTCTAGACCACCAATCACCACCCTGGCCATGGTGGCTGCTTGACTGAATTGGATGCCTGGTCTACCACACTGCCTGCCTTGGAACCCCTGGGGTTTTCCTCTTCTCATTTCTTGCTCTTTGTGAAGGAGCCCCGCAATGGAGTTGCATGGGCTCTTTGTTTCCAGCCTGCAGGCATTTAAGAAGCAGGGAGGCTCTGGGTAGGGAGTGGCCCAGCAAAGCAGCCAGGAGCATCACGGGGAACCCGGAACCTGCTCTCACTGATACTGCTCTGCACCCAGCTTCTGCTGCCAGGTTTCTTTTCAGTCACAATTGCTTCTCAGGAGCTCCCTATTGCCTCTTTTTAGGTTCTGGCTTCCATTTGGCCCACCTTCCCTAGGTTATCAGACACTGTTTTGAACCCTAACTCTACATTGGTTTCAAGTTCCCTTCCCTTTTCATGGAATCTTAGGCTTATACAGTTTGAGGAATGAATCTGAATAGCTGTTAAAAGTGTCTCAGAATTGGGGTGCCAGGGTGGCTCAGTCGGTTGAACATCCAGCTCTGGCTCAGGTCATGATCTCACAGTTCGTGGGTTCAAGTTCCGTGTCAGGCTCTGCCCTGACAGCTCAGAGCCTGGAGCCTGCTTTGGATTCTGTGTCTCCCTCTCTCTGCTCTTTTTCCCACTTGTGCTTTCTATCTCTCTCAAAAATAAATAAACATTTAAGAAAAAAAAATGTCCCAGAATATTCTGTAACAGTTAAGAAGTTCCTTGCACAGTCTACAACACTTTGCAGGCTGGCGTGTCAGAGGCCACAAAGGACCTCTAAAATTCTCTGCATTTCAGCCAGGAGAAGTCCCAGCCCTGGCCTCGTTCCGGGGTCTCTTACTTGAACAAAACACAGTGCATGGTTAAAGCAGAAACTTGGTATTCATAGGTAGCAGGAAAGAGAGACAGCCATACAGACACATATATATATTCAATGGAAAAGGAAATAAAATCAGTGAGTTCTAAACATATCTGAATAGATTTCAAAATAATTTCTGTAATTCTGTGCTTCAGTCATGAAGATATAGTTCATTTAATATAAAATCCTTCTGAGTATATGAAATGAGTCATTTACATATTTTTTATCTTTTTGTTCTTTGAAAATCCTTGGTTTAAACAGTTGGAATTACCACAGACAAAAAAATAGGGAACTAAGTAAGTCTTGCACTTTGCCTTTACTGATTCATAAAATAGGAGGATGACATAGGTCAAGTTAAAATACTTGTAATGGTATTTTGCCTAAAAGTTGAAAACATTTAAGTGAACTTTGTGTGATAGCACAAACTATAGCTTAATCTCAGATTTTTTTTTTAATAACGATGTAAGACTCTCTCTCTTTTTAAAATATTTTTTAAGTTTTTTTTTCTTTCAGAGAGAGAGAGTATGAGCAGGAGTGGGGCAGAGAGAGAGGGGGAGAGAGAAAATCCCACACAGACTCCATGCTGTCAGTGCAGAGCGTGATGCAGGGCTCGAACCCATGAACCGTGAGATCATGACCTGAGCCAAAACCAAGAGTCAGATGCTTAACAGACTGAGCCACCCAGGCACCCCAATACTCTCTTTCAAGACTCTAGATACTGTTAGCAGGGAGCAGTTATGAGTCTGCACCACAGAATCTATGCAATTTCAACTGCAGTCACTAGGGAATACTCATTAGTATACGGTTGTACTATTAGATAAATTTAGCAATGATTATTTCATTGTGACACTATTCTGCATCCATGTCTATTTTTTCAATTGTATAGTAAGTGATAGTTGCATATAAATTAATTCTGAATTTTAGATCATTTAACTGAACTCTATTAATTTTTTGGAGTGAGGAATATTCTACTTACACATTTAGTATAGGGAAAGTTTGCCTAGCATATGAATCTTACACTTTTAAAAATATGCAGATGATAGGAAACACATGTCTGTAACACACATTCAAGCCAATCAACTCCGAAATCCTCTTGTGACATTATCAGATATGCCCAGACTTGTTTAATCTGTTTAGGTTGAAGTTAAGACACTGTCAAATCATCATCACTTGGATTTGTAGTATACTTGCTCAGAGAGATTTCCTATGACAATGGGAAACATGTATTCGATCTATGTACAATTAAGCATGACATTATTAAAAACTTTTTACTGGTAAGAAAACTGAAATACAGAGCAGTGAAGCAGCCTGACCTGTCTACCTGTCTACCTGTCAGTGATGTCCAGAAAGCCTGATGCTACAATTGGATGTCTGTGACACCCTCTGCCTCAACTCAGCCAAGCAGAGACCCTACATTCTGACTGTTGAAAACACAAGACTGTGGTTCTTGTCCAGACACCCTTCCCTTCTTAGCTAAAACTAAAATAAGTTGAAGACGTTGATTTCAACAAAGTTATATATATAAAAAAAAAAGCACAATCCAAACAGTACACACTAAGATGTGAAAGTCTCCTGGCTCCTATGGCCTTCCATAGTCCCATTCCTCAAGGGTCACCATGGATGTGTCTCTTTCCAGACCTTCTATTCGTGTATAAACATATAATTTTTTATAGAAATACTATAATGCTATGCATGGAGTTCTGGAACTTGCTTTTTCATTCCTAAGTTGGAAATGAGACATGAACAGTCTGTTTAATATAAGAAGTGATGAAACAAAAAAGAAAATATAGTATGTTAAAAAGATATTTCAGATTCTAGAAGTAAAGAACGGCCTGGACGAGCCAGAAATCAGCCGCTACTCTACACGGATTCAAATTTCCCTTCAGGTTACATTTGGCCTACTTTCGTCTAGGTTAAGAGAAGAAAATGCTAAAACCCTACTATGTCTAAAAATAAATGCCAAACATCTAACCACATTATACACCACCTTATATTATGGCTCTTTTGTTTTCCATAAGTAGTATCTTCTAGTCTACATATTTCTTGGAATGGAAATGCTATTTAGACAGAATATTATATTTAAGGAAACAACAAATTCAGTGTTTGAAGCCTCTTTCACTGTGGTGTATTCAGCCAAGTGTCTAATAGTGACTCTTGTGTGGCCTTTCTTGCTTTTATCCAATGCAACTCTTCAGCTAAAGCTTTAAAGGTGTCTAGGTTTAAGAACACTTGAGATGTATCAATATAAAATTTTCAATTTCAAGTTCCTTTAAAGTATGATAAAAGGAAACAACAGAATATTCTTTAAAGTCCAGGAAATAAAGATTATATTTCAATTGTGACTACTTCTAAGAATGAAATCCATCCATTTCTGGTGATCTTACTGCTTCAAGTTGCAAAGGTCTAAGAACACAAACAGAAGGAAAATGTGTTTTCTTTGAGAATAGCTGACACACAATATTTCCTTAGTCAGGGGTATAACATAGTGATCCCACGACTATATACATTACGCTATGCTCACCACAAGTGTGTAGCTACCATCTGTCACCATGTAACGCTATTACAAATCGTTGATTGTATTCCCCACGCTGCATCTTTCAACCCTGTGACTTATTCATCCATAACTGGAAGCCTGTTTCTCCCACTCCCCTTCCCCATTTTGCCCATCTTCCTACCCCTCTCCTCTCTGGCAACCATTAGTTTGTTCACAAACAGAAGCAAAATCTTAACATCTCATGTAATTGAGGGCTGTGTGTTCATGATATCAAAAGAAAAAAGAAAACCAAATGACTCATTTATTTTCACTGAACTCTCTTTTTTTTTAGGCATTGTCATAGAAAACCTGAGGTTAATAGAAAAAAAGGAAATTCATTTTCTGAAATCCTTAAATACAGCCACTATGGAAAGAAGAAGATTTTAGTGCTGACATTCCCAGATTTACCATTCACTCTTTTATAGCACAGTGGCAAACAAACCTTGCTCACCTTCTTATAATAACTTTAAAAATGGGATTGTCGGCTGTATTTACCAACCCTGTCATTTCCCAGCATAATTATAGCATACATCCTGAATGGAAAAGTTGTTTTTAATCTATGTAAAAAAAACACAACTGCATGAGGACTACCTTCTCCTCCCCTCCCACCCTCTATTTCTCTACCCATCTGATAGCCAACAGGGATTTGTATTGTGTCTTCACATAATTGTGTAATCCTTCATAAACAACCTTAGCTGTAATGATTCCATTTTGATAATGTTTGATACTTGCCGTACGGCAATTTTTAAATGGCTTACAGTAAAGCTAGGCACTCTCTTACTGGCATGTTACAATTTTCTTAGTAATTTTTACTAATAGAATTCTATATGTACAAATGTTCAAGGGCAAGTCCTTCCTTCTGAGATTGCACCTAACCTGACAAATTTAAGTGACAAAACAGATGGAACAGAAACATATAAGCTGTTATGAACAAAACTAGGACCAAAATGTAGTCAGAACCAATTTACTCAGGCCATTCATAAGATTAAATTTAAGAATCTTAAAACTAACTTCCACTGAAATTTTACACAGTATGGTTTTTCAGATTCCAGGTAGAATAATAAGGATAGAAAGGGAAAACACTACCAAGTTTCAACTACTTATATTTAAAATAAAAAGACATAATAAACTTTATGGTGAAAAATCTACATTTTAAATGCTTGGCTTCAGTGTGCTCTACTTGGGAGAGACATGTTCTTTTGGATAATGGCTTTCATTTGTTTTTGTTTTCGTTGTGACACCCCAAGAATTCATAGAGCATAATTAATCCACACTCAGTTTGAGCTAAGCAGTTGTAAAATGTCCTCATCTACAGCTCTTTCTAGTCTCTTTCTAGGATCTTCAAATATTCTAGGAACAGATAATTTTTCAAACCAATGAGAAGCACCAATGCAAGTAGAGCAATCCATTCTTTAAAACTCTAATTAAAGTTTATACCCTCACCTCAACTCTGGAATATCCCCTCTTGAGACCTATCATCCTCCTCCATTCCCCACCACCCCCCAACCAAATAACACTACTTAAGGAGTCCACCTGTTCGATCCTTTAGGAGCAAAAGCCAATAGGACTTAAGTTATAGGTAGGATAATGACCTTGATTATAAATCAAAAAATTGTGCATTGTTTATGCATAGACCCATCAATGAAATCCTGGCTGCTCTAGAAGCACCATGTCTATACACAATTAGCCTGTTAAAATGAAGCGCTTCCTCCTGAGGTAATAGGACATGCCCAGTAACATCTGCCTAAACCCACTGGTAAAACTGCTGTCTTCTTTTGACCTGGTGAGGCACATCCAGCTGCTCAAAGACCCTGGGCTGCTGAAAAATGCCCACCATTACCACTCCATACAGAGGCCCTTGCCTGGGTGAGAACTGTAACCCCCTTGCTTTCCAGGCTGTCAGTCCTCCATTTTCTAATTCCAGGTTTGGGGAGAATGGAGGATGCCCAGATAGTGACCCCAGCAAATAATTTCCAAGAGAACCAGAGAGCTGCCCATTGTGATGCCCTCTTCCATGGCTATGGAAGTACCCCAAGCATTTATAATCTTAACTAACATGTTTTGTATAATAGAAGGGGGGGCAAAAATCAGTTGCAGCTTTTATAAAGTACTAGGATTTTGATTTTGTAGAAAAAGAAATACAAAATGGGTTACAGGTGTCAGATACAAGGTTGCAAAGTGTATATAATGTGAATATATATTATATTTACATAACTGTTATTTATATTATATATAAAAATATATGAAATTTACCACTTCAGGGGTAATCAAACAGAACAAATTAAAACAAAGTGTCATTTTTAACCTATCAAATAGTGAAGATTTTCAAAATGACAATCATTAAACCCTGGGTAGTATTAGTAGGGTTATCACTTACACTACAAATAGTGTAATCTTTCTGGAATGCAATTAAACCATAGTATCGAGAGTGTTGACAGCATTTATTTTTTTCTGCTTAGCAATTGCCTATCAAGAATTCTCTAATAAAGAAATGATAAAAAGAAAATGTATGAAAAGTACAAATGATACAAACTATCCGTCTATTCATCCATTTGTCATTGTTTATAGTAGCTTAAATATCCGAAAATAATAGATCGTCAAAAATATAATAACATTTACATATAACGGAATGTTAGGTATACATTAAGTACCATGATCATTAAGAATCATCACTGAAATGACGAAATGTTCAAAAATAATTTCTAGAGTACATTGGATGTATAATTCTAGGTATAAAATACACAACAATAATATAATAAAAACTGGTCTGAAAGGAATGTACCTTTTTTTTTTTTAAGTGAATATCCCTGGAGTGAATAAAGACTGATTTTTATATTCTTTTTTTGGTGCTTTAACGTATTTGCTAAATTTTCCACAGTGAAAGCAGGAATAAAAAAAGAAAAGAAATGCATGCCTATCTAGTAAATCCATTGTGCTGCTGCCCTTCATCTATAAAATAATGTCCAAGTTGGCTAGGCTCACATTAAAGTCCTTGTAATGCTATCACATCTTATCACCCAATCGTATTTCTAAAGATTGTGCAATTCAAACACCCAGTTCTGTCTCAGATGGTCACCAGGCCTGTCGTGGGCCATCTAGATTCTACTCAGGCTCTTGTCGTCAGGCCTAGAACTTCTCTCCTCTAGAGTTTCTGGTCATAACTCATGATTGTAACCATTTTAAGCCAACTTCAGATATTCATGATGGTCTAAACCAAGCCTGGCAATCATACAAAATTCATTTTAGACCCCTGATTCCAATTCATTCAGCACAATAATTTAGAAGGAAGCCCCTTCTGAGAGCAAGAATCCCATCAATATTTATTAAATGAATGAAAACAATCACTACTGTAATCATAATAGCAATGGCAACTAACATTTATTGAGAGCTTTGTATTTATAAAGAGGCACTGTGTCAACTTCATTGATTTTATTTAATGCTCTGAACAATCCTCCATTTCACAGATGAAAAAAACTGAGCCTCAGGTAGGTTATGTATGTTTCCCAAGGAAGTATATAACTGGTGTAGACTTGGGATTCAAATCCAGCTGTGTCTGATACCAATATGCTCTACGCTACCAAATTTTCTACCGGAAGGTGTACAAGAAATCATTTTGCCTATGATACATTTTTATTAATTAATCCATGAAGCTAAGTAAAAATGATGTGTTGAATTACAAAGTTTTCTTTTACATATGAAAACAGATACAAAAACAACAGAATTTTCTGTTGAATCTCATTACATAATGAAATGTTTACCTGTATAGGACCAGCCAATCTCTTCAACAAGTTTCCTTTGTTGTCTGTAGTATCCATAAGCCCAATCTACAACCAAGAAAAATCAGTTGATCAATGTGTAGAAAAATATGTGGTCCAAATGAAAATATATCAGATGCCCAAATCTTTTATCCCATAGATGGTCCTCAATTAATCCTTCCCATGGCACCTTCCCAATGATTCCTCTCAATTCTGACCTCCATAATTATAGTCTCTGTTGTTCCTGTTCTAGTAGTTAGTATAAATTTTAGGGGGCACATTTAAAAAATGCTGAAGTTCAGGCAGCAACAAAGCAAACATTCTGGGTAAAGCAGGAGCAACCTAGAGGTGTTCATCCCAAAGAAAGATGGATCAGAGAGAATAGTTTGTCCTATCTCCAAATTTTTGTTACTATTCCCTTAGTCGAATATCTAAGATCCTGTTGATTAGAGATACTTTCAGGTTTACAAACCAAGTCTCGTCCATCAATGCATCTGGGAGACCCAGAGGTTATCATGTTTTCAAAATTTGCTTCCTTTCTGCCAAAAAATGAAATTAGCTGCCTTGAGTAAATGAGAATTTAAATGTATGTATGTTGGCTGGAAAAAAGGCTGTGTTTGACCCTGTCCATGACTTTGTCTCTTGGAAAAACCTAGATGCCCGAGTGAGGTAATACAGTAGGAAGTTTAGGCATCATAAAAGTGGATGCCTCATGACTCAGAGAGAGTAATTATAGATCAAGAACATGTGGCAAGAGGTATAGAAAAGAAAATGGGTGGAAGCCAAGGTGTCACTCTGCATAATTCATAATTTTGCCAGGAGCCACGCTTGCACTCAAAAAAATATATATATGCTATATATATATGCACACATACCATACATATATTTATGCTATAATCTTTCTCACCATTTGGGAAAAGAACTCTATTTCTTCTTTTTCTTGCTACACAGTTGTTTTCTCTTTATTGACAATTCTCAATTTCAGGAATGCAAATATCTAAGGGCACTGAAGAAATTATTTTCCTCTTGTCCATGTTATATACTCTCTGATTAATACACCATGGTAATTAATAACTACTTAGACTAGTTCATAAAAGGTAAAAATCAGGTTTGCTATCAGAAATACATATTCTGAATCTATAGATAATTCAAAACCCAAACTTACTTTTAAGAAATAAGGGTTTTGTATTTGTTTTAAAACTTTTATTGTTCATAAACATAGGTAAATATTCTATTGGCCACATAGCACATTTCAGCACGTATTTATTTTTATAGCAGCTATATTGAAGTATAACTTATACATCACACAATGCACCCATTGTATACAATTTTGTGGTTTTCAGTGTATTCAGAGTTGTGCAACCATCACCACGATTTTAGAACATCTTCATCATCCCCATTAGAACCTCTATAACCTTTGGCTGACACCCCCAATTCCACCCTCGTATCCCACAGGTCTAGGCAACCACTATCTAATTTGTTTCTATGGATTTAGATATTCTAGACATTTCATATAAACAAAACCACACAATACAGCCTTTTGTGACTGGCTTCTTTTTGTGTGTTTGTTTGTTTGTTTGTTTGTTTATTTGAGACGGAGGAGGGGCAGGGGGCGGAGAGAGAGAGGTGGCAGGGCGGGGGCAGGGGGGTGGTCATGGAATGTCAATCAGGCTCCACACTCAGCGCAGAGAGCCCAATGCAGGGCTCATTCCAGGAACCTGGGATCACGCATGACCTGAGCCGCAATCAAGAGTCGGTGGCTCAACAGACAGAACCACCCAGGGACCCTGTGACTAGCTTCTTAAATTTAGCATAATTAATGTTCTCAAGGTTCATCCGTGTTGTAGCATTTATCAGTACTTCATTCTTTCTTATTGCCTAATAGTACTCCATTGTGTGGTGACCCAGATGGCCTTAAAGTTCCCTTCAGCTTGATTAAACTTTGGACAGGCTTCTTCCTGACTCTAGGCCCCGATCCTAATTTTCTTAGAGCATTTAGTTTAGAAAACTTTGTAACTGTAAATTCCTTCTCTACCTCTTTGAGATGTAAATCTTTTTTTAATAGCCACATGCCAATTTTACAACCAAGAATGTACTACTCAAGGACATGGAACCATCTCTTTTGTTTTTTGGGTTTTTTTTTTTTTTTTTTTTTTTTAGTTTTGAAAGAAAAGAGTGAAGGAGGGGCAGAGAGAGAGAGGTGAGAGAGGATCCCAAACTGGCTCTGCATTGTCAGGGCAGAGATCCATCTCATGAACGGTGAGATCATGACCTGAGCCAAAATCAAGATGCTAACCAACTGAGCCACAAAGGCGCCCTGGGAACCATCTCTCTGAAAGGAAATAGGGCCTTATCACCCAGTTTCTATGAAAGGGTAGGAGCTTAACTTTGGTGAGGTGCCTTGCTCCAAGGTGCAAAAACTACCTCCTGTCATGAAGATATGAGTTTATTTTTCCTTTGGATAAAGCCAGCTGGCAAGCAAAATGGCTTATGGCTTCCTGCTAATATCCTGCTCTGCTGTTCCACTGGGGGCTCAACATCAGCCATTAAAAAACCTTTTCCCTTCTATTTCATCAAGTTGGGTTCTGACTTGGTTCTGGCCTCTCTCTCCACTGAAAGAGCCTTGACTAAAGTCTCCCTTACTTGTTTAACTTTGTCCTGTAAAATTTTTGTTTTGACAATGGATATACCCCATTTTATTTATCCATTCATCAACTGAAGGATACTTGGGTTGTTTATTCTTTTTGGCCATTATAAGTAGAAGTATTAAATATTCATGCATATGTTTGTTTTACCACTTAAAAAGTAAATATTAGGTTCATAATTTATTTTTCAAATACAGTTGTCCAATAAAATTGTAGTCATTTAAGGTTAAGTTCTGAGAACAAGTGTTTCTTCATGATCAAGGAATACATACAGTTAGATGTTAGAATGGGCCTCAGAGGTCATTTGACTGAGACTTTAACAGTTTACAAAAGAAATAATAATTCCTGGAGATAAGGTACTTTATTCACAAAAAAATGTAAATGATTTGCACAGGTGGTAAGTGGCAAAAATGGAAACAATAATGCATGGCTCCTGTCTCCTACTCCAGAAACTTCCCCAATATCAAGGGTCCCAAACAATCTTGAGTTATTGGTTACTCTCTTAAGGTGTTTTGCCTGAAAAAGACCCCTATAGAATGTATGCTTTCAAGAGGAACAGAATAAAACAGTAGTCTAGAAATTAACCTGAATAAATTATTTGGACAGATAAATCATAGAGAATTGATTATACCAGATTTGACCTGGCAATCAATTAAATTTTTTCCTCTGAAATTTTACACTGGCCATAAGGGAAAGATGTGTTGTCATTTATTACATGTTTCAAATATAAATATTTTAAAAATAAGACATTTTTGACATATGAATGCATTTTTAAGATTTCAAAAAATCAAAACCTACATTTAACCAGTAATCCATTGAAATAAATAAAACAGTGTTTGTTTTAATGATTCAGTCTAAAAGATGACAGCAAAATATCAGCAGATTTTAGCTTTCCTTGTAGGGCTTTATCACCACACAATGAGCATTTGTCCTTCGTTTTTAATTACTTACATTAAGAAAGCTTTATTCAATACAGGATTCCCAGGTGTTGGTAGCTCTCTTCAGTTCCTTTATGTATTGTTCCCCTAATTGTTACTTCAAACAATCCGTTACACATTCATATGCTAATTACATAGTCCTTGGGCGTGAGAGAGTACCCCACTTTTAAAATTCTGCTTAGAGGTCTGATAGATGAGATGTGATAGCTTCAATGAACAAGAAAAAAGAAGCTAGGTTCACTTTTTTGTTGTTGTATTATATACTTTGAAGACCAGTAAATCCTATATGAAATGAATCTATCAAAATGCTTACACATTTTTAAATAAATTAAAATCATGAAATATAGAATGTTTTTTTATATTTATGTGAATTTCAGTTTCTTTCATTTTTACATTTTGTTTCTTTCAATTTAAAAGTATTTGCCAGGTCTGTATTGGCATGAGTGTTTTGTAGTGAAAAAACTAAGAAAGAAATTTCAGGAATGAATTGTACGTGCAATATAGAAGAAAATATATATTACTAAATTTTTAAGGCTACTCTATTTGTTCTGAAAAAATATTCTTCATAAAGTGGACTTTTACCCTGATACCAAAATTAGGAGAAATTTCAGGCAACCTGAAATGTTTGTTTCAACATATTCCATCTTTACCTATGTTGAGCACCTAAAGATATGTAAATATGTAAACGTGTGTGTGTGTGTGTGTGTGTGTGTGTGTGCCCTTTATTTTTCCTTACATTCGGATGATGAAAATGAAAGTCTACCAGATGGAAGATACAGATTAACTTAGCATTTTGTTGTTGTTGTTCAAGTATATTTTTTTTTAAACAAGAACAAAAAATCTGGGTGTTCGTTTCCTACTAAAAATATTATAAATATTTTGAGTTATAAAAATGCCTCTGAGTTTGCCCTTACCCTAAAGAAAGTCTCTGCTTCATGTTGATTAATAATTTCACCTGCATCCTACTATATAATCTAGCAGCAGCACTCTGACCACACACACACACACACACACACACACACACACACACACTTTAATGCTATAAAGTGGCCAAACATATGACAGGGAGAAGAAATAGACTGGTTCTCTGAAAAAGAAGCTTCAGGTAGAAAATAATCACAGATAATGTTTGAACACGAGGATTCTAAAACCAGGTTTCTCAAAGCAGACTTTCCCAGGGTAAATGATACTTGCATATTTCACCAAAGAACTTCAGCAGAGGAGAAAAGGGAGTTAGCTGATGACAGAAATCTGGAAAGGCAGAGAAGAAGGAACAGAATTAGAGATGAATTTTTAAAGCCCTTGAGTATCACCTTGGCAATGAAAGACTTGGGGAGAAAGATCAGAAATGTTCCAAGAGGAGGAAAAACATGTGCACCAAGAAGTGGCAAATTGTGGTACCAAAGGTTTAAAATGCCACTTGGGCTCTCCTGTGACCTGCATATAGGACACTGGGGACTTATTCTTGGTGACAGCCCACCATGATACAAGGCTCACATCAATTTTCACACTTTTTGTTCTCATCCCACTGTCTCCTCTTACCTCAATTTCTTTTGCAAAATGAAAGGAGATGGTCTGTTGAATTGATCAAAAAGTATTGCATATATTTAGTATATTTTTTAAATGTTAAAGAAGAATATTAAATAAGTAGATAAATAAATTGAATTGAAGTGAAAGAGGTTGGGGTAGGCAGGTGAAGAAAGGTAAGTAGCTGGTGGCCACTTGCAGAAGGACTTGGAAACCCCTAGGGACAACCTAGTGTCGTCAGAGCAATAATCATCCACTACACCCTTTGGCTGTCAGACATGCAGAAGACTGACGTGGCAGGGGGAAAACAAGTTGATAGTTACAGCAGTCATAGCCATTTCTTATTGAAAATAAAGTAATAAAAGACCTCTCTCAGAGAACAAACAAATTAAATCAGAAATATGAGTTCTTGTAAGCAGAGAATCAGCTTTTGACTGAAGAACACCTGTGAGCACATCACCTGGCTATGGAAAGTCCTTTATTTGTGCCGATGCTCTATTGCAAATGGCTTCTTCGGGTTGATAAGAAAGGTGAGTTTACGACCCAAGTGATCTCACCCAAAACCTTGTTTAGCTAGCTAACGGAAAGTTTCCAGGTAGAATTCAATCTGCCCATGAGTATAATATAGAGTCTATAAGACCACACATGGCAGACTTTTTTCTATGGAAATTCCCATCATTGTATGTGAAGAATTAGTTTGCTGTCAAACTGTGTCATAATATAGCCTGTAGTTACCTATCTGGAATATAAATTTTTACTTGGTATATATGCAGACACATTTGTGAAACATAATTTAATTATGATAATTCAGAAAATAGGCTTAAGATAGTTACAATGCAAACATTATATTTACTGTTAATCACTTCAGATGTAACCAGACTCCCTAAAAACATACTGCTTTTAAAAACACATGCATATTACTTCCCCCCTAAGTTACTTGTTTTTCTATTTCAGCTGCTTTCTAGTGTTAGCAGAAGAGTTTCATTAGTTTCTCTCCTCTGCAAAGGCTTAAAAATAAAAGTACTTTTTACCTCAAAAGTTAAATTGCAATTTATTGCCAAATAGGATGGCACACGAAATCATATTGTTAAAGAGATGGAAAGAGATGTTTCTAGAGTCCAGGTGACCTCTTTATTTAAGGATAAAGTTAAAAAGATGAAAAATGTAGATACCTGAGGCACTATATGAACAAAAAAAATCAAATGGTAAATTCTCAAAGGAGATGGAAATACTAAACATATTGATAATGTAAAAGAAGAAAGGGAGCTATTTCTTCCATATGCTTGTTTTTTTTTTAATTTTTTTTAACGTTTATTTATTTTTGAGACAGAGAGAGACAGAGCATGAGCAGGGGAGGGGCAGAGAGAGAGGGAGACACAGAATCGGAAGCAGGCTCCAGGCTCTGAGCCATCAGCCCAGAGCCTGACGCGGGGCTCAAACTCACGGACCGCGAGATCATGACCTGAGCTGAAGTCGGACGCTTAACCGACTGAGCCACCCAGGCGCCCCTCCATATTATTGTTTTAATAGACATCCAATTAAATACATATTCCTCACAGGAGTAAGAGTCTGGAGGTGAGCAGTTAGATTTTTATTGTCTCTTAACACTGAGGATGGTGTATGCTTTCACATAGAGGATTTGTATATTGACAATATGTCTACCAAACCTATTCAAAACTTTTCAATGAAAGAAAATATTCACAGGCTTGTCGTGGAAAAGTAGCCAGTGTTTCTTCTTATACTTAGATGAGTTTAACCTAATGTGATTTGTCTATATTCCTAAAGTTGAGGTATTTTCTGTTAAAAACATTTTAATAATTTTGACCTTCATCACATGGGCAATAATACATTCCTGTTTCAGGTAAGATAGAAAAAATAAAGATAAGCATAAATAATTGTAAAAATAATCCATAATCGTGTCTCCTAAACATAACCATTCTTTACCATTATGCAAATATAGAAAATTTACACTTTACACAAATTGAATTACACTTTCATTATTGGGTGCCCCACTTTTTCCACATAATGACAAATCGCTGGTACCCTCTCAAGTTAACAAATATGATTTCATAGCATCGTAACAGTTCACTTAAAGAATTCGCTGCTATTGGATATTAAAATTAAAAGTTGATTTAACTTCAGAAAATTTATTCCTTAGGCTTAAATGATATGAGGAATGAAAAGTTTCCATTAAGCTAGTGTGAGCTTCACATATAACATAAAGTCTGTAGGAGACTACTACATTTCCCCCCATCAACCTTCTTCAACACCAGATAACACTAAAATGGCACAAATTCATTGCTATAATGTAAGAGTGAATTTATTCTACTGCCAGAGAAAGCCTAATTGTTGGTAAAATCATGATAATGGCAGCAGAAATAGAAATAGCAACATGTGTAAAACAACTATTAGAAGAAGAGCAAAAAATACTATTAAGAGTGGGGAGAGGGGCGCCTGGGTGGCTCAGTCGGTTGGGCGGCCGACTTCGGCTCAGGTCACGATCTCACGGTCCATGAGTTCAAGCCCCACATCGGGCTCTGGGCTGATGGCTCAGAGCCTGGAGCCTGCTTCCAATTCTGTGTCTCCCTCTCTCTCTGCCCCTCCACCATTCATGCTCTGTCTCTCTCTGTCTCAAAAATAAATAAAACGTTAAAAAAAAAAAAAGAGTGGGGAGAGAGCAAAATCTGTGAAGCCAATGAAAATGGGTAGAAAACATGGAATTCATCAAATTACAAAAATAATGTTCCATTCATTACGTTATATATTATATGATATATATTATGTATTATTATGTTATTATACCGTTATATTATCCATATTATAATAGTGTCCCATTATTTACCAACCTAACTAATGTTTCTGTTGGAAAGCATTATATCTATGCACTTTCCCTGAAATCAGGAGTGCAGAAAAGATGTCTGCTGTGTAGCTCTACGATTAGGATCACTTGGGAAGTTCCGGGCAACTGGTGCACTAAAACAACCAATTAGAGGATAGAAAGGGATTCCATTAACATTTACTGTGAAAATCGTAAAACATCAATAAGTGCACAAGTAAACAAAATACAAACTATTATTAATATACAAGAAAATGTGAATAAATAAAAAGACCCACCCCTACCCTTAAATGGGAACACCAAAATATGGGGAAGATATCAGTTCTTTCCATATCAATGAATAGGTCAGGTTTCAATGGGATGTTTTCAGTTGGCAAAATTATTCTAAAGTTTACGTAGAAATCTTAATGTAGAATAGTACTAGATAAGAAGGTCTGGAAAAAGAGTGAAATAATGGGGGCTTGGTTAACCAGTTACTAAAAGGTAAACTGACAGGCAGATCAATGGAACAAAGCATATAGCACTAAAACTGGACTAGTATAGATACCAGTTTAATCCATGACAAGGGAAAACATCACAGTCACATAAGGAAAGTATAAAGTTCAACCAATATTGGGAACACTGGTTATTTGGGGAAAAAAAGTCAAATCACACTTCATACATACATCAAAATAAAGTCCAAGTGGATTAAAATGACTGATAAAAAAAGATGCACAAAAACTATAGGAAAAAATATAAATGAACGTTTAATTTATTGCCAGATGGGAGGGGCCTTTCTATACACAAACAAAAGAAATCATAAGGAAATACTTATAGCTTTGATCACCTAACATTCAAAACTTGTACAGAAAAATGTTTAGCGAATTGAAAATTACAAATGTTAAGCTATTGGGAGCTGCTAAATTGCATCAAACAAATATAATGATATATTCCAAACACAGAGAATTCTTCCAAATCAATAAAGGCAAATATATGAGCAGACAAAATTTAAAAATGCAGATATAATTAATTAATAAACTTATAAACTGTTAGATTTTAGTGGTATCAAACAAATTAAAATGACACTGAGATAGCATTTTTCCAGTTACCAAATATTGCTATTGCTATTATTATTATTACTTTTAAAATATTGAATAATGCCCCAAAGATCTTGAAATGTTGCTTAACCTACAGGTAGAAGTATGAACTAGTATGAACTCTCTGAGAAGTAAGCTAGTAAGAGTTAACAAGAGTCATAAAATGCTTCATAGCCTTTGGGACAATATATTCCTTGTCAAGGAAATATTTCATATTATCAGAGATGAAAACTAAGTTTCATAAAGCAAGATACTTACAATCATTTAAGTCACCATGAACAACTGTAAAATATGTTAATGTGCAAAAAGTGGGGGAAGTTTAAATAATGTACTATTCATAATATAAAATAATGTGAATTCATTAAAATTGTGTCCCAAAAATACATATGTGGAGAAATTCACGTGATATAAAACATTATCAACAGTTATGATACAATTTTAAATATATTACATATCCATAAATGCAAATCTCTACGTGTGGTGCCATTGGGAGTGATTTTTTTCACCTTTTTAGAATATGTTCTAATGCTTTCTGTGTATTTTAGCGTTTTGTATTAGCTAAATATTTTAAAATGTTAAAGTGAACGTGTATTTCTAAAGGAATATCCCTGACTCTACAGGCAAATGGATTAGAGACAAATATATAGATATGTTTTGAAGACGGGGTAAAGAAAAACTTTGAGTTTCAAGTTTCTTATTTTGGATTTTACAATAAAAGCTCCTCCTTATTCACAGAATACTGCATGCAGCAGCTAGCGTTTTTAACTTAAGTTTAGGAAATCACAGCCAAGTCTACATATGGCTGAGCACCTCCGTTCCCAAGAAAATTAAACGCAAGAGCCACAGCAAAATAGACATTGTAACAAACTCACATCATCTTATTGGCTGTCATGATCAGACTGATTAGATCATCTATTTGGGGTAAATTTTGAAACAGCACTTGTTTTAATTTGTGCCTTATTTCTAAAACAATACTTTTTGCTTAGATAAAATTAGGTCCAAACTTATGTATCTATCTATTAAGCAGGAAAACCTGGCAACTTTATGAGCTGGCAATCTAATTCTGAAATGTGTGTGGATCACATGTCAAAATTGATTCATTATGCAGTTTTGTCCGGGCAAGGCCAAAAAATTTTCTTGTCTTCTTTCCAGGGTACTGACAGAAAATTCATTTGTGTCATGCTTTTTTAGACTGCCTTTTATTGGTCCAGAAAAAGAAAACTTTTATTCATAAGAAACGTACTCATTTTGACAAGCAGACTGGTATTTTCTCAATTTTTTTAGTGATTCACTTTCAATTTGCCAATATATTTTATAAGCTTACTAAACCACATGCTATTGTTCATTAAGCCTACTTGGCTTTCAAAAAGAAATCAGGGGGGAGCATGGTGGACCCATCCGACTTAAACTATAAACATACATCAATACTTGGTGCCTCTTTTCACTAACTCTTAGGGTCAGAAATCTAGACTCTCCTTTGGAATCCTGATTCCGGACAAGTCAAATGTGTTTGTTTGTATACCTAAAATTGTAAAATGAAAATAAGTATCTCCTGTGTGCAATCAAGTATACTGCAACAAAGGATAGGGCATAGGTCAGCCATTTTGAACTCTTTGTAAAGCACGTGCTTACATCAACTCATTTCATTTCATTTTTTTTTAATTTTTTTTAACGTTTATTTATTTTTGAGACAGAGAGGGACAGAGCATGAACAGGGGAGGGGCACAGAGAGAGGGAGACACAGAATCGGAAGCAGGCTCCAGTCTCTGAGCCATCAGCCCAGAGCCCTACGCGGGGCTCGAACTCACGGACCGCAAGATTGTGACCTGAGCTGAAGTCGGACGCCCAACCGACTGAGCCACCCAGGTGCCCCTCATTTCATTTGTTGGATTAATTTTTCCAGTATTTAGGTTTTTTTTGTCAACAGTGAAGAAAAATAAAAAAAAAAACAAAAAACGCTGTGATGTTTATATCATACACATGGCGTATGTTCAATTCAGTTACAAAATTATTCATTTGTTTACTGTTGTTGTCTGGTTCGTAACCGAAAGTATTCTTTAGTCTTAAAGATAAGTATAGATCGTCAGTGCAGATGGAATATACAATTCCCTATATTCAAATGTTGAACTGAGCCCTACAAGAACAATGTGAACAAAAAACATACTTAATTTCAATTAAACTTAAAGAGACTATCATCTAATTTTTTAGCTACATTCCAAAATGAATACATTTTTAAAAGCAAAGGTTTCACAATATTTATATTTTCCTTGTTTCAGAAGACTTAAGGAAGTATAAGATCATTATTTAGAAGTTCATACTGTTTACATTTTTAAAGAAGTTCATTTTAGAACCACCTTCCCCACTAGCAATTGTAAGGAATTAAAGGCTTTAAAACATTTTTAATGTTTATTTTTTGAAAGAGAGAGAGAACAAGTGCAAGTGGGAGAGGGGCAGAGAGAGAGGGAAACAGAATCTGAAGCAGGCTCCAGGCTCTGAGCTGTCAACACATGGCCCCAAGTGGGGCTCGAACTCACCCACGGAGAGGGAGTGCATGACCTGAGCCAAATTTGGACACTTAACCGACTGGGCCACCCAGGTGCCCCAGTAATTAAATGCTTTGATGACAACCTTAATTAGTTCGCTTTCAATTAACAAGCCACTTACCTATATTAGTCACTGATTTTGTTCATAGCTGTATAAAAATGATGACATCTATTGCTTTTTTGGTATAGATGTCTCATTGTCACTAGCTATCAAGTGATAATTAATATGCATCTTCTTATTTTGCTCTGTTGTAGAATTTATTTGAAGTGAGTGGAAACTGCTGAAATCCTACTGGCTCAATTGACTGGCACAATGTAGGGATGTTCTATCTGGCTAGCAGAATCATTTTATTTGCTACACTTTCTTCTGCTTGATACTTTTGTGCCCCTCCCCCTGCTCCCTGGGCCTTGCCTCTACTCTTTGCAAATTTTGCATTCCCCCTGTACTCTCTTCTCTTTCTCATGCACATTCTCCACAGAACTTGGTGTCTCCTTGACGCTCATTCTGTGAACCACCAAAGTCTAAGAAAAGAGGAGTGAGTTCGACCATCAATTACAATACACCTATCTTCATATCTTGCACTGGTGAACTATCCTGACCAACGACAGTACTGGGTCCTACCGGGCCACCCTCAAAACAACTTTTCCCAACTTTTGCCTGAAATTTGAAAGTTCTCTGCAGTGGCAGATGCTCATTAGGTTGCCTAGATGACCCAGGTTTACTGCACTCAGAGGAACAGTATCTAAAAAGCATTCCTGTTAGTACATAATTAATAGCCTTGGAGAATACATCTCATTAATTACTTTTTATACACAATCATAAATAGTCAGCCAGGGGTTGGATGTTATTTATTTTGGAATAGTTAACTCCATTGGAACAAATATGTTTTCTCTCCAGGTTTACCTTTCCGTTTGTGAAGATGTCAAGAGACTGAACAAGTTAATGCAGTGTTTTCAACCTGGATTGCAACCAGACCTCCACTGGCATTCTGCCCTGAAGTTACTGGGCCACTGGGACACCTCAAGATAATTAACATACTCCTGTGGTGTCTAATGTGATAATAGTGGTGGTTAAATGAAAAAGAACATCCTACAACAGACCAAGGGTAGCACCTTTGCACCTCGAGGGAAAAGAAAAGGTGTTTTTTTTTATGACGGGATGTAGGCCTTACGTTTATAGATGATATATCATGAAGACTTAACATATTGAAATAAGACTTATGTTTTCTTTAATATACTTTTAAACATCTAAGTGACTTCACACCTTTGTGAAGTTCATAACTTTTGCCATTAATTTCACTAAAAGCAAATATTTTTTGGTGGAAAATGTTTAATTGGTCATCTCTCACTATCTAGCCAAAGACATATTGATTTAACCTTGGAAATAAAATCTCATAATGCTCATTTTGTGTTCAAGGGAATGTTATTTTCTTGATGTCTTGATTTTTGCAATAAAAAAAACAAAACAATGGAATTGAGCAGATCTATGATTATAAAGAAAATGCTGTAAGTGCCACTCCAAGTTTAAAGTATAAACATGGTAAACTTTGGATGGAAAACAATACTTTCGTCTTCTTCCATATTTATTCTTTAAATGGTCATACTGGCTGAATACAGATTACAGAAAGAAAAGGCAAGAGCTAACTGTTCATTGATCTGTGTCTTTAACATGTAGTACTAACATGCCATTAAAGATTTGATATTCATATTATCTAGTTTATAGCTACTTGCCTCCTACAATGCCTCAACTTTTTCAGTCAAGGGTGCCTCTCCCAAAATAAAAAGCTGGTTTTCATTTGTGATACTCTGAAAGGATACATATCATGGCAAAAAGAAACTGGAACTAGGGATGGGGCCAGAAGAACTTGGAATGTAACTCCTGGCTTTAAAACTTCTTGACTGTGGATCTTTGGAAGAGTCATTAGCCCCCTCAGTTCCTCTGATAAATAAGGTCCTCCTATACTGGTGCGGTAGGTACACTCAAATTAATTAATTCCTTTGAGTGTGTAAAGGATAAGACAATATATTGATATAGGCAATAATGCTTTCACCTGGGAAGTAAGCTGAACTCATTTACACATTATTTTCTAAAATGAATAAAGGTTATTTAATACATTGCTAAGGCAGGAGTTTTCTCTCTTTTCTTTTATTCTCCATGTGAGATAGTACCCATTACACTGTTTAAAACGGCTCTTGTATTGCTTACTATCTCTGTAAGCAAGCTAACGTGTCTAAGTCTCACTTTCCAGGCCTACAGAATAGGCATAATAATTATGCTGACATGTGTTTGGGATAAAGCACATATGGCTATTAGTCCATATATATTATATTAATTTATAATTAATATTTTAGATGTATAATTATACATATATTATAGGTAGTTATAATATTTATTTATTACACATTTATATTTCACTTAGACTTCATTCTGCTATTGCTTTTTTTCTCATTTCAGCAATTTCACCGATACATTATTTTCTGGGTAAAACAACAAACTTAATTTGCCAACAAATAGGGTGTGGTGAGTCATTGTACACAAAGGCCTTTTCGAGAATATGTTCGTTGAATTTCAATACAAGGCGAGTTCAACATTTTCCCCCCTGTGCGTATATTGTCAGTTTTACTCAATAACACCCTCAATCTAACTGAAAAGATTCAAAGGCAAAACAATCAATAATATACAAATTTTAGTTTAATTAAACTGAAAACAACTCATTTCAAAAGCTGAATAGTCACAGAAATAGCTTTGAAGCAAATGAGTACATAAATTTCATCCTATATACCATTAGCAATACCCAGAGTTTAGATTTTGACATCCTCAGAATATATACAACTGTCATGAATCCAGAAATAAGAGTCACACAGAGTATCCCACAGTAATACATCTAATAGAGGAAACTGTGTAAGGTGAAGGAGAAAATCTGAGGCAAGAAATTCAAACAGCATCAAAAGGTGACAGCAGATGGTTGAAGAAGTTGACTGAACAATGATTACAAATAAAAAGACAACCTCAAGAATAGTTGTGGACTATTCAATGACATGAAAAATGACATTCATTCTTCAATACTATCTTAAGGAATTATTACAGATGAGAATACTGGGATACAGACGTCACTGAAAAAGTTATATTGCATTAAGGACATTTTTAACAAAGTGGAAAACCAATTTATATTTTAGAAAGATTTTTATCATAAACTGGGAAAGTTTTTTAATAAATATTTTGTGCTTTGAAGGATATATATTAGTTACTTAAAAAATTCAATTCTGTGGAATGCCTCATTCCATCAGAATGATGCCAAAATGGAATATCATATGCAATTAATTTAACAGTTATTGGCTTTATATTAAACTCCATGCACTAAAGATGCATAGTTAAAAAAAAATAGGGCCTCTTCAAGGAGGTCACAAACTAGCAGCATAATGCCTAAAGTTCTTTAACACATTCAAGTTTATTGACAAGAAAATTGTAATTATTGAAGTACTAATTATTTTAAACTACCTTTTTTTAACCTCAAAAAAATAAACAACACCCCAGCTTACAGAAACAGTCAACTCCTTTAATCTTTTTACTTTTTATTTTCTTATTTTAGAGAGAGACAGAGAAAGTGAGAGTGGGGGAGACAGGCAGAGAGAGAGAGAGAGAGAGAGAGAGAGAGAGAATCTTAAGCAGACTTAATGCTCGGCATGAAACCTGACGTGGGGCTCTATCTCATGACCCTAAGATGATGACCTGAGCCTAACTCAAGAGTCACCCAGGCATTCCCTCCTTCAATTTTATAATTTTTTTAATATTTATTTATTTACTTATTGATTTATTAAAAAAATTTTTTTAACGCTTATTTATTTTTGAGACAGAGAGAGACAGAGCATGAACGGGGGAGGGGCAGAGAGAGAGGCAGACACAGAATTGGAAGCAGGCTCCAAGCTCTGAGCCATCAGCCCAGAGCCCGACACGGGGCTCGAACTCACGGACCGCGAGATCGTGACCTGAGCTGAAGTCGGACGCTTAACCGACTGAGCCACCCAGGCGCCCCTTTATATTTTTAATGTTTATTCATTTTTGAGAGACAGAGACAGAGTGTGAGTGGGGGAGGGGCAGAGAGAGAGGGAGCCACAGAATCCAAAGCAGGCTCCAGGCTCTGAGCTGTCAGCACAGAGCCTGGCGCAGGGCTCAAGCGCATGAACCGCGAGATCATGACCTGAGCTGAAGTAGGCTGCTTACCCAACTGAGCCACCCAGGTGCCCCCCTCCTTCAATTTTAAATGGTATCCGTGTACCTTCCACTAACTGAATGTTTGCTTCACATAGTATTTAAATGAAAGGCATACTTCTTTTGAGGATGCAATTCCCAGAAGCCTCTCTGGTTCAGAGCAAGGAGCATTAGTAGGACAAGAAGCTGGACATTTCCCAAGGACATCCCAGCCAGACTCCTTGAGACTTTGTGCACTCACTTTCCACTTGAACATCCCTAGTTATGCCAGTGGCCGGAGAATGCACTGTTCCCTCCTGCTCAGAAGTGTCTGGTGATTGCTGGTGGTGGGCCACACAGGAAAACTGATGGCAACACCATGGCCCTGACACAGCTTTCCCATCTCCCACTGAGGCCTGTCAGTCAGCTGGAGCCTGTGTGCTGGGTATTGTGATGCCCTGTGGGCACTGCTTATCCATCTCTCCTCCAAGGCTGACAGACCACCCCAGCTCCCTTACACTGTACAAGAACCAATGTAATTTCATGAGCCCCTCCATAACACTGCCCTTTAATGCCCAATCTACCAAATTCTTTATGTGAGATCTAGCCGGCTTAGGATATAACAAGAAAATAATCCTAGTATGCTCTGATTTTAATCATATTGTTTACTTTTGTCTTTAAAACGCCACTGACCAGCAAGGACATTTCAGCAAAAATAAAAACAACAAAAAAAGATTAATCGATAATTTATGATTTTAATGAACTTGATTCTTTGAATTCAGGGCATGTCTTGAGGATTTTTCACAAAAACAGTTGATCCTTTTCACGGCTTAATGCCTCCGTAACTTCCTGCACACAGCTAACAAACTGCCCTGGGCACACACACTCCCATGCCTTTCACACTCTGTGGGTCTCCAGAAGTTTACATTTGGGAACAAGAAGAAAGATCTGGGGACCTTCTCTACGCATGAAGCTTCCTTAGACCTTCAACAGTATGCATCTTTGTAAGAGATAATACAAAACATTACTGGAAATTCAGCGTATGCTAAAAACTTTTTCTACAGAAATAAAAAAAGTAATGCTTTAATAACTCAGATACCATCAACACCCGCAAGCAAATGACTGAAGACAGTGGTAAACACAAATGATTTCACAGAGGTATAACAATCTGCAGCTAAGAAAACCAACGCTAGGTTTTTGCCTTTTTAAAATAGGCACTACGTAGGGAGGAATGAAGATAAATACACAATTTTAAAAACAAATATAGTCCGTGTAGCTGGATAATTCAGGCAACTGTTCCAGTTTTTCCCAGCAATGAAGGTGCATTATTTTTGCCTGACCTTTATGAATAATTTCCTGAATGTATTTAATCTGTGTAAATAAATTGAGAATTACTTTGGTTAAATATTATATAATTTGCAATTCTACTTAATCTTATCCTATTGTACTGACAGTACTCAATAAAAAGGAAATGAGAGAAAAATCTTCCCCATACCTGTTGTCTAAGGTAAGAGAATTGTCTCATTCTTTTTGTAAGTAATCCCAAAATAAACTTTCATTTCATGCTCCATATGGGTATCGCCTTAGAGTATATATAAAATTAGCACAGGGTAAATGTAGCATCATTGTATCAAATAGGTTTGTTAAATTAATTAATTAAATGATTGTAAACATAAGAAGTACCCAATTAAGCTAAACAAACAGATATCTTATTTATTCCAGGCACCCTGCTGGTATACAGATGAAAACATTTGGGGTTAGTCTCCCTAATGCAGAGCTTTTCAAACTTTTTCATATCATGACTCAGTCAGTTAGAAAATGATAATTTCTGCAGTGAGGTAACATATAAAAACAGAACAGATGAGTATCAGGCACACCGGTCACCTGCTATAGGCCCCATGGCACAGTGGGTAGGAAGTACTGCACTAATACCCTCAAACAACTCACCTCAGGGCCTTTGCTCAGCCATCTCTCTGCCTAAACATCTCTATCTCTCTTCTCTATCTCTACCCACACCAGATCCTCTTCATCCTTCATGTAGCATCTTAGTACCACTTCTTTGAAGAAGTTCTTCCATGACTCTTACACAGTATTTCTCACGATTATCATCCAATAACAATTTGTTTTATATATATGTATATATATATATATATTTTTTTTTTGATATTTGCTTACTGTGCTAGGCTGTGAACTCCTTGAGAATTAAAAATGTGTCCATCTTGTTCTGTTGTATGCTCAGCACCCAACCTAGGCCATACAGTAGTATTCAATAAATATTCATTGCATGAATAAACTACAAATTTAAGATTTACAATCTCAGAGGAATGTTCCCTGCCACCCATAATCATTTACCCCTCTCTGGTCATCAATAGTTTCCAGACTAGGGACTGTGCTAAATCTCTCCCTTTACTATTTGGAGCTGACCCAGCATTCTGTTAGCACCAAGAAAATAGAAGTCACTGCATAGGAATTTGGGAAAGTTCCTTTCTCTCTACCTTGTAGCTATTTTTATCTTCACTCACAGTTCTCTTTCCCTTTCTATCTCACAGAGGAAGGTGGCCCCACACTGTCCCATCCTTCCACCTCTTACAAGATTTCTTGAGCTTCAATCTCTCCCTCTTCACTGTATTGTTTTTTGGGGCTCTTAAAATGCATTCAAATCTGATACCCTACAAATTTCCCTTCCCTCGGCCCCTCTTTACCAAATGTACGAACCATCTGCACTTCCATACATCTGCGTAATGGCAGCTGCCATACTCCAGTGAAGGTATACGTGGCTCTTCTCTCCTCTAGCATTTACTTTAACATCACAAACCAGGAATCCTTGGATTGTCGCTGGTACCAGGCACAGAATAAGCGCTCAATACATATTTAATACCAAATATTTTTTAAATCCTTGTATATAGAATGATGCAAAGCAGTACTAAACACATTATGCACTTTATAAATGGCTCTTATTTTGTGTTTCCCATACTTGACTGCTCTCAAAGAACAGTTCATACAATGTTGATAACAGTATGCAAACTGCACCTTGTCATTATTTTCATATAAAATGTTTGCTGTTAAAAGTAATTATATAAAATTTTAAAAAATCAATACATAGGGGCGCCTGGGTGGCGCAGTCGGTTAAGCGTCCGACTTCAGCCAGGTCACGATCTCGCGGTCCGTGAGTTCGAGCCCCGCATCGGGCTCTGGGCTGATGGCTCGGAGCCTGGAGCCTGTTTCCGATTCTGTGTCTCCCTCTCTCTCTGCCCCTCCCCCGTTCATGCTCTGTCTCTCTCTGTCCCAAAAATAAATAAAAAACGTTGAAAAAAAAATTTTTTTTAAAAAATCAATACATAAAATTTACTTCAAACTTGCTCCAGGATTGACAAGGTTTTTTTTTTTTTAATGTATTTAACACTTCTGTTTGATTATTGAAATCTTTGATTATGAACTAGTCCCTTAGGGATAAAAGAATATTTTCATACTATTAGAAAATGTTTCATCATAATTTTCTATTTCTTTTTCTTTTTTTTCTTTTTTCTTTTTTTTTTTTTTTGAGAGAGAAAGAGAGAGAGAGAGAGAGAGACAAGAGTGTAAGCCAGGGAGGAGCAGCAGAGAGGGAGACACAGAATCTGAAGCAGGCTCCAGGCTCTGTGCTGTCAGCACAGAGCGCAATGCGGGGCTCGAACTCACGGACTGTGAGATCATGACCTAAGCTGAAGTTGGACGCTCAACAGACTGAGCTACCCAGGTGCCCCAATTTCAAATACGACATGGAGAGAGACATTTCCCTTTTCAAAATGGCTCTACTTCTTATTAACAAGTCTTTAATAGAATTTTAATGAATTTTACCACTCAAGTCGTCCTGTGTAGATTTGCCATTGAGATAAATCTAGTCAGTCACTGACCTTCCAGTGGTTGAGGTGCCTAAAATATTGAACATGGAAAGGCAGTTCATGCATGTGTGTATGTAATTATAAGGCTATATGTACACAGAGCGAGAGAGAGAAAATGCTTTTTCTTATGTGATGTATGACACGTGAGAAGACAGATCTTATGCCCGGAAAGGCAACAGTCACGAAGGAGAGCTATAATCAGTTGGCAGTGAAGACAACTGCGTTTATATTGCAAAATACTTGAGAATGGGATTACTTCCTCTGTAACTTTTTCTTTTCACTGGAAACTCCTCACTAGCCCCTGGCAGGGGAAAAGGCCTTGAAAAGTTTGCAGTCTTTCATAACCACACTTTCCTACCACTCCCTGCTACCTATCTAGGTTCCAGAAAAGGGAGGGACTATGAACAAGAGAAGTTAAGAATCAGAGCTAGGGGAGGGTTGCTGTACATCTGCTCATGCGTCAGACTTTAGGCATGAATACTAACTCTATATGTTGCCAATACAGAAGCATTTATTCTTTATATGAAAGAAAACCACAACATACATATACTAGTTATTACTATCCTTGGGACAAAACAACGAAGGAGTTTATTTCTCTAAACTGGCTGATTATAATATAATCACATTTATCTATAATTAGTGTTTTCACATATACAGTCAAAATGAAAACAATATTTTTCTAATTATCCCACAGTTTAAATCAGTGTATATAATTATCAAGAAATGTATAGGCCTCGTTTTTTCTTTCTCTTTCTTTCTTTCTTTCTTTCTTTCTTTCTTTCTTTCTTTCTTTCTTTCCTTCCTTCCTTCCTTCCTTCCTTCCTTCCTTCCTTCCTTCCTTCCTTCCTTCCTTCCTTCCTTTCTTTTTTTCCTTTCTCTTTAGTTTATTTATTTTGAGAGAGAGAGACAGCGTGAGTGGGGGAGGTCCAGAGAGAGAGGAGAGAGAAAATCCGAAGCAGGCTCCATGTTGCCAAGCACGGAGACCAATCTGGGCTCAGTCCCACAAAACTGCGAGATCATGACCTGAGGGGAAACCAAGATTCGGTAGCTTAAGCAACTGAGCCACCCTAGGCTTCCTTTTCTAAGTAAACGTTATAGATGTTTATAGACAATTTGTTTCCCTAAATTGTTAATAAGGACTGTTTTATTTTTAAATAAGACTATTAATAAGTTCAACCTTTCATTAACCTTAGATATGAGCTTTTATATCCTAAAGCAGAAAAATTTTCATCTTTGTAAACCACAACCAAGCTATATAGATTAGGAAACACACTGGAAAACCTTTGACAAAAGCTTTCTTTATTGTTGTTAGCTAAATTATTGTACCATTCATTCCATGTCCAGAATTTCCATGGATTTAAATGAAACTCATTCTTAAATTTCATTTTTGTATGGTTTCTTAATGCTGTTCACTTCTAACAACATATATTAGAATCCTGGTATTTTTAATTTTCAGATCTTTTCTGCTCACAAACTTGCTGAAATGTTGGTTTTAGACATAATGCATATTTTCCAACCATGTTATCAATTCCATCTTCAAAACCTATCTCAAATTTTTTCTCTCCACTTCTCTTGCCTCCCCCCAGACTCAAACTACCACGGTTGTCTATGAAACAATACAAATGCCTCCTACCTCATGGGCTTTGTTTTGCCCAGCTCTCCATTCTTTCTCGCCTGCCTTCCTTTAAACCCTTGAGTTACTTCACTTAACCAATACTTACTGATTGCCTGTTGTGTGCCAAGCACACATCCACCCACCCAATATCCTGTCCTTGCAGAACTTTCATTTTAGTAAGGGGAGGCAGGAAGTACATAAGGAGACAACAAATAAGTCAGTCATATAGTGTGTACGAAGGTGGTAGTGCTCTGGAGAAAAGTATTAGAGCAGAATAAGGCAAATGACTGAGCAGGTACAAGTCCATACTGGATGCTCAAGGGACACCTTGCCGAGAACATGCCATTCACGCAAAGGCTTGAAGGAGATGAGTGAGGGAGCCTGCAGACACCTGAGAGGAGAGCAGTTTCGGCACTGGGGTAGAGCCCCTAAGACGGGATCACGTCTGGGGGATTTGAGAACAGTAAGGAGAACACGATGGCTGAGGCAGAGAGAGAGGGCAGGGTTGAATAGTCAGAAATGAGGATGGAAAGACAAAAGTGGCCTCTTCTCGCCTACTCTATAGACTTCCCGGTGCTGCCACAGTAATTTTTTTTTCCTTTTAAAAAATATCTAATTTGATCAAATAATGCATAAACGTGGCTTAGAACTTCAAGTAATGAGAGTGAGAAATAGACCTGCCTTCCCTCACTCCACCTCTCTCTCAGGTTTCCCTGAGGTCACAGGGAAATTTCAATTTTCACCTCTTATGACGATCTCTTCTGTAATTTAACTTCATAATTTCAAGTCATAGTTTAACTGTGATTTGTCTTATGAATTTTAAATATTACATATTACCTTTTAATTTTGATGATGTGCTTATCTTCCAACTGAAAGAACCCCCTCCTTCCTCTCCAAACTGGCAGCATAGAGATCATTTTTTACGAATATTCAACATAACTATGTAAATACTGATGACTGCCTAGGAAAATAGTGCACTATGATTACACTTTCTAATCAACTGTTTCTTTTCCTTGCAGTTCATTATGCCTTTTAAAAATTTTTTGATTCATTTTCTTAGCACCAATTGCTAATTTCCCCCAAATCTATACAATCTCTCCAGATCTCTCAAACGTGTAGATTTCAATATTGTCTGGTGTGGTCAATGAAGTAGGTAATAGAGCAGTTCTATTTTTTTTCCCTAAAAGTCCGTCTGTTTCAATTGGTGGCACCACAGACCTCTGCCTCGCTGGTTTCCTCAAGTTTTCCTTCATTCCTTCCTTCTGTTTTCTGAATTTCATGAATCCCCTTATTGATTTATTGGTTTTGGTGAAGTACTGAAGCACATCCTCCAACAGGAAAAGTACATAGGATAAAAGTTTCTTGCAGAAATCCCAGGTCTTTCTGAATGACCTAGTCCCATATTTACATGGTTTTGTTGTAGGCTGGAGCAGAGAAGTGAAGAGCAGCATCCTTTACCGCAAACATTGTCCCATGACTCATCCTGTCTCTCTCTTGTCCAGGACTGTCTTCACAAAGGCTAGAACGTAATGAGAAGGACGCAGGGTGATAGCTGGCTGCAGTAGGATCTGTTCTCCTGGTATGCCCTGGGAAGCTGCTGCCTCCAGTTATTGGTTTCCTATAGAACATGGAACTCAGGCACCATTGTTTCCACCCAATGATAAATATCAGCAATTCCATGGCAAGAGGAGAAATCTTCCTCAGTATCTTATTGGAAAATTAAATGATCTATAGTGTCTTTGGTTAAATTTACATGAAAAGTGTATACTAAGGCTTAAAGAGCACCTGTTTTAGAAGTAGACAAATCTACATAGAGTTCACTTCCAAAAATCTTTTCATACACTGAATAGCTTTCATAGGCAGCAAAAAAATGAAATTAGTTTGAATCTATCAAAGTCAAGCTAAGTATCAACCAATAGCTCTTAGGTACCTTAAAAACTGAAATATTATGGATCATATAATGTAGTTATTTTTCTAAGTAGTTGAACAAAATTGTGCTCACATTTACTAAAGTAGCACCAATATGAAAGTTATGTTACCTAGCCAGAGCCAAGTTCTCATTATTATTAGATACCAAACTTTTCTAGAAATTATAAAAATTATTCCTTCAAATTCCAGAAACTCAAAAATCTATCCTTTCAAAGCTAAAGACAAAAATTATCTGAGCGTCTTCTGATTATTATGCCCACTGAATTTTATTAATAAAGAATTAAAATATATTTCCTGCTTCATGAGAATAAAGAGTTAAAATTATTTATTGTGTCAAAGTGGAATAAACAAATTGTTAAAGCTCAAAACAATTATTATATTACTTATGGTCATCTAAGAACATAATAAGAACACAAAACCAGCACATGAAAGATGTAGCAGTGCCTGGCTGGCTCAGTTGGAAGAGCATGTGACTCTTGATCTTGGGGTCACAAGTTCGAGCCCCACGTTGGGTATACAGATTACTTAAATAAATAAAACTTAAAAAAAGAGAAAGATATGATACATAGTAGATGTTCTCTAAATATCAGTTGAAAAAATGGATGAATAAATGAATAATAAAATAAGCAGAAGTTAAATTCAAGGTTTTACTGAAAGTTAATCTGAAATATATTAACTGTGTTCCAGTCTTTAAGTCACAGAAACAGTAGGTGTGTGGACCCTAAGAGTCTGAAGAAAAAAGGTAAACATGGAAATTCAAGTGAAAGACCTCCTTTGACTATAGATTACTTTTTCTATATTATTCTGCTAAATGAGTGTGCCTCGAAGCCTTCACTGATACATCTCCAAATAGTTCCCCATTCGGTCGGGCATGTGTTTAGTAAGAGGGTGTGTTGATTTTCCACCTCCTCCCTCAGTAGGGAAAAAGGATTTGGAGAGACTAGGGAGGGTGAGCCATTTTTCAGGTATCCCACTCAAGAAGCTGGCTGCCAGTTGAGGGCTGCTCAGAGGGAAGAGAGTGGGGGACAGATCACTGGGGGTTAATACTGAGACAGGAGGAAGATGACAGTCGGACACCAGGTCTCCCTGTGGAGGCTCTGCCTCAGGCTCCTGCAAAGAAAGCAAACACAAGCTCCAAAAGAAGTTTAGCGTTTGGGCCCCACCCATGGGGGGCATTAGCCAGAGAATGAGCAACTACTAACAAGGAGAGGATTACTAGAATAATCCTTTCTTTTTCCTCCTCTGATTCTCAAATTAGAGAAGTGTTTAAGAGGGAGGAAGGGAAATGGGCCAAATGGTGGATTAAATCTCTCTTTATACTGCAAACTCCTCAGGCCTGAGCTAAGGAATGGGTAAAAGAGGAGGTCTGAATTGAGTTTAAAGTGATTTTTTAAAATAGAACTGGACTCTGAAAACCCAAAAGTGATAAGAAAATTGTGGAACCTTCCCAGGATGCCATTATATGATGGGGAAGTGAAATTCAACCTACTCTGGTTGGACATAATGACTTGGTCAGAAATAAACATGCTTATATTTATATTCCATGGAGTTGATGCTCAAGAGGTACAATTTTACTCAAAAGTGAACAGCTGAACCTTCGCTTTCCTTCCTTGTGTTAATACCTAGTAATCTTTGACCACTCAAAGCAGGGAAATCAATGCTTTAACTACAGCAAAAGTCTATCGTGACATTAAGTTCTACCATTTTTTTTCACGGTGAAAAAATGAACATGGCAACAGCTTTTTAAGTAAGTAAGCAATATTGCAATTGGTAAGTGGTAATTACAGAATTCCTCGCGAACTCATGCCTGCCAGAAAAAAAAAAGAATATGCATTTTTATCAAGCTAATATATTCATTTTAAAAATCGCCATTCAATATGTTATATGATACTTAACCACAAAGAACAGTTGCCCAACCTTAATTAAGTGATGCTGTCATAATTACACTGCATTAGTAGCAAGTACGTACAACGCTACATTCTACAGGGGCAAGGGACTGGACAGTCTTGTTCTCCCCGATATTCCCAGTGTTGAGTCTCAGTGCCTGACACGTAATAAGTGTTCCATGTGGAATGAAGACATAGAGCATTCAAAAGAGGGAACATGTGGTAAGCAGCTCTGGTTTTTCTTTCTCCTACATTAATAAGAAAATCTGTTGATTTTTTTCTACATGATTATGGAATTTAGAAGAAATACAGAAAACAATATTCTAATGTTTTTGCTTCACTGTGGGCATGCAAGAAGGAGGTTACAAATAAATCTATACAAATGATCAAAATAAAGAAATTAATAACCATCTTTTTTGTAACACTAGATTATAAAAGGTGAAAGAAAATATTGGATAACAAATTACTGGGATAAAAGAATTTTTCATACTCTGATGTACATTTATGGAATAATTCCTACAATCATTTCAGCAAGTAAAATCAAAGGTCAAGTAATCGACATTTTCTAAAAGCATTCTCCTACAATGAAAGTTAAAAAGACCTATTACAAAAAAAATTCTGGTTTAATCTGTGAAATATTTCCTTCGTCAAATTTTAGAATACACTAACCACTGAAAACATTTTTGATATCTATGTAATTCCATAATATTCACTGAATCGTTTAAAAAAAGATCTATGTTTTCTATTATATCCTGGAGCAAACATACAGAAAACATGTTAAGGGCTCAATCCTCTGTTTCCCCAATTACTAACCACTTTAACAAAGTACGACTGTTTTTGCAATAATATTTACCTAAATTTAGCTTTTATTGCATTGCTCAGGAACTTTACATTACGTGGCCTCATCCCTAATTTTACTTTTGCTTTCTCACTTTGAGTAGGTTGTGCACATGGAAATGAGATTACTGGCACACATAATGTCTTTGCCGGAATTATGGAAGGGACATCTTAAAATATTACTCTCTGTTACTACTTTCATTCTTAAGAAAGAGACGTTACTCAGAATCTAAGGGCATTCGTGGTGGTCAATATCAGAAACAGAGAATGTGGTACATATGCAGGGACATACTAAGATCCTCCCTTTTCCATGGGCTCAGACACTTTAATCCAAGCTCTCCTACTTACTAGCTACATGATACTGGGAAAGTTATTTGACCTCTCTATACATCATCTTCATGTGTGAAATGGATACAACAAAGCTTTTGGTTTGTTGTTAAAGTTAAATTAGATAAAAAATGAAAACCACCTAGTAGTGCTTGACACACAGGTCCTAGGCAAGAAACAGTGGTCATCATGCTTATTATTAGGCTTTGTAGGCAGGGATTTCATCATCTGCATTTTGTATCCCAAACGCTGATTATAATGCCTATTAAAAAAATACATAAACACAACTTCTGGTTCTAGGAATGTCCATATATTCCTATGCCCTTCTACCAATGCAAAGATTTAGAGGAGGCAGGGAGAGACATCTGAATGGATTGTGGCAACATGACTTAACCTTACCATATCCCAAAACGAACCAATAAATCAAGGCTATTTACTGTTTCTCTCTACAAACAGATACTCCCAACGTCTCTCTGACAATTCAAAATCATTCATCTGAATTGCCATGTGGTAAGATAGTCTCGGGCACCAAGAAGTTCACAGACTAGAAAGGGAAAAGAAACTCACAATCATTAAACAATGGGATCCAAGCAGCAAGAGGTACATCAGAACAATATGATTTCACAGAAGAGGGAGTGACAATGTCTTGAGACCGTGAGAAAGGAATCACAGATATTCGATGTCTGTATTCTGTCATGAAGGGTAAGAGGCCTTTCTTGGGTTGTGCTGGTTTTCTAAGTTGCCAGGGTTTTGACCCTCGTTCATATTTATGACTGTGTCTGTGGATCTAATTTCAGTTCACCCTTTCTATTTACCCTTTCCATGGTCATGTTTCTTACTTCCTTCCAGCTCCTAAACCTGACCTCTGCACTCTGTAAACCAAATACGGATTCTTGACACTCGTATCTCAGGTTTCAGTGTTTGTTCTTGTGTCCTGTTCCCCCTCAGTGAACTCAGTAGACTGCCTCAGTCTTATCTCTACTCAGACTTTGGCCATGAGAGTATCTATTGACTGAGCTAGAGTTTTCTTCAGAAGATGGATCTGAGTCTGTTCCAAGATCAGTGCAGACCCCAATGTTTACTGACAGAGAACACAGTTGTCACTGCTGTTACACAACTAGATCCAGAGTCACAAAGGATATTTCTAGAATTTTCCTGGACTTTAAAAACTCTCTCTTGTCCCAGGTCCCAAACGTAGTCTCCAATAATCCATAAAGCATGACCTCAATCCATATACTCCATGTAACATTACTTCAGGGGGTCTGCCAAGTCCATATTGAAAGCTTTTCCACAATCGGGCCCAGGCCTGCACAGAGCCTCAGGGCCTTCCAGTCAGATCTGGTCCTTGCCTGGGCCAAGGCCTGGGTCTCCCTTGTCCCAAGTCCACAGCCACCCCCCACCCCTCTTCTCCCAGCCACAGCTCTACTTCCCAATAGCTCCAGGACCCAAGCTTTCTGAGAAGGGAGAAAGTCTGAAAGAACCTAGAATAAGTTTCTAAATGATCATTCATTCAAATGAAATCTGAGCTTTTAAATAATTTTAAAAATAAAACAAAACTTCTGATAACATAAATAAGATGTGAGCTTGTACAAATAGCAGAATTTATTGTTTATAGATTCAGGGTGTTACACATAAAATATTAAGAATATAAGGAAGCAAGGAAGATGCAGAAAATGTATTTGAAAGATCCGGAAATCATTTATGAATATATTTCTAAGCTTTAGAAGTTAGAGACATTTTGAATCATGACTGAAAATAAATGTAATCAATTTGAATTGGGCCGTGAATTGCAATGCCTAATAGGATTTGCAGAGAACAGGAAGGAAATTGAGATATGTTCTCATCACTACTGTTTCAGTCCAGTGAAAGCCAATAGTATTGAGGGCTTTTGAGGCTAAGACATTTTTATACTCTGGAACTTGAATGGTAAGATAAGATGATAGCAACAGAGAGAAGGAAACAGTGATGGCAGGTTTTATCTAGGAAAATTTAAGGTACATCAATGATCTGAGTCTTTATAATAATGAATAAACAGAAGCATTGCATTGGATTTGCTGGTTGTTTCTGTAGTGTCACCTCATATCAATTCCTCGTGCGCTCTCATTAACTGTTCTGTTCTACTCTGTGTTAGTTTTCCCCTAAAGCTAGTCAACCTGAACCACTTGCGAACAGCCCCCCTGCACTCTTTGGTAGATTATAAGTATATGAAATACCTCTCGTTGTAGCAAGCTGTGCTTATCCTCAGAGTAGCATCCACCTTGTTCTAATGTATAAATCAGCAGCACTCTTGGAAAGATTTCTCAATTTACTCAAAAGAAACACACTCAAGAATATGCCTTCATCTGCCCAAAGGAAGGGTAGTGATATAATTGAACTTGCCACTATTCTTAAAGGCAAGAAAAACTTTATTAAAACATAAAAATGGTGAAGGTTGACAGCAAACTTCAGTTTCTCATGCTCTAAAATATACTACTGAATAGAACAGAGATGATATTTATTATACATATAGTGTAGTTCCTCGAAACAGCAGATGAAAAGACTTCTAAGAAATTCTTAATAGCAGAGACACCTTCTGAAATGTATGGAATGATACTATTTTTGATTGGGAAAGCATCTATGTCCTACTTCTTTTGATCTGTGTCACAACAACACCATGCATAGAACATGAGAAAATCCATCGAATACTTCCATGGTTAAAGGACATCTTCTCTGAAGGGAATTCAGTGAGTAGGGTGAAATCTCTGAGAGCTGCACATATTCTTGGATGTCCCTAAATGCTGAAATGGCGTATTGTTTCAGCACCAGAAGGGGTCATAACTCTATACATTTTTAGGCATTACTTTTTGCTACCATAGCATTTAAATATATCACCAATGGATGTTACTTTCCTACTTACTGAGAAAAAGTTCTTCTCCTCCTCCTTCTCTTCTTTCTCCTGCTTCTTTCTCTTTTTTTCCCTTAAACTAGGTCAACGAATAGGTCCATTATGGTATCATAAGGTTTTAGGGAAAATTAAGAAGTGCTTAAAAACTCTAGTCGAATGATTGAATGAGTAATAAATGCCTGAAATGGATGACTTTGCCTTATATACTATCATGCCTCTTTGTACTTCTGGCCACCACAATCACTTAATGTTTTTTGATCACTTGTTCTTTTTGCCCAGGGAGCAGAAACTTTATTCACTGCATATTGTTTGGGGAAGAGGCAGAAAAAGGTGCGGTGCACAGCTCTAAGGGAAGGAATGCTATGAGACAGGCAGGAAGATGGGGACTCAGGTTTCCCTCTTAGTGGGGAAAGCGAACCTTGCAGCTAGCTAAAGGGAGGGATCTTCATGAAATATGGCCATTAAGACAGGCAATGGAGACAGCAGACTAACTGACCAGACCGTGTTGTGCTCTGGGCCAAGGGAAGAGAGGAATAAAACAAAGGGAAGTAGAACAACAACAATGACAAATGTCCATACTTCTGAAACCACCATGGCAACAGTAAGCCTAAAACCAGAAGTATCCACGTAAAAACCTCAACATTCTGGGTTTTGAAAAACAACTGTGTTCCATTTTCTCCAAAGAAATTAGTGCTTTGAAATGTGTGTCCTAAGAAATGTTAAATCTTAACTCCCACCACTGTTATGAACAAAGCCATGTTCACTGAATGGTACAGGGGGTTAAAAGTAGAGACTTTAGAATCAGCAGACCCGGATTCAAATCTTAGGTCTGGCACCTTCCACTTATGAATTTAAGGAAGCTGAAAAGATGAATAAGATGTAGAACAGCAATAATGTCTATCAAAGCATCAGAATTATATGAAAAATACATAAAGTGTTTGGTATCATGTATGTCTTAAAAAATGGGTATTATTAATAATGAAAATCTTAAACTAGTGCCTCTCTTCACACAGCAATGCTGATTATTAAATTGCCAACGGAGAAGAAATAGACCGGCCTCACAGGCATGAAGCAGTGGAAAACATGCCCCCAAAGAGGCTGTTGCCTCAATCCCTCTAACGTATCTACTCTGTATTTCTACCAGTTGCAGAATCATCAACCCTAGGGTGCTTCTCTTTTAATGTACATACATTCTTATTCATTTTGGTCATTTACAACGAATTACATTGATCAGATAATTAGTGAAGAAATATACAATTGAGTAGTCAAGATAAAGAAATGGAGGTTTAATTGGGAAAAGAGGAAGAACAGCTGACTAATTAGGAAGCCCCAAAGTCTCGGCAAGAAGGACACGGCAAAACAAAAGCGGATACTGGCCTTCCAAGTGCAGCTGGAAGAATTATGTATCCGGGGGGGTGGGGAGGGGGGTGAGGAATACGTCAAGGGTGAGGAAAGATGCTAAGCTAAAGTGGTTTTTTGTTTTTTTGTTTTTTAGACTTGTCTGGATGTCTGAAAGACCTGGTCTTATTTTTTTGAACTTTATGGTATACAGACTGTAGGTTGCCAATTTCTTGTCTATCCTTTCCTCACAAGGCCAGTTTGAATCCTCATGAAGACTCTTGAATGATTCTTTAAGACAAAGAGATCTTTTTTTAAAAAATTTTGTCTTAATGTTTATTTATTTTTAAGAGAGAGAGAGAGAGAGAGAGACAGAGCATGAGTGGGGGAGAGGGAGAGACAGACATAGAGAAAGAGAGACAGAGAGACAGAGACAGAACCTGAAGCAGGCTCTGGGCTCAAAGCTGTCAGCACAGAGCCCGATGCAGGGCTCAAAGCCACCAGCAGCAAGATCATGACCTGAGCCCAAGTCACACGCCCAACTGACTGAGCCACCCAGGTACCCCAAGACAAAGAGATCTTTATTTCTGAAATTAATAGTGTGTAACACTAGAAGATTCATAAATTGTAGCACTGAATATATACAACAACTTTGTACACTAAGCCTTCACTACAACATATAATATATAAAAATCACTCCTCTCTTTCTATAGGTCACATTTCCTTAAAATACTATTTTTTGTATCTCTCTCAAAAAATATCAAAAAAAGAAAAAGGAGCATTGCTATTTTTGGCATATGTGGTCTGCAAGAATTCTAATCAGTTTATGGAATCAATCCCACTCAACACTATCCCACTCAACACTATCAACCTCCTAGGTGTCCCCATTTTCTTACCCTAGAATTCCAATACCTGTCTCCAAAAAATATATAACCATGATTATCCCACACCCTGACTGGGGGCAAAAACAGGACTAGAAGACAACAGCAAGAAGAGATGGGTGGGTCTTATTTATTTTTCTCCTTAGCGTCACAGCCAGACTTGTTTTAGGCCAATCCTTTTTTTTATGGGCCCTAAAACCAAGGGTGCATCCTCTGTTTTCAAAAAGACACAACATATCTTTTCTAAGTATTTGGATCTCAAAATAGTTAAAGATATTTAAATAAACAAGATAATTGATTTATGCAAATAGAAGCATGCACATAACATATTTCACTTCTGTCTTCCACATTCGAGGAGAGAGGTATTATTTTTTTTTTTAATTAGGGTGATACTTTCATGAAGAGTTAGCCATCATGACATTTAAGCTATCTTTCATTTTTCGAGCCTATTCACTTTCCAAATGATAAATCCCCAGATTATTCTAAAAGCTAAATGACAGGGGAGCCTGGGTGGCTCAGTCGGTTGAGTGTCTGACTTAGGCTCAGGTCATGATCTCATAGTTTGGAGTTCGAGCCCCATGTCGGGCTCTGTGCTGACAGCTCAGAGCCTGGAGCCTGCTTCAGATTCCATGTCTCTCTCTCTCTCTCTGCCCTCCACCACTCACTCTCTGTCTCTCTCTCTCAAAAATAAACATAAAAAAAAAGCTAAATGACAAAAGTAATGAACATAAACAAAATACTCTCCTCCAAATCCAACAGAGTATCTCAAAATCCAAGGATATGGGGGGAAACTGATAGATAGGTAGATAGATAGATGGATAGATAGATTTAACATAAAGAGTTCTAATAATCTAGAAGTAAAAATGCACTCTCAATGGGATAAAGAGCAAATGCTTTCTACAAAAGACAATTCACAACAAGTGATATATAAATAATAAATACAAATGTGTTCAATGTTATCCATCAATAAATAAATGTAAACTAAATGCAAACTAAAACAAGAACAGTTTTTTTTTCTTTTCTTTCTTTCTTTCTCCTCCCCTCCCCTCACCTCCCCCTCTCCTCCTCTCTCCTCCTTTCCTCTCCTTTCCTTTTTTTGCCTCTATATATCTAGCCACAGAGGAGCACTCTCATCCACTCTAGACAGAGCATCAAATGCTATCTGATTTCTAAAGGGTGGTTTTGACAGTCTGAATCAATAGCCTTAGACATACGCATACCTTTGTGGTAGAACTTTGTCTTCCAATAATTTATCCTAAAATAGTAATTAGAAAGTAGGTGTTGGGATTTGGATTCAGAAGTCAGATAGTCCTGGATCCCCATCTCATGTTAATCCACCATTTATTAGGCCTATGAAAGTGACCAAACTATTCAACACCTTCTCATTTCCCCTTCCTTAATCTTATCCCTGAATGAGGATAGAGAAGGGTAGTTGCCTAATAAGATGATTATATTCAGCTGAGAAAACATATGTAAACTATTAGCGTACTATCTGGCACCTGATAAATATTCAGAAAATCTTACTTATCATTAAGAAGTTACTAATAGAGGGGAATTATGAAGGTGTGCATTAATACACTGTCATAAGGGCCAAAGAACTGATCAGAACAGTTTAATGAAATACTATTTTGACACCAATTGTTAGTGAGGCCCCAAAAACCATTCTCCCCTTCTTCTACATTAGCAAAATGTTTAGCTGGGCATCTGGCCATCTAAAAGAAACTTTAAATTTTCAGGTGTTCCTTTCAGACACACAGATAAGTTTGGCAAAGTAAAAAGCTCAGCTTCTGGACTGTATCTTTAAGTGAAAATGTAGACTACGCCATTTTCCTATTTGCTTTCCCACTGGCTGGAACTCTGACGAGGCTGTGAACCATCCGAGACATAGACAGACGGAAGAGGATACTACCCCAGAGATGGTGGGGCAACAAGATAAAGACTGTGGGTTTCAACACTGTGAGGCTCCAACCATCTCCAATAACTGTAGGTGAATGCTTCATCAAGTCTGGACTGACAAGGACAAGGGAAAGAAATGTGATTCCTGTTTGAAACACAGTCATTTGGGGTTTCTTGTGCATACAATCAAACTATATTAATTCCACATTTTAAGATCAGGATGTCTAACAAAATATAGCAAATTATTCACTATGTTTTAAGTTCAAAAGGCAAATCACCATTTGAATAGGGCAAACTTTTTTCAAAATGTATGCTTTTCTCATTTTTTCTCTCTCTGCTTCTCTCCCTATTTTTGTGTGTGGTATGTGTGTAGGTACTTAGAGAAACTTCAGGAAAGAGGTAAACTAATGTGTTAAAACTATTTATCACCAGTGGAATTAGGGGTCACATTTGCTTATATAGATTTTGGGCAATTTCTGAATATTTGCAATGATAATTTCATAATCATGAAATAGATTTTTGCACAGAACAAGGAAACTCATTATCATGCAGGAAATATTATATATTCTTGGGGTGCCTAGGTGGCTCAGTTGGTCGAGCAGCTGACTCTTGATTTCGGCTCAGATCATGATCCCAGGGACATGGGATTGAGCCCCATGTCAGGGCCCTCTCTCTTTCTAAAACAAATAAAAATAAAAATAAAATATTGTTGAAAGGTTACCACATTTTTAAAAATTCTAAATTAGGGGTGCCTCAGTGGCTCCATCAGTTAAGTGTCTGACTTCAGCTTAGGTCATGATCTTGTGATGTGTGGGTTTGAGCCCTGCATCGAGTTCTGTGCTGACATCTCGGAGCCTGGAGCCTGCTTCAGATTGTGTCTCCCCCTCTCTCTGCCTCTCCCCTGATCTCTCTCTCCCAAATATAAAATAAAACATAAAAAAAATTAAAAAACAGAGTTTTAAATTATAACTATCTTTATTTTGGGCAAATCCCAAGCATCTTATCAGAAAGACCGGATTGTTTTCTTAAGAGTCACTGATGAAATTCACACACACACACACACACACAAACACGTATACACACACACACACATATATGTATATGTGGGTATGGGTATGGAAATATATGAGAAATGCTTGCAGAACTCTATGACGTATCAGGCAGAATGACTTTGCCTTTCAAATGGTGAAACAGAAAAGCCAAATTTAATATTTGTGAATTAGTCATGTTAAATATTATAGTCGCAGATATATAATTTTTAATGTATTTAATTATTTTGACAATGGAGAGATGATACATTCTGTAGGTCTAATGGCTCAATCAGACATCTGTGTCCCCTCCTTTTATCATGCGGCCTCCCGTTTTGAAGAAACCAGGGTGCTGCTCCACTCCCATCACCCCTACCTTGTTTTCCAGCCATCAAATATGCCAGTTCTAGCAGAAAAGAAGGGGTCTTTGGTGGAACCTTTTAGTCTTTTCTCAGTAACACTAAGTGCTATAATATTAAAAAGCATTAAGAAAAAAGGTCACAATCAAATAATTTTATGTCCATCCTGGTTGTCTTTCATACATGGAGGAGAAAAATAACTTATCATATGTGTCTTGATACCGAAAACAAGTCACCTAAATCTCCTTTAAGCAATTACTTCAAAGAGGAGTCCAACCAAGAATGATAAAATTACGGTATGAAACAACAATACTGTAAACTGTAAGGCATACAAAGAAATCCAGATGTATCTGGCACCACTGTTGCTGAACTAATTATGAATGTCCAAAGAAAATGTAAGAAATGCTGACTTAATAACAATGTTCTGTATTTAAATAACTAATCTGTATTTATGACAGCAAGTAACAGTAGTAAAGAAGTTGAAGGAAGGTGAAGGAAGTTGGTGGAGTGTGGAAAGAAGGCTCTTGCTGGTAGGTAATGCATTTCATATCTGTTGTGGTGAAGGGGTCACAGGAACAGTTTCTCTCTTGCCAACCAGAGGAAAAAGTTTTAAAGCACTCTACTGGGTAAAGTTAAAGAAGAATTTAAAATATGACTCGGGAAAAGATAAATGCAAAGTCTAGACAGTGCATAAAACAAAAACCAGAGAGTACGTAGACAATGAGAATACATAAATATGACATAATAACACAAGACGTAGGGAAGATGTTTAAAAAACCCCCCACAGATTTTAGATAAAGTCAAAATTGACTACATGATGTTTTCAAGGGACGTTTAATGGAAAGTTACATGAAATGTACACAATAAAAGGATAGCTTAAGAATATAGCAAAGCAGTGGTGCCTGGGTGGCTCAGCTGGTTAAGTGTCTGACTCTTGATTTTGGCTCAAGTCATGAGTTCAAGTCCCACATCAGGCTCCTTGCTGACAGTGCGGTGCCTGCTTTGGGATTCTGTCTCCCTCTCTCTCTCTTAAAATAAATAAACAAAAAATCAAAAAGAATATGGCAAAGCAAACTAAAGAATGACATGGTGGCACCAGCCAAAATAGAATTCAAGGAAAATCAAACTAAAAAAAAGGGGGGGGGGTTGTTTTATTTACCTATTCATTGAGCACCTATTCACTGAGAACCTATTCTGTGACAGGCACTGTGCTAGGGACTGGGTCCAGAGTGAATAAACACACAGACCCTCCTGAGGCTTATTAATGAGGAGAGACAGAAAGGATATAATGTAGAAAAATAAATGTGATAAGCATAAGGAGGAAAATAAAGACCAGGTAATTGAAGCCATCTGGGGGAAATGGTTACAATTTTACAACAAGGTGCCCAGGAAAGTCCTCAATAAAAAGGTACCACTGAGTGAAAACCAACGGAGGTAAAGGGGTAGAACATAAAGAGTTATAGAAGGGCATTTCACTCAGAGAGAACAGCAAAAACACAGTGCAGAGGAGACTGCCTGGGTGACTGAGGAGCAGCAAGGAGGCCAGTGAGACCAGAGTAAGGGTGTGGAGCAGGGGAGGCCAGAAGAGAAGTAACAGGGCAGGCACAAGGTCATTCATGGCTTGATGAAAACTGTAGAGATTTGGGCTTTTACTCTGAGTCAAACAGGAAATTGGGGAGTGACATGATTTGACTTACATCTGAACAAAATCAGCTGGGCCGATTTTGAAGCAAAGCAGGGAGACCAGTTGAGAGCTAGGGAAATAACCCAAGGATGAGATGAGGGCAGATTAACTAATGGCAGTGATGGCTGAAGATGACGAGAAAAGATAAACCAGGAGGCACACTGAAGCGTGCTGATAGATGGGATGCAGGCTGTGAGACAGGAGCAAGAATCCAAATGACTGCAAAATGTCTGGCCTGAGCAACTGAAAAAGTGAAGTTGTCATTTACTGAGATAAAGAAAACAGAGAAAGTTAGGGATTGGGGTGGAGGAAGGGCAGGGGATCATGTTTGGACAGGCCAAGTTTGAGAGGTGGACGGTTGGCTCTGTAATCTGCAGCACAGGCAAAGTCCTGGTCTAGTGATATAAATTTGAGAATCGCCCATGTAGAGACTATACGAATGGGATAACAGCGTAAGTAGTGTAGACAGGAAAGAGAAGTATCCCAAGGAATGAGTCTCAGGGACTCCAACACATAGAAGTTGGGAGATGAGAAGAAAACAGCAAAAGTGAAGGAGGTGGCCAATGAGACAGCCAGGAAAACCAGGCAGGCGTGGTGTTCTGGAAGTCAAGTGAACAAATCTTCACGAACAAAGTGACAGCTGTCAAAAGTTGCTTACAGATCATTAAAAAAAAAAAAAAAAAAAAAGGTGGGGGTGCCTGGATGGCTCAGTCGCTTAAGCATCCAACTTCAGCTCAGGTCATGATCTCATGGTTCACGAGTTTGAGCCCCACATCAAGCTCTGTGCTGACAGCTCAGAGCCAGGAGCCTGCTTCGGATTCTGTACCTCCCTCTCTCTCTGCCCCACCCCTGCCTGCACTCTCTCTATCTGTGTGTCTCTCAAAAATGAATAAAGGTTAAAAAAAAAGTTGCATGTAGATCAATAAAATGAGGACCAGGAGTATTGACTATTGGACGTAGCAATGTTGAGGGCCCTGGTGAGATTGATGAGCACAGTGTTTTGAAGTGTTAGAATCCTGTGTAGAATCCAAGTCCAGGAGCAAATGGGAAAAGAACCAATGGAGATGGTGAGTACAGGAAACAGTTTTCAAAAATTCAGTGATCAGTGGAAGGAGACAAATGCAGCAGAAGTCAAGAGAATTTTTTTTAATGGTGAAAACAACGGTATGTTAAGGAACACCCATTATTTTAACCGCATTTACTGATTAATTCGTATTATCCTATACTAAGCTAACAATTTGAAAGAAAATACTAACACTTAAAATATGAATGGATATAACGTTAAAAAAAAAAAGAATTTTGCTGCTAAACATATGACCTTTAACTGTAAGCATTCACACAGAGCCTTGCCTCAGGATGGGAAGAAGTCCTCCCAAAGTCACTCATAGAAGTCTTGTCTACATCACCTAAGATTGTATTGTCCCTTCTGCTTTTGCACAGAAGATAATTTCTTACCAAAAACTTCTGGAGTCATAGTAAGCTTTTCCAAAAACATAGACTACACATAACTCGATGACTAATATTGCTTTCAAAGAACCATAAGCATATTGGTGGAATTTTGTGCTAGGCTTCTTATACTGAATGTTTAACTCAAACCTCATGTTAAATAACAAAAATATTTAAAGTCTCTTTAAACAACAGAATGAAAATACAGTATCCCTTAAAAATTAATGTTAAATCCACCTAATTCTTGACTGTGTTCATAATTTTAAAACTTCAATAAGTTAATTAATTTCCTATAAAATTGTATTTGAAAATCTGATTTTCCCAAAGTCCCATAAGAACCTTACTCATCGCTTACCACTACTTGTCCGCTCTTCATCAGATCTCACATTGCTGCCTCTATTGTATAATAAAACAATAGTTTTTGGGGGGCAGCCTGGGTAGCCCAGTCAGTTAAGCATCCGACTCCTGATTTCAGCTCAGATCAAGATCTCACCATTCATGAGTTCATACCCCACACTGTCAGTGCAGAGCCTGCTTGGGATTCTCTCTCTCTCTCTTTGCCCCTCCCCTGCTCATACTGTCTCTCTCTCTCAAAATAAATAAATAAAACTTTAGAAAGTTTGAATAGCAGCTTTTTAATTTTTTTTTAATTTTAAAATTTTATTTTAGAAAAGAGTGAGCCTGCACACCACCTGAGCCTGGAGCCTGCCGCGGGGTTCAATCCCGCGACTCTGAGATCATGACCTGAGCTGAAATCCAGAGTCAGGTGCCCAGCTGACTCAAGCACTTCTAAAATAATAGCTTTTTAAACTGCTATTAAAACTATGTTTTAATAACAGAGTTAATATTCTATCAAGCATCACTACTTATTTCAACAAACACCCTCTTTCTTCAGTGCCATCTTGTTTTTTATTCTTTAGTGTCTTCTAATAAATATATGAATGTTATAATTATTTTCCTCAGATGGGTTGTTTTCTCTTAATTTTGCATTTCTTAAATTATAATGATTACATTTTGTCCTGGGCATATTAAAACAAACATTTGAAAATAATTTTCTAAATCATTTAGTATTCAATATCAGTATAATTTAACTATTTTAAAATAATGACCTTTTTTTCCAGTATATGTGATTATATATTTCATGGATCTTTTGTCCTATTCTAACTAGGACAGGTTTTCCTGAATTGGGGCTTCTTATCATTATTTTCGTAGAATTGGGAAGTTACAGAAGTCTGTGCACATAATTTTTATTTGCCTATCAGTCTCATAAATAAATTATTTTTATTGAACAGAACACTAACTTCTATAGCATTTGATCAAACTTTGCCCCATCTTGATAGCCTTTTGTTTTCAGCAGTCTATTCTTCATAATCTATTTGTGATTATGTGTAATCTATTCAAAGTCTATTTCCTCATAATCTCTTTGTGTTTTGCAGGTTTTATTATGGACTCTCCAACAACACTGTAAGCAAGCTAAGCAGTCCAAAGAGAACAAATTCTGACTCCTGTCACAAGATGTAGTTTTAGAATGTCTCTCTTAGTACCCCAAGCAGGGCAGGGCATAACCCTGATTTTCTCACATTTTTTTTTTTTTAAGCTTTGAGGTATCAAGAATACTGGTCTCTTTCCCAAGGAAAATAGCTTTAACTCTACAGATCTAAAACTTATACTGTTCACAAATGTCGAAGCATGGGATCCATGATAAAACTCTGACAATACAGCTATTGATGGCAACAGGTAACCAGTGGCTGTAAAATGTACAGTGCTTTCTCCTAGCTTGAATCAAACAGGATCTCACATATCTCAGATCTTGTTCTTGGTAAAAAAGAGGAAAAAAAGAAGAAGAAGAAGAAGAAGGATAAAAGGAACTGAGACAAATGCTCTTGGCTGGCACTGGCTGGAGTGTTGGAGGGATGAGGAGGTGTTAGCGAGACGGATCCGGTATCTTTTTGTTTCATTAAAACCCTGGCTTGACAGGAAACATAGGGAAAACTTAGCCATAGAAATGGTGCATCCGCTGTGCAGCCCAACAAGTAGATTCTCCCACCGCTACTTAGAATAAAGAAACTTATAGTCCTCTTTCTCTCATGTTTCTGGCCACAGTCATCTTTCTTCCCTTCTTCTGCATTCACTATTGTACTCGATTCCAATCACTTAATTTTCTTTCTTAAAAGTCTGAATGCCAAGAGTAAAAGCCCTTAGGAAGTTGTCCGTGATCGTGTGCCAATTCAGTTCAAAATCTATATAAACTCTTGGACCTGTTAAAATGAGAATGTAATTTGATTGACCTACTTTTACTTTACTTTTTTTTTTTTTAAATAAGAGGGATTGAGTGAATTTGAGGGTGAATTGAATTCTAATTCCAAATGCTGGAAATGTGATCCCAAGTTTCTTCTGATGCTAAAAAGTGTGCTGAATCAGTCTGAGGCAGTGGTAACATTTCACATTTGACAGGATGGGTCCTACTGCATTTCCTGTTTTTTTGTTTGTTTGTTTGTTTTTGTTTTTTTAAGTGACTGCTGTGGAAGGAATCTCATTCACTGATTTATGCTACAAGTACTTACTGAGCACCTATTACATGCGTCAGGGGCCTGTAGAGCCCAGTGTGTTCATCTCTTAAAACCAGACTCCTTCAGGGAAGAGAGCTATGGAAACAACCGAAATATGATGTGAGTGATGCTTCCTCTTTTCTGGCAAGGAATGGTGATGTGTTAGAGAAGATTTCACAGTGGAGGTGAAAGATAACTGGTACACAAGGGACGATAAGCCACCAAAGAAAAAGGAAAAGTTTGAGCCAAAATGAAGGAGCATAGGTGTGGAGGTTCAGGTCACACTGCACAGGCAGCCTGAGTTCAGGCTTTGAAGTACCTTGCACGCCCGGGTAAAGAAATCATATGACATCAAGGGTTACACGAACCTACAGGTCGTTTCTAATGATGAGTGGAAGCAACACAAAATCCCATCCCTTATTTTCTTAATGGTTTCCATGGATGGAGACCCTTATTCCTCTACTGTGTTTCATTACTTAAGTCAGCTGCTGAAAAATTTTTTTCTGACAATTACAAGAACACACTATGTAAGAGGAAAGTCCTTCTTCTAAGATGCAAGTTCCTAAAAGCATTCCAATATCCATTGCTACAAACTTGCAAAACACCTTTTTAACATTGGCCGTAGGCGAGCAATAACTTGCGTCAAACAAATCATGCCTACAGTGTGTTTATTCAACTGTATACATTTTGGCAAGAGAACAGGCTGCTGAGGATTTCCTAGGTTAACAGGGAAGCATTTGTGCTATTTTTGTGGCTCTGTGCATATGTGTGAGTGATATTTAATAAACTGCAACTTTCCAACTATGTTTTGATCAACTGATATGTATGTATGAGATTTATAGGCGACTAAGCAAGAACATATATGAAAAAAAGTTTTCCTTCTCTATTATTGAATACTGCAGAAGAATCTTGAGAGGGTCAAACAGTGAGAACTTAAACTCCAGTCTACAAATCCTAAATGGGATTGTATGTGAACATATTTTCTCACCAAAACTGCATAGTCTGGCATACTGGATTGTAAACAGAATGCAATAAGCAAGCATAATTACTTCCACACAAGAAAGTCTGGATCAATCTTTTCTTGATGACCTATTTTTGGTGAGTTTTCTCCAGTAATGCAATCACCGAAACAAATCTCCAGCAGACTGTGTACTACAGTCTCAAAGCCTCACATTAAAAAAGCCAGCACTCTCCATGTATCTCTATGGGAAAACTCGGTGCATAGAGGTGCACTTTCTCTGCCAGCATTCAGAGAAGACCCAACCTGTCTCACCTTAAAAGGGTTTAAATGCCATTATCATTAGTGGAGGGATTATCAGGCTACAAAACTTTTAATCTTCACCTGCTTGAATGGCATTGAGTCTAATACAACTTAATCTCTTATCATGTTTGGAAAAAAAAAAACTCATCATGTTGTAAAAACTAAGAGTTGTTTTATTTTTTCAAGTTGACAGATGCTGTAGGATTCTAATTAAAAAATGTAAAGGGTGGGGGAGGGAGAAGGGAAGAAGAGAGAAGAGCTGTAGCCTTGAGAAGCCCCTGCCAAGCTGGAAACTGGAATACTTTTTTATGGGTGCTTTATCATTTGGGGGGGAGGATGGAGGGGTTAGTATAAAATTTTGAATAAGTTATTAAGCAACAAAGAAGCATCTTGTGTTTTGTTGACGTCTTCTGCCAAGAATACTAAATAGCTACAATGTAATGAATGGCTGGGAAGAAAATAAATTGGAATCGCAGGCAAGAAAGAAGCCCGAGGAGATGGATCATGCCATCTCTCTTGTGGGATAGATGATGCCCAGATTGTGCTGTATCTTAAAGGATTCAAGGGCAACATGTGCTAGACATTCTTGGCTAATTAAAAGTGATTTCATTTCATTCTCTGTGCTTCCTTCCAGGAATCCATTCTGCAGACAGCACTGACATCTACGTCCAAAATTCTTACCCCATTATGATAGACTTTTAGCCAAGAATCATATGCATATCAAGTCATTCTTTGAAATTTTAGCACTAAGAGTTTACCTTTGTCACAGAATAGCAGCTGCCACCACCAAAAATGAAGCCTCAATTTGGGACAGAATTCACGATGGCAATTACATGACGTTTTCTTAGCAGTAGGTGTCGAACAGACCATACAAGAAGAGTGTTTTAACTTCCACATTTTATTTATATATTTTGCTGCTTACCTATTATTTTGAATGTGGCCATGCAGAATATTGAAAAGAATTAAATGCATTTCAGACTAGAGCTGCAAAACCCAACCAATTTGGGGGTTCAAGCTCCTCTCTGAGTGAATAATCTAAAATGAATAAAATAGATGTGTCTCTTTGTTCTGTATAGAACAAAAAAAAAAAAAAAAGGAAGGGTGTGTGAGAGAACACAAAAGAAGCTTAAATTATTGAAATGTAAAGTAAATGTTCCATGTTCAAAAGGAGGAAGTACTACTCATATGCTCACAGAGACATTTTAAAAATGAATTTACATCTTTGTCTCCCCTTTATATGACTTTCCACAGACTTAAAATCTGATTCGTACAAACTAATATTTATTTCATTATTTTCCATTCTGGTGTGCTCCCACCAGGGTTCATTTGATACCTGCAACTAGATTAACATATCAAAAAGAAAAACTACTGAAGTCCAAGCACAGTGTTAAGCACACAGTAGCTGTTCAATAAAGGTCTGGTGAAATGAGTTCTAGTGATCTCACCTGGACTTGACCCCTTTGTAGAGGGACAGCACTGTATTCAGCTCACAGAAGTAGACCTTCTCCCTCTCCTTTCTTTGTGCTGGAGGCATGAAAAAGTAAGGCTGAAAATACCCAGGTAATTCCTACCATTACAGTTAATAATTTTCCCAAAGGATTTAATCTTTTAATGCTCAAAATAAAGCATAAAAACATTGGGAAGCAGAAAAACATATATATTCCTTACTTATTTACCGTGTGTGTGTATGTGTGTGTGTGTGTGTGTATATATATATATACACACACACATATATATGCATGTAGATACAATATACAATACATGCATATTTACACATAAATACATAGAAATACTTATACAAATATATATTATATGTATGCATACCTTGTGTCATGTACTCACTCTGAAAACCATCAAAGGAAATATTACCAAAACCAAATATTACTCATTAAGAGTCTATTTAGTCATATTTCTTACATACAGAAGTCTTGCATCCAACTTTTATATAGCACAATGTAAATATATTACTTCATTATACAGGTTAACACACACCAACATTTCCATTCTTGACAGGCATCACGTTATCGCTTTCCTAAATTAAATGATTTGTTAATTTATCACTTCATGTATCCTTAATATATGTTAAGAGACATACAGTAGGTAACAAAATCCTATTGCATTTTTCATGAATTAAAAAAAAATGCTAAAATCAATTTTAAAATTTCTGGGAAGATTATTCTATAGATTCTTTTTCATTGCACTGTTTTTATGTAAAACACAAGTTTGCAAGCAATTTATAAAATACCAGTCTATGTGACATGAATATGATACCTTCAAGCAATCTGAAATTGTGGATATTAGGAAAGCCTATTTATTGGCATACAGCTGACTGAAATGTCTCAATAGTACCTGGTGCTTATTTTTAAGAGCACAAATTTTGATAAGACTTGATAAAATTAGCCTGACACTATGAATATACTCAAATTCTTTCCATCCTTAGGGGGGAAAAGTGTTTTTGTTGTTGTTGTTGTTGTTATGACCTCTACTAAAATTAGTAAAAATAGATCATTTCAGGGGTGCCTGGTTGGCTCAGTTGGAGGGGCATGTGACTCTTGATCTTAGGGTCATGAGTTTGAACCCCACATTGGGTATAGAGATTACTTAAATAAAAGAAAAAAACCTAAAAAATAGACCGTTTTAAGTGGTACCAATTCTTCTTATTAACTCTCAAGGCCATGAGTTAATCATTTCAGAGGAAATGTTTAGCTTCAACTCCTACATCATATGGTAACAAATTTGGAATTCTACCATTCAATAAATGAGCAATCTTCAAGCTACCAGGCTCTGTTTCTCCCTCGTTTCTTTCCTTCCAATTATCAATTTCAGTAGAACAGTATGTATTTGTTGCCTCTACTTTTTCTTCATGGATATTTCTTTGATTCTGTATGGTCCTTGACACCTTTAACTTTCCAGGTAAGACACTCCCTTGAAGACTACCAATGACCCACCAAGACCCAGTAATTATGCCAACCGCACTTATATCAAATGAGGTGAGGTATTTGATGTACCTGTTAATCATTAAAGTATTATATAAAGAGGATGGTATTGTTATACCTCCAAATGATCTATCAAATTTCCCCTTTGACTGTCACACTGTAACAGTCTTTTAAATTGAGTTTCCTGATCCCTAGTCTCACTCTGCTCCAATCCACCCTATACTGATACTTCAGTTATCTTCCTAAAATAAAGAGATCTAATCAAGTCATTCCACTACTCAAAACCCTTCAATAGTTCACCATCATATACTGGATAAATTCCAAACCCTAAATCATTCAATTAACCACTGGAAGTCCTACCTGTTATTTGATACTTCTCCACTAGTACATACCTCCCGATTTTTCTCCTCCCTTTAAATAGCACAATCACTCCCATTCCATGCGTCTGTGTATGCCATCCTTTTGCCACTGATGCCCTACTAATGCTCTACCCAGCCACCCTGCAGAGTTTACATCCAGCCCCACCTCCTCCTAGAAACCTTCCCAGAGGTGAATTTAGCCTACCCTGCCTCACGACTCACACTTTCATATACTACGACCTCTGCTTTGTAGGAGAGCTTTGTAGGAGAGCTATTTAGGTATGGATTTTTCTCTCTTGCAAAAGCTTAGGAGACCACTGGAGGAATACTCTCTCTAGAGGAAATTACAAGGAAGGTGCTCCATAAAGATTCAGTAAATTGATTTGTGTTTGTGTTTTTACCATTAATGACTATGTTGAAGTAGTTGTTTGGACCATGTAAAAAAGACCCTTGTTAACTTTTAAGTAGAGCTATTAGTGCTTTTAAAATACAGTAAAAACAAAATGCCTCTTAAATATATGCCTTTAAATAATGCCTTTTAAAATACAGTAAAAAGAAAATGCCTAGACTTGACAAAAAATGCAAATGTAATTTTAAACACACACACACACACACACACAAAACAAAGTGCTGAAATGAAAAAAATGTAGCTAAATGTTGTATCTGCTACATCACAGAAAATACCTCTGATTCTAACAAATTATACATGGAAAAAGAAACTAAACAAGACAAGGGCACAACAAGAATATGTATCATTGACAAAATAAAATCTATTCTGTGCTCATGTCCTGATACAAGCAATTGTTCTTCCCACCTGCTGAGAGATGTGAATCTTTGGACCAACTCCAAGAACGTCTGGCCTCTTGAAGTTTCTCTGGCTTGCAAAGACTATGAGGTCAACCACTGTAGTCCTTACTCCTCCTTCTAAGGTTACCCTGAAACTGAAGCTGCCTTAGAAGAGGAGAAAGGGATGGGAAGTTTTCCAGGGCCTTTGTCCTGTGGCACTAGCTTTGTTTTAGGATAGCATGAGACTTGCCAATATCTCTACCTTAAGACAAATGAACTGAGATTAGTAGCATCATGAGGTTGGCCTAGAATGGTGGTTTTAAACTCTGGCTGTACTCTGTAATCACCTGGGGAATTAAAAAAGTATATTCATGTCTGGGCTCTGCACCCACGCATATACTTGATTCAGGGTGGAGCCCAGACATCAGGATGTTTTAAAAGTTCCCCAAGTATATAGTCAGCTTGGGCTGCTATAGCAAAATACCATAGGCTGAGCGGCTTAAATAACATTTATTTTTCACAGTGATAGAAGCTGAGATGTCCAAGATCAAGGGGCTAGCTAGAGAGAGCTCTCTTCCTGGCTTACAGATGGCTGCCTTCTCACTCTGTCCTCAAATGATAGAAACAGAGCTCTGGTTTCTCTTTCTCTTATTAAAATATTAATCCTACCACTCTCATGACCTCGTCTAAACTTAATTACCTCCCACAGACCCCACCTCTAAATACTATACACATTGGGTAGTAGGACTTCAAAACAGTAATGTTGGGGGGGACACAAAGAGTCAGTTCATGACACCAGGTAATTCCCAAAGTGCAGCCAGGATTGCAAACCACTGAACTAGATCAATGGTTTCCATTTTTTTTTTTGCACTGAAACAAACATAACAGTGATATCGCATGTGCAATATGCTCCTCAGGGTAGACCAAGAGTCTGACAAAGTCTCTGTGTTAGGGGAACGCCACTTTTATATATCCCATTTAAGAAATGCAAGACGGTGAAAATGTCCCTATGGAACAAACTTTTAACTTTTTTGATGACAATGCGATTGAAAACCATGAGAAAACCTAGAAAGTTCTTTTTATATGGCCAGCATTTTATTATTCTAAGCACATAATCTGGACTCTGGTGGTGATCGTGATCTCTGCTAAAAATTGAGGTCATTTTAAGCAGCAACATTTTCTTTTATACCTACTCACGGTACTGAGTTGATCAGTTCAGAGAAAAGGTCTAGTATCAAGCCCCATATTGAGGTAAATACATTACAGCTTTAGAATTCAAGAAACAAGTGGTCCAGTCAGTGAAAGAACATACAAATTCTGGAGTACATGTTAATGGAAAAGGCAGAGAAAGAGAAGGACAGAAAGATTCTCTAGGAGTGGAGAGGTGTCTGTGGCCACTGTCATGGATATTTTAACAGAAAATCCTTCTTGCTTATTAATTAATAAATTATTCTTTTCAAATATATGAAAGCTGTATTTCCAGGGAAACTTAAAAAAAAATCTATCTTTTGTCAATGTGGACATAAATTGATGCATGCTTATTGAATGAGAGGACAAAGTTCACAGTAATGAGGACCTTGAATAACTGAATTTACTTTAATATCTGTGTGCAAATATCAGAAGCAAAAAAGCCCAAAACAATGTGCCCATTTTAACATACTAGAATTTGGGGGAAGAAAAAAAAATGTTAACCAATACTTTTAAAACTGTGTTAACTACAAAGATCCCCAAATTATACTAACACAGTAAAAATATTCTTAAATAATGGTATCAAATAGTATCAGTCTCCTAACTAACTCTTCATTGAGATGCTGAGCAATGTTGAGGTGTGTTTTGTTTTGTTTTGTTTTGTTTTGTTTTTGTCTTAGATTTGTGCTTAAAGGAAGTGAATATGGAAGGGAACAGCCACACACACATACATAAAAAAATGAAAGGAAGGGAGGTGAGAGAAAATAAAGCAAATATCCAGACATCAGGATGTTTTTAAAAAGAGCAAGTCTTTTTTCTATTTTTAACTTCTGTATTTCTAACTCATGCCGTTGCCTGTTCTATATGAATTCAATTCAATTCAAATATTTGCTGAACATCTCTATGTGCAGGGCTAAGCTAGGTTCAGTACATCATCTCTGTGATGAATGATAAAACTACAAATTCCAAAAGCATGCATATCCACATAATGTAACTGTACTTCCTGTCATTTATCTGGTTTCCAGAACTGCCTTGGGCCACTACCTCTTATGGCCAGAGTGACAAGAGAGGACTTAATCCAATATGATGGCTTTTGACTGATTGAAAATACAGTCTTCATGGTTCAAGATATTTCATTTCTCATTACTAACCACCCCTCACCCCCACTACCTTCTCCTCCCTAACAGGTGAACATGTGCACACACACTCATACTCACACACACACACACACACACACAGAGGCACATACATACTGCTCCCTGGGACATATCCAAACTTCATTGATGCTAAGACATCTATAATTAAATGTCAAATTGCTCCTGCTACTACACATGCATGATCAATCATTGGGACTTCATTTTTTATGCAGATAGCTACTGGATCTATGTGATGCTTATGTGAGAGAATCAAAGTGAAGTCCTGGTGCCTGAAGTAGCATTAAAAATGGATGGGTCAAGGTGAATGCAGATCTGTCTCAAAGACTGGGATCAGAATCAAAAGTGGGAAAGGCCAGCAGCACCTGGGTGGCTCAGCCGGTTGAGCTTCTGACTCTTGATTTTGGCTCAGGTCATGAGTCCATGGTTATGCGATCAAGCCCTGCGTGAGCCTTGCATCTGGCTCTGTGCTGAGCATGCAGTCTGCTTAAGATTTTCTCTTTCTCTCTCTGTCTGTTTCTCTCTCTTCTCTCCCTCTCTACCTCTGCCCTTCTCCCCTGCTCATGTGCTCTCTCTCTAAAACAAATAAAAATAAAATGAATAGAATAGAATAGAATAGAATAGAATAGAATAAAAAAAGAAGGAAAGACAAGAGGAAACCGGCTGATCTCAAAGGCAAAAAACTACTGCTATGAAGCTGTACAGTATTATCTCTGTATGACCTTATGCATTAAAGATTTATTAAGCACCAACTGTAGGTATTAAATCCAAGAATGTTGAGTCCAGAGATGAATGAAATACAGTCTTTGCCCTCAAGGAGCCAGTCCAGTTGGGGGAGACAGGCACTGCAAAAACAATATAGTGAATGCTAAAACAAATTAGGGAACATGAGCTGTGAGGACAGAACACTCACTCCTGAACTAGCAGCTATCTCTCCCATTCAACCTGAGTCCATAAAGGCCACCAAGTAGCCATTAAATTTTCTTCATCTATTTCTGCTCTCTACCTAAGGTCACCAGAAGGTCTCTGTGATTTTCATATAGTTGACGCAACAAAGGACAAAAATCACCTACGTATATCAACACTAAAAATAATTTTAATGACTTTAGAAGTGTTTTTAGTAGAGTTGACAACTTCTGATCAGTAATAACAACATTTTATCAGCTTTTTTTAAATTCTAAACAGCACTGTTCACAGACTTCCTGCAGTGGTAGAAATGTCCTGTATCTGCATTGCCCCAATGCATCGGGCCACCAGCCACATGTGGCTACTGAGCACTTGAAATGTGGCTACTGTGACTGAGAAACTGACTTAGTTTATTTTAATAAACTTAAATTAAATGTTCACATATGCCTAGTTGCTATGGTATTAGAAATCACAGTTCTAAAATATAAGTGTTTTAGGATTGTGCAATATGATCACATAATTTTCCCCTTAATGCTTATACAGTTTGTTACACATTTCTCTGAAGAATTACAAACGCGGTTAAAAACTGATTTCCTTTTGTAACCTGAAGTTGTTGCTAGGGATTACTCCCAATAAAACATTAAAAGTTAAAAAAAAAACATTAAAAGTAAAGCACAATCCCAACATGCATGTGTTGTTTAAATTGGCTCTGACTTTTACCACTGACTGTTGATGAAGTGGGAAACACTGTAATATATTTGAAAGTTTAGATATTTAACACATTAGGAGATATTTGGAAAAGACCACCATTCGCAACTAGTTCTAAATGAAGAAAGCAGCTTAAAAGTGAGATTTAAAGAAAATTTTCATAGTGGGGACTGAATCAGATCAGCTGCATTGGAGGCATCATGAGTGTTAGGACTCTGTGGGTTTACACACTGCTTAATTATTACTGCCTAGCAGATGTCAGGCACTTAGGAATCACATAATGGAAGAGTAATTAAAACAGTATTGATGGGAATGTGCTACATCTGGATGAAGGTGGTTAAGTGACCATATGCATGTGTCAAAACTTCCAAGATGGTACACTAGAAAGGGTAAAATTATGCCTTAGTTTTGTTGTTGTTGTTGCTGTTGTTTAAAGGGGAAAAAAGTAATATGGGAGCACATGGGTAAAATAATGAATGGAGAGCTGCAAGAAAGCACATAGGAGAATGTGAGATATAACATCATATCTCACATGAAGTAAGCTAGTAAATTCCAAACAGCAAACTGGTCTCCTAGGAGATAAAATAGAAAAAGGCTCAGGCTCAAGAGGCAGAAGAAACACTTAGGCTAAGACAGGCTGAGTGATACTAGGTAAATCATTTGACTTTTCTGTGTTTCACTTTCTTCAGCTGTAAAATGTGTAAAATGAAAACACCTACCTCAAACAGTTTGGGGGAGAATGAAATGAAAAAACGTACATAAAATATTCAGCCCCTGGAAAACACAGAGTAGATGGTAAATGGAAATAAAACACAAGCTCATCTTCTTAAGCAAGCCCTTCTTTGGAGATCCTCTGGTTTTGAACGAGGGGTTCCATTTCCACAGTAGTCTGAACAGTTGGCAAATGAACGGTCAAGCAAGGCTACCAGATTAGACAGAAGTCAAAGCTCTTTGGAGCAAGGGGAATGGGGGAATGCAGCTCATGTTTCTGGAAAAACCTGAACCTGAATTTTTGCCAGAAGCAAAATTCCCACAACATAAAACTTTAAGAAAGTTCCCAAATATCTAGCGCAGGCATGAGAGCATAAGTGAATTCATCAATGAAATGATTTATCCTGGCAAACTTCCCTGAGCGAAAGCAAGTACCGTCTACATAAAAAGGAGAGAGATGAAATAAAGAAAATTGCTCCTCTGCAAATCAAAAGTAATTAATTTCCTGACTGCAGACTAGTTATTACTTAGGGAAAGAAGCATGCGTATTTTCTATTCCTGTTTACAATTTGTTTTCAGAGAATAAATAGACCAAACTGAGAGTCACAACATTTTGGATTCTACTGATTCCATACTCAGGATAAATTAAGCAATTAATTCTCACAAAGGAATTGAGTACAGTTTGTAGTTAATGTGTTCCTTAAAGCAGTAAGATATGAGTTAAAAGCTCAGTAGTTGATTCATTACATGTTTCATACTACTGTTTAAACTCTTGAATTCAGAGTACCTTGCATGGCTATAACTCAATTCAAATATCCTGCATTCTCATTAGTTGAGAGAAACTATTCCTTAAAAGCTCTTAAAACACCTACCTCTCCTCTGTGACTCATAGTTAGCCTCCTCACAGGAAAGCCACTGAAGTTTTTCCTATTACCTGTTCAGTGGGTCAAGATTAAATAATGATAGAGTTGTGTAGTCATTATATTAGTTCTCCACCTAGTAGAAAACCTCTCAATTATTCTTGAGGAAGTCCAAATTCACTCAGGGAATTACCTTGAAGCCATCTTTAATTTCTGCCTCTCTGATTAAGCATCTCCTTCAGGTGAGTAGCATTTAATGTTGTCTAACTTAGGTGATTTTTAAAAATACTATTAAGTTGGGTATCAGAAATCAATTCCACAGTAAAAGACTTGTCAATAATCCAGAAATTTTGCTAACGTTTAAATGTTAAACTAGCTCAGTAGTTGTCAAAGTATGGACCTGAACCAATAGCATCACCATTTTCTGGGGATTTGTTAGATATCAAGATTCTCAGCGCCCCCCCTCCCCAGACCCTCTGAATCAGAAACTCTGGAGTAAGCCCCTAAATCTGTGTTTTAATAAGTTCTCCTGGGGATTCTGATGCTTACGCTAGTGTGAAAACCATGATCTAGCTAGTTCTGACAAAGATACCAGAGGCCACGGGCCAATTTTGATAGAATTACCCAAATAGATGAACCCACAAATATATTTAATCCCCACCCACCAAAAAAAAAAAAAAAACCCATAATGTTCCTCTTTGGTCTCCAGAGATCCCTGGTATTAGCTCGTAAAGAAAGGATTTCTTTCAGTCCAAATGATTTAATGGTAATTTTTTCTGTTTGGAGAGTTATTTGAAAGAAGCAATTGGTCTATATGTCCAGATTAAAACATCAGGACATTTTAAGCATGGAAAGTGGTAAAGTCATTCCTTGCTAACTGACTCTTAATTGTTAACAAAGAACACCTTAATGAATGCGACAACTTGTCCTAGGATGATAGTAAGAATGGCAGCCTAACATTCAACTGTATTGGAGCTGTCATCCGACACAGCACATCTCAGTTGACAGACCTTTCCTGAGCATCTATTACATATGCCAGGCCACCCCGTTGGCTCCAAGAACCCTGAAGATGAGCAACAAATATAGTCACAAATACCATAGTACGTGTTGGAGGAAAAATAATTGAAATGGAGGCTGCATATCTTATTTGTAGATAATACGCTTCAGTTTTTCAAAACACGTTACCCTGAAGTCAAGACATTCACCCCATTTGAGGCTGCCAAGGCCCTAGGTCAAAGTGTGGGCAACAATGTAAAAGGTCAACTTTGTTGTAATGGGAAGGGATACAAAAGTAGTCACCTGTCAGTCACACACAAAAAGCACATTTTGAGTTCTAATACAGGCTTACATTCAATATCGTTATGTAAACTTGTGATCCTCTTAGACGTTAATTTAAATTTTTGTAGTTAAATTTTACATCATCAAAGCATTAAAGAAAGCATCCAATAAACCGAAATCTGTATAACCCAAAATAATGAGCTATAAAGAATGTTTTATTGAAAAAAGACTTTGCACACTGGAAATACTAGAATGGAGTATTATTCAGCCATAAAAAGGAAAGAAATACTGATACAGGCTACAACATGGATGAATCCTGAAAACATTATGTTAAATGAACGAGGTCAAATACCAAGGACCACATACTGCATGATTCTATTTACATGAAATGCTCAAAATAGGCAAATATACAGAAAATACAAGTAGCTTAGTGGTTGCCCAGGCTGGGGTCAGAGACAGTAAGGAATGACTGTTAATGGAGTTTCTTTGGGGGTGACTGAAATGTTCTATAGTTAAATAGCGGTGATGGTTGCACAACTTTGTTAATATAGTAAAACCCACTGAACTGATACACTTTAAAAAGATGAATTAGAAGGCACCTGGGTGGCTCAGTCAGTTAAGCACCTGACTTCGGTTTAGGTCATAATCTCACAGTTTGTGAGTTCGAGCCCAGACAAGGGCTCTGTGCTGACAGCTCAGAGCCAGGAGCCTGCTTCGGATTCTGTGTCTCCCTCTCTCTGCCCCTCCCCCACTTGCATTTTGTCTCTCCGTCTGTCTCTCTCTCTCTCTCTCAAAAATAAACATTAAAAAAAGATGTAGTATATGGTATGCAAATTATAACTCAATTTTTAAAAATTTATGATATATTCAAAGCAGTGGTTTGGATGGCATACAAAGCAATATTCTCTGGTTTATTTCTGTACTACAGTGAAATTTACTTTAACTAATAATCTAAGTACCAAGACGACCTAGCTTTCTTGTTAAAACAGATCTATAATAAAAATGCAAGTTCAACAGGTGTGTATTTGATGAGCACAGCACTTTCAAAAAATGTCTTCGCCCCTCCAGAATTAACTCTGTGGTTTTAGAGAAAACCAGGACCAGATTCTCCTGCAAGTCTTAAATGCCAACCTTGTGTATCTCATCACCCCTGAGTATTTTTGTAAAGCACTGGGAATTTAAATTATGTCCATGTATCACCGGGGGGGGGGGGGAGGGGGGCTGTTGGCAATTATCACCATATTTGAAATGTAATTCTCATTAGTTAGAACATGAAAATGATTTCTCTTTGTAAAGGTTACCATTCCAAGAGCAGCACCATCAACTGAATAAAAATGTAGGTTAGTATCTACTTTATAATGAACAATCTAAAATTTAAAAAAAATGGGATCCTCTAACGGAAAAGAGTAAAATATGTGTATTCACAAACCGAGGTACCTTTTCTGACTTTCAGGTTAATACCTCCAAACCTATTATAGTCCATTATAATAGGAAATCTTCATGAAGGAAAAAAGATTTTTTGAAACAAAATGTAAAAACCCAATCTTAACAATTCTTCTGGAAAATGACTAGAACACTTGAATCTGCATCCCAGGTAAATACATTTTTTTTTTCAAAATGTAATTTCAGTATTGAATGTATAAGCTGTAAGGTGGTGGATGAAAGATGAATCCAGGAATAAATATATCAACCTGCAGCTTTCCTCTGACTTTGGCAGCAGTGGTGGACGATGACAGAAATTTTGATAGAAACTTTTTTTTTTTTAAAGTAACTGCCCAGACTTGAATGTGACTAAATTAAAAGTACTGGAAAACACTGAAAAGTCAGGTTGGTGCTTGTTCCTGTTACTACCTTTTAGACGTGTGTGTGTGTGTGTGTGTGTGTTATTCGCATCGGGCACGTGTATTTTTCATTCAAGTCCATAATGAACTTAAAAGCAAAAACGCGATCTAGTACGCAGCCCCGCACCTTGGTTTTATTCTCTTACGTGTACCTAGAAGGCTCTTTCCACACTTTGCAAAACGGGAGAGAGCAGAGCCCGGCGGACTTGGACCGTGAACCGCGAGCCTCTCTCTTCCGGACGGAGCTCGCATCCCCGAGGGCGGATGGAAGGTGGCAGAGGTGCGAGGTGGGGAGGGGGCGCACTCTCCCACGCCGCTGAACACCCACCGCGGCGCCGTGGACCCCGTGGGCTCCACCGTGCCTTTTCCCTCCTTGCTAGATGGCGGCGGAGGCAGCAAGTATCTAAGGCTCTCACCGCCCCCCCCCCCAACAGTGTCCCACACGATCCCGGAGATGGAACCCCACCGAGGTCTGATCACTCACCCAGACGGCAAACACAGAGGAGCTGGATACAGGCGAGAAAGCGCTTTAGGATTAGCATTTCCAGACGTTCCGAGGGCCCCCACCACGCGGCTGCTCAGCTTCTTGCGGTGGAGAGGGAGGGGGCGCGACGGAAATGTTTTCTCCTCCGGCGTATAGATTGGTGGGAGATTGTGTGTGTGCGCGTATGTGAGTGTGTCTGAGCGAGCGAGAGAGAGCGAGAGAGAGCGAGAGGGAGCACGAGCGAGCAGAGAGAGAGACTGGGAGTGAGATGGGAATAATCGTAAACAGGACGCGCGGTGGTCGCGGGAACCGGGAGCCGCTAGCCCAGGCGCATGCCGGCGGGCGCGCGGGAGTTGCTGTCCTCGGCCGGCTGCGGCCGCGGTCTGAGCGCTCCGAGCGCACGGCGCCTGTGTGCCGGGGGCGCGCTTCGGCCCGGGTGTGCGCGCCGCTCCGCGGCTCGGCGGGGGCGGGGGCGCAGCAGCGCGCCGCTGGGAGCGTGCAGCCCGCCCGGGGTCGCGCGCAGCGGGTGGGGGGGCGCAGGGACGCGGCTCTCCCTCAGGGCCCGAGTCTCAGAGTGGCGATTCACATAGCGACACCCCTCCCCCCCAGCCTCTGCCGGTGGCTTCGCTGCTCTGGAGTTAGTGGAACCCGCTGCGGTTTAGAATCTTCGCGGAGAAAATGTCTCTTCATTAAGACTCCTTCATCCTTTTGGAAGAGAAGAGGAGGCCAGACCCCCCATTGTCCCGCACAGCCGGAGATTGACCCGTGGGGTTCACCCCTGGAAATGTTTTTCATTTCATTGTTGTCCTCCCTGCAGATGCTAAGTGGGTCCAATCAGCAAGTGGTGGGGGCTCCTGGGTAAGCTGAGTCCCCCCTCTCCGTTTTCTTTCTTTTTTTACCGAATCACCAAAGTAGTTCCAAACCCCATTACCTCTAGGGCAGTTGACTGCAAATAATCTCCAGCCATGATTGTGACCTGTGAGACCCTGCCCCCTCCCCGGGCTCCAATCAAACTGTGGTGTTGTGCACAGCTGCTTGGGGGAACTTTCAACCTTGCAATGTTCCTCCCGCACGGAACTACCGGAGTGCCTCCTCTCACAGGGTCGCCCGGAAAGATTTATTTTAATTGCTCGTTTGAAGGGTATACAAAAGAAATATAATACGTACCTTCTGCTCCCTCCGCGCTGGAAATGTCACGCTGTACGTGCGTGTTTCTATGGTGGTTTCTGTAACTAGACTGTGAGCTCCTTGATGGCAGGGAGTTTGTCTTATTTACTGTTCTGGCCGAGCTCCTAGCACAAAGGCAAAAATAGTAGGTGTACTCTAAAAGTTTGCTGGAATTAATTCGAAGCCTAAATGAAAAGATAAGGCAACTGGTATCCTCTATGAGACTGCCCAGAGCCTGAACATTTGTATGGTTTTCACAGATGTTTTTTATATATCCTTTAGGTGTAAGTACGCTTTTCTAACTACATGAGACCCAATTTGGAGCCTTTTCGGAATCCACTCTAAGGCACAGAAAGTCAAGTTCTGGAATTATCCCTTGTATTTTTAGGAACCATTGATGTAGGTTATCTGTGCAGTGTGTACTCCCGTGTCCTGTTCTTGGTTCAAAAATAGTGTTAGCTTAAATATTTCAAGAAAGATTATCACGTACAAAATAGGGTTCACAATGTATTTTGAGTATTACTACCAGTTCTCACTAATATACACAACCTCTCAACACTAGATTAAATGTGCAGAGCTAATGATGCAATTTGCTGTTGCTGAAGGAATTGATTATAGCCGTGTAATAACAAATTTCCAATCTATCTGGAAAGTTTGTTCAGGAGTACATATCAATATTGATAAATTGACATTTGATCTTATTTTTCCCATGAATAAGAATAGAAATGCTGTAACTTTTGTAAGTTATTATGGGAATTGATTATTGCTCATGTGAGTTTCCACCTGGGAAGAAAATTTTTGCTAGCATTAGCAAGAAGTGTAGATATAAACTAGAAACGCACTGAGAGCTTAGAGAAAGTGTTTAACATGGGCTGGAGTAGGCAGAGGTTTCCTAGAGATGTGTAGTTAATGGAGGAGGACTAGCCGGGAAAAAAATGACATACAAAGAGGTGGGATGGAAATGAAAAGCAGATGTCATGTACTATAAAAACAATGTGAATTAAATTTGAGCAGATGGAGTGGAGTCAAAGTACGGGAAACACTGATTTCCTAGTGGAGGAGCTTATACCTGAAATAATAAGCAAGAAAGAACCACAGAAGAACTTCAGCTGTTTAGAAGCTTGGTTTGCTCTGGGGCATGTATGGTAATTCCAGGAGGTCTCAGTTATCAAGTCTATCCCCAGAAGACTGCCAGAGTAATCCAATGGTAATAAATATCATCCTAACTCCCCTCACTTGGTCAAAAAAATAACATGACTAGTCACTTTTTTGTGTTAGATCACAAAACAAAGGCACTGCTGAAGTCAAAGCTACCCTGATAAAAAGGGCAGGTGGATCCTGTGGTTTCTGCTAATTCCATTCCCATATTAAAAAAGATTGTCATCCACCTGGGAAGACACAAAGTCACCTTGGGGAGTAGTGAAGTTGCTATTAAGGTTTGTATGGGGAGAAGAATGACAACCAACTTTATGTGACTGAGTGACAACAATGGAAAATGGACTTCGAGGACCACCCAACGTGGATCTGAGAGTCCTGGGAAGGGTGATGGAGTGGGAGGCTCTGGAGGTCAGGTCCTTAGAAAATTAGGTCATTGCAATAGGCCAGGTGTGGGAGATGAGAACATATCAGTAGGGTGGCAACAACAAAAACATACTGTATCTCACATTTCCCAATTTTATTGAGGGTCATGATAATTTCTGAGACATGTTACCACACATCATAGTCCAAATACATTAGCCATTGTGAGTTAGTTATAAACCTCTAAAACCACATGGTTTCATTCACAGTCTAAATTTATTTATTTATTCATACATCGATTGATATAAATATAAAAATATGTATTCTATAATACATATCATATAAAATATATTTTATATTTATAACCTCTGTGTGTGTGTGTGTGTGTGTGCATGCACATGCTGGTAAAGTTTATTTATGATATGCCTATCATGTCAATCACATTTCGGTCCTGAGAATTTGTGTTTATATGCAGAGGTTTGCACATTACTGGGAGAATACTTTTTTCCACCCAAACGATAACAAAACAGGATACAATTAATATGATAGTTGGGTAGCTGAATGGACAACATGCTTTTTGAGAGTCTCATCTGGGATTTTAGAGTGAATTGCATCCAGACACAGCCAGGGGCAATTCGTGAGAAAGCCCTTGAGTTCTTTACCTTTCACCTGAAGCTCTTGAATTCCTCAATATCCCACTGAAGATTTGGGTCTTCCAGTGGGTCTTCATCTTGGTTTTCGTCCACAGCTGTTGTTTTCTCAAGTGTAACCAAAGTTTCAGCTGGGCAAGAAGAAGGTTGCGTCCATTTCCATTTTCTGCATGGCCCCAGCTGTAGCCAGCAAGAGAATAACAGGTGTGCTGTTTTTCATGGCAGTTGGCCAGAGGTAACCCTGGTGGGGGGGCTGAAACTGGCTTCACTCTTTGATGGTACCAGTAATAGTTGTTTTGTTGAACTATGCCAACAGAATAAGCTATAAAGTAAATATTTATATCTATCTATATCTATTTCAGGTCTTTAAAATTCATCCTCTACATTCATTCATTCATTCGTGCAATGCATTTTTATTGTGTATCTATTCTGTATCAGACATTGCTTTAAGGGCTGACTATTCAAATATGAATTACTCCATCCCTACCATAAAGGGACTCAGTCTAATAGGAGACAAAGACATTGATACTACAAAATGTCTTTGTGGAGGATTGCCAAATAAAATACAGCATGCCTGGTTAAATTTGAATTTCAGATAAACAATGAATAATTTTTAGTACAAAATAATTTTAGTACACTATGAGGCACTAAATTCAATGAATAAATTTTTTGTGTAACGAATAATTTTTTAGTACCAGCTAATATTTTAGTGCAGTTCATGCAAAGTTTGGAACACACTTATATTTTTAAAATTTTATAAATTTTTTTTTATATTTTAAAAATTTATCTGAAATTCAGACTTAACTGGGTGTCTTGTATTTTTATTTACTGAAGCTAACCATCTCACTTTGGTGTGTCTGGGAATTGCCTGATGTATCATTTGAGGTTGTGAAATGTCCATAGTTTCCCATAAGTTTCCTTACTCTACAAATTATTTCCAAAGTATCTTTAACATGAATACAGTTAGGTGCACATGGGAGAAACAGAATGTTTCCTTTGCAGAATCTATTTGGCTCATAAATTCAGTGGAAGTGCTAGGAGACTACAGAATATTGTACAGTCACTAAATAAAACATGGAATTAAAGGGGAAGTAAAGTATCTCTACTTCTTATACTATGGCAGTAACAAGTTGTTTTCCTGTTTGGCTCACGTACATTATTGCACATTTTTATCCATTGTCATTTGAATAGAAGTTATTAGGTTAGATCACTTAAATATTTACAGGTTGAGAAAGTAATGTTACTGGCTTAGAAGCAAAATACAGTTCTTGGAGTTTTAAGATGTTTGCCAGAAGGAGTTCTCATGTTTCTCGAAACCCTGAATTTTACATTGTTGAGGATAGATCCATCTTGTGTTTGGTACTTAACAAATTTTGTTCACTCTGGTTGACACAATGGCATCTACTCATGGCATCTTGTAGTGAAATTTCTGACAAGAGTTAAGAGTAATTTTACTTTCTGCAACATGGTCAACACTTTTATTTGGATTTGTCCTACTGGTAACTTTCTACCTAAAAAGCAATTACTTCCTACCTGCCCAACGGCCCTCAGGAGTTTAGTTAGATGGCCTGTTACCGCCTTTCCCCGCTGTGAGGCATAAAACTGGTGGGAACATCCTCCATGTGTAAGTCCAGAGCTTAGAGTCCATTTGGAAGAAGCATAATTATGATTAAGAGAAAACCATAGCATATTACATACTTTGCCTTTTCGTGTCTTGTTATGATTGACTATAAAACAATTTACTCTTATTATATGTGAAGTATATAATTCAGTGATTAAAATTGTATTAAAAATACAAAAAAGTAGGAATCATTTTTTGTCCATGTCAGGAATACTTAATATAGTACAAGATTCAGGATAATTCTTCCTATGTATATTAGCAGAATAATCTTTTTTCATATTTTATATATTTTCATTTTTAAAAAGTTTAAAAATTAAAATTATAACTAAAATAACCATACATGTTGCAAATTATTTGTGGATGACTATCTTCAATGTAAGTCAGAAATGTGCTGTATTGTTAATTGTTGGTTGTATTAAGATAGGTGTTCATTGTACTAGGAGAATTGCTTTCTTTGGAATAGAAAGGCGATTCCTCTTCTACATTGTCCTGGTCATAAGATAGTGACTGATATTTCAATATCTACACATCTGGTTCCCTTCTCCCCACTTCACTAACTCTCCATTATGAATCAGAATAATCATATTTTTCTGTTACCCCAACAACTGTTATCTGAACTCCATTATTCAAATGAGTTCCAAGAGAATCTCTTCAAATTTGTATTGTATTACAAAGACCCACATAACCAAATTTTGGTTTAATAAACCTAAATGCTACTTTCCTTTCCTTGCCATTTAAAGGTGAAAATGCACTTCTCTTTGTTCTACTAGAGGCAAGCATGGGATTTAAAGTCTTTCAACAAGCTTAATTTAAAATCAATATTTGTCTGCTCTCTAGGTCTTTGAAAACTGTCCAAGATGGTGTTAGAGTAGAAAGCAAATGTGTAAAATAAGTTCTGCAAATCAGAAAATCAGCATTGGATTGGGTCATTCAAATGAGCTTCTGTATTTCAAATGCATAAACATTTCTGATAAATGGTCATTTAGCTGTATCTTGCTTATCCACCGTCAAAAATAATGTAAAACCACTCTACGTGATCTATTATATACATATTTTAATTAAACATTTTTTTAATGTTTTATTTATTTTTGAGACAGAGAGAGACAGAGCATGTGCAGGGGAGGGGCAGAGAGAGAGGGGGACACAGAACCGGAAGCAGGCTCCAGGCTCTGAGCTGCCAGCACAGAGCCTGTCACGGGGCTTGAACTCACAAACCGTGAGATCATGACCTGAGCTGAAGTCGGACGCTTAACCAACTGAGCCACCCAGGTGCCCCTGATCTATTATATTTTTGACATTAAAAACCACTTTGTTTATCTTTATTTTTAGCCAAAATATGATATCTCTATAACTGCCATCCCCTTGATTTAAGGGACCCAGAACAAATCTCTTCCCTTCCCTTGTAGAAATAACGTTTCCTTTACTCTATTCCCAGATAATGAGATTTTTCCTTCTTTTGCTAAACCTAATCTGAACCCCCCACGTCTTCTGGAGTCAATGCTCCATCATTTCTCTGAATCTCTCTCTCCCAATTTATTCTTCTCACCAAGCTATTAAAATATTTTTCCAGTAAAAAAAAATCCTTCTCTTGACCACATGTCTCATTATATAATTATGGTACCAGGTGTGTCTTCTTTCATAATTTTCTTGTAAGAATAGACCACAGTCATTATCTCCATTTCCTCACCTTCCAATTTTTCTCAAACCACTAAAGTTTCTGCCTTCCTCATTCCATTTATAGTGCTCTTTAAAGGTAAAAAAATCATATTCTAATAGACTTGTAATGGTAAGTTTATTTATTTACTTTGAGAGAGAGAGAGAGGGCTGGGGTGGGGCAGAGAGAGAGAGAGAGAGAGAGAGAATCCCAGGCAGGTTCTGCACTGCCAGCGTGGAGCCCAATATGGGGCATGTACTCACAAACCATGAGATCATGACCTGAGCCAAAGTCTAGAGTCCAATGCTTAACTGACTGAGCCACCTAGGCGTCCCTCTAATAGCCTTGTAAATACTGTGCACCTGAAGCTAAAAACTCATCCTTCCTCCCCAAATGGTATTTTCTAGGGTCCACAAAACCTGAGAAGTCTCCTTGGCCATTGTTCCTCACTCCCCCAGTGTAATCAGTCATGTTCCACAGCTTACTCTTAAATTCCATCTTGTTTCTACCATTTTTTCTTCACCTAATCAGTGGGCCTGGCACATATTCTGTGATTAATAAATGTTTAAATATGTGAACTAATTTATCAAAGAAGGGCATCTCTCAGGCAAATGCTACTGGCTACTTCTCTTGTCTGCTTCTAACAAGGTTCCAGAGAGCCCCTTTGATGTTTCCCTTTCAGTTCCTGGTCACTAACCTAGACCCTCGGACTAAGGAGGCATCCCCTCTCCCTTGATAACAGACTTAGACTGCTCATAACATATTTGTCTTGACTTAGAACTTAGAATTCAGGCTAACAGGCCTAGAACACCTCATGTGCTAGATTCGTTACGCTCATAAGAAAGGCTATAACTCAAACAGATAATGTACAATTAAGAAGCTGGTATAAATATAAATCAGAGTTCTAGAAAACTAATGATCAACCTATACTGAAATCTTGTACCACAGTAGTAATTACAGCCACACTAACATAGCACCAATTACGTGCCAAGCATTGTTCTAAAGGCGCTGTTTATAATTGTTTAAGACTTCAGCAAACGATGTGTGTAACATTACCATTTTCCCAGTCTCATTAAAAAAAAAAAAAACTGAGGCAAAATTACTTGTCCAATCACATCGATCGTAAGTGACAGACCTTGGGCGTGAACCCATATACTTAATTATTAACCTACACTGCCACACCCTGAAGAAAATCAAGAGATTCTATGCCAAGTAATCCCTTACCAAACTCAGACTGATGCCTTAGATGGTTGGAAATGTGATCCTACTTTGCTTTCCTGATACATAGTATACTTTACAAACCTTGTCCCATGTCAAATGTCAATAACATAAACAATGTGCGACGTGAGAGGTAAACGCCATTCCAGAAATCCAAATGTGCTGTTTGCCCAAATAACATTATTATTAGCCTGAGAAGAATACGGTTACTCCCCCTTATCTGCAGTTTTCCTTTCTGCAGTTTCAGTTCCCTGCTATCAACCGCGGTCCAGAAGCAGATGGATGGTCCTCCTTCTGACGAATCGGCAGAACGTCAATAGAAGCCTAAGTTTACGTCAGAATGCTGCGTCATTACCTCGCTTAGTTTCGCCCAGGCATTTTATCATCTCCCATCATCGCATGAAGGGTGAGTACAGCACAATAAGATATTTTAAGAGATCAAAACCACATTCACATAACTTTTATCATAGTCTGTTGTTGTAAATGTTCTATTTTATTATTACTTGTTTCTCTTACTGTGCCTACTTTATAAACTTTATTTTATACAGGTATGTTTTATATAGGTATGTTTATAATAAGAAAAAGCATAGCATATATAGGGTTCAGCACTATCCAGGCACCCACGGGGGGTCTTGGTGCATATCGCCTGTGGATAAGCACGAACTGCCATATTGGCCTGTGTTTCTCTTCAGTTACATAAGTAGATACATTTGGAACTAATCCCTACAGAGATTTGGGAAATCAATACAGGAGAGTTGAAGGGAAGGAGACTAGAGAACAAAGGGGTACCATTGAGAACCTTGTTTCCTTCCCCGAAGCCCCTAGCACCTGGTAAATTTCCAAAAATCTCATCAGAAAGCATAATATATTTACAGCAATATTTATCCTCTTGACTATTAACTCTATGCCAAATATTCTTGCCTACATTATCTTTAATTACGTCCAAGCCCCACAAATTAGATATATCATCCCCCCATTTTGCAGATGTTTTCCAAGGCTGCAAGAATTTAGCATTACTAAGAATCAAAGAACTTGTGGTTGTGGAAGTGGAATGAAAAATGGAATTCCTCTGATTCCAGTGCGTAAATGTACTTTGCGTTGTCAGTCCTAGGAAAGCATCTATCTCAAGCAGCAGTAGCCCAGTATTTCCCATGTCACCTAGTGAGGACTTGTGGCTCAAGCTGAATTGACAAGATTCCTGCCAGCTTTATATTCCAAAGAAACTGGTTGTTCATCACATTTATGCCTATTCCTCTGTCTATGTGTATATCTGACAAATCAAAATTTGCAGGGTGATCAAGCATGTTTAGTAATGTGAAGAAATGCCTAAAGATAAGTGCAAATTAAAATTAACACCAAAATAGAGAAATAGGTTATGCATAGTGAGTATATCAGTCAGGATGAGCTAGGTTATACTACAGTAACGACAATAACAAAAAATTAAACTGTCTGTGATTTGGCCAGACAAAAGTTTATTTTTTGCTCACTTGAAGCCAGATTAGGGTTCAGGTGACTCTCCGGGATAGTCACCTTGAATGTGGTTGTTTGGCAATCCAGGCCACTTGGAGCTTTTGGCTTCTTCTCAACACGTGTTTTCACAATTTCAGGGAAGGAGAGTGCTGATGTGTCTTGTACTGTCAACTTAAATATCTCCATACAGACATGACATACATCACTTCACTTCCAACCATTGGCTCTCCAGTGTGCCTAGAAGGAAAAGAGAAACAAACAGTGAGTAATACAAGTGTCTCCTACACAGAGCAAAAATCAAAAAAAGAGAGAGAATATAAAGTATAAAATAAACAGAGAAAATCGATAGAGTGAACTGTGTTATGATTGCATGATTGATCATGTTTTTGCTATTTTAGGTACTGAATGTTAAAAATTATTCTAGAGGTGCCTGGATGGCTTAGTCAGCTAAGCGTCTGACTCTTGATTTTGGCTTGGGTCATGATCTCATGGTTCCTGGGTTCAAGCCCGGCATCTGGCCCCCATGCGGCTCCTAATCAGGCTCCCATTGGGCTCCTCACTGACAGTGTGGAGCCTGCTTGGGATTCTCTCTCTCTCTCATTCTCTCTCTCTCAAGATAAATAAGCTTAAAATAATTATTCTACAGTCTTTCAGAGGAAAAATACATGAATTTCCACTGTTAGAGTTGAAACACCTCACTACATGTTACCCTGTACCTTCCATCAGTCTTTGAGATGTTGCTCCGTCTCTGAAGGCTTTTTAGTGGGTTGAAGAGGTAGATAAGTAAGGGTAAAGAGACTGACTATGACAGCAGAGCAAATAGTTTATATTGCACAAGCAAATCACTTCCCTGATTTTTTCCTACCTTTTGTTTTTACCTTTGAAAAGAAAAATGTTGTTTCCATTTATATACTTGAATATCATGAAGGCATGAACTCATTGGTTGTATTTATAATAGCACCAGTCTTTCTATTGCTGCTTAGAAAATGAAAAATAATTTTACTGCTTTTAGCTTGGACCCCACTTCTTTCATTTTAAAGAATATAGTTTTAAAGAGAATCATTGCTGGAAATAAGGGCCTGAGGAAAGAGCATGGTCCTTCAGCTCACTTGAGGGACATCGTGTTCCTCTCTATTGTATTCCCCAGAGCTAATGTAATCTAAGTGACATACAAATTGAATTGGCTTTCCAGATTTTCATATACTTGTAACAGGTTGTTGAAGAATATAGACTGATAGAGGTAAGAATATAAGTTAAAAATTGTTCCCGAACTGTCCTCGATAGTTACTATGCTATAAATTACTTTTTCCATCTCTTACTGAATCTTTGTCAGAGTCTATAAATTTTCCAGCCACTTTTGTTTATTAAGATTCCAATCAAGTCTGCAGCATCAATATTGTATGGATTCAAAGCTCTTCTTCTTCAAGGATAGAGTCGAGTAGCTTGGTGGTGGTACTTTCTTCTTACAAGATTCTTCCTCCTAAATCTCCTAAAAGTTCTGACTTCTCTAAGCCTGGGGATAGAGATCAGAGAGAAGTGGCAAATCTTTCCCCATTTGTCTGTGTGATGACACAGTCCTCCTCTTACTGTGTTTTTGTTTTGTTTTGTTTTTGTCACTTTTCTGACTGCCATTGATTCGCTATCTATGCTTTTTGAAGAATATTTGGTCTAACTCTTGATAGTTCAGCAAATATGTTGGTCCTTTTGAGCTTCTCCACTACAAAGTTTTCTTTTGTACACCATCTAGAGTTGTCTCCACTTTTCCCCCTTAAAGCACACAACCACTGATCTACCCCTCGGGACTTTCTGGCTGGTTACCTTACGGTACGTCAGTGGGAATTGGGAATCTGTCTCAGGTGAAGTACTAGAAAGATGGGTGAAGCCCAGATGTCTTCTGAATTGTCCATTCTGTCCCTAGGTGTGTTAAATCATGGTAAGAATAGATGGTCCTCCAAAGATTTCCACATCGAATCCCTGGAATCTATGAATGTGTCATGTTACATGGCAAAGAGAAATCAAGGTTGCAGACAGAATTAAGGTTCTAATCAACTGACTTTAAATGAGAGATTCTCCTGAATTACCTGGGGGGATCCAGTGTAATCATGGAGGGCCTTAAGAGTGGAAGAGGGAGGCAGAAGGTTAGGTCAGAGTGGTGTGACGTGAGGAGGACTTGACGCGCTGTTACTGGCTGTGAAGCTGGAAGAAGAAGGTTACGAGCCAGGAAATGTGGGAGACCCCTAGAAGCTGGAAGAGGCAAAGAAACATCATTTTCTAGAGACTCCAGAAGAGAAGGCAGCCCTAGGGGCACCTTGACTTTAGTTGAGCGAGACCTGGGTCAGACTTCTGATCTACAGAACTATAAAATTGTCATGTAAAGCTGTAAATTAGTCTTAAAGCACTAAATTCGTGGTAATCTGTTATGACAGCTAGAAAACGAATACACTGGACAATCCTTGCGTTCTTGCCATGCCAGTGCTTCCAGTTGCTCCACGTGGCTGCCTCTTCTTTCAGCCTGGGCTCCCTTTCCTCAACTCAGCCCTGTAAAGGTACAGACTAGCAGTGCTGCAGCCCAGGTAGTGTCAACATGGGGAACGAGGGGCGCTTTCCCTTCACACAAGCAGTGGCCTTCTACTTACTTTTGAGTTCATTTTTTCCTGAAAGTATACATTTATTGCTAGAGTAAATGTTTTACAAAGCTCTTTGCAAAAACACAGCAGCCTCTTGCCATCAGTACCTTCTACCGTTTCCTCGTTTACAGAGGCAACCGACTTTAATTCATTTGGCTATGTCTTTTGGTAGTCATACCTCTAAAAGACATGCTTATATTGCTACTTCTTGATCTTTCTCTATCTGTTGTCTTCCCCAAATGGAAAAATTATCCATCCTTTACCTACATCCTTGCCCACCATACATAAAATCTCCTCCCTCCCAACCTCCCAAGAGGGTTATGTTATAATTTTGTCTTAACAACTGTTAAGAATTTATATTGTTAGGGTGCCTAGGTATCTCAGTCGGTTAAGCACCCGACTCTTAATATTGGCTCTGGTCATGATCTTGTGGTTCATGGAATCTGGGCTGACAGTGCGGGGCCTGTTTGGGGTTCTCGCTTTCCCTCTCTCTCTGCTCCTCCCCCCTACACACACGCGGTCTCTCTCAAAATAACTAAATAAACATTTTTACAAATCTTAAAACAAGAATTTACATTGTTATGACATGTAAATCCTCACACAGTATACTATGGTTTTCATCATCTTTGGGATTAAAATTGTCTTTTCTGTTAATTTTTTGATTTTCTGAGTACACATTATGCTTCCACCTCAAATATTTGCCAAATAATAGAAATCCTCTCCCAATACTTTTAGAGACAACAGGTGTTCTACTTTTAGTATTTTCAGAGAAAACACAGCCATAAACTGATCTGCTTCAATCTGGACTGGTTGCCTCTAGGTCCCTGCAAACCATTCCTCCTGAGATCTCCTTCCATTGTCTTCCTGAGGGTTCTTTAAATTTTTTTAATGTTTATTTATTTTTGAAGGAGAGAGGCAGAGCATTAGTGGGGGAGGGCAGAGAGAGAGGGAGACACAGAATCTGAAACAGGCTCCAGGCCCTGAGCTGTCATCACAGAGCCCAGTGCGGGGCTCGAACTCACGAACCTGGAGATCATGACCTGAGCCCAAGTTGGACGCTTAACCAAATGAGCCACCCAGGTGCCCCATCTTCCTGAGGATTCTTGTCACCTCTTGCTTGTGCCAGATACGTTTCCAGTGTCCACTACTGGGAAAGTATGAGCAGGAGGTAAAATTTGAGGATTTTGTCTATCTAAAAACATCTCTTACCCTCGTCTCTACCCTTGTCTTGATTTTGTCTGGGAGTTGAACTGAAAATAATTTTTGCTCAGAATTTTGAAGCAATTGCTCTGTTTTCTTCCAGCTGTCAACAATATTGATGTCAGACTTCCAAAGCTATTCATACTCTTTTTTTTTTTTAAGTAATCTCTACACTCAACATGGGGCTTGTTCTATGAACCAGGATGCTAGTCCTCAGCAGATATTGAATCTGCCAGTGCCCTGATCTTGGATTTTCCAGCCTCCAGAATTATAGCAAATAAATTTCTTATAAGTTGCTTATAAGCCTTCCAGTATATGGTATTTCTGTTATAGCAGCTGAAACAAACTAAGGCACTCCATAAATTTTCCTTCCTTCCTCCCACCCTCCCTTCCTCCCTTCTTCCCTTCCTTCTTTCCTTCCTTCCTTCCTTCCTTCCTTCCTTCCTTCCTTCCTTCCTTCCTTCCCTCCCTCCCTCCCTCCCTCCCTCCCTGGGAGATCTTGTTTCCTAGGAGATCTTACCTTGCTTCCAACATGCATATTGAGTTTACTGTTTCCCTTGACATATTTTTAATTCTCAAGGGCTCTTTTTGGTCTCTAAGTGCATTTTAAAAGTAGTTTCCTATAATTGTTTTGTGTATGCTGCATTCTACCTTGTGTTTTATCCTCTCCAGAAACTAAAACCTCCATTGTCTACCAGGTTGGAGAAGCTATAGTAATATATCTTCTGATATATATACTATATAGATATACTATATAGATATATACTATACAGATTTTATATACTATAAGATATAGTAATATATCTTGATATACATATATATATATGGTAATGTGAATATATGAAATAAGTGAGAGGATCTAAGATTCTAATTTCTTCTTAAACAGACTTTCAGCCAATCTGCTGTTTTTAAAACCATCTTTTCCCCCTACTTCCAAAGCATCTGGTGCTTCCAACTACTGGAGTGTTTTCAGGGATGAGCAATGCAAATTGGGTTATTTATTGGCCTTCACCACTGCCAGTTTAGGATCCAGCTCTCTCAGGGCTGGTAGATCCATTAACTTTCATTCTGATTTTCAGATTCTGATTTTTCTCAGTTTATCTGCTTTTGCAAGTATTTTTTCTCCTGTTTTCTTTGTTCTTGTGATATCATTCCTTTAAAAATTCTGCAAACTTGTTTAAGTAGGGTTTTGATAATGAGTAGGGATAAAAGTATATGTTCAGTTGATTGTATTAAATACCTTTAATTGGGATGACACCACACATGTTTATGAACAATTCACTTAGAATCATCCTCCCATTCTAATCACTTGGCTTTGGCAGGAGTGGGGAAGGATAGCACAAAGAAAGAAAACCCTCTCAACACAACACTATCCTTCTTAGAGAACTTAATGCTTTCTGCCATTCCCTAGGTGGTGGTTGCAGACCTGTTTCTATAGCCTGTTAGAAAATGTTGTGTTAAGGGTCTCACTCAAATTTTTGTTTTGTTTTAGAATTTTGCATTTAAGTTTTGGCTTTGTACCTTAGCTAAAATTCTGAGATTACAGGGAAAATTCCACTCAAAATCCTATTATATGCTGACCTGGTTATTATATTTCCTAAGAAGTCTTTCTTCCCCAAGTTAAATTACAGAGTTGTTCCGAGTAATCAGACGGTTGATGGTAGTTATTTTGTTTGGATTTCTTTCACCTGTACCTTTTGATTATCTTGTGTCCTTGGTCTTAAACATAAGAGTAGGAACAGATTCTTTGTGTTTGTACTCCCACAAACTTATGCAGGTCTTCAAATGCTATTTATTTGGTGCCAAGAATGAGTATGTCATCCTAAATGAAGACCTGATTAGGAATATTTCATAACATATGGTTCTGTGTGTTGAAGAGTGGAAGTTTTGAATTACGGCTTGTAGGAAAAATCCTTGTATAATACCTTCAATCAAATCAAATAGACTACACTTATTGTATTTGAAGTATGTCATTTTTCCCTTCTTACTTTTTAAAAATATTTAACGGCTCAAAATAACTTTAATACTAGTTTTAATCCCTTTAACATATATGTACATACATCATAAATTCTTAGGACATAAGGTTAAGTAGTATCATAATTAATGGTTTATAGCTCTGTAACATCACTTCCCATTTTAGTGTCCTCTAATTCCATTTAAGGAACTCACCCTGGACCTGGATCTGTTTCTAGCAATAATAGTTTTTATTCATTGTCATTGTTATTTTATATTATTCTATTTTTATGAAGCAATTTCAAATGTGAGTTTATTTTTCTCTATGATGGAAACTAGACTGTTGATCGATGAATTTTCATGTGCAAGGGCTTCTTATTTAATTTTTTTTCCCCTGATGGTATGGCACTGCTAGTGACAATATTCCAAAAGACAACTCCATTGCTTCTGTGCCTAGGACCTAGAGTTAATTTTCAGCCTCATTTTTGATCTTACAAGCCTACTGCAAATGTGATGTTGGTAGAAGAAAGTTTTCCTCATCTTATATATCTTGCACATGCCTCTTGACAGTATTTTACGATACCATTTTTTACAAAGATTTAAATATGTTAGAACTATAATTTCTGGTAGTTGATTCAATCAAAGTAAAATAAAATAAAATAAAATAAAATAAAATAAAATAAAATAAAATAATTCTATGTTGCCATAAATTGATCATATTAGGGTGTTTCCTTAGCAAGGTGAAGCTTCAATCTTTGTTAAAGGGAATGACTACGTTTTGTAGGCCGCCAATCAGGAAAGAAACATAACGGGAGCAAGTGCTGGCTTTGGCTGGAATTGAGCCGTCCTGACCAAAGCAAAAGGGAAAAATGAACTCTAGCAGAGTAGTGTCAGTTAATGAAGGTTTGTCTTCATGTGCAGTAGACAAGATATTATAGTGAAAAGGCTGATGTGGGTTCTGAGACACAGAGACCTGTCAGGACTCAGCCATTTCCTTGCTGTGTGACCGTGAACAGATTACTGACCTGAAGCTCACTTGCTTCCTTGGTAAAAATTTTATATCTTACAAGGTTCTCATGAGGATTCAGTGAGATAAAATTTATGAATGTCCTTTGTAAATTTAAAAATCCCACGGAAATCCAACTGGTATGATTGTTTAATGCTTTCTATAGCCAAAGGTAGTTTAGATTGCATTTCAGGACTGTCTAACACAGTGTCTGATAAAGCATATGCTCAATAAATAGTAGTTCCTTTCTTTATCCAAGGAATAAAAATAAGTTTCCCAGTAATGAGCAATTATAAGATACCATAGCGATTCCAGCACAGCATAAACATTTGGGGGGTGGGGGAAGACAATTACATGGAATATTCTAAAGTTCATACAACCTGGTTTTCCAAGGATTATCATTATTGTAGAAAAAGAGTGACAATGCACATATGGTATATATGGCACAAGTGGTTTTTCCTTTTCACAAAAATAATACTAAATAAGCTAAAATTTACATAAGAAGTCAATAGATTAGATGATCATGATATAATAATGGTGAAATTTAACACTTTTGAGGAATTGGTAAGGAATTTAGAAATCTCTTCTATATTTCAATAAACTGGCATTATTCAGAGATCTCGTATGAGTAACTAGTTATTTACTTGAATGACTAAGTTACTAAGTAATCTATTTAGTGGATAATAAAACCAGAACTGAAACACGAATCTGTTGATCCTCAGCTTAGTCCTCTTTCTACAACACTAGGCTGACAGTTCTATCATTTATGATTTCATCCATTTGACAAGAATTTAGAATACCTTAGTCATTGACAAACATTCTATTATTAAACATTTCTTTTAAATAATAATTTTTTTCTGAATATGCTAGTTTTAGAAATTATGCTTCCTGAAAAATGCCCATTGATCCTGTACCTGTGCCTCATTGGCTCCTCCCCACCTATATAACTATGCTGGATAAAAGCAACTGTTCATTTCCTAACAGCAGCAACAAATCCCATGGATTACCTCCCTCAACATATATTCCAACCCCTTGTAGCATGCAGAAGCTGGAAAGCTAAAAAAAAAATCTACATTTCTCAGACTTCCTTGAAGCTACAGTTACACTCATCAGATGACCTGAGGGAGGCCTCTTTGGAAGTGAATGTGGGTAGGCATGTGGTCCCCCCACTTTTCATTGCAAATCAGACCAAGGTGACATAATTCTGGGTCTGGCAGCTGTTTTGGAAGTTCCTCATTGTACAGATACCTTAGTGATCACAGGCAGCAGATTTTTATACTTTACAACCTAATGTTCATAACCATAATGTTTCCTTGATATTTCACTAAATGACTAAATCACAATTTTATTAAAAATTTCCCCATTGCAAGTTATTGACTCTTTTCAATTGTTACTATTATGAACACTGTTGGAATATAATTCTGAATGTTTAAAGTTATCTCCTTTAAAATTTTCATACCTGAGGATAAATTCATAGATATGAGATTAGGAGCTGAAGGGCATACTCACTTCTATAGGATTTTGTTCTGAAGAGATGCCTGTGTAGGGGCCTCTTCTGGGCAGAGGACAGAGGTATGTATGGATGTAAAAACTAGGAGAAATGTAAGTTACCCTCTAAGACCAGGCAACAGTTGTTTTGTCCTGACTTCTCCCACATACTTACAGGCTGAGCAGACTCTTTATGCCACTCAAAATTAGGGACAGGAAAGATGGTGGAAGTTTAGGGAATCCTCCCTCTGGACAGAGTAGGAATGGAGAAGAAAACTTCAACTTGGCTTCTATGCAGACCCTGAGAAGGAAAATTGGGATCTACAGACATTTATAGAGTTAGATACAGTTACTGTATATGTATTTAAATAATTTATAATTGTTATACAATTATGAAAAATTTGAAATTTCCTATTTTAAATCATTAAACTTTGCCAATTTCCTTAGTAATGTTCATGAAAATAATTTGAATGAATAGGGATGCATTTATGATTGGGAGCACCAAGAAGGGGAGGAAGCAGGGACTGTGCTGCTTTTCAGAGCCCTGCTAGAAGAACACAGCTTAATTGTGGACCACTTGATGAGGTGAACTGGCTGGTCCCTTCTCATGTGTAAGCCTTGGATGTAGTGTCTCAGTCAAGTGTGTCCGGAGATTGAAAGCTCTTTTTTTGTGAACAGCCAAATACACAATGGTGTCTACCTAAGTGGTATATCCAATGGGACTAAAATCCATTAACAATATTTTTTTTTTTTGCTTTGTTAACACTAGTGTTCTTAACTTAATGGTTTAGTTATTCTATGTCTATCTTCACGAGGTTTTTTGGCAGAACAAAAATGTCTAAAGTAATATTTAGCACTGAGAACATAAATAAATTCAGTTGCAGTATATCTGTAACATAGTTAACACAAAGTAACATCTAGCAGCAGATAAAAAGCTATGACATTAAAAAAAATGTTTGCGTGAGCATTGTCAACTCAACTAAAAATGTGTATTAATTACCTGTTTTGTACCTTGTACTACGTACCCTAGGGATGGGGAGAGAAGGTAGATACGAAGAACCACAAGAGAGGTCTGTCCTTGCCCTCAAGGAGCTAGCAAGCTCTATTTTAATGAGTACTACTAGCCATATGGACATTAGGGGAAATCTATATTGTGTATGCATGCGTGTGTCGCAGTTTTGCTGTCTGTAAATATGGTGTGGAAGCGCTGAAGTCTCTACTGCCAACGTGTAAGTACATGAGCAAATGAGACACCTCTTCAGCTACTGTTCTTGTGCTTATGTTTAACACATTTTTAAAAAGTGGTTATTGGATATACCCAAGCTCTTTTTTATTATGGAAATAGATATCTTATTAGGAATTACGGGCCCTCCATTCTGTCTGATGTGTTGAGTTTTCAAGCTGTCCTTCAGGATAAGTGAGTTGCAAAATATAATGATGCATGCCTGTGTTGGAGGTGAACAAGAACAAGTTTCAATGTATGTTGAAGTTATTTTAGAGCAAATTTCACAATGCTAATTGTCCTTCAAAGTAATCTGTCTTAGAAGTCAAATCTAACCAAAGAATTGAATGCCATCTATTATAACAAATGTAAAACTCAATCATAATTTATTACTATGACATAGGATAACACTACATAAGTATAAACATTTTTTGATAGATATGAAAAATTGGGCAAAAAATTCGTAATAATCCTTCAATATCCACTCAGTCTCATAAAGATAGGTTCACGTTTTTAATATATATTATCCTTAACTAAGATACAAAGAAACATTTTGTACTTTCATCACACATGTAGAGGAAATGATATTATCTAAAATTTTGGTTATTATATGTCGCTATATCTTATACAGATGAGATACCTCATATGGTAAAATTATATTTTTATAAAATAGCTGTTATTTTGTTTTACAAAGTTTATTTGGGAAATTATCAATTAACTGTGTCAATTTGATATTCATTAAAATGTTTATTCTGGAATTGTCTAAAATATCCATTGAACATAAACATGCCATCTGCAAAATAGGCAGCATTCCTTTTAATTCATTTAGCTGCTTTTTCTGACAAATATAATGACCTTTTAAACTACCCTTAATATAATATGTTTTATCGTGTAAGGCTTCATTTTTTTCAGCAATATGATGAATTAAAAGCAATACTTGAGCAGGAATTATATTGCACCTGATTAATTATCCCTAAAATTTTCAATTTATTTTTGGGCTTATTATTATTGAAGCTTAAATTGCTTAGAATTAAAAATGGAATGAACTAAACTAAGTTTTAGTGGAGTCATCCTATGCTGAAAGTGCATTTTGTGGCTTGTGTCAATTATGGCTTATACTGACTTGCTTTTGCTTCTGAGAAGAACTGAAGAAGATGCCAAATACGGCAATAAATCAGCGTGGGTTGGGAAATCATTGAAATTTCAAAAGTCTTTACACCTTTTGTAGCAGCCTATATAATCTCACAAAATGAGAAAATAAGTCATGGTGCCATAACATAGTGGTCTTTTATGTCTTTAAACATAAAATTTGTACTCATGTGACATTTTATTGCTAAGGTAGAAGTACCAGACTCTTGAAACTATTATAATACATAGTAAAAAGAGGAGACATTGTTTATGATTCTGTGCACAAATAGGAGGAAATGTAAATTATGTACTGAGACTAGGGAACAATTGTTTTTTCCTGATTATTCCATGCACCTACAGGCTGAAAAGACTCTTCTTCCTAAAATGATACCAATCAAAAGTAGGGGCCCGAGGATGGTGGAAGTTTGGGGAACGCTTCATCTGGATGGAGTAAGAGTGGAGAACAAATCGTGAAATGTTCTGTGAAAATAGCTTACCATCTGTATTAGCTATGTATTGCTGCATAACAAAATACTTCAAAAATTAACAGCTTTAAGAAACTAACATAACTATCTCACACAGTTTCTGAGGATTAAGAATTTAGGAATGGCTTTGCTGGGAGATTCTGGCTCAGGATCTCTTACAAGATTGTAATCAAACTGTTGGCTGAGACTCCAGTCTTTGAAGACTTGAGTGGCATTTGGATTAGCTTCCAAGTTCATTCATATGGATGTGGCAGGAAACTTCAGTTTCTCACCATGTGCTGCTCATGATGTGTCTTCTGTCAGCAGAAGTAATCCAAGATGGAGGCTATAGGCTTTATACACTACTCTCAGAATGGACACACTTTCTCTTCTACCATAGTCTACTGGTCACACGAATCAGCCTCGATAAAATATGGGACATAAGTACATAAGGATATGAACACTAGGAGCCAAAGCTCATTGGTAGTTATCTTGGAAAGTGGCTACAGTCACCTTTCACAGCATCCTTTTTTCCATCATTTATTTATGCATTCACTCATCTGTAAATACTTATTAAGCCTCTGTGTTCCAGGAACTGTGTTAGATCTTGGAGATAACCAAGGTAGACATAGTTTCTATGCTCATGGAGACAAAGAAGCACCAGATATTTATAGTGATTAAAGCTATGTTAAGGAAGCCCACAGATTATCTCATAGCCTCCCATAGTATTTTGTATTTCCTTAACATAGCTCTGGTTCTTGTCCGACTCCATGAGTGTAGGGAGTATTCCTACCCCAACTGATAATGCTTCTTCTCTGATTATTTTCACTTCTATTGCATCTTACTACATGTTCACTTCATGCACAGCAATGGAACTTTTCTTCACCTAAAGCGTCTTTGTCTTCAAAAGTGCTGATTTAAATAGTCCACTCTTTAATCCCAATTGATATTTCCAACTTCCTTATTTAATTGTACTGGGATTGTACTTAAACACTATTGTGATTTCTGGGCCATTTATCCTCATATTTTCTTCCCATCTGTCAGATTGCTCCTGTCTCCACTTCCCTTTCTAGCCTCATCATTTCTACAGTTCATCATTTTAATTTTCCTGTTGCCAATATCCCAAATTCACTTCCCCTTGTTTGACAGAATGCCAAACTAGAATGAACCCAATTATCTATTTATTTATGCCTTTGGATGACAGCTAGAGTACTGGAAGAAAAATCCAAAATAAAGTATATGGATTTCATTGTAAATTTATAATTATTAAGCTGAAAATGTATTCCAAGTATGCAAGTCAGCTTGTTCTTCAACTACACACTATTCTATTCCTTTTCTCCTCTCCTTAAATATCTGACCTGTCTGTACCCTTGCACTCTCAACTCTCAGCAGAAAACTTCTAAGGAGGAAATAGAAGCCACCATCTGGAGGTGACTCAACTTCTCTCTACTATATTTCCAAAAGTAATTCTGGTTGCACTCATTCTGTCTTCCATCCCTCCTCTTTTAGTCACTGGAGAAAAAGAAGTTTAACATTTCAACAGAGAATGAGTATTCAATGAAGCAAGTATCTGGCGGAGAGGAATCAGAAAACCTTTGAGTTTTAGGTAAAGATTAAAATGGCATAGGTTTAAAGCTCCTATTTTGAATTAGAGATGAGAAAATCTATGATTGGACCTAAAGAGTCACAACTACATAGGTTCTTCTGCTGTGCTTTCATGGCGTCCCACCACACTAACTCCCTTCCTTCTCCTCTATCACTGTAACTATTTACAAACCTATCTCCCTAGCCTCTTGTGTCCCCTGCTGAGGAGAGGGCCCAACTAAGAAAGAATGGCAACCCTTACGGCAATCCTTACAAGCCCTTAGCAAGTGCAACTTACAAGGCCAGGTTTTATGAGTGGGGTAAAGTGGTAAAGGCTGTGGGAGAAGTCAAGCAAAATGATGCAGTTTGAGAAAATAGAACCCAAGTATGATTAAAAATATTTTAAAACTTTTTTGGTAATGTTTGTATTTATTTTTGAGAGATAGAGACAGAGCACGAGTGAGGGAGGGGCAGAGAGAGAGGGAGACAGAATCTGAAGCAGTCTCCAGGCTCTGAGCTGCCAGTACAGAGCCTGACGCGGGGCTCGAACTTGCAGACCGGGAGATCATGACCTGAGCCGAAGTAAGATGCTTAACTGACTGAGCCACCCAGGCACCCCTAAAAAATAATTCTAACAGCCCCCCTCAACCTAACAGTGAAATGAGAGAGAAATAAGTGGGAAAACAAGGAAATAAGTTGGATCATGTACGAGAAATTATTAAATATAAAGGCTTCGTTTCCAGAAATACAGTGGATTCAAATGCGTGGCCTCTCAGGAAATATTTTCCAAATTATTAAAAACTTTGCCCTTCATCTCAGCATGAGGGTTCCTCACCTTCTTCAGTGGAAGACCCATGTGGATAATTGCTACAACTGTCCACACCACACATGATTTCATAACATTGGAGTCAGTTTCAAGAAATTTCATGGGTCCCATTTATTTTCTGATTGTATGACTAACTATTGATGGTCTCCCCATAAGCCCCGGAGACACATGAAAGATAAATATTTGATGATTTATAGTTATCTGTGGTGTTAAATTTGTTTCAATTTTTTATTGCTTTTATTGTTCTTTCTTATCTTTGAGTGAATCAGACAAGAAAACAATTTGAGGGGAGCAGCTCTCTTTTATGTTCTTCTATTTAGGACTGGCTACACATGGGTGCCCGTGCAGGTGTATGTATGTGCTGAGAGGACAGGTTTGGTTACCTCTTGCTCCCACATTTCTCCCACCATCCCCTCACTTTCAGGATTTCTTATATAAGAGGGTTGGTCAATGTTAAAATACAGAGTTAACAGAGATGCAATATTAAGAACTATTAGGTCCACTTAAAAGTGAATCATAGTCACTAAAGGCTGATAAGATTCATAGTTGAAAAAGGCATCATGATAAAGAAACATGATAAATAATGAAAAAAAGTAAAAAACCTGGAGAAGTACTTAAAATAAGACAATGGCAGCCTAATTGGTGAGGGTTCTTTGAAAATAATTGAAATCCAGATCAAATCTCATGCTCAGAGGTAATAATCCTAAAATGATTGATATGGTACAAGTTTTATTCATTAAAGTTTAAAAAGAACTCTATTATAAACAAAAGAGAGTATTTTGTAATGTTTATTTATCTATTTTGAGAGAGAGAAGAGAGCATGCAAGCACAAGTGTGTGTTAGTAGGGGAGGGGCAGAGAGAGAGGGAGAGAAAATCTTAAACAGGCCCTGCTCTGTCAGGGCAGAGGCTAATGCAGGGCTTGATCCCACAACCATGAGATCACGACCTCAGCGAAAATCAAGAGTCAGGGGCTTAACTTACTAAGCCACCCAGGAGCCCCCAAAGAGAGTATTTAATTGAATTATAAATGATGACAGTTTGTAATGCTTGATTTTATTTTTAACTGATTTTACCTTTTCCCTTTACTGTCTACATTTTGAATCTTGAAAACTTTGTTCTCTGTCAGTAAATCCATAATCAATGCTAAAAGATTTGTCACACACAAAATCAGTTATGTAGTAAGTAATGAATAATTTTGGAAACATTATTAGTACAATTTAAAAACTAAAAAAATCCGTTCATCAGTTGATGGATATTTGGGCTCTTTGCATAATTTGGCTATTGTTGATATTGCTGCTGTAAACATTGGGGTGCTTGTGCTCCTTTGAGTCAGCAGTCCTGTATCCTTTGAATAAATTCCAAGCAGTGTAATGGCTGAATTGTAGGTAATTCTTTTTTTAATTTTTTGAGGAACTTCTGCACTGTTTTCCAGAGTGGCTGCACCAGTTTGCATTCTCACCAACAGTGCAAGAGGGTTCCCATTTCTCCACATCTTGCCAACATCTTGTTTCCTGAGTTGTTAATTTTAGCCACCCTGACTGGTGTGAGGTGGTATCTCAGTGTGGTTTTGATTTGTACTTCCCTGATGTTGAGTGATGTTGAGCATCTTTTCATGTCTCTATTGGGCATCTTCTCATTTCTTCTTCTCTTTTTCTCATTGGATTGTTTTTCAGGTGTTGAGTTTGGGAAGTTGCTTACACATTTTTGATACTAACTCTTTGTCTGATATGTCATTTGCAAATATCTTCTCCAATTCTGTTGGTTGCCTTTTAGTTTTGTTGATTGTTTCCTTTGTTGTGAAGAAGCTTTTTATCTTGATGAGGTACCGGTTCATTTTTGCTTTTACTTCTCTTGCCTTTGGAGACATGTCAAGTAAGAAGTTGCTGTGGCTGAGGTCAAAAACGTTTTTGCCTGTTTTCTCCTATAGGATTTTGATGGTTTCCTGTTTCACATTTAGGTCTTTCATCCATTTTGGATTTATTTTTGTAGATGGTGTAAGAAAGTAGTCCAGTTTTATTCTTTCTACATATTGCTGTCCAGTTCTCCCAGCACCATTTACTAAAGAGACTGTCTTTTTTCCATTGGATACTCTTTCCTGCTTTATGGAGGATTAGTTGGCCATGTATTTTTGGGTCCATTTCTCAGTTCTCTGTTCTATTTCATTGATCTCTGTGTCTCTTTTTATACCAATACCACATTGTCTTGATGATTGCAGCTTTGTAATACAAGCTAAAGTCTAGGATTATGATGCCTCCAGCTTTGGTTTTGTTTTTCAACATTACTTTGACTATTGGTTTTTTTTTTTTTGTGGTTCCATACAAATTTTAGGATTGTTTGTTCTAGCTCTATGGAGAATGCCGGTCCTATTTTGATTGGGATCGCATTGAATGTGTAGATTGCTTTGGGTAGTATTGATATTTTAACAATATTTGTCCTTGCAATCCATGAACATGGAATGTTTTTCCATTTCTATGTGACTTCTTCAATTTCTTTCATAAGCTTTCTATAGTTTTCAGCATAGAAATTTTTTATGTCATTGGTTAGGTTTATTCCTAGGTATTTTATGGTTTTTGATGAAATTGTAAATAGGATCAATTCCCTGATACCTCTTCCTGTTGCTTCATTATAGGTGTATAGAAATAAGACCACTTTCTGTACATTGCTTTTACATCCTGTGACTTTGCTGAATTCATGTATCAGTTCTAGCGGATAGAGTCTTTTGGTGGAGTCTTTTTGGGTTTTCCATGTAGAGTATCATGTCATCTACAAAGAGTGAAAGTTTGACTTCTTCTTTGACAATTTGGATGCCTTTTATTTCATTTTGCTGTCTGATTGCTGAGGTTAGGACTTCCAACACTATGTGAAACAACCGTGGTGAGAGTGGACATCCCTGCTGTGTTCCTGATCTTAGGGGGAAAGATCAGTTTTTCCCCATTGAGGATGATATTAGCTGTGGGCCTTTCATATATGGTTTTTATGATGTTAAGGTATGTTCCTTCAATCTCAACTTTCTTGAGGGTTTTTATTAAGAATGCATGTTGCATTTTGTCAAATGCTTTTTCTGTATCTATTGACAGGATCATATGGTTCTTATCCTTTCTTCTATTAATGTGATAAATCATGTTGATTGATTTGTGAATCTTGAACCAGCCCTGTACCCAGGAATGAATCCCACTTGATCATGGTGAATATGAATAATTCTTTTAATGCACTGTTGAATTTGATTTGCTAGTATCTTGTTGAGAATTTTTGCATTCATGTTCATCAAGGATAAGAATATGTGGTATATACAATGGAAAACTACTCAACAATGGAAAAGAATGAAATCTTGCCATTTGCAACAATGTGGATGGAGCTGAAGGGTATTATGCCAAGCAAAATAAGTCAGTCAGAGAAAGATATCACATGATTTTACTCATGTGGAATTTGAGAAACACAACAGATTGACATAGGGCTAAGGGTAGGAAAAATAAGATAAAAACAGAGAGGGAGGCAAACCATAAGAGATTTGTAAATATAGAGAACAAACTGAGGGTTGATGGGGCTGGAGGAAATGGGCGATGGGCATTAAGGAGGGGACTTGTTGAGATGAGCACTGGGTGTCATATGTAAGTGATGAATCCCTGGATTCTACTCCTGAAGCCAAGATTTTACTGTATGTTAACTAACTTTAGAATAAATTAAAATAAAAAAATAAAGGGAGAGAAGAAACAAAAAAAATTTAAATAATTCATATTAAAAAAACCTAAAAACTAAAAAAAAAAAAAATATACAGTTGAACTCAATGGAGACAGGTAAATTTCAGGTGCCAAAATGAAAAGGGGCTGGGGAGATCAAAGCAAAGCAATAAACACGTGTTGATAATGACATGACTTACGGGATTTGGAAGGTGGAGCTAGAGTTTTCATTCTTGTGTGGGGAAAAGAGATCAGGCCAGGGAAGAAGGTGAGTTGGAGACTGAAGACTGATTTATTCTCTAAAGCTCACAATCTCTAAAAACCAGCCTCCTACTATCTCTTTCTTGTATCCAGGAGAAATCTAGTACCTATTACTTAGGATAAATCAGTGACTGTTATTGAGTAGATCTTTTCTTTCCAGAGAAAAGGAAACCAGTTCAATTATATGGTCCTCATAACAAGGGTAGATCTTAATGTAATGCCATATTTGTCCAATGAAAAATCATTGAGTCCTTTTTTCCTTCCTTCTTCCCTGCCTCCCTCCCTTTCTTCATTCCTATCACTTTCCATTATTTTGCTCCTTTTCAGAATAGTACATATTCCTGATTGATGATTACAGTTCCAGCTCAATTCCCATATGGCACAAACTTGAACATAATTTATGATTAAAACCAAATGTGGAGATAGTGACGTTTTGTACTTAACAATTTAAGTTGCCAAGCAGGAGTGGCCCCAGTAGAAGATTCAAAATCAGAAGGAAATTAATATAAAAACTGGTACAGGATTTATGAAAACTGTGGTATATGGACATTTGCATAATTCAGGTTCTATGAGATCTCTCTATCTCTTTCACATGCACACACACAACACTTTTTATGTTTGCAGTTAAAAACTACACACAACATAAGAAGAACTATTATAGGGAGAGTATCAAATTTTGAAAATAGAATTTTTACCATAAGAACCAGAAATATGAGAACAATTAGAAAGACCTTAAACATTATACTTATATAGATTATAGGGAGTTTCTTGTGACTCCGCTCACTGGGAACCAGTCCTCCACCTGCCAGAGTAGGCTTCTGTACTCACTTGTGGATGTGGTTAGGTGCTGTGGAAAGTGTGGGTGAGCTCTAGCAATGCCACTGTGAACTTAGTCCAGAGTAAATCAAGAGTTTTCTTTAGGCGACCCTGTAGTGATGGCCACCGTGATCAGTGGAGCAAAATCTTCACACTCTCTTTGTGATTGTGGTGGTTGACAATAGACAGAAAACTACCACAGCAGGTGGAAGTCCCACATGCTCTCTGAGAAGACAGGCTGGTTTCTCTGATAAAGAAATGGTTACAAGGAAGTAATAGATGGGTCAATTAAGCATCTCTTTCCGGATGACTCGTATTATGATACATAGTTCCTTTGTAATTTTTTTTTTGCAGTAGATGGTATTGGTGAACCCGGTGTCCTGGCAAGCAGTGGAGCTTTTGTAGCCCTCTTGTTATGAGATATTTCTGGAATGGGTATTACTGGAGTGATATAATTAGGAATGATTGATGGAGAATGTGTTAACATAATGTAAACATACAGACAAATGTCTTCTCATACTCTAAACCTGACGGATACAGAAACACCAAAAAGTCGGATTGTTATGCTGGAAGTGTCTGCAAAAAATGTAGTGCCTCAGGATTCCTGCCACAGCATCAAAGTGGCAGTGAACTCCACCCACTGAATAGTGTAGGCCATACAGCAATGAGTAAAAGAAATTGGTGTTACAAAATAGGTAAGTAAGACATTATTTACTGCTTTCTGAGAGACTGTGAAATTCAGTCATACATGCACTTTGGAAAGAAAGATTATTTCATTTTAATTCTCAACATTTAAAATTTCCAGAGATAAAGCTATCAACAAGATGGAGGATAACAAAATGAGAGTTTCTAGAGGTCATTCCATATAAATGGAATCCTTTAATATCATTTTACAGGAGGTTTTTAGAAGCATTATTTTGAATGGCTACAGAAGGTATGATGGTTGAGATATGACTGCACTTAAAAATATAAATTGTAAGGTTGATGTGTTAAAACTCTTCATGGATCAGCACTACTTTAAAAAAGGACAGTTGCTGGCACTCTGTGCGGTCACATGAAAATTCACCGTGAAGTCTGACTTTATTATAGTAGCTGTAAATGGGATAAGAGGTACAAGTTTTATGTTGCACTATGAGGTTCCTACCTACACCACTAATAAAATTGATGAAGTCATTCACATAAGTGGAAAGGAACTTGGTGCTCTCACAGATTAAAGCTCTATACACTGTTATTTACAAAGATTTTGTTTTCACTGTGAGAGTCACAGTTGAAGTCCTTGAATAAAATGGTTCATCTTCTACAGTAGTGTTCTCTAGTAGAACTCTTGGTGGTGCTTAAAATATCCCATACCTGCATTGTCCATCATGGTAGCCATCAGCCATGTGTGGTTCCTGAGCTTTCAGAATGTGGCTAGAATATCTGAGAAACTGAATTTTTAATTTAATTTAAGTTTAAATTTGAATTCAAATAGCTGCATGCGATCAATGATTACATTATCAGGCTCTCCATCTCTACAGCACTGATTGGTGTCGAATGAATGTAAGGGTTCCAGCTTTGTCTGCTCTTGCGTATGTGGCAATGTGATTAATTACCAAAAACAATCCTGAGGGTAAAATAGTTGATCATTTGTTCAGAATTAATGGAAATTGAAGTTTAAAATGAAATGATGTGGATTTTAAGATAGCTGACATCCATAAGGGAATAGTTGAAATTCAAGCCAATATTAAATTTCCAGGGGCACCAATACAAATTTAAGGGAGGCCATTTAACAAGCCTCAATAGTAAAGAAGATATAACAGGTAATGAACAAACAATTCAAAGCCTCGAGCATCTAAAAAGTAAAACAGGCCTGTTGTGAAAACTGTCCATATTCCATTATCAAAAATGATCCAAGCTTTTTGGACCGGGAGATATAATTTTTAAAACTTCAGGTAAAAAAGGGGAATAACTATCAGTTAGATAAAGAAACATTTTCTGTATTTGCATCCCCATATTGTGCTATGGCTGAAGTGAAAGACTTCATTCCTCATGTCCACAAAGATAATGAGGGGCTGCAGTTAGAATCCGAGGCAGTCTCCACTGACACAGTAACTGCCACCAGAGACACTGGAATAGTGACAGAGGTGTGTCCATTCATGATGGTAGTACTGTTCCACAGGGTCCAGTGTGGTTAGTGAAAGATTAAATATCCCACTGTTCTGCAGTCAAAAAACAAGGTGAAAGGTTGTGGACGTTATCTGGCTGGTGATAAAAATATGCACTCTTATAAAGTAATTGCTGTAACTCTTGTCAAAACACTAAAGGATAGAAGCAAGATAGTAATAGAAGATGCAATTCCTCAGTTATTATAAACTTTTCTTTCTCATGATTTCTTAAATAATTACAGGGTAGAGTTTGCCACACCAACAACGATTTTAACATTTCAGGAATACTTTCTAGTGTATGGATTTATATACAAAACAAATATGTACTAGTATTTTATTAAAAGTGAAGTAGAAGGAGTTTAAAAAAAGAAACAAAGGAAAGCCTTGGGCAGTGTGAAAATAGAACAGGAATATGTGCAGCACAGTGGTGACTTTCTGTAAATGAAAAATAATTATTTAATTAAAAATAAACAATGAGTGATTTAGAGAGCAAATAACTGAAAAAAAGTGTTAGTAAATTGGAAAATAGGCCTAAGGACATTTCTGGGGAAAAAGTACAGAGAAACAGAAGGAAAAATTTGAAACACAGGTCAAGAGAAAGATAGGTTTGAAATGATGTGTCTTCATCTACTGTCCAACACTATTTTCTATTTTTTTTTTAATTTTTAACATTTATTTGTTTTTGAGGTGGGGGGAAGGGCAGAGAGAGAAGGAGACACAGAATCCAAAGAGCGCTCCAGGCTCTGAGCTGTCAGTACAGAGCCTGACATGGGGCTCGAACCCACAAAATGTGAGATTATGACTGAGCCGAGGTTGGGACGTTCAACCGACTGAGCCACCCAGGCACCTCTATTTTCTTAGATGAAAGCCAGAAGAAAAAATGATCTAATAAATCAACATTTCAAAACAGAAGAGGAAACAAGCTACTATGAACAAGTGTCGGTAGAAACAATAAATAACAAAATCAGACCCTCAAGGATCCAAACATAGTAATGATCAGAAATATAAAACAATTTATGAATATATGTTTAAGGGAATAAAAATAGGAACCACAAAAATAAGTAAGTGATAAGATTTAAAATAGCAAAGCAAACCTGGAGAACAAACCAGAAATTCAAAAAATAAAAAAATATATAACCATTGAAACTACAAGATGGATTTAAAGAAATTATTAAGGATTCAGCAAAGAGGAGGAAATGGAAAAGACAAGTTAGGACATGTAGATAATAGAATGTGAAAGGGTTACATACATCTAATCAGAGTCCCCAAAGGGTAGAATTGCAAGAGTGGAAAGAAATAATGTTTGAAGAGATAATGGCTGATTATTCCCAAATTGAGGAGACATAAATTATCAGGCTTGGAATGCATCTCAAATCGCATAAGGATAAATAAAAATAAATCCAATTCAAGATATATTTATTAAACTGCAAAACTCCAAAGGTAAAGAGAAGATATCAAAATGCATGGAAAAACAGCCTACCTATAATGCAATGTAGTTTGATTCACTGCAGGTCTCTTAAAAACATCAGCAAAAAACCAGAAGATGATAAAGTAATATCTAGATAAAGCTTAGGAAAAAACTATCAACATAGAATCATATACATAGCAAACTATTTCTCAAGATTGAGGAATATTTCTTCAAGCAAGCAAGACACAGAGTTAATTACAAGTACACATTCTTAAGAGGAAATAATACAGAAAGAAGGGAAAAAAATCTGTCTCAGACTAAACAAAGTCTAAGATGCAATTAGGAATGAAAACTAAGACATTTTAAAACATGTGAGTTAGCCACAAATCATCAGCTATAATAATGTCTAATTTGTGGGGTTAGTAAACAACCAGATAAAACTTATTTCTGGGCAAAAGAATTGTATTACATAGGAATTGTGCTATAGGAGTTAAAGCCCTGTATGTTAAGTGTATGTTAAAAAGAAGGTTGGGTGATGCCTGGGTGGCTCAGTTGGTTAAGCATCTGACTTCGGCTCAGGTCACGATCTCACTGTCCATGGGTTCAAGCCCCGCGTCGGGCTCTGTGCTGACTGCTCAGAGCTTGGAGCCTGTTTCAGATTCTGTGTCTCCCTCTCTCTCTGACCCTCCCCCGTTCATGCTCTGTCTCTCTCTGTTTCAAAAATAAATAAACGTTAAAAAAATTTTTTTAAAAAGAAGGTTGGTACTGATTAATTTTTGTCTTAAGTTAAATATACATGTTACTTGTAGAATACCCATTAATAATAAAAATAGAGTAACATTCAAATCAGTAGTGGAGGGAAAAAATGCAATATAGAAAATGCCACTAGAAGGCAAGAAGACAGGAAAGAAATGAAGGTTAAATATATCAGTATTTATATTGGTAAATATAAAAAGTAAGAATGTTAAATATATCAGTAAAAGTAAATGTAAGTGGATTAACCTCCCCTTAACTCCCACACACAGAGCTAAAAGGCAGACAGTTGGTTTACATGTTACCTTCAGAAAATATATATAAACCATGAAGTTACAGAAGGTTGATATACTTTTAAAAATGGCCATGTAAATTTAGATATACCTGTTTTTCCCCTATAAACCATTCAAAAGCAATAAAGAGAATAAACATTAAAACTACAAATACAAATCTGTTTCTCTTAAATTGGGTAGCAACAAACACATTAAGTTCCCAAAGTTCTGGAGAGAGGGCTGGCAAAGCAGTAGTCAGAACAGGAATAGGAAGCAGGACTTCATATCCACCAACTTCAGGAGTTTCAGAAGACATAGTCTATCCTAAATTCCTTGTTGGCAACAGTTGAAATGTGCTACCCAAATTGTTTTATGACTTTCCTTTGGTTCTCTTCTAAGAGTTCGAGGAGTCCAGACTAAACCAGGAACCACTTGATGAAGAAGCCACATTTGTAGGAATTAGGGCTGTCTCTTTAGCCCTAGTGGGAAGGCAAGTATTATAAAAATCCTGTATTGCCCATCTCCATTAGGGTCATAGGGAAAATTCTTACTAGCCTGAAACTCTTTCCTTTCCCTTCCCTCAGTACAGGACTGGTTAAGGTAGTTTTCAGAGCC